>NC_141877.1:426429209-427739209 GCF_056163025.1 Triticum urartu | reverse complement strand
ATCCGCTGTTGGATAACCTCCTGCAGCAGCACAGTGATCTCTTTGCAGAACCCCAGGGCCTTCCGCCGGCCTGGGTCTACGACCACCGTATTCATCTCCTGCCGGGCTCGGCGCCGGTGGCAGTACGGCCCTACCGGTACCCCCAGCTGCAGAAGGACGAGTTGGAGCGGCAGTGTGCACTCATGCTTGCCGCGGGCATTATCCGGATATCCACATCACCATTCACGGCGCCGGTCCTCCTCGTCCGCAAGTCGGACGGCACGTGGCGTTTCTGCATCGACTACCGCGCCCTTAATGCTCTCACACTTAAGGATAAGTTCCCTATTCCGGTGGTCGATGAACTCCTGGATGAACTACATGGGGCACGCTTCTTCACCAAACTGGACCTCCGGTCGGGGTATCATCAGGTGCGCATGCATCCAGACGACATCGCCAAGACGGCGTTTCGGACTCATCACGGCCACTTCGAGTTCTTGGTGATGCCCTTTGGCCTCCCCAACGCCCCGGCGACATTTCAGGCCTTGATGAACGATGTCCTCCGGCCCTACTTACGTTGGTTTGTGCTCGTTTTCTTGATGACATTCTTATCTACAGCGCCTCTTGGGCAGAGCACCTCCAGCATGTGGCCATCGTCTTCAACGAGCTTCAGGCGCATCATCTTCATCTTAAGCGCTCGAAGTGCTCGTTCGGGACGCCTTCGGTCGCTTACCTCGGCCACGTCATCTCGGCTGAGGGAGTGGCCATAGACGCAGACAAGGTGGCGGCCGTCGCCGCCTGGCCGATTACGCAGTCTCCGCGGGCTCTTCGCGGGTTTCTTGGCCTCGCGGGGTACTACCGGAAGTTCATCCGGGAATTTGGCCTCATCGCGGCCCCACTCACGCGTCTCCTCCGTCGCGATGCCTTCTCTTGGGATGAGGAGGCCACTTCAGCATTCGAGGCCCTCAAGGGGGCCCTCACGACGGGACCCGTACTGCAGATGCCGGATTTCGACCTCCCCTTCACCGTTGACTGCGACGCCTCCGGTACGGGGTTCGGTGCGGTCCTGCATCAGGGCGATGGACCCCTTGCTTTCTTCAGCCGCCCCTTTGCCGCACGCCATCTTAAGCTGGCGGCGTATGAGCGTGAGCTCATTGGGTTGGTGCAGGCAGTACGCCATTGGCGGCCCTATCTTTGGGGTCGTTCCTTCCAGATCCGCACAGACCATTACAGCCTCAAGTTCATGCTGGATCAGAGGCTCTCGACAGTACCCCAGCACCAGTGGATCAGTAAACTCTTTGGCTTTGACTTCACCGTCGAGTACCGGTCGGGTCGTCTTAACACCGTCGCCGACGCCTTATCTCGGCGTGATGCCGATGTGGACGACGGTACGGCGGAGGGAGCGGCTTTCTGCATCCTCACCGGGCCCTCTTTCGCCCTCTGCGTCGACATCCGCCAGGCGACCGCTGCCGCGGCCGACTCCCTCCTCCTGCAGCAGCAGCTGGCGGCGGGAGAGCTGGAGGAGCCGTGGCGCCTCGCCGATGGCCTGCTTCTCCATGGGCGCCGGGTCTTCGTTCCAGCGCACGACGATCTTCGCCAGCAGGTGCTGCGCCTCGCCCACTCGACGGGCCATGAGGGTGTGCAGAAGACACTCCATCGTCTCCGAGCCGACTTCTACATTCCCAGTGATCGTGCCCTGGTCCGTGACTGGGTACGGTCTTGTGTGACGTGCCAGCGCAACAAAACGGAGACTCTACGGCCGGCTGGCATGCTTCAGCCCTTGGAGGTTCCGTCTCAGGTTTGGGCGGACATCTCCATGGACTTCATCGAGGGCCTTCCCAAGGTGGGCGGCAAGTCCGTCATCCTCACGGTGGTCGACCGCTTCTCCAAGTATGCTCATTTCATCGCACTTGGCCATCCCTATTCAGCGGCATCTGTCGCACGGGCCTTCTTCGATGGCATTGTCCGTCTCCACGGGTTTCCTTCTTCGATCGTCAGTGATCGGGACCCCGTGCTTACAGGACACGTGTGGCGCGACCTTTTCCGGCTGGCGGGCGTGAAGCTACGCCTGAGCACCGCCTTCCACCCTCAGACGGATGGCCAGTCTAAGATAGTTAACAAGGTGATTGCCATGTATTTGCGTTGTGTTACAGGTGATCGCCCTCGCGCATGGGTGGACTGGCTCTCGTGGGCGGAGTACTGCTACAACACCTCTTATCACTCCGCCCTCCGTGCTACGTCTTTTGAGGTGGTGTATGGCCGGCCACCCCAGCCGATCCTTCGGTTGATCCGGCCTTGGCACGGACCGAGGCAGCCGGGGCTCTTCTGAGGAGCCGTGATGAGATGCTCGCGGAGGTCCAGCAACGGCTCCTACAGGCCCAGCAGTTGGCCAAACATTACTATGATGGCCACCATCGCAAGGCGGAGTTCGTGGTGGGTGATTGGGTCTGGCTGCGTCTACTTCACCGCTCTACGCAGTCCTTGGACCCACGCGCGAGGAAGAAGCTCGGTCCTCGCTATGCCGGTCCCTTTGCTATCCTGGAACGCATTGGGAAAGTGGCTTACCGTCTTCAGCTTCCGGCAGGCGCTTGGATCCATGATGTCTTCCATGTCAGGCTGCTCAAGCCATTCCGCGGCGAGCCACCCGCGGCACCGCCGACACTTCCACTGATCACGGACGGGCGCCTACTTCCTGAGCCAGAGAAGGCGTTGAAGGCTCAGCTGCGCCGAGGCTCCTGGTACGTGTTGATTCAGTGGACCGGACTACCAGAGGAGGACGCTACTTGGGAGCAGCGCGCGGAGTTCCGCCAGCACTACCCTGACTTTCAGCTCGAGGACGAGCTGTTTGCGCAGGCGGGGAGAGATGTTATGACCGGCCAGGTCTATGGCCGCAG
This sequence comes from Triticum urartu, assembly GCF_056163025.1. NCBI lineage: Eukaryota > Viridiplantae > Streptophyta > Magnoliopsida > Poales > Poaceae > Triticum > Triticum urartu. Next base: position 427,736,339 of record NC_141877.1, on the reverse strand, counting down.
GGGGCCCACTGGGCAGGCTTAGGCCTCAAGTTATCTTAGTTTTATTTTCAGATTATGGTTATATATACAAGTTGTAAGACTATTTCGAGAATTAAGCAATAAGACTATTCTATTGCCCGGCTCCCAGAGGAGCCGGAACCCTAACCCTAGCCGCCTCCTTCCTGCGCCGCCGCCGCCCAACCGCAAGGACGGCGCCTCGCCGCCGGCCGCCGCGCTCCAGCCCTCGCCCAACTCCCTCCTTCCCCTACACCCTACGCCCTAGGCAGGGCCGAACCCTAGCTCCTAACATGTAACATATCTGTCCATTCCTAACTTACAGAAGAAAAAAATACCAATGTCCTTAAAGACTATCCCGCAACGAACTGGCCTGTCACCTGTTTTTCTCCACTTAACAATGAGAATTATATGTGTGGATTTCTTTGATGGAAGCATTGTGAAAAACTAGTTTTCCTTATGTAAGGCCTTGATTAGATTGTCGTGTTCCCTCTAATACACCTGTAAAATAAATACAGGTCTCGGCTCGTCGTTTCGTTTCCAGCCGAAATTTGCTACGCGGCCGGTAAGATACAAATGTAAAGTAAACACCCATGTATTTACTTACAACCATTCCAAGCGCGCCCTAAAAGGGTTATCATATAATATTGCAAAGCTACCATTATGTTAATATTGCTTTTTTAAATTTACACTCGAGAATTCCCCACAGATCTTATTTTGATTAAGGGTATTATTGTAAATTTTCAGTTCGCCAATCAAGCCACATGAATACATGACAAGGTAATAGTTGCGGCTAGCCGACTAATGACTGACCTATGACGCAATACCTAAAATTAAAATTAAAATGGAATCCATTTTAATGACCAAGAGGATGTCATGATAATCATTTTATAATTTCCAACACCATATAATTAACCGGCAAATAAAATTAAACAGTTGATTTTTTTTGCGGGAATTAAACAATTGAAATTACAATAGCAATGCACAAGAAATGATAAATACTTGTGGTTCATACTTTACTGTCCAAATATGCAGTGAGTGAGAAAAGAGAAAACACCTAATATCTGTGTATTCTACCTCCAATACCAAGCAATATAGGAACCGGTCAATAAGAGATAGGGAGATGTTTAATATAGCATACCTGTGCAAGTGTTATATTACAAATGATAGCTGTGTTAGCATTTCCACCCAGAGCAGGTTGCAATATCCTTGTCAACTTACTATCTCGGTAAGGAACGTGCCCCCTGATTATGAAATCCATTACTAAATGAACCCAAAAGGGAGAATCAAATCAACTTGAGTCGTTGTAAGAAGTTTCTAACTTACCCCTGGCCCTTTATGCCTTCACTTAGTTTCTTGATTACTGTTCCGAGAGTCATTAGACTTTTGTTAATGTGGGAACCCTCCTTAAGTCTCACACCTTCTGCACCCGTCTTTGCAGCACGTTCTGAACCAGCTAAGTCCACCAGATTCTAAAATGTGAAAATACATGTCAATTGCAACATAACAAAACAAACCCTGGCGGACAATAATTGAATAAAGTGCAACCACTAGTGCAAGAGAGATAATGTTTTGCCTCCTCCATAATCACAAATAAGTAACGCTTGACATGCCTCAGATCAAAAAATTAAAACGTCTGACTGTGAGTATCATTTTAATTATTCCATAATTTGTCTTGAAAAATATTTTCAGAATATTATATTTTCTAAGTCTTTATATTGTATTATTGTATAATAAATTAGTGTTCAAAGTTACATCTTGAAGACCGTGTCAATGTCTACAACGTCACTTTTTGTGATATGGAGGGAGTAGCAATTTAGTTTTAGTCTGCGATTAGTTATTGTTTTGATTCAAGGCAATATTTTCATTTAAATGCACCTATTTTAGTCATCATAAAAAATCAAATGCACATGTTGTTTCCTTATTGATATGTGTGTTAAAGAGAAATGTGAAATACTCCCTCCATAACAAAATGTACGACGTTTTTATGCTCTATGCAAAACAAAAAACGTCTTATATTTTGGTAGAGGGAGAAATATTTTTTGTGCGTTTCACGCGTATAAAGCTAAAAGAAGAAGTAACTTGGACAAAAGTTTGTGCTAGTTAAAACTGAGAATTGTGTGTACCAGAACAGAAACTCGAACAGCATCACAAGAATCTGTATCACTGTCATCAGCTTTATCTCGACTCTCAATAACCTGAGTAATTTGTGGCATAAGATAGGTTGATATTGCATATAGGACAGCACAATGGAATCTAAGCATACCATGCGAAATATGGTATGAGAACGACTGCTGTAGACATTCATATTTGTCTCCCCGATATGACGGTGGGCTGCAATTTTTCTAATAATTATTAAAATAAGTTAATCATAAATTAATTGAGATACCAAACAGTAAAAAAAACTTACATTCTCCAAATGACACAAACTTCAAGACTTGTTCAGGACAGGTTACAATTTCCTCGCTTAAGCCAGCAACATATATACCTCTCTACAAACAAGAATATCAATACGAAGAGCAAGGAGGATACATAGTATTTCAAAATAGTGTTAATTATTTGATACCAATTATGAAATATTACCTCATAATTCTCATGAATCTGCAATTTTCGATGTTCTGGGACAAGAAGATCATTTATTTCTTCATTATAAATCTCCATATAAGACATGCGGACAAGAAATTCTCTATCCATATGCTAAAATTGTAAAAAATTAAGTCAGGCAGAATTATACACAATAGGCAATGAAAACTATAAGCAAAGTCTCATAGTGTACAAAGGTGATTTCCTATTAAACACAGAGGTAGTTAAGAGTACTTTAAACAGGCCTTAAAAATACCAAGCTGGTCACATTAGCCTTTATGACCATTTGCATCTCAACTTTTTTTACACCGTGAAAACATAGTACGAACATAAGAAGACATCAAGTACATAATACTTCCTCCGTTCCTAAATATTTGTCTTTCTAGAGATTTCAACAAATGACTACACACGGAGCAAAATGAGTGAATCTATACTCTAAAATATGTCTATATACATCCGTATGTGGTAGTCCATTTGAAATCTCTAGAAAGACAAATATTTAGGAACGGAGGGAGTATATCATAACTGACAGACAAACTTATCCAAACATATCTCCCTTCAATCTCATAACTGTATATTAAAAGCACAATGCGACAGAAAAAGAGAGAAATGTCAAAAAAAATCCACAAAAGAGTCTGACGGACTTATTTTTGATAAGTTAGTCAAAACCAATAGATCTTTATAATCATGCCTAGACAGGCCGAGCAATAGATTATCATAATTGTTTCTAAGATCACAACAGTATATCCTTATAACTAATAACTAATCTGCATGCAACCTTGAATCTAATAAAAAGGAATGGGATGCAAGTAGAGTCCCAATCCACAAAAGAGTCTGATGGACTTATTTTTGATAAGTTAGTCAAAACCAATAGATCTTCATAATCATGCCTAGACAGACCGAGCAATAGATTATCATAATTGTTTCTAAGATCACAACAGTATATCCTTATAACTAATAACTAATCTGCACGCAACCTTGAATCTAACAAAAAGGAACGGGATGCAAGTAGAGTCCCAATCCAATGTGTTTCTCCCTGTGTATTCTCTTTTTTTTCGCCCTCAAAAATAATCTCATGCATGCAGACTTGACACGAAACATAGATTTGCTAAATTCACGGTTCTCAAAATATTATAGATATTAGTTATGGTTCACCGAGTTGATCGCAGCTGATATTTTTTTTCTAACTACAGTTAGGCATCATCCGCTTTAATTTCTAGATGTAATGTCAAATGTGCTCATCAAATTCATGCACCGCCCTAACATCATATAAAAAACACCGACTGGCTAGCAACATGAGCTTCAGTTTTGCGTACTGATACCTCATAGGGCAACAACATTTACAATTTAACAATCTGCAAACTGACAATCTGAACTTTAATATTGTGCCATTCATAATATTGTATTTCTACGAGTAGCATAACAATATATCTTTATGTGGGCACAAACATTTACCACGCAATTGTGCAGGACACGTACTAGTTGCACAGAATAAAAAATGACAGTTAGACAGTACTCTAATAGCCAAATGCAATAACTGTGTATATGTTGTAAGCAATCCGCGATACACATTACACAGTAAGCAGAATAAAGATTGACTGATGAGAATGGACATACAAATCACCTGCTGTATAGTTCTAAATAAATCATGAACCGCAAGCGGTATTATTCCAGGTTCATTAGCAGATCCTCTCATTGTATAGGTCTTTCCACTGTTAGTTTGTCCATATGCAAAAACAGTGCCTGTCATACAAGGAAAAGGACCAAACATTTCATTAATACCCACATGCTGCCAGAATGATGGAGAAAACTCTATTTTGCAGATAGTTCACAAAAGATCTAATAAACAAATAATAGATTTAAGAAGGCGCAAGCAAGAATATTGTACAGTGGTGTTTTATGGAACTAGAGTTCGTGTGATTATAAATTGTAGTACATTGCTCGTCCTCTATCAGTTGCAATTGAGAGGTGAGAACATTATTATCAAGCACCACTAGGTAAGAAGCGAAAGAGCCCAATATTACGGCCCTCGGATTCTCCTCAGAGCTAGAGTCAATTTTCAACTTAGCAAGTTCTAGAAATCAGAATTCGAAATGGTGCCTACGAAATGTTTACCGTTGAACCCTTGCACGGCAGAGTCGACGATGTGCTTGGTGCGGGCCCCGTAGATGTCCGCCGTGTGACAGTCCTCGCCGAAAATCCTGTCTGCGGAGAACGAAATAGAGGGCAACCTATGAGCAAGCCCGCGGTCCGAGGCGAGGGTGTGTGCGGAGGGGGGCGGATTCCTCACCGAATTCGAAGCGAATGGAGGGCTGGGCGGTGAGCGCGACGGCGTTTCCGGAGATCCGCCACGGGCTGCTCTGCGCGTCCTCCGGCGGGAGCGGCCGCGCGCGCACGGTGACGTGGATCCGGTCCATCGCCGGCCGCCGCGGGTCGAGGGGACTCCGCCGGGCCGGAGCGGCGGTGGGGTTTGCTGATTGGGGGTTCTGGCGAGAGGAAGCGAGGGCAGTGGGGGCTTTCGATTTCGTGGGTGTCCGCAGCTAATTTCGTATTCCCGCTCGCAGATTTTTTTTTTTTAGAGCGGCTCGCAGAAAGTGAAGTGAGCCGAAGAACGGTGGACAGTTGTTGGTTGGGATATTGATGGGCTGTAGAGCCCAGAACTGAGGCCCAAAGCGTTGCAGAAAGCCCTAAAGAAATGTGCACCGGAATTATTGTTTTTAGGCTAGAATGTGAACGAAATGAATTTCATTTTTCATAGTTTGGAATTTAGAACTTCAAATATCACCAGCGTGCACCAAATTCAAGCATATTTTTCTCGATTTTGAACCTTATAAGAAATGTAAACATGTAATGCACAATAAATGAGTAAATTGCATAAAACCACCACTTTGAGGGCTAGATTTGCGAAAAACACTAGGATACAGATTCTCTGCAGAAAACATCACGTCTTGCGTAATTGTTTTGCAAAAACCACTGATCAGCGGATCGGGCTGAGTTAAGTGAGTTTATGACAGGTGGGGCCCGTTTTTCGCGTACGTGGCACTCCAGACCGTCCCGACAGCCGTTAGACGGCGTTAGACGGCGTCGTTCGGTCCTAGCAGTCAAAAGCGCGAATCATTACTCCTTCTCCACTCTGCTCGCTCGCTCTCTTCTCGCTCTCGCTCTGTTCTTGGTCGTTGCACCCGTCGCTGCCGCGCCGCTCCGCTGCCCCCGCAGCGCCATGGTGTCGTGGAGTGATGGGTCGGATAGCGGTGAGCACACCAGGCAGTACATGAGCTCAGATTCCGACGACGGCACCATTAAGGTCAGTTCTCAGAGTTAGGGTTAGGGTTTGATATTTTGGGGATTTCTGGAAAGCTTCTTTTCAATCGTTGGACCAAATCTCTGTCATTTCTTTGCACTCCAGGTTCCTGCTAGCACCGAAGACTCAGATTTCGAGGGCCCTGAGATAGATATGTATGTTTTGTGCCATGAACACGGGAAGACAGCAGAAAGGCGTGTTGCTTTCGAAGGGATTCACACTGGCAGGAGGTTTCTTTGTTGTGCAGAGAAGGTATGGTTCCAACTTAACTAATTGGAAGTTGTTGATTAACTTAACAAATCTGTCATTTGTTTGCCATGGACATGTAATGTGGCACTCCAACAGGCATTGTATTATAATGTGAAGTTTGGACAGTGGATTCATTAATTGTTTACTCTGCCAGCATTGTTTAGTCTGGTTCTGGCAACATTGTTTAGTTAGGTCATTTTGTTAACCCTGTCAGGTTAGCATATTTTAAGAGAGTAGATGCATGGGTTGGCAGACCAGCATTTTTTTGTTTGGATCTGGCAATATTGTTTAGTTAGGTCATTTTTTAACTCTGCCATGTTAGCTTATTTTAGGACAAAATATTCATGGGTTAGCACACCAGCATTGTTTACTTAGTAGTTGTTTACTTTAGAGCATGATCTGAATTTTAGTATAAAGTAATCTAGCCTATCATTGTAAGCAAGTCACTGTTATGTAATTCATTTTGTTAATACTCTTTTTCTAGGAAGGTAAAAACTGTGGACTAGTAGAATGGATTGATCCATCTTGGCCCACTACCCTTGAGAATGCACTGTCCAAGTTGTGGTCTATGTATGAACAGAGTAAGATGGACAGGGATGAGGAATGTCTGATGCATTCATTTACTGTTCATGACCTGACATAAGAGAAGAAGAAACTCCAGGCCAGTTATGAGAAGTTGGTTGAAGATGTCAATGCACTTATGGATGCCCAAGAGCAGAGGGTAGTGATAGAAAGGAAAGATGCTGAAACAACCAAGTTGTAGGAGAAGTATGACACTTTGAAGAACATAGCAGCTGCTCAAGGTACTGTCATTAGGAACATGAAGTTGAAGCTAGCTAAAGAGAAGAAGAATTTGCAGATCCACATTGATGAGCTCAAGAAGACAGTTGAAGAGAGCAATGTGAAGCTGGAGGGGATCAAGGCCATCATAAATGGATAAGCAGTGCAAGAGAAGAATGGGCAATATCATTTGGCATTTGCTGACCTTTTGCAGGGTGTGGTTTGGCATTTGTTGTAATGATAGTAGTTTAAATTCTATTAACTATGAGTACTCCTGAACTATGGATATGTAATCTTAAGTAAGATGTTTGCATCTGAACTAGTGCTGAATGTGGTGCTATTTGAACTAGTGCTGAATGTCAAACTATGATTATGTATGGATTTGAACTAGTGATGAATTTGGTGGTATTTAGAGCTGGTTAATGTTATCTTAAGTAATCTGTTTGCAAATGATGATTTTTGCTTTAGTATGTTCCTGTTCAACTGATGATTCTGAGTTAAGTAGGGTCAATTAGGGTTGTTTTTTGGCTTTTTATCGACGCCGAGGCATCAAGTAGGCCAAGTTAGGGTTTTTGCCTTTTTATCGACGCCGAGGCATCAAGTAGGCCAAGTTAGGGTTTTTGGTTTTTTATCGACGCTGAGGCATCAAGTAGGCCAAGTTAGGGTTTTTGGCTTTTTATCGACGCCGAGGCATCAAGTAGGCCAAGTTAGGTTTTTTGGCTTTTTATCGATGCTGAGGCATCAAGTAGGCCAAGTTAGGGTTTTTGGCTTTTTATCGACACCGAGGGTTCAAGTAGGGTCAATTAGGGTTGTTTTTGGCTTTTTGTCGATGCCGAGGCATCAAGTAGGCCAAGTTAGGGTTTTTGGCTTTTTATCGACGCCGAGGCATCAAGTAGGGTCAAGTGATGGGTTTTTGGCTTTTTTGTCGACGTCGAGGCATCAAGTAGGCCAAGTTAGGGTTTTTGGCTTTTTATCGACGCCGAGGCATCAAGTAGGGTCAAGTGATGGGTTTTTGGCTTTTTGTCGACGTCGAGGCATCAAGTAGGCCAAGTTAGGGTTTTTGGCTTTTTATCGACGCCGAGGCATCAAGTAGGGTCAAGTGATGGGTTTTTGGCTTTTTGTCGACGTCAAGGCATCAAGTAGGCCAAGTTAGGGTTTTGGCTTTTTATCGACGCCGAGGCATCAAGTAGGCCAAGTTAGGGTTTTGGGCTTTTTACCGACACCGAGGCTTCAAGTAGGGTCAATTAGGGTTGTTTTTGGCTTTTTGTCTATGCCGAGGCATCAAGTAGGCCAAGTTAGGGTTTTCGCTTTTTATCGACGCCGAGGCATCAAGTGGGCCAAGTTAGGGTTTTTGGTTTTTTATTGACGCCGAGGCATCAAGTAGGCCAAGTTAGGGTTTTGGGCTTTTTATCGACGTCGAGGCATCAAGTAGGGTCAAGTGATGGGTTTTTGGCTTTTTGTCGACGTCGAGGCTTCAAATAGGATCAATTAGGGTTGTTCTTGGCTTTTTGTCGACGCCGAGGCATCAAGTAGGCATCAAGAATATCACAACATCATGACTATCACAACATCATGACTATCACAGCATCAAGAGTATCACATCATCAAGAGTATCACGGCATCAACAGTACTACTAGAATGCCATAGTTTGACACAAATTGATCATAACAGTTGAGCATCACAGGACTATTAGAATTTCAAAGTTTGATACAACATCAACACAACCAAATCACCATCAACACTGGAGTAGCATGACTGGAGTAGCATAACTGGAGTAGCAGAACAACACAACATAGTTTCACGACACAACCAAAATGCCATAGTTTGATACAACATCAACACAACCAAATCACCATTATCACCATTCTGCACCAGAGGCAGTCAAGTAATCCTTCATTCTATTGCTGGGCTTCCTGACTCTCTGGGAACCATCACTTGGTCTTGGAGGCATGAAAGCTAACCTTGGCCCCTTTGTAGCAGCTGATGAAGATCTGGTTGCTGGTGCCTTACCCTTGGGAGCAGCCGGTGCCTTACTCTTGGGAGCAGATGATGAAGATTTACTGGTTGCTGCCTTACCCTTGGGAGCAGCTGGAGCAGCTGGCTGCCTCCTAGCTGGAGCAGCAACAGATGTTGCCCTCCTTGCTGGAGCTGGACTGGCAGCAGATGTTGCCCTCCTTGATGATCCACCAGCAGTGGCAGCAGCAGAGGTTGCAGTCCTTGCTGGAGCTGGACTGGCAGCAGCAGAGGCTGTTGTCCTTGCTGGTCCTGGTGTGCTTCTACTATCAGGTGGGTAAGAGCTGGTGATTGGCTGCAACGAAACAAGTAGTTTAATATTAGTAAGCAATAAAGTAACAACAAATTTAGTCTTTCTCATAGCAGAGTGGTTACCTGATGTTTGTTCTTTCTCATAGCAAGTGCATGCTTTAGAGCATCATGGCAATTGGTCTACCTATGGCCCACCTTTTTACAGTTGGAGCAGGTAATTGAGGCCATTCTTGAAGTGTCTTTGGGAGCTGGCTTCTCAATTTGGCCCTTTCTCCTCTTAGTTTGTACCCTGCCCTTGTGTCTTTGAAAACAGAAGCCTCAATGTCCAAACTATCTGTCCTTGGCCACATGTCAGGGCCAGGTACATGATATATTATAGGACCGTAAGCTGCCAGGTACATAGGTTTTTTGAAGAAATCATGAACAAAGTCCTCTGGCTGAAGCTTAGCCTTGTGTATAGCAGAAACATCATGATTGCAAGGAACTGCTGTCATATCCCACTTCTTACAACCACAAGTCCTATGTGCTAGGTTGACAACATATGTTCTCTCCTCACTAGTAACTTGAAAAAGGTTGGGGCCAGCCATCAATGATTGGCAGTTTCTAGACCACTTCTTTACTTCCTCCAATTTCTTCGCATATGTTGGACAAATCTCCCATCTGACAGTCTGAGTCTTGGTTCTATTTGTATTAAACTTGACCATTAATTTTGTTCTAATTCCATCAACCATGGTCCTTATTGGCTTAGCCCTGACATCTAGAACCCACTTGTTGAAAACCTCACTTAAGTTGTTAACTACTAAGTCTGTTTTGCAATTTGTGTCCATGGCATGTCTGGCCCAAGTGTGCTTTGGGATTTTACTAAGCCAAGCCCATGCTGCCTCACACTCTCTCTTCAACTCATCCATTTGCAACATTATAACCATGTTCAGTGTATGAGTAACTTGCTTCATCCATGTATTTCTTCAATTCTGGCCCTCTAAACCCAGCATTTTGAAAGTTCTGGTAAATGTGTCTGAGGCAAAACCTTTGTGGACAATTGGGAAAGACTCTGTTTATGCCTTTAAGCAGGCCCACTACAAGAGGAACCCCTCTTTAGCAACGCATCGATTCGTTGGTGAATGTCCATATAAACGTTGCTATGGTCTACACCAACGGATTTTTATGTGTTGTCGTTGGTGGCGTTGCAAGGGCCTACAACAACGTATACAATTGCGTTGGTAATCGACACAAATAAGCGTTGCAATGTAGCAACATATATAATTGTAGTCTAACAACACTTTGATGTGTTGGTGTTGACACCTACACAAGCTGATTTGAAATGGGCATAATTAACAGATCAGTGTAATGCTTCTATTTTACATTTGGGGATTACAGCTATACATGAACAATTGGTAGTATTTTATATATCCAGCAATAAATACTAGATCAACAGAGATAGTACACAGGAGTAGCAATCCGGTAAACAGAAAGATCTCATATATTAAATCAACTCGTTTGCAATACATGGAACATGATCCAGGGAATATATACATGATTTTCTATACATTGACCATGAAAGTAACACTCTTAACATTAATGTAGAACTATCTGGTAGTTGCCCCATTCTCCGCCTTGCAATCAACAAATTAGCCATGCGCCATCTATTTATCTTGCAATCAACAGCTTAGCCATGGACCATCTATTTGTCTTGCAATCTACAACAACAAAAAACTGACATGAGTCACCAAGCCTGGCAAATAATGATATAAATCTGACCTCCATAGTAGTTTACACAATATTGTTTAAATTTTCTGTCATGTTACAACTTATAAGTACATGCAATGTATGTTTTCCTATTTAAGAATGCTAAAATGACATTTCTTTTTCTAGCAGGTTAGTGGGTGAACTCAATATAGGAACCATCTAGTTCTAGTAGTTGGAAGCATCCATCAGAGGAAGAGGTGTGTTTTCAACTCTCAAAATTTTCCTGATCTTTCCCTTTTGTCAATAGTAGTAGTCATCATCTTTCAGATTCACCAAAGCAAGGTAAAGTATGCAAATGTAGAGGGCGCGAGAGAGAAGCTTACCTATGCGGTGGCACGCCTTTGGTGCAGCTTAAGGTAGGTCGAGTGGTCGGCGATTGACAAATGACTGATCAAACAATACAAATAGGTACAGAAAGCTTGGGAAATCGGATGTAGCTGAAACTGAAACTAAAATAAATGCATAAAACGACTTCATATTTGATAATTCAAAATATTTTTCATGTCTCTGCATGTTCATAGTTGTGATTCATGTAAACAAAAGTTAGAATATTCTTGCATTCAAATTCTGTAATGATTTATCTTGTATAACACATGAACACAAGAACTGTATCCATCCTAAGATTTTGTATAATATTCTGGATTATGGTGTATAGAATTGTACAAAATATGGATCTGAATGCTTTATCTTACATCAGCCAAGAATATCAAGCTAGATAACACGTATGCTAGTCTTCCATTGAAAATTCAACTATAGAATACGAAAATAAACAAATAAAAACATTGCATTTTTAAAGAACTTAATTTATTTAAAAGAGTGGTGTGGCGCAATCATCAACTTGCGAAGATTCCATTTAATAAAGCCAAAGCTCTGAGTTCATTCTTAAGGCATATTCTGTGAACTTATTGATTTATATATTTCCTATTTGCAATATTCACAAGTCTCGAAGATTTACCTGTTAAGAGAAACAACAAACACAAGCATGTTACCTGAAGCAAAGTCACTTTAGAACCTGTGAGAGAAGATGAAATTAACAAGTATACAATAAATAGGAATATTAGGACGAATAGATGCATGTGCGGCTTATTCCTATAGAACTACATTATGTGGGACAACGAAATCAGTAAGGAATCATAAACACTGATACGAAGATACTTTTTCTTTCCCAGAAATTAACATGATGTCATAGATAATAGTGCTCACCTATTAACTAATACTTGAAGGAATCTTCTTTCATGACTTGGTCACAGGGTCACAGCTAGGATATCCAGAGATACCATCACAGCTTATTTACTTGATCTGCCATGAAAATCTTCACGAAAATATAACTAATTATCCACACACATAGCAGAAAGAGAATCAAACCTAATTCATCACAAGAAAGAATTATTTAGGAAAAGAGATGGAAATATTCTTCCTGGATTAACACATACCCAGCTAGAAACAACTCTTACATGGGCAGAACTAGATGACAAACTGAAATATGCAAGCCCAAAACTGAAATACCTAGAAAGGTGAAGTGGAATTTTGGGCCTCGAGGCTCCAACAAGGTTGCTCACCAATCACCATGATGGTTGTTGTCCACCTGTGATCTACAATGGCACAACGGCTATCCCTAGGTGGTCATATTTCACTCTGCAGATGACGACAGTGGAGCTCATGACCATTGAGTGATGCAGTGGATCAAGCATGTGATCGTGGTTCTACAACGTATGCGAAGAAAATTTATATGTTCGGGCAGTAATACAAAAATAGTTGTGTATTTAAAAGGACTATAATACACTGTTTATTTCACACATCCTCATATAAATACGATATAACTGATACAAGTATGTTTTAATGTCAACTTGAACAAACATAAAAGTTCCATTAACAGATATGTAGGTCTGGAGTGAATATAACTTACTTTCTTCACTATAACACAACCCTACTATATGTTCACACAAAGAAAAATCAGAGAGTAAAGCAATCAAAATTTGATAAGAAGATGGTTAAAAAAAACTAACTTCTGGGCCAGCCGCACGGAGGGCTCCATCCTATCAGCGTCCGGAGCCCGCGACTTCGTCGACCTCTCCATCGGCACAGCCGCACGCCCGCACAGAGGTCAGAGCGCCGCTCCCCCGTGCTCATCTGGCTCTAGTGCTACCGTGCTGGTGGATTTGGTGAATTTGGACTGAGGTTTTTTAGGAGCATTTGAACAGAGCTGAGCTGCTAAGTGTCTCTCGTTCGGTCGTGCGTGACGGTAGATGTGACTGGTTGCTGCTCTTGGGCTGCTGCTTAGTGGGTTGTGCCGCTGCAGCCGATGGGCTTTTATTGGTCTGTTTGTCACAGGAGAGCTACTGCGTAGTCTCTCAAAGAATGTACTCTTAGTATTTTTGCCATATACCTACATATAGGAATTTTTGTCACAGGAGAGCTACAGCCATCACCAATAGTGGATCCGCCCCTGCTTCTGGCCATCTGGGGTTCATAGCCGTCCATGCTATAAGCCTATAATTACCATTTGCACGTACTAGATATGAATAATTAAGGAGGTCAATGGCTAGTTAGCGATATTTGTTGCATTTGCAAGAAAAGGCTTTGCGACAGATTATGCACACATGTAAAGGACAACTGGGACAGAGAGTACATGCCACATATATATATTTGAGCTATATGCTATATATAGATATAACCGTCAAAAAATTGATTGAGTTGGTTAATTAGATGGGATGCAAGCTATTTTTTGTTGCTGCCAAATGCACTTACAAGCCTTATATATACTAGTACATTTCTAGATGCAAATTAGTTACTTTCTTTATGCAACTTGGCCAGGATAATTATTGTTAGAACGCCACAGCTGACATAACTTTTACTAGAAAGATATACCACAATTATGTATGAGTGGAAGAACAAATTTAGGCAGCACTCCTCAACAAAAGTAACGCTTCTACAGAGTAATATTTGGTTTATTAGGATCATCATCGTGATGGACGGCAAGGAATCAGCCATGGCACGATGGCCTTGCCACACAAAGCAGCAGAGGGGAGGAGTGACTTACAGGACTGTCGACGTCAGAGTCGAGGTAACCGAGGCGGAGCAGCACCGTTGAGCCCGAGTTGGCAGCCATGGGTGCGGAGACGCAGGGGTAGTTGGCAGATAAACCAGAGGCAGGGGAGCCGCACCAGCGACCCGTGGCCACTAGGGTTGCTGCGGGGGCGCGTGCAGGGGCGGGGACGACGTTAAGGCGGCGGAAGATAGGAGAAGAACAGTGAGGGGGAGGGGGCCGGTGAGCAGCGGCACGGAACTGCGCCGGAACTGCCCGGATTCGGGGGCGGCGGCAACGTTGTGGGCCTTGTGGCCATGGAGCTCGCGTGAGAGAGGGGAATCGGGGGAGAGATGTGGTACAGAAAAATATTTGTTTATTTATCCATAGCTGTGTGATATAAGACCTCTCCCAATGTAATGATGCTTAGATGAGGTGCTAAGTGCATTAAATATTTTATCAACTTAACTCCCCAATGCATAGGTGCTTAACTTGTTGTTGCTAAAGCACATTTTATTTAATGAGTTAACATCTAAAGTCTTTCATGCATTGGTCAAATTGCTTCATTTAAGTGGTCCTAGGTTCTCGCACTTGGCATTGGTTCTTCCCGGGGTCATCAAAGTGCTCTCTTCCCTCTTTAAATGCTGTGTCATGTCATTTTTTTGCTTATGTGACATGCTTAGCACCTGTTCACGGTGGAGCACTGGGAAGGGCCTAAGGAGGAAGCAGGTGCAGAGGTGTGTGTGTGTGTGGGGGGGGGGGGGGGGTACGGGGAGGTTCGTGGGGAGGTGGGAGGTTGAGCGCGACAACACATGTCGTCATCGTTGCTACACATACGTTGCTATATGAGGGTTCTTGTTGTAGTGGCCCTGTGTGAATTTAAGTAAAGCTAACTTAGTGACTACACCTAAATGATTGTGTAACTACTAGAAAGAACTAATTGATTGTGTACAGAAAGTAGTGATAACCCACAAGTATAGGGGATCGCAACAGCTTTCGAGAGTAGAGTATTCAACCCAAATTTATTAATTCGACACAAGGGGAGCCAAAGAATATTCTCAAGTATTAGCAGCTGAGTTGTCAATTCAACCACACCTGGAAACTTAGTATCTGCAACAAAGTGTTTAGTAGCAAAGTAATATGATAATGGTGATAGCGGCAACAAAAGTAAAGACAACAAAAGTAATGTTTTTGGTATTTTGTAGTGATTGTAACAGTAGCAACGGGAAAGTAAATAAGGGAGAACCAGTATATGGAAAACTCGTAGGCACCGAATCAGTGATGGATAATTATGCCGAATGTGGTTCATCATGTAACAGTCATAACATAGGGTGACACAGAACTAACTCCAATTCATCAATGTAATGTAGGCATGTATTATATAGTCATACGTGCTTATGGAAAAGAACTTGCATGACATCTTTTGTCCTACCCTCCCGTGGTAGCAGGGTCCTATTGGAAACTAAGGGATATTAAGGCCTCCTTTTAATAGAGAACCGGAACAAAGCATTAGCACATAGTGAATACATGAACTTCTCAAACTATGGTCATCACCGGGAGTGGTCCTAATTATTGTCACTTCGGGGTTGCCGGATCATAACACATAGTAGGTGACTATAGACTTGCAAGATAGGATCAAGAACTCACATATATTCATAAAAACATAATAGGTTCAGATCTGAAATCATGGCACTCGGGCCCTAGTGACAAGCATTAAGCATAGCAAAGTCATATCAACATCAATTTCAGAACATAGTGGATACTAGGGATCAAACCCTAACAAAATTAACTCGATTACATGATAAATCTCATCCAACTCATCACCGTCCAGCAAGCCTATGATGGAATTACTCACGCACGGCGGTGAGCATCATGAAATTGGTGATGGAGGATGGTTGATGATGACGACGACGACGAATCCCCCTCTCCGGAGCCCCGAACGGACTCCAGATCAGCCCTCCCGAGAGGTTTTAGGGCTTGGCAGCGGCTCCGTATCGTAAAACGCGATGATTTCTTCTCTCCAAAAGCGAATATATAGAGTTGGAGTTGGCGTCGGAGGGCATCCAGGGGGGCCACGAGGTAGGGGGCGCGCCCCCCACCCTCGTGGACAGGGTGTGGCCCCCCTGGTCTTCATCTTTGGCAAGGATTTTTTTATTGTTTTTTGTAAGATGTTCCGTGGAGTTTCAGGTCATTCCGAGAATATTTGTTTTCTGCACATAAAACAACACCATGGCAATTCTGCTGAAAACAGCGTCAGTCCGGGTTAGTTCCATTCAAATCATACAAGTTAGAGTCCAAAATAAGGGCAAAAGTGTTTGGAAAAGTAGATACGACGGAGACGTATCAACTCCCCCAAGCTTAAACCCTTGCTTGTCCTCAAGCAATTCAGTTGACAAACTGAAAGAAAGAAAGAAAGAAAACTTTTACAAACTCTGTTTGCTCTTGTTGTTGTAACTATGTCAAGCCAGCATTCAAGTTTTCAGCAGAGATCATAACTAACCACATTTGCAATAATTCTCAGGTCTCATAATTACTCATATCAATAGCATAATCAACTAGCAAGCCATAATAATAAATCTCGGATGACAACACTTTTTCAAAACAATCATAATATGATATAATAAGATGGTATCTCGCTAGCCCTTTCTGAGACCGCAAAACATAAACGCAGAGCACCTTTAAAGATCAAGGACTGACTAGACATTGTAATTCATGGTAAAAGAGATACAATCATAGTCACACCCAATATAAATTAATAGTGATGAATGCAAATGACAGCTGTGCTCTCCAGCTAGTGCTTTTTAATAAGAGGGTGATGACTCAACATAAAAGTAAATGGATAGGCCCTTCGCAGAGGGAAGCAGGGATTTATAGAGGTGCCAGAGCTCGGTTTTGCAATAGAGATAAATTGTATTTTGAGCGGTATACTTTCATTGTCAATGTAGCAACTAAGAGATGGCGATATCTTCCATGCTAAACACATTATAGGCGGTTCCCAAACAGAATGGTAAAGTTTATACTCCCCCTCCACCAACAAGCATCAATCCATGACTTGTTCGAAACAACGAGTGTCTCCAACATACATCAGGTCTCAGTGGGAGTTTTGTTTGCAATTAATTTTGATTTAGTTTGCATAAAGTATGAGACTGGGCATCCCGGTGACCAGCCATTTTCTCGTGAGTGAGGAGCGGAGTCCACTCCTCTTGAGAATAACCCGCCTAACACGGAAGATAAGGACAACCTTGGTTGATACATGAGCTATTCGAGCATACAAAACAGAATGTTTATTTGAAGGTTTAGAATTTGGCACATACAAATTTACTTGGAACGACAGATAGATACCGCATATAGGAAGGTATAGTGGACTCATCTGGAATAACTTTGGGGTTTAAGGGATTGGATGCACAAGCAGTATTCCCGCTTAGTACAAGTGAAGGCTAGCAAAAGACTGGGAAGCGACCAACTAGAGAGCGACAACACCATGTACATGCATTAAAATTAATAAACATTGGATGCAAGCATGAGTAGGATATAATCCACCATGAACATAAATATCGTGAATGCTATGTTGATTTTGTTTCAACTACATGCATGAACATGTGCCAAGTCAAGTCAATTAAATCATTCAAAGGAGGATACCACCCCATCATACCACATCATAATCATCTCAATAGCATGTTGGCACACAAGGTAAATCATTATAACTCATAACTAATCAAGCATGGCACAAGCAACTATGATCTCTAATTGTCATTGCAAACATGTTTATTCATAATAAGCTGAATCAAGAACGAGGGACTCATCATATTTACAAAAACAAAAGAGGTCGAGTTCATACCAGCTTTTCTCATCTCAGTCAGCCCATCATATATCATCATAATTGCCTTTCACTTGCACGACCGAACGGTGTGAATAATAATAAGAGTGCACGTGCATTGGACTAAGCTGGAATCTGATGTCTACTACACAACCTTCTTCTTGTAGACGTTGTTCGGCCTCCAAGTGCAGAGGTTTGTAGGACAGTAGCAAATTTCCCTCAAGTGGATGACCTAAGGCTTATCAATCCGTAGGAGGCGTAGGATGAAGATGGTCTCTCTCAAGCAACCCTGCAACCAAATAACAAAGAGTCTCTTGTGTCCCCAACAAACCCAATACAATGGTAAATTATATAGGTGCACTAGTTCGGCGAAGAGATGGTGATACAGGTGGTATATGGATAGTAGATAATAGTTTTTGTAATCTGAAAATATAAAAACAGCAAGGTAACTAATGATAAAAGTGAGCGTAAACAGTATTGCAATGATAGTAAACAAGGCCTAGGGTTCATACTTTCGCTAGTGTAAGTTCCCTCAACAATACTAACATAATTGGATCATAAAACTATCCCTTAACATGCAATAAAGAGTCACTCCAAAGTCACTAATAGCGGAGAATGAACGAAGAAATTATGGTAGGGTACAAAACCACCTCAAAGTTATTCTTTCCAATCAATCCGTTGGGCTATTCCTATAGGTGTCACAAACAGCCCTAGAGTTCGTACTAGAATAACACCTTAAGACACAAATCAACCAAAACCCTAATGTCACCTAGATACTCCAATGTCACCTCAAGTATCCGTGGGTATGATTATACGATATGCATCACACAATCTCAGATTCATCTATTCAACCAACACAAAGGACCTCAAAGAGTGCCCCAAAGTTCCTACCGGAGAATCACGACGAAAACGTGTGCCAACCCCTATGCATAGGTTCATGGGCGGAACTCGCAAGTTGATCACCAAAACATACATCAAGTGAATCACGTGATATCCCATTGTCACCACAGATATCCATAGCAAGACATACATCAAGTGTTCTCAAATCTTTAAAGACTCAATCCGATAAGATAACTCCAAAGGGGAAACTCAATTCATTACAAGAGAGTAGAGGGGGAGGAGAAACATAAGATCCAACTATAATAGCAAAGCTTGCGATACATCAAGATCGTGCCAAATCAAGAAGACGAGAGAGAGAGATCAAACACATAGCTACTGGTACATACCCTCAGCCCCGAGGGAGAACTACTCCCTCCTCGTCATGGAGAGCACCGGGATGATGAAGATGGCCACCGGAGAGGGATTGCCCCCTCCGGCAGGGTGCCGGAACGGGTCTAGATTGGCTTTCGGTGGCTACAGAGGCTTTTGGCGGCGGAACTCCTGATCTATTGTTCGTTCTGGAAGTTTTAGGGTACGACGATATATATGGGTGCAGGAAGTACGTCGGAGGAGCCACGGGGGCCCCACGAGGCAGGGGCGCCCCCACCCTCGTGAGCACCTCCCGTATCTCCTGACGTGGAGTCCAAGTCTATCAGGTGGCTTTTGTTCCAAAAATAACTTCTCTAGTTGATTTTGTTCCGTTTCGACTCTGTCTGATATTCCTTTTGTTCAAAACACTGAAATAGGCATAAAACAGCAAATCTGGGCTGGGCCTCCGGTTAATAGGTTAGTCCCAAAAATAATATAAAAGTGGAAAATAAAGCCCAATATTGCCCAAAACAGTAGATAATATAGCATGGAGCAATCAAAAATTATAGATACGTTGGAGACGTATCAAGCATCCCCAAGCTTAATTCCTGCTCGTCCTCGAGTAGGTAAATGATAAAAAGATAATTTTTGATGAGGAGTGCTACTTGGCATAATTTCAATGCAAATCTTCTTAATTGTGATATGAATATTCAGATTCAAAAGATTCAAGACAAAAGTTCATATTGACATAAAAATAATAATGCTTCAAGCATACTAACAAAGCAATTATGTCTTCTCAAAATAACATGGCCAAAGAAACTTATCCCTACAAAATCATATAGTCTGGCTATGCTCTATCTTCACCACACAAAGTATTTAAATCATGCACAACCCCGATGACAAGCCAAGCAATTGTTTCATACTCTAACTTTTTCAAGAAAAATTCAATCTTCACGCAATACATGAGCGTGAGCCATGGATATAGCACTATAGGTGGAATAGAATGGTGGTTGTGGAGAAGAGAAAAAAGGAGGGGAAGATAGTCTCACATCAACTAGGCGTATCAACGGGCTATGGAGATGCCCATCAATAGATATCAATGTGAGTGAGTAGGGATTGCCATGCAACGGATGCACTAGAGCTATAAGTATATGAAAGCTCAAAAAGAAACTAAGTGGGTGTGCATCCAACTTGCTTGCTCATGAAGACCTAGGGCAATTTGAGGAAGCCCATCATTGGAATATACAAGCCAAGTTCTATAATGTAAAATTCCCACTAGTATATGAAAGTGACAACATAGGAGACTATCTATCAGGAAGATCATGGTGCTACTTTGAAGCACAAGTGTGGTAAAAGGATAGTAGCATTTCCCCTTCTCTCTTTTTCTCTCATTTTTTTATTTTTTATTTGGGCCTTCTCTTTTTTTTATGGCCTCTTTTTTTATTTCGGCTTCTCTGGCCTTTTTTTCATTCGGAGTCTCATCCCGACTTGTGGGGGAATCATAGTCTCCATCATCCTTTCCTCACTGGGACAATGCTCTAATAATGATGATCATCACACTTTTATTTACTTACAACTCAAGAATTACAACTCGATACTTAGAACAAGATATGACTCTATATGAATGC
This sequence comes from Triticum urartu, assembly GCF_056163025.1. Lineage (NCBI taxonomy): Eukaryota > Viridiplantae > Streptophyta > Magnoliopsida > Poales > Poaceae > Triticum > Triticum urartu. The sequence continues at coordinate 427,715,763 of NC_141877.1, read as the reverse complement.
CTCCGGCGGTGTACCGGGATGTGCAATGACTCATGAGTGACATGTATGAAAGAATTATGAATGGTGGCTTTGCCACAAATACAATGTCAACTACATGATCATGCAAAGCAATATGACAATGATGAAGCGTGTCATAATAACGGAACTGTGGAAAGTTGCATGGCAATATATCTCGGAATGGCTATGGAAATGCCATAATAGGTAGGTATGGTGGCTGTTTTGAGGAAGGTATATGGTGGGTTTATGGTACCGACGAAAGTTGCGCGGTACTAGAGAGGCTAGCAATGGTGGAAGGGTGAGAGTGTGTATAATCCATGGACTCAACATTAGTCATAAAGAACTCACATACTTATTGCAAAAATCTATTAGTTATCGAAACAAAGTACTACGCGCATGCTCCTAGGGGGATAGATTGGTAGGAAAAGACCATCACTCGTCCCCGACCGCCACTCATAAGGAAGGCAATCAATAAATAAATCATGCTCTGACTTCATCACATAACGGTTCACCACACGTGCATGCTACGGGAATCACAAACTTCAACACAAGTATCTCTCAAATTCACAACTACTCAACTAGCATGACTCTAATATCACCATCTTCATATCTCAAAACAATTATCAAGTATCAAACTTCTCATAGTATTCAACACACTCATAAGAGAATTTTATTATTCTTGAATACCTAGCATATTAGGATTTTAAGCAAATTACCATGCTATTTAAGACTCTCAAAAATAATCTCAGTGAAGCATGAGAGTTCATCTATTTCTTCAAAATAAAACTACCACCATGCTCTAAAAGATATAAGTGAAGCACTAGAGCAACAACAAACTACTCCGAAAGATATAAGTGAAGATCAATGAGTAGTTTAATAATTATGCAACTATGTGAAGACTCTCTAACATTTAAGAATTTCAGATCTTGGTATTTTATTCAAACAGCAAGCAAAGCTAAATAAAATGACATTATAATAATGGCAAACATCATGTGAAGAAGCAAAAACTTAGGATCAACCGATACTAACCGATAGTTGTTGAAGAAGAAAGGTGGGATGCCAACCGGGGCATCCCCAAGCTTTAGATGCTTGAGACTTCTTGAATATTACCTTGGGGTGCCTTGGGCATCCCCAAGCTTAGGCTCTTGGTTGTCCTTGAATATTACCTTGGGGTTCCTTGGGCATCCCCAAGCTTAGGCTCTTGCCACTCCTTATTCCATAGTCCATCGAATCTTTACCCAAAACTTGAAAACTTCACAACACAAAACTTAACAGAAAACTCGTAAGCTCCGTTAGTATAAGAAAATAAATCACCACTTCAAGGTACTGTAATGAACTCATTATTTATTTATATTGATGTTAAACCTACTGTATTACAACTTCTCTATGGTTTATAAACTATTTTACTAGCCATAGATTCATCAAAATAAGTAAACAACACATGAAAAACAGAATCTGTCAAAAACAGAATAGTCTGTAGTAATATGGATCAAACGTATACTTCTGGAACTCATAAAATTCTCAAATAAATTGCTGTACCTGAGGAATTTATCTATTAATCATATGCAAAAAGAATTAACTAAATAGCACTCTCCAAATAAAAATGGCAGCAATTCTCGTGAGCGCTAAAATTTCTGTTTTTTACAACATGATCAACAAGACTTTCCCCAAGTCTTCCCAAAGGTTCTACTTGGCACAAACACTAACTAAAAGCATAAAACCACATCTAAACAGAGGCTAGATGAATTATTTATTACTAAACAGGAACAAAAAACAAGGGACTAAAATAAAATTGGGTTGCCTCCCAACAAGCGCTATCGTTTAATGCCCCTAGCTAGGCACGATGATTTCAATGATGCTCACATAAAGGATAAGAATTGTAACATAAAGAGAGCATCATGAAGAATATGACTAGCACATTTAAGTCTAACATACTTCCTATGAATAGGGATTTTGTGAGCAAACAACTTATGGGAACAAGAATCAACTTGCATAGGAAGGTAAAACAAGCATAACTTCAAAATTTTAAGCACATAGAGAGGAAACTTGATATTATTGCAACTCCTACAAGCATATATTCCTCCCTCATAATAATTTTCAGTAGCATCATGAATGAATTAAACAATATAACCATCACCTAAAACATTCTTTTCATGATCTACAAGCATAGAAAATTTACTACTCTCCACATAAGCAAAATTCTTCTCTTTCCGGATAGTGGGAGTATCATAAGAGACTTGAATATTATAAATTGTTTCCACATTAAAAGAGTAATGTTTAGAGAAGGGGTAATCATAATCATGACAAGTTTTATAAATATAATCCTCACTACTTTTTATAGCATATGTATCATCACAATAATTGTCATAAGTAGGAGGCATGTTATTATCATTATAAATTTGCATATCAAAACTTGGGATACTAAAAATATCATCTTCATTAAGCGTAGAATCCCCAAGCTTGGGACAAACATTAATTGCAGCAAATATATTCTCAAAAACATCATCTTCATCAAACATAGCATCCCCAAGCTTGGGCCTTTTCATATTATAAGCATAATCACTCTCATCATTAATAGTATGGATAGCACCAATAGTATAGCAATTATCATATTCTTCCAAGCAAGTGCCAAAAAGATTTTCAAGATTATAAGAAGTATCATTATCTTCCATAATTATATTTTCATGAGGCACAATAGTAATAGGGGCAACTTTATTTGGGAGAGATACCTTTTTATCTCTCTTCCTTTTTCTTTTGTTCTTCTTTACCACATCGTGTGTGGGTTCAATCCTCTTTTTGGAGCTCCTTATTAATGAGATTGGTTGAATAGGAGGCTCCTCCTCGTTACCTGATTCATCATAAGAGATAATAGGAGGATATTGGGAAGTCTCTTCCCTTTCGTTAGCATTCTCTTCATCTTCTATTTGTTTTATTTTCTTTATGTAATTGGCAATATAAGGATTTTCAATGCAATTCACCACACAATACATATAAATCTTCTCTAGATCAAAATCAAGAAATTTATCAAGATTAAATTTTGGAATACCCTCAGTTATACGTTTCATTTCTTCATAACCCAAAAGAAGACTAAGCTCTTTATGATGCTCAAGGGAATCAAATTATCACAATATTTGGACACGACTTGATCATGAAACAAATAGCATTGTAGCTTTAAATGACCATGTTCATTGCAAAGTTCATAAGGGGCACGAAAAATATTGAATCTTTCAGCACATTCATCTAGCTCTTCTTGCAACAATTTAGTTTCAAAGTACTTATGCCTCTTGCAATATCTATCTTCCCTGTTTGGTGTGTACTTGCAAACCCAATCTACTCCACAAAAATTGACATGTTTATAGGAGGCATTTTCATCATAACTAGTGCAATCATCATTAGCATCATGGATATTCAAAGAATTCGTACTGACAACATTGCAATCATGCTCATCATTCAAATATTTAGTGCCAAACATTTTATAGATTTCTTCTTCTAGCACTTGAGCACAATTATCCTTTCCATCATACTCACGAAAGATATTAAAAAGGTGAAGCGTAAGAGACAAACTCAATTCCATTTTTTTTATAGTTTTCTTTTATAAACTAAACTAGTGATAAAACAAGAAACTAAAAGACTCGATTGCAAGATCTAAAGATATACCTTCAAGCGCTAACCTCCCCGGCAACGGCGCCAGAAAAGAGCTTGATGTCTACTACACAACCTTCTTCTTGTAGACGTTGTTGGGCCTCCAAGTGCAGAGGTTTGTAGGACAGTAGCAAATTTCCCTCAAGTGGATGACCTAAGGTTTATCAATCCGTAGGAGGCGTAGGATGAAGATGGTATCTCTCAAGCAACCCTGCAACCAAATAACAAAGAGTCTCTTGTGTCCCCAACACACCCAATACAATGGTAAATTGTATAGGTGCACTAGTTCGGTGAAGAGATGGTGATACAAGTGGTATATGGATAGTAGATAATAGTTTTTGTAATCTGAAAATGTAAAAACAGCAAGGTAACTAATGATAAAAGTGAGCGTAAACAGTATTGTAATGATAGTAAACAAGGCCTAGGGTTCATACTTTCGCTAGTGTAAGTTCCCTCAACAATACTAACATAATTGGATCATAAAACTATCCCTCAACATGCAACAAAGAGTCACTCCAAAGTCACTAATAGCGGAGAATGAACGAAGAGATTATGGTAGGGTACAAAACCACCTCAAAGTTATTCTTTCCAATCAATCCGTTGGGCTATTCCTATAGGTGTCACAAATAGCCCTAGAGTTCGTACTAGAATAACACCTTAAGACACAAATCAACCAAAACCCTAATGTCACCTAGATACTCCAATGTCACCTCAAGTATCCGTGGGTATGATTATACGATATGCATCACACAATCTCAGATTCATCTATTCAACCAACACAAAGGACCTCAAAGAGTGCCCCAAAGTTCCTACCAGAGAATCACGACGAAAACGTGTGCCAACCCCTATGCATAGGTTCATGGGCGGAACCCGCAAGTTGATCACCAAAACATACATCAAGTGAATCACGTGATATCCCATTGTCACCACAGATATCCACGACAAGACATACATCAAGTGTTCTCAAATCTTTAAAGACTCAATCCGATAAGATAACTCCAGAGGGGAAACTCAATTCATTACAAGAGAGTAGAGGGGGAGGAGAAACATAAGATCCAACTATAATAGCAAAGCTCGCGATACATCAAGATCGTGCCAAATCAAGAACACGAGAGAGAGAGATCAAACACATAGCTACTGGTACATACCCTCAGCCCCGAGGGAGAACTACTCCCTCCTCGTCATGGAGAGCACCAGGATGATGAAGATGGCCTTCGGAGAGGGATTGCCCCCTCCGGCAGGGTGCCGGAACGGGTCTAGATTGGCTTTCGGTGGCTACGGAGGCTTCTGGCGGCGGAACTCCCGATCTATTGTTCGTTCTGGAAGTTTTAGGGTACGACGATATATATGGGTGCAGGAAGTACGTCGGAGGAGCCACGGGGGCCCCACAAGGCAGGGGGTGCGCCCTGGGGGGGGCGCCCCCACCCTCGTGAGCACCTCCCGTATCTCCTGACGTGGAGTCCAAGTCTATCAGGTGGCTTTCGTTCCAAAAATAACTTCTCCAGTTGATTTCGTTCCATTTCGACTCCGTCTGATATTCCTTTTCTTCAAAACACTGAAATAGGCATAAAACAACAAATCTGGGCTGGGCCTCCAGTTAATAGGTTAGTCCCAAAAATAATATAAAAGTGGAAAATAAAGCCCAATATTGCCCAAAACAGTAGATAATATAGCATGGAGCAATCAAAAATTATAGATACGTTGGAGACGTATCAGAATCTGCGAGCATTCAATAAACAGGAGAAGACAAGGCAATATGGGCTCTTGGTTAAATCAACAATAATGCATATAAGAGCCACTTCAACAATTTAATTATGGTCTTCTCCTACTGACCCCCAAAGAAAAGAAAAGAAATAAAACTATTTACATGGGAAAGCTCCCAACAAGCAAAAGAAGAATGAGAAATATTTTTGGGTTTTCTTTTTAATTATTACTACTATAGCAGAAAAATAAACTACTACTAATTTTTTTGGGTTTTCTTAAGGTTTAACAAACACACAAGAAGAAAGCAGGAAAAAGAAAATAAACTAGCATGGATATTACAGTGAAAGAGTATGAGCACCGACATCTAGCAATGAGTGTGTGTGAACATAAATGTAATGTCGGTGAGAAATGCGTACTCCCCCAAGCTTAGGCTTTTGGCCTAAGTTGGTATATTGCCAGGGATAGCCTGGCGGATACCCGTAAGTGTATCTGGGGTCGTACTGCGACGAAGAATAGTTTGGATCATACTGTGATGAAGAAGAAGACTCTGACTGCCACTGGCTGACAGTCATCTCTGGATCCCAAGAATAAACAGATTGTCGTGGAGGCTCACTTTGTGGTTCCTATTCCGGGGCTGATGCAGGATTCTTGTAAGCTTGAACGGCAGCCCACGTAACGATATAGGGTCCTACAAAATTAAACAAAGAAGGAGCAGGCAACGTAATAGTTTCAGGATAATGTTTATCAAAGTATAACTTATATCTGAGCTCTCCATTCCTGTCCTTCACAAGAAAATCATGGGCTATCATGCTCTTATAGTCTAGATAAGCATTAGGCAGCAATTTTTCTTCTTTCTCATAATGCCTAATAGCTATGTTAAAGTGTGCAGCAAGGCGAGAAGCATAAATGCCTCCAAAGATGGGGCTTTTAGTACGGTTCAGACTCAACCGCCTAGCAATAATTCCGGCCATACTGACAGTGTTGTCGCGGTATAAACCATGGAACAGAATAATAATATCAGGAACACTAAGGTTCCCACAGTTCCCATGACCAATCAAGCATCGACTAGCAAATAAAGCAAAATAGCGTAACACAGGAAAATGTATGCTAGTGATTCTTGCATCAGAAAACTTCCTGGTTTCTCCCGCATAGATAAGGTTAATAAATGGTTCCAACTCTTTTCGAGGTGGTTCCTCTAAGATACCATCAGGAGGTATGTTGCAGACTGCGCAAAATTCAGACAATGGCATTTTCTTCACAACGTCATATAAATGAAACTCTACTGAAGGAGGTGACTCTTTAGGGAAAAAGTAGAAGTTTTGCACAAAAGTATTTGTGAGTAAGAGATACTGTGGACGTTGGTCGCGGACGAAGTCGGTGAGGCCAGCATTCTTAATCAATGAATAGTAATCCTCATAAATCCCGGTCTCTCTCAAGAAATTATCAGAAGGCCATTCACACGGCCGGATCTCCGCGGTACGAGGCAAATTATATTTGGGCCTCTGAGCTTCTTCATTTTATTTATCCTTTGAGCTTCGGCTCAATGAACCCCTCAAAAGTCTCCTCATTATTTTTCTGAAATAATCTGAAATTTTTAGTAACTTCAAACAAAAGTGAACCAACTTCAATAAAACTGATAGCAACTACTCCTACAAGTGCCTAGAGCCTATATCAAGCATTAGAACTACTTGGAACCATATAAATTTGACATGCAAGCTCAAGAACATGGTCACCTATGCAACACAAATTTGCAAAGAATAAAGCACTAGAGCAAAAACTAACTGGACCAATGAAGGAGTCACATACCAAGGAACAATCTCCCCAAGCAGTTTTGCGAGAGGTGCTTTGAGCAAGGAGATCGAAAATCACAGCAAAAGTGGCTGGAACTCGTGCTTGAGTTGGTTTTTCGGGTTTGTGTGAGACAGAGGAAGAAGATGGGTGCTGGGATAAGTGGAGAAGGGCCACCGTGGGCCCACGAGGCAGGGGGCACACCCTAGGGGGGGCGCCCACCACCCTCGTGGCCAGGTGGTAGCTCCTCCGGCGGTAATTTTTGCACAGTAAATACTCAAATATTCCCGAAAAAATCATATTAAATTGGCATGGCATTCTGAGGACTTTTATTTTTGGGATATTTTTATATTGCACGGATAAGTCAGGAAACAGACAGAAAAAATACTATTTTTACTTTATTTCTACTAATTAACAGAAAATATAGAGAGGGTACAGAAGTTTGTGCTTCTAGTTTCATCCATCTCATGCTCATCAAAAAGAATCCACTAACAAGGTTGATCAAGTCTTGTTAACAAACTCATTTCGATAATCATGAAACCGGAGAAATTTTGAATAACACTAAGTTACCTCAACGGGGATATGCACATCCCCAATAATAAGTATATCATATTTGTTTTTGACAGTAGGAAGAGGAAATTCAAAACCTCCAATTATAGTCGATGGAATTTTTCCAATGGAGTTGATACTATGAACTTGAGGTTGTTTCTTCGGAAAGTGTACCGTATGCTCATTACCATTAACATGAAAAGTGACATTGCTTTTGTTGCAATCAATAACAGCCCCTACAGTATTAAGAAAAGGTCTTCCAAGAATAATAGACATACTATCATCCTCGGGAATATCAAGAATAACAAAGTTCATTAAAATAGTAACGTTTGCAACCACAACAGGCACATCTTCACAGATACCGACAGGTATAGCAGTTGATTTATCAGCCATTTGCAAAGATATTTCAGTAGGTGTCAGCTTATTCAAGTCAAGTCTACGATATAAAGAGAGAGGCATAACACTAACACCGGCTCCAAGATCACATAAAGCAATTTTAATATAATTTCTTTTAATGGAGCAAGGTATAGTAGGTACTCCGGGGTCTCCAAGTTTCTTTGGTATTCCACCCTTAAAAGTATAATTAGCAAGCATGGTGGAAATTTCAGCTTCCGGTATCTTTCTTTTATTAGTAATGATATCCTTCATATATTTAGCATAAGGATTTATTTTGAGCACATCAGTTAATCGCATACGCAAAAAGATAGGCCTAATCATTTCAGCAAAGCGCTCAAAATCCTCATCATCCTTTTTCTTGGATGGTTTCAGAGGAAAAGGCATGGGTTTCTGAACCCAAGGTTCCCTTTCTTTACCATGTTTCCTAGCAACAAAGTCTCTTTTATCATAACGTTGATTCTTTGATTGTGGGTTATCAAGATCAACAATAGGTTCAATTTCTACATCATTATCATTACTAGGTTGAGCATCATCATGAACATCATCATTAATATTTTCATTAGGTTCATGTTCATTACCAGATTGTGTTTCAGCATCAGACATAGAGATATCATTTGGATTATCAGGTGGTTCAGCAATAGGTTCACTAGAAGTTTGCACAGTTCTATCATTTTTCTTCTTCTTCTTTTTAGAAGAACTAGGAACATCAATATTATTTCTTTGAGAATCTTGCTCGATTCTCTTAGGGTGGCCTTCAGGATACAAAGGTTCCCGAGTCATTCTACCAGTTCTAGTAGCCACTCTAACAGCATAATCATTTTTTCTTACTATTCATTTCATCAAGCACTTCTTTTTGAGCCTTAAGTACTTGTTCTACTTGAGTGGTAACCATAGAAGCATGTTTGCTAACAAGTTTAAGTTCACCTTTAATATTAGCCATATAATCACCCAAGCGTCTAATCATATAAGCATTTTCTTTTAATTGTCTACCAAAATAAGCATTGAAGTCGTCTTGCTTAAACATAAAGTTATCAAACTCATCCAAGCACTGACTAGCAATTTTAGCAGGAGGGACTTCAGCTTTATCATATCTATAGATAGAATTTACCTCTACTACCTGTGTCGGGATATCGGGATCAGGAGGTTCTTCAATAAATAAAGAATTGAGATCATATGTTTCTTCAACAGGCGGTATATTAAGACCATGTATTTCTTCAATAGGAGGTAAATTCTTAACATCTTCAGCTTTAATACCTTTTTCTTTCATAGATTTCTTTGCCTCTTGCATATCTTCGGGACTGAGGAATAGAACACCTCTCTTCTTCGGAGTTGGTTTAGGAATAGACTCAGTAATTGGAGCAGGAGATGGATCAGGAGGTGCCCAATTATTTTCATTTGTCAACATATTATTCAATAGAATTTCAGCTTCATCCGGTGTTCTTTCCCTGAAAAGAGAACCAACACAACTATCCAGGTAATCTCTGGAAGCATCGGTTAGTCCATTATAAAAGATATCAAGTATTTCAGGTTTCTTAAGAGGATGATCAGGCAAAGCATTAAGTAACTTGAGAAGCCTCCCCCAACCTTGTGGGAGACTCTCTCCTTTAGTTTGCACGAAGTTGTATATTTCCCTCAAAGCAGCTTGTTTCTTATGAGCAGGGAAATATTTAGCAGAGAAGTAATAAATCATATCCTGGGGACTACGCACACAACCAGGATCAAGAGAATTAAACCATATCTTAGCATCACCCTTTAATGAGAACGGAAATATTTTGAGTATATAAAAGTAACGCGATCTCTCATCATTAGTAAACAGGGCGGCTATATCATTTAACTTAGTAAGATGTGCCACAACAGTTTCAGATTCATAGCCATAAAACGGATCAGATTCAACCAAAGTAATTATATCAGGATCAACAGAGAAGTCATAATCCTTATCAGGAACACATATAGGTGAAGTAGCAAAAGCAGGGTCGGGTTTCATTTTATCTCTAAGTGATTCTTTGTTCCATTTAAGTAATAACCTCTTAAGCTCATATCTATCCCTGCAAGCTAAAATAGCGACAGAAGATTCCATATCAAAAAGATAACCCCCAGGGATAATAGGCATATTTTCATCATCACTATCATCATCGTATTCAGATTCAATAATTTCTTTTTCTCTAGCCCTAGCAGTTTGTTCATCAAAAAATTCACCAAGGGGCACCGTAGTATCAGGCATAGAAGCAGTTTCATCATAAGTATCATGCATAGCAGAAGTGGCATCATCAATAACATGCGACATATCGGAACGAATAGCAGAAGCAGGTTTAGGTGTCGCTAGCTTACTCATAACAGAAGGTGAATCAAGTGCAGAGCTAGATGGCAGTTCCTTACCTCCCCTCGTAGTTGAGGGATAAATTGTTGTCTTAGCGTCTTTCAAGTTCTTCATAGTGTCCAGCAGATATAAATCCCAAGTGACTCGAAGAATAGAGCTATGCTCCCCGGCAACGGCGCCAGAAATTAGTCTTGATAACCCACAAGTATAGGGGATCGCAACAGCTTTCGAGAGTAGAGTATTCAACCCAAATTTATTGATTCGACACAAGGGGAGCCAAAGAATATTCTCAAGTATTAGCAGCTGAGTTGTCAATTCAACCACACCTGGAAACTTAGTATCTGCAACAAAGTGTTTAGTAGCAAAGTAATATGATAATGGTGATAGCGGCAACAAAAGTAAAGACAACAAAAGTAATGTTTTTGGTATTTTGTAGTGATTGTAACAGTAGCAACGGGAAAGTAAATAAGCGAGAACCAATATATGGAAAACTCGTAGGCACCGGATCAGTGATGGATAATTATGCCGGATGCGGTTCATCATGTAACAGTCATAACATAGGGTGACACAGAACTAGCTCCAATTCATCAATGTAATGTAGGCATGTATTCCGTATATAGTCATACATGCTTATGGAAAAGAACTTGCATGACATCTTCTGCCCTACCCTCCCTGTGGCAGCGGGGTCCTATTGGAAACTAAGGGATATTAAGGCCTCCTTTTAATAGAGAACCGGAACAAAGCATTAGCACATAGTGAATACATGAACTCCTCAAACTATGGTCATCACCGGGAGTGGTCCCGATTATTGTCACTTCGGGGTTGCCGGATCATAACACATAGTAGGTGACTATAGACTTGCAAGATAGGATCAAGAACTCACATATATTCATGAAAACATAATAGGTTCAGATCTGAAATCATGGCACTCAGTCCCTAGTGACAAGCATTAAGCATAGCAAAGTCATAGCAACATCAATCTCAGAACATAGTGGATACTAGGGATCAAACCCTAACAAAACTAACTCGATTACATGATAAATCTCATCCAACCCATCACCGTCTAGCAAGCCTACGATGGAATTACTCACGCACGACGGTGAGCATCATAAAATTGGTGATGGAGGATGGTTGATGATGACAACGGCGACGAATCCCCCTCTCCGGAGCCCCGAACGGACTCCAGATCAGCCCTCCCGAGAGGTTTTAGGGCTTGGCGGTGGCTCCGTATCGTAAAACGTGATGATTTCTTCTCTCTGAAAGCGAATATATAGAGTTGGAGTTGGCATCGGAGGGCATCCAAGGGGCCCACGAGGTAGGGGGCGCGCCCTAGAGGGGGGGGGGCGCCCCCCACCCTCGTGGACAGGATGTGGGCCCCCTGGTCTTCATCTTTGGCAAGGATTTTTTATTGTTTTTTCTAAGATGTTCCGTGGAGTTTCAGGTCATTCCGAGAATATTTGTTTTCTGCACATAAAACAACACCATGGCAATTCTGCTGAAAACAACGTCAGTCTGGGTTAGTTCCATTCAAATCATACAAGTTAGAGTCCAAAATAAGGGCAAAAGTGTTTGGAAAAGTAGATACGACGGAGACGTATCAAGTAGCTACACCTAAATGCAAGTAACTACTAGAAAGAACTAAATGAAAGCTAGCACAAGTGGATTTCGTTACCTTCTGCCTATCAGAAATTATTGTGTAGTTGCCAAACTTCCCAGATTGGCCACCTAGTGCTACCTTTAGCTGATACAGAAACCAAGTCCAGGAATCTGTGTCCTCCTTATCAACAATTCCAAAAGCAATGGGAAATATATTATTGTTCCCATCTCTTCCAGTAGCAGCAAGGATCTGTTGACCAGTAGTGAGCTTTATGAAGCATCCATCCAGATCTATAACAAGTTAACACATTAGGCAAACTATTTGAAAACACACATTAAATACCAAGGAATTACCTATGAATGGTCGGCAGCCACTGAGAAACCCTTCTTTGCATCCATTTAGGTAATAGAATAATGCATGAAACCTAGGGTTTGTGCTTGGATGCTCCCTCAAATGTCTTGTTGTCACTATACACCTTTAACCTGGATTAGTATCTAGCACAGCCTGCAAATAATCCCTAATCCTGGTGTACTGGGCCTTCTGATCTCCTAACACAACATTCTTTGCCGCCTTCTTAGCCCTGTATGCCATGTGGGTTGATATTTCCACTCCATACTTGCTCTTTGCAGTGTTAATTATAGTAGTGATTGTTGTGCATGGGTCATTTCTGATTGCTTCCTCACAAAACTTTGCAACCCACTTAGCAGTAACTTTTGTGTTCTCTGACACAGAAGGACAAGTGTGCACCACATACTGCTCCCTTATGGTAAAAATCTTCTCATTTGCAATCTGAGAAGCTGCTATATAAAAAGGGCATGTCTCATCTATGCATTATGCTATAACCCTGTCACTGCAATTTCTATGGTACTCATAGTTCCTGTTCTGTGCAATGTGCATTGTTTGAAGTGCATTCCTGAACTGGTACACATCAATGAAGCAAAGATGCTTCACAAATTCCTCAGCTGGGTGAGCTCTCTTCTCATCATACCATAACCTTTTCTTCATCTTCTTAGCTTTGCTTTTCCTGCCATTGGGCAAAACATATGTCAATGCCTCTGCACCATCATCATCTTCCACACCCAAGTCCATTGGTTTCTTGTCTTCATCAGAAGATGGTATCCAGTCCTCCTCAAACAACTCCTCTACACTTGCATGTGATCTGCTTGTTGGGCCTTTTCTGTGTTTATTCTCCTTTTTCTTCTTCTGTCCATCTTGCCCTACCTGCTCTAGATTACTCTCTTCCTCCAGAGTACTCTCTTCATCCTCTTCTTCACTTTCAGGCTCATATAGTGCATCCTCCTCCTCTGTCTCATACATTTCCTCAACATCTGTGTCCCCTTTAAAATGAAGGAGTGGATCTTCCCTCTGTCTTTTCATCTCCTCAAGCCTAGCAAGGATATCACCATATTCTTTCAAATCATCATCATCACTATCCTCCTCATTATCCATCACTGCAGCTTTTCTCTTCACAGAAGTGACCTTCTCTTTATTTTTCTTATTCTTCCTAAACATTTCAATTTCCTTCCTCCTTGTCTCCTCCATAACCTTTTCAATTTCCATTTGCTCCTCTGAATTGTATACATGATTTTCTTCCACTTGTACATAACCTAAAGCAAGGTGTTGTGCTATGTTTGAAACTGTATGGGCATTGGCTCCACTTATGCTGCTTCTGAACTTGCTGCCGCTACATGCACATCTGGTGCATTGAACATCACTCCTTCTTCATCTATCTGATACAGTTTGGGCTCTCCAATTTCTTCTAGAGGGATTTGCTGCTCAATAACATTGGAGCTGGTGTTTATACTTGCAGCATTGGGAGAACTGGCCCTAACAACTGTCACATTCAATATCTTCTGATTTTGCAATGCTATGTTGTCTAGAATTTCCTCAAGCTTGTCATCACCATCTATTTCTTCCATTCCTTCTATCCCTAGCCCAGGATCCCTGACATAGTACATGTAATCTTTAAATCCATAACCTTCTGTTTCTATTAGTGCTACTAGGTTGTAAAATGTTATGTCTGACACCATCATAGATCTCTCAATGTTGTCTCCGTCATGGAAATGCATCTTCAATTCCCAAACCTCATCATCCAGACCGCAAATAATATAAAATACATAGCAGTATAAGTGCTTAATTAATACTGATTAACACTAATGAAACAACTCATGTTAGTGCACAGGACAAGACAAACAAATAAAGAAAATAAAGCAGATAGCAGGACAACTCAATTAACCAATTATAAAGCACTAATGAAACACTAATAAAACTAATAACCAAATGTAAACCCTAGGGCACAGGACAAACAAAGCACAACATCAGAACTAATCTAAAAATGTCAACCCTAGGGCACAGGACAAACAAAGCGCATAATCTGAACTAATCTAAATAATGTCCTAGGGCACATGGCAACAAAATCACAGCATTTGACACTTGTATTGCATCTAATAGGATAGAACAATATGAACCCTAACCCTAGGAGTACCCTGGCAACGCAATGGAATGGAGAACGGGAAGGGAAGAGCAAAGAAAAGTGGATCTCACTATACGCCGCCGAAGGATGACGCGATGTGCTGGCTTCCTGTCGGATTGGCCTTCACCGTCGCGGCGAATGCTCTGGCCGCCCTGTATTCCATCGAATACTGCGGGTCCTCCTCCTCCTCTTCCTCCGACGGCTTGCTAGGGTTCAAGCTCGCGCACAGCTCGCCTAGATCCACTACGGGTCCTCCTCCACTACGTACTGTGCGTGCGGCGCTGCCGGGCGGAGCGCCGCCACCAGCATCTCCACCTTTCGCCGGACTGCGCATCTCTGTGTTTCTATGGAATGGCGACGACAACAATGGGGGAGGACGACGGCAGCGGGAGCGAGGAGGAGGGGGAAGAAGAATGGGGGAGGGCGACGGCGGCGGGAGCGAGGAGGAGGGGGAAGAAGAATGGGGGAGGGCGACGGTGGCGGGAGCGAGGAGGAAGGGGAAAAGAGACGGATGCGGGAGTGGATGACTAAAGACGAGCCCTAACGGCGCCGTCTAACGCCGTCTGCCGGCTGTCGGGACGACCTG
Source organism: Triticum urartu (assembly GCF_056163025.1). Taxonomy (NCBI): domain Eukaryota; kingdom Viridiplantae; phylum Streptophyta; class Magnoliopsida; order Poales; family Poaceae; genus Triticum; species Triticum urartu. Next base: position 427,700,714 of record NC_141877.1, on the reverse strand, counting down.
GAGTGCCACGTAGGCGAAAAATGGGCCCGACCTGTCATAAACTCACTTAACACGGCCCGATCCGCTGATCAGTGGTTTTTGCAAAACAATTACGCTAGATGTGGTGCTTTCTGCAATGATTCTATATCCTAGTGTTTTTTGCAAACCTATCCCTCAACATGATGGTTTTATGCAATTTACTCACAATAAATTCACACTCGGTGATCTCATGAGACGACTCTTCTTTGGTAGTACAATAATTTAGCCACGTAGTCGCGTCTACTCGGCGACACAACAAAGTGCGCTTGGAAAATTCAAACTGGATTTCACTCTTTATAGAGCTCATCAGGTCCCTTTATACGCTTGCTTACTCTCTTTTGTGGCATTGCTACTTCAGACTCCTTTCGTCCCAAAATAAATGAAAGTTGTCAATTTTTTGGGGGAGCGGAGGGAGTGCCAGTCAATCATATGAATATATGAATAAGGTTCGTCTTTACGTACTCCTCACGTGACAGAAGAACGGACTCAAGTGGTCAGGATGGCCGGAAGGGTGGCCGACTTCCTCCCCTTGACCGGCGCCCTGGTGTCCGGGAAGCAGCCGTCGGCCGTCAGGTCGGCCACCTCCCCGAACTCCGACACGCTGATCGGGAACGGCAGCAGGTGCCCTCCCAGGTCCTCCACCCTGTCCCGCGTGTACGCGTCCCACAGCGCCTCCGCCGCGCGCCGCACCGCGCGCACGCACTCCGCGCTCTCGGGCTCCAGGAACACGCCCTCGCCGGCGCCGGCGCCCGTGTGGCTCATGAAGTGCTCGTGCCACAGCGACATCCGGAACCCGTGCACGAGCCCCCGGGCGCGCCCGCCGCCCGGCCCGTTCAGGTGCGCCGGCTGGTAGCTCCCCTGCGCGATCTCGCTGTCCCGGTTGCCCGCCAGCGACCGCTCGTTCAGGTTCGCCGACCCCACGATCACGTACTCGTCATCCACTGCACAGCAGGTCGGAGTCGGACAAGGTGAGAGTGAGACGCCGAGAGGTCGCAAATGGCGACATGCATGGCGTGACGCATTATGAAATTAATCAAGGTCGAAGCGAGCGCACCGATCATGAGCTTGGCGTGGACGTAGATGGGAGAGCGGCGGCTCGCCTGCGCGCGCCAGTAGTCCGTGCCCTTCTCCGGCTTCGCTGGCGGCGCGTACTCCCCGGGGCGCCGCGCCTCCCGGTTCCCGAGGCAGAAAAAGTTGAGGTAGTCGCAGGGGTGCGCGTGGCCGCGCAGCCCGGCGTCGTCGATCGCCTGCATCACGATGCCGTACATCATCTCCACGGTCAGCCGGTTCCACCGCACGATGGCCTGGATGGAGTCGCTCGCCGGCTCCCCCTCGGGCCACATCGGGGTCACCACGTACACGGCGAACCGCTCGCCGCGCCGGATCTTGGCGGCGACCTTGAGCGCGATCTCCACGGGCACCAGGTTCAGGCAGCCGGAGTCCCGGTCCTCCGCCCACGACGCGCACCCGCCGAGGAAGTACTGGTTCTCGATGTAGATGAACCGCCGCGCGCGGCGGATGGCCTCGACGTAGCCGGTCTGTATGCTCTGGTCGATCGTGAGGTCCTTGCCGCTCGTCAGCCCCATCGCGGCCGCCCCGGCCGGGTCGGTGGGGAATCCGACCACCGACGCGTCGTCGACGGACCGGAGCACCTGCACGTTCCACGAGCCGGTGCCGCCGTCGCTGTCGAAGGTGTAGGGGTCGGGGAACGTCGCCGGGCTCAGGTCGAGCAGGCAGCCCCGTATCCTCCGCGGCGCCTGCTTCTTCCACCGCTGCTCGAAGTTGGCGAGCACGTCCCACGCCGCCGGGCCCTCGAGCCTGCAGTGCACGTCGTGCCATGGCTCCCTCGGCCCGCCGTGCCGCAGGGAGGCGTGCCGGAAGTTGTTCTGCATGAAGTCGCGGGAGTAGGTCGTGTCGAGCTCCCGGAACAGGGTGTGGTTCTCGTCGTCGTACCTGGTCGAACACCTCGCATCTCGTCAGATAAAAATCGTTGATGACGATGATTCAAAATGCGTTGAGGAAAGTTGAAGTCTGTGCTGCCAAGATCACCTGCCGTCGCAGAGGTCTATGCCGCCGATGAAGCTAACGACGTGGCGGGCGTCGGCGCTGCCCGGCGTGGCGGCGTCGAGGGTGACCGTCTTCTGGTGGTGCGTGAACTCGGTGCTGATCTCGATGCTCTGCACCAGGGTGAGCGCGGTGTCGGCGTCGCGCGGGCAGAGGAAGCACCGCACGCTGGTGCCATGGAAGAAGGCCCGGGTCTGCTCGTCGTGCGTCTTCATCACGCCGGTATTGCCGAGGAACGGGACGGACGTCTTGTCCTGCCACGGCATCACCAGCACCGCCACCCCCTCGTCGGCCTTCCGCTTGAGGAGCTCGCCCAGCGTGACGCCCTCCGCGCCGGGGATCATCCGGCTCGCGTCGCGCACCAGCGTGATCGCCGTGTTCACCGACCACCCGGCGACGTACACGAAGTGGCGCGCGTCGCGGATGGCCACGTACAGGTCCTCCCACAGCCGCGCCGGGCGGTACGGCCGGCCGCCGTCGAGGCGGACCGACGGGTCGAACCCGTTGGACAGGTGCGAGTTCTGGTACAGCGTGACGCCGCAGTTGGTCCGCTCCGGGAAGAAGGCCGGCGTGACCCCCGCGAAGCCGGGCAGCCGAATGCCGGCGTCCCAGCACGGGTCGCGCTCGACGTCCAGGAAGCGCAGCCGGACGCGGAGCCTCGGGGTGTGCGTCCCGTGCGCGCGCTCGCCGCCGCGGAGGCCGACCCAGAGCTCGAGGGGCTCCCCCGCGGCGACGCTGGCCGTGGGCACGGAGCCGTGGCCGAGGACGCCGGCGCCGATGAGGTGCTGGCTCTTGACGGTGAAGGTGATGGCGGCGGCAGGGTAGGCGCAGTGCAGGCGGAAGGACTGGTTCCAGACCGGGCCGTTGGCGTGGGGCTCCACCTCGCAGGTCCGCGCCACCCGCGCCGCGCCGACGTCGACGTCCACGTACAGGCTGCTCCGCTGGAGGCAGTGCACGCCCAGCGACTGCTCCAGCTTCTCCGTCGCCTGCTCGAGTTCGTCACCGGATTAAACCACGTGGCACCATTACATTCACACCGCACGAGTACTCCATGGCGTGCACACCAAGAAGGGAAATGCTACACTTTTGCTGTGTCTGCTTGAACGTAGTATCTCATCGCCATATATCGTCTTCTTATTTTACGTTCATTTTTACCTCGACAAGTAAGTAATTAAGCACGCCGCGGAGCCTGACATGAGCGGCGCAGCGGCGAGCTAGTGGTGGTAGGTGATGTCAAAGTCGAGAAAGGAAGGAGAGTATCCTTGACGTCCAAACCATTGGCTCACAAGCAACCATGGGCGCCAAAGCAAAGGCTACGGCGCCACTAGCTGGTTCGGGCGATCGGAAGCTTCTACTACCGCTCATGGCGGAAAGGTGAATGGCATTCAGGCCGAACAACGGAACTGGAGCTGGACGGAGGAAGCGTGGCGAGAACAGCAGAAGAACAAGTGAAGCGAGGACCAGCCATTTTTGCATACATGTAACGATCGTTATTTACCTTGATGATCTGGCCATGGATGGCGTTGTGGAGGTGGTCGGCCTCGAACACCGTCACCTCCAGGACGCCGTGGAGGTACACGGCGTCGGCGGCGGCGGTGGCGGGGTGTCCGTCCTTAGAGCCCATGCCTGCCGTCGTCCTTGCTGCTGCCGGTCGTCTTCCCGCACCGCGCGCGGACGGACCTCTTTATACAGGAGTCCGGCCGCCAAGACGACAAGTTCACACACCGGCTTGCCCAGGCCTCAAGGCTCCAAGGTGGCACTCGGTTCACGTCCCTTTCCACCACGACGCACCGCTGCTTGCGTTCTTCAGGGGGGGAGAGGGCAGAGCCAGCACACCAAAATTCCCCACCGGTTTTGGCCATCCATGTGATGATTACTATCCGGCTCGCCTAATCTCTAACCGTACACACGACCATGGAGCGTGGAGGAAATGGCATTCCCCTAAATTCCTAGGCATTGCTGTTGGTGTGGAAAGCCCATGCTTAATTGCTTAAAGTTCAAGCCATCCAAGAAACATTAGGCATTGCATCTTGATGAGTTAGTGTCAATACTTTTTCTTGTTTGCGACTGAGTGTCAATAGGTTTTTCACCCCGTTTGATGATCTATAGACCGAGGGTGGGTGTCTAGGTGGAGTTTTATATGATCATCGAGCTCGTCTTCCCACATCCTTGCCAACTCTCACGGTATGGCATTGTAAATCTCTTTTAAGAACTGAACTTAATTAGCTGGACGTGTGGAGTTAGCTGGCCCAAGGAATGAGATGTTGTAACAAGCCTAGAGGATGGAGCGTACAAGAAGCATGTGGCATCATAGATTCTTCCTCCGATGTCACCCACCATGAAGGGAGGAGAGTCTCACGCCAATACAAAAGAAACACAAGCAAATAGCAAAACAGCTTCCACATTTGGGTGCAACACATCAGACAAAATGAACAAACCTCGCTAACCGTAAGGCTGCACTTCTACATAGATTCTTCAACCCTAAGACCAAACACGTCGTAACGGCGCCATCCACAACGACACGTCTCAAAGAGCATAGACTATTATCGATGTATACAACCATAACAAACTTATGAAAGGCTCACATTCTCAACATAAAAACATGACTACGGTTAGTACTCTCAAGTCATTTTCGTATGGCGTAAGCAAAACTGAAATGCTGGTGCACTGTTATGTGAACAAAGAAGCTTCAATCCAATATAACAGAAGAACATTCTGGCCTTATTTGATTTAACAGCAATGGAGAAGCGTCGGAGCGATAAATGTACGAAGAATTGGATGCCGTGTCCACTGAAATTATATCAGAAAGCAAACAGAGTCCCCCCCCCCCCCCACAATGAAGTCCGATCTAATGCTAGTTTTCCTATGAAATTAACTGAGAGTTCATATAAGATTGGTTCCTAGGAGATTGTACCGTGAGTCGAACAACACCTGCAATAAAAGAAAAACAAGAGGGTCTAAATCCTATAGAAGTCCTATGCAAATCTTGTAGATCAAATGAGGCCTCTGTAGGGTTGTATTGATAGAGCCTATCAAAAGCCCATCATACCACTTGGAGCCAATTTTTCGCTACTAGGTGATTCCAATGAAATATATGCGTAGGATCAGAATATCGACCAAAGGGTGAATGAGGGATTCAACCATTTCTTTCAAAAACCAAGTCCTTTAGAAAAAAACTTAAACGAAATCAAAGAACACAATTTAAAGAGATAAGAAGCTAGTACCGAACAAATACTGAAACATAATAGTAAATCACTTGAGTATGGATGCGCGGGGGAGGGGGGGGGGTCATATTCAGACATTTCGAGAACAATTTGAAATTATTTGACAACATTCATGTGGGGCATGTCTACAGTTCCGAAAAAATCAACTTAAAACTTGATGTACATTTAGAGATTCAAAACAGACAAATTTGAATGTGAATAGTATCACCTTTGGGTGAATAGTATTTTGACACTATTCGCATCTGATTTTGTCTTTTTTGTTTCTATTAATGTAAGTTGGATTAGGAGCCGAAACTTTTTGAGGTTGTACATCAAACATTGATGTGAGTCTACAGAAAATTGAGAATAGGTGAGATCTCACACAAGTCTTCCCATGGATGCAGGCAGTACTTCTAAAACAACACTTTAGCTATATGTTAGTCAACTGAACTTTGAATTTGGGTAAGTTGATTTTTGCTTTGAGATTTGTGTTGCATTTTCTTCCTGGCATGTGTTGTTTGTTGTGTTGGGCTAGTTTTTTTCGACTAACCCCATTATTTGGGCGAGCCGATTGCTACTGGGCCGAAGCCCATTAACTACGTGATCCAACCCTCCTCCCCCTTCCTTTGTTTTTTCTAGGTTTTTTTCTTCTGTTTTTATGTGTTTTTGCCTTTTGTTCTCTGTTTTTCTTTGTTAGTTGGTTTTCATTTGTATTTCTGGTTATTTTTGTGCGGTTGGATAATTGTAAATGTATACACATAAATAATTACACTATTATATGATTATTCTTATCTTGACATATACAAAAGGTACAATTTTAGGGCAAAGTTATTTGCAAGTTTTTTTAAAAAAAATCGTTTTAATTTCTTCTTAGAGGGTAACACTAATCTCACTAATTCATGTTCCATATTTTAAAACTTTTAGTTATCATTTTTTTCTTAAACGCCAAAACCAATGCCACTAATTCATCCCTTATTAGGATTTTTTTTCTTCAAAAATTCCACTATTTTATGTTTATCATTGCATATTGTTGGAAAGCACATCTTTTGTGTATATTGTGTGCAAAGGTTGTTATTGTTTGTTTTATTTTTTATTTTCTTCCTACCAATACCACCAATTAATTCTTCCTTAGAAAACCTCATTATTTTGATTTTGATTTTATTTTTTATTTCATTTCTTTATTATTAAAAGGTAATAGTAATACCAATGCCAATAATTCATTCTTCCATAAAAACCTCATTATTTTGATTTTTGCTTTATTTCTTTCTTCTTAAAAGGTAATATCAATGTCACTAATTCATTCATTCTTATAAAACCTCATCATTTTCATTTTTCTCATTATTTTATTTTTTCTTGAAGGGTAATACCAAAGCCCATAATTCATTTTTTCTTCAAAATTTCAGCTTTTTATTTTATTTTTATTTCTTCATTAATGACAATACCAATTCCAAAAATTCATTTCTTCTTATGAAGGTTCCCTTTTTTATGAAAATTCTAATATTATATTCTTAATCTTGCATGTTATAAAAATGCACTTTTACTATGTAAGTTGTTCGCAAAATCTGTCATTTTTTTCATTTTCTTTCTTCACAAAGGGTAAACCAATGACACTAATTTGTTCCTTCATAGAAACTTCATTATTTTGATATTATTTAACTTTTTATTTTATTTTCCTTCTTCTTAAAGGTAATACCAATGTCACCAATTCATTTTTCCTTACAAAACCTCATTATTTTGATTTTCTATTTTTTCTTAAGGTAATACAAAAGCCACTAATAATTCTTTCTTGAAAACTTTAGTATTTTGATTTTTTTTGTTTTTATTTATTTCCATTTTCTTCAATGATAATACAGATGCCACAAATTCATTTATTCTTATGAATCTTCCCTTTTTATGAGAAAAATCCACCATTATATTCTTATTCTCGCAAATTGTTAAAATGCACAATTTTATTTAAATTATTTGCAAATTTTGTCATTTTTTTATTTTCTTTCTTACTAAAGGGTAAACCAGACAAGAATTTGTTGTTTCTTAGAAAAGTTCGTTATTTGATTTTGTGTATGTTCTTATTTAACTTTATTTTTTCTTTAAGGTTAATACTGATGCATGATAACCCACAAGTATAGAGGATCACAACAGTTTTCGAGGATAGAGTATTCAACCCAAATTTATTGATTCGACACAAGGGGAGCCAAAAAATATTCTCAAGTATTAGCAGCTGAGTTGTCAATTCAACCACACCTGAAACTTAATATCTGCAGCAAAGTGTTTAGTAGCAAACTAATATGATAGTAGTGGTAACGATGGTAAAAGGTAACGGTAGCAAAAGTAATATTTTTGGTATTTTGTAGTGATGATAACAATAGCAACGAAAAAGTAAATAAGCGAAGAACAATATATGGAAAGCTCGTAGGTATTGGATCAGTGATAGAGAATTATGCCGGATGCGATCGATCATGTAACAGTCATAACCTAGGGTGACACAGAACTAGCTCCAGTTCATTAATGTAATGTAGGCATGTATTCCGAATATAGTCATACGTGCTTATGGAAAAGAACTTGCATGACATCTTTTGTCCTACCCTCCTGTGGCAGCAGGGTCCTAGCGGAAACTAAGGGATATTAAGGCCTCCTTTTAATAGAGTACCGGACCAAAGCATTAACACATGGTGAATACATGAACTCCTCAAACTATGGTCACCATCGGGAGTGGTCCCGATTATTGTCACTTCGGGGTTGCCGGATCATAACACATAGTAGGTGACTATAAACTTGCAAGATAGGATCAAGAACTCACATATATTCATGAAAACACAATAGGTTCAGATCTGAAATCATGGCACTCGGGCCCTAGTGACAAGCATTAAGCATAGCAAAGTCATAGCAACATCAATCTCAGAACATAGTGGATACTAGGGATCAAACTAACTCGATTACATGATAAATCTCATCCAACCCATCACCGTCCAACAAGCCTACGATGGAATTACTCACGCACGACGGCGAGCATCATGAAATTGGTGATGGAGGAAGGTTGATGATGACGATGGCGACGGATTCCCCTCTCCGGAGCCCCGAACGGACTCCAGATCAGCCCTCCCAAGAGAGTTTAGGGCTTGGCGGAGGCTCCGTATCGTAAAACACAATGAATCCTTCTCCTTTGGTTTTTTCCCCCTGAAAGTGAATATATGGAGTCCAGGTTGAGGTCGGTGGAGCGTCAGGGGGCCCACGAGGCAGGGGGGCACGCCCAGGGGGCCAGGCGCGCCCCCACCCTCGTGGACAGGTGGGACACCCCCTTACGTGGATCTTCCTTCCAATCTTCATTATATGTTCCATAATAATGCCCCGTTGATTTTCAGGTAATTCCGAGAACTTTTATTTCTGCACAAAAATAACACCATAGCAATTCTGCTGAAAACAACGTCAGTCCGGGTGAAGGAAATATGCCCTAGAGGCAATAATAAAGTTATTATTTATTTCCTTATATCATGATAAATGTTTATTATTCATGCTAGAATTGTATTAACCGGAAACATAATACATGTGTGAATACATAGACAAATAGAGTGTCACTAGTATGCCTCTACTTGACTAGCTCGTTAATCGAAGATGGTTATGTTTCCTAACCATAAACAAAAGAGTTGTTATTTGATTAACGGGATCACATCATTAGGAGAATGATGTGATTGACATGACCCATTCCATTAGCTTAGCACCCGATCGTTTAGTATGTTGCTATTGCTTTCTTCATGACTTATACATGTTCCTATGACTATGAGATTATGCAACTCCCGTTTGCCGGAGGAACACTTTGTGTGCTACCAAACGTCACAACGTAACTGGGTGATTATAAAGGAGCTCTACAGGTGTCTCCAAAGGTACATGTTGGTTTGGATTATTTCGAGATTAGGATTTGTCACTCCGATTGTCGGAGAGGTATCTCTGGGCCCTCTCGGTAATGCACATCACATAAGCCTTGCAAGCATTGCAACTAATGAGTTAGTTGTGAGATGATGTATTACGGAACGAGTAAAGAGACTTGCCGGTAACGAGATTGAACTAGGTATTGAGATACCGACGATCGAATCTCGGGCAAGTAACATACCGATGACAAAGGGAACAAAGTATGTTGTTATGCGGTCTGAACGATAAAAGATCTTCGTAGAATATGTAGGAGCCAATATGAGCATTCAGGTTCCGCTATTGGTTATTGACTGGAGACGAGTCTCGGTCATGTCTACATTGTTCTCGAACCCGTAGGGTCCGCACGCTTAAGGTTTCGATGACAGTTATATTATGAGTTTATGCGTTTTTATGCACCGAAGGTTGTTCGGAGTCCCGGATGTGATCACGGACATGACGAGGAGTCTCGAAATGGTCGAGACATAGAGATTGATATATTGGAAGCCTATGTTTGGATATCGGAAGTGTTCCGGGTGAAATCGGGACTTTACCGGATTACCGGGAGGTTACCGGAACCCTCCCGGGAGGTATATGGGCCTTAGTGGGCCTTAGTGGAAGAGAGGAGAGGTGGCCAGAGATGGGCCGCGCGCCCCTCCCCCCTTGGTCCGAGTAGGACAAGGAGAGGGGGCCGGCCCCCCTTCCTCTTCTCTCTCCTCTTTCCCCCCTCCGCGAATCCTATTCCAACTAGGAAAGGGGGGAGTCCTACTCCCGGAGGGAGTAGGACTCCTCCTGGCGCCTCCTCTTGGCCGGCCGCACTCCCCCCCTTGAACCTTTATATACGGAGGCAGGGCCACCCCCTAGAAACACAAGTTGATCCACGTGATCATATTCTTAGCCGTGTGCGGTGCCCCCTTCCACCATAGTCCTCGATAATACTGTAGCGGTGCTTAGGCGAAGCCCTGCGACGGTAGTACATCAAGATTGTCACCACGCCATCGTGCTAGTTCCATTCAAATCATGCAAGTTAGAGTCCAAAACAAGGGCAAAAGTGTTTGGAAAAGTAGATACGACGGAGACGTATCAACTCCCCCAAGCTTAAACCTTTGCTTGTCCTCAAGCAATTCGGTTGATAAACTGAAAGTGATAAAAAAAACTTTTAAAAACTCTGTTTGCTCTTGTTGTTGTAAATATGTAAAGCCAACATTCAAGTTTTCAGCAAAGATTATGTACTAACCATATTCACAATAACATTTAGGTCTCATGTTTACTCATATCAATGGCATAATCAACTAGCGAGCAATAAAAATAAATCTCGGATGACAAAACTTTCTCAAAACAATCATGATATGATATAACAAGATGGTATATCGCTAGCCCTTTCTGAGACCGCAAAACATAAATGCAGAGCACCTTTAAAGATCAAGGACTGACTAGACATTGTAATTCATGGTAAAAGAGATCCAGTCAAGTCATACTCAGTTTAAACTAATCAGTAATGAATGCAAATGACAGAGGTGCTCTCCAGCTGGTGCTTTTAATAAGAGGGTGATGACTCAACATGAAAGTAAATAGATAGGCCCTTCGAAGAGGGAAGCAGGGATTTGTAGAGGTGCCAGAGCTCGGTTTTGAAATAGAGATGAATAATATTTTGAGCGGTATACTTTCATTGTCAACATAACAACCAATATATGGCAATATCTTCCATGCTACACACATTATAGGCGGTTCCCAAACAGAATGGTAAAGTTTATACGCCCCCTCCACCAACAAGCATCAATCCATGGCTTGCTCGAAACAACGAGTGCCTCCAACTAACAACAGTCCCGGGGGAGTTTTGTTTGCAATTATTTTGATTTGATTTGCATAAAGCATGGGACTGGGCATCCCGGTGACCAGCCATTTTCTCGTGAGTGAGGAGCGGAGTCCACTCCTCTTGAGAATAACCCACCTAAGATGGAAGATACGGACAGCCCTAGTTGATACATGAGCTATTCGAGCATACAAAACAGAATATTTATTTGAAGGTTTAGAGTTTGGCACATACAAATTTATTTGGAACGACAAGTAGATACCGTATATAGGTAGGTATGGTGGACTCATATGGAATAACTTTGGGGTTTATGGAATTGGATGAACAAGCAGTATTCCCGCTTAGTACAGGTGAAGGCTAGAAAAAGACTGGGAAGCGACCAGCTAGAGAGCGACAACAGTCATGAACATGCATTAAAATTAATTAACACCGAATGCAAGCATGAGTAGGATATAATGCACCATGAACATAAATATCATAGAGGCTATGTTGATTCTGTTTCAACTACATGCGTGAACATGTGCCAAGTCAAGCCACTCGAATCGTTCAAAGGAGGATACCACCCCATCATACCACATCACAACCATCTTAATAGCATGTTGGCACGCAAGGTAAACCAATATAAGCTCCTAGCTAATTAAGCATGGCACAAGCAACTATAATCTCTAATTGTCATTGCAAACATGTTCATTCATAATAGGCTGAACCAGGAACGATGAACTAATCATATTTACAAAAACAAGAGAGGTCGAGTTCATACCAGCTTCTCTCATCTCAACCAGTCCATCATATATCGTCATAATTGCCTTTCACTTGCACAACCGAACGATGTGAATAAGAGTAATAGTGCACGTGCATTGGACTAAGCTGGAATCTGCAAGCATTCAATAAACATGAGAAGACAAGGCAATATGGGCTCTTGGTTAAATCAACGATAATGCATATAAGAGCTGCTTTAACATTTTCATTATGGTCTTCTCCTCTCGATCCCCAAAGGAAAGAAAAGAAATAAAACTATTTACACGGGAAAGCTCCCAACAAGCAAAAGAAGAACGAGAAATCTTTTTGGGTTTCTTTTTAATTACTACTACAAGCATGGAAAGTAAACTAATTAAAAGCTACAACTATTTTTTTTGTTTTTCTTAAGGTTTATTAAACACACAAGAAGAAAGCATAAAAAAGGAAAGTAAACCGGCACAGATGATACAATGAAAAAGTATGAGCACCGACAACTAGCAATGAGTGTCTGAACATGAATGTAATGTCGGTGAGAAATACGTACTCCCCCAATCTTAGGCTTTTGGCCTAAGTTGGTCTATGGCCACGGCTGGCCTGGCAGATATCCAAAGTTATAGCTGGGGTCGTACTGTGAAGAAGCCTCGGATTGCCACTGGTTGGCAATCACCTCTAGATCCCACTGATAATCAGACTATCATGGAGGATCAAATTGTGATTCCGGCTCCGGCTCTGTAGCTATTGTAGGGTTCCGGTAGGCGTGAATGGCCTCCAACGGAACAAGGTACTTGCCTGCAGATAAATCAAACAAGGAAGGAGCAGACAAGGTAATAGTCTCAGGATGATTTTTTACCAAATATTAATTTGTACTTAAGCTCTTTTTCCCTTAATAATAAAATCATGTGCTACCATACTCTTATAATCTAAATAAATAGGAGGCAGCAATTTTTCTTCCTTCTCATAATGCCTAATAGGTATGTTAAAATGTGCAGCGAGGCGCGAGGCGAAGATGCCTCCAAGGACGGGGCCCTTAGTACGGTTAAGATTTAACCGCTTTGCAATAATAGCGCCCATGCTGAATGTATCATCATGAAATAAGGCATGGCACAGAATAACAATATCAGGGGCACTCAGGTTTCCACCGTTTCCGCGCCCAATTAAGCATCTACTAGCAAATATAGCAAAGTAACGTAGAACAGGAAAGTGTATGCTAGTAATTCATGCGTCGAAAACCTTCCTCGTTTCCCCTACAGTAATGGTATCAATAAACCCATCCACATCGTCACGATGTGGTTCCTCCACACTGCCCTCAAAAGGGATCAAACAAACCCGACAAAAATCATAAAGTGACATCTCCTTATGCTCATCATATAAATAAAATTCCACCGTAGGTGGTGAGCACCTAGCATGGAAATGAAAGTTTTGCACAAAGATATTGGTGAGTAAGAGATACTGTTCGCGTTGATCGTGGAGGAAGGCGGTGAGGCCTGCATTCTCAGCCAATTCATAGAAATCATCATAAATCCCAGCTGCTCTCAAGAAATTATCACAAGGCCATTCACACGGTCGGACCTCCGCGGTGCGAGGGAGATTATACTTGGGCCTCTTATCCTCCTCACTTTGATTATCCTTAGAGCTTCGTCTCGATGAGCCCCTCAAAAATCTCTTCATTATTTCCTGAAAAATTTCTGAAATTTTTAGTAACTTCAAAATAAAAGTGAACCAAACTCAACAAAATTGATAGCAACTACTCCTACAAGTGCCTAGAGGCAATATCATGCATCAAAACTACTTTTGACCATATAAATTTGACATGCAAGCTTAAGAACAGGGTCACCTAAGCAGCAAAAATATGCAATGAATAAAGCACTAGAACAAAAACTAATTGGACCATTGGAGGAGTCACATACCAAGGAACAATCCCCCAAAGCAGTTTTGTGTGAGGTGCTTTGAGCAAGGAGATCGAAAATGGCAGCAAAATAAGTTTGGACTCGGGTTTGAGCTGGTTAGTTGTGTTTGTGGGAGGAAGGAGTGTGTGGTAGCTGGAATAAGTGGAGGGGAGCTATCGTGGGCGCACGAGGCAGGGGGCACCCAGGGGGGTGGGCATGCCCTGGACCCTCGTGGCCAGGTGCCAGCTCCCCCTACTGTGTTCTTAGTGCCAGATATTCTCAAATATTCCAGAAAAAATCATATTTAAATTTTAGGGCATTTGGAGAACTTTTATTTTCGGGGTATTTTTTTATTGCTTGGATAATTCAGAAAACAGACATAAATTATTATTTTTGCTTTATTTAAACTAAATAACAGAAAGTAAAAAGAGGGTACAGAGAGTTGTGTTTTCTAAATTCAGCCATCTCATGCTCATCAAAAGGAATCCACTAACAAGGTTGATCAGGTCTTGTTAACAAACTCATTCCGAATAACATGGAACCGGAGAATTTTCGAATAACACTAGGTTACCTCAACAGGGATATGCACATCCCCAATAATAAGTGTTGGATGTGGGGCTCCGGCTAACCCTTAAGGTTCGAACACTGGGGTGCGCGCGAAGTCTTTCCCTCCTACCGATCTACGCTCTAGCTCGCTAAGATCTTGCGGACGAACTCGACGAACTCACAACACAGAAAGACACGAGGTTTATACTGGTTCGGGCCACCGTTATGGTGTAATACCCTACTCCAGTGTGGTGGTGGATTCCTCTTGGGCTGATGATGAACAATACAAGGGGAAGAACAGCCTCCTGAGGTTGAGGTGTTCTTGTGCGTATGGGCTAGTGGTGTATCTCTGGGTCTGATGAGATCTCTCTCTCTCTCCCATCTCTCTTTCTCTACTATGGTGGTGGCTAGTCCTATTTATAGAGGGCCTGGTCTTCTTCCCAAATATTGAGCGGGAAGGGAGCCAACAATGGCGGGCTAATTCGAAGGGGGGCAGCTAGTACGAGCCATCCTGACAAAAGTAGTCTTCGCCTGCACAAAGCTCTGGTGATGACGCTATCTTAGGCTCCATGATGACCTCCGTCTTTCAGTCCATGGTCTTGTTGCACCGAAATGACAACCTTTGTCTGAGGCCTCGGTACTCCACGGCTGCGCTTGCCTCCTTTGCACCAAAGGGGAAACAAGGACGCTGCGTGCGCTGGCGCCCGCCTGGTGTCGATCGTCATGGCTCACGTCATGAGAGCCTTGTGAGGTTCGCCTCGCCTTGATATCTCCGCCCCTCGCGAGCCTACCTGACTAGGCCGCTCGAGAGGAGGTCTTGAGTCGTCCGCCTCATGAGGCTTGGACCCTCGCGAGGGTCTTGGATGCTTTGTTGATGAAGATGGGCCGTACGGCCTGCTGGCTTCGCCATGCCGCGGGCCGCAGGCAGGCAAGTCTGGGGACCCCCGTTCCCAGAACACCGACAGTAGCCCTCGGGACCAAGGTGCGCGCGGGCTTGGCTTCGCGGCGAAGCCAAGGGTCAAGTTCGGAGCACCGCGGGCCCCAAAAGCACGCGACCTCGGTTGACGCGTGGTGGTTAATTGGACGTGGGTGTCTCCGCTTCCTCACGCTGCCTTTGAATCTGCCTGGCTATGCGGCTCCGCTTCTTGCACAGTTATTCTTCCCCCTCCGCGCCCGGCTCTTCCAATCTCCCTGCTCCTTCGACGTCCTGCTCCGCCTTCCCAATCCAACTTGCGCTCCACTTGCTTCACCGCCATGGCGCCGAAGCAAGCCGAAAAGGGGAAGAAACCTCTGTCCTTGCCAACCGCGCCTCCATCCTTCGAGCCGGCGCTCGGCTAGCCTCGGGTGCTCAACGACGAGGCCATGGGCAAGGTGCGCCCCATGCTCGCCTCCAGCTTCAACGAGTGGGGAGAGATGCCGGCCTGGCCTGCGTCTCGCTCCAGCATGGCTCGGGCAGTCACCGAGGTTCCGATCTTTATTGACGCCCTCTGGGCTGGCCTTCTTCCTCCCTTCTCCGCCTTCTTAAACGCGGTGCTCGAGCACTATCACATCCAGATGCTCCATCTCGACCCTCAATCTGTGACCCTTCTTGCCGTCTTCGCTTTCGTGTGTGAGGCCATGGTGGGCATCACCCCCTCCGTGGCACTCCTCCACCACTTCTTCTCTGCATCTCACCGGTGCCCGGCAGAGCTCAGGGTGTGTGGGCTTCCAGGCCGTGGCTGCGACAGCAGGCATGGAGATTGACTTCGAGCTCCCTTCATCCGCGAGCGAGTTCCGCACGCGATGGGTGTTTGTTGAGGCCGGCGTGCTCAACCCTTTGCTCCAAGCTCCGGTGGGGCCTGCTATTCCAAACTCCGGCTGGGGCCATCAGAAGCTCACGAGCCCCTGTCTTGCCCCCGTTTGGGCCAGGCTGCGGTGGTTGAAGGACCTTGGTGTGACTGCGCCCATGGTGGTGAGGGAGTTCGTCAGGCATCGAGTTGCTCCGCTTCAGCGCCATTCTCGCCCGATGTGGGACTTGCTCAGCAGACATGACAATATGAGGGTTCAGGAGGAGGGGCTCCCTCTCGCTTTATCACGAACATGCCTTCCTTTGATGAGTGGGGGCTACGCCCAATTGGCTTGGTGGGGCCCCGTGAGAATCCCGTCATCGTGGTCCTATTCTTCGCCGCCGGTGCCGAGATCGCCCTAGGTGACGGTGCGGGGGAGCGAGCGGCGACGGTGGCCGGCTGCTCAGATGTTGAGGAGCACATGCCGAGCAGTGATCCGGGGGCGTTGTCATCGGGAGCTCGCGATGCCCCTCCTGAGGCGCCGATCGCTGATGAGATGCGGCATGCGACTCCCGAGGTCGAGGCTCCAGGGACCTCGGGAGGTCGTAGCGAGAAAGAGCTGGGCTGCTCGCCACAGCCGGGCTCCCCTGAGGCTATCCCTCTTGGTTCTTCTTCGGCTCTGCCGTGCGTCGGCTGTCACATCCAGCGCTTCGGTTGCCTTTGTGTGGACTTCGAGGAGCTCTACAAGAGGAAGGGATCCCCCAGAGGTAGCAACATCTTCGGGCCGTTGAAGCGATGGAAGTACATCGCTATCGACGAGTAAGTACCTTATCTCGGTGATCTTCTATGTGCCGCCTTCCTTTCCTGACGATTGTCCCCCCAGGTCTCCTTCTGCTAAGGCCGCGAAATCTCCGAAGAAGCAGCCCCCTCTCGTCCCGTCGCACTCTCCAAGCTCCAGCGCTACAGGCCCGGACGCTGCCCACGGTGTGGGGCCAGCCATGGGAGTTGGTTCATCATCGAGGCGCCCCGAGCTTGCGCCTTCGCTGTCCTTTCTTTGTGGCCTTGCTCGGAGCGTAGCAGGCGTGCCAATGGCTCCTCCTTTGGTCACGATTGGTAGCTGGCTAGCCTCGATCCTGGAGTCTTCTTCAAGCAGCGGGCCTTGTTCGGTTCAGGCCCCTCGCGAGGGTCAGCTGGCGCCTGGGGCCGTGCCAGCCCCCAGCCCCCAACCGGGAGGTGGTGCGCCACTTGATGCTCCACCCGCAGCCCCCGAGGTGGAGGACGAGGTGGGCCGAGCGTTCGAGCTCGAGCGCGAGCGCATCATGGTCCGCCACGAGCTCTTCCATGAGGTGATGGGCGCGATGAACCTCCTTGGTGAAGAGCTTGCTGGTGTCGACTCGCGTCTTGAGGCTGAAGGTCTTCGGTTGGTGGAGGAGCGGCGCAAGCTGCAAGTGGCCATCAACCTTGGCCGTTATCATCGCGACCTCGAGAACGCGAAGGCTGAGGCGTCCCTCAAGATTGCCAATGAGGCCCGCTCGTGAGCTTTGGAAGAAGCTCACGAGGCCGATCGCCGCCGCGAGGCTACGGAGGAGCGTGCATGGGAGCTCCAGGCCTGGAGCGCGTCCCTTGAGCAGCAGGTCGAGACACGTGGGGCCGCCCTTGCATCAATGAGGGGGACGCCCGCGGAGGAAGAGGAGGTCTGGCAGCGCGAGGAGACGCTGGCCCTAGAAGCCGTGGAGCGCAACCTCGAGCTCGAGCGACTGGAGACGAGGGAACGTCAAGTCGCTCAAGCCGAAGATGCCGTCGGGACCCGCGAGGCCAGAGTCGAGGAGGAGATCAACCGCCGGGTGGCCGAGGTTCGCACAGATCTGGAGGGCTGGTACGACTTGAAATTGAAGCTCGCCGTTTAGGAGGGTGCGGGCAGGGCCGCCGCCCTCAGGCCCTGGTTGGACGAGGTTGTGAGGCGTGCGGAGGCCACAGCTGCCGCCCTGGTTACGGCGCAGGCGGACTTGGCCTCCGCCCGTGCCGAGCTGTCTTCGCTCTGGAAACGTGTTGACGATGCCGAGGCCATCGCATGGCAAAACAGGGAGGAAGTGCTTCAACGCCGGACGCTGGAGCGCGAGCACGCTCCTATGCTTCAAGACCTTCGGAACAAGGCCAACACCGCCTTGGGTTACGTCTGCGACGAGAACGCCCCGACCCCTCACTCAAGTGACTACGCCAGCCACCTGACCTTCTTCACCGAGGTGGTGACGCGCTTGGAGGCTCAATCTGCCAGAGCTCGGCAGCTTGTGGAGGAGAGGGGTTGTGGCCTGCTTCAGCGCGCCTTCTCCCGTGTCTTCAGCCACCTTCTGAACGCCGACCCCAACTTCGACTTCGATGCCGCCATTGCCCCTGTAACCATGGCCGTCTGGGGCGACCTGGCGCGTTGGGTAGAGGATCATGTCGACGCGTTGGTCAGGGCCTTCACCTCGGAGAACGATGGGTGGTGGTCATTGCAGACGAAGGTGACGTGGTCAACGACGGCAATGGGGGCGTTGCCAACGGCGGCGACGATTCCGACGAAGATGATGATGATGCGAGTGACGCGTCTATGGATGATGCAGCGAGCGATATCTCTGGCTGATCCCATATTCTCCTGTTGTTTTATTCTGCACGCAAAACTTGGGCGTGGCCCTTGGAAAACTTGTGAGAGCATTTTGAGAGGGGGAGGCCCTCGTGTAAGCAAATCACAATTTTTATTTTCCTATGCGATGTGGGTATGTGTCCTCGTGAGCTCATGAAGCTGGGAGTGAGTTTCCTGACTTGGTTTACCTTAGTCAGCGCCAACTTAGGGCTGGGTCGTGAGGCAACGAGTTCCTGAGAATCCTGCGGAGCTTATCGCCCCGTTTGAGGGGGGGCCCGCAAGGGGTGAGCACCAGGCGTAGTGCTAGCGCGTGCTTTGCGCGGTCCGGCTCACGAGGAGCTTTGCGAGGGAAAGGCGATGGACGTGAGTCCCAAACCAAACAAGATCCAGAAGGCGAGAAACGGCTCGAACAAGAAAAGGCACCCCCCGCGCGCATCGATAAAAATTCAGCTTCAACTTAAGTCCAGAATCAGAAAGCAAAGCCACAGAAAGAGAGATCCAAAGCAAAAGGCCGCGTCCGACACCTAGTCTAGTCTTTGGGTCTTCAAGTCTTCTCACCAGCGCGGAGCTAAGTGCTGTCCACTAGGCGTGGGAGGGAGCCCCAGGGCCTGAGGCCGGCGCTCCTGAGACTCTGGGGCGTGTATAGCCCCAACTCATTATTACGTGAGAGTGTCACGGGCGGCGAGCTTCACAGGCACCGGGCCTTCTTCACAGGTACCGGCCTTGCTTCATATTGCCAGAGGAGGGCCCCGCCTTGCGCCACCCTTGACCTCCTTTGAGCCGACCTGAGACCAGGACGACACAAAGGAGGGAAAGAGGACGCTAGTGGTTCCCTCGGCGACCATGGGTCCTCTGCCGGGGGAAGGGTCGTTGAAGCCACCCCGACAGAGGGCCTACCTCCAGGTGTCCCCTGGTTTCGCGTGCCTTGGGGAGGGGCCTTGCTCCTGGCTCCCTCCCATCGGCCCCCAGCGTGTCTCCCTTGTTGAAACGGGTGCTGCCGTGCCGGGGTCGCCGATCGATGCTGCAACCTGATTCATCTGCAGCCCATCGTTAGCATAAGCCTGTTCCTGAGAGGTTAGCGGTACCCTGTAGTTGCCGTTGCCGGCGCGATCATTGTGGTTCTCCACTGGATCTTGGAAGGCTTCGACTCCTGGTTCCCCTTCTCCCCAATCTTCTCCAATGAATGAGCCGATGTCGTCCTTTGGTGCGTACCCTTGGCCCATCATGCGGGGCACGTAGGCTTCCGGGGCCATCACCCCGAACACTTCGCCGTGGTGCCCCATGCTCCATGTTGCTCCGCCCATGATGGCGTCCTGGGGATGATAATATGGCATCCGACCGGGACCATGGGGGGTGCCGCTTGCGCTCGTGTTTGTCGTGGGCGGCATGGGGGGGGGGGGGGTTGGAGCCCCCTACGCCGCCAGCCGTGCTGATGTTGACGAAGCCCACGGGCATAGTCGATGGCGCGCAGATGTGGCGAGGCTCCCCGCACGACCCTGCAGTGGCCTGGGGGGAAGTCGATAGCAGAAGGGTGGCGCTCCCGACGCTGCTGCGTCCAACAGCTCAGCAACACGCTCAAGCAGTGTGTCCCGACTGTTCTCCATCAGCCTGCATCGCAGCAGCTCCCTTGCCACTGTGAGTGCCGCCCGCATGTTCGCTTGCTCCCGCCGTGAGTGCGGCGCTATTGCTGCGGCGTGACTCGCTGCTCTTGCCGCGGCTCGTGCCTGCCGCGGGGTGAGGGTGGATGATGCCTGGCCACACTGTCCATGCCCGGTGGAGCTTGGTGGCGCCCGTGCCGCTTGGGGTGCGGGGTCGAGATCTTCATTGGCAGGCGGCGCCATAATGGCCGGTCAGGCTGCCCAGTGGTCGGATCCGGCCCTTGGGTCGCCAGACATCGTAGCCAGTGAACGTCGGAGAGCTGATTGGCGGAGAAGAAGCTCCGGCGCACCCCTACCTGGCGCGCCAAATGTCGGATGTGGGGCTCCGGCTAACCCTTAAGGTTCGAACACTGGGGGTGCGCACGCAGTCTTTCCCTCCTACCGATCTACGCTCTAGCTTGCTAAGATCTTGCGGACGAACTCGACGAACTCACAACACAGAAAGACATGGGGTTTATACTGGTTCGGGCCACCGTTGTGGTGTAATACCCTACTCTAGTGTGGTGGTGGTGGATTGCCTCTTAGGCTCATGATGAACAATACAAGGGGAAGAACAACCTCCTGAGGTTGAGGTGTTCTTGTGCGTATGGGCTAGTGGTGTATCTCTGGGTCTGATGAGATCTCTCTCTCCCATCTCTCTTTCGCTACTATGGTGGTGGGTAGTCCTATTTATAGAGGCCCTGGTCCACTTCCCAAATATTGAGCGGGAAGGGAGCCAACAATGGCGGGCTAATTCGAAGGGGGACAGCTAGTACGAGCCATCCTGACAAAAGTAGTCTTTGCCTGCACAAAGCTCTAGTGGTGACGCTGTCTTGGGCTCCACAATGACCTCCGTCTTGCAGTCCATGGTCTTGGTCTTGTTGCACTGAAATGGCAACCTTTGCCTGAGGCCTTGGTACTCCGCGGCTGCGCTTGCCTCCTTTGCACCAAAGGGGAAATAAGGACGCTGCGCGCGCTGGCGCCCGCCTGGTGTCGATCGTCATGGCTCACATCACGAGAGCCTCGTGAGGTTCGCCTCGCCTTGATATCTCCGCCCCTCGCGAGCCTACCTGACTAGGCCGCTTGGGAGGAGGTCTTGCATCGTCCGCCTCGCGAGGCTTGGACCCTCACGAAGGTCTTGGATGCTTTGTTGATGAAGATGGGCCGTACGGCCTGCTGGCTTCGCCATGTTGCGGGCCGCAGGCAAGCAAGTCTGGGGACCCCCGTTCCCAGAACACTGACAATAAGAATATCATATTTCTTCTTGACAGTAGGAAGAGGAAATTCAAAACCTCCAAAAATAATCGATGGAATTTTTCCAATAGAGTTTATACTATGAACTTGAGGTTGTTTCCTCGGAAAGTGTACCGTATGCTCATTACCATTAACATGAAAAATGACATTGCCTTTGGTGCAATCAATAACAGCCCCTGTGGTATTCAAAAAGGGTCTTCCAAGAATAATAGACATACTATCGTCCTCAGGAATATCAAGAATAACAAAGTCCGTTAAAATAGTAACGTTTGCAACCACAACAGGCACATCCTCACAAATACCGACAGGTATAGCAGTTGATTTACCAGCCATTTGCAAAGATATTTCAGTAGGTGTCAACTTATTCAAATCAAGTCTACGATATAAAGAGAGAGGCATAACACTAACACCGGCTCCAAGATCACATAAAGCAGTTTTAACATAGTTTCTTTTAATGGAGCATGGTATAGTTGGTACTCCGGGATCTCCAAGTTTCTTTGGTATTCCACCTTTAAAAGTATAATTAGCAAGCATGGTGGAAATTTCAGCTTCCATTATCTTTCTTTTATTAGTAACAATATCTTTCATGTACTTAGTATAAGGATTCATTTTAAGCATATCAGTCAAACGCATACGCAAAAAGATAGGTCTAATCATTTCAGGAAAGCGCTCAAAATCCTCATCATCCTTTTTCTTGGATGGCTTAGGAGAAAAAGGCATGGGTTTATGAACCCAAGGCTCTCTTTCCTTACCGTGTTTCCTAGCAACAAAGTCTCTCTTATCATAACATTGATTATTTGATTGTGGGTTATCAAGATCAATAGCAGGTTCAATCTCTACATCATTGTCATTACTAGGTTGAGCATCAACATGAACATCATTATTAACATTATCACTAGGTTCATGCTCATTATCAGATTGTGTTTCAGCATCAGAAATAAAGATATCATTAGGATTCTCAGGGGTGTCAATAACAGGTTCACTAGAAGCATGCAAAGTCCTATCATTTTTCTTTTTCTTCCTCTTGGAAGGACTAGGTGCATCAATATCATTTCTCTAAGAATCTTGCTCAATTCTCTTAGGATGGCCCTCAGGATACAAAGGTTCCTGGGTCATTTTACCACCTCTAGTCATAACTCTAATAGCATTATCATTTTTCTTACCATTTAATTCATTGAGCAAATCATTCCGAGCTTTAAGTACTTGTTCTACTTGAGTGGTAACCATAGAAGCATGTTTACTAATGAGTTTAAGTTCACCTTTAACTCTAGACATATAATCACCCAAGTGTTCAATCATATAAGCATTTTGTTTCAATTGTCTACCAAAATAAGCATTGAAGTCTTCTTGCTTAACCATAAAGTTATCAAACCCATCCAAACATTGGCTAGCAAACTTAGTAGGAGGGATTTCAGCTTTATCATATCTATAGAGAGAATTTACCTTTACTACCTGTGTCGGGTTATCAAGACCATGTGTTTCTTCAATAGGTGATGGATTAAAACCATATATTTCTTCAACATGCGATAAATTAAGACCATGTATTTCTTCAATAGGAGGTAAATTCTTAACATCTTCAACTTTAATACCCTTTTCTTTCATGGATTTCTTTGCCTCTTGCATATCTTCAGGACTGAGAAATAGAACACCCCTTTTCTTCGGAGTTGGTTTAGGAATAGGCTCAGGAGTTGGCTCAGGAGCTGGCTTAGGAAGTGTCCAATTATTTTCATTTGTCAACATATTATTCAATAGAATTTCAGCTTCATCGGTGTTCTTTCCCTGAAAGCAGAACCAGCACAACTATCCAGGTGGTCTCTGGAAGCATCGGTTAGTCCATTATAAAAGATATCAAGTATTTCATTTTTCTTAAGAGGATGATCAGGCAAAGCATTAAGTATTGGAGAAGCCTCCCCCAAGCTTGTGGGAGACTCTCTTCTTCAATTTGCACAAAATTATATATATCCCTTAAGGCAGCTTGTTTCTTACGAGTAGGGAAATATTTAGCAGAGAAGTAATTAATCATATCCTGGGGACTACGCACACAACCAGGATCACGAGAATTAAACCATATCTTAGCATCACCCTTTAATGAGAACGGAAATATTTTAAGGATATAAAAGTAGCGAGTTCTCTCATCATTAGTGAACAGGGTGGCTGACGGTGTCCTGGACTAGGGGGCACTCACCACGTCATCTCCCGATCTGTTAGATTGGGCCGAGGACCCCCATGGCCGTATACTCATGGGCCAGTCCAGACAGCTGCCGCATACATGGAAGATTCCACAAGACTTGGTGATCAAGACAAGGACTCCTCCCCACCGGCATATTCAGCCAGGACTCTTGTTATCCTAGGCCTCTGGTGCATTATATAAACCGAGGCCAGGCTAGTCGATAGATCATATACAACAATCATACCATAGGCTAGCTTCTAGGGTTTAGCCTCTCCGATCTCGTGGTAGATCAACTCTTGTAATACCTATATCATCAAGAATAAATCAAGCAGGACGTAGGGTTTTACCTCCATCAAGAGGGCACGAACCTGGGTAAAACATTGTGTCCCCTGCCTCCTGTTACCATCCTCCTTAGACGCACAGTTCGGGACCCCCTACCCGAGATCCGCCAGTTTTGACACCAACATTGGTGCTTTCATTGAGAGCTCCACTGTGTGTTCGGCAAAAGGTTGATGGCTTGCCTGCAGATCAGCTGCGACTTCAGCATCTTCGTCACCAGCTCGACTGGTCACCTTGGTTCGACCAAGGACTGTGCCCTACCTCTGATCGTCATGTTCGGATGAGGGCCCTTATAAACATCAACTCCGATCTCTCTCAAGATCATGGAGGAATCATCCAAGGAGCCCGGGGGCTCAACGTCAACATTGCCCTCAGGCGACCGTGCTGTTTTTCCGGACAACAAACTTGTGTCCGCCTCCACCGCCTCCTCAAGTGTCTTTTTAACGATTGCTTCAGTGGAATTGTGCAGAATTGAGTCTACAACAACCCTGGAAAATTTCGTCGAGTTCCGATGAAGGAATCTCTGGCAATCCACGATATACCGGAGCCCTGTCAAATCTGGACGGGAATCTGGACGAGTTTAGGGCGTGGTGTCCAGCTTCTAGCTCAGACGTCCTTTGGAAAATCCAACTGTTGATCGGCTGCGGAATTCCTATATCTACCACCTCTCAAAATTTCATCTCGATCCAACCGTCCAAACTCCGGGAACCTTCCGATTAGTGCATCACTTTTCGGATCTATTTTCTGCGCGAAAACGAATCCGACCCGAGTTCGTCCTTTTTATGAACGGGATTTCGGACATCCCTTTTGAAGGAGTTTTGTATGGGGTATTGTGTTTTGTTCCCGAACACATCCCACCAACTTTAAGATCTTTTGAACATGATCTTCAACATCATGCTGGTGTCAAACCAGTCCGGCAATATTGCTCCACGGCTTCCGACCTGCGCTAGACACGTCGTCACTTTGTTGAGCCGAGCTCAACTTCTTCGGATCATCATCTCGGCAAGCCGAACAAGAGTCCGGGATCGCGAAGGATAAATAATCACCAGCATTGCCGCCCCACGGATTACACGGAGCGGGCATACCGGCATCACCACACGGTCGCTTCATCAAGCCGACATCGACCACGTCATGACCTGCATCGGCAGGGCTGCACTATTGCTTCTTCAAGCTGGTGTCCATCACGCCGACCTACTTCGACTCATCAGCTGACATCGAGGCTTCGACATCTCGGTTGGACCGGGGGCTTCGCCATCTCTTCATCAATCTACTCCGGACACTTCAGCGTCACTAGCCGACCAACTCCGTCACGTTAGCTGGACCGAGGGCTTTGCCTCGGCGAGCCAACCTTTGCCAGCATTGCCATGCCGTCGTTTTATCGCCCATCAGGCAATGGGTGTGCGGATCGAGGCCCAATTTTGGGAATCACCTTCCTTCAGATTGCTACAACAAATAAACTAGGTGCTATTAATCCCAGTATTTTTTGCTTGTTTGGGTTCATTTTTCCCAAGGAATTATTACTCTGGCCTGTCCATCATATGTACACAGGTCTATCAAATGGTGGCCGCATTAATGACGGTCGCATGGTGGTTCGGTCAGTCTCCGTACATAATCCGGCGAATGCCGCATCCGGAAGTCGGACCGACCTGTGAATTCAGGCTTTCCCACGCCTTTACCGCATCACGCCGACGCCCTGCATCGACATTGACTTCGGTGCCAGGCCATATTTCTTTTATTACTCACTTTGCATAAATTATTTATTATGCAACATTTTTTTATTATCATTATTATTATTATTATCTCCGGTTTGCACTATTTTTTGTGCACGGGAAAATGATCCGTGTTGGGCAGTATCGTCAACTCGGCGCACTGACATACCACGTGTAACACCCTCGATGCGACTATAGCTCCCACGTGTCGAGGCACGACTTAGAGGCATAATCGCATTGAAGGCATATGTCGCAAGTAAGGCAATCTTCACAACATCCCATGTAATATAAATCATAAAGGGAGATAACATAGTTGGCTTACACTCGCCACGTCAATCAAGTACATAAATAACATTACATCATCTAAACACTCAAGGCCCGACTACGACGCCAAAATAAAAGAGAACCCAACATGCGACACGGTCCCGATCACCCCAACTAGGCACCACTACTAATCATCAGGAAAGGAAACATAGTAACATTGAGAGTCCTCGTCGTACTCCCACTTGAGCTCAAACGCGTCTCCTGGAGCGGAATCATCAGGCCCTGCATTTGGTGTAATAGTAATTTCTGAGCCACAGGGACTCAGCAATCTCGCACCCTCGCGATCAAGACTATTTAAGCTTATAGGTATGGCAAGGTAAATATATGTGGAGCTGCAGCAAGCGACTAGCATGTATGGTGGCTAACTTATTCGCAAAAGAGAGTGAGAAGAGGAGGCAAAGCGCGAACGAGAAACTAGAGAGCAACCTGCGCAAACATTACTCCAACACCGTGTCCACTTCCCGGACTCCGCCGAGAAGAGGCCATCACGGTAACACACTCAGTTGATTCATTTTAGTTAAGTTAAGGTTCAAGTTATCTACAACCGGACATTAACAAATTCCCATCTGCCCATAACCGCGGGCACGACTTTCAAAGTTCAAATCCCTGCAGGGGAGTCCCAACTTAGCCCATGACAAGCTCTCACGGTCAACGAAGGAATAGACCTCCTCCCAAGACGTTCCGATCAGACTCGGTATCTCGGTTCTTCAAGACATTTCGACAGGTTAAAACAAGACCAGCAACACCGCCCGAATGTGCCGACAAATCCCGATAGGAGCTGCACATATCTCTTTCTCAGGGCACACTCAGATTGTCTTAGGTACGGGTAGGCCAGCCCAGAGTTGCCCCTGGTGGCCACCGGCAGCTGACAGGTGGACCAACACTCAGAGGAGCACTGGCCCGGGGGGGGGGTTTAAAATAAGATGACCCTCTGGCTCCGGAAACCCAATGGAAAAAGAGGCTAGGCGGCAAATGGTAAAACCAATGTTGGGCATTGCTGGAAAAGCTTTAATCAAGGCGAACTATCAAGGGGTTCCCATTATAACCCAACCGCGTAAGGAACGCAAAAATCCGGGAACATAACACCGATATGACGGAAACTAGGGCGGCAAGAGTGGAACAAAACACTAGGTGAGAGGCCGAGCCTTCCACCCTTTACCAAGTATATAGATGCATTAAGATAACATGGCAATATAATGATATCCCAACAAGTAAATAAATGTTCCAACAAGGAACGGGCTTCAATCTTCACCTGCAACTAGCAACGCTATAAGAGGGGCTGAGCAGAGTGGTAACATAGCCAATCAACGGTTTGCTAGGACATGGTGGGTTAGAGGTTTGACATGGCAATTTGGGAGGCTTGAAAGAAAGTGGTAGGCATCGTAGCATTGGCATAGCAAAAGAGCGAGCAAACTAGCATAGCAAAGATAGTAGTGATTTCGAGGGTATGATCATCTTGCCTGCAAAGTTGTCAGAGTTAACTGGATCCTCGAAAGCAAACTCAACGGGCTCCTCGTTAGCGAACTCGTCTCCCGGCTCTACCCAAACAAGACAAACAAGCAACAAGGACACAATCAACCACGTGCAAGGATCAAGCAATACGATGCAAGGATGGTATGCTATGCGGGGTGCAATGCGGGATGCATATGCAAGATTTGACAGGAAATGCAAGAACCTGGCCTCAACTTGGAAATCCAAGTGTGCCACTGGAAATATGAGATGAAATCGCTTGAAAACGATATAAAGAACGCCGGAATCAGAGTTACGGTTTGGAAATGGCAAGCGATTCAAATATGACACCGGTCTGCGATTTACAACAAGTAGCCATCTAAATGCAATGAGATGAACATGCTACAGCACCCAAACATGACAACAAAATACATGGCAGGGATGCATTCAAGATGATTAACAAAAATCTAGCACTGAGCTACGGCCAATTCATCCATTAACAGGTTCAAACAAGCATGGCAAAACTGCATATGGCAAACAGATCTCAGACTTAGTGAAATTAACACTTGTCTGGAATTTCAGATCAGGTAGCACTCTTCGGAGCAACAAAACTACATGCTACAGGAACTGAACATGGCAAAGAAGAACATGGCATGGAGCTACTCAAATATCATAACAAAAGTCCCTTAGTGACCTTGAGCCAAAAGGGATCAGAAAATATACTAACAAGCATACGAACATAGCAAAAACATAATCAGTTTTCAGACTTGGTGAAAACTGGCACATGCTGAAACATAACTCAAGTAGGCATGTTTACGAGCTCGATGCACTCACTACGGAGCAAGTCATGATAAACTAAGCATACACTCATTAAGAACACACAAAATGCAAGCTATACATGGCAAGAATAATAGAATAGCATGCACGGATCAACTACAACATCATCGGCAAAATTGCAAACAAGTTGACAATCTGCCCAGATTCACAAAGTAGCAAAAGTAGAGCTCGATTGACTCAAGCTAGGGTGCTCCATAATTTCAAACAAAGACATGGATGGATAGAGCACTACAATATTAACAAAACAACCTTACTGATCATCCTCAAAAGAGGCACGGATCACTAGGAAACAACATGAACATATGGCCATATGACATAAACAGCTCAAGACTTAGTGGAAATGCTAAGTCCCTGAAAACAGAATTACTAAGTGCACCACTTTGCAAGCTTGTGCTAGTCACCACACACATCACAAAAATACATGGGTTGCACCTCTGGAAAGATGACAAAACCCTTAACAAAACATATGTAGAGCATCAGGGCATATCGTGCACACAATAATCATGGCAACAATGACAAAAGGCTAAATGGAGTAGCAGATCTGACAATAATCTCAAGTAGTCCTCTTCTAACAGCATTTCGGGCATCAAGATGAACTCAAATGAAAATGATGCAATGGAATGAAATGATGTACTCTCTGAGATGAACATTTTGATATGCTATATGCATGAATCAGAGCTACGGATGCAAAGTTACGGGGCTGTGAACAAGGGCACTTGGATCTGGGATTTTTGGGACTTAAGAGGAAAAAATCAACCCTGAGATAAAAGTCAACGGAGCACGGAAGTCGAGGCGGTGGCGGATCCCGCCGGAGACGATGAAGACGGCGGCGGCGGATCCGGCTCTCCCGCGGCCGGATCCGGCCAGAGGCGAGGTCGGGGACGGCGGCGGCCGGTCGGAGGCGACGCGCGGCGGCCGGGGTCGGCGGTGGCCGCGGCGGTCCGGTGCGGCGCCGGCGGGATGGCGCGGTGGCGCGGCGAAGGCGGCGGGGCAACGCGCGGGCGGCGGGGAGCGCGGGGAGGCGCGGGCGGCGATGGGCCGGGCGGGCCCGCTGCGGGCTCGCCGGGCCGCGGCGGCAGCTGGCGGCGGAGGTGCCACGTGGCACGCGGCGGTTGGCGGCGGTGGGATCCGGACATTGTCCGGCTCCGTCCGGACACGTCCGGCGGCGGCGGAGACGGATTTTTTAGGGTTTCGGGGAGGGGGATCCAAGATTTTCGAGGAGGACCTATTTATAGGCATAGAGGGAGCTAGGAGAGTCCAAATGAGGTGCGGTTTTCGGCCACGCGATCGTGATCGAACGATCTAGATGATGGAGAAGGCTTAGGTGGGTTTTGGGCCAAATTGGAGGGGTGTTGGGCTGCAACACACACGAGGCCTTTTCGGTCCCTCGGTTAACCGTTGGAGTATCAAACGAAGTCCAAATGATACGAAACTTGACAGGCGGTCTACCGGTAGTAAACCAAGGCTGCTTGGCAAGTCTCGGTCCAATCCGGAAATGTTTAATCCCTACACACGAAAGAAAGATAGAAATGACCACCGGAGGAGAATGAAGCGTCGGAATGCAAAACGGACAACGGGGAAAATGCTCTAATGCATGAGACGAACACGTATGCAAATGCAATGCACATGATGACATGATATGAGATGCATGACAACGATAACAACACACGGAGACAAAGACCCGAACCCGAGAAAATAAAATAACTTAGCGCCGAAACGGCAAGAGTTGGAGTACAAATTGGGAAAGTTACATCCGGGGTGTTACACGACGCCACCTCGGCTAGACGGGGGGGGGGGGGGGCTTCGTCAACACTTCATTACCCCATGCCGAGGACTTCGGCATCACTCTGTCGGCCTGCATTGACCGTGCTATGTCACCACTTCGGCGTGTCGAGCTCTCCGCTCTGCCACCTTGGGACCGGCTTGGGGGATGGAACCTTGTCCCGCATCAAGCTCGGACCGCGTCATCAATGCCGAACACATTAACTAGCTAAGTCGCTTTCATGCTCAAAGTTTTAATTTTTAAATTATGTTCGGTTCGACCAAGCATTATACTTTTTTGGAAAAAAGTTGCTTGTAAAAAATCTCCTTGTCAAAACTTTGTTTGTGACATGAAAATTCAAATACCCCGTTTATTTGGGGGCTCCCTTGACGGAGCTTTTCTCTTGCATATGATTATACTTGTACGGCTTCGTTCCTTGTTCGTGTATTATGCCACAATATGCACCTTATTGACATAAGCGATTTGCAAGCTGGGTTTCCTGGCTCCTATGCTTACCCCTACGTTCCCGATTGTTCGGCTAGGGAGTAAAGGGAGCACCTCTGCGATTGTCATGACCGGTTCATCCGAGCTCTGACCTCAGATTGGGTGAAGCCAAAAGCTAGCGCTCTTATTGTTTTCAATCATGGTTGGCACACAACGGAACTCATGAGTACAAAAATCCATTGCACAAGTCTCATAGTAATAATGAGCACCGAAGAAAGGTATCGGTGGGGG
Source organism: Triticum urartu (assembly GCF_056163025.1). Classification (NCBI taxonomy): domain Eukaryota; kingdom Viridiplantae; phylum Streptophyta; class Magnoliopsida; order Poales; family Poaceae; genus Triticum; species Triticum urartu. Next base: position 427,669,941 of record NC_141877.1, on the reverse strand, counting down.
TACTATTTTCTTCGAAGATGCTTCTTACACTTTGTTAGTAATATAGCATAAGTTCCCCGAGCGCGCTTTGTATGTTACAGCCTTATGGCCTGATTGCCTGTTCATCGAAAACACCATCGATACTCTCGACAGGCGGAGTACATGACACTTTTCGGCCCTTGGCCGAAGAGGGAGAAGCCGACGGTCGGTGAAGACGCGTTTAAAGTTTGGGTGAACACAAATATGATACAAGTACTTCGGTACATACAATCATTATACATAAAATTCTTACCCAAGTCACTTGAGGGCTCTTAAAATTTATATATGAGCTGTAAATGTGTTTTCTTCTTGGTCGTTGTCAAAACATGACAGAAGCACAATTTTTTCTTTCTCTTCCAATTTTCGGATTGGCACCGAACACTTGATCTTGTTCGGACGTCATGTTTTTACTGACGTTTTTTGGGTTTTCAAGCTTTTGGCACTTTTAAACTATTTGTGTGTTTTCAGCACAAGTCTCGCAGTGCAACGCTGGACACCTTTAGAGATTCGGCAAAAACATTCTTGAATATTGCTATATAGGCATCGGTGTCGAATTGTGTCTTCGGTCAATAGTTGGGTTGCCCGGCTCCTGCGCTTGCCTCCTACGTTCCGCTCTGTTCGGCTAGGTGTGCAAAGGGAGAACCACTGCGATTGTGCTTCCAGCTCACTTGGTTAAGCACCTCAGTGGAGAAAGCCGAAAACTGACTGTCACAATAAGCGTAAACTGGTCAGCAATCCGATGACTGTATTAAATGACGAGCCATTCATAACATTGGCCGAAGTGTTTACGGCTTGACCTCGATTGTCGCCGAACACTACCGGGGGCTAGTAACTGGCCTCCCAAACTAAAATCCTCAATATTTTGCTCTTACATTAGAGCTGAGGTTTCATGATCATGCTTAGCATGACAACCCAAAGAAAGGGATCGATAGTGGGACTATTTTCTTTGAAGACATTTCTTATGTTAAACAGTAATATAACATATCTCTCTGGGTACCTTTGTTTATAAAACCGTATGGCCAGATTGCCTTGTTTGTCATCAATCTTTGCCCTCATAAAGGCTTTATAAAGTAAGACAAACACTCCTCGGCTACTGGCCGAGGAGGTGGAAGCCGATGGTCGGTCAACAACGTTTTGTACAATGCGGATCCGAGCATTAAATGACGTAAAGTACTTGGATACATAGAGTCATTACACATAATTTGTGATTTTAATATGGATATCGATCCTTAATTCGGCCACCCGTGCCCACATTAAGGCTTGGGGGCTACTGGGCTTCGGGCTTATTATTTACAAATATTAAAGGGGCACATCGATCCCCTGATCTGGTGTTGCCACCCAACCAGTGTCTCGGGTGCTACTGCATTACCTGTCCAATGCAGAAAATTTTAAGTGCAATACAGTTGCCGAGGAGATTTTGATCCTCAGGTTGGTCGGCCGCACCCAACCCGAGTCTCGAGGACCGAGCACGCCGCTTTTTGTGTCCCGAAGTATTCTGCCGAGCTAGGACTTGATCCTTAGGCCGATTTTGCAAATCAACCTGAGTCTCAGCGGCTACTGGGATTAGCGGTCTTACGTCATCCTTCAGGTGCATCTCGGGTTTTAGACCGATACACACCTTGAGGGCTACTGACTATATATCTTGGTAGAGAATAAATTGCACCAATCAAAAATATTGACAAAAAATCGGCCCACAGTCGGGGTGGTGCACCACCTCAGAAGCAGTCCGGCATAAAGCTCGGGCGCTAGGGGCTGGCTCCATAGAGGGCATTTCCAGCATTAAGCTCGGCTAAACTCCTTCAACTTTTTCGAACCAAGGTGATATGACACCTCGGATATAGTCCGGCGTTGGAGCCCGAATACAGTCCGGCGTTGGAGCTCGGATACATTCCGGCGTTGGAGCTCGGAAAGCGGTCCGGCGTTGGTGCTCGGCTGCAAAGGATACCTCGAATGTAGTCCGGTGTTGGAGCTCGGACGCAAGAGGACACTGCTTCCCGGGAACAACTTCGAACCCGAGGTGTGGCATAAAAATAACAAGGCATTGATAAAGGCCAGAAACTTAAAGGGGCTCCTCGGATACCCGATGTGTAAACTCGTCGGATGCACTTCGACGATCCTCAAGATCGAAGATGAGAAGATTTGTTCAACCAGTTTTCAAGACCGACGACCGAAGATGAAGAGCAGTTTAGAAGAACCAAGGAGCATCCCTAACTTGAAGACCGGTTCAGGGGGCTACTGACGGTGTCCTGGACTAGGGGGCAATCACCACGTCATCTCCCGATCTGTTAGATTGGGCCGAGGACCCCCATGGCCGTATACTCATGGGCCAGTCCAGACAGCTGCCGCATACATGGAAGATTCCACAAGACTTGGTGATCAAGACAAGGACTCCTCCCCACCGGCGTATTCGGCTAGGACTCTTGTTATCCTAGGCCTCTGGTGCATTATATAAACCGAGGCCAGGCTAGTTGATAGATCATATACAACAATCATACCATAGGCTAGCTTCTAGGGTTTAGCCTCTCCGATCTCGTGTTAGATCAACTCTTGTAATACCTATATCATCAAGAATAAATCAAGCAGGACGTAGGGTTTTACCTCCATCAAGAGGGCCCGAACCTGGGTAAAACATTGTGTCCCCTGCCTCCTGTTACCATCCTCCTTAGACGCACAGTTCGGGACCCCCTACCCGAGATCCGCCGGTTTTGACACCGACAGTGGCTATATCATTTAATTTAGTAAGATGTGCCACAACAGTTTCAGATTCATAGCCATAAAAAGGATCAGATTCAACCAAAGTAATTATATCAAGATCAATAGAGAATTTATAATCCTTATCGGTAACAAAGATAGGTGAAGTAGCATAAGCAGGATCATATTTCATTCTAGCATTCAGAGTTTTTTGTTTGAGCTTAGCTAATAATTTCTTAAGATCACTTCTATCATTGCATGCAAGAAAGTCTCTTTTAGTTTCTTCGTCCATAACATAGCCCTCAGGCACAACATGCAATTCATATTTATTTGGAGAGCCTTCATCATCACTTTCATTAATATTATCAGTTTCAATAATTTCATTCTCTCTAGCCCTAGCAATTTGTTCATCAAGAAATTCACCAAGTGGCACAATAGTATCAAGCATAGAAGTAGTTTCATCATAAGTATCATGCATAGCAGAAGTGGCATCATCAATAATATGCGACGTATCAGAATTAATAGCAGAAGTAGGTTTAGGTGTCGCAAGCTTACTCAAAACAGAAGGTGAATCAAGTGCAGAGCTAGATGGCAGTTCCTTACCTCCCATCGTAGTTGAGGGATAAATTTTTGTTTTTGCGTCTTTCAAGTTCTTCATAGTGACCAGTAGATATGAATCCCAAGTGACTCAAAGAATAGAGCTATGCTCCCCGGCAACGGTGCCAGAAAATAGTCTTGATAACCCACAAGTATAGGGGATCACAACAGTTTTTGAGGGTAGAGTATTCAACCCAAATTTATTGATTCGACACAAGGGGAACCAAAGAATATTCTCAAGTATTAGCAGCTGAGTTGTCAACTCAACCACACCTGAAACTTAATATCTGCAGCAAAGTGTTTAGTAGCAAACTAATATGATAGTAGTGGTAACGGTGGTAAAAGGTAACGGTAGCAAAAGTAATATTTTTGGTATTTTGTAGTGATGATAACAATAGCAACGGAAAAGTAAATAAGCGAAGAACAATATATGGAAATCTCGTTGGCATTGGATCGGTGATAGAGAATTATGCCGGATGCGATCGATCATGTAACAGTCATAACCTAGGGTGACACAGAACTAGCTCCAGTTCATCAATGTAATGTAGGCATGTATTCCGAATATAGTCATACGTGCTTATGGAAAAGAACTTGCTTGACATCTTTTGTCCTACCCTCCCGTGGCAGCAGGGTCCTAGCGGAAACTAAGGGATATTAAGGCCTCCTTTTAATAGAGTACCGGACCAAAGCATTAACACATGGTGAATACATGAACTCCTCAAACTATGGTCATCACCGGGAGTGGTCCCGATTATTGTCACTTCGGGGTTACCGGATCATAACACATAGTAGGTGACTATTGACTTCCAAGATAGGATTAAGAACTCACATATATTCATGAAAACATAATAGGTTCAGATCTTAACTCATGGCACTCGGGCCCTAGTGACAAGCATTAAGCATAACAAAGTCATAGCAACATCAATCTCAGAACATAATGGATACTAGGGATCAAACCCTAACAAAACTAACTTGATTACATGATAAATCTCATCCAACCCATCACCGTCCAGCAAGCCTACGATGGAATTACTCACGCATGGCGGCGAGCATCATGAAATTGGTGATGGAGGAAGGTTGATTATGATGATGGTGACAGATTCCCCTCTTCGGAGCCCCGAACGGACTCCAGATCAGCCCTCCCGAGAGAGTTTAGGGCTTGGCGGCGGCTCCGTATCGTAAAACGCGATGAATCCTTCTCCTTTGGCTTTTTCTCCCCGAAAGTGAATATATGGAGTCCAGGTTAAGGTCGGTGGAGTGTCAGGGGGCCCACGAGGCAGGGGGCGCGCCCAGGGGGGCAGGCGCGCCCCCACCCTCGTGGACAGGTGGGACACCCCCTGACGTGGATCTTCCTTCCAATCTTCATTATATGTTCCATAATAATGCCCTGTTGATTTTCAGGTCATTCCAAAAACTTTTATTTCTGCACAAAAATAACACCATAGCAATTCTGCTGAAAATAGTGTCAGTCCAGGTTAGTTCCATTCAAATCATGCAAGTTAGAGTCCAAAACAAGGGCAAACGTGTTTGTAAAAGTAGATACGACGGAGACGTATCAATGCAACTAATCCATTCTTTCTTAGGAAACTCCTTTTTTCGAAATTTCACTATTATATGCTTATTCCGACAAGTGCAATTTCTCTGCAAATTGTATGCAAAAATTGTCATTCTTTGTTTTAGTTTTTTCCTTTTCTTCCTTCTTAAAGGGTAATACCGATTCCACTAATTCATTCTTCCTTAAAAAACCTCACTATTTTGATTTTGATTTAGTTTTTTGCTTGAAGGGTAATACCAATGCGACTAATTAATTCCTTCTTAGGAAAACTTCTTTTTTGTAAAAATTCCACTACTAAATGCTTATTCTTTCCTACTGAAAAAGCATAATTTCTGCTTAAATTGTGTGTATTTGTTTTTCATTATTTCTTCCATCTTAAAGTGTAATTCCAATGTCAGTAATTTATTCTTTCTTAGAAAACTTCATTATGTTTATTGTGAGAAGTAAACACACCATGGATAGAATACCAATGCCACCAACACATATTAAAGGTGATTGGAGCAAAATTTAGAAACTAAAGAAATTGGAAAACGATGGAGGAGCAAGTTATCAAGGGTGTACTATTGAAATTACCATACAACAACACATGAACCTACCATGCACTTTCCACTACAGTAACCATATGAAAATGACAAAAAATAAAACTAAAAAAATAGAAGAGTTACAAACTGAAAGACATTTCGCCTGCATGGATCCTGCTTCCTATTAGTGGGGGTGGAATGAGCTCAACGGTGCCCTTTCCAGCCACACGAATACCAAGCTCTTGGGCAACAATTTTCTTCACAGACAAATTAATATTGCCCTCCGACGGCACAACAAGTGAAGCTGGACAGGGCGGAGATGGTAGCCTGAATTTCTTGCACCTCTGGTAAGCCAAATTAACGAGCTGAGCACCACATCTTTTGACAGAAGAATCCGTGTCCGCCTCAACCTATTTGTGTGTCATATCTCGCCGGCTAAGCATTCCATCCCGTGAATTGCCTGATGTCGTATGAGAAGTGACAATAAGCATGATCCGGGACTCAGTACCAGGTTCATCACCCGCACGGACATGCATGCCTTCGACATTTGCTGCTCCATGATACGTCTCCAACGTATCTATAATTTTTGATTGCCCCATGCTATTATATTATCCATCTTGGATGTTTTGTATGTATTATTATGCTATTTTATATCATTTTGGTGACTAACCTATTAACCTAGTGCCCACTGTCAGTTGTTGTTTTTCCCTTGTTTTTGTCTTTACAGAAAATCAATATCAAACAGAGTCCAAATGGAACGAAACTTATTGAAAATTTTTCTTGGACCACAAGACACCCTAGAAGCTTCGGGAGGAGGCCAGAAGAGTCACGAGGTGGCCACAAGCTCAGGGGGCGTGCCCTCCAGGCTTGTGGGGCCCCGGTGACACTTCCAACCCTAATTCTTATTCTATAAATACCCAAATATTCCCCGTAGACCAGAGGGCACACCAAAAATACTTTTCCGCCGTCGCAAGTTTCCGTCTTCGTGAGATCCCATCTGGGAACCTTTTCCGGTACTCTGCCGGAGGGGGATTCGATCACGGAGGGCTTCTACATCAACCTTGCTGCCCTTCCGATGATGTGTGAGTAGTTTACCACAGACCTACGGGGCCATAGCTAGTAGCTAGATGACTTCTCCTCTCTCGTTGATCTTCAATACAATGTTCTCCTCGATTTTCTTGGAGATCTATTCGATGTAATCCTCTTTTACGGTGTGTTTGTTGAGATCCGATGAATTGTGTTTTTATGATCAGATTATTTATGAATATTATTTGAGTCTTCTCTGAACTCTTTTATGCATGATTTACATAGCTTTGTATTTCTCTCCAACCTATTGATTTGGGTTGGCCAACTAGATTGATTTTTCTTGCAATGGGAGAGGTGCTTTGTAATGGGTTCAATCTCACGGTGCTCAATCCCAGTGACAGAAGGGGACATGACACATATTTGTATTTTTGCCATTAAGGATAAAAAGATGGGGTTTGTTCATATTGATTGGATCTATCCCTATACATCATGTCATCTTGCTTAAGGTGTTACTCCGTTCTTGTTAACTTAATACACTAGATGCATGTTGGATAGCGGTCGATGTGTGGAGTAATAGTAGTAGATGCAGGCAGGAGTTGGTTTACTTGTCTCGGACATGATGCATATATACATGATCATTGCCATGGATATCGTCATAACTATGTGCTTTTCTATCAATTGCTCAACATGGGCATCACATCATAATAACGGACAATGGATCCAATTTTATAGCCCAAGAGGTAAAAGACTGGTGTGCTAACATGGGAATCAAGCTCGATTATGCTTCGGTATATCACCCATAGACCAACAGACAGGTCGGATGGGCCAATGGAGTAATTATGAGTGGCATAAAGCCTCGTCTGGTCCGTTCCTTGAAAGAATCAAATTGCCACTGGGTGGATGAGCTTGACTCCGTATTATGGGGACTGCGCACCACCCCTAACCGGTCAACGAGATACACACCTTTCTTCATGGTGTACGATGCAGAAGCAGTCCTCCCCTACGACCTCATTCATGACGCACCTAGAGTGCGCATGTACAAAGAAAAGGAAGCCGAGTTAGATCGGCAGGACGACTTAGACGCCTTGGAAGGAGAGCGCGAGATAGCTCGGGCCCGCTCTATGATTTATCAACAATAGTCTTGGTGCTACCAGAGCAGGGAAGTTAGGGCAAAGTCATACAACGTAGGTGTAATGCGCTGAGACCGATGTGCCAGGTGTCCTCCAGTTATTCGCTGTGTTGCCTTGTCTTTTGCTTGCGTGTCATGCATGTCATATCATGTCATCATGTGCATTTCATTTGCATACATGTTCGTCTCATGCATCCGAGCATTTTCCCCGTTGTCCGTTTTGCAATCCGGCGCTCCTATGTCATCCGGTGTCCCTTTCTACCTCTTTTCGTGTGCGGGTGTTAAACGTTCTCGGATTGGACCGAGACTTGTCATGCGGCCTTGGTTTACTACCGGTAGACCGATTGTCAAGTTTCGTGCCATTTGAACTTCGTTTGATACTCCAACGGTTAACCGAGGGACCGAAAAGGCCTCGCGTGTGTTGCAGCCCAACACCCCTCCAAAGTGGCCCCAAATCCACCTAAACCCCTTCTAACACCTAGGCCGTTCGATCACGATTGCGTGGCCGCAAACCGTGCTCAATTTGGAGCCTCCTAGCTCCCTCTACCTATAAATATGTGTTCCTCCCGGAATTTTCGCGCAGATGAACCCTAACCTCCTCCTCCGCGCGCCGCCGGACATTTCGTCCCGCGCCGCCGGACATGTCCGCTGCCACCGCCACCTCACTTCGTCCAATGAGAGCCTGCCATGTCACCCTCCCCCGTCGCCGCAGCCAATCGGGTGCCGCCACCTCAGCGCACCTCCTCCCTCTCTCTCCTCCCGCGCCCGCCGCCGGCCCGCGGAGCTCAGGTGGGGTCCGCCCGGCCCGGATCAAGCGCCGCCACCCGGGAGATGCCGCCGCGAGCCCACGCCTTGCTTCTCCGTTTGCCACCGCCGTCTTCTCACCGGCTGGCACCGCCGCTCGCCGGACTCCGCCATCGTCGCCGCAGCTCCTCCGGCCACCGCCTCCAAGCGCCGCCCGCCGGACCGTCGGAGCTTCTCCCCGCCACCTCGTCGCCGGCGTAGCGCCGCCCGCCTCCTCCACGATGCCCCGCGCCGCCTATCCGTCCCGCTCGCCGGAGCTCGTCGCCGGCCCTCGCCGGAATCGCCGCCCTTGCCGGAGCTCCGGTCAGATCCGATCCGGGTAGCTGGGTGGATGAGATCCACCAGCTCTCCGAACCAAACACCTCCCACCGCGCGTGGACCGCTCTGTCCCGCTCGCCTCAGTCCCGTTGACTTCCTCCGAAGGTCGAAATATCTCTAAGTCCCCAGATCCCAGTATTATTTTTCATTTTTCATCATGTCATAACTCCGTCACCGTTGCTCCGATTCATGTGTGTAGCATATCAAAATGTTCGTCTTGACGAGTACTTCATTTCACCTCATTGCATCATTTTCATTTGACCTCATATTGATGCCCGAAATGCTATTAGAAGAGGGCTATGTGATGTTAGTTCCAGATCCGTAACAGCATTTGCTCATTTGTCATTTTGCCATGATTAATGTGTGCATACTATGATCCTGAGCTCTACATGTGTTTTGAAGTATGCCATGCCATCTTTACAGGGGTGTATGCCATGTATTTTTGTGATCTTCGTGGTGACTAGCACAAGCATGCAAAGTAGCTTACTCAATGTTGCTGATTTCAGGGACTTAGAAATATTCTAAGTCTCTGCCCTGTCCTTATTTTTATGCCATGTGTTCATGTTGTTTCCTAATGATCCGTGCCTCTTTTGAGCATGATCAGTAAGGATGTTTTGTAGATATTGTGGTGCTCTATCCATCCATGTATTTTTTTGCAATTATGGGGCACCCTAGCTTGAGTCAATCGAGCTCTACTTTTGCTATAAAATGTTCCTGGCAGATTGTTAACATGTTTAGCAATTTTGCCGAGCTTGTTGTTGTTGATCCATGCATGCTATGTTGTTGTTCTTGCCATGTCTAGCTTCTATGCCATGTCTACTTGCTGGGTGTATGCTTGGATTATCATGAAATGCCTTGTGGTGAGTGCATCGAGCTCGTAAACATGCCTACTTGATATCTGTTTTGCCATGTTCCAGTTTTTCACCAAGTCTGAATCTGTTTTTGCTATGTCCACATGCTTGCAATTGTATTTTCTGATCCCTTTTGGCTAATGGTCAGTAAGGGACATTTGTTGTATGCTTTGAGTAGCTTCATGCCATATCTTGCTTTGCCATGATATGTTCCTGTAGCATGTAGTTATTGTGCTCTAAACATTTCTTCCTGATGATAAATTCCTGACTTGTGGTTAATTTCACCAAGTCTGTAACCTGTTACCGTTTGCACTTTTGCCATGCTTGTTTGAACCTGTTAATGAGTGAATTAGCCGTAGCTCAGTGTTCATATTTTGTCAAGCTTCTTGAGTGGATCCCTGCCATGTATTTTGTTGTTATGTTTGAGTGCAGTAGCTTATTTATCTTGATGCAGTTAGATGGCCACTTGCTGTTAGTCGCAGACCGGTGCCATATTTGTTTTGCTTGCCATTTCCAAACCGTGCATCCAATTCCGGTGATCTTTATATCGATTTCAACCGAAATCAACTCCTCTTTCCAGTGGAACTATTGGTTTTCCAAGTTGAGGCCAGGTTCAATCATTCCTTTCCAAATCATGCATATGCACCGCATACCGCATCCCGCACATCGTACCATGTTTTGCATCATGTTGCTTGAGCATTGCACGTGGTTGATTGTGTCTCCCTTTGCTTGTTGTTCTTGCTTGGGTAGAGCTGGGAGACGAGTACGTGATCGAGGAGCCCGTTGAGTATGCTTACGAGAATCAAGTCAACTCTGAGAACTTTGCAGGCAAGATGACCATACCCTCGAAATCACTTCTATCTTTGCTTGCTAGATGCTCGCTCTTTTGCTATGCCTATGCTGCGATACCTACCACTTGCTTATCATGCCTCCCATATTGTTAAGCCAAGCCTCTAATCCACCTTGTCCTAGCAAACCATTGTTTGGCTATGTTACAGCTTTGCTCAGCCCCTCTTATAGCGTTGTTAGTTGCAGGTGAAGATTGGAGTTTGTTCCATGTTGGAACATGGATATTTTGTTGGGATATCACAATATCTCTTATTTAACTAATGCATCTATATACTTGGTAAAGGGTGGAAGGCTCGGCCTTATGCCTGGTGTTTTGTTCCACTCTTGCCGCCCTAGTTTTCGTCATATCGGTATTATGTTCCCGGATTTTGTGTTCCTTACACGGTTGGGTTATAATGGGAACCCCTTGACAGTTCGCTTTGAATAAAACTCATCCAACAAGGCCCAACCTTGGTTTTACCATTTGTCTCACCACCGCCTACTTTTCCCTTGGGAGTCGCGCTCCCGAGGGTCATCTTATTTTAACCCCCCCGGGCCAGTGTTCCTCTAAGTGTTGGTCCGAACCGAGTAGACCGCGGGGCCACCTCAGGGCAACTTGAGGGTTGGTTTTAGTCGTGGGATGTCTCATCTGAGTGTGCCCTGAGAACGAGATATGTGCAGCTCCCATCGGGATTTGTCGGCACATTCGGGCGGCTTTGCTGGACTTGTTTTACCATTGTCGAGGATGTCTTGTAACCGGGATGCCGAGTCTCATCGGATTGTCTTGGGAGAAGGAATATCCTTCATTGACCATGAGAGCTTGTGATGGGCTAAGTTGGGACACCCCTGCAGGGATTGAACTTTCGAAAGCCATGCCCGCGGTTATGGGCAGATGGGAATTTGTTAATGTCCGGTTGTAGAGAACCTGAAACTTATCTTAATTAAAATGCATCAACCGCGTGTGTAGCCGTGATGGTCTCTTTCCGGCGGAGTCCGGGAATTGAACACAGTGTTGGAGTTGTGCTTGACGTAGGTTGTTCTAGGATCACTTCTTGATCATAGTTTCTCGAACATGCTTTGCCTTCTCTTCTCGCTCTCATTTGCGTATGTTAGCCACCATATATGCTAGTCGCTTGCTGCAGCTCCACATCATTCCTTTTACCCTTCCTATAAGCTTAAATAGTCTTGATCGCGAGGGTGCGAGATTACTGAGTCCCCGTGACTCACAAATACTTCCAAAACCAGCTTGCAGGTGCCGAAGACCGTACATGTGACGCAACCGAGCTCAAGGAGGAGCTCAATGAAGATCTTGTTCATTGTGTGGTTTCGTTTCAGTTGATCAGTAGTGGAGCCCAGTTGGGACGATCGGGGATCTGTGTAGCATTTGGGGTAGTCTTCTTTTATTTTGGTTCCGTAGTCGGACCTTGAGTGTATTTGGATGATGTAATGCTTTATTCATGTATTTGTGTGAAGTGGCGATTGCAAGCCAACTATGTATCTCTTTCCCTTATGTATTACATGGGTTGTGTGAAGATTACCTCACTTGCAACATTGCTTTTAATGCGGTTATGCCTCTAAGTCGTGCTTCGACACGTGGGAGATATAGCCGCATCGAGGGCATTACAAGTTGGTATTCAGAGCCTTCCCCGACCTTAGGAGCACCCTGCTTGATCGAATCGTTGGTGTTGTTATGTCCAAAAAAATGTTTTGAGTCATTTAGGATTATATATATCGGAGAGTAGGAATTCTTTTTACTCCTCAGTCCCTTCGTCGCTCTGGTGAGGCATCCTGACATAGAGTTTTGACTCTTCTCTTCTCAAATTTCACTATTTTTTTAGGATCACGCGGGTATCTTGGAATCGTTCCGATGGTTTTGTGATGAGAACATTGTTCTTGGTGCCTCCTGACATTTAGGGGTTGTGGCAGTGTCCCGGGGAGTTGAGCTCCAAGGTGTTGTCGTCACAATTTTATCGTTGAGATTCTGGAATACCTGAGTTTTCACCGACATCAAAAATCTCTTTTATGCAGTTGTTGGTGAGATAACCTCGACGCCACCCAATACTGGGGCGGGAGTTCGGGAGTATTGCCATAACTTGTATAACGGATGCTTTTCGAAGGTTGAGGTAAATGATTTCCGAAGGTTTCTTGGTTATGTGTTGAAGGATGGATACAACTGGATGTAGGATTTGCTAGTTTTGGGTGAGATATTATGCTTCCCCTGTATCCCCAACACCTGATTGCATAACTGGAAAGTTTCAGGAGTTTATAAGTGGGAATTCAAGTAGCTCTTAGGATATCTTTCCGACAGATGTATGATATGAAATTGGGGTTCGACGTCTAGTGGTCCACCTATCCACGGTTGGTTTTACAGTGGTCTCATTGTGTCTTAAAGAGTCCTTGGCTATGCTGACTCGGGGAAGCTTCGTATGTCATGTGCACTGCCTTGTACATGATGGTGCTGTACGATCGAGCCTGTGTAGGCCCCACCACGAAAACTTCAGATGAAATCTCTATCGTATGTTTGTTCCGGCTTATTCTGCAAGCCAATCCTTGTTTTTGTTTTGAGTTGTGGTATTCGAGTTGCTTCAATGTCAAATGTTGGTTCCATACCTTTCCTAAGCGGTGTTCTCATGTTCCTATGTGAATACCAATCCTTCATGATAATCGAGATTGTCATGTCAATCCTTTTCAACCAGTGTGTCTCTCGTCAAGCGGATCCGTTCATTTTCAACATCCGCAAGATTCAATCTCAACTTTCTCAACGGTGTTCGTTTCAGCCATCCCAAGTTGTCTTTGTTGTCCCTCCCTCCCACCCTTGTTTCTTCATGGATTCAGATTTCTTAATCAAGTATACTTTTATTCATGTGAAGTTTCTTCGTTCTCTCCGTCAATATTCTTATCCGGTGATTCTCAAGAAGATTCTAACGAAGCTTCAAGTTCGTCACTCGTCACTCATTTTCTTCTCCGGTGGATTCAAGTCAAGCTTTGTTGATCATATCCTTTCCTTGTTTCAATACTTTCTCTTGCCGGTGCACCTCTCAATCATCCATTTCTCGCTAATCATTTATTCCGGAGTGCTCAAGATATCTCGAAGATTCGTGTTTTCCACTTTGCATTCGTTCAAGCCTTTTTGAGGATGTTATCTTAGTCAAGTCATTTAATTCTACCAGCGCAATCTCTCTTTTAAATCACTTCAACGGTGTTTCTTTTGAGTGGGCCCTAACCCACAGGTCTTTTCCCAGGATCATACCTGACTCTTCTAATTCTTTTACTGGAGCTATTCTCAAAAATTTCAAAGTTTGACGTAAGAATGAATTATCATCAGTCAAATGCCTTTCTCTAAGATCGGTCATATTTTTTTCATCGTTGGCTCAACCTTTCCATTCTTCATTCCGGAGTGCCTCAACAATTCTCAATGGTGGTTTCTCGTTATCTTTCTCTACATTTGAATACCGGAGAAGATTTTTTCCTCCATATCTTATTCCATTCGCTTCAAGATTCATGGTTCTAGCGTCACGCCATCCTCTCATAAGTATTTTCGATTGTGACAATTCTTTTTATCCTTCCGGAGCAATTCAGGAGTCTTTTCAGTTTGATTCTCCGGAGGCCATCAATTCAGGTTTATTCATTCTCAGCTTTCAGCTATCGTTCTCCAAATCTTACCGGTGCATCGTTCAAATATTCTCTATTTAGCTCGTGATCTCTTCGTTCTCAGGGATCTAAATTCCCTCAAGCATCTTCGTTCATTCGTTAATTCTTCCCGGTGATTTGTGCCTTTTCTAATTTCATTTTCAATTCATTCGTTGTTCCAATCCTACTGGCGGTTCATTGAAGACCTTCCCAAGTTGACGCTATATCTATCTTAATCCTTTCTACGAGAATAAGTAGTATGCCAAATCCGTTGTTTGTCATCAAATTTAATTGGTGAAGGATACGCATTATGTAATTCTTATTCTTGTTTCATCCAAGTGATCAATTCCTTCCTTCGGAGTTTGCTCATGACGAATAAATTCTTGATCTCTTTGGTTAATCTTTCTTTTACGGAGCTCCAAATTATTTCAATTATATCATTCAAAGCTCCATCTAATCATTGCAAGGTTTCAATCTTATTCTTTTCATCCTTCACTTCTTTTTGATCATCCTTCTATTACCGGAGTTCTCACGAAGGCTCTACATGATGGTTCATAAAGGATTTAATTCCTTCTCGAAGTTTTCTTTGAGATCCTTTTAAGGAGCTCAAGCATTTTTTTCATCTTGCAATCCGGAGTGCAATTCTTTCTATCGAATCATTGGAGGTGGTATTATGTCATTCTTGATAATTTGAGTTCATGTTTCATGATTCACATGTTGTTAAGAATGAGGTATTTTAAATCCATTAATCTCGTCATTGGAGTTATCTTGGGTTATATTTCACCTGAAGTCTTCCCTAAGGATTGTTGCTATTTATGGTGCTTATATATGACCCAATTTCTTCATTTTATCCTTCCGGTGATATAAGCTTCTCATCTCCTTGTTGATATCAATCCAATCTATCGTTTCCGTTAGTGGAAGAATTTCACCTCTTGATTTTGAGATGTTTTTCCATAAGCCCACTACAAACTTATTCTTTTCATTGTGGTTTTCCAACAACTCCGTGATAACCTTCTTGGAAGGGTGCTTTCCAAGCTCAATTGCGGCAGAAGCTGGCATTTTCTTATCCATTTTTTCATTCCAATGATCTATCTTCTATTTCTTCCTTCTGGAGGCATTGTGATGTTGCTCTCTGCAACCCATCTTCTTGTTTTGTCAGGATCGTGTTCGTTATTTTTGCTTATCCATATAACCGGAGTGTTGTGCCCTTTGCTCAAGTTCTTTTCATCTTATCAAGTCTTTCATCTCGCTTCTACCGGAGTGTTTGGATGTACTTCTTGTCCATTGCAACCCTTTTCTCATGTCTTACAACCTACAGGGTTCTCGTGATGTTCCTTGTTTTCCTCTTTTCCAACGGAGTGTTTTCAACTTTGTTCATCTTCGTTGTATTCTTCCTTTCAAATTGTTCAACGTCTCAAGGTTCTTTGGTTTCAATTGTTTGTCAAAGAAGCAACTTAGTTTTACCTCTCCTCTTTCTCTTCCGTTGTCCTTCCGATGCCATTCTAGATCTCGGGACGAGATCCTCTCATAGTGGTGGAGTGTTGAAACGCCCCGAGACCGATGTGCCAGGTGTCCTCCAGTTATTCGCTGTGTTGCCTTGACTTTTTCTTGCATGTCATGCATGTCATATCATGTCATCATGTGCATTTCATTTGCATACATGTTCGTCTCATGCATCCAAGCATTTTCCCCGTTGTCCGTTTTGCAATCCGGCGCTCCTATGTCATCCGGTGTCCCTTTCTACCTCTTTTCGTGTGCGGGTGTTAAACGTTCTCAGATTGGACCGAGACTTGTCATGCGGCCTTGGTTTACTACCGGTAGACCGCCTGTCAAGTTTCGTGCCATTTGAACTTCGTTTGATACTCCAACGGTTAACCGAGGGACCGAAAAGGCCTCGTGTGTGTTGCCGCCCAACACCCCTCCAAAGTGGCCTCAAATCCACCTAAACCCCTTCTAACACCTAGGCCGTTCGATCACGATCGCGTGGCCGCAAACCGTGCTCAATTTGGAGCCTCCTAGCTCCCTCTACCTATAAATATGTGTTCCTCCCGGAATTTTCGCGCAGATGAACCCTAACCTCCTCCTCCGCGCACCGCCAGACATTTCGTCCAGCGCCGCCGGACATGTCCGCTGCCACCGCCACCTCACTTCGGCCAATGAGAGCCTACCATGTCACCCTCCCCCGCCGCCGCAGCCAACCGGGCACCGCCACCTCAGCGCGCCTCCTCCATCTCTCTCCTCCGCGCCCGCCGCGGATCATGCGCCGCTGCCCGGGAGATGCCGCCGCGAGCCCGCGCCTTGCTTCTCCGTTCGCCGCTGCCGTCTTCTCGCCGGCCGGCACCGCCGCTCGCCGGACTCCTCCGCCATCGTCGCCGCAGCTCCTCCGGCCACCGCCTCCACGCGACGCGCGCCGCTTCCACGGTGCCCCGCGCCGCCTGTCCGTCCCGCTCGCCGGAGCCCGTCGCCGGCCCTCGCCGGAATCGCCGCCCTCGCCGGAGCTCCGGTCAGATCCGATCCGGGTAGCTGGGTGGATGAGATCCACCAGCTCTCCGAACCAAACACCTCCCACCGTGCCTGGACCGCTCCGTCCCGCTCGCCTCCGCCCCGTTGACTTCCTCCGAAGGCCGAAATATCTCTAAGTCCCCAGATCCGAGTATTATTTTGCATTTTCCATCATGTCATAACTCCATCACAGTTGCTCCGATTCGTGCGTGTAGCATATAAAAATGTTCTTCTCGACGAGTACTTCATTTCACCTCATTGCATCATTTTCATTTGAGCTCATCTTGATGCCCGAAATGCTGTTAGAAGAGGGCTATGTGATGTTAGTTTCAGATCCGTAACAACATTTGCTCATTTGTCATTTTTGCCATGATTAATGTGTGCATGCTATGATCCTGAGCTCTACATGTGCTTTGAAGTATGCCATGCCATCTTTACAGGGGTGTATGCCATGTATTTTTGTGATCTCCGTGGTGACTAGCACAAGCATCAAAGTAGCTTACTCAATGTTGCTAATTTCAGGGACTTAGAAATATTCTAAGTCTCTGCCCTGTCCTTATTTTTATGCCATGTGTTCATGTTGTTTCCTAGTGATCCATGCCTCTTTTGAGCATGATCAGTAAATATTCTAAGTCTCTGCCCTGTCCTTATTTTTATGCCATGTGTTCATGTTGTTTCCTAGTGATCCGTGCCTCTTTTGAGTATGATCAGTAAGGTTGTTTTGTAGATATTGTGGTGCTCTATCCATCCATGTCTTTGTTTGAAATTATGGGGCACCCTAGCTTGAGTCAATCAAGCTCTACGTTTGCTATAAAATGTTCCTGGCAGATTGTTAACATGTTTAGCAATTTTGCCGAGCTTGTTGTTGTTGATCCATGCATGCTATGTTGTTGTTCTTGCCATTTCTAGCTTCTATGCCATGTCTACTTGCTGGGTGTATGCTTGGATTATCATGAAATGCCTCGTGGTGAGTGAATCGAGCTCGTAAACATGCCTACTTGATATCTGTTTTGCCATGTTCCAGTTTTTCACTAAGTCTGAATCTGTTTTTGCTATGTCCACATGCTTGCAATTGTATTTTCTGATCCCTTTTGGCTTATGGTCAGTAAGGGACTTTTGTTGTATTCTTTGAGTAGCTTCATGCCATGCCTTTCTTTGCCATGATATGTTCCTGTAGCATGTAGTTATCGTGCTCTAAACATTGCTTCCTGATGATAAATTCCTGACTTGTGGTTAATTTCATTAAGTATGTAATCTGTTATCGTTTGCACTTTTGCCATGCTTGTTTGAACCTGTTAATGAGTGAATTAGCCGTAGCTCAATGTTCATCTTTTGTCAAGCTTCTTGAGTGGATCCCTTCCATGTATTTTGTTGTTATGTTTGAGTGCAGTAGCTTATTTATCTTGATGCATTTAGATGGCCACTTGCTGTTAGTCGCAGACTAGTGCCATATTTGTTTTGCTTGCCATTTCCAAACCGTGCATCCGATTCCGGTGATCTTTATATCGATTTCAACCGAAATCAACTCCTCTTTCCAGTGGCACTCTTGGTTTTCCAAGTTGAGGCCAGGTTCAATCATTCCTTTCCAAATCATGCATATGCACCGCATACCGCATCCCGCACATCGTACCATGTTTTGCATCATGTTGCTTGAGCATTGCACGTGGTTGATTGTGTCTCTATTTGCTTGTTTTTCTTGCTTGGGTAGATTCGGGAGACGAGTACGTGATCTAGGAGCGCGTTGAGTACGCTTACGAGGATCAAGTCAACTCTGAGAACTTTGCAGGCAACATGACCATACCCTCGAAATCACTTCTATCTTTGCTTGCTAGATGCTCGCTCTTTTGCTATGCCTATGCTGCGATACCTTCCACTTGCTTAGCATGCCTCCCATATTGTTAAGCCAAGCCTCTAACCCACCTTGTCCTAGCAAACCGTTGTTTGGCTATGTTACCGCTTTGCTCAGCCCCTCTTATAGCGTTGTTGGTTGCAGGTGAAGATTGGAGTTTGTTCCATGTTGGAACATGGATATTTTGTTGGGATATCACAATATCTCTTATTTAACTAATGCATCTATATACTTGGTAAAGGGTGGAAGGCTCGACCTTATGCCTGGTGTTTTGTTCCACTCTTGCCGCCCTAGTTTCCGTCATATCGGTATTATGTTCCCGGATTTTGCGTTCCTTACACGGTTGGGTTATAATGGGAACCCCTTGACAGTTCGCTTTGAATAAAACTCATCCAGCAAGGCCCAACCTTGGTTTCACCATTTGTCTCACCACCACCTACTTTTCCCTTGGGAGTCGCGCTCCTAAGGGTCATCTTATTTTAACCCCCCGGGCCAGTGCTCCTCTGAGTGTTGGTCCGAACCGAGTAGACTGTGGGGCCACCTCGGGGCAACTTGAGGGTTGGTTTTACTCGTAGGATGTCTCATCTGAGTGTGCCCTGAGAACGAGATATGTGGAGCTCCTATCGGGATTTGTCGGCACATTCAGGCGGCTTTGCTGGACTTGTTTTACCATTGTCGAGGATGTCTTGTAACCGGGATGCCAAGTCTGATCGGATTGTCTTGGGAGAAGGAATATCCTTCGTTGACCGTGAGAGCTTGTGATGGGCTAAGTTGGGACACCCCTGCAGGGATTGAACTTTCGAAAGCCGTGCTCGCGGTTATGGGCAGATGGGAATTTGTTAATGTCCGGTTGTAGAGAACCTGAAACTTATCTTAATTAAAATGCATCGACCGCATGTGTAGCCGCCATGGTCTCTTTCCGGCGGAGTCCGGGAATTGAACACGGTGTTGGAGTTGTGCTTGACGTAGGTTGTTCTAGGATCACTTCTTGATCATAGTTTCTCGAAAGTGCTTTGCCTTCTCTTCTCTCTCTCATTTGCGTATGTTAGCCACCATATATGCTAGTCGCTTGCTGCAGCTCCACATCATGCCTTTTACCCTTCCTATAAGCTTAAATAGTCCTGATTGCGAGGGTGCGAGATTGCTGAGTCCCCGTGACTCACAGATACTTCCAAAACTAGCTTGCATGTGCCGATGAGACCGTACAGGTGACGCAACCGAGCTCAAGGAGGAGCTCAATGAAGATCTCGTTCATTGTGTGGTTTTGTTTCAGTTGATCATTAGTGGAGCCCAGTTGGGACGATCGGGGATCTGTGTAGCATTTGGGGTAGTCTTCTTTTATTTTGGTTCCGTAGTCGGACCTTGAGTGCATTTGGATGATGTAATGCTTTATTCATGTATTTATGTGAAGTGGCGATTGTAAGCCAACTATGTATCTCTTTGCCTTATGTATTTCATGGGTTGTGTGAAGATTACCTCACTTGCGACATTGCTTTCAATGCGGTTATGCCTCTAAGTCGTGCTTCGACACGTGGGAGACATAGCCGCATCGAGGGCGTTACAGTAGGCGAACACGTCCTCCGTCTCCTTGAGAAGTAGAAGAATAAGCTCTCGCCCAAATGGGAGGGTCCCTTCATAATCAATGAAGTGTTAGCAGGAGGAGCATTTCATCTTCAAATGAAATACCCGGATCTACCCGGGGGCTCCTTTAAAGAAGCCAATCAATATACTTTTCGTGCACCTATTTGCCTCTGTCGTGTTTGCACCCTTCCATATCGTCTTTAAAGCCATTATATGCATCAATTTGACTTAAGTTTTTTGCCAAGCTGGGTTGCCTCGCTCCTATGATTACCCCCTACATTCCCGATTGTTCGGTTAGGGGGTAAAGGGAGCACCTCTGTGATTGTTACGACCGGGCCAGCTGTGTACATACCTTAGACAGGAGAAGCTGAAAGCTAGCGTTCTTAAGAAAACAATTGGTCGTCCATGAAGGAAGTGAAAATAATTTGGTGTTCACCACCAAAACACCGGGGTTCTTTTCCCGAAATAGCCAATACCCACATACTGCAGGTATCTGGCTAAAAACGTCTATGGTCAACATGACAACCCGAACAAAGGAACCCATGGAGGAACTATTTTCTTTGAAAGATGTTTCTTACATTAAAAAGTAATATAACATAACTCTCCGCACAGCGCACACACTTTGTTTGTTCACACCAAATGGCCAGATTGCCTGGTTACCTGAAGTGATTTCCTGTTCCCTCAGGTCACATAGTATGGAACACTCCCTGGCCACTGGCTGGGGAGGCAGAAGCCGATGGCCGGTCAAGACAGCTTTACAGTACGCATAAAGAATCCTTGATGTAAAGTATATAGATACATAGAATCAAACACCCTGCTCCTTGTCCATATTATCTATTATACTATCTAGGGCGTAGTCCTCCTGGGAGAACCGAGTAGTGGGCATCACTTGGTCATACACCAACCGGAGAGGTATTTGTTGCCCATCCGGCCTTGCCGGTCCAACACGGGCCATATGCTCTAGCTCGAGTTTAGTAAAATAGGTCTTCACCATTTCCCAGGCCTCCCAGGCTCCTTCTAGACAAGCTGATATCTTCCATAGCTCAAAGCGGTGCCGAGCACCCTTAAATGGATTTGCCAGTTTGGCTATCCCTTCTGGACGCGTCTTGGTCGGCCATAATTAATGCCTTGGCCAGGCTCTTCGGAGCTTTCCGAGCTCGCTCGTGCACAATGGACAGTTCCTTTAGTAGGCTCCCTCCAAATGAGTTCATCTCTTCTTTGGGACTCCCGGTGAGGAGACCTAACATAAGGAATGGCATGTCTTTTACACTCATGCAATACTCATATTCTACGCAATCAAAAGCTGAGATGTCACTTACCGAACATGCCACCTTTTAATATCTGGTTCTCCTCAAGGGCTTGTGCCAATTGAGTTTTCAAACTCCTAATTTCTTCGTCCTGCTGCTGGTTTTTCGCCTTGAGCTTGTTATTTTCCTCATGGCTTCATGCCACTACTCGGCGGCCTGCTTCATGCTGCGATTCAGCATACCTTTGAGATTCTTTGGCCGCGTCCAGGTCCTTTTTTACTTGACTTATGGACTCGGCTGCTACAAGGGAAGCCTGTGTTAAACAAGGTACCCTAGATGATTCATGCATATTAAAGCTTTTTCCTCACCATGCGCTTCCTTGGTGAACTTTTTAACCTCCTCCAGTTTGGCTTTTGCAGCAGCCAACTGTGTTCGGTTTAGCTCAAGGTCCTCAGACAATTTTTTGTTTTGTCCCCTCGAGGCCTACACAACATCACAAATATATATACTCTCAGATCCTTAACTTGATCGTCCCGCCCGAATTAACGCTCGGGGCTACCGGGTTATGACTTATGTTTGGTTCGAAAAACCAATCTCGTACCTGCATGTTGGTGGACAGGAGGTTGGCAACTTCCTCAAGACCGGTTTGGGCTGCTCTGAGGTATGCTTCTACCGAACTAAATGCATTGAATTCCTGGTCGGAAAATGTGATATGACGCAAGGACTCCTTCCGCAGTCAGTGATTCATCACACTTTCTACTTCGGAATTGGTAACTGAGACATCCCTAAGATCCTTTGGAGGCTGGTCTATGGCAGAAGTCTCTACATTGACCTCGACCCGCACCGAGGATCTCAGTTCAGGATTACCCCTTGGCGCCTCCTTGACGTCTTAGAACGGCGGTGGCGGTACACTTCTTCTGTAGGTCTCAATAAGACCACGAGTACTCGCGGTGGCTACATTGATGACCCAACTATAAACTCAAATGTATTACCTCTTGGTTAGGTATGTGGTCGGTGTAGCTCCTGTGGCTACCTTGCGCTTTGATACGTCTCCAACGTATCTATAATTTTTGATTGTTTCATGCTGTTATATTATCAATCTTGGATGTTTTATAATCATTTTATATCATTTTTGGTACTAACCTATGGACATAGTGCCAAGTACTAGTTGCTGTTTTCGGCATGTTTTCAACATCGTAGGAAATCAATACCAAACGGAGTCCAAATGCAACAAAACTTTACAGAGATTTTTTGGACCAGAAGACACCTAATGGGCCCTGGCTGCGCCTGGGGGTCCTTCGAGGAGAGCACAACCCACCAGGGCGCGCCAGGAGGCCCAGGCACGCCCTGGTCAGTTGTGCCCACCTTGGGTGCCCCCCGGACCACCTCTTTGCTCTATAAATACCCCAATATTCCAGAAACCCTAGGGGAGTCACGAAAATCAATTCCAACCACCGCAGAGTCCACAACCACCAGATCCAATCTAGACACCATCTCGGATGGGGTTCACCACCTCCATTGGCGCCTCTCTGATGATGCGTGAGTAGTTCTTTGTAGACCTTTGGGTCCGTAGTTAGTATCTATATGGCTTCCTCTCTCTCGCTGAATTCTCAATACAATGGTCTCTTGGAGATCCATATGATGTAACTCTTTTTGTGGTGTGTTTGTTGGGATCGATGAACTTTGAGTTTATGATCAGATATATCTTTTTATATCCATGAAAGTATTTGAGTTTCTTTGATCTCTTTTATGCACGATTGCTTATAGCCTCGTATTTCTTCTCTGATATTTGGGTTTTGTTTGGCTAACCTGATCTATTTATCTTGCAATGAGAATAGGTGCTTTGTAGTGGGTTCGATCTTACGGTGCTTGATCCCAGTGACAGAAAGGGAACCGACACATATGTATCGTTGCTACAAAGGATAAAACGATGGGGTCTATCTCTACATAGATAGATCTTGTCTACACCATGTCATCGTTCTAATTGCATTACTCCATTTCTAAAGGAAATATGCCCTAGAGGCAATAATGAAGTTGTTATTTATATTTCCTTATATCATGATAAATGTTTATTATTCATGCTAGAATTGTATTAACCAAAAACTTAGTATATGTGTGAATACATAGACAAACAGAGTGTCACTAGTATGCCTCTACTTGACTAGCTCGTTGAATCAAAGATGGTTAAGTTTCCTAGCCATAGACATGAGTTCTCATTTGATTAACGAGATCACATCATTAGAGAATGATGTGATTGACTTGACCCATTCCGTTAGCTTAGCATTCGATCATTTAGTATATTGCTATTGCTATCTTCATGACTTATACATGTTCCTAGGACTATGATATTATGCAACTTCCGAATACCGGAGGAACACTTTGTGTGCTACCAAACGTCACAAAGTAACTGGGTGATTATAAAGGTGCTCTATAGGTGTCGCCGATGGTATTTGTTGAGTTGGCATAGATCGAGATTAGGATTTGTCACTCCGATTGTCGGAGAGGTATCTCTAGGCCCTCTCGGTAATGCACATCACTTTAAGCCTTGCAAGCAATGCAACTAATGAGTTAGTTGCAGGATATGTATTATGGAATGAGTAAAGAGACTTGCCGGTAACGAGATTGAACTAGGTATTGAGATACCGACGATCGAATCTCGGGCAAGTAACATACCGATGACAAAGGGAACAACGTATGTTTTTATGCGTCTTGACCGATAAAGATCTTCGTAGAATATGTAGGAGCCAATATGAGCATCCAGGTTCCGCTATTGGTTATTGACCGGAGACAAGTCTTAGTCATGTCTACATAGTTCTCGAACCCGTAGGTCCGCATGCTTAACGTTCGGTGACGATCGGTATTATGAGTTTATGTGTTTTGATATACCGAAGGTAGTTCAGAGTCCCAGATGAGATTAGGGACATGACGAGGAGTCTCGAAATGGTCGAGACGTAAGGATCAATATATTGGACGACTATATTCGGACATCGGAAAGGTTCCGAGTGATTCAAGTATTTTTCGGAGTACCGGAGAGTTACGGGAATTCTCCGGGAAGTATCTGGGCCTTATTGGGCTTTATGGGAAAGAGAGAGGGGAGGCTGCACGCCCCCTAAGGCCTAGTCCGAATTGGACTAGGGGGAGGGGCAGCGCCCCCTCCTTCCTTCTCTTCTCTTTTCCCTTTCCTTCCCTCCTACTCCTACTACATGGAAGGGGGGAATCCTACTCCCGGTGGGAGTAGGACTCCCGAGGGCGCGCCATAGTAGAGGGCCAGCCCTCTCCCTCCTCCACTCCTTTATATACGGGGGAAGGGGGCACCCCATGGAGACACACAAGTTGATCAGTTGATCTTTTAGCCGTGTGCGGTGCCCCCCTCCACCATAATCCACCTCAGTCATATCGTAGCGGTGCTTAGGTGAAGCCCTGCGTCGGTAGCATCATCATCACCGGCATCACGCCGTCGTGCTGATGGAACTCTCCCTCAAAGCTTTGCTGGATCGGAGTTCATGGGACATCACCGAGCTGAACATGTGCTGAACTCAGAGGTGTCGTACATTTGGTACTTGGATCGATCAGATCGTGAAGACGTACGACTACATCAACCACGTTCTCATAACGCTTCCGCTTACGGTATACGAGGGTATGTGGACAACACTCTCCCCTCTCGTTGCTATGCATCACCATGATCTTGCGTGTGCGTAGGAAAATTTTGAAATTACTACGTTCCCCAACAGTAGCATCCGAGCCAGGTTTATGCGTAGATGTTATATGCACGAGTAGAACACAAGTTAGTTGTGGGCGATACAAGTCATACTGCTTACCAGCATGTCATACTTTGGTTCGGCGGTATTGTTGGATGAAGCAGCCCGGACCGACATTACGCGTACGCTTACGCGAGACTGGTTCTACCGACGTGCTTTGCACATAGGTGGCTGGCGGGTGTCAGTTTCTCCAACTTTAGTTGAACCGAGTGTGACTACGCCCGGTCCTTGTTGAGGGTTAAAACATAACTAACTTGACGAAATATCGTTGTGGTTTTGATGCGTAGGTAAGAATGGTTCTTGCTTAGCCCGTATCAGCCATGTAAAACTTGCAACAACAAAGTAGAGGATGTCTAACTTGTTTTTGCAGGGCATGTTGTGATGTGATATGGTAAGACATGATGCTAAATTGTATTGTATGTGATGATCATGTTTTGTAACACAGTTATCGGCAACTGGCAGGAGCCATATGGTTGTCTCTTTATTGTATGAAATTCAATCACCATGTAATTGCGTTACTTTATCACTAAGCGACAGCGATAGTCATGGAGGCAATAGTTGGCGTGAAGACAACGATGCACCGATGGAGATCAAGGTGTCAAGCCGGTGACGATGGTGATCATGACGGTGCTTTGGAGATGGAGATCACATGCACATGATGATGATGGCCATATCATATCACTTATATTGATTGCATGTGATGTTTATCCTTTATGCATCTTATTCTGCTTGATTGACGGTAGCTTTATAACATGATCTCTCACTAAATTTCAAGGTACAAGTGTTCTCCCTGAGTATGCACCGTTGCCAAAGTTCGCCGTGCTGAGACACCACGTGGTGATCAGGTGTGATAAGCTCTATGTTCACATACAACGGGTGCAAGCCAGTCTTGCACACGCAGAAATACTCGGGTTAAACTTGACGAGCCTAGCATATGCAGACATGGCCTCGGAACACTGAGACCAAAAGGTCGAGCGTGAATCATACAGTAGATATGATCAACATAGTGATGTTCACCAATGAAAACTACTCCATCTCACGTGACGATCGGACATGGTTTAGTTGATTTGGATCACGTGATCATTTAGATGACTAGAGGGATGTCTATCTAAGTGGGAGTTCTTAAGTAATATGATTAAATTGAACTTTTATTTATCATGAACTTAGTCCTGATAGTATTTGCATATCTATGTTGTAGATCAATAGCTTGCGATGTAGCTCCCCATTTATTTTTGATACGTTCCTAGAGAAAATAAAGTTGAAAGTTGTTATTAGCAATGATGCAGATTGGATCCGTGATCTAAGGATTATCCTCATTGCTGCACAGAAGAATTATGTCCTTGATGCACCGCTAGGTGACAGAGCTATTGCAGGATCAGATGCACACGTTATCAACGCTTGACAAAGCTTGGTATGATGACTACTTAATAGTTTAGTGCACCATGCTTTACGGCTTAGAACCGGGACTTAAAAAACATTTTGAACGCCACAGAACATATAAGATGTTCTAAGAGTTGAAATTGGTATTTCATACTCATGCCCATGTCGAGAGGTATGAGACCTCTGACAGTACTTTGCCTACAAGATGGAGGAGAATAGCTCAGCTAGTGAGCATGTGCTCATAATGTGTGAGTACTAAAATCACTTGAATCAAGTGGGAGTTAATCTTCCAGATAAGATAGTGATTGACATAGTTCTCTAGTCACTATCAGCAAGTTACTAGAACTTCGTGATGAACTATTTTATGAAAGGTATAACGGAAACGATTCCCAAGCTCTTCGTGATGCTGAAATTGATGAAGGTAGAAATCAAGAAAAACATCAAGTGTTGATGGTTGACAAGACCACTAGTTTCAAGAAAAGGGCAAAGGGTAGAAGGGTAACTTCAAGAAAAATGGCAAACAAGTTGCTGCTCAAGTGAATAAACCCAAGTTTAGACCTAAGCATGAGATTAAGTGTTTCTACTGCAAAGGGACTGATCACTAGAAGCAGAACTGCCCCAAGTATTTAGCGGATAAGAAGGATGGCAAAGTGAACAAAGGTATATTTGATATACATGTTATTGATGTGTACTTTACTAGTGTTTATAGCAACCCCTCAGTATTTGATACTAGTTCAGTTGCTAAGATTAGTAACTCGAAACGGGAGTTGCAGAATGAACAGAGACTAGTTAAGGGTGAAGTGACGATGTGTGTTGGAAGTGGTTCCAAGATTGATATGATCATCATCGCACACTCCCTATACCTTCGGGATTGGTGTTGGACTTGAATAAATGTTATTTGGTGTTTGCGTAAAGCATAATATGATTGGATCATGTTTATTGCAATACGGTTATTCATTGAAGTCAAGGATAATTGTTACTCTGTTTACATGAATAAAACCTTCTGAGGTCATACACCCAAGGTGAATGGTTTATTGAATCTCGATCGTAGTAATACACATATTCATAATATTGAAGCCAAAAAATGCAAAGTTAATAATGATAGTGCAACTTATTTGTGGCACTGCCGTTTAGGTCATATTGGTTTAAAGCGCATGAAGAAAATCCATGCTGATGGGTTTTTGGAATCACTTGATTATGAATCGGCTGATGCTTGCGAACCATGCCTCATGGGCAAGATGACTAAGACTCCATTCTCCGGAACAATGGAGCGAGCAACAGACTTGTTGGAAATAATACATACTGATGTATGCAATCCGATAGTGTTGAGGCTCGCGGCAGGTATCGTTATTTTCTGACCTTCACAGATGATTTGAGAAGATATGGGTATATCTACTCGATGATACATAAGTCTGAAACATTTGAAAAGTTCAAAGAATTTCAGAGTGAAGTGGAAAATCATTGTAACAAGAAAATAAAGTTTCTACGATCTGATGACGGAGACAAATATTTGAGTTTCGAGTTTGGTCTTCAGTTAAAACAATGTGGAATAGTTTCACAAACTCATGCCACATGGAACACCACAGCATAATGGTGTGTCTGAACGTCATAATCGTAATTTATTAGATATGGTGCAATCTATGATGTCTCTTACCGATTTATCACTATCGTTTTGGTGTTATGCATTAGAGACAGCCGCATTCATGTTAAATAGGGCACCATCTAAATCCATTGAGACGACACCATATGAACTGTGGTTTAGCAAGAAACCTAAGCTGTCGTTTCTTAAAGTTTTGGGTTGTGATGCTTATGTGAAAAAGTTTCAGCCTGATAAGCACAAACCCAAAAATCAAAAAAGTGCGTCTTCATAGGATACCCAAAAAGAAACTGTTGGGTACACCTTCTATCACAGATCCGAAAGGCAATATCTTTGTTGCTAAGAGTGGATCCTTTCTAGAGAAGAAGTTTCTCTCGAAAGAAGTGAATCGGGGGAATGTAGAACTTGATGAGGTAATTGTACCTTCTCCCGAATTGGAAAGTAGTTCATCACAGAAATCAGTTCTAGTGATCTCTATACCAATTAGTGAGGAAGCTAATGATGATGATTATGAAACTTCAGATCAAGTTACTACCAAACCTCGTAGGACAACCAGAGTATGGTCCGCACCAGAGTGGTACGGTAATCATTTCTGGAAGTCATGTTACTAGACCATGACGAACCTACGAACTATGAGGAAGCGATGATGAGCCCAGACTCCGCGAAATGGCTTGAGGCCATGAAATCTGAGATGGGATCCATGTATGAGAACAAAGTATGGACTTTGATTAACTTGCCCGATGATCGGTGAGTCATTAAGAATAAATGGATCTTCAAGAGGAAGACGGACGATGATAGTAGTGTTACTATCTACAAAGCTCAAATTGTCGCAAAATGTTTTCGACAAATTCAAGGTGTTGACTACGATGAGATTTTCTCACTCGTATCGATGCTTAAAAGTATGTCCAAATCATGTTAGCAGTTGCCGCATTTTATGAAATCTGGCAAATGGATGTCAAAACTGCATTCCTTAATGGATTTCTTAAAGAAGAGTTGTATATGATGCAACAATAAGGTTTTGTCAATCATAAAGGTACTAACAAAGTGTGCAAGCTCCAACGATCCATCTATGGACTGGTGCAAGCATCTCGGAGTTGGAATATATACTTTGATAAAGTGATCAAAGCATATGGTTTTATACAGACTTGCGGTGAAGCCTGTATTTACAAGAAAGTGAGTGGGAGCACTATAGCATTTCTGATAAGTATATGTGAATGACATATTGTTGATCGGAAATAATGTAGAATTTTCTGGAAAGCATAAAGGAGTATTTGAAAAGAGTTTTTCAAAGAAAGACCTCGGTGAAGCTACCTACATATTGAGCATCAAGATCTATAGAGATAGATCAAGACGCTTGATATATTTTCAATGAGTACATACCTTGCCAAGATTTTGAAGTAGTTCAAAATGGAACAGTCAAAGAAGGAGTTCTTGCCTGTGTTGCAAGGTGTGAAGTTGAGTAAAGACTCAAAACCCGACCACGGTAGAAAATAGAAAAGAGAATGAAAAGTCATTCCCTATGCCTCAGTCATAGGTTCTACAAAGTATGCTATGCTGTGTACCAGACCTATTGTGTACCTCACCATAAGTTTGGCAAGAGGGTACAATAGTGATCCAGGAGTGGATCACAGGACAGCGGTCAAAAATATCCTTAGTGGAATAAGGAAATGTTTCTTGGTTATGGAGGTGACAAAGAGTTCGTCGTAAAGAGTTACGTCGATGCAAGCTTTGACACCTGTCGATGTCAAAACCGGCGGATCTTGGGTAGGGGGTCCCGAAATGTGCGTCTAAGGCGGATGGTAACAGGAGGCGGGGGACACGATGTTTACCCAGGTTCGGGCCCTCTCGATGGAGGTAATGCCCTACGTCCTGCTTGATTGATCTTGATGATATGAGTATTACAAGAGTCGATCTACCACGAGATCGTAGAGCCTAAACCCTAGAAGCTAGCCTATGGTATGATTGTTGTTGTCCTACAGACTAAACCCTCCGGATGATATAGACACCGGAGGGGGCTAGTGCCGGTGTCAAAACCGGCGGATCTCGGGTAGGGGGTCCCGAACTGTGCGTCTAAGGCGGATGGTAACAGGAGGCAGGGGACACGATGTTTACCCAGGTTCGGGCCCTCTTGATGGAGGTAAAACCCTATGTCCTGCTTGATTGTTCTTGATGATATGAGTATTACAAGAGTTGATCTACCATGAGATCAGAGAGGCTAAACCCTAGAAGCTAGCCTATGGTATGATTGTATGTTGTCCTACGGACTAAAACCCTCTGGTTTATAGACACCAGAGGGGGCCAGGGTTAGACAAGGTCGGTTACAAAGGAGGAGATATACATATCCGTATTGCCTAGCTTGCTTTCCACACCAAGTAA
The DNA here is from genome assembly GCF_056163025.1 of Triticum urartu. Taxonomy (NCBI): domain Eukaryota; kingdom Viridiplantae; phylum Streptophyta; class Magnoliopsida; order Poales; family Poaceae; genus Triticum; species Triticum urartu. Next base: position 427,639,683 of record NC_141877.1, on the reverse strand, counting down.
AGTCCCATCCGGACATGAGACGAAGTCTTCAATCTTGTATCTTCATAGTCCAACAGTCCGACCAAAGGAAATAGTCCGGCTGTCCGGAGACCCCCTAATCTAGGACTCCCTCAGTAGCCCCTGAACCAGGCTTTCAATGACAATGAGTCCGGTGCGCAATGTTGTCTTCGGCATTGCAAGGCGGGTTCCTCCTCCGAATACACCATGGGAGAGTTTGAATGCAAGGATAGTGTCCGACCCTGCAAAATAAGTTCCACATACCACCATAGAGAGAATAATATTTCCACAAATCTAATCTGCTGACACGTTTCGACAGCATGACATCACGCCACGGCCCGGTCATTTTTTGAACCGTTTTTCTTTAACCAGCCCCGCACATAACGCGAGGTGGCTTCCTTGACACGTCTTGTCAAAGCAGAGATCGTGTTCCCCTTATCATGGGATTCTCATCAATACAGACGTGGGTAACCCAACCGTGCCTGTTGGTATGACTCCTAGATCTTAGGTAAGTCTCAAACGGCCATGAGGAGGATGCCTGATATTCACCCTCTTTATAAAGGGGACAAGGCTTTTTCATTTTTCCCTCCCGCGTTCAATCGAATCCTTCCCCCGCCTCGAGTTCTAACACGCAAAGCTCAGGTCAGGTGCTTCGGACCTTCAACTATGTCCGGATCCAACCTTCAAGGTCGATGGATGCCTTCCTTCGTCACAGAGCAGGACATCAAGAAGTTGGAGAGGCCAGATATCTGACTGCCAAAATTTCGCACAGGCTGCCTGCCCGAGGGCAGGTCGTCCCTACTCCCGAACCCAACGAGAGCATTATGTTCATCTCCCACTTCCTTCGAGGACTAGGCCTCGCTCTGGATCCCTTTGTTAGGGGTCTTATGTTCTATTAGGGGCTGGATTTTCATGATCTGGCCCCAGATTCCCTTCTTCACATCTCGCCATTTATTGTCGCATGTGAGGCCTTCCTCCGTATTACCCCTCAATTCGGCCTGTGGCTCAAGACCTTCGATGTGAAGCCGAAGATGATCGAAGGGCAGCACGCAGCATGCGGAGGTGCTTTGATAAGCAAAATCGCTGACGCTCCATGGCGAGAGGGTTCCTCCCCAGAGGTGTCCGGATTGTGGCAGCAGGAGTGGTTCTACATCACAGCTGCCCGAAGTGCCAAGTGGGTAGCTGCCCCCACCTTTCACTCGGGCCCCCACCACAACTGATGTCATGGATCAGCAGGGGGCTGAGTCGGGGTCCAGCCAAGGACGTGCCAATGCTGCAGAGCCGTATCCGAGATCTCTTCAAGGGAGATTTCAGTCTGGTTATGGTAATGAAAGTTATGCTGGTTTGTCGAGTCCAACCTTGCAAACGCTGGCCCCTCCGCATGTGGGAATTCAACCCAGAAGGACCGCGTACTATTCAGCATTTCCTCGGCATGACGCATGAGGAGATGTACAAATCGTTCTTCGAACCTCAAATAGAGTGTCCGGACACCACCGAGGACGTGGGACTGAGCTGCAACCGCCCCGCTGCCCAAGTAAGTAATCCCGTGACCGAACACACTGTCCTTTTATTTATCATGATATCATTCTGAAGAATCGCTCTTTGACCAAGACTGGATAACAAGGGTGAAGATGATCCGGTGTTCGGCCCCCCTTCCTGAGGGCTTGGACAATCTGGTGCTGGAAAAGATGCTCGAACTAGCACCTTATCTAGTGCCCTCAAAGGAAGGTGAAGGGGGGAATAAAGAGGGTGAAAGCGGGCCTCCTTCGCTATTTATTCCAACCGAGGGAATGAGCGCCTCCGCGAGGGAGGATACCCAAGGGGAAGAATCTGACATTCTCTCTCCCCGGGGAAGGAAGAGGACTACCTCAGAAAATCCGGAAACTAAGGCTTCCAAACGGGAGAAGAAATCTCCGGCAGAGGGTCCTGCCTCGGAGGGTATTCTTGCCGCACAATGTCCACGCGGGGATCAGCCCTCTACCGAGCTGTAAGTAATTGAAAAGTACTTAATAGTGAAAACATCCTACCTTACTTTCGAAGACAATAACTGAGGCTTATAACTTGTAGTCCGGATCGCAGCCCTTCTCAACAGAGCTCATCTTCGGGGGATCTTATTCCGGAGATGATGGAGAGCGAAACGCCTCCCCCGGACACCCCGGATCAAGAAGCGGGCGACCTTGAAGTGTCGTCGCGAAGGGTATCTCCAGATCCACTAGGGCCAGAGGATATCCCTTTGGCTGCCCGGAGTCCCTAGTATCCGGCTCCTAAGGAGAGCGACAGCAAGGGTCCGTACAGTGTGCGGTCGGACGCGCTGAAGGATCTTCTGGGGCAAGCTGCCATCTCGGAAGCGCATCGTATGCTAATGGGTACGGTAATTGAAAGGATTTCATCCGCTCAAAGCGGTTTGCATGAAGCCTTTATGAGTCTGTTGAAAGGCTTCGAGGTACGTGAACTAGTGTATGTTTTTAATAGTACCGCATACGTTAGGTGTGCCCTATGCAGATAGTAGCCCCTGAGACTCTGGTTGTCGTCGAGAACGGCGGCAAACAGAGGATCATAGTCCCAGGTAACAACCAGGCCACCTTTATGTGCAGGTGGCTGAAGCTCCGGTGGCTAGCCGGACTGATGGGTTTGCCGAGCTAAAGCGGCAACTGGATGCGGCAGATGCCGACATCGTGCTTGTCAACAAGCGGCTTGACGAGGCACAGGGTGAGTGATTTTGCTGGTGGTCGTCACATAATAAGAGTAGCATGATGCCATTATCTTTAATGTGTTGTGGCTGCAGATGGAGCTGCCACCGTGGAGACCCTTCGGGCGGAGCTTGCCCGAGCCAAGGAGCAAGCAAGGAATAGCAATGCGGGCACTTTAAAGGCGACTGAAGAATTAAGGGCCGAACAGGCCGCGCATTGCGAGAGCAAGGAAAAATAGCCAAGATGGTTGTAGAGTTAAAAGATGCCGCTGACCGTTACCAGCTTCTTGAAGAAGAGAAACGGACGAAGGCGACGGACCTGGAGAAGGCCCGGGTGGCTGCCAAGGAAGCCCGCTCCAAAATTAGAGCGACGAAGGAGGAGCTGAACCAAGCTGCAGATATCGTGTCTGGGAAGCCCTTCTTGTTGCGGACTAAGTTTGGAGATCCAAAGTATGCTCCTCTGGACCGGCTATGGAGTTCTGCGGACGCGTACATGGATTTGGCTGCAAGTGCTGCTGATGCGGCTGAGTACTTTAGGGATCAGAAAGGTCCCAAAGTGGAAAATCTGTTTTGGTCACAGTTCCACAGTCCAGTCCGTCCGCTGCTGTTGAATGAGCGATTGGCCGAGTGGGCCGAGCTCCATAGGTTGTCCGGACTTGCCATGAGGTCCGTTGTGGATCACCTGTGGCCAGGAGGGCCAAGGCCGAATAGCTACTTTAGCTTAGTGCAACAATTCCTTGGTGTTGTGCCACGCATCGATGCTGTAAAGAGATTGGCGTGCATAGAGGGTGCGCGGATGGCCTTTGCCCGTGTCAAGACATACTTGGCGGAGATGGAGGCCACCACTGTTGCGACACAGGGTTCGGCCGTAGGCCGAGTGGCTGCCGAGCACTACTTTGAAGAAGTTCTTGAAGGCGTTCGTTCGATAGAGGCTTAGTGCTCGAAGAATGTTATGTTCAAGTGACATGTATTCCCATTGTAAAAACAATGATTTATTGAATTGTCAAGGCTGTATTTATACTTTTGCCCGAAAGTACTATGGTGCCTCCTGTGTGGCTGTTTATGTATATATGTGTATAACCTGAAAGTTTGCAGTCGTCGGCTTCCGCCCCCACACATATAATGCGGGGGTGTTCGCAAAATATGCATATCCACACTTGATCCAACGTCTTGGTCCGTTAAGGAGGTGATAGCATAGCGAACTAGGCAATCGGACTATATTGCTTTAACACTTCCACTTAGCCATAGGAGTTTGATAGTGGGGCTACTATGTAGCCCCTAGTACTTCTGCGCTCGTCCGAATACGGGGCGCGTACGCACGTGACCGGGAAACAGCCCTTCATTAATGCAGAGGAACCCCGAAGATTCCGATGAGTCATCAAGTGGTTGACCAGTCTCTCGCTATATCATGACAGTCAGTTTTTGGCTTTCTCTACTAAGGTGCTCATCCGGATGAACCAGGGCACAATCGCAGTAGTTCTCCCAGTGCTACCTTAGCCGATATAACGGAATGTAAGGTACCAAAATGTGGGAGCCGGGCAAACCCAACATTTGACCAAAGACATGATTCGGAGCTGATGCATATAGGTCCAAACTCGCGACGCCGAACACTCCCTAAGGTGTTCGGTCTTTATAACATGTACCGGGCTAAACAATGCCCTTAATAAGAAACCCCATGTGTCCAGGTACATGCAAAATCCTGACGTGGCCACATGCCAATAACGCCAGCATCCTTCTCGGTTGTGTGGAGTATTCGGAGGATGTGAGCAACAAGAGATAGTAAAAAAGGTTTACGTAGGGTCTTATCTAAAAAGAAACCTTTGGGCGGGTCCCTGCTGCACGCCTGCGCCTGTGTCTCCGTTGTGCCGTGTCTTGGACGGGTGCAGCGCGATTGTCATCTGCAAAAGGGAAGAACTTCGGTGAAAGTTGTCGTGCCAAAAAAGAGAAGAGTTGGTTATTGTCGGTGTCAAAACCGGCGGATCTTGGGAAGGGGGTCCCGAACTATGCGTCTAAGGCGGATGGGAACAGGAGGCAGGGGACACGATGTTTTACCCAGGTTTGGGCCTTCTTGATGGAGGTAAAACCCTACGTCCTGCTTGATTATTCTTGATAATATGAGTAGTACAAGAGTTGATCTACCACGAGATCGGAGAGGCAAACCCTAGAAGCTAGCCTATGGTATGATTGTATGTTGTCCTACGGACTAAAACCCTCCGGTTTATATAGACACCGGAGCGGGCTAGGGTTACACAAGGTCGGTTACAAAGGAGGAGATATACATATCCGTATTGCCTAGCTTGCCTTCCACGCCAAGTAAAGTCCCATCCGGACACGGGATGAAGTCTTCAATCTTATGTCTTCATAGTCCAACAGTTCGGCCAAAGGATATAGTCCGGCTGTCCGGAGACCCCCTAATCCAGGACTCCCTTAGTAGCCCCTGAACTAGGCTTCAATGACGATGAGTCCGGCGCGTAATGTTGTCTTCGGCATTGCAAGGCGGGTTCCTCCTTCGAATACACCATAGAAGAGTTTGAATACAAGGATAGTGTCCAACCCTGCAAAATAAGTTCCACATACCACTATAGAGAGAATAATATTTCCACAAATCCAATCTGCTGACACGTTTTGGCAGCATGACATCATGCCATGGTCCCGTAATTATTCGAACCGTTTTTCTTTAACCAACCCCGCACATAACGCGAGAAAGTTTCTTGACACGTCTTGTCAAGGCAGAGATCGTGCTCCCCTTATTACGGGATTTTCATCAATACGGACGTGGGTAACCCAACCGTGCCTAGGACTCCTAGATTTTAGGCAAGTCCCAAACGACCACGAGGAGGACGCTTGATATTCACCCTCTTTATAAAGGGACAAGGCTTTTACTTCTTCCCTCCCATGCTCAATCGAATCATCCCCCCGCCTCGAGTTCTAACACCCAAAGCCCAGGTCAGGTGCTTCGGACCTTCAATCATGTCCGGATCCAGCCTTCAAGGCCGGTGGATGCCTTCCTCCATCATGGAGGAGGATATCAAGAAGTTGAGGGAGGCCAGATACTTGACCGCTGAAATTTCACATAGGCTGCCCACCCGAGGGCAGGTCATCCCTACTCCCGAACCCAACGAGAGTGTTGTGTTCGTCTCCCACTTCCTCCGAGGACTAGGCCTTGCTCTGGATCCCTTTGTTAGGGGTCTTATGTTCTATTATGGGCTGGATTTTCATGACCTAGCCCCGGATTCCCTCCTTCACATCTCATCATTTATTGTCGTTTGTGAGGCCTTCCTCTGCATTACCCGTCACTTCGGCCTGTGGCTGAAGACCTTTGATGTGAAGCCGAAGATGGTCGAGGGGCAGTACGCAGCGTGCGGAGGTGCTCTAATAAGCAAAATTGCTGGCGCTCCATGGCCGAAGGGCTCCTTTCTAGGGGTGTCCGGATTGTGGCAATGGGAGTGGTTTTACGTCACAGCTCCCCGAAGTGCCAAGTGGGTAGCCGCCCCACCTTCCACTCGGGCCCTCCACCACAACTGATGTCATGGATCAGGAGGGGACTGAGCTGGGGCCCTGCCAAGGACGTGCCCATACTGCAGAGCCACATCCGAGATCTCTTCGAGGGAGATTTTAATCTGATTATGGTAATGCAAGTCATGTTGGTTCATCGAGTCTAGCCTTGCAAACGCCGACCCCTCTGCATGTGGGAATTCAACCTGGAAGGACCGCGCACTATTCAGAATTTCCTTGGCCTGACGCATGAGGAGACGTACAAATCGTTCTTCGGACCCCAAATAGAGTGTCCGGACACTATCGAGGATGTGGGCCTGAGCAGCAACCTCACCGCGGCCCAAGTAAGTAATCCCATGGCCGAACACACTGTCCTTTTTTTATTATGACATCATTCTGAAGAATCGCTCTTTGACCAGGACTGGATAACAGAGGCGAAGATGATCCGGTGTTCGGCCCCCCTTCCTGAAGGCTTGGACAATCTGGTGCTGGAAAAGATGCTCGAGCCAGCACCTTGCCTGGTGCCCTCAAAGGAAGATGAAGGGGGGAATAAAGAGGGCGAAATCGGGCCTCCACCGCTACCTATTCCAACCGAGGGAATGAGCGCCTCCATGAGGGAGGACAACCTAGGGGAAGAATCTGACATTCTCTCGCCCCGGGGAAGGAAGAGGACTACCTCTGAAGATCCGGAAACCAAGGTTTCCAAACGGGAGAAGAAATCTCCACCAGAGGGTCCTGCCTCGGAGGGTGCTCTTGCCGCACAATGTCCGCGCGGGGATCAACCCTCTAACGAGCTGTAAGTAATCAAAAAGTACTTACTAGTGAAGATATCCTACCTTACTTCTGAGGAAAATAACCGACGCATTTATCTTGTAGTTCGGATCTTAGCCCTTCTCAGGAGAGCTCATCTTCAGGGGATCTTCTTCCGGAGATGATGGAGAGCGAAACGCCTCCCCCGGACTCCCCAACTCAAGAAGCGGGTGACCTTGAAGTGTCGTCGCGGAGGGTCTCTCCGGATCCGGCTAGGTCAGAAGATAATCCTATGGCCACCCGAAGTCCCCAGTATCCGGCTCTTGAAGAGAGCAACCAAAAGAGTCCGGCACCGTCTAGTATGCAGTCGGACGTACTGAGGGATCTGCTAGAGCGAGCGACTATCTCAGAAGAGCACCGTACGTTGATGGGTATGGTGATTGAAAGGATTTTGTCCGCCAAAAGCGGGTTGCATGAAGCCTTTATGAGTCTACTGACGGTTTTTGAGGTACGTGAAATGATGTACATTTTTGACAGTACCGCACATTTTAAGGTGTGCCCTGTGTAGATAGTAGCCCCTGAGACTCTGGTTGTCGTCGAGAACGGCGGCAAACAGAGGATCATAGTCCCAGGTAATAACCAGACCGCCTCTATGTGCAGGTGGTTGAAGCTCCGGTGGCTAGCCGGACTGATGGGTTTGCCGGGCTAAAGCGGCAACTGGATGCGGCAGATGCCGACATTGTGCTTGTCAACAAGTGGCTTGACGAGGCACAGGGTGAGTGATTTTTCTGGTGATCGTCACATAATAAGAGCAGCATGATGCTAGTATCTTTAACATGTTGTGACTGCAGATGGAGCTGCCACCGTGGAGACCCTTCGGGCGGAGCTTGCTCGAGCCAAGGAGCAAGCAAGGAGTAGTAATGCGGCCGCTTTAAAGGCGTCCGAAGAGTTAAGAGCCGAAAAGGCCGCGCATTGCGAGAGCAAAGAGAAAATGGCCAAGATGGCTGTAAAGTTAAAAGACACTGCCGACCGTTGCCAGCTTCTTAAAGAAGAAAACCGGGCGAAGGTGACGGACCTGGAAAAGGCCACGATGGCGACCAAAGACACCCGCTCTGCGATGAGAGCGAAGAAGGAGGAGCTGCGTCAAGCTGGGGATATCGTGGCTGGGAAACCCTTCATGTTGCGGAGGAAGTTTGGAGATCCTCAGTATGCCCCTCTGGACCGGCTCTGGAGTTTGGCGGACGGATATCTGGACTTGGCGGCGAGTGCTTTCGATGTGGCTGAATACTTCCGAGATCAAACAGATCGTGAAGTGGACAAGCTATTCTGGAAACAATTTAATGTTCCAGAGCGTTCGCTTCCATTGACTGATCGAATTGCCGAATGGGCCGAGCTGAATAGATTGTCCGGACTCGCCATGAGGTCTGTTGTGGATCATCTGTGGCCGGAAAGGCCAAAGCCGAACAACTATTTTAGTTTGGTGCAGTAGTTCCTTGGTGCGATGCCGCACATTAATGCGATGAAGAGGTCGGCATGCATAGAAGGCTCGCGGATGGCCCTTGCCCGTGTCAAAACATACTGGGCGGAGATGGATGCCACCACTGTCATGGCGCAGGGTTCGGCCATAGGCCAAGTGGCTGCCGAGCACTATTTTGAAGAAGTTCTTGAAGGCGCTCGTTCGATAGAGGCCCAGTGCTCGAATAATATTATGTTTGAATGACATGTATTCCCATTGTAAAAACAATGTTTTATTAAGTTTATCAAGGCTGTATTTATACTTTTGCCCGAAAGTATTATGATGCCTCCTGTGCGTCCGTTTATGTATATATGTATATAACCTGAAAGATTGCAGTCGTCGGCTTCAGCCCCCACGCATATAATGCGGGGGTGTTTTCGCAGAAGACGCATGTTCACACTTGATCTAACGTCTTGGTCCATTAAGGAGGTGATAGCGCAGCGAACAAGGCAACCGGACTATAATGCTTTAACACTTTCACTTAGCCAGAGGAGTTTGACAGTGGGGCTACTATATAGCCCCTAGTGGCTCCGCACTCCTCCGAATTCGGGGTGCGTACATGCCTGGCCGGGAAACGGCCCTTTGTTAAGGTGGAGGAATCCCGAAGATTCTGGTAGGTCATCGGGTGGTTGACCAGTCTCACGCTATATCATGACAGTCAGTTTTCGGCTTTCTCTACTGAGGTGCTCGTCCGGATGAACCAGGGCACAATCGCAGTAGTTCTCCTGGTGCCGCCTTAGCCGATAGAGCGGAACGTAAGGCAGCAAAATACAGGAGCCGGGCAAACCCAACATTTGACCAAAGACATGATTCGGAGCTGATGCATATAAGGCCAAACTCGCGACGCCGAACACTCCCTAAGGTATTCGGTCTTTATGGTGTAAACCGGGCCTAAACAGTGCCCTTTGTAATAAGCCCCTGGTGTCCAGGTACGTGCAATATTCTGACGTGGCCACATGCCAATACGTCAGCATCCTTCTCAATTGTATTGAGAATCCAGAGGATGTGTATCAACAAGAGACATTAAAAAAGGTTTACGCATGCTCTTAATCTAAAAAAAAATCCTTGGAACGGGTCCCTACTGCACGTCTGCGCCTATATCTCCGTTGTGCCGTATCCTGAACGGGTGTAGCACGATGGTCATCTGTAAAAGAGAGGAACTTAGTTGAAAAGTTGTCGTGCAAAAAGGTAGGTTGTACTAAAGAAAATATGTACAGTTCAAGATGAGTAAAGTTGAGCCTAATTGCCACTTGTTTACGTGCGTTGAGCCCCTTGTATTGTAATAGGGGTATAGCCATCAAACCTGTATCAATTACATATAACTGTGCCGGACTCGTCTAACTGCGTCCGTGGTCTTAACAACCTGTCAGATGCTTCAGTTGGTGAGGCCGTTTAGCGTGCAGCTGCCAAGGCAGCCGCACGGTCTTCCGGGCGCAAGGAGTGCTCAATATTTCCTTTTACTGTAATGATGCCGCATGGACCGGGCATCTTAAGCATAAGAGAAGTGTAATGCGGTATTGCGTTAAAGCGAGCGAGAGCTTCGCGTCCGAGTAGAGCTTGATAGCCACTTTGGAACGGAGCGATGTGGAAGGTTAACTTTTCGCTGCGGAAGTTATCGGGAAAAGCCGAATATAACCTCTAGTTGCAGGGAGCCCATGTAATGGGCTTCTGGGCCTGGCGTTACTCCTTTAAAGGTAGTATTGCTATGGCTAATTTTTGCTAGGTCTATCCCCATGTTGTGTACTGTGTCCTGGTATATCAGGTTTAAACTGCTGCCGCCGTCCATCAGAACTCGTGTGAAGTGGTATCCGTCAATTATTGGGTCTAATACCAAGGCAGGCCATCCTGCACGCCGGACACTTACTGAGTAATCCCGATGGTCAAAAGTGATCGTTTGGGATGACCGGTGGCAGAATTCCATGGTGATAGGCCCTGGGGCATGTGTCTCTGGGAGTGCCACTTTGTTTCTCCCGTTTATTACGTGTAACACGTTGACTGTTTTGACTTCTGGTGGGAATTTCTTCTGTTCCCCAGTGCTTTGCTTGCGAGGCTCGTCCTCGTCTTTGCTTGGTGTATCCTGCACCTTATGTTCGGCGTTGAGCTTGCCGGACTGCTTGAAGACCCAACATTCTCTATGGGTATGATTTGCAGGTTTGTCGGGGTACTATGGATCTGACATATTTGGTCCAGAATCTTGTTTAGGCTGGACAGTTCGTCTCTGTTGCCTTTGGAGGGCGGCTTTTGCTGACCTGGCCGAGAGCTTCTGAATCCGGCCTTTACCGCCGTGCTCTTCGAGCTGTCTTCTTTATTCTGGCGCTTGTTTTTGCTGCATCGTGATTTCCCGTCTCCGTCCCTGACTTCGGATGTACTTGGGTCGCTGGTGCTGCATCGGGCTAACCAGCTGTCCTCGCCCGCGCAAAAGCGGGTCACGAGGCTTGTTAATGCTGCCATTGTTCTCGGCTTTTCTTGGCCGAGGTGTCTGGCGAGCCATTCGTCTCGAACGCTATGCTTGAAAGCTGCTAAGGCTTCGGCGTTCGGACAGTCGACTATTTGGTTCTTCTTAGTGAGGAACCTGTTCCAAAGCTTTCGGGCTGACTCTCCGGGCTGTTGAGTTATATGACTTAAATCGTCTACATCTGGTGGTCGGACATAGGTCCCTTGAAAATTTGCCCAAAAGGCGTCTTCGAGCTCTTCCCAGCTTCCAATGGAGTTTTTGGGGAGGCTTTAAGCCAGTGCCTAGCCGGCCCTTTGAGCTTGAGGGGTAAGTACTTGATGGCGTGGAGATCGTCTCCTCGAGCCATGTGGATATGGAGGATATAGTCCTCAATCCAGTCCCCAGGGTCTGTTGTTCCGTCGTACGCCTCTATGTTTATGGGTTTGAATCCCTCTGGAAATTCATGGTCCAGCACCTCATCGGTGAAACATAGGGGGTGTGCGGCACCCCTGTATTTGGGTGTACCATGGTGTTCGGATGTTTGTTGTGTTGTATTGCATACTGGAGCGTGCTTGCGTGGCCCGTATATGGATTTGGTTGCGCCGTCCTTTTGATGCGAGCCCTCACGTGGATCGCGTACTGGCTTATGTGTGGCGTCGTTTGCCGCTCTATATTGGCCGCGAGGTCGTCTATCTGACCGGATGGCCGTTTTGTTTTCTAATTGCGGGGGATCTAAGGCCTCCTCGTCGAATTCAGGTAGCAACTTTCGCTTCGGGTAGCTCTTGGTGTGGCGATTACCGCCTTACTTCGCTGCAGTGTTGAGTACTTCACTCCATCTGATTCTGAGTGTGTCTTGCGCAGCCCTGAGCCTTTGATTCTTCTTTCTCAGACTCCTCGCAGTGGCAACAAGCCTTTAATGGGCATTCTGTTGCTCTGGGCGCCTGTCCGGTGTGATATCGTCCGGACTGTTATCTTCAATGGAGTCGGTTTGTTCGGTTTGATTCTCTGTGTTGCCCTGGTCGGGCGATGGTTCACCCTGCTCTATCGCTGGGTCTATGTGACCGCAGTTTCTGCCGAGGCGGGATTTGGAGCGATGCTTATGCCGCCGCTTTGAATGCTTCTCGAGGGAACAACCCTTCGTTGCGTCCTTCTGTTCCTCGTCGTTGTTTTCTTTGGTTGTGTCCACCATGTATACATCATATGATGAGGTGGGCGTCCAGTGCCCTATGGGCAGTGGTTCCTGTTTGTCTCCTGCATCGTCGTCCATACCGTCGATGTCTTCGGAGTCGAGGTCGAGCATGTCGGTCAAATCGTCGAAAGTGGCTACTAAGTGGGTGGTGGGTGGGCGGCGAATTTCTTCGTCATCCGCACCCCAATCCTGCCAGACATAGCTTGGCCAAGACTCTCCTGACAAGGAGGGAGACCTTATTGAGTTCAGTATGTCGCCGAAGGGCGAGTGCTGGAAGATATCCGCGGAGGTAAACTCCATGATCGGCGCCCAATCGGATTCGATAGGCACGGGCGCAGGCGGTTGGGAGTCCGTGGCCGAGGAGGAATCCGATAGTTTGGAGTCACGGCTCTCGTGAAGGGTAGGGTCGATACTCGGTTTGATCGCCGATGAGAGTGCGGCCTCCGTGGCGGGGTCTATCCACCCGTCCATGGATGGCGCAGCTGGTTCCGAATTGAGGGTCGGAGCGGTTGCTGGTGCGATCTCCTGAACATTGTCTGATGGTAGAGCTAAATCCTACTCATCGTGACTGTGTGGCGCACAAGGCAGGGGCTCGAATCCATCGAAGATCAAGTCTCCGCGGATATCGGCCGTGTAGTTTAAGCTTCCAAACCTGACCTGGTGGCCAGGGGCGTAACTCTCGATCTGCTCCAGATGGCCAAGAAAGTTGGCCCGCAGTGCAAAGCCGCCGAACACAAAGATCTGTCCGGGAAGAAAAGTCTCACCCTGGACTGCATCGCTATCGATGATCGAAGGAGCCATCAAGCCTAACGGCGACGACACAGAGGAACTCTCAATGAAAGCACCAATGTCGGTGTCAAAATCGGCGGATCTCGGGTAGGGGGTCCCGAACTGTGCGTCTAAGGCGGATGGTAACAGGAGGTAGGGGACACAATGTTTTACCCAGGTTCGGGCCCTCTTGATGGAGGTAAAACCCTACGTCCTGCTTGATTATTCTTGATAATATGAGTAGTACAAGACTTGGTCTACCACGAGATCGGAGAGGCTAAACCCTAGAAGCTAGCCTATGGTATGATTGTATGTTGTCCTACGGACTAAAACCCTCCGGTTTATGTAGACACCGGAGGGGGCTAGGGTTACACAAGGTCAGTTACAAAGGAGGAGATATACATATCCGTATTGCCTAGCTTGCCTTCCACGCCAAGTAGAGTCCCATCCGGACACGAGACGAAGTCTTCAAATGTTATGTCTTCATAGTCCAACAGTCTGGCCAAAGGATATAGTCCGGCTGTCCGGAGACCCCCTAATCTAGGACTCCCTCAGTTATTATCATTGAACTATCAAAATTCAAGAGAAACCAAGTTGAGCCGGGCTGGCCCTAATTACACGCGGGAAGCCCCTGGTGTCATTTTATGAGGGTTCGAAAACCAATCTCATGTATATATGATGGAACGCCGGATTCGTCTAACCGTGTCCGTGGTCTTGTCGACCTGCCATTTTTCTGGTTGGTGAGGCCATCTTAGTTTGCGGCTGCTAGAGCCGCCGCATCCTCTTCCGTACGTAAAAAATGTTTGGTATTTCCGCTAACTGTGATGATGCCACGTGGACCGGGCATCTTGAGCTTGAGAAAAGCATAATGTGGCACTGTGTTAAAACGAGCGAAAGCCGCCCTTCCGAGTAGTGCTTGATAATCACTTCGGAATGGAGCGATGTGAAAAGTTAACATTTCGCTTCGGAAGTTATCGGGAGAACCGAATACTACCTCTAGTGGTAGAGAGCCCGTATAGCGGGCCTCTTGGCCTGGTATTACTCCCTTGAAGGTAGTATTACTGTGGCTTATTTGTGTCGGGTCTATCCCCATTTTGCGGACTGTGTCCTGATATATCAGATTTAGGTCACTATCGCCGTCCATGAGGACCCGTGTGAAATGGTAACCATTCACTATTGGGTCTAGCACCAAGGTCGTCAGTCCTTCGCGCCAGATATTTATAATGTGATCCCGACGATCAAAAGTGATCGGGCATGCCAACCAGTGGTTGAACCTAGGGGTGACGGGCTCTATGGCGCGTGTGCATCGGAGTGCATGCTTGCTTCTCCTCTTTGTAACATGGATTACGTTTACTGTTTTAACCTCTGGGGGGGGGACTTTTTCTGTCCTCCGGCGTTTTGCTGGTGAGGCTCATCCTCGTCTTCGCTTGGTGTCTCTTCCCCTTTGTATTCGGCATTTAGCTTACCGGCCTACTTGAAGACCCAACATTCTCTGTGGATATGATTTGCAGGTTTGTCTTGGGTGCCGTGAATCTGACAGAGTTTGTCAAGAATTTTTTTTAGGCCAGATTGTCCTTCTCTGCTGCCTTTGAAAGGCTTTTTCCGCTGACCTGGTTGGGAGCCCCTGAATCCAGCGTTTACCTCCGTGTTATCTGGGCTACCTTCTTTATTTCGACGCTTGTTTTTGTTGCGTCGTGGTTTACCATTGCCATTCCTGACTTCGGATGTGCTTGGGTCGCTAGTGCTGCTACGGGCCAACCAGCTGTCCTCGCCCGCACAAAAGCGGGTCATGAGGCTTGTTAGGGCTGCCATTGTTCTCGGTTTTTCTTGACCGAGGTGTCTGGCGAGCCATTCGTCTCGGACGCTGTGTTTAAAAGTTGCTAAAGCTTCGGCGTCCGGACAGTCGACGATTTGGTTCTTCTTGGTGAGGAACCTGTTCCAAAGCTTTCGGGCGGACTCTCCGGACTGTTGGATTATATGGCTTAAATCGTCTGCATCCGAAGGTCGGACATAAGTCCCTTGAAAATTGGCCCGGAAAGCGTCCTCGAGCTCCTCCCAACTTCCAATGGAGTTTTCGGGGAGGATTTTCAGCCAGTGCCTAGCTGGCCCTTTAAGCTTGAGGGGCAAGTATTTAATGGCATGGAGATCGTCTCCACGAGCCATATGAATATGGAGGATGAAGTCCTCTATCCAGACTCCAGGGTCTGTGGTTCTGTCGTACGCCTCTATGTTCACCGGTTTGAATCCCTCTGGGAATTCGTGATCCAGCACCTCATCAGTGAAACATAAGGGGTGTGCGGCACCCCTGTATTGGGATGCGCCATGGTGTTCGGATGATTGTAGTATTCGGCGTTGGTTGTGTACCGTAGCACGCTTCCTAGATCCATAGATAGATCTGGTCGCGCCGGATTTTTGACGCAAGTTCTCACGTGAATCATGTGTTGACTTATGCGTGACTTTGTTAGCCGCTCTATCGCGTTCACAGGGTGGTGGATCCGGCCGGTTGGCCGTATCACTTTTCGGTTGTATGGGCTCAAAGGCCTCATCGTCGAATTCCGGTAATAGCTTGCGCTTTGGATAGCTATTTTGATGGTGACTTCCACCATACTTCGTTACTTTGTTCCACTTGCTGTTGAGCGTATCTTGTGCAACCTTGAGCCTTTGTTTCTGTTTCTTTAGGCTCCTTGTTGTGGCAATAAGCCTTCTGCGGAGGTTTTCTTCCTCCAAGTGCGTTTCCGGGATGATGTGTGCATCTTCGTCCGGACTGTTTTCTTCCCTAAATGGGGGTTGATGAGGCTCATCTTTGGCATCATCGTGTTCGGACGTCGGATCCGTGCTATGTGTGCAGTTTGGATCTTGATCGTGTTCTACCACCGGGGTGGTGCAGTTGTCATTTCTTCCAGAGTCACGTGGACTATTATTATCGTTGTTTTTGCTATGGCGGGACTTAGAGCGGCGTCGTTGATGTCGATGCTTGGGTTGCTTCTTGGAGGGGTCATCCTCCACTGTCTCGTCGCCATTGGGTTCTTTGGGGGTGTCCACCATGTATATATCGTATGATGAGGTGGCGGTCCAATTCCTCGAGGGCGGTGGATCCTGTTCGTCTCCGGCTTCGTCGTACATACCGTCAAAGTCTTCGGAGCTGAAGTCGAGCATGTCAGTTAAGTCGTCGACAGTGGCTACTAAGTGGGTGGTGGGTGGGCAGCGAATTTCTTCATCGTCCACATCCCATTCTAGCCGGACATAGTTCGGCCAAGGTTCTCCTGACAGGGAGAGAGACCTTAATGAATTTAGCACATCTCTGAAAGGTGAGTGCTGAAAGATATCCTCGGAGGTGAACTCCATGATCGGCGCCCAGTCGGACTCGACGGGCGCGGATATGAGCGGCTCGGAGTCCGTGGCCGGAGATGAATCCAGTGGTTCGGCGACACAGCTCTCATAAGGGGTGAAGTCAGTATCCGGCTCTATCGCCACTGAGAGTGCGGCCTCCATGGCGGGTTCCATCCCTCCGCTCTCGGATGGCACGACTTGCTCCGGATTGATGGACGGAGTAGTTGCGGATGCGATCTCCCGAACATTGTCCGACGGCAGAGTTACGTCATGCTCGTCACGACCGTATGACGCATCCGACATGGCCTGAATCCGTCGAGGATCATGTCTCCGCGGATGTCGGCCGTGTAGTTCAAGTTTCCAAATCTGACCTGATGGCCAGGGCGTAGCTCTCAATCTGCTCCAGATGGCCAAGTGAGTTGGCCCGCAGTGCAAAACCGCCGAATATGAAGATCTGTCCGGGGAGGAAAGCCTCTCCCTGGACCGCATCGCTAGTGATGATTGAAGGAGCCATCAAGCCTTACGGTGACGACACAGTGGAACTCTCAATGAAAGCACCAATGTCGGTGTCAAAACCGGCGGATCTCGGGTAGGGGGTCCCGAACTGTGCGTCTAAGGCGGATGGTAACAGGAGGCAGGGGACACGATGTTTACCCAGGTTCGGGCCCTCTTGATGGAGGTAAAACCCTACGTCCTGCTTGATTGTTCTTGATGATATGAGTATTACAAGAGTTGATCTACCACGAGATCAGAGAGGCTAAACCCTAGAAGCTAGCCTATGGTATGATTGTATGTTGTCCTACGGACTAAAACCCTCCGGTTTATATAGACACCGGAGGGGGCCAGGGTTACACAAAGTTGGTTACAAAGGAGGAGACATACATATCCGTATTGCCTAGCTTGCCTTCCACGCCAAGTAAAGTCCCATCCGGACATGAGACGAAGTCTTCAATCTTGTACCTTCATAGTTCAACAGTCCGGCTATCCGAAGACCCCCTAATCCAAGACTCCCTCAGCTAGGGTTACACAGAGTTAGTTACAAGGGAGGAGATCTACATATCCGTATTGCCAAGCTTGCCTTCCACGCCAAGGAGAGTCCCATCCGGACACGGGACGAAGTCTTAAATCTTGTATCTTCATAGTCCAACAGTCCGGCCAAAGGATATAGTCCGGCTGTCCGGAGACCCCCTAATCCAGGACTCCCTCAGTAGCCCCTGAACCAGGCTTCAATGACGATGAGTCCGGCGCGTGGATTTGTCTTCGGCATTGCAAGGCGGGTTCTTCCTCCGAATACTCCATAGAAAATTTTGAACACAAGGATAGTGTCCAGCTCTGCAAAACAAGTTCCATATACCACCGTAGAGAGAATAATATTTCCACAAATCTAATATGCTGACACGTTTAGCAACATGACATCATGTCATGGCCCGGTCATTATTCGAACCGTTTTTCTCAACCAACATTGCACATATCGCGAGGCGGTTTTCTTGACACGTCTAGTCGAAGCAGAGATTGTGTCCCCTTATCACGGGATTCTCATCAATACGGGTATGGGTAACCCAACCGCGCCATCAATTACGGCGCTCGGGGAATAAGCGATTTTACCAGGTAAGTAGGGAGCCACATCGCCTCTTCCACCCTTATAAAGGGACAAAGATTCACCGTTTTTACCCACGCCTTCTTCCTCCTTGCTTATCCATTCTCGCGCACTCGAGCTCTGGCACCGAAGTTCGCGTCTTTCTCCTTAAAACACTCCAAGCATGTCCAGAGCGGGAGGCAAGTGGATGGTCTCCTCCGTCATGGAGGAGAACATCACAAAGCTATGGGAAGCCGGATATCTGGCCGCGGACATCGCGCACCGGCTGCCAGATGCGGGGCAGATCATCCCTACGCCCAAACCCCATGAGAGGGTAGTTTTCCTTACCCACTTTGTCCGCGGACTGGGATTTCCCCTTCACCCGTTTGTCCGCGGGCTCATGTTCTATTACGGGCTGGATTTTCATGATCTGGCCCCCAATTTCATCCTCAACATTTCGGCGTTTATCGTCGTGTGCAAGGCCTTCCTCCGCATTAGGCCCCACTTCGGCCTGTGGCTGAAGACCTTCAATGTTAAACCGAAGGTGGTGGTCGGCCAGCAAGCAGAGTACGGAGGCGCCATGGTGGGAAAAATGCCTAACGTCACCTAGCTCGAAGGATCCTATGTGGAGACCATAAAGGGGTGGCAATCGGGGTGGTTCTACATCACCGAGCCGCGTGACACCAACTGGGTGGTGGCCCCCGAATTTCGATCTGGAATCCCCACGCGGCTCACCTCCTAGAAAGAGAAGGGCCTGTCCTGGGGTTCCCTGGTAGAGCTGACCGGACTCCAGACCTGCATCAAGAACATGATGAGCAAGAAAATCAAGCTCGTCAATGTGGTCCAGGTCATGCTCTTTCGCCGGATCCTCCCGTGTCAACGATAGGTATTCAATTTATGGGAGTTTGACCTGGCCAAGCACCAGACACTGCGAGAGCTCTTCGACACGACGCACAAGGACGTCTGTAAGGTGCTGTTCAAGGGCGCCGAGGTACCTCCTCCCCTTACCGAGGACCGCGGACTCAGCGCAAAGCGCCATGCCAATCCGGTAAGTTTTTATATCTCACAGGATATTTATTTGCCCCAGTTTAATCATGTGCGGGATCTAAGCTTCCATGCCATTAACAGGACTAGGTAGAGACAGCAGAGCAGATCGATTGCCCAGCCCCCCTGCATGAAGATCCTGCAGATGCTCTCCTAATGGAGATGCTGGTTCCGGCGCCTTACAAGGTGCCAATGAAGAAGGCCACGGGGATCCGAAAGGGTCTCCGGCACAAGGTTACATCGGACACATCGTCCGATAACTCCGAAGCGCACTCCTCCCACGAAAACGAGGAGGAGGAAGAGGAAAGTTCTCCCCCCAGCCGGGGGAGACAAGAAAAGGAAGGCCGCCCCAACCGGGGAGGCCGAAGGGTCCAAGAAGGGAAGGACCCTCCTTCCGGACTGCTCCACGACGGCCGCCCACAGCGATGACGAGTGGTTACCCAGGGACAAGCCCCTGGCGAAGTCGTAAGTATCCGGATACCATAGTAATTCATGGTATGTTTTATTGCACTGCTTTTTCTTACGCCAAATATGATTATGCAGTCCGTCCCAAGCCCGTATCGACGTATCTTCGTCGGATGGTTCTTTGGACTCGTCGGATATGAATAGCGATTCACTTCCGACCGCCTCCACCCCTTGCCCTACGGACAACGTAGAGGTGTTGTCTCAAAAGGCACCGAGCCGAGGGGAGGTAGTCCTGGGGGCGCCTCGAGGCGACCTTCCGGACCCTAGGCGCAAAGGGAGCAAGACTCCCACGGGCTCCAAGTTCGGCCCCCAGCCAAACACTGCGCCGGAACCTTCGGTGGTTCCGGACTCCGGCGGGCGACCCCCCATTAAGAGGGGCAAGCCGCCCGTGCTAGTGGCCTCTGCCCATCCAGAGGCACCGGACAACTTGCTGGAAGTGTTTCATGGCGCTTCCATCGATGAAGAGCACCGCACTATCATGAGTGCGGTGATCGAGAAAGTTCAGTACGCCAAAAATGGACTGACCGAAGCTTGTGCCAGCCTCCTAACAGGCTTTCAGGTAAGCAATCAAAATATAGGAAAAAATTACCGCATAGACAGTAGCCCCTGATGCTCTGTTTGGCGTTCGCGAAGAAAAGCCGAATAGAGGATCAAATAATGACTCAGGAGTCTAATCAGAATATGTCTATGTGCATATGCAGGCTTCACTGCTGGCCGCTGCCGCACGTACTGCGGAGGTCGCTGCACTGAAGCAGGACCTTGAGCGGTCCGAGGATGAGCTCAGCCTTACCAAGAGGCAGCTGGAGGAGAGCAAAGGTAAGCAATACCTTGTCTATATATTAAAAAGAAATTTGGTTGCAAAATAATAGGATCATCATGAATTTGCCAGGGGCCACGACCGAGGTGGCGACCCTGAAGAAGGCGCTGTCCGAGGCCGAAGACAAAGCAGCCAAGGTGCACATTGAGCGGGAAAAGCAAGAAGCCCGGGTAGGCGAGGTGCAGCAAGAGCTCGAGGCTCTCGCCAAAAAACACGAGTCCTTGGAGCGTGACTCTAAGACGCGAGAGTCCGAGCTTGCAAAGGCGCTCGAAAGTGCACAGAGCGCCAAGGCTGAAGCCCACAAGGCCCTCCAGGAAATTGATGCGGTGAAGAAGATAGAAGCGGGTAAGGCATTCATTATGCAAAGCAAGCATGTGAGGGAAACTTTCCTTTTACTTACCCGAGTTCGGAGCTCTCCAGGAGCGTTCGCAGATCTTCCCCGTAGTGTGCTCGATGCCGCGGAGTTTTACTGAGCTGAGGAGGGGAGCTCGACAGAAAAGTTGTTCTGGTCTCAGTATACTGGGACCGAACACCCAATGCCCTTGAGCGACCAGCTGAAGCAACTGGTCGAGCTTCACAAGGCGGCCGAACAGGCCATGAAGGGTCTTATAGTCCGGATGTGGCCTGGCGATCCCCTGCCTAGCAGCTACTTTAGTCTGGTGAGGCGGCTTGTGGATGCCTGCCCACGGCTTGAAGTTATAAAGCGGTCCGTCTGCATCGAGGGTGCTCGCAGGGCTTTTGCCCGGGCGAAGGTGCACTGGGCGAAGCTGGATGCCGTAAAGCTGGTGAAGGAGGGGCCGTCGAAGGGCAAGGAGCATCGTTGCCCCGAAATGTATTACGATAGTGTCCTGAAGGGTTCCCGGCTTGTGGCGGAGGAATGTGCTAGAGATGTAATTTTTGAATGAACATGCTCATGTGATCCTGTAATGTGAAACGAGTTCATTTGCACTATGCAACGCTTTTTGAATTTAAAATATTACCTTATGTGCGGCCGTTTATAAAATCTGAGAGTTGGCCAGTCGTCGGCTTCTGCCCCCATGTAACTAGTACTGGGGTGTTCGGTATAAACCTGAGCACTCTTTATCCCAATTTTGGGTCCTTCGAGGGAGGTGTTCAGCACAACGAACCATGCAATCATAATATAATGCTTTATCTCTCTCACTTAGCCATAGAAGTCTACAATTTTAAATTTTGGCAAAGCCCCTAGTATTTGGAAGGCCGAATTTGGGGCGCTATATATGCCTAAGTCGGGCAAGGCCGACTCCTCGCCTGAAGCAGAAAAAGTCTTTAAGGACTTAAGACCTCTCGAACAACGACCAGCTCTCGCCTCATCACGACAGTCAGTTTTCGGCCTTCTCTACTGAGGTGCTCGTCCGGAAGAACCGGGACACAATCGCAGTAGTTCTCCCAGCGCTACCTCAGCCGATATAGCGGAACGTAAGGTCCCAAAACATGGGAGCTTGGCAAACCCAACTATTGACCCAAGACATAATTCGGAGCTGATGCGTATAATGCTATAAGTTCGGGGTGCCGCACTGTCGAAAGTGTTCAGACTTCTGATGCTGTATTATGGGGTAAACGAAAGCCCCTGGCGTACTGACCGTACCAGAATGTACGGGTGCAAGTTGTCATAAATGAACATATAAAAAAGGATGGATAATGCAATAATAGACTAATGCTATGCATTGTTATTTAAATAATATGTCGAAGCGTACTGATACAAGTAGTGCAATAAGCAAAAAATAGGACTATTTGACATGTCCTATCCAAGGGCAAGCTGCGTATGGGTAGTAAAAAGTGGGTATATCGATTGTTATTAGAGACCACCTGGGGGTTCCCTTGTACGTCTTAGCTTCTTGCCTCCTTGGTTGTTCCTTCCCGTAATGTGTCCGGCAATCATACTGCCGGAAAGGGCTTCCAGAGAGTAAGGTCCTGAAAGAGAAAAAAATGATAAAGGTATGCAGCCCCTAGGGCGGTTAAGCCGCATTGCGGGACGTGCCCTGATCGTGCCCCCGCCTATGCCCATGGTATTTTCAGTGCGTAATTATGTACGCGCAGCACAGATTTCGTCGCTTGACTGGGACTGGGACGGGGGCCGAATTGCTAGGCGAGCTCTGAACGTGCCAGGCGATCCTGTTGCAGGTTACTCCAGACTCGCTTGACGGTGTCCGGGGGCTGTATCGCCGAATTGGTGGTTTGCCTTAAAAGGCTACTTTGTGCTTCTGCTACGAGGGCCGCAGTGTGCTCTTCCATGCGGAGCGAGCGTTATGTGTTTCCATTGACTGTTATGACCCCCTAGGTCCTGGCATCTTGAGCTTGAGGTATGCATAATGCGGTACCGCATTGAATTTTGCAAATGCGGTTCGCTCGAGCAGTACGTGATAGCCACTGTAACAAGACGATATCGAAGATTAACTCCTCGCTTCGGAAGTTTTCCGGAGATCCGAAGACCACTTCCAGTGTGATTGAGCCCATGCAATGGGCCTCTACACCTGGGATGACGCCCTTAAAGGTGGTTTTGGTGGGTTTGATCCTCGAGGGATCTTTACCCATTTTGCGTAGTGTATCCTGATAAAGCAGGTTCAGGCTGCTGCCGCCGTCCATAAGGACTCGAGTGAGGTGAAACCCATCGATGATGGGGTCTAGGACCAATGTAGCGGATCCGCCATGACGGATACTAGTGGGGTGGTCCCTGCGATCGAAGGTGATCGGACAAGAGGACCATGGGTTGAACTTTGGGGCGGCGGGCTCCATCGCATAGACGTCCCTTAGTGCACGCTTCCGTTCCTTCTTGGGAATGTGGGTTGGGTATATCATGTTCACCATCTTCACTTGTGGGGGGAACCTCTTCTGTCCTCCCGTGTTCGGCGGCCTTTGGGCTCCTCCTCGTCATCACTATGCAGCCCCTTGTCCTTGTGTTCGGCATTCAACTTGCATGCCTGCTTGAACACCCAACATTCTCCGTTGGTGTGATTGGCTGGCTTATCGGGGGTGCCATGGATTTGACACGAGCGATTAAGTATGCGATCCAAACTGGACGGGCCCAGAGTGCTTCTTTTGAATGGCTTTTTCCGCTGACCGGATCTAGAGCCTCTGAATCCGGCATTGACTGCCGTATCATCGGCATTATCGCCGTTGTTGTGGCGCTTGTGTCTATTACGACGTGGTCTACCGTTGGCATCTTTAGTATCCGAAGTGCTCGAATTCCTTGATGTGTTGTTGCTGCGAGCCAGCCAGCTATCCTTACCCGTGCAAAAGCGGGTCATGAGTGTCGTGAGGGCTGCCATAGACTTCGACTTCTCCTGGCCGAGGTGCCGGGCGAGCCACTCATCACGGATGTTATGCTTGAATGCCGCTAAGGCCTCTGCATCCGGACAGTCGACAATTTGGTTTTTCTTAGTTAGGAACCGTGTCCAAAATTGCCTGGCCGATTCCCCTGGCTGCTGAGTTACGTGGCTCAAGTCGTCAGCATCCAGTGGTCGCACATAAGTGCCCTGGAAGTTGTCAAGGAATGCATCTTCCAAATCCTCCCAACTGCCGACGGAGTCTACAGGCAAGCTATTCAGCCAATGTCGAGCTGGTCCTTTGAGTTTTAGTGGGAGGTACTTGATGGCATGCAGATCGTCATGTGGATGTGGAGGAGGAAATCCTCAATCCATACAGCGGGTTTTGTTGTACCATCATACGATTCGATATTTACGGGTTTAAAACCCTCCGGGAATTCGTGATCCATAACTTCACCAGTGAAGCATAGGGGGTGTGCGGCGCCTCTATGCCAGGCTATATCACGACGCAGTTCATATGAGTCTTGTCTGCTGTATTCGGCCCGGCCGAATTTACTTTCAGTGTATCCGGCGTGAAGGTCGTTCCGCATTGGCGCGTGCGCCCGTGACCCGTATATCGACCTTGCATGTTTTGCCCTGCTTTCCAATACGTCTCGCAGGTCCCGCTTGTTGCCCCAGGCCTTGGTATTTTTGTTTGACTAGCGGTGGGGTGCAGGCTGAACTTCAGGCTGAAACGCCTCTCTGGCTCGACCACGAGGTGGCCGGTCAGCCGCATCATACACTGGTGATGTAGGTTTCAATGCTTCCTCCTCGAGGTGAGGTAGCAACCTACGCTTTGGGTAACTCTTGGAGGGGCGCTCGAGTTCATATTCCTCGGCCGCAAGGACTTCGGTCCATCTGTCTGCTAGCAAATTTTGATTAGCTCAAAGCTGTTGTTGCTTTTTCTTCAAGCTATTTGCTGTGGCTGTAAGCCGGCGCTTGAAGCGCTCCTGCTCGACGGGATCCTCAGGCACGATAAATTCTTCGCCGCCGAGGCTCACCTCATCTTCGGAGAGAGGCATGTAATTGTCCTCCTCCATTTCTCCATCTACTGCCTGTTCTGGAGGGCTAGCTTGTTCACCCTCCCGCTCTAAATCGTGCTGGAGGGGATTGTTGTCGTCTTCGGCACTATCCAGAGTGTTATTGTCTCTTGTGCCGGTATCACTACTTTTGCTATGGCGGGACTTAGAGCGGCGCCGCTGACGTCGGCGCTTGGGTTGCTTCTTGGAGGGGTCATCCTCCGCTGTCTCGTTGCCATTGCCTTCTTTGGGGGTGTCCACCATGTATATATATATCATATGATGAGGTGGCGGTCCAGCGCCCTGTGGGCAGTGGTTCCTGTTCGTCTCCTGCATCGACGTCCATACCGTCGATGTCTTCGGAGTTGAAGTCGAGCATGTCGGTTAAATCGTCGACAGTGGCTACTAAGTGGGTGGTGGGTGGGGAGTGAATTTCTTCGTCGTCCGCATCCCATTTTAGCCAGACATAGTTCGTCCAAGGTTCTCCTGACAAGGAAAGAGACCTTAATGAATTTAGCACGTCACCGAAAGGTGAGTGCTGAAATTTATCCGCGGAGGTGAACTCCATGATCGGCGCCCAATCGGATTCGATAGGCACGGACGCAGGCGGTTCGGAGCCCGTGGTCGGGGATGAATCCAATGGTTCGGCAACACGACTCTCGTAAGGGGTGAACTCAGTATCTGGCTCTATCGCCACTGAGAGTGTGGCCTCCATGGCGGGGTCTATCCACCCGTCCTCGGATGGCGCAATTTGCTCCGGATTGAGGGCCGGAGTAGTTGCAGGTGTGATCTCACGAACACTGTCCGACGGCAGAGCTAAATCATGCTCGTCATGATTGTGAGGCGCACCGGACATGGGCTCGAATCCGTCGAAGATCAAGTCTTGCGGATATCGGCAGTGTAGTTTAAGTTTCCGAACCTGACCTGATGGCCAGGGGCGTAGCTCTCGATCTGCTACAGATGGCCAAGCGAGTTGGCCCGCAGTGCAAAGCTGCCGAATACGAAGATCTGTACGGGGAGGAAAACCTCACCCTGGACCGCATCGTTACCGATGATCGAAGGAGCCATCAAGCCTCACGACGACGGCACAGTGGAACTCTCAATGAAAGCACCAATGTCGGTGTCAAAATCGGTGGATCTCGGGTAGGGGGTCCCAAACTGAGCGTCTAAGGCGGATGGTAACAGGAGGCGGGGGACATGATGTTTGCCCAGGTTCGGTCCCTCTCGATGTAGGTAATACCCTACATCCTGCTTGATTGATCTTTATGATATGAGTATTACAAGAGTTGATCTACCACGAGATCATAGAGGCTAAACCCTAGAAGCTAGCCTATGGTATGATTGTTGTTGTCCTACGGACTAAACCCTCCGGTTTATAAAGACACCAGAAGGGGCTAGGGTTACACAGAGTCGGTTACAAGGGAGGAGATGTACATATCCGTATTGCCAAGCTTGCCTTCCACACCAAGGAGAGTCCCATCCGGACACGGGACGAAGCCTTCAATCTTGTATCTTCATAGTCCAACAGTCTGGCCAAAGGATATAGTCCGGCTGTCCAGAGACCCCCTAATCCAGGACTCCCTCAACACCGATCTGGATGACTCTAAGTCTTGATCTAGATACATATTGAAAGTGGGAGCAATTAGCAAGAGTAGCTCCGTGCAAAGCATTGTAGACATAGAAAATTTGCAAAATACATACGGCTCTGAATGTGGCAGACCCGTTGACTAAATTTCTCTCACAAGCAAAACATGATCACTCTTTGGGTGTGAATCACATAGCGATGTGAACTATATTATCGACTCTGGTAAACGCTTTGGGTGTTAGTCACATGGAGATGTGAACTAATCACATAAAGATGTGAGCTGTTGGTGTTAAATGACATAAATGATGTGAACTAGATTATTAACTCTAGTGCAAGTGGGAGACTGAAGGAAATATGCCCTAGAGGCAAAAATAAAGTTGTTGTTTATATTTCCTTATATCATGATAAATGTTTATTGTTCATGCTAGAATTGTATTAGCCGGAAACTTAGTACATGTGTGAATACATAGACAAACAGAGTGTCACTAGTATGCCTCTACTTGACTAGCTCGTTGAATCAAAGATGGTTAAGTTTCCTAGCCATAGACATGAGTTGTCATTTGATTAACGGGATCACATCATTAGAGAATATGTGATTGACTTGACCCATTCTGTTAGCTTAGCATTCGATCATTTAGTATATTGCTATTGCTTTCTTCGTGACTTATACATGTTCCTATGACTATGAATTATGCAACTTCCGAACATCGGAGGAACACTTTGTGTGCTACCAAACGTCACAACGTAACTGGGTGATTATAAAGGTGCTCTACAGGTGTCTCCGATGGTACTTGTTGAGTTGGCATAGATCGAGATTAGGATTTGTCACTTCGATTGTCGGAGAGGTATCTCTAGGCCCTATCGGTAATGCACATCACTTTAAGCCTTGCAAGCAATGCAACTAATGAGTTAGTTGCGGGATGATGTATTACGGAACGAGTAAAGAGACTTGCCGGTAACGATATTGAACTAGGTATGGAGATACCGACGATCGAATCTCAAGCAAGTAACATACCGATGACAAAGGGAACAACGTATGTTGTTATGCGGTTTGACCGATAAAGATCTTCGTAGAATATGTAGGAGCCAATATGAGCATCCAGGTTCCGCTATTGGTTCTTGACCAAAGACGAGTCTCAGTCATTTCTACATAGTTCTCGAACTTGTAGGGTCCGCATGCTTAATGTTCGGTGACGATCGGTATTATGAGTTTATGTGTTTTGATATACCAAAGGTAGGTTGGAGTCCCGAATGAGATCGAGGACATGATGAGGAGTCTCGAAATGGTCGAGATGTAAAGATCGATATATTGGACGACTATATTCGGACATCGGAAAAGTTCTGAGTGATTCGGGTATTTTTCGGAGTACTGGAGAGTTACGGGAATTCGCCGGGGAGTATATGGCCTTATTGGGCTTTAGGGGAAAGAGAGAGGGGAGGCTGCGCCCCCCAAGGCCTAGTCCGGATTGGACTAGGGGGAGGGGCAGCGCCCCCTCCTTGCTTCTCTTCTCTTTTCCCTTTCCTTCCCTCCTACTCCTACTACATGGAAGGGGGGGAATCCTACTCCCGGTGGGAGTAGGACTCCCCAGGGTGCGCCATAGTAGAGGGCCAGCCCTCCCCCTCCTCCATCCTTTATATACGGGGGAAGGGGGCACCCCATGCATGGAGACACACAAGTTGATCAGTTGATCTTTTAGCCGTGTGCGGTGCCCCCCTCCACCATAATTCACCTCGGTCATATTGTAGCGGTGCTTAGGCGAAGCCCTACGTCGGTAGCATCATCATCATCATCATCACGCCGTCGCGCTGACGGAACTCTCCCTTGGAGCTCTGCTAGATCGGAGTTCGTGGGACGTCACCGAGCTGAACATGTGCTGAACTCGGAGGTGCTGTACGTTCGGTACTTGGATCGGTCGGATCATGAAGACGTACAACTACATCAACCGTGTTCTCATAACGCTTCCGCTTACGGTGTACGAGGTACATGGACAACACTCTCCCCTCTCGTTGCTATGCATCACCATGATCTTGCGTGTGCGTAGGAAAATTTTGAAATTACTACGTTCCCCAACAGTTTCTCCATGAACTTAATACACTAGATGCATGCTGGATAGCGGTCGATGTGTGGAGTAATAGTAATAGATGCAAGCAGTAGTCGGTCTACTAATCTTGGACGTGATGCTTATATAATGATATTGCCTGGATATCATCATGATTATTTGAAGTTCTATCAATTGCCCAACAGTAATTTGTTCACCCAACGTTTGCTATTTTTCTTGAGAGAAGCCACTAGTGAAACCTACGGCCCCCGGGTCTCTTTCTCATATTATTTGCCTTTGCGATCTATTTTCCTTTGCTTTTATTTTCAGATCTATTAAACCAAAAAACTAGAAATACCTTGCTGCAATTCATTCTTATTTATTTTATTTGGCGTTCGATCTATCAATCTACTACAAATTTATTCACGTCCGTTTGCCTATCTTGGGCGCCACTACCCGAATGGGATTGACAACCCCTTTTACAGATTGGGTTGCGAGAAGTTGTTATTTGTGTGCAGGTGGTGTTTACATTGTGTTGCTTGGTTCTCCTACTAGTTCGATAACATTGGTTTTATATCTGAGGGAAATACCTACCGCCGATGTGCTGCATCATCCTCTTTGGGGAAATACCGACGTAGCTTCAAGCCGCATCAAAAGGAATTTATGGCACCGTTGCCGGGGAGGATCTTCAACATATACCAGGTTCCTAATTACAAATCTCATCTCCTAGCAATTTACATTATTTTCCATTTGCCTCTCGTTTTCCTATCCCCCACTTCACAAAAATTTGTTGTTTTATTCGCCCATCTTTTTCGTTCGCTGTTTTCTTGCCGGATCTGTTTTTGTGTGCAATTTTGTTTGCCGTAATTATCATCATGGATAGTTCTTCCTCTATTGCGTGCACTCTCGAGAACGAAGTTCTCAAATTTAAACAAAGAGGAGGAGAAAATTTAAAAGATGCTTGGTATAGAATTTGCAATGCTCACAATAGATCTATTCGAAAGCAATCTACTATTATTCTTCTTTGTTGTTTTTATGTGGGCATCACCACTTGGTACAGATTCGTCCTTGATATGATTACCAGTGGAAATTTCTTGATGCGTCCCTTTCTTGATGCTTTTAATGCTATGGGAAATTTTGTAGGGTCACCACCTCTTATGATTAATGAAACAACTTTGACTCTTGAGCATGTCATGGAAAGATTAGATGCTATTGAAAAGAAAATGCTTACTGAAGATCATATTGAAAATTTGGATAAAAAGATGCATAATTTTGCTACTAAAATTGGGACAAAAGCGAGGGAAGTTTTTAAGTTGTTAAAAGAAAAGGGAAATATAATTCATGAAAGAACTGAAGAAGCCCATCTCGGATTGATAAACTGGAAGAAATATTTAGTAATTTGAGTACGGCTTTTGCTTCCGCTAAAATTGTTGAGAAAACTCCCGTAAAAATTGGCAAGACTACCCAAGTTACTAAGAGCAAGGGTGCAACTTCTAGTAAAGAGGATCTTAAGATGATTAGTATTCACCCGGATTTTGTTGAAGTTATAAGAGACCCCTTTGGCAAGAATGAATTCTTTAAATTTGTTTCTAGGAGTATTGTTATTGAAAATCTCTATGCTAAATCTCTAAGGGATTCTAAGTGTTTGATTGAAGAGTTGAACAAAGATGACAAAACTTAGATCCTTGCTTTATGCCTAGCTAAGGGCGTAAACTATAGTGCTTGTTGGGAGGTAACCCAATGAATAAAATTTATTTTTTCTTTGTTTTTTATGTTCTTGAGTGTTAGCACAATTATGCTACTGTTATGATTTTGTTTTTTTGTGTTTTGATTAGTGTTTGTTCCAAGTAAAGCCTTTAGGATCTTCTTGGGTGATCGTTGTTTGATCTTGCTGAAAAACAGAAACTTTTGCTCTCACGAAAACAATTCTCATTTTTACCAGAGAGTGCTAAAATGCCAAATATTTTTGCAGTAGATTAATATACAAATTTCTCAGGTCGTCCTAATTTTTCGGAATTTTTGGAGTTCCAGAAATTTTCAAAATAGTCAGATTGCTACAGACTGTTCTGTTTTGACAGATTCTGTTTTCTTTGCATTGTGTGCTTATTTTGATGGCTCTATGGTTTTCTTTGATGAGTTTTTGCCGTAGAAAAGTTGGAATACAATAGATATAATGCAAAAATAAAATATGAATTGGTTTGGTACAGTACTTATAGTAGTATTTCCTTTCTTTTACTAACGGATCTCACGAAGGTTTTATTGAGTTTTGTGTGATTGAAGTTTTCAAGTTTTGTGTTATCTTACGATGGATGGAGGAATAAGGAGAAAGAAGAGCCTAAGTTTGGGGATGCCCCGGCATCCCAAGCTATTATCCAAAAGAGAGCAAGCAACTAAGCTTGGGGATGCCCCGAGTGGCATCCCCGCTTTCTTCTAATGACCATCGCTATTTTACTTGAAGCTATATTTTTATTCGTCACGTACTATGTGTTTTTCTTGGAGTGTCTTGTATGATATGAGTCTTTGCTTGTTTTATTTTGTGTTTTAAGTCTTGATTCCTTGCTGGAAACACCTATTTGAGAGAGCTAAAATTATGTCATGACTTGTTAGAATAGCTCTCTATGCTTCACTTAAATTTTTATGAGCTATGGACTTGCTCTAGTGCTTCACTTATATCTTTTTGAGCACGGTGTGATTTAGTATTTTTTTGAAGAAATGCTCTCTTGCTTCACTTAGATTTATTTGAGAGTTAGTAAATTTTCAAGAAAATTCTCCGTTGCTTCACTTAAATTAATTTGAGAGAAAGAAAAAAAATTATGCTCATGATCTTCACTTATATTTATTTGAGTTTGTCAAAAGCAACATATGAGAATTATTCCCAAAGTGATAGATATCCAAGAACGATATAATAAAAAAATTCATGAATATCATTGGAAAAAATAAACTTGATTCATAGTAATAGTTTTGAGATATGATGATGTGATACGTGAGTCATGTTGATGAGTAATTATACTTTAGTAAGAATATTGGTGTTAAGGTTTGTGATTCCCTATGCAAGCACGAAAGTCAATAGTTATGCAATGAAATTATATCCTACTCGTGGTGCATTATTCGGTGTTAATTATGCTTAATGCTCGCTTATGAAATTATTCGTTTGTTGGTTGGTCGCTTCTCAATATTTTTCTAGCCTTCATTTTGCACTAAGTATGATCTCTACTTGTGCATCCAAAAACCTTTAAACTAGTTTTTCCACATGAGTCCACTATATCTACCTATTTGCCGTATTCTTTTGCCGTTCTAAGCAAATTTGTATGTGCCATTGCTACCTCTTGAGCACTGCGTTGGTTTTCCATTGAAGAGGAAAGGGTGATGCAGCAAAGTAGCGTAAGTATTTCCCTCAGTTTTTGAGAACCAAGGTATCAATCCAGTAGGAGACTACACGCAAGTCACCTCGCACCTACACAAACAAATACGAACCTTGCAACCAACGCGATAAAGGGGTTGTCAATCCCTTCATGGCCACTTGCAAAAGTGAGATCTGATAGAGATAATAAGATAAATATTTTTGGTATTTTTATGATATAGGCTGAAAGTAAAGATTGCAAAGTAAAATAGATTGGAAACTTATATGATGGAAAATAGACCCGGGGGCCATAGGTTTCACTAGTGGCTTCTCTCAAGATAGCATAAGTATTACGGTGGGTAAACAAATTACTGTCGAGCAATTGATAGAAAAGTGCATAATTATGAGAATATGTAGGCATGATCATGTATATAGGCATCACGTCCACGACAAGTAGACCGAAACGATTCTGCATCTACTACTATTACTCCACACATCGACCGCTATCCAGCATGCATCTAGAGTATTAAGTTCATAAGAACATAGTAACGCATTAGGCAAGATGACATGATGTAGAGGGATAAACTCAAGAAATATGATATAAACCCCATAATTTTATCCTCGATGGCAACAATACAATACGTGCCTTGCTGCCCCTGCTGTCACTGGGAAAGGACACCGCAAGATTGAACCCAAAGCTAAGCACTTATCCCATTGCAAGAAAGATCAATCTAGTAGGCCAAACCAAACTGATAATTCGAAGAGACTTGCAAAGATAACAAATCATACATAAAAGGTTTTAGAGAAGAATCAAATATTGTTCATAGATAATCTTGATCATAAACCCACAATTCGTCGGATCTCGACAAACACACCGCAAAAAGAATTACATCGAATAGATCTCCAAGAAGATCGAGGAGAACTTTGTATTGAGATCCAAAGAGAGAGAGAAGATGCCATCTAGCTAATAACTATGGACCCGAAGATCTATGGTAAACTACTCACACATCATCAGAGAGGCTATGGTGTTGATGTAGAAGCCCTCCGTGATCGATTCCCCCTCCGGCATAGCTCCGGAAAAGGCCCCAAGATGGGATCTCTTGGGTACAGAAGGTTGTGGCGGTGGAAATAGGGCTTCGTGGTGCTCTCGGATGTTTTCGGGGTATATGAGTATATATAGGCGAAAGAAGTCGGTCAGGGGAGCCACGAGGGGCCCACGAGGGTGGGGGCGCGCCTGCCCCCGTGGGCGCGCCTCCCTGCCTCGTGGCCTCCTTGATGCTTCCTTAACGTCCACTCCAAGTCTCCTAGATTGTGTTTGTTCCAAAAATCACTCTCCCGAAGGTTTCATTCCGTTTGGATTCCATTTGATATTCCTTTTCTGCGAAACACTGAAATAGGCAAAAAAAACAGCAATTTGCACTGGGCCTTTGGTTAGTAGGTTAGTCCCAAAAATAATATAAAAAGGTATATTAAAGCCCATTAAACATCCAAAACAGATAATATAATAGCATGGAACAATCAAAAATTATAGATACGTTGGAGACGTACCAGCCATCTCTAATTTTCAAAATAAACTTCTCTTTTGTGTGTTCGTTTCGCTCGCGAAGTGGTGAGGGGTGGCTAATATTTTCCATGCTAGATGTGTTATTCTCACGATGAGTGTTTATTCACTTGTCATTGCACGAGAGTAAGGCAAAGGTATTAGGGATGCCTAGTCTCGAAATGGAAAATGAATTTACTTTATGTTGTCAAATAATAAATTCCTTGGGAGGTGGTGGTATAGAGGGCAACCGTGGATATGGCTAGCCATGGAAAGTGAAAGTATGGTTGAAAAAGGAATAAACTTTATTTTTTGTTTGGGAACCGCCTATGATATATCTAGCATGGAAAGTGTTGGGAACTCTAAGTCGTTTTCGTTGGTGGGAAGGATACACCTCCCAAAATGTTTTTATCTCTAAGTTTTTCACTTTCAGCTCTGGCACCTCTACAAATCCCTACTTCCCTCTACGAAGGGCCTTTCTTTTACTTTATGCAATTTTTATTTTGAATTTGAGTCTCCATCATCTCTTATAAAAGCACCAACTAGGAGGCAATATGATCGTACTTGAGTATTGGGTGTAGCTAATATGCGAGTGTGATTCATGAATGGATCAATGATTGAGCATAATGGGCTAGTGATAACTTATTTTAGCATTGATATTTTGAAAGACATGATTGCTTGTTGATATTCTTGAGTATTTAAATTATCATGTCAAAAGTAGACTATTGCTTTGAACAATATAAAAGTCCAAATGTCCATGCTATAAAGAAAATAAATATGATATGACATGATAGGCAGCATTCCACATCAAAAATTCTGTTTTTATCACTTACCTACTCGAGGACGGTTAGGAGTTAAGCTTGGGGATGCTGATACATCTCCAATGTATCTATAATTTTTGATTGTTCCATGCTGTAATATTATCAATCTTGGATGTTTTATAATCAGTTTATAGTCATTTTATATTATTTTTTGGTACCAACCTATTGACATAGTGCCAATTGCCAGTGGTTGTTTTCTGCATGTTTTTTACATCGCAGGAAATCAATACCAAACAGAGTCCAAACGCAGCGAAACTTTACGGAGATTTTTTTTGGACTAGAAGACACCTAATGGGCCCTGGCTGCGCCTAGGGGTGCTCCGAGGAGAGCACAACCCACCAGGGTGCGCCAGGAGGCCCAGGCGCGCCCTAGTGGGTTGTGCCCACCTCGGGTGCCCCCGGACTGCGTCTTTTCTCTATAAATACCCCAATATTCCATAAACCCTAGGGGAGTCGACGAAAATCAATTCCAGCCGCCGCAGAGTCCAAAACCACCAGATCCAATCTAGACACCATCTCGGATGGGGTTCACCACCTCCATTGGTGCCTCTCTGATGATGCATGCATAGTTCTTTGTAGACCTTCGGGTCCGTAGTTAGTAGCTAGATGGCTTACTCTCTCTCGCTGAATTCTCAATACAATGGTCTCTTGGAGATCCATATGATGTAATTCTTTTGCAGTGTGTTTGTTGGGATCAATGAACTTTGAGTTTATGATCAGATCTATCTTTTTATATCCATGAAAGTATTTGAGTTTCTTTGATCTCTTTTGTGCATGATTGCTTATAGCCTCGTATTTCTTCTCCGATATTTGGGTTTTGTTTGGCCAACTTGATCTATTTATCTTGTAATGGGAAGAGGTGCTTTGTAGTGGGTTCGATCTTACGGTGCTTGATCCCAGTGACAGAAAGGGAACTGACACGTATGTATCGTTGCTACTAAGTATAAAATGATGGGGTCTATCTCTACATAGATAGATCTTGTCTACATCATGTCATCGTTCTTATTGCATTACTCCGTATCTGAACTTAATACACTAGATGCATGCTGGATAGCGGTTGATGTGTGTGGAGTAATAGTAGTAGATGCAGGCAGGAGTCGGTCTACTAATCTTGGACGTGATGCCTATATAATGATCATTGCCTGGATATCGTCATGATTATTTGAAGTTCTATCAATTTCCCAATAGTAATTTGTTCACCCACCGTTTGCTATTTTTCTCGAGAGAATCCACTAGTGAAACCTACGGCCCCCGGGTCTCATTCTCATATTATTTGGCTTTGCGATCTATTTTCCTTTGCTTTTATTTTCACATGTATTAAACCAAAAATACAAAAATACATTGCTGCAATTTATTCTTATTTATTTTATTTGGCGTTCGATCTATCAATCTACTACAAATTTATTCATGCCCGTTTGCCTATCTTGGGCGCCGCTACCCGAAAGGGATTGACGACCCCTTTTACACGCCGGGTTGCGAGAAGTTGTTATTTGTGTGCAGGTGTTGTTTATGTTGTGTTGCTTGGTTCTCCTACTGGTTCGATAACCTTGGTTTCATATCTGAGGGAAATACCTACCGTCGTTGTGCTGCATCATCCCTTCCTCTTTGGGGAAATACCGACATAGCTTCAAGCCACATCACGCTTGGAACCTCTGCCAACCGCTCTCGTTGGTGTTCGACGTGTGGTACGGCGACCCTTGGGAGTAGAAGTCAGTGCTACTTCTTGAGCTTGCCTTGGTTTTTCCCTTGAAGAGGAAAGTATGATGAAACAAAGTAGAGATAAGTATTTCCCTCAGTTAGAGAACCAAGATATCAATCCAGTAGGAGGTACAAGCAAGTCCCCAATCTATGCACCTGCACAAACAATCAAACACTTGCACCCAACGTGATAAAGGGGTTGTCAATCCCTTCACGGTCAATTGCAAAGGTGAGATATGATAGAGATAGATGAAACTAGACAAAAGATAAAATATTTTGGGGTTTTTTGGTTTATAGATCTGAAAATAAAAAATTGCAAAATCGTAGATCGGAGACAAATATGATGGAAAATAGACCCGGGAGCCATAGGTTTCACTAGGGGCTTCTCTCATGAAGGCAAATGATACGGTGGGTGAACAAATTACTGTCGAGCAATTGATATAAAAGCACAAAGTTATGACGATATCCAAGCCAATGATTATGCATATAGGCATCACGTCCGTGTCAAGTAGCCTGGCTCCTGCTTGCATCTACTACTATTACTCCACACATCGACCGACTCCTGCCTGCATCTAGAGTATTTAGTTCAAGAGAACAGAGTAACGCTTTAAGAAAGATGACAAGATGTAGAGGGATAAACTCAAGCAATATGATGAAAACCCCATATTTTTATCCTTGATGGCAACAATACAATACGTGCCTCGCTACCCTTACTTTGTCACTGGGTGAGGACACCGCAAGATTGAACCCAAAACTAAGCACCTCTCCCATTGCAAGAAAACCCAATCTAGTTGGCCAAACCAAACTGATAATGCGGAGAGAAATACAAAGATATCAAATCATGCATATAAGAATTCAAAGAAGATTCAAATAATATTCATAGACAATCTGATCATAATTCCACAATTCATTGGATCTCGACAAACACACCGCAAAAGAAGATTACATCAGATAGATCTCCAAGAACATCGAGGAGAACATGGTATTGAGAATCAAAGAGAGAGAAGAAGCCATCTAGCTACTAGCTATGGACCCATAGGTCTGAGGTAAACTACTCACGCTTCATCAAAAGGGCAATAGGGTTGATGTAGAAGCCCTCCGTGATCGAATCCCCCTCCGACAGATTGCCGGAAAAGGCCCCAAGATGGGATCTCACGGGCACAGAAGGTTGCGGCGATGGAAAAGTGGTTTTGTGGCTCCCCTGGAGGGTTTTGGAATATATGTGAATATATAGGACAAAGATCATGGTCAGGAGATCCCTAAGCGGCCCACAAGGTAGGGGGCGCCCCCCTAGGGCACGCCCTCCACCCTTGCCGCTGCCTTGCGGCTCTTCTGGCTTGGACTCCAAGTCCCCTGGGTGTCTTCTGGTCCAAGAAAAATCATCGCAAAGTTTTATTCCGTTTGGACTCCAATTTATATTCCTTTTTCTATGAAACTCAAAAACAAGGAAAAAACAGAAACTGGCACTGGGCTCTATGTTAATAAGTTAGTCCCAAAAATAATATGAAATAGCATAATAATGCATATAAAAAACATCCAAAACAGATAATATAATAGCATGGAACAATAAAAAATTATAGATATGTTGGAGACGTATCAGTCAGCATACTCGAAATGGCGCGAGGCAAGCGCCCTTTTCGAGAAGAGGCCTTCTTGCTACTTACAAAGGAAGAGGGGAGGGTCCCAGAGTGATCGGCTATAAGGGCTACCTTGGAGCCATCGAGGCTCTCCTAGTAAAAGACCCCATCCTCGAAATCGATTGATGTCTCTGAATCATCATGGAATCCTGGGTCGTCGTCACGGGAATGGCTCTCTGGTTGTGGAGAGGGGCAGTTGATGGTCTCGACCAAGCGCCTCCAATTTTGTTCGGAAAAAATGGAAGATCCGATCAATAGATATGGGCGTAATGTCCGGACTATGAAAATGAAAGTTGAACTTACCCATTCAATGGGGTTATAGCTTGATAGTCGTCCCTATTCCTTAGACAGGCAAACTCTTCTTCCTCTCCTTTGAAGAGATCGACTAGTATGACTGCCATTGCTGCCTGGTTATCAGGCCCATTCCATTTGTAACAGTTCGCGTCATTTTTCCCATTATAACACCACAGGGGATGCATCCTTTGTTGAAGAGGTTGCACGCATCGAGTTATGGCGGCGACCGTTACGTCAATAATGATTAATTTATTGTGGGCCAACAACCTCATCTTGGTGGCCAGGCGCTGCACCTCGGCACTTTCTTCTTGAGAAGGACTTTTTGGCCGCCAATTGAACCGCTTCTTTAAAGGAGCGTCCGAGTATTCGGGCAGACCCCTCCGAATTGGTTCGAATAGGGGAACTTCAATATAAAACCATTCCAAGGTCCATTCTTTGGGGTCCCAACAGGATACCCCCGTCCCAGCTATGCGCCATACCTCGGCACCACCTACTTCAAGAATTGAATCCCCGCTGGTACGAGGGACAAGGCAGAAGTACTTCCTCCATAACTCGAAATGGGCCTCGTAGCCCAAAAACATCTCGCAAAGGGCGACGCAGCTCGAGATGTGCATTATGGATCCGAGGGTGAGATGATGGAGCTGGATCCCGTAAAACTCTAGCAAGTCCCTCAGGAAGGGGAGAATAGGGGAGCCCAAACCTCGTAAAATAAAGGGCATGAAGCATACCCTCTCTTCCTTGCTTGGGGCAGGGAAGTTCTCCGCAAGAGCTTCGTAGTTCAGGAAGGTTAATCCGGCGCGCATAGATGTAAGATCTAAAGCGGGAAGATCTGAATAGAAGAAATTTTGTTACTTTGAATATCCTTATTAAGTACTTGAAATATCAGCTCTTTTGTCCAAACATTAATAGCAAAAGTTGATGGAAATATGCCTTGGTAGCAATAATAAAATGGTTATTATTATATTCAGCTCTTTTGTCCAAACATTAATAGAAAAAGTTGATGGAAATATGTCCTAGAGGCAATAATAAAATGGTTATTATTATATTTCCTTATTCATGATAAAGGTTTATTATTCATGCTAGAATTGTATTGACCGAAAACTTAAATACACTAGATAACACCCCGCGCGTTGCTGCGGAATGTATGCATCCATAAAATTTATGAATTATTGGAAGCTAATTAGGAAATAATAGGAAAGACTGTCACACTGAAGCAAATATCCGATGTTCGTTACAAATACACTAATCAATTAGAATAGTAGAAGATACAATGCATTTACTGATGTATCATTTACATGCATACAACACACTAATTGATTAACTTTACTACCAGACTGAACACAATACTTCTGCAAAATCCTGTGTGTGAACACAGGTTCGGCAAAAATACAACCACTACAAATCTCTACTCTCCCAAGGTGATAATTGCCAAGGATAAACTCAACACGGATACAGAGAACAACTATATGTGACATTCATGAGCGAATTTGTGCACAAACAGATCAGAAAATAGATTATTCATGCTAATGGAATATACCAAAATTAATTTTATCAATTCAGCGATACATATAGACCGAGGTATAACAAACCTGAAGGCGAAGAGTTGTTGATCGGTCAATCAAAAAACCATTTATTTACTTCTTTGATTTTCTCCCTCTAGATTTCAGAAAGGATCAAAGTGATTACGCTATAGATAGGAACAATATGAAGGATTTGCTATGGTACAGAGAACTAATGATAGTTCCTAATTACAAATAAAGGTTATCACTCTTCCGATAACTAATTCTAAAATTTGGCAACATAATTAATTACTAATTTGTGGTACAATCCGTAGTGTAGTTTGTAAGAATATGTGATTAACCATGTAGCATGTGAGGTTGTCTCATACGGAAATTTTCAAAGAAATAACAGATGGCATTGCAACTTCCATATGTGAGCTGCATACGAAATATCTGGATTAGTCCATAACATCAGGCCTCTATATATCAAGAGAAAGGAGTGTGGACAAAAAATGATTTAGTAATATGAACAAAAATGCATTTTTCCATTTTGCTGGTATCAAAAAATATAATATGCATTAACTATTACCCTCCAAATAACATATAAAGTATATAATTTAATTGAATATATGTGTGTGTACCAGTTTGACAGAATCCGTAGATTAAAAATAACATGAATCTGAGAAGGGAAGCGAAGAACTGGACATCTGACCTAAAAGGACTATCTGTACGTGTACCTTTGTTTGGAGGCCACTTGCACAGCAAAAATCAGTTGCGCAGATTGAGGGGATGGCAACATTGCCTGCATCATTGCATGCGTTGTGGGCGCCCGGCAACAATGCATGCATAGACCAAGCAATCATGAAGGTTAATCACCTGCGATGTAGCCAAGAGAAGCTGTAGAGGCTGCGGCATGTAGCGTTCCCCGTTCTCCTTCTGATACAATCCTCAGTTCCTCACCCACCATTACCATGGACGCCCCCTGGCATCTGCCAGATGGCGTGCTCGTGGAGATCCTTGTCCGCCTGCCAGCCTGATACATCGCCGCGTGGTGTGTAGGAGTTGGCGCTCCGCCATACCCCACCGGAACATCAACTGAACCGGCTCGCAAAGAAATAAAGGTAGGTGTCACCATCTGAAGAAACAACAACAACAGAGGCAAACTAAAAAGATCATATGCTTCAATTTTACAGTGGAGGACCGGAAGAGGAGACGACCCATGAAGGGCCTCTTGACTTCCATGCGGCAGGGCCATGCCATGAAACCAACCTTTATATACTATAGATCGTAGTGGAGAGGTAAGGGACCAGCTTTATGGAGCAGCATCTGTTCGGATGCCTAGATCGTAACTGATCGAAGGAAGCGCCTCGTGCAGGGGAAGGGATTTGGGACGGGAAGGACGAAGCAAGCCACTCGATGGTGGGAACGGGATAGGAAGGGAATCACACGGGTTGCCTTGAATTAGGTGGCTATCCATAATGCATGACTTGATTTTTATTTTGACTTCTGACTATTCGCTTGGTTCACCAGGAAAAGCTAGGTACGACTACTAAATAGAAATTGATTCACATGATTTTATTGTAAAACAAATAGAAAAAAGATGACGTGGTAGGGCCGCTGAGATGGATAGGCTGCATGTCAAAATAAATATGATAGTGGGGATGAACTATTTAGGTATTATAGATTATAGATGTGTGAATACATAAACAAATACTGTATCCCTAGTAAGCCTCTATTAGACTAGCTCGTTGATCAAATATGGTTAAGGTTTCCTAACCATAGACATGAGTTGTCATTTGATAAACGAGATCACATCATTAGGAGAATGATGTGATGGACAAGACCCATCCGTTAGCTTAGCATGTGATCGTTCAGTTTATTGCTATTGCTTTCTTGTATGTCAAATACATGTTCCTTTGACCATGAGATCATGCAACTCCCGGATACCGGAGAAATACCTTGTGTGCTATCAAACGTCACAAAATCACTGGGTGATCATAAAGATGCTCTAGAGGTATCTCCGAAGGTGTTTGTTGGGTTGGCATGGATCGAGATTGGAATTTGTCACTCCGAGTATTGGAGAGGTATCTCTGGGCCTTCTCAGTAATACACATCATAAGAAGCCTTGCAATCAAATGACTAATGAGTTAGTTACGAGATGATGTATTACGGAATGAGTAAAGAGACTTGCCGATAACGAGATTGAACTAGGTATAGAGATACCAATGATCGAATCTCAGGCAAGTAACATACTGACGGATAAAGGGAATTTCGTATGTTGTCATAATGTTCGTCCAATAAAGATCTTCGTAGAATATGTAGGAGCCAATATGGGCATCCATCTGCTATTGGTTATTGATCGGAGAGGTGTCTCGGTCATGTCTACATAGTTCTCGAACCCGTAGGGTGAGGGAGTCCTGGATTAGGGGGTCCCCAGGCGTCCGGGCTATGTGACATGGGCCAGACTGATGGGCGGTGAAGATACAAGATAGAAGGCCTTCTCCCGTGTCCGGATGGGAATCTCTTTTGCGTGGATGGCAAGCTGGGTGTTCGGAAGTTTCCTTTCTCTGTAAACCGACCATGTACAACCCTAGGCCCCTCCGGTGTCTACATAAACCGGAGGGTTTAGTCCATAGAGGCAATCATAATCATACATGCTAGACATCTAGGGTTTAGCCATTACGATCTCAAGGTAGATCAACTCTTGTAACCCCTATACTCATTAAAGTCAATCAAGCAGGAAGTAGGGTATTACCTCCATCAAGAGGGCCCAAACCTGGGTAAACATCGTTTCCCCTGCCTCATGTTACCTTCGATCCTCAAACGCATAGTTCGGGACCCCATACCCGAGATCGGCATGTTTTGACACCGACATTGGTGCTTTCATTGAGAGTTCCACTGTGCTGCCGACAGAAGGTTCGATGGCTTGATCGATCATCTACAATGATGCTGTTTCGGGGGAGGCTTTCCTCCCCGGCCAAATTTTCGTATTCGGCGGCTTCGCACTGCGTGCCAACTCGATTGGCCACCTTGAGCAGATCGACAACTACGCCCCTGGTAATCAGAGCAGTTTCGGGAACCTGAATTATGTCACTGATATCCGAGGAGACTTGATCTTCGAAGGGTTCGCAGCCCCGACCACGGCTTTGGCCCTAGATCCGGAGCAAACTACCAGGTCCAAAGATGGGAGTCTGGAGCCCACCGGACTCTCCGCTACAAACCGCATTATCGAGGATCCGGAGGTGATCGTGTCCACGGCAAACTCGGAATCAGTCCAGGTTCCCCTATCATTGAAAGGCCAGACTCGCCCCCGGACTCTAGATCCAAACTCTCGAGGTCCGCGCCAAGCAGGCGTAGCCATGAAGCTCTCACTCCGGCCAGCCCCGTGGACCCTCGCTTCCACATCCAAACCTCGCTTTTAAACGAGGCTCTGGACTTAATGCGATCCCTCGCTATTTCAGAGGAATCACTTCGGAACTATGCCCAGCCCGGACTAGGGGCTGAGAGCGAGGAATTTTACGTCCCACCCACCACCCACTTCATAGCCACCGTCAAAAGATTTTACCGACATGTTGGACTACGCCTCCGAAGACATCGACGACATGGACGACGATGCCGGAGACGAACATGACCAAGACCCGCCGTTTACCGGACGTTGGACGGCCACCTCCACATATGACTTGTATATGGTGGAAACACCCAAAGAGGATGACGACGATGACGAGAAGGATCCAGTTGAGGACAAGCCTGCTGAAGCACCTCCAAAGCGTCAACGTCAGCGGTGCCGCTCAAAATCGCGTCCTGAAAAAGACAGCAATACCGGCACCAGAGACAATAACACACCGGAGAATGCCGAAGACCCCGAAGCCCCTATCGAGCCAACATCTGAACAAGATGATTGGGAGGATGGGCAAGTTAACCGCGACGATCCGTTCAGGAACGAGGACTCGGAGGATAGTAACTATCTACTGATCTTCGAGGAGGATGTGAGCCTCGGCGACGAAGACTTCATCGTGCCGGAGGAACTCCTCGAACAAGAGCGCTTTAAGCGCCAGCTAATCGCCACTGCGAGAAGCCTAAAAAATAAGCAGCAGCAGCTTCAAGCTGAACAGGATACGCTCAACGACAGATGGACTAAAGTCCTGGAAGCTGAGGAATACGGCCTCGAATGCCCAACTAAGAGCTACCCGAAGCACAAGCTACTACCACA
The DNA here is from genome assembly GCF_056163025.1 of Triticum urartu. Classification (NCBI taxonomy): domain Eukaryota; kingdom Viridiplantae; phylum Streptophyta; class Magnoliopsida; order Poales; family Poaceae; genus Triticum; species Triticum urartu. The sequence goes on along the minus strand of NC_141877.1, from coordinate 427,596,609 downwards.
ATTTGACGACGAGGCCCTTGAGACAATATCGCCAAAGTATAAACCTTCTGACGAACCTGACCGATCACCACGTGGACAAGACAGACTGGCTACTTATGTCGAACACCAGCCCGCGCCACCCTGCCGTCGAGGCAAGGAGGCAACGGCCCGGGCTATACCTACGACCTACGCAAGGACCTGGACAATAGAGCTGGTCAGACAAATCAATCTATGGATCAAGGGGGCGTGCTCCAACACAAGAGGACGGCCATCAGGCCTAGCGTGATAGGCACAACCTCACCTGGGCCCAAAACCGCATACGAACTTCATCCGAACTGCACCGCGACATCGCCCGATACAGAGGCGTCGCACACCCCTTATGCTTCACCGATGAGGTGATGGAGAATGTCAGGACCCCGATTCCAAGTCACATCGATCTAGCTGGTAACACCTCATATCACTTTGCGGCCTCACGCACGGTATTCCCACGGGTGACGCCTTACCATGGCCCGGGACCGTTTGCGCCTTTTGGCTCACGTATATGATAATGTCGCTAGCATCCATATGACAGAGAACCTGGGCCGACATGGCTAGTCGTGAACCCAAAGAGGCACTAACCCATGGGGACAGACACACATGAATCAACTTCGAGCATGTCGGTCAGCAGCGTGTGAATCCGGGCTGTAGCACTGGGCTAACAGGACTCCGGTACCCCGGGCTATAGCAGGCTAGGCAGGACTCCGGATGTCACCGCATGACATTTCCCCGAAGGGACAGACACAGGAACAAAGTGAAACACATGCCGGCCAGTCAAGTGTCCTGAGCAGTAGTGCTGGGCTAGCAGGACTCCGGTGAACCAGGCTGTAGCGGACTACTATGGCTCATGGAAGCACTAGACTACATTTCCCCATAAGAGAGGCTGCCAAGGATAAACAACTAGATTGTCGGATCCCACACATACCAAGCATTTCAATCATACACACAATATGCCCGATATGTGCAAATACAACATGGCATCACAACATAACTCTACGACCCAAATATTTATTCATTAGGCTCCGAGGAGCGAGATATTACAAACATGGGTCTCATGACCCAACAATCATAGCATACAAATCAAAGCACATGCGGAAGCTTAACATGTCTGAGTACAGACATCTACAAATGAAAAAGGCTAAGAAGCCTGACTATCTACCAGATCCTGCCGAGGGCACAAGATCGTAGCTGAGGTATCAAGCTAAACGTCGGAGTCCACGTGGAACTACTAGCGAGACTGAAGTCTCTCTGCAAAACATAAATTAAGCAAACATGAGTACAAATGTACCCAGCAAGACTTACATCAGAACTTTCTACATATGCATCGGTATCAATAAAGGGGTGGTGGAGTTTAACTGCAGCAAGCCAGCTTTGACTCAGTGGCTAACCTGAACTACGACTGCAAGCAACTCTTTTGAGGTGGCGCACACGAGTCCACATATTCACCATTCAATACACCACTATGGATCTGCTCCCGTCTCCCTACGAGAACGCCATCCATAGCACTCACGCTTATCTTGCGCATTTTAGAGTATCCACTTTCACTTGTCTATGAACTGTTATAGGCAACCCAGAAGTCCTTTACCGCGGACACAGCTATTCGAATAGATCATTTATAACCCTGTAGGGGTGTACTTCTTCACACACGCTCTCACCACTTACCACCATGTACACGTCGTGTATCTCGGCAACCTTCAAGCGGAAGCCTGGCGAGGGAGTCGGTCACGACCTGACTAACCACACAAGTCTCTAGTCCAGGTTTATCGCCTATTCGGGTTCCATCCGTGAGGAGATCCGGCTGGAGTTTCGCTCACAGCCCCAAACGATGTGTGCAGGGTTCCCGAGACACCAAACGGGCGCCCGGTACACCGTGCCACGGTGTATCTACCGCATCATAGCCCACCCCTAGGGTCAGCGCTACGCACGGCCGCCAACACATATCCTACAAACACTAGAAACTAGTTGCAACTCCTGGACAGAGGACAAGGGCAGTTAATAAGTCGAGAAGGTCCATTGGTTTCGGGCCCAATGCGTGGTAGTAGTTGTTCATGGATCACAAACACAGAACTCAGTTCCTAAGAACGGTTTCAATGAGACAACCCACCATGTACTCATACATGGCCTCTCACCGCTACCTTTACCAAATCGTGTTCACACACTTAGCTCACACACCGTAGGACATGTTCAACACTGTTCCAATTCATCCCCGATGAATCAGACCGGACTCAACTCTAAGCAGTAGCAGGCATGACAAACAAGCATGAATGAGTAGGCACATCAGGGCTCAAACAACTCCTACTCATGCTAGTGGGTTTCATCTATTTACTATGGCAATGACAGGTCATGCAGAGGATAAGGGGTTCAACTACCGCAACAAGTAACAGATGAATCGTTGTTGTCCTAATGCAGTAAAAGAGAGCAGGAGCGAGAGAGTGGGATTGTATCGGAATGAACAAGGGGGTTTTGCTTGCCTGGCACTTCTGAAGATAGTATAACTCTTCATCGGTGTCATCGAACTCATCGTCGAAACCACGTCTATCGAGAGGGGACAGATACCGGCAACAGAGAAAGAAACACAATCAATGCAATGCACAATATGATGCATGATCATGACATGGTAAAATGAGTGTGTTGGGCTAATGCAACTACAACCAGATGGGTTTGAGCTATTTTGAACCAAAGACTCAAAGTTCAAACTCATTTGTGATCTTAAATAGTGCTTATCATGTTTTTGCACTAAACAACAAGTTAACTTGTTTAAACATGCATGAAACCAGTACAGATGGATAGATTGGATTTTTCTGATCATTTTCATATATAAATCTTTGCATTTGGAGTTACAGATTAATTTCTATGAATTTTTGAAGTTTGCAACATTTTCTGGAATTTCCTATATAAAAAATAAATGCAGAAAATACTTATTGCGTCAGCATAGCGTCACTGTGACGTCACCAGGTCAACGGGGTCGGTCCAAGTCAAACCTGACCAATGGGGCCCACAGGTCGGTGACTCAAGGCCAGTTAGTGTCGCTGACAGGTGGCCCTAGTCAACTGCCACATCAGCACGGTCAAAACTAACGCGTGGGGCCACTGTGGTTAGTTAATCCTAAGAAGTAACTAAACCAGGTTTAATTAGGTCGCGGGGCCCGGCTGTCAGTGTCACTAAGTACTAACTAACTGTGTCATTAACCCTAACTAATCTACCACGTCACCGAATTAACTCTGGCGATAACCGGAGCGCGGCGGCGTCACTCGTCCCGGCGATTCCGGCGACGGGAGGAGGCGGGGTTGGGTTCGTTGGAACGCCCGCAAAGCAGCGCGTCCAATGGTGGTGGTGGCAGGTGCTGGGGTGGCCGGAGATGACCGCGGCGAGCTCAAAGGCGGCGGCCGGAGTTCGGGTGACGACTGATTCGTCGCTGCGGTGTGAAAATCGACTGGTTCTTGATGCCTACGATACATACGCGTGCCCACAAACCCTTTGGACACGCTGGCACGACCAAAATGTCGCCGGAGCAACTCCGGCAACGAGCCCGAGCGGCGGCGGGATTTGGTCACGGTGGGAGTCACAGCTAGAGGGCGAGAGGAGCAGCAGGGTTAGGGGAAAAGAGAGAGGAGCTCACGGCGGTTGCTACGGTGGCCTCGGCGAGCTCGGGGAGGGGATGATGAGGTCGTGCGGCCGCCGGCGATCTCGGGGCAGAGACGACGAAGATGGCAGAGAGGGCGAGGCAGGGCGTCCGGCGTCGTGCGAGCTGACGGAGAGACGCGGGAGATGGAGGCGGAGCCCGTGGACTGCTCAGAGAGGCGAGGGGAGCTCGGTGGCCACGGGGACAGTGGGTGGCGGCGGCGGTGGTGCTCGGGCACGAGAGGGAGAGAGGACTAGAGGAGGGGAGAGGCACAGGAGAGAGCTCGAGGGGGTCGGGGAGGTTGTGTGGCGTCGCGGGGAGGGTCCAGAGCGACGAGGGGGCAGCCAGGCAGGGTGGAGGTGGCCGCACTGCGGTGCGCGTGCAGCGAGCACGCGCTCATCCTTCTATCAGAGGAGGAAGACGACAGGGAAGGAGGCGGTGGTGGGCTGGGCCGGCCAGCTACAGTGCTGGGCCGGTTGGTGGGCGCCAGGTAAGTTTTGTCTTCTCTGTTTTATTTCTGTTTTATTTTGTTTTTATTTATACATTTTGCCACTGATTCAAAATTCAAAACAGGGCAAAACCTTCTGAATATTTTTATGTTGCCATTATGGACTTTTCCAGAGGCACATAAATAATTCCAGGGCCTTTTGAATTATATTCTATAAAAATGAATATAATCCAAAACTCAAATACTTATTGATTTAATTTCAAAGTCCCAAAATAATTCCTTCAAAAATGTTCACTATTTTTGGTTTGGTCTCAAAGCCTTGCCAAATTTATCAAACATTTATGAAGTCATTTTGGAAGCAATGAATGCAATTTAAAGGGTTCTTGCCCTTCTTTTAAAATGATTTCTGAGACTTTCAATTTCCTCATTTCAAGTTTCTTGAAAATAACAAGATGCATGATGCTCACTGATGCAACTATCTGCAACCAATGCTAGGGCTGTGACAGAGAACCAGTTCCCAAAAGGGTTTAAACCGGTGAACATTTAATCGTACGATGGTACGACGGACCCCGCAGTATGGATCGAAGACTTTCTTCTCCACATTCACATGGCTCGCGATGACAACCTCCACACCATCAAGTACCTTCCCCTAAAACTTAAGGGGCTAGTGTTACCCCTTGAGCATGCGTTAGTTTTCCCTTGAAGAGGAAAGGGTGATGCGGCAAAGTAGCGTAAGTATTTCCCTCAGTTTTTGAGAACCAAGGTATCAATCCAGTAGGAGACTACACGCAAGTCGCCTAGTACCTGCACAAACAATCAAGAACCTTGCAACCAACGAGATAAAGGGGTTGTCAATCACTTCACGACCACTTGCAAAAGTGAGATCTGATAAAGATAATAAGATAATTATTTTTGGTATTTTTGTTGTATAGATTGAAAAGTAAAGATTGCAAAATAAAATTAATAGTAAACTAGAATTGTAGATCGGAAACTTATATAATATAAAATAGACCCGGGGGGCATAGGTTTCACTAGTGGCTTCTCTCATGATAGCAAGTATTACGGTGGGTGAACAAATTATTGCCGAGCAATTGATAGAAGAGCGCATAGTTATGGGAATAGCTAGGCATGATTATGAAATATAGGCATCACGTCCGTGTTAAGTAGACCGAAACGATTCTGCATCTACTACTATTACTCCACACATCGACCGCTATCCAGCATGCATCTAGAGTATTAAGTTCATAAGAATAGAGTAATGCTTTAGGCAAGGTGACATGATGTAGAGGGATAAACTCAAGCATATGATATAAACCCCATCTTTTTATCCTCGATGGCAACAATACAATACGTGCCTTGCTGCCTCTACTGTCACTGGGAAAGAACACCACAAGATTGAACCCAAAGCTAAGCACTTCTCCCATTGCAAGAAAGATCAATCTAGTAGGCCAAACTAAACCGATAATTCCAAGAAACTTGCAAAGATATCAAATCATGCATATAAGAATTCAGAGAAGAACCAAATATTGTTCATAGATAAACTTGACCATAAACCCACAATTCATCGGATCTCGGCAAACACGCCGCAAAAGAATATTACATCAAATAGATCTCCAAGAACATCGAGGAGAACTTTGTATTGAGAACCAAAGAGAGAGAAGAATCCATCTAGCTAATAACTATGGACCCGAAGGTCTATGGTAAACTACTCACACATCATCGGAGAGGCTATGGTGTTGATGTAGAAGCCCTCTATGATCGATTCCCCCTCCGGCAGATCGCCGGAAAAGGCCCCCAGATGGGATCTCACGGGTACAGAAGGTTGCGGCGGTGGAAAAGTGGCTTCGTGGCTCTCCTGGATGTTTTTAGGGTATAAGAGTATATATAGGCGAAAGAACTACGTCGGTGGAGCTCCATGGGGCCCACGAGGGTGGGGGCGCGCCTACCCCCCTGGGCACGCTGATGTCTACTACACAACCTTCTTCTTGTAGACGTTGTTGGGCCTCCAAGTGCAGAGGTTTGTAGGACAGTAGCAAATTTCCCTCAAGTGGATGACCTAAGGTTTATCAATCCGTGGGAGGCGTAGGATGAAGATGGTCTCTCTCAAACAACCCTGCAACCAAATAACAAAGAGTCTCTTGTGTCCCCAACACACCCAATACAATGGCAAATTGTATAGGTGCACTAGTTCGGCGAAGAGATGGTGATACAAGTGCAATATGGATGGTAGATATAGGTTTTTGTAATCTGAAAATATAAAAACAACAAGGTAACTAATGATAAAAGTGAGCGAAAATGGTATTGCAATGCGTTGAAACAAGGCCTAGGGTTCATACTTTCACTAGTGCAAGTTCTCTCAACAATAATAACATAATTAGATCATATAACTATCCCTCAACATGCAATAAAGAGTCACTCCAAAGTCACTAATAGCGGAGAACAAATGAAGAGATTATTGTAGGGTATGAAACCACCTCAAAGTTATCCTTTCTGATGATCTATTCAAGAGTCTGTAGTAAAATAACACGAAGCTATTCTTTCCGTTCGATCTATCCTAGAGTTTGTACTAGAATAACACCTTAAGACACAAATCAACCAAAACCCTAATGTCACCTAGATACTCCAATGTCACCTCAAGTATCCGTGGGTATGATTATACGATATGCATCACAGAATCTCAGATTCATCTATCCAACCAACACAAAGAACTTAAAGAGTGTCCCAAAGTTTCTACCAAAGAGTTAGACGAAAACGTGTGCCAACCCCTATGCATAAGTTCACAAGGTCACAGAACTCGCAAGTTGATCACCAAAACATACATCAAGTGGATCACGTGAATATCCCATTGTCACCACAGATAAGCACATTCAAGACATACATCAAGTGTTCTCAAATCCTTAAAGACTCAATCTGATAAGATAACTTCAAATGGAAAACTCAATCCATTACAAGAGAATAGAGGGGAAGAAACATCATAAGATCCAACTATAATAGCAAAGCTCGCGATACATCAAGATCGTGTCGAATCAAGAACACGAGAGAGAGAGAGAGAGATCAAACACATAGCTACTTGTACATACCCTCGGCCCCGAGGGTGAACTACTCTCTCCTCGTCATGGAGAGCACCGAGATGATGAAGATGGCCACCGGTGATGGATCCCCCCTCCGGCAGGGTGCCGGAACGGGTCTAGATTGGTTTTCGGTGGCTACGGAGGCTTGCGGCGGCGGAACTCCCGATCTAGGTTATTTTCTGGAGGTTTCAGTATTTATAGGAATTTTTTGTGCCGGGAACAAGTCTGGAAGGTGCCCGAGTGGTCCACGAGATAGGGCGACGCGCCCGGGGGGTGTGGTCGCGCCTCCCACCCTCGTGGACGGCCCGGGACTCTTCTGGCCCAACTCTTTTACTCCGGGGTGTTCTTTTAGTCCATAAATAATCGTCAAAAATCGGCACGTCCATTGGACTCCGTTTGGTATTCCTTTTCTATAAAACTCAAAAACAAGGAAAAAACAAAAACTGGCACTGGGCTCTAGGTTAATAGGTTAGTCCCAAAAATCATATAAAATAGCATATAAAACATCCTAGATGGATAATATAATAGCATGGAACAATCAAAAATTATAGATACGTTGGAGACGTATCAAGCATCCCCAAGCTTAATTCCTGCTCGTCCTCGAGTAGGTAAATGATAAAAACAGAATTTTTGATGTGGAATGCTACCTAACATAACTTTCAATGTAATTCTCTTTATTGTGGCATGAATGTTCAGATCCAAAAGATTCAAGATAAAAGTTTAATATTGACATAAAAATAGTAATACTTCAAGAATGCTAACCAAGAAATTATGTCTTATCAAAATAACATAGCCAAATAAAGCTTATCCCTACAAAATCATACAGTTTGGCCATGCTTCATTTTCGTCACACAAAATGCTCCCATCATGCATAACCTAGATGACAAGCCGAGCAATTGGTTCATACTTTTTAACGCGCTCCAGCCTTTTCAACCCTTACGCAATACACGAGCGCAAGCCATGGATATAGCACTATAGGTGGAATAGCATATGATGATGGGGGTTATGTGAGAAGACAAAAAAGGAGAAAGTATCACATTGACGCGGCTAATCAACGGGCTATGGAGATGCCCATCAATTGATGTCAATACGAGGAGTAGGGATTGCCATGCAACAGATGCACTAGAGCTATAAGTGTATGAAAGCTCATCACAAGAAACTAAGTGGGTGTGCATCCAACTTGCTTGCTCACGAAGACCTAGGGCATTTTGAGGAAGCCCATCATTGGAATATACAAGCCAAGTTCTACAATGAAAAATTCCCACTAGTATATGCAAGTGACAAAATAAGAAACCTCTATCATGAAGACCATGGTGCTATTTTGAAGCACAGGTGTGGAAAAAGGATAGTAACGTTGTCCCTTCTCTCTTTTTCTCTCATTTTTTTGTTTGGACTTATTTGGCCTCTTTTTTTATTTGGGCTTCTTTGGCCTCCTTTTTTTATTTCACTCCTCACATGGGACAATGCTCTAGTAATGATGATCATCACACTTTTATTTACTCACAACTCAATGTTACAACTCGATACTAGAACAAAAATATGACTCTATGTGAATGCCTCCGGCGGTGTACCGGGATATGCGATGAATCAAGAGCGACATGTATGACAGAATTATGAAAGTGGCTTTGCCACAAATACGATGTCAACTACATGATCATGCAAAGCAATATGACAATGATGGAGCGTGTCATAATAAACGGAATGGTAGAAAGTTGCATGGCAATATATCTCAGAATGGCTATGGAAATTTCATAATAGGTAGGTATGGTGGCTGTTTTGAGGAAGATATAAGGAGGCTTATGTGTGATAGAGCGTATCGCATCACGGGGTTTGGATGCACCGGCGAAGTTTGCACCAACTCTCAAGGTGAGAAGGGCAATGCACGGTACCATACAGGCTAGCAAATTGCGGAAAGGTAAGAGTGCATATGATCCATGGACTCACATTAGTCATAAAGAACTCATATAATTATTGCAAAAGTTTATTAGCCCTCAAAGCAAAGTACTACTACACATGACCCTAGAGGGATATATTGGTAGGAAAAGACCATCGCTCGTCCCCGACCGCCACTCATAAGGAAAGCACTCAAGGAACACCCCATGCTTCAAAATTGTCACACAATGTTTACCATACGTGCATGCTACGAGACTTGCCAACTTTAACACAAGTATTTATCAATTTCACAATTTCCCAACTAGCACGACTCTAATATCACCATCTTTATATCTCAAAACAATTATCAAGTATCAAACTTCTCATAGTATTTAATGCACTCTATATGAAAGTTTTTATTATACCCAACTTGGATGCCCATCATATTAGGACTAGTTTCATAACCAAAGCAAATTACCATGCTGTTCTAAAAGACTCTCAAAATGATATAAGTGAAGCATGAGAGATCTATAATTTCTATAAGTGAAGCACATAGAGTATTCTAATAAATTCCGATTCATGTGTGTATCTCTCAAAAGGTGTGTACAACAAGGCTGATTGTGGTAAACTAAAAAGAAAAGATTCAAATCATACAAGACGCTCCAAGCAAAACACATATCATGTGGTGAACAAAAATATAGCTCCAAGTAAAGTTACCGATGAACGAAGACAAAAGAGGGGATGCTTTCTGGGGCATCCCCAAGATTAGGCTTTTTGGTGTCCTTGGATTTACCTTGGGGTGCCTTGGGAATCCCCAAGCTTAGGCTCTTGCCACTCTTTGTTCCATAATCCATCAAATCTTCACCCAAAACTTGAAAACTTCACAACACAAAACTTAATAGAAAATCTTGTGAGCTCCGTTAGCGAAAGAAAAGAAAACACCACTTCAAGGTACTGTGATGAACTCATTCTTTATTTATATTGGTGTTAAACCTACTGTATTCCAACTTCTCTATGGTTTATAAACTCTTTTACTAGCCATAGATTCATCAAAATAAGCAAACAACACACGAAAAACAGAATCTGTCAAAAACAGAACAGTCTGTAGTAATATGTAACTAACGCGAACTTCTGGAACCCAAAAATTCTAAAATAAATTGGTGGACGTGAGGAATTTATCTATTAATCATCTTCAAAAATAATTAACTAAATAGCACTCTCCAATAAAAAATGGTAGCAATTCTCGTGAGCGCTAAAGTTTCTGTTTTTTACAGTAAGATCAAAAATACTTTCCCCAAGTCTTCCCAACGGTTCTACTTGGCACAAACACTATTAAACACAAAAAAACACAACCAAAACAGAGGCTAGATAAATTTTTTATTACTAAAGAGGAGCAAAATGCAAGGAATAAAAATGAAATTGGGTTGCCTCCCAACAAGCGTTATCGTTTAACGCCCCTAGCTAGGCATAAGAGCGAAGATAGATCTAGGTATTGCCATGATAATGATAAGGTAAATCGCGAAAGCTCATGTCATACTCCCTACGTTCAGCAGCAAGCTTTCTTTGTGGCAAGCAAAAGTAATCAAAAGGGCTAAATTTAATGGGACAAAAGTCCCCAAGATCAAGCTCAGGAGGTGTTGGTTCCTCCTTTGGCCCCTCATATTGCATAATCAATTCATCATTATAAGCATTCTTTTGGCAAAAAGTAATGAGCCTTTGTTCAAGGGAAAAACCTAGCCCATTGTTCTAGATAGCAAAATTATCATTAAGTTTAGAGATCTTGTTAATAAGAGCATCGGTAGGAACCTTTTTTCTAAGGTTTTCATTAAAAGCAACATGATCTAAGGATCGTAAACGCATAATGTCTTCTTGATAGAAAATGATAGCTTCTATGGGAGGACGGCTAGCATCCACCCTATAATGCGCAAAAATTTCATTGGATTCTTTTATTATAAATCTGAACTCATGAGCTAAAAAGATGGATGCTGCTCGCTTAATAGAAGAATGCTCAATATTAGAAAATTCCAGGAAAATCCTTTGTATGGAAGGATGCATGTGTAAAAATTGTCTTTTGAGTTCAACTATGAGCAAAGATATAGCATCTGCGAGACTACTAGTTTTATGAAGGATCGATCCACTCATGGTGGGCAAAGCACCGGCACAAGTAAAGAAATCTTGAATAACTCCCTTCCCATTAATATTACCGCTACCAATCTGAAACTTTTTAGTGTGTAAAATAGTAGGATTTTCAAGAGGATCATCAATAGCATCAAAGTTTTCCATATTATTATCCTTATCAACGATAACCTCCCTAGTTTCAGACATGATGGCAACAGATTACAAAAAGAACAAGCACACAGAAGGCAGGAGGGAAAAAGAGGCGAACGGAAAAGAGGGTGAATAAAACGGCAAGGGTGAAGTTGGGGAGAGGAAAACGAGAGGCAAATGGCAAATAATGTAATGCGAAGGATAAGAGTTGTGATGGGTACTTGATATGTCTTGACTTGGCATAGATCTCCCCGGCAACGGCGCCAAAAACCCTTCTTGCTACCTCTTGAGCACTACGTTGGTTTTCCCTTGAAGAGGAAAGGGTGATGCAGTAAAGCAGCGTAAGTATTTCCCTCAGTTTTTGAGAACCAAGGTATCAATCCAGTAGGAGACCATGCGTGAGTCACCTCGTACCTACACAAAAAAATAAGAATCTCGCAACCAACGCGATAAAGGGGTTGTCAATCCCTTCATGGCCACTTGCAAGAGTGAGATCTGATAGACATGATAATAATAAGATAAATATTTTTGGTATTTTTATGATATAGATTGAAAGTAAAGATTGCAAAATAAAATAGATTGGAAACTTGTATGATGGAGAATAGACCCGGGGGTCATAGGTTTCACTAGTAGCTTCTCTCAAGATAGCATAAGTATTACGGTGGGTGAACAAATTACTGTCGAGCAATTGATAGAAAAGCGAATAATTATGAGAACATCTAGGTATGATCATGTATATAGGCATCACGTCCATGACAAGTAGACCGAAACGATTCTGCATCTACTACTATTACTCCACACATCGACCGCTATCCAACATGCATCTAGAGTATTAAGTTCATAAGAACAGAGTAACACTTTAAGCAAGATGACATGATGTAGAGGGATAAACTCATGCAATATGATGTAAACCCCATCTTTTTATCCTTGATGGCAACAATACAATACGTGTCGTTTCCCTTTCTGTCACTAGGATCGAGCACTGCAAGATTGAACCCAAAGCTAAGCACTTCTCCCATTGCAAGAAAGATCAATCTAGTAGGCCAAACCAAACTGATAATTCAAAGAGACTTGCAAAGATAAACCAATCATACATAAAAGAATTTAGAGAAGATTCAGAGATTGTTCATAGATAGACTTGATCATAAACCCACAATTCATCGGATCTCGACAAACACACCGCAAAAGAAGATTACATCGAATAGATCTCCAAGAGAATCAAGGAGAACTTTGTATTGAGATCCAAAGAGAGAGAAGAAGCCATCTAGCTACTAGCTATGGACCCGTAGGTCTGAAGTAAACTACTCACACATCATCGGAGGGGCCATGGAGTTGATGTAGAGGCCCTCCGTGATCAATGCCCCCTCTGACGGAGCTCCAGAAAAGGCCCCAAGATGGGATCTCTTGGGTATAGAAGGTTGGGGCGGTGGAAATAGGGTTTCGTGGCGCTCTTGGATGTTCTCGGGGTGTATACATACATATATATATATATGATCGCGCTATTCGTCACCCTGGGTGAGGAATAGTTATTCTTCACCCCCCTCTATTTTACCATCAATGCACCATAATTTTACGTTCCGTAAGTTTTGTCTTATTTCCGACGCAAAAAGGGACCGTAAGAAAATATATAATCGTCGTAAAAAATATTTTATGTTATGTAAAATTACAAACGTAAAAACATAGTCTAAAATACACATAAACTGCAAATTTTCTTGTCTTATGACCTATATTTTTATTTTCTTATGTTAAATTGTACGTAGTGAATCAATAGGAATGTAACTATTTGAATTCGAAACATAATTTAATTATGAAATGATCGTAAGATTACCTCGGGTGAAGAATAACGTATTCTGCACCCTGGATGATGAATAGTAACACTATGTATATATATATAGGACAACACTATTCTAATCCCAGGATTAGAATAGTTATTTGGATCACGCCACGCTCTATAAGGCGCGCGGAGGTCTTCCTGAACTCACCCCGATCTAATCCATCCAGCCCCGACCACACTAGCCTCAACCCACTCCCCGCGCGGTGGCACCAACCAAAGCCCCGCCGGCGCCGGCCTGACCCACCGCTGCCTGCAACCCGCCTAACGCCACCCCCAGCGAGCCACCACCCCTCCCTGTCCCGCACCCAAAAGCCCCAGCGACGCGCGCCGCCGCGGCGCCGCCCACCACCAGTATCCCGCGCTGCTGTCACCGACCACTAGGACCTCTCGCCGCCGCCCACCACCACCTGGATGTCCCCCTCTGCGCACGGATCCGGTCTTGCCCGAGCTACCCCTGGGACGGATGAACACAGGGCAGAGGCACCTGTGCTGGGAGGAGCAGAATAGGGGCGCCGACACCAGGAATAGCAAGTCGTGCCTCACCCGGCCACCTCCTCGCTTCTCCCTCCGCCGGAGCGTGCCGACGCCCCGTATCCCACCGCCGGTGCCGCTCCTCAACTCTGGCGATGCCAAGAGCCTGCACCACCTCGGGTCTTTACCCACGCAGCCAGTGGCGGCTTCCTATTCCTTCAGCCGCTCGCGCTCCTCCGTGGAGGACTCCCGTTGTCGCCTCTGCAACCCCTGCTTAAGCATCCATCGCACGTGACCTTCTCTGGCGTGTCTGATCGACCTTCCCATCGTCTCTTGCTTGAACGTCTGAATTGCTGTTGCTCCTCCATGTAAATCTGCTGCTAGATGAAGACCATGTAAATCTAAACGTTCTAAATCCACTCCACTACTAGGGTTGCTCTGTGTTGTGCCCTTTTGTTGGGTGAAGCTATTCTTATCTGCTAGCTTTGACATAGGCTGCTACATCATTTGGAGCTTGGAATCGATTTCATCATCAGGTGTGTACTTGGACTATCGACAGGTAGCTCTGATGTTTGTTTCTACAATATTGTTTGCAAGTCAGTAATGTTAGTATAAATGCTTCTCTGTTCTTCATCTTATAGTATGTTAAATAAACAATTGGGTCTGCATCTACATAAAAAAGAGTCCCTTTTTTATTTTGATTTGATAATTCATTTCATATGTTCTTAAAAAAGAATTATGCGTATCCAGTGCTGCGAACAGTCACATCATCGCCAATAGAACGGTCACATCATCGCCAGCAGAGCAGTTAAAACATCCACTCATGGATACCACTATAGAATGAGTAGGTGAATTACTTCTTGTTAGTTAGAACTGATGTATTATGCTTCAATCTGTGTTAATCTTGAACTACTGCGCACTTGCATTCAGAGGAGTGAAACCAGATCATGTGGCTGTTTGATCAGCTGTTAATTCTTCATGGGCATATGCTCAATTACTAGCCAGTAGTAGTCCAGTTATGTCTGCACTTCATATACAACCGTTTATCTTATTTCCCTCGCCACTTTCAAGTTAAAAAAAGAGTTTTTGATGGCTCAGTTCAACATATTCACTTGCACTGGAAATACATGGGACTAGTGATTTGTGGAATTTGAGCTACAGAGAATTGAGGTACTGCTTTGTTTCTGGGATGATTGCGCACCTTTACTGAAAACTCGACCTGCATTACAAAAAGTAGGTACTAGAAAATGAATAAATTGATTTTGTCAGAGCAACTATGCAGAGCAAACTTTCATTTATTTTCCTAAATGACATGCTTTAATTTATCCTATCTTTCTTTACTAACATCATTACTTTTCCTTTCGTGGCAGCCCCCACACGCCGCCGCCCCATCCGCCGTCGCGACAAGCATCCCTGGGATTGCCACGACCTCGCACATGCCATGGGTGTGGCCCTAGATGAGATGCAGCTCCCCTTCGCCCGGCTCCATCTCCCCACCGTTGTCATGACACATGAGTTCAGATGTTAACTAGAATGCTAGAGACAGAATGCTAGAGACGGATTTCTAGGAGCAACAACAGGGGCACCGCTGGATGGCAGCAGCGTTCATGCAGCCACAGCAGAGCACCAGGGAGTTGCAAAAATCCAGATCCTGGGTACTCCATGTGGCCCGTTGCAGTCCGGATTGGGGTGCAGGTGCCGTCCAAGTCCCAATTCCCCGATGATGACCCAACACCATCTCAGTCCAGCCCCGTAGCGCCAGGGAGGTCGAGGCCATCGCGAGCAGAAGTCCCTAGCAGAAGGTGAGGGTGACAAATTTTGTCTTATGTATTTGTCGTGTCTCTCCTTTTTCTACCAGTCAGTTCGGTGACATCTACCAGGAAGACTACTTCGTGAACCACATGAAGAGTGATGTGCAGGGGAAACAAGAATTACGACCCCTCCATCCCATGCGAGCAGTATGAAAGACAGGGAAGTTCATCCTGGCAGACTATGTGGCTCAGTGTGTATGTTAAATGAAGGAAAAAGAAATAGCAGGTGTCCAGCAGCATCAGTGTGTGGCTCCCCTATAATTCTTCTCTCTGTGTGTGTGCACATGCGCTGCACACGAGGATAAGTACGAGGAAAAATGGAGGCGTCCGGGCCAGGACCTGGCGGAGTAGATTGGCCAGAGTAGTCGGGCATGGCCATGGCATCCGACCGCAGACGGCGACGAATCCGCAACGTTGTAGCTTGCTGCCGTCGGGTGCGTGCATTCCGTTGGTGTGTCGCGTGAGTGGTCAGTGTGTGCGTTGTGCTAGTAGTATGTCCCGTGAGTGGTGAGTGTGTGCGATGTGCTAGTAGTATGTGCTGATGTGCAGGGTGCATGCATGTATGAGTGCACATGCGTGTTGTCACACACGAACTCAAAAATGTTTCAGATTTTGTAGCCAACTCGTGTGCACCACAGATGTTCGTGTTTATGACCCAAAAAGAGAATATTACATTTATACTAAGCAAGAAAAAAATACAGAGACATTTTATCAGGTATTCTCCTGATTTAATGTTCATTTCTTTGTACTTATGCATGTATAGAACCAAGCCCATTTAATTTATATTTTTAAAATTTTCATTTATATCATAGAAAACATGAGGGTACATGAAAGAATACTACGGCATTCAATATGTTTTTAACGCAAAAACAATAAATTACAAAAAAGGATGAAGTTCAACCACTAAAAACAGGGGAGTCCAGGAATAAAAAAATGGGGTTAACAGAAACAAAAAGGGAATTTAACACAATCATGAGAAGTATGCGGTACAAAATGTTTGGAAATTTAGAGATAGAATTGAGGGCAAAGTTTAATTTTTTAAAGTGGATTTTCCCTGTTTCGAAAAAAGCTAGAGGTTCAAATTTAAATAACGGAGAAGTTCACTATTTATTACAAAACCAAGAAGGTTAAAATAAAAGAACAGCGCAACTTAATGTTTATAAAAAACAGAGGTCAAAATTTTCAACAATCAGTTCAACAAAGTTTATAAAAAATGGGGTTTTCCGAGTATGTTTATAACAGTGTTCAAATTTAAATAATTGAGCGCTTCGATGTATGTTACATAACTGAGATTTTCCCTGTTACTAAAAGAATAGCCCAAAGAAGTTCGAATTAAAAATAGAGGAGTTAAAAAACTTAAATGCATTTTCCCTTTAAAAAACTAGAGGTTCAAATTTAAACAAGGGAGAAGATCAATATTTATTACAAAATCAAGAAGGTCAAATTAAAAAAAAGTGCAGTCCAACATGAAAACAACCGGAAGTTCTGCTACTACATAGTGTGTGTATCATATGGGAAAAAGAGAAAAAATGACAAAGTCTAAATTTTTTGTTGCTAGAAGTTCAGGTGCTCCGCCAGGAAAAATTAAAAAATTGTAGTGAGAAAGGTTCACCGTGTATGTACATGTTCAAAACCCAAAAAAATCAAGAATTTCAAAAAAAATAACAAAGAAGTTCAATGATTACAAAACATAGATTTTCCTCGTTATTAAAATAATAAAGTTGTTTCTTTTCCACAAGTTTCAGAAGCTACATGATTTGTGTAAATCAAACGAACATCTGATGAATTATGAACAAAAACACATGGTAGAAGTTTCATGTGAAAAAAACAACCCGGGTTGCATTCCAGATGTGAATAGAAGAAAACAAAACTAAAATTCTAAAAAGTTTGCTGCAAGAAGTTCACGTGCTCCTTCAAGCTCAAATCAAAATTGCTTGCGCAAGAAGTTCATTATTCATTTACTTGCAAGAAGTCCAAAATACGAAAATAGAGCGGTTTGATATTTCAAAAATTACTTAAATTTTCCTTGCTATATAAAATCAAGAAGTTCAAATTAAATAATGGAGTAGTTCGATGTACACGAAAAACTCAAATTCTTTCTGTTTTTAGGAAAAATAAAAGCATGAAGTTCAATTTTAGGAAAATTGTTTGATGCTTATTTAGAAACCATATTTTTTCTACGCATAAAACTAAAAATTTCAAATTAAAATAACAGAGAAGTTTGAAGTTTTGAAGACACTCATATTTTTTTCTTGTTACTAAAGAATAAAATGAAGAAATTCAAATTAAAATGAAAGGATATAACTAAAAAAGATGGAGAAGTTCGATGATTATAGAAAACACAGATTTTCCTCATTCTTAAAGAATGGAAACAAGAAGCTCAAAAATAAAAAACAAAAGTTCAACATTTAAAAGTAGAGCGCTTCAAAATTTCATAAAAAAAGATTAAGAAATAAAACGAGGAAGTCCATATTAAAAAGATGGAGAAGTTCAATGGTTATAGAAAACTCAGACTTTCCTCGTTAATAAAGAATGGAAACAAGAAGTTCAAAAATAAAAAAACAAGAAGTTCAACATTTAAAAATAGAGCGCTTCAAAATTCACAAAAAAAGGATTAAGAAATTCAGATTAATATTTATAAAAAACTTATATATTTTCACGTAACCGAGAGAAGTTCAGGTTGATAAACTACCAAAAGTTCACGTTCTACACGGTGTGCATTTTGTATTAAAAAAGAATAAAAATGTGAAGGCTAAATTTGT
This sequence comes from Triticum urartu, assembly GCF_056163025.1. Classification (NCBI taxonomy): domain Eukaryota; kingdom Viridiplantae; phylum Streptophyta; class Magnoliopsida; order Poales; family Poaceae; genus Triticum; species Triticum urartu. The sequence goes on along the minus strand of NC_141877.1, from coordinate 427,578,435 downwards.
TGTCGTTATAAGTTCAAGTACTCCATCGGAGAAAGTTAAAAAAATTATTGTGAGAGAGATTTGTACAACAAGAATATCATTTGTGTAACACTGACGAATGGATGAGAAAATTACAAACGAAAATACGTCACAGAAGTTCAACGTAAAAACAGTATGAAGTTCATCAACTACACTGAATGAATTTTAGATGAAAAACTTTTAAAATTGTCGCGAGTATGAAAAGATGATCAACACGGGAAACTTGCGTGCTTACAGCAGCTTTCCATCGGTATATCACCTGCTCAATTCCGGTGAATGGATGGAGAGTTACAAGCAAGTGGATGGAGACCTACGAGCAAAAAAATCACGTGAAAAACAGAGTGAAGTTCAGGTACACGCGCCGAGAAGTTCAGGTTTTTCACGCGGTGCATTTTCGAAGAATTTGTTTCATGATAAAGGCAGAACGCATGATCCCGCCATTTTCGAAATTACTTGAAAACGGCTAGGAATCAGAGAAAACCATCAACTTGAAAAAGTTACGCATTTTCCGTAGCTTTTCAGCAGTATATTATTTGCCCCATTCCGATAAAGTTTGTAGAAATTACGGAAATAAACGTTTTTAACCATTTTCAAAACTGACATAAATCCGTAATGAATTAGGAGAAACAATATATAGAAAAAAGTTTCGCATTTCTTCAAGCTTTCCAACGCCATATCATTTTCGGCATTTGGACGTACGGTTAAAAAATTAGCTCGAAAATACAAACTCGGTGGAACTTGTACCGTTTTCTAAATTACTTTTAAACCATTTAAAATTAGAAAAAACTTTTAACATAAAAAAGTAGCGCATTTTCATAAGCTTTCCAATGCCATATTTTTGCCTCAATTGGATTAGCCGTTTAGAAATGGCGTCGAAAATACGAACTCGAGTGTTCGGTTTGTGAAATTTTATGATTTTCCGAATTACTCTTTAACCGTAGGGAATTAGAGAAAACTTTCAACATGTGGAAGGAGCGGTTTTGTAGCAGCTTTCCAACGCCATATTATTTGCCTCATTCCGATAAACGGTTTTAAAATGCGATCGAAAATACGATTCACATTTTTTATATGAAGAAATAACGATTTTCAAAACTGCTCTTAAACCGCTTACATTTTGCCAAAAATTTAACTTGGGTCATGATACTGATGTCCATAGCTTTCCAACGGTATATCGCAAGCCCCATTTGGGCAATGTTGGCGGAAGTTCAACCTAGTTCACAGGGAAGGTCAGGCGCGTTACTTGGGAAGTTCATGTTGTGATCAGAATATTATTCTGATCCCGTGATCAGAATAGTGTTTATGTATATATATATAGGAGGAAGAAGTAGGTCGGTGGAGCAACGAGGGGCCCATGAGGGTGGAGGGCGCGCCCCCTACCTCGTGGCCTCCTCGATTGTTTCTTGACGTCCACTCCAAGTCCCCTGGATCACGTTTGTTCCAAAAATAACGCTCCCGAAGGTTTCATTCCGTTTGGACTCTGTTTGATATTCCATTTCGGCGAAACACTAAAATAGGCAAAAAAATAGCAACTTGGCTTGGGCCTCCGATTAATAGGTTAGTCCCAAAAATAATATAAAAGTGTATAATAAAGCCCATTAACATCCAAAACAGATAATATAATAGCATGGAACAATCAAAAATTATAGATACGTTGGAGACGTATCAGGGAACATCTTTCATTTTCTCTCTATCTTCTGAAGTGGTCGGGCATTGAGTCTGACTCAACTTCACACCTTGTAACACAGGCAAGAACCCTTTCTTTGCTTGGTCCATTTTGAACTTCTTCAAAACTTTATCAAGGTATGTGCTTTGTGAAAGTCCAATTAAGCGTCTTGATCTATCTCTATAGATCTTGATGCCCAATATATAAGCAGCTTCACCGAGGTCTTTCATTGAAAAACTCTTATTCAAGTATCCTTTTATGCTATCCAAAAATTATATGTCATTTACAATCAACAATATGTCATCCACATATAATATTAGAAATGCTACAGAGCTCCCACTCACTTTCTTGTAAAAGCAGGTTTCTCCAAAAGTCTGTATAAAACCATATGCTTTGATCACACTATCAAAACATTTATTCCAATTCCGAGATGCTTGCACCAGTCCATAGATGGATCGCGGGAGTTTGCACACTTTGTTAGCACCCTTTGGATCGATAAAACCTTCAAGTTGCATCATATACAACTGTTCTTCCAGAAATCCATTCAGGAATGCAGTTTTTACATCCATTTGCCAAATTTCATAATCATAAAATGCGGCAATTGCTAACATGATTCGGACGGACTTAAGCATCGCTACGGGTGAGAAGGTATCATCGTAGTCAACTCCTTGAACTTGTCGAAAACCTTTCGCCAGAAGTTGAGCTTTGTAGACAGTAACATTACCGTCAGCGTCAGTCTTCTTCTTGAAGATCCATTTATTCTCGATGGCTTGCCGATCATCGGGCAAGTCAACCAAAGTCCACACTTTGTTCTCATACATGGATCCCATCTCAGATTTCATGGCCTCAAGCCATTTTGCGGAATCTGAGCTCATCATCACTTCCTCATAGTTCGTAGGTTCATCATGGTCAAGTAACATGACTTCCAGAACAGGATTACCGTACCACTCTGGTGCGGATCTTACTCTAGTTGACCTACGAGGTTCGGTAGTAACTTGATCTGAAGTTACATGATCTTCATCATTAGCTTCCTCACTAATTGGTGTAGGAGTCACAGGAACAGATTTCTATGATGAACTACTTTCCAATAAGGGAGCAGGTACAGTTACCTCATCAAGTTCTACTTTCCTCCCACTCACTTCTTTCGAGAGAAACTCCATCTCTAGAAAGGATCCATTCTTAGCAACGAATGTCTTGCCTTCGGATCTGTGATAGAAGGTGTACCCAACAGCCTCCTTTGGGTATCCTATGAAGACACATTTCTCCGATTTGGGTTCGAGCTTATCAGGTTGAAGCTTTTTCACATAAGCATCGCAGCCCCAAACTTTAAGAAACGACAACTTTGGTTTCTTGCCAAACCACAGTTCAAAAGGCGTCATTTCAACGGATTTAGATGGTGCCCTATTTAACGTGAATGCAGCTGTCTCTAAAGCATAACACCAAAACGGTAGCGGTAAATCAGTAAGAGACATCATAGATCGCACCATATCTAGTAAAGTACGATTACGAGTTCAGACACACCATTACGCTGTGGTGTTCCGGGTGGCGCGAGTTGCGAAAACAACTGAAGACCAAACTCATAAATCAAATATTCTCCTCCATGATCAGATCGTATAAACTTTATTTTCTTGTTACGATGATTTTCCACTTCACTCTGAAATTCTTTGAACTTTTCAAATGTTTCAGACTTATGCTTCATCAAGTAGATATACCCATATCTACTAAAATCATCTGTGAAGGTCAGAAAATAATGATACCCGCCGCGAGCCTCAACATTCATCGGACCACATACATCAGTATGTATGATTTCCAACAAATCTATTGCTCGCTCCATAGTTTCGGAGAATGGTGTTTTAGTCATCTTGCCCATGAGGCATGGTTCGCAAGTACCAAGTGATTCATAATCAAGTGATTCCAAAAGTCCATAAGGATTGAGTTTCTTCATGCTCTTTACACCAATATGACCTAAATGGCAGTGCCACAAATAAGTTGCACTATCATTATCAACTTTGCATCTTTTGGCTTCAATATTATGAATATGTGTATCACTACTATCGAGATTCATCAAGAATAGACCACTCTTCAAGGGTGCATGACCATAAAAGATATTACTCATATAAATAGAACACCCATTATTCTTAGATTTAAATGAATAACCGTCTCGCATCAAACAAGATCCAGATATAATGTTCATGCTCAATGCTGGCACCAAATAACAATTATTTAGGTCTAATACTAATCCTGAAGGTAGATGTAGAGGTAGCGTGCCGACGACAATCACATCGACTTTGGAACCATTTCCCACGCGCATCGTCACGTCGTCCTTAGCCAATCTTCGCTTAATCCGTAGCCCCTGTTTCGAGTTGCAGATATTAGCAACAGAACCAGTATCAAATACCCAGGTGCTACTGCGAGCATTAGTAAGGTACACATCAATAACATGTATATCATATATACCTTTGTTCACCTTGCCATCTTTCTTATCCGCCAAATACTTGGGGCAGTTCCGCTTCCAGTGACCAGTCCCTTTGCAGTAGAAGCACTCAGTCTCAGGCTTAGGTCCAGACTTGGGTTTCTTCACTTGAGCAGCAACTGGCTTGCTGTTCTTCTTGAAGTTCCCCTTCTTCCCTTTACCCTTTTTCTTGAAACTGGTGGTCTTGTTGACCATCAACACTTGATGCTCCTTCTTGATTTCTACCTCCGCAGCCTTTAGCATCGTGAAGAGCTCGGGAATTGTCTTATCTATCCCTTGCATATTATAGTTCACCACGAAGCTCTTGTAGCTTGGTGGCAGTGATTGAATAATTCTGTCAATGACACTATAATCCGGAAGATTAACTCCCAGTTGAATCAAGTGATTGTTATACCCAGACATTTTGAGTATATGTTCACTGATGGAACTATTCTCTTCCATCTTGCAGCTGTAGAACTAATTGGAGACTTCATATCTCTCAATCCAGGCATTTGCTTGAAATATTAACTTCAACTCCTGGAAAATCTCATATGCTCCATGACGTTCAAAACATCGTTGAAGTCCCGGTTCTAAGCCGTAAAGCATGGCACACTGAACTATCGAGTAGTCTTCAGCTTTGCTCTGCCAGACGTTCATAACATCTGGCGTTGCTCCTGCAGCGGGTTTGGCACCTAGCGGTGCTTCCAGGACGTAATTCTTCTGTGCAGCAATGAGGATAATCCTCAAGTTACGGACCCAGTCCGTGTAATTGCTACCATCATCTTTCAACTTTGTTTTCTCAAGGAACACATTAAAATTCAACGGAACAACAGCACGGGCCATCTATCTACAACAACATAGACATGCAAAAATACTATCAGGTACTAAGTTCATGATAAATTAAAGTTCAATTAATCATATTACTTAAGAACTCCCACTTAGACAGACATCCCTCTAATCATCTAAGTGATCACGTGATCCATATCAACTAAACCATGTCCGATCATCACGTGAGATGGAGTAGTTTTCAATGGTGAACATCACTATGTTGATCATATCTACTATATGATTCACGCTCGACCTTTCGGTCTCAGTGTTCCGAGGCCATATCTGCATATGCTAGGCTCGTCAAGTTTAACCCGAGTATTCTGCATGTGCAAAACTGGCTTGCACCCATTGTATGTGAACGTAGAGATTATCACACCCGATCATCACGTGGTGTCTCGGCACGACGAACTTTCGCAATGGTGCATACTCAGGGAGAACACTTATACCTTGAAATTTAGTGAGAGATCATCTTATAATGCTACCGTCGATCTAAGCAAAATAAGATGCATAAAAGATAAACATCACATGCAATCAATATAAGTGATATGATATGGCCATCATCATCTTGTGCCTGTGATCTCCATCTCCAAAGCACCGTCATGATCACCATCGTCACTGGCTTGACACCTTGATCTCCATCGAAGCATCATTGTCGTCACACCAACTATTGCCTCCATGACTATCGCTATCGCTTAGTGATAAAGTAAAGCAATTACATGGCGATTGCATTTCATACAATAAAGCGACAACCATATGGCTCCTGCCAGTTGCCGATAACTGTGTTACAAAACATGATCGTCTCATACAATAAAATTTAGCATCATGTCTTGACCATATCACATCACAACATGCCCTGCAAAAACAAGTTAGACGTCCTCTACTTTGTTGTTGCAAGTTTTACGTGGCTGCTACGGGCTGAGCAAGAACCGTTCTTACCTACGCATCAAAAAACCACAACGCGGTATAGTGATTGCTTTTTGATCTTCAGAAAGAACCCTGTTCATTGAATCCGATTCAACTAAAGCTGGAGAGACAGACACCCACTAGCCACCTGTGTGCGAAGCACGTTGGTAGAACCAGTCTCGCGTAAGCGTACGCATAATGTCGGTCTGAGCCGCTTCATCCAACAATGCCGCTGAATCAAGAATCAACTAGCGACGACAAGCAATATGTATATACCCATGCCCACAACTCCTTTGTGTTCTACTCGTGCATATAACATCTACGCATAAACCTGGCTCGGATGCCGCTATTGGGGAATGCAGTAATTTCAAAAAAAATCCTACGCACACGCGAGATCATGGTGATGCATAGCAACGAGAGGGGAGAGTGTCGTCCATGTACCCTCGTAGACCGTAAGCGGAAGCGTTATGAGAACACGGTTGATGTAGTCGTACATCTTCACGATCCGACCGATCCAAGCACCGAACGCACGGCACCTCCGAGTTCAGCACACGTTCAGCTCGGTGATGTCCCACAAACTCCGATCCAGCAGAGCTTCGAGGGAGAGTTCCGTCAGCATGACGGCGTGATGATGGTGATGATGATGCTACCAACACAGGGTTTCGCCTAAGCACTGCTACGATATGACCGAGGTGGATTATGGTGGAGGGGGGCACCGCACACGGCTAAAAGATCAACTGATCAACTTGTGTGTCTATGGGGTGCCCCCCTCCCCCGTATATAAAGGAGTGGAGGAGGGCGAGAGGCCATCTGTCGGTGTCAAAACCGGCGGATCTCGGGTAGGGGGTCCCGAACTGTGCGTCTAGGCGGATGGTAACAGGAGGCAGGGGACACGATGTTTACCCAGGTTCGGGCCCTCTTGATGGAGGTAAAACCCTACGTCCTGCTTGATTGTTCTTGATGATATGAGTATTACAAGAGTTGATCTACCACGGGATCAGAGAGGCTAAACCCTAGAAGCTAGCCTATGGTATGATTGTATGTTGTCCTACGGACTAAAACCCTCCGGTTTATATAGACACCGGAGGGGGCTAGGGTTACACAGAGTCGGTTACAAGGAAGGAGATCTACATATCCGTATTGCCAAGCTTGCCTTCCACACCAAGGAGAGTCCCATCCGGACATGGGACAAAGTCTTCAATCTTGTATCTTCATAGTCCAACAGTCCAGCCAAAGGATATAGTCCGGCTGTCCGGATACCCCCTAATCCAGGACTCCCTCAGTAGCCCCTGAACCAGGCTTCAATGACGATGAGTCCGGCGCGCAGATTGTCTTCGGCATTGCAAGGCAGGTTCCTCCTCCGAATACTTCATAGAAGATTTTGAACACGAGGACCATGTCCAGCTCTGCAAAACAAGTTCCACGTACGACCGTAGAGAGAATAATATTTCCACAAATCTAATCTGCTGACGTACCCCGTAGCGTGACATCACACCACAGCGAGGTCTTTATTCGAATTGTTTTTCATAACCAATCTCAGCGTGTCTCGCGAGGCGGTTTCCTTGGCACGTCTTGTCGAAGCAGAGATTGTGTCCCCTTTATTACGGGATTCTCATTAATACGGACGTGGGTAACCCAACCGTGCCTATTGGTAGGACTCCTAGATCTTAGGCAAGTCCCAAATGGCCACGAGGAGGACGCTTGATATTCACCCTCTTTATAAAGGGGACAAGGCCTTTTCCTCTCGATCTTAATCGAATCCGCCTCCCGCCTCGAGTTCCAACACCCAAAGCTCAAGTTTAGGCACTTCGGACCTTCAACTATGTCCGGATCCAACCTTCAAGGTCGGTGGATGCCTTCCTCCGTCACGGAGGAGGACATCAAGAGGTTGAGAGAGGCCAGATATCTGACCGCCGAAATTTCGCATCGGCTGCCCGCCCGAGGGCAGGTCGTCCCTACTCCCGAACCCAACGAGAACGTCGTGTTCATCTCCCACTTCCTCCGAGGACTAGGCCTCGCTCTGGATCCCTTTGTTATGGGTCTTATGTTCTACTACGGGCTAGATTTTCACGATCTGGCCCCGGATTCCCTTCTTCACATCTTGACATTTATTGTCGTATGTGAGGCCTTCCTCCGCATTACCCCTCACTTCGGCCTATGGCTCAAGACCTTCAATGTGAAGCCGAAGATGATCGAGGGGCAGCACGCAGCGTGCGGATGCGCTTCAATAAGCAAAATTGTTGACGCTCTGTGGCCTGAGGGTTACTTCCTAGAGGTGTCCGGATTGTGGCAGCGGGAGGGGTTCTACATCACAGCTCCCCGAAGTGCCAAGTGGGTAGCTGCCCCCACCTTTCGCTCAGGCCCCCCACCACAACTGATGTCATGGATCAGCAGGGGGCTAAGCTGGGGTCCAGCCAAGGACGTGCCAATACTGCAAAGCCGTATCCGAGATCTCTTTGAGAGAGATTTCACTCTGGTTATGGTAGTGCAAGTCATGCTAGTTCGTCAAGTCCAGCCTTGCAAACGCCGGCCCCTTCGCCTGTGGGAATTTAACCTGGAAGGACCGCGAGCTGTTCAACATTTCCTCGGCATGACGCACGAAGAGATGTACAAATTGTTCTTCGGACCACAAATAATGTGTCCGGACATCACTGAGGATGCAGGTCTGAGCTGCAATCGCCCGGATACCCAAGTAAGTAGCCCCGCATCTGAACACACTGCCTGTTTATTTATCACAACATTGCCCTAAAAAGACGCTCTTTGACCCAGGATTGGATAGCAAAGGCAAAGTTGATCAGGTGTTCGGGCCCCCTCCCTAAGACCTCACCAAATCCCGTGCTAACCAGGATGCTGGAGATCGCACCTTATCAAGCGCCCTCAGGAGAAGATAAAGGGGGGAACAAGGAGGCTAGCGCTTCCGCGAAGGAGGTTAGCCGAGGGAGGAACTAAAACTTCCTCTCCCCAAGGACGGAAGAGAACCGCCTCTGAGGACCCGGAGACAACGGTCTCCAAACAGGGGAAGAAATCTCCGCCGGAGGGTCCTGCCCTGGGGGATACCCTGGCCGCACTATGCCCTCAAGGGGATCAGCCCTCCACCGAGCTGTAAGTAAAAGGGTAAATGAAAATATATCGCTTTACCTCTAAGGAAAATAACCGAGGCATTTATCTTGCAGTTCGGATCTTAGCCCTTCTCAGCAGAGCTCGTCTTCAGGGGATCTTCTTCTAGAGATGATGGAGAGCGAAACGCCTCCCCCTGCCACATCGCCTCACGAGGCGGGCGACCCCGAGGTGTCGTCGTGGAGGGTTTCTCCTGATCCGGCAAGGCCAGAAGGTAATCCTATGGCCACCCGAAGTCCTCAGTATCCGGCTCTTGAAGAGAGCAATCAAAAGGGTCCGGCACCGTCTGGTGTGCGGTCGGATGTACTGAGGGATCTGCTAGAGCAAGCGGCTATCTCAGAAGAGCACCGCACATTGATGGGTGCGGTGATTGAAAGGATTTCGTCCGTCGAAAGCGGGTTGCATGAAGCCTTTATGAGTCTACTAACAGGTTTTGAGGTACACAAAATGATGTACATTTTTGACAGTATCGCACATTTTTAGATGTGCCCTGTGTAGATAGTAGCCCCTGAGACTCTGGTTGTCGTCGAAAATGGCGGCAAACAGAGGATCATAATCCCAGGTAATAACCAGACCGCCTTTATGTGCAGGTTGTTGAAGCTCTGGTGGCTAGCCGAACTGACGGGTTTGCTGAACTAAAGCAGCAACTGGATGCGGCAGATGTCGATATCGTGCTTGTTAACAAGCGGCTTGACGAGGCACAGGGTAGGTGATTTTTCTGGTGATTGTCACATAGTAAGAGCAGCATGATGCCAGTATCTTTAATATGTTGTGACTGCATATGGAGCTGCCACCATGGAGACCCTTCGGGCAGAGCTTGCCCGAGCCAAGGAGCAAGCAAGGAGTAGTAATGTGGGCGCTTTAAATGCGGCCGAAGAGTTAAGGGCCGAACAGGCCGCACATTGCGAGAGCAAAGAAAAAATTGCCAAGATTGCCGTGGAGTTAAAAGATGCTGCTGACCGTTACCGGCTTCTTGAAGAAGAAAACCGGGTGAAGGCGACTGACTTGGAGAAGGCCCGGGTGGCTGCCAAGGAAGCCCGCTCCAAAATTAGAGCGACTAAGGAGGAGCTGAATCAAGCTGCGGATATCGTTTCTGGGAAGCCCTTCTTGTTGCGGACTAAGTTCGGAGATCCGAAATATGCTCCTCTAGACCGGTATGGAGTTCTGCGGATGAGTACATGGATTTGGCTGCAAGTGCTGCAGATGCGACCGAGTACTTCAAGGATCAGAAAGGTCCTGAAGTGGAGAAGCTATTCTGGTCACAGTTTCACGCTCTAGTCCGTCCGCTGTTGTTGAATGAGCGATTGACCGGTTGGGCCGAGCTCCATAGATTATCCGGACTTGCCATGAGGTCCGTTGTGGATCATTTGTGGCCAGGAGGGCCAAGACCGAATAGCTACTTTAGCTTAGTGCAACAATTCCTTGGCGATGTGCCACGCATCAATGTAGTAAAGAGGTCAGCATGCATAGAAGGCTCGCGGATGGCCCTTGCCCGTGTCAAAACATACTGGGCGGAGATGGATGCCACTACTTTTGCGGCACAGGGTTCGGCCATAGGCCGAGTGGCTGCCGAGCACTACTTTGAAGAAGTTCTTGAAGGCGCTCATTTGATAGAGGCTCAGTGCTCAAAGAATATTATGTTTAAGTGACATGTATTCCCATTGTAAAAACAATGTTTTATTGAGTTTATCAAGGCTGTATTTATACTTTTGCCCGAAAGTACTATGATGCCTCCTGTGTGGCCGTTTATGTATATATGTATATAACCTGAAAGATGGTAGTCGTCGGCTTCAGCCCCCACGCATATAATGCGGGGGTGTTCGCAGAAGACGCATGTTCACACTTGATCCAACGTCTTGGTCCATTAAGGAGGTGATAGCGCAGCGAACTAGGCAATCGGACTATAATGCTTTAACACTTTCACTTAGCCAGAGGAGTTTGACAGTGGGGCTACTATATAGCCCCTAGTGGCTCCGCGCTCATCCGGATTCGGGGCGTGTACATGCCTGGCCGGGAAACGGCCCTTCGTTAAGGTGGAGGAATCCCGAAGATTCCGCTAGGTCGTCGAGTGGTTGACCAGTCTCACGCTATATCATGACAGTCAGTTTTCGGCTTTCTCTACTAAGGTGCTCGTCCGGATGAACCAGGGCACAATCGCAGTAGTTCTCCTGGTGCCGCCTTAGCCGATAGAGCGGAACGTAAGGCAGCAAAACACAGGAGCCGGGCAAACCCAACATTTGACCAAAGACATGATTCGGAGCTGATGCGTATAAGGCCAAACTCGCGACGCCGAACTCTCCCTAAGGTACTCGGTCTTTATGATGTAAACCGGGCCTAAACAGTGCCCTTTGTAATAAGCCCCTAGTGTCCAGATACGTGCAATATTCTGACGTGGCCACATGCTAATACGTCAACATCCTTCTCAATTGTACTGAGAATCCGGGGGATGTGTATCAACAAGAGACAGTAAAAAAGGTTTACGCAGGGTCTTAATCTAAAAAGAATCCTTGGAACGGGTCCCTGCTGCACGTCTGCGCCTGTGTCTCCGTTGTGCCGTATCCTGGACGGGTGTAGCACGATGGTCATTTGTAAAAGAGAGGAACTTAGTTGAAAAGTTGTCATGCAAAAAAGTAGGTTATACTAAATAAACCATGTACAGTTCAAGATGAGTAAAGTTGAGCCTAATTGTCACTTGTTTACACGCATTGAGCCCCTTGTACTGTTATAGGGGTATAGCCATCAAACTTGTATCAATTATATATAGCTGCGCCGGACTCGTCTAACCGTGTCTATGGTCTTAACGACCTGTCAGATGCTCTAGGTGGTGAGGCCGTCTAGTGTGCGGCTGCCAAGGCGGCCGCACGGTCTTCCGCACGCAAGGAGCGCTCAATATTTCCATTTACTGCAATGATGCCACGTGGACCGGTCATCTTAAGCATGAGAGAAGCGTAATGTGGTATTGTGTTAAAGCGAGCGAAAGCTTCGCGTCCGAGTAGTGCTTGATAGCCACTTTGGAATGGAGCGATGTGGAAGGTTAAATTTTCGCTGCGGAAGTTATCGGGAAAGCCAAATATAATCTCTAGTAGCAGGGAGCCCGTGCAATGGGCTTCTGGGCCCGGCGTTACTCCTTTAAAGGTAGTATTGCTATGACTAATTTTTGTTGGGTCTATCCCCATTTTGCGGACTGTGTCCTGGTATATCAGGTTTAAACTACTGCTGTCGTCCATCAGGACTCGTGTGAAGTGGTATCCGTCAATTATCGGGTCTAACACCAAGGCAGCCCATCCTGCATGTCGGATACTTGCCGAGTAATCCTGATGGTCAAAGGTGATCGGTTGGGACGACCAGTGGCAGAACTCCGCGGTGATAGGCCCTGGGGCCTGTGTCTCTAGGAGTGCTGTTTTGTTTCTCCCCTTCATCACGTGTAATACATTTACTATTTTGACTTTTGGTGGGAATTTCTTCTATTCCCCAGTGCTTTGCTTGCGAGGCTCGTCCTTGTCTTCGCTTGGTGTATCCTGCCCCTTGTGTTCGGCGTTGAGTTTGCCGGACTGCTTGAAGACCCAACATTCTCTATGGGTATGATTTGCAGGTTTATCGGGGGTGATGTGGATCTGGCATATTTGGTCCAGAATCTTGTTTAGGCTGGACAGTTCGTCTCTGTTGCCTTTGGAGGGCAGCTTTTGCTGACCTGGCCGAGAGCTTCTGAATCCGGCGTTTACCGCCGTGCTCTTCGGGCTGTCTTCTTTATTCCGGCGCTTGTTGTTGCTGCGTCGTGATTTCCCGTTTCCGTCCCTGACTTCAGATGTACTTGGGTCGCTGGTGCTGCATCGGGCTAACCAGTTGTCCTCGCCCGCGCAAAAGCGGGTCATGAGGCTTGTTAATGCTGCCATTGTTCTCGGCTTTTCTTGGCCGAGGTGTCTGGCAAGCCATTCGTCTCGAACGCTGTGCTTGAAAGCTCCTAAGGCTTTGCCGTCCGGACAATTGACTATTTGGTTCTTTTTAGTGAGGAACCTGTTCCAAAGCTTTCGGGCTGACTCTCCGGGCTGTTGAGTTATATGACTTAAATCGTCTGCATCCGGTGGTCGGACATAGGTCCCTTGAAAATTTGCTCGAAAAGCGTCTTCGAGCTCTTCCCAACTTCCAATGGAGTTTTCGGGGAGGCTTTTAAGCCAGTGCCGAGCTGGCCCTTTGAGCTTGAGGGGTAAGTACTTGATGGTGTGGAGATCGTCTCCTCGAGCCATGTGGATATGGAGGATGTAGTCCTCAATCCAGACCCCAGGGTCTGTCGTACGCCTCTATGTTTACGGGTTTGAATCCCTCTGGAAATTCATGGTCCAGCACCTCATTGGTGAAACATAGGGGGTGCGCGGCACCCCTGTATTTGGGTGTACCGTGGTGTTCAGATTTTTGTTGTGTTGCATTGCGTGCTGGAGCGCGCTTGCTTGGTCCGTAGATGGATCTGGCTGCGCCGTCCTTTTGATGCGAGCCCTCACGTGGATCGCGTACTGGCTTGTGTGCGGCGTCGTTTGCCGCTCTAAGTTGGCCACGGGGTCGTCTATCCGACCGGATGGCTGTTTTGTTTTTTGATTGCGGGGGATCTAAGGCCTCCTCATCGAATTCAGGTAGCAGCTTCCGCTTCGGGTAGCTCTTTGTGTGGCGACTACCGCCGTATTTTGCTGCAGTGTTGAGTACATTACTCCATCTAATTCTGAGTGTGTCTTGTGCAGCCCTGAGCCTTTGCTTCTGCTTTTTCAGACTCCTCGCAGTGGCAACAACCCTTTGATGGGTATTCTGTTGCTCCGGGTGCCTGTCCGGTGTCATGTCATCCGGACTGTTATCCTCACCGGAGTCGGGTTGTTCGGTTTGATTCTCCGTGTTGCCGTGGTCGGACGGTGGTTCAATGCCATGTTTGTCGTCCGCTGGCTCACCTTGCTCTATCGCTGGGTCTATATGATCGATGTTTCTGCCGAGGCGGGATTTGGAGCGGCGCTTACGCTGCCGCTTTGACTGCTTCTCGGGGGAACGATCCTCCGCTGCGTCCTTCCATTCCTCGTCGTCGTTTTCTTTCGGTGTGTCCACCATGTATACATCATATGATGAAGTGGGTGTCCAGTGCCCTGTGGGCAGTGGCTCCTGTTCGTCTCCCGCATCGTCGTCCATACCGTCGATGTCTGCGGAGTCGAAGTCGAGCATGTCGGTCAAATCGTCGACAGTGGCTACTAAGTGGGTGGTGGGTGTGCGGCGAATTTCTTTGTCATACACATCCCAATCCTGCCGGACATAGTTCGGCCAGGACTCTCCTGACAAGGAGAGAGACTTTAATGAATTCAGTATGACGCCGAAGGGCGAGTGCTGAAAGATATCCGCGAAGGTGAACTCCATGATTGGCGCCCAGTCGGATTCGATAGGCATGGGCGCAGGCAGTTCAGAGTCCGTGGTCGGGGAAGGATCCGGCAGTTCGGCGACACGGCTCTCGTTAGGGGTGAAGCTGGCATTTGGCTCTATCGCTGCTAAGAGTGCGGCCTCCATGGCGGGGTCTATCCACCCGTCCTTGGATGGCGCAACTGGCTCCGAATTGAGGGTCGGAGCGGTCGCCGGTGCGATCTCCCGAACACTGTCCATGGTAGTGCTAAATCATACTCATCGTGAGTGTGTGGCGCACAAGGCAGGGGCTCGAATCCATCGAAGATCAAGTCTTCGCGGATATCGGCCGTATAGTTTAAGCTTCCAAACCTGACCTGGTGGCCAGGGGCGTAACTCTCGATCTGCTCCAAATGGCCAAGCAAGTTGGCCCGCAGTGCAAAGCCGCCGAACACAAATATCTGTCCGGGGAGAAAATCTCACCCTGGACTGCATCGCTGTCGATGATCGAAGGAGCCATCAAGCCTAACGGCAACGACACAGAGGAACTCTCAATGAAAGCACCAATGTCGGTGTCAAAACCGGCGGATCTCGGGTAGGGGGTCCCGAACTGTGCGTCTAAGGCGGATGGTAACAGGAGGTAGGGGACACGATGTTTTACCCAGGTTCGGGCCCTCTTGATGGAGGTAAAACCCTACGTCCTGCTTGATTATTCTTGATAATATGAGTAGTACAAGAGTTGATCTACCACGAGATCGGAGAGGCTAAACCCTAGAAGCTAGCCTATGGTATGATTGTATGTTGTCCTACGGACTAAAACCCTCCGGTTTATATAGACACCGGAGGGGGCTAGGGTTACACAAGGTCAGTTACAAAGGAGGAGATATACATATCCGTATTGCCTAGCTTGCCTTCCACGCCAAGTAGAGTCCCATCCGGACACGAGACGAAGTCTTCAAATGTTATGTCTTCATAGTCCAACAGTCCGGCCAAAGGATATAGTCCGGCTGTCCGGAGACCCCCTAATCCAGGACTCCCTCAGTTATTATCAATGAACTATCGAAATTCAAGGATCCGGCAGTTCGGCGACATGGCTCTCGTTAGGGGTGAAGCTGGCATTTGGCTCTATCGCCGCTGAGAGTGTGGCCTCCATGGCGGGGTCTATCCACCCGTCCTTGGATGGCGCAACTGGCTCCGAATTGAGGGCCGGAGCGGTCGCCGGTGCGATCTCCCGAACACTGTCCGATGGTAGTGCTAAATCATACTCATCATGACCGTGCAGCGCACTTGGCAAGGGCTCGAATCCGTCGAAGATCAAGTCTCCGTGGATGTCGGTAGCGTGGTTTATGCTTCCAAACCTAACCTGGTGGCCAGGGGCGTAGCTCTCGATCTGCTCCAAATGGCCAAGCGAGTTGGCCCGCAGTGCGGAGCTGCCAAATACAAAGGTCTTTCCGGGGAGAAAAGTCTCACCCTGGACTGCATCGCTATCGATGATTGAAGGAGCCATCCAGCCTTATGGTGACGACACAAAGCAACTCTCAATGAAAGCACCAATGTCGGTGTCAAAACCGGCGGATCTCGGGTAGGGAGTCCCGAACTGTGTGTCTAGGTGGATGGTAACAGGAGGCAAGGGACACGATGTTTACCCAGGTTCGGGCCCTCTTGATGAAGGTAAAACCCTACGTCCTGCTTGATTGTTCTTGATGATATGAGTATTACAAGAGTTGATCTACCACGAGATCAGAGAGGCTAAACCCTAGAAGCTAGCCTATGGTATGATTGTATGTTGCCCTACGAACTAAAACCCTTCGGTTTATATAAACACTGGAGGGGGCTAGGGTTACACAGAGTCGGTTACAAGGAAGGAGATCTACATATCCGTATTGCCAAGCTTGCCTTACACGCCAAGGAGAGTCCCATCCGGACACGGGACGAAGTCTTCAATCTTGTATCTTCATAGTCCAACAGTCCGGCCAAAGGATATAGTCCGGCTATCCGGATACCCCCTAATCCAGGACTCCCTTAGTAGCCCCTGAACCAGGCTTCGATGACGATGAGTCCGGCGCGCAGATTATTTTCGGCATTGCAAGGCAGGTTCCTCCTCCGAATACTTCATAGGAGATTTCCACAAATTCCACATACCACCGTAGAAAGAATAATATTTCCACAAATCTAATCTGCTGACGTACCCCGTAGCGTGACATCACACCACAGCCAGGTCTTTATTCAAATCGTTTTTCATAACCTATCTCAGCGTGTTTCGTGAGGCGACTTCCTTGGCACGTCTTGTCGAAGCAGAGATCGTGTCCCCTTATTACGGGATTCCCATCAATACGTACATGGGTAACCCAACCGCGCCATCAATTACGGCGCTTGGGGGATAAGCGAGTTGTACCAGGCTGGTGGGGGCGCATAGTTTCGTTCGCCATTATAAAGGGATAAGGTTTCACCTTTTTCTACCCACGCCTTCTTCCTCCTTGCTCATCCATTCTCGCGCACTCGAGCTCCAGCGCCCAAGTCCACATCCTTCTCCTCAACTCTATCCAAACATGTCCGGAGCGGGAGGCAAGTGGATGGTCTCCTCCATCACGGAGGGACACATCAAAAAACTACGTGGGGCCGGATACTTAGCCGCGGATATCGCGCACCGGCTGCCAGCCGCGGGTCAAATCATCCCTACCCCGGAACCTCATGAAAGGGTGGTTTTCCTCCCCCACTTTGTCCGCGGACTGGGGTTTCCCCTCCATACATTCGTCCGCGGCCTTATGTTCTATTACGGGCTGGACTTTCATGATCTGGCCCCGAATTTCGTCCTCAACATCTCGGCGTTCATTGTCGTGTGCGAGGCTTTCCTCCGCATCTGGCCCCACTTCGGCATGTGGCTGAAGACCTTCAATATCAAGACGAAGGTAGTAGGCGGCCAACAAGCGGAATGCGGCGGAGCCATGGTGGGCAAAATGCCCAACGTTACATGGCTCGAGGGCTCCTTCGTGGAGACCATAAAGGGGTGGCAATCGGGGTGGTTCTACATCACCGAGTCGCGCGACACCAACTGGGTGGCGGCCCCCGAGTTTCGATCCGGGATCCCCACGCGGCTCACTTCCTGGAAGGAGAAGGGCCTGTCCTGGGGTTCATCGGTGGAGCTGGACGGACTCCAGAAGTGTATCCGGAACATGATAAGCAAGAAACTTAAGCTTGTCAACATAGTCCAGGTCATGCTCTTCCGCCGGATCCTCCCGTGTCAACAACAGGCTTTCAACTTATGGGAGTTCGACCCGGCCCAACACCAAACTCTACGTGAGCTCTTCGACATGATGCATAAGGACGTCTAGAAGGTGCTGTTCAAGGGCGCCGAGGTCCCTCCTTCTCTTACCGAGGACCGCGGGCTAAGCGCGAAGCGCCCTGCGAATCCGGTAAATTCTGTACATCTGGTAGGGTATTTATTTCCCATAGCTTAACCATGTGCGAGGTCTGAGCTCCCATGCCTTTGACATGACTTGGTGGAGACATCGGAGCAGATTAACTATCCAGCCCCTCTGCCCAAACACCCTGCAGACGCTCTCCTGACGGAGATGCGGACTCCAGCTCCTTATGAGGTGCCGGAGAAGACCAAGAAGAAGGACAAGGGAACCCGAAAGAGTTCCCGGTGCCAGGTGGTATCGGACTCATCGTCCGATAACTCCGAGACGCACTCCTCCCGTGAAAACAAGGAGGAGGAAGAAGAAGACTTTCCCCCTCCAGCCGGGGGAGACAAGAAAAGAAGGTCGCCCCAACCGGGGAGGCCGAAGGGTCCAAGAAGGGAAGGACTCTCCTTCCGGACTGTTCCACCGCCGCCGCCGACGGCGAAGACGAGTGGTTACTCAGGGCCAAGCCCCTGGCGAAGTCGTAAGTATTTGGATACCAGAGTAACTCATAGCATACTTTTATTGCACTGCTTCTCCTAACGTTGAATATGATCATGCAGTCCGCCCCGAGCCCATATCGACGTATCCTCGTCGGACGGTTCCTTGGACTCGTCGGATATGGATAGTGATACACTTCCAACCGCCTCCTCTCCTTGCCCTACGGACAATGTCAAGGTATTGTCTCAAGGGGCATCGAGCCGGGGGAGATAGTCCCGGAGGCGCCTCAAGGCGACCTTCCGGACTCCAGGCGCGAAGGGAGCGAGACTCCCAAGGGCTCCAAGTTCGGTCCTCAGCCGAACACCGCACCGGAACCTCCAGTGGTTCCGGACTCAGGCAGGCGGCCCCTAACGGTGTCCTGGACTAGGGGGTACTCACCACGTCATCTCCCGATCTGTTAGATTGGGCCGAGGACCCCCATGGCCGTATACTCATGGGCCAGTTCGGACAGTTGCCGCATACAAGGAAGATTCCACAAAGACTTGGTGATCAAGACAAGGTCTCCTCCCCACCGGCGTATTCGGCTAGGACTCTTGTTATCCTAGGCCTCTGGTGCATTATATAAACCGAGGCCAGGCTAGTCGATAGAGATATACAACAATCATACCATAGGCTAGCTTCTAGGGTTTTAGCCTCTACGATCTCGTGGTAGATCAACTCTTGTAATACTCATATCATCAATATCAATCAAGCAGGATGTAGGGTATTACCTCCATCAAGAGGGCCCGAACCTGGGTAAACATCGTGTCCCCTGCCTCCTGTTACCATCGATCCTAGACGCATAGTTCGGGACCCCCTACCCGAGATCCGCCGGTTTTGACACCGACAGCCCCCTTCCAAGAGGGGCAAGCCGCCCGTGCCAGTGACCTCTGTCCATCCAGAGGCACCGAACAACCTGCTGGGAGCGCTTCGCAGCGCTTCCATCGACGAAGAGCACCGCACTATTATGAGTGCGGTGATCAAGAAAGTTCAGTCCGCCAAGAGCGGACTGACTGATGTCTGTGCCAGCCTTCTAACAGGCTTTGAGGTAAGTGTTTAAAATATAGGAAAATATTACCGCATAGACAGTAGCCCCTGATGCTCTGTTTGGTGTTCACAAAGAAAAGCCGAATAGAGGATCAAATAATATCTGCAGGAGTCTAATATAAGTATGTCTGTATGCGTATGCAGGCGTCGCTGCTGACCTCTGCCGCACTGACTGCGAAGGTCACCGCACTGAGGCAGAACCTCGAGCGGTCCGAGAAAGAGCTTGGCCTTGCCAAGAGGCAGCTCGAGGAGAACAAAGGTAAGTAATGCCTTGTCTATATATATATATATAAGATGCGGTTGCAAAATGATAGGATCATCATGGATGTGCCAGGGGCCACGACCGAAGTGGCGACGCTGAAGCAAGCGCTATCCGAGGCCGAAAACAAAGTGGCCAAGGAGCGCACCGAGCGAGAAAAACAAGAGGCACGGGTGGGCGAGGTGCAGCAAGAGCTCCAGGCTCTCGTGAAGAAGCACGAGGATTTGGAGCTTGACTCGAAGATGCGAGAGTCCGAGCTTGTCGCGGATCTCGAAAGCACAAAGCATGCCAAGGTTGAAGCCCAGAAGGCCCTCCAGGAAATTGAGGCGATGAGGAAGATAGTGGTGGGTAAGGCATTCAATATGCAAATCAAGCATGTGAAAGTAAATTACTTGTTACTTACCCGAGTCCGGAGCTCTCCAGGAGCATTCGCAGATTTGCCTCGCAGCATGTCGGATGCCGCGAAGTATTACCAAGCCGAGGAGGGAAGCTCGACGGAGAAGTTGTTCTGGTCTCAGTATACTCGGACCGAACACCCGATGCCTGTGAGCGACCAGCTGAAGCAACTGGTCGAGCTGCACAAGGCGGCCGAACAGGCCATGAGGGGCCTTATAGTCCGGATATGGCATGGCGACTCCCTTCCCAACAGCTACTTCGGCCTGGTGAGGTAGCTTGTGGATGCCTGCCCACGGTTGGAAGTCATTAAGCGGTCCATCTGCATTGAAGGTGCACGCCGGGCTTTTGCCCGTGCGAAGGTGCACTGGGCCAAGATGGACGCCGAGAAGCTGGTGAAGGAGGGGCCGCCGCAGGGCAAGGAGCATCGCCACCCCGAAATGTATTATGAGGGTGTTCTGAAGGGTGCCCGTCTTGTGCCGGATGAGTGTGCGAAGGATGTAATTTTTGAATGAACTTGCTCGTGTGATCCTGTATTATGAAAACTTGTTCATATGCGCTATGCAACGCTTGTTTGAATTTAAAATATTACCTTCTGTGCGGCTATTTATTAAATCTGAGAGATGGCCAGTCGTCGGCTTCTGCCCCCATGCCACGAGTGCTGGGGTGTTCAGGATAAATCTGAGCACTCTTTTTCCCATTTTTGGGTCCTTCGAGGGAGGTGCTCAGCACAACGAACAAGGCAATCAGACTATAATGCTTTATCACTCTCACTTAGCCACAGAACTCTACAATTTTAAATTTTGGCAAAGCCCCTAGTATTCGGAAGGCCGAATTCGGGGCGCTATACACGCCTTAAGCCGGACAAAGCCGACTCCTCGCTCTAAGCGGCATAAGTCTTTAGGGACTCGAGACCTCTCGAGCAGCGACCAGCTCTCGCCTTATCATGACAGTCAGTTTTAGCTTTCTCTACTGAGGTGCTTGCCCAGATGAACCAGGGCACAATCGCAGTAGTTCTCCCAGTGCTACCTTAGCCGATATAGCGGAACGTAAGGTACCAAAACATGGGAGCCGGGCAAACCCAACTATTGACCTAAGACATGATTCGGAGCTGATGCATATAATGCTATAAGTTTGGGGTGCCGCACTGTCGAAAGTGTTCGGACTTCTCACGCCGTATTATGGGGTACGCTTAAGCCCCTGGCGTATTGGCCGTACCAGAGTGTACGGGTGCTGAATGTCATGAATGAACATATATATATATATATATATAAGAAGAATAGAGAATGCTATAATAGACTAGTGCTATGCATTGCTTATTCAAAAAGGTGCGTCGAAGCAGAATGATACAAGTAGTGCGATAAGCAAAGAGTAGGACTATTTGACATGCCCCCTCCAAGGGCAAGCTGAGGAATGGTATTTAGTATTTCACTCGTTATCAGAGACCACCTGGGAGTTCCATGGTGCGACGTAGCTTTCTGCCTCCTTGGTTGTTGTATCGTGTGTCCGGCAATCGTACTGCCGGACGGGGTTTCCAGAGAGTAAAGTCCTGAAAGAGAGAAAAAATAATAAGACTGGAAGCCCCTAGTGCGGTTGAGCCGCGTTTTGGGGCGTGCCGTACTCGTGCCCCCCTCCCCCACCTATGCCCATGGTATTTTTAATGCGTAATTATGTACGCGTGGCATGGATTTCGCCGTTTGGCTGGGACTGGGGTGGGGGCCGCATTGCTATGCGAGCTCGGAGCGTGCCAGGCGGTCTTGTTGCAGATTACTCCAGGCACGCTTGACGGTGTCCGGGCGTTTAATCACCGAACTGGTGGATTGCCTGAAGAGGTTGCTTTGTGCTTCTGCTGCGAGGGCCGCAGTGTGCTCCTCCGTGCGAAGAGAGCACTCTGTGTTTCCATTTACTGTGATGACCCCCCGAGGTCCTGGCATCTTGAGCTTGAGGTATGCATAATGCGGTACCGCATTGAATCTCGCAAATGCGGTTCGCCCGAGCAGTGCATGATAGCCACTGCGGAACGGGACTATATCGAAGATTAACTCCTCGCTTCGGAAGTTATCCGGGGATCCGAAGACCACTTCCAGTGTGACTGAGCCTGTGCAATGGGCCTCTACACCTAGTATGATGCCTTTGAAGGTCGTTTTTGTGGGTTTGATCCTTGAGGGGTCTATACCCATTTTGCGCACTGTGTCCTGATAAAGCAGGTTCAGGCTGCTGCCGCCGTCCATAAGGACTCGAGTGAGGTGAAATCCGTCGATGATTGGGTCTAGGACCAGTGCGACAAAACCACCATGACGGATACTAGTGGGATGGTCCCTGCGATCGAAGGTGAACGGACAGGAGGACCATGGGTTGAACTTTGGGGCGACTGGCTCCAACGCATATACGTCCCTTAACGCACGCTTCCGCTCCCTCTTGGGGATGTGGGTTGCGTATATCATGTTCACCGTCCGCACTTGTGGGGGGAACCTCTTCTGTCCTCCGGTGTTCGGCGGTCGGGGCTCCTCCTCGTCATCGCTATGTGGCCCCTTATCTTTGTTTTCGGCATTTAACTTGCCGGCCTGCTTGAACACCCAACATTCCCTGTTGGTGTGGTTGGCTGGCTTGTCGGGGGTGTCGTGTATTTGACACGAGCGATCGAGTATACAGTCCAAACTGGACGGGCCCGGGGTGTGGTTGGTTGGCTTTTTCCGCTGACCGGGTTTAGAGCCTCTGAATCCGGCATTGACTGTAGTATCCTCAGTATTGTCGTTGTTGATGCGGCGCTTGTGTTTGTTGCGACGTGACCTGCCATTGCTATCCTTGCTATCCGAAATACCATGGTTCTTTGATATGTTATTGCTTTGAGCCAGCCAGCTGTCCTCTCCCGCGCAAAAGCGGGTCATGAGTGTCGTGAGGGCTTCCATAGATTTTGGCTTTTCCTGGCCAAGGTGCCGGGCGAGCCACTCGTCGCGGATGTTCTGCTTAAAAGCTGTTAGGGCCTCTGCATCCGGACAGTCGACGATTTGATTTTTCTTTGTTAGGAACCGTGTCCAGAATCGCCTGGCCGATTCCTCTGACTGCTGAATTATGTGGCTCAAGTCATCGGCATCTGGTGGTCGCACATAAGTGCCCTGGAAGTTGTCGAGGAATGCGGCTTCCAGATCCTCCCAACAGTCAATGGATTCTGCTAGCAGGCTGTTGAGCTAGTGCCGAGCTGGTCCTTCGAGTTTGAGTGGGAGGTATTTGATGGCGTGTAGATCGTCATCGTGGGCCATGTGGATGTGCAGGAGGAAGTCCTCGATCCATACCGCAGGATCTGTTGTGTCGTCGTATGATTCGATATTTACGGGTTTGAAACCCGGGATTTGGTGATCCATTACTTCGTCTGTGAAGCATAGGGGGTGTGCGGCGTCTCTGTACTGGGCTATGTCGCGACGCAACTCAAATGAGTCTTGTCCGCTGTGTTCGGCCCGACCGGATTTACTTTTACTGTATCCGGCGTGATGGTTATCATCTCGCGTAGTGGCGTGCCCTCGTGATTCATAGATCGATCTTGCGTGTTTTGTTTTGTCCTCTAATACGTCTCGCAGGTCTAGCGTGTTTCCCCATGCCTTGACATTTTTATTTGAGTGGCGTCGAGGTGCGGGCTGAGCTTTTGGCTGAAATGCCTCTCTGTCGCGGCCACGAGGTGGCCGATCAGCCGCGTCATACGCTGGAGATGTAGGTTTTAATGCTTCCTCCTCCAGTCGGGGTAGCAACCTGCGCTTTGGATAACTCTTGGAGGGGCGTTCGAGTTCATATTCCTCGGCCGCAAGGACTTCAGTCCATCTGTCAGCTAGCAAATCTTGATCAGCTTGAAGCCGATGTTGCTTTTTCTTAAGGCTATTTGCCGTGGCAATAAGCCGGCGCTTGAAGCGCTCTTGCTCGACGGGATCCTCAGGCACGACAAATTCATCATCGTCGAGGCTTACCTCGTCTTCGGAGGGAGGCATGTAATTATCATCCTCCGTCTCTCCATCTGCCGCTCTCTCGGGAGGGCTGGCTTCTCCATCCTCCTGCTCTAAATCTTGCTGGAGGGGATTGTTGTCATCTTCGACACTGTCCGGAGTGCTATTATCTCCTGTGCCGGTATCACCGCTTTTGCTTTGACGAGACTTAGAGCGGCGCCGCTGACGTCGGCGCTTGGGTTGCTTCTTGGAGGGGTCATCCTCCGTTGTCCCGTCCTCATTGCCTTCTTTGGGTGTGTCCACCATGTATATATCATATGATGAGGTGGCTGTCCAGTGCCCTTTGGGCAGTGGTTCCTGTTCGTCTCCCGCATCGTCGTCCATACCGTCGATGTCTTTGGAGTCGAAGTCGAGCGTGTTGGTCAAATCGTCGACGGTGGCTACTAAGTGGGTGGTGGGTGGGCGGCGAATTTCTTCGTCATCCGCATCCCAATCCTGCCGGACATAGTTCGGCCAGGACTCTCCTGACAAGGAGAGAGACCTTAATGAGTTCAGTATGTCGCCGAAGGGCGAGTGCTGAAAGATATCCACGGAGGTGAACTCCATGATCGGCGCCCAGTCGGATTCGATAGGCACGGGCGCAGGCGGTTCGGAGTCCGTGGCCGGGGAAGAATCCGGCAGTTCGGCATCACGGCTCCCGTGAAGGGTAAGGTCGATACTTGGCTCGATCGCCGCTGAGGATACGGCCTCCGTAGCGGGGTCTATCCCCCCGTCCATGGGTGGCGCAATTGGCTCCAAATTAAGGGTCGGAGCGGTTGCCGGTGCGGTCTCCTGAATATTGTCCGATGGTAGAGCTAAATCATGCTCATCGTGACCGTGCGGCGCACTCGGCAGGGGCTCGAATCCGTCGAAGATCAAGCCTCCGCGGATGTCGGCCTTGTAGTTTAAGCTTCCAAACCTGACCTGGTGACCAGGGGCGTAACTCTCGATCTGCTCCAGATGGCCAAGCGAGTTGGCCCGCAGTGCGAAGCCGCCGAATACAAAGATCTGTCCGGAGAGAAAAGTCTCACCCTGGACTGCATCGCTATTGATGATCGAAGGAGCCATCAAGCCTAACGATGACAACACAGAGGAACTCAACGAAAGCCAGGCTTCAATGACGATGAGAGAGGGAAGGAGGAGAGAGAGGGAAGGAGGAGAGAGGGGGAAGGAAAGGGGGGCGCCGCCCCTCCCCCCTCCTTTTCCAATTCGTACTAGAGGGAGAGGGGGTGCGCGGCCTGACCTAGCCGCCCCTCTTCTCCACTGAGGCCCAATAGGCACATTACACTCCCCGGGGGGTTCCGGTAACCCCCCGGTACTCTGGTATTTGTCCGAACTTGCCCGGAATCCTTCTGAAGTCCAAACATAGTCGTCCAATATATTGATCTTTATGTCTCGACCATTTCGAGACTCCTTGTCATGTCCGTGATCATATCCGGGACTCCGAACTACCTTTGGTACATCAAAACACATAAACTCATAATACCGATCGTCACCGAACGTTAAGCGTGCGGACCCTACGGGTTCGAGAACTATGTAGACATGACCGAGACTCGTCTTCGGTCAATAACCAATAGAGGAACCTGGATGCTCATATTGGCTCCTATATATTCTACGAAGATCTTTATCGGTCAAACCGCATAACAACATATGTTGTTCCCTTTGTCATCGATATGTTACTTGCCCGAGATTCGATCGTCGGTATCCTCATACCTAGTTCAATCTTGTTACCGGCAAGTCCCTTTACTCATTCCGTAATGCATCATCCCGCAACTAACTCATTAGTCACAATGCTTCAAGGCTTATAGTGATGTGCATTACCGAGAGGGCCCAGAGATACCTCTCCGACAATCGAAGTGACAAATCCTAATCTCGATCTATGCCAACTCAACAAGCACCATCGGAGACACCTGTAGAGCACATTTATAATCACCCAGTTACGTTGTGACGTTTGGTAGCACACAAAGTGTTCCTCCGATACTCGGGAGTTGCATAATCTCATAGTCATAGGAACATGTATAAGTCATGAAGAAAGCAATAGCAACAAACTAAACGATCATCGTGCTAAGCTAACGGATGGGTCAAGTCAATCACATCATTCTCTAATGATGTGATCCCGTTAATCAAATTACAACTCATGTCTATGGTTAGAAAACATAACCATCATTGATTCAACGAGCTAGTCAAGTAGAGGCAAACTAGTGACACCCTGTTTGTCTATGTATTCACACATGTACTAGGTTTCCGGTTAATACAATTCTAGCATGAATAATAAATATTTATCATGATATAAGGAAATATAAATAATAACTTTATTATTGCCTCTAGGGCATATTTCCTTCAACAACAACAACAGAATGGTGGTTTTGGTACGTCGGATATGAAGATTTGTCATAGATTAAAAATCATAGTGACAAAAAAACATGACGCCAGAAAGGTTGAATGTCCAGGTGAATTAGAAGCACCATCCATGACACTATTAACATAAAAACTACTAGGTGACTGAACATGATGAAAAAAGTGATCAAACATAAACTTGCAGGTCCCGGTAATTTTGAAGCATCACACGTGGTAATTTTGAGAACCAGGACCTTATAATTTCAAGCACTATAGACTGGTAATTCAAGCATTATGCCCCTAATAAATTTAAGCAATATACTCTTGTAATTCCCATAACCATGACTCTGATATAATTCCAAGCACTATAGCCTGGCAATGCAAGCACCATGCCCTGGTAATTTCAAGCACTACGAGACTGTAGTATTAAGCAGTAAAAGATGATGGGAACAAGAGAAGTAGCAAGGTAATCATGAACAAAGGGGATAGAGACCTAATTTTGCAGCATGCAATTATCAGGTCATGAACAAGGCACAAATCATGAACAAAATATGGAAACCTAACCAACAACACATAATACATGTGTCACACAAACCATCAAGGGGGCAAATCTGGATTTAGTGTACAACCCCACCTACATACAACTTACAATTCAAACTCTAAAAAACCACCTACTGCAGATTCCAAACCACATGCCAAAATGAAATCCGTGGACCACACATAACAAATCCGAAATGCACCCCCAAATTAAATCTACAAAAATCAACAACTCGTAAAAAAAACGACGGGGAACCGCCACAAAACAACAACACCACCCACCCGCTGACCAAATCTGCATGAATCAATCACATCCCGTACTTGATCTGCTAGCAGCCGTCCACACAATCCTAACGTTGCCGCTGAATGACCTTACACTATCGGCCGATACGAGGAGCACAACAATGCAGATCCGCTGCGGAACGGAGGGGGGGAAAGCATTGCGCAAAACAGGGGAATGGGGAAGGAACCTCACCGGCAAACAACCGCCGTCCACCACAAAACCAGAACGTGCTTCTGCCCGAATCGCCGCAGATGGAGGAGAGATTGAGAGGCGAGGCATAGCAATGTTGAGTTGCCCACGGTCGCGAAACTGAAGAGAGGGGGTGAATGCGGGCGGAGAAAAGAGGGATGTGGAGATCGTGCGCTATTGGGCGAAGTGTGCGGTGCGACAAGGACCCACACAAGTCAGTTAGAGACGCACGGCGCGACGGCTACGCGCACACGAGAACACACGGTTGATCGTGAACTAACCACGCCAGCGCATTCGGACGTCAAATTCAAAAAGGACGGCAACAACGTCGTTCGGATTTTTGCGGTTTTCAGGTGGTTCGGATTTTATCTTTTTCGGTTTTTATAAAGATATATGTGTTTTTTTGCAAAAATATACTCACTCTATCCCAAAATAAGTGACTTAACTTTGTACTAAATTATTTTGGGACAGAGGGAGTAGTATTTTCTCTGTTTCGTTTGAATTATAAGATGTTTTTCTTTTTTGCGAGTGATTATAAGATGTTGTTAACTTCTTTCAAAATCAGATGTATACAGACATGTTTTAGTGTGTTTGTTCACTCGTTTCAGTTCGTATTAAAAAAATATTATAGTATTTATAGCCATATAGGAAGAGCAGTTGAACTCGCTGAGGCAAGAAAAAGCCAAGAACAGTACCGTGGAGGGGACCGAGGACAACAATCCCCGGCCCCAGGATACCGGGAAGCCAGAGGGGAAACTGGAACTTCATGGAGGGAAGCTGCACCTCTCGCCCCGCTCACGCTGCGGTGGAAGTTGCAAGTTGCAACTCCAACTCCACCGCTGGGAGCCCAGCCGCAGCCCCAAACCCAGCACCAGCCGTCCGCCCTCCCTCCCTACCTTCGTCGGTTGTCTCTCTCTCGGTCACGCTCGCGCTCACGCGCCCACGCACGCACCGCACCGGATAGATGAAGATGGACGTCCCCCCGCCCCCTCCCCCTCCCCCTCCCCAACCCTCACCTCCCTCCCGTTCCCGTGGCCTGCCTGAGTCCCGACTCCACGCGGCCCCGCTCTCGGTTTCCCTCCCTTCCCCGTCCGGATCTATCTACCTTTCCCCCCACCCACCCCTCCGCCGCCCTCCTGGATTCCCCGCCCCCGGCCGGCCGGCCTCGCTGGGTGCTCGGTCTCGCCTGCGCCATGGACGACGCCGGGGAGCCGCGCCTGCCCAGGAAGAAGGGCACCAAGCGGCCCCCTCCCTCGGCGCCGCCGCCGCCGCCCGCCCAGGGCGGCGGCAGGGGGAGGGACAGGTTCGACTCCCTCTGGCGGGACTACCACGATTTGCTCAAGGTGCTCCCGTCTCTCTCCTTCCGCCGTTGTTGGCCGCCGCCGCCGACTCGTCGAACCTCTTCCTACCCTGTATACAAGTCCATCGTATAATACACTACATTGTATCCGTGGCCTTGTTTGTCGGCGTCACAACCCGCGGCGTCACGCCGCCGTTTGATCTTCTGTACTGGCAGATTGCTTTTCTGTCTGATTGCTGGTTTACTAGTCCAGTTGGAGGATTGTTAAATTCGGGATTGAGGGTTCGATTGTACCGCTAATGTTTGGTAACAAAGGGGTTTCACCGTGTCAATGAATTAGTCTAGTTCTACCAGTACGGTCTAATGCCTTGGATACTGTATATGTTCTCGATTGGACTCGGAGCTGACACTGGTAGCATGGCTGATGCAGGAAACTGAGGCGAAGAAGAGGAGGCTAGAGCGCATAAACCAGCGAAAGCTTGGACTGCTCGCCGAAGTCAAGTACGACAGACAGTTTCTTGATTACTTCTTTGTCACTACTTGTTATCATCTGGTTTTATTCCCTTCCACTGACATTGTAAGTTTGGAATTGCGTTTTTCTGCCAGATTCTTGCGGAGGAAGTACAGTTCGTTTGCCAATGATGATTCAGAGCAAACACATCACAGGCTAAAGAAGAAGAAAGCTAAGCAAATCCCATCCCCTCTGGGGATCAATGAAGGGCCATCCACTAGCAAGAACACAAATGTGGACTTGAATCATGATTCTGCAATGGTATGTTTTGAAATGCCATACAGTCAGACCGTAGCTGTAATGTGAATATCTTACATCTGACATTTTTGCTGCCTCTTTACCCGCTGAATTGCATTTTCTGACAATCTGGATTTCTCTTTACCTGCAGAATGCTGAGGGAGCCGGTTTCCAGGGGTACCAGGACCATCCAGAACCTGGGAAGCATGATCAGGCTGGTGTAGATGAAGATATGATGACCTCCAATATCAAGTTATCAGTTTATAGGGATACAGAAAATTCCCCGGCCAGTGATGATAAGAGGGCAGCCGCATGGCAAGACCGGCTAGCCTTGCAGGTCTAGTCCCGCCGTAGAAATGGGTATGGCATGGCATCCTTCTCTGGTGGTTGACTGCACCCCTGCCTGGTTTCGTCAAATATTGCCCGGTGCTCTGTAAATGAACAATTGATATAAGGATACTCATGCTTCATGTTTACAGTTCATGCTCTGTAGAGGCATGGACTGAGATAGTTTGACACACTTAGACAAGTTCGATCCTATTACAATGTTACGAAACATCCAGCCTGGATTTCGAGTTACGGTTCTTTGCCTATGCTTTTTCTTTTGATGCGTGTTATGGATGATTTAGAAGCAATGTTTCTGTTTATTAGTTCAGATCAATTGTGTAGTTTGCTTATTAGAGAATCCTTTCAATACAGTAATGATCTTAAAACGTAAACTAGATGATAGTTTTAGCCATCCTCATATTTCTGTGAATATTCAGGAGCGTGCCAACTGCCAGGTGTATCCTTCATTGCAGTGCATGTTAATGAGCAGATCCACATTTGCTTGTGAGCCTTACAATCTTCTGTTCCTAGACGTCTTGACAGTTCAATCTAAACTGACAAAACGTCTTATATATTTAGAAACAGAGTTAGTAGCATTTTAGACGTGCAGAGCAAATAAACCTTTCTTCCTACTGGGAGGTCCTGGGTAATCTTCTAATCTCAGTAAAGACATAGCAAACTGCTGGATCGTACAGTATGTATACTGATTATCACATGGCATGAATCATTGAAAATTACTCCTAAAACAGTAAACCAGTCAGCAGTTTGTCCTGAAATGGACGACATTAGATTCTTGCAATGCCATCACATAATTCGAATGAATATACATACATCATGTTTGCAACTTCCCCTAACAACCATACACCTGCATACACGAACACAAGCCCTAGCTTCGGATAGCTTCCCACACGGCGATGTTCCAGTGTTCCACCGATGTTGCACTGCAGATCGCAGACCTCTCAAAGGTGTTCCAGTGTTCCACCGATGTTGCACTGCAGATCGCAGACCTCTCAAAGGTTCTCCTCCACTTTCTCCCAAGGCAGTTCATTCTTGCTACTTGAGCCATCCAAAGGAAGTTCATCCTTGCCATTCGAGCCATCTGATCTGAAGCTAGTTCATCTGCGGTCTCGACACTACCTTTTTACGACAAATCGCCTCTGGCGAGCATCACCTGAACCTTCCTTTGATGCTTTCTGCTCATGCAGTGATTCTCAAATTGAGCCTTAGAGTTACATTTGGCCTGGCATGTAGCGCAATCCCATTCCGAGGACGGTATTTGGTCCTTGGCAATCTCTGGTGGATTGTTTTTATCTTGGTTGATTTTTTCGCAAAGGGCCTGATCATCCACCAGTTGGAGACTCTCGTCTCCGCGTCTGGAGTAGCTCTCCCAGTTTAACTGGCAACTCGTTTCCTCTACATGTTGTGGCACGTCGCTTGAATTCAACTTTGCTTTCTGTAACTCAGAACTCATTGCCGTGTTCTTGCATTCTTCTGTGACAACTTGGATCCTTTTACTCATCAGGTGGATATCCAAATCCGATTCGCAGTTACAGATACCTTGGCAAATGCTGCAACTCTTTATTGGGGGTGACTCATGCTCTGGTGCATTGCTCTCATGCGATTTTGCATCCTGTGACGCATTGTTACTGCCTTTGCATGATGCTCCCATGTGGAGACTGTTCACTATCGCAATATCACCTTCGCTGAGCATCACCTGGGTCCTCTGTTGATGCTTTCTGCTTATGCAGTGATTCTCAAAATGGGCTCTAGAGATACATTTGGCCTGGCACGCAGCGCAATCCCATTCCGAGGATGGTGTTTGGTCTTTGGAAATTTCTGGTGGACTGTTTTCCTCTTGGTTGATTGTTTCGCAATGGGTCCGAACATTCAGTTGGTGTCTTTCATCTCTAAGGTGGTTCTCCGAGTCTAGGTCACAGTCCATTTTCCCCACTTGTAGCGGCCCGCTGTCCCGGTTCAAGTTTGCTTTCAGAGACTCTGAGTTGATTGCCTTCTGGCTTTCTTCAAATAGAGCTCGAATCTTCTTTAAGTGCCTTTTAGCCTTCAGGTGGATCTCTAGATCTGATTCACGGCCACAGATAACTTGGCAAATGCTGCAACCTACTAAAGGTGGCTTCTCCACATGCTGTGGCACATTTCTTTCACGCGACTTTGCGTCCCGTGACACAACGTTCTTCGCCATATCATTGCTACTGCTTATTTCCGCAATATCACCTTCGCCAAGTACAGCCTGGGTCTTCTGCTGATGCTTTCTGCCTGTGCAGTGATGCTCAAGTTGAGCTTTAGAGTTACATTTGGCCTGGCACATCGCGCAGTCCCATTCCGAGGACAGCATCTGGTCCTTTTCTGCCGGACTGTTTTTATCTTGGTTGATTGCTTCGCCAAGGGCCTGAACATTGAGTTGGTGTTTCTCGTCTCCGAGTCTGTGGTAGCTCTCCCAGTTTAGTTCGCAATTTGTTTTCTCCGCATGCTGAGGCACACTGTCCTGGTTCAAGTTTGCTGTCTGTGAGTCAGAATTCATTGCCTTATTATTGCTTCCTTCGAGTAGGGCCCGAAACTTCTTTAAGTGCCTTTTACTGTTCAGGTGGAACACCAAATCCGATTTGCGGTTACACGTAACTTGGCAAATGCTGCAATCCCATACCGGAGGTGGCTTCTCTGCATGCTGCTGCACATTGTTCTCGTCTGATTTTGCTTCCTGTGGTGTAATGCCCGTGCTGTTGTTATCGCCTTCCTTGCATGAGGATACGAGTGGAGACTGTTCACTATCGCAATATCGCCTTCGCGGAGTATCACGTCGGTCTTCTGTTGATTCCTTCTGCTTTCACAATGATGCTCAATCTGAGATTCAGAGTTACATTTTTCCCGACACATAGCACAATCCCATTCTGAGGGTGGTTCTTGGTCGTTGGCAATTTCTGGAGGATTTTTTTTCATTTGGTTGTTTTCTTTGCAAGGGGAGCAAACATTCAGTTGGTGTCTCTCATCTCCGTGGTTGTTCCCCAAATCTAATTCACAATTCATTTTCTCCGCATGCTGCGGCACGCTGTCCGGGTACAGGTTTGCTTTCTGTGACTCGGATATTGCCATGTTCTTACTTTCTTCGAGCAGGGCTCCAATCTTCATCAAGTGCCTTTCACGCTTCAGGTGGACCTCAAAATCTGATTCGCGGGCACAGATAACTTGGCAATCGCTGCAACTCCATACTGAAGGTGGCTTCTCTACATGCTGCGACACAATGCACTCATCCGATTTTGCTTCCCATGGCGCAACGTCCATATGGCTGTTATTGTCTTCTTTGCAAAGGGCTTCATTGAGACTGCTAACTTCGGCAATATCGCCTTCGTGGAGTGTCACATCGATCTTCTGTTGATGCTTTCCGTTTTTACAGTGATGCTCGGTTTGAGGGTCAGAGTTACATTTGGCCTGGCATGTAGCGCAATCCCATTCCAAGGATGATATTTGGTCCTTGGACATTTCTGGTGGATTGCTTTTATCTTGGTTAATTTTTTCGCGAAGGGCCCAATCATCCATCAGTTGGAGACTCTCGTCTCTGGGTCTGAGGTAGCTCTCCCAGCTTAATTTGCAACTCGTCTCCTCTACATGTTGCGGCATATCAAAATCTGGTGCGCAGTTACAGATACCTTGGCAAATGTTGCAGCTCTGTACTGAAGGTGGTTTCTCTGCATGCTCTGGCACATTGCTCTCATGCGATTTTGCTTCCTGTGACACAACGTTCTTTTCCATATCATTGTTACTGCCTTCTTTGCATGATGCTTCCATGTGGATATTGCCCATTTTCGTGATATCGCCTTCGCTGAGTACCGCATGGGTCCTGCCCGTTTTCGTGATATCGCATTCGCTGAGTATCACCTGGGTCCTCTGTTGATGCTTTCTGCTTATGCAGTGATTCTCGAAATGGGCTTTAGAGGCACATTTGGCCTGGCACATAGTGCAATCCCATTCCAAGGATGGTGTTTGTTCTTTGGAAATTTCTGGTGGACTGTTTTCCTCTTGGTTGATTGTTTCGCAAAGGGTCCGAGCATTCAGTGTGCGTCTTTCATCTCTGACGTGGTTCTCCAAGTCTAGGTCACAGTTCATTTTCTCCACATGTAGCGGCCCGCTGTCCGGGTTCAAGTTTGCTTTCAGAGACTCAGAATTGATTGCCTTGGTATTGCTTTCTTCGAATAGAGCTTGAATCTTCTTTAAGTGCCTTTTACCCTTCAGGTGGATCTCAAGATCTGATTCGCGGCCACAGATAACTTGGCAAATGTTGCAACCTGCTAAAGGCGGCTTCTCTGCATGCTGTGGCACATTGCTCTCGCGCGATTTTGCTTCATGCAGTGAAATGTTCTCCACAATATCGTTGTTGCCTCCTTTGCATAAGGCATTGATGTTATGCTGATGCCATGTGCCTTTGAGGTGCTCCTCCAAGTCTGACTGGCATGTACCGTTGGCCTGGCAGGTGCTGCAGCTCCATCTTATCAAGGATGTTTTCATCTGATATGTACCAAGAGAAGGTTCTGCTGCTTTTTTTGCCTTCTGACCACCGAGGGCCTTAATGCCTGATTCCAGTCTTGCTATATTTGACCGGTGCTTCTTCCCGGCACAATGCTTATGTACGTCCTGCGCACAGTCTGCTTGTACCTGGCACACCGGGCAACTCCATCTCATGGGTGGCTTCTTTCTTTTTCTGGGGCTCATGGGTGGCTTCGGCTTCTTAACTGGTATGGTTATTCCTGTCAGTTCCCACTTCTCCGCAGGCGACGCTTTATTTGGAGGAACATTCTGTTTGATATGCAGTTAGATTAGACCATTAGTATGTACTTCTGACAACAGAGAAGGCGACGCTTTCATGGCCTTATAAGTTCTTTAAAGTTTGACCAGATCATTAGTATATGATTCTGAGAACAAGCCGAGCAAACTTGCCAGTACTGATAATGGTATGCTATAAAAGTTCTACCAAGGTCCAGATATTGTGAACTATGACTACGAGGTAATAAGTATACCGATAGTAACATAAGATGTTTTCTTAACAACAATTTGCCTGACAATAACAAAAATGGACTGATGAAAGCGGCTGCTCACCTCATTCCAATGAAGTAATAAATAAGCAAAACAGATGACATATGAGAAGATAACAAAATGGACAAGCTGCTCACCTCACTGGAATCTCGCGGTTTCTGTTCATCAAATGCCGAGTTATGTTCACCCGGATCAACCCTGCATTTGCACGGGCTGCAGCATTTTTCCGCGCGATCTTCCGCGATGGGGTTCCAAGATCTGGGCTCTGCACTCTGCCTTCCATAGTTGCTTGCTAGTTTGACATCATTTTCCTCACCCACGTCGGCGTAGTGTTCCCAGCCGAAGACGGGTCCTTTGTGCTGCGGCATGCTGTCCCGGGGCATCGGCATGCTGTGGTGACCGGACGCAGCGCCCAGGGCCATGGCACGCTCTATCTTGGCCAGCTCGGCTATGATGATCTCCTGGCGAAGGCGGTCCTTCTGGAGCTGCCACAGCAGGGCGTCCCTCATCACCAGCATTGCCTCTCCTGCACCGGCAATATAGGAACATAATATAAGGATCAGAATTCTACACCATTGACTTGCCCTTGTTTGCTTGAACAAGTATTCTGCATCTGATCAGAGGAACCGTGAACCGGATAAAGTAGGATCGACAAACAAGTTGGGCAGGATCTTCAATCTTGTGCCCCCAAGCAAATCAAACCACACCAAGTCTGCTACTGCTATTCTGTAAGCCGCGGATTAGATAGAGGCAGAACAGTCCCAGTACCATGGATTGCCTCGGTCTCGGAGCCTCCCGTGATGCAGGGAAGAACCTCTTCCTATAAAGAAAAAGGAAATCAGGGAATGACCGGCTTCGAAAACCTCGAGTCCTCCGTGAAACAACAGATGCAGATTCTAGCGCTTCTCGCATGCAATCGCAGTCAGATTCTAGTTGCTTCCTGGTACAAAGGCAGCGGAGGCGGGGGGGTGTCCCGGGCGGCACGTACCGTGCGGCGGAGGGTCGTCGGTGGCTGGGCCGCGGCGGGAGAACTCCATCGGGCGGGGAGCAGAGCGAGCGGCGACAGGAAGCAGAGGGGCGGGGGATTGGTGGGATGTTTCGGCGAAGAGAGCACGGGGGGCGTTGCAAAAGCAAAGATGCGAGGGGAACGGGGAACTTCGAGTGCTCCGTTTTGGGGTGCCCCGGTCGAGATGGTGGGGGGCGGCTTGCGGTAGTACTGCTGTTTATTTATTTTATTTATTATATATCTCGCGGGAAATAGTAATTTTTATAGGACGCCGCTAACTGCCACACGTGTGGGCGTTAAGGAATCTGTCCACACGTTTTGTGGGGTGCCTAAGAGGACCAGCCCACATGTCTGTGTGTGGGCAAAACAACTAGCGCCCACATGCTTCTTTTTTCCCTCCCGGTCCCTCTTACACGCGTGCGTGTGGGCGAAATAGATAACGCCCACACGCCCGGTACGTCAGGCCTCGTACCTCGTGGTCCTGCACGCCCCACGTGACACTTTACAGCGTGCCCCGCAGTTGCCATGGGCTGGATCCTCGTCCATGTTCGTTTGAGTGCAGTTGCCATGTCGCTGAACTACGGTTGCCATGTCGGACAACTACAGTTGCCATGTTTGCTCAACTGAAGTTGCCATCTCAGGTCAAAGTTCCAGATTGTCATTTTTTGCACAACTACAGCTGTTGCCATGTGTGGTCTGGTCTACTGCAGTTGCCATGATTTCAAAACTTTAGGAGTTGCCACCTACTAACACTAGGCAGTTGCCATGTAGCGCTACAAAAAAAGGCATGGCAAAAAACATGTTCGGGTAAAAGAGAGAATTGACATGTGCTCACAAGCACGCTAGGGCAGTTGCCATTTAAAAGGAAAGAGTTGACATCTGCTTACGTGCACGCTAGGGCAGTTTGCCATGTTCCATGTCAAACATATGGCAACTGACATGTTTGGGTAAAAAAAAGAGTTGCCATCTGCTTGCAATCACATTAGGGCAGTTGCCATGTATACTGCAAAATGCATGGCAACTGGCAGTTTGGGTATGAGAGAGGAGGCGGGCGTGTGGGCGAGATGGCAAACGCCAACACACCAGCCCTTGTGCGTGACTGAAAACTGGTGTGGGCGAACTGCTAAACGCCCACACACCGATCCCTCCATATGGTAAAACGGATGTGTGGGCGACCTTTCTCACACACCACACACGCGAGTTGTCCTACGTGGCATACAAAATCAGCTAATTCATGCCAAGATTCATGCAGAAGTTACTGGACGGTGATGGAGGCGTGTAGGTGAGTTGGCTAACGCCCACACGTGTGAGCGTTAACATTTTCGTTTTTATATTTACCTAAAAAGAATTTCAAATTTTACCTACAGAACAGGCCTGTATTTATATTCATTTTTTTTGGATAGCATGCCCGTATTTATGGACGTGTTTGGTTGTTTGAATAGAGCCCAATCAGACCCACGCGGGAAGAATTTGGCCTGTTTGATTTCCCACATTCACTGTTTGACCTGCATAGCACGAACTTTGAAGCATTTCTAGGCCTGAATGCTTCAACCTTTCGGCCTACTCTCCCGTGTCTTGCTGCACTGTCACTTCGCCGACGTCGTTCCTCTCGACCTCCTTGCCCGCGTCCTACTATACTGGAGTCGTCTCGAGCGTCGTTCCTTTCCACCTCCTCTCCCTCGTCCTACTACACAGACGCGGCCATGGCGTGCGCACTGCATTTCTCCTTCTCTGTCCTCTGCCTCAGCGCCCTCCTATTCGTCCCTTCGCACGGACTTTCTCTGCGACGACAATGCTAGCAAGTAGTTCGTCGCGCCGCTGACAAAGTCACCAATGATTATGTGCTCGTCGTGTTGGCCGCGGCCACCGTCCACCTTAGTCGCCATGGCACTGTGTAGCTCTATGTGTTATGTGTAGATGTTAACTCTTAATCACATTGCATGTATGCAACTAAACACCGCGTAGTTGCATCAGTCCAGCTAATGCAAGACACCGAACATTATGCAGAATTGCTCCCCTAATGCAAGAAACCTACCCGTCGGCGACCAAACAATATGCATATGTTGATTTTTTGCCCGTTTTTTCTCAGCATGACTCAACTGAGGCACTTTGTTTGTACGTTTCTTTTTTTTAGAAAATGCCTAAAGCCATATGTATTATGTTGGAAATATGAGCAAATTACTACGAGATTTAATTCGAATAAACAGAAGATAAATCATGACCACAGCAACAGAGATTAAACTAATCATGCGAACTAGCATAGCAGATGAACATATCACATCTAGGGCACATACTAGAAACATGAATTCTACCACGATCTCGAACAGAAAGGATAGAATCACATACGGTGCAGCGGGTGCAGCACCGCCGGCGTTGACGTTGTCGTCCATGTCGTCGAGGATGAGGTTGTCGAGGTCGGGAAAGAAATCGTCGTTCGCGAAGTCGTCGCTGCCAGCAGTCGCGCGAGTGCGCTCCTCAAAAACCTGATCGCCCCTCTCCCGTACAGGATCACGAGAGGCGGGGTTCCGGAGGCCTGCTGTCCCTTCTCGCGGTGCACGCCGGAAGGAGGGATGGAGAAGACTTGCTTGGCGGCGCAATGATCTGGAACGGTGGTGAGAAACCATACGAAGCGGCGGCGGCTAGGGTAGACGTCTGCCTGACTATATAGTGCGAGTCGGGTAGGTCGTGGGAGTAAACCCCACGTCCGAGTCGTCACGATTCAAAAAAATCAGAAACGGTTCAGTAATTAACGCGTCCGTTAATTATTAATTAATGACTCATTAATTTTTTCCGTGCAGAAAAAATATAGACAACATGCATAGCTCTGTCCTCGGCTCGGCTCAATCCCGCAACCCGCGGCGCGGCGCATCGTGACGAGGCGTGGCATGGCGTGGCGAGGCGAGCGAGGAGGAGCGCGCATGTAGGTCTTCTCTTCTCATGCTCATACAAGTGGTAGAAGAGCTCACCTTATAAAAAGGTGCAACTCTCTCTCAACTTCCGGGGTGGGACTAAACTTTAGCCTCACTCACTCCACTCACATGTGTGCATGAATGGGCCAAGAGAATTTCAGAATTTTAGTTGGGCTTTGGGCCAAAGGCCTACTAGCAAAATTCCAACAATCCCCCACAAAGTCTCATTGGCACATCTCATCATTTAGTTCCAAAACATTGTTTATATACCGGTGCTTAGTGGAGACTGTGAAGTTCAACTTCCACTTAGAAATTTATGCTACACTAGATCACAACTTGAATAGTGGACTATGCCTTGAACTACAAGTTTTCTGTGAAACTAGTTTCACACAAATTCTTGATCGATACTGGGCTGTCGTAAGGCTTCCCCGCGGGTGGAGCGTATACGTCATACTCCAGGGCCTTTCATGAATTTATTAGAGAACACCCAATTCTCACAGACTGTGACGTTAACAGTCAAATTCATATAGGTGTGTTCCTCAGAAGATGTTGTCCTGCAGAACAACATCTCTGCTTACCCGAATAAGCCACTTGGAACACATTAAGATAAGTATCAACCTTCCATGCAGATCAGGAGAGTATTGCATCTTCATGGAGTGGGATAATTAATATAGGGATACTCTCCTCCCAGCTGACCAACAGCTTGTCTCCTACTTCTACTTCACGGGATCTCCGATCACATAGAGTGGGTTACCACTATGGACAACTCATGCGGTGGGTCTCAAACCCATCTCCATCGATGCATTATCTATCACATTACGTGATAGACCCTTTGTGAAGGGATCTGCCAAGTTTTTCGACGTTTGAATATAATCCAACGTAATAACTCCGGAGTTTCTCAATTTTTTGACAGATTTTAGTCTCCTCTTCACATGCCTTGAGGACTTCATATTGTCCTTAGAACTGTTTATCTTGACGATCACAGTTTGATTATCACAGTTCATCAGGATAGGGGGTATTGATTTTTCAACCATAGGTAAGTCCATCAAGAGTTCACGAAGCCACTCTGCTTCAACAGTGGCAGTGTCTAATGCTGTGAGTTCTGCTTCCATAGTTGACCTCGTTAAGATGGTCTGCTTGTAAGACTTCTAGGAAACAGCGCCACCACCAAGTGTAAAAACATAACCACTTGTGGCCTTAATCTCATCAGCATCAGATATCCAGTTTGAGTCACTATAACCCTCCAGTACCCTTGGATACCCGGTGTAGTGAATCACATAGCTCGCGGTGCCTTTCAAATAGCGCATAACTCTCTCAAGCGCATGCCAATGATCATCTCCCGGTTTTGACACAAACCGACTCAGCTTGCTCACAGCAAAAGAGATGTCAGGCCTTGTGGCACTCGCCAAATACATAAACGAGCCAATAATCTGAGAATACCTCAGTTGATCTCTAGCAATCCGTCGATTCTTTCGAAGCAACACACTAGCATCATATGGAGTTGGAGAAGGCGTGCAGTCGCTATACCCAAAACGACTCAAGACCTTTTCCACATAATGAGACTGAAGCAGTGTGATCCCACCATTCTCATCTCTCAACAACTTGATGTTTAAGATAACATCAGCTACTCCTAGATCCTTCATCTCAAAATAGCGAGATAAGAAATCCTTAACCTCCTTAATTAAATCAAGTTTGGTTCCAAAGATCAATATGTCGTCGACATACAGACAAAGAATAACTCCTTCGCCCCCACCATAGCGATAGTACACGCACTTGTCACCATCGTTTACTACAAAGCCGGCAGCAGTTAATGTTCTTTCGAACTTCTCATGCCACTCCTTAGGAGCTTGTTTAAGGCCATATAAAGACTTTAATAACTTGCACACCTTTCCTTCCTGACCAGGTACTACAAAACCATCTGGCTGATCCATGTAAATTTCCTCCTTCAACTCTCCATTGAGGAAAGCCGTCTTAACGTCCATTTGATGAACGAGAAGACCATATGAGGCAGCCAGTGATAGTAGCACCCGAATTATGGTCAGTCTAGCCACGGGTGAGTAAGTATCAAAGAAGTCTTTACCTTCTTTCTGGGTATAACCCTTGGCCACAAGTCGTGCCTTGTACTTTTCAATTGTACCATCAGGTCTAAGCTTCTTCTTGAACACCCACTTACATCCTACAGGTTTGCACCCATAAGGACGGTCAGTGATCTCCCAGGTACCCTTAGCTAAGATGGAATCCATCTCGCTACGTACAGCTTCCTTCCAGTAGTCAGCATCAGGAGATGCATAGGCTTCTGAAATAGTCCTGAGTGTGTCATTCACGAGGTACACAATGAAATCATCACCAAAAGACTTTGCAGTCCTCTGTCTCTTACTCCTCACAGGAGTTCCATTATCACCCTCAACAGGATTCTCACCGTGTTCCATCGCAATGGTGGGTTCAGGAATTACAGTGAATTCCTCACTAGATGGAGTAGGTATCTCCTGATTTGATGAACTCGACATATCCTTCATAGGAAATATGTCCTCAAAGAAAGTTGCATCATTTGATTCCATAATCGTACCAACATGCATGTCGGATACCTCAGATTTTATTATCAAAAATCTATAGCCGATGCTATGAAAAGCATAGCCCAGAAGAACACAATCCACGGTTTTTGGTCCAAGCTTGCGCTTCTTGGGAATTGGTATATTGACTTTCGCCAAACAACCCCAAGTACGTAGGTAAGAGAGTTTCAACCTTTTCCTTTCCCATTCCTCAAATGGAGTCATGGTCTTATGCTTTGTGGGAACTCGGTTTAGAACATTACACGCAGTCATTAGCACCTCCCCCCACCATTCCTTGGATAGACCCGAAGTGTCTAACATGGTGTTAACCATATCAGTTAGAGTTCGGTTCTTTTTTTCGGCTACCCCATTTGACTGGGGTGAGTAGGGAGGCGTCCTCTCATGGATTATAACATGTTCCGCACAAAACAGATCAAATTCATTGAAAAAATACTCTCCACCACGATCGGACCTAAGCCGTTTAATTTTCCGATCAAGTTGGTTCTCTGCCTCAGCTTTATAGTTTTTAAAGAAAGTCAAAGCCTCATCTTTTGATTTCAGAAGATACACATAACAATATCTAGTGGAGTCATCAATCAACGTCATGAAGTATCTCTTTCCACCTTTTGTCAACACGCCATTCATCTCACAAAGATCAGAATGTATAAGCTCTAGTGGCGCCAAGTCTCTTGCCTCTGCAGTCTTATGGGACTTGCGAGGTTGCTTAGCTTGCACACATACTTGGCACTTAGAGCCTTTGACAGTAGAGATTTCCGGAATTAAATTCATATTGGCTAGCCGCGTCATGCAACCAAAGTTAATATGACAAAGTCGTGAATGCCAAGTATCAGACTCATCATTGTGGCAAACATTATTAATAACTTTAGTGCAAATATCTGACAAAGATAGGCGGAACAAGCCTCCGCACTCATAGCCTTTTCCAACAAATTGTTCACACTTAGAAATTACAACTTTATTGGATTCGAAAACCAACTTAAAACCATCTCGACATAAACGGGAACCGCTAACGAGATTTTTATTGATGGACAGCACATGATGAACGTTCTTCAGACGCACAGTCTTCCCCGAAGTAAACTTCAGATCGACCGTACCAACACCTCGAACGATGGCATGTGACCCGTTCCCCATCAGCACGGGTGAAGTCCCTGTTGCTTGGTAAGAAGAAAACATGGAGGCGTCAGCACAAACATGTACATTGGCACCGGTGTCAATTCCCCGAAGTGAACAAAAATTACAAATCGGAGTATTAAGGGAGAAAAAGAAAATCTGCATGTGATTTGAAATAGCAAGGTGGATAATGTTATGCTAGGATGGACTTATGTTAGGTCTGTCCATGGAAGAGGGGGCATGTTTGCGAGATTTCTCGACGGCAAAGATGAAGGTTGTGATGCGCGGGTTGTTCTCCGATTCTGGTATCTTCTGCCCCCGCAGACAGATCCGAAACTCCTTTCGAGAAACAAACGAGCGAGCGAATCCAAATCGTAACAAACTCCAATCTACTAGTAGCACACGAAAGAAACTGCGGCCTTATTTTCGATTCCTAAAAAACCAGCGCATAGCGGCGGCGCAGATATTGGAGTTCTTGGCGCGGAATCACAACAGTAGTTGCAAGCATCTGAACACATGAGAGAACTGAGAGCAAAATGGTTCTGCGATTACTTCATTTGCAGTTAATATTTGACAGGGAAGAAACGACCAGAGGACAAGGGCGGATGTTTAGAGTGGCTCGACGCGTACCGTGCGACGGGGGGTCGGGGAAGCGGTGGGCGTCGCCGGCATCGTCGGTGGCTCGACCGCGGCGAGAGAACTCCATCGGTCGGGTCCCCCGGCCCCGGGGAGCAGAGCAGCGGCGGAGCGAGTCCGGGCCGCAGTGGTTGGTTGGTGGTTTTGTTTGGGGCGAGGAGAGGGAGAGTAGGAGGCGCGCGAGAATAGAGGAGCATGGAGTGCGAACGGATTTCCTTTGGCACGTACAATGGTTAATAAGACAGTCTTATCTTAAGTTTTGCATGTAAATTAAAGATGACAAAAAAAACATGTCTACAATGGGTCATCTCTTAGCTTTATCTTCAATAATTAGTTGTTCCTAAAAACATAGTGAGACAAATTGTGCTAAGAAATCATCTTTTGTCTTCTCTTAAATAAGATAAGACAAGCCTTCTCTTATGGTTTCTCTCTCCTCCACTCATCATTTATCCTACGTGACACTCTTAAGATAGAACCATTGTACATGCTTTTATTTTTATTTTTATTAGGCCGGTCGTAATGATAGTATTATAGATAGTATCATGCATGCCAACTAGGCAATTTTGATGAGGTGTCATAGCATTAAGTGAAGAAAGAGAGGGTGGAGTATCATATCATGATACCGTATCATAATAAATGTTATACTACTTTGTGTCATGCATGGCAATAAATAGAGTACTACATGATACTAATATATGATACTATGCATTAGAGAGGTAGTATCATACACTAGTATCATATGCATGATACTAGTATATGATACTCCCCATTACAACCAGCCTTAGAGCGCATGGGCGTAGGAGACGAAACTCTCCCTGCGCCTTCAATGCGGAGGGGACCTGGCCCGATCACGATGATTGGGCAGCTTGGGAGGTTTTACTGGGAAAGCCCGATCACTATGATTGGGGGCGGCTTTGACAGGTTTCTCACTCGCAGACGAAGTGGAGTACATGCGTCCTTGCAAACTTGAAATAAATAAACTAGAAGTACTAAAATATACTACTGTCTGTCTCAAAATGTGAGACACTTTTTTAACACTAGTTTTAAAAAGAGAGAGCCCCCTCTTCAATTTTCATTAGGCTACCTTAATGCATCGGGTGCTAAGCACATTAAAACTTTAGCAATTAAAGCCTCCAATGCAAGGTGCTTAAGACTAGTCATAGTGGGGAGTAACTTATACTAGTGTCATGCATATGACACTAGTTTAAGTTACTATCTTCATAGTGCAAAGTAACATAGTAGTAGTGTCATAGATGGCTTCATTTATTAACTTGTAGACTCATCTTTTCTTGAAAAATGCTATGTTACAATAACATATTATGTTACTCTAAACACATCTCTCCTCATTAAATAAATGCCACATAAGCAAACTTGTCTTGAACTGCGGTATGTTACTTGCTAAGTTACTCCCACCATGACTAGCCTAAGGGTCTGTTTGGTTCCAATAAGTCACCTGACTTATAAGTCAGGTGACTTAAAATCAGCGACTTATAAGTCATGCCCGTTTGGTTGTCATCTGACTTATAAGTCATCTGATCACACCTTTTTATCTTGTTTTTTATGTAAAGGTGATGGGACCCACGCAAAAGGGGTGACTTATAAGTTTTAAGTTGGGATGGAGCAACTTATGACTTACAAGTTGGGGTGACTTATAAGTTGGGTCTATTTGGTAAAATAAGTCACTTTTTTCACTTTTCGACTTATAAGTTGGTGACTTATTTGGAACCAAACATGGCCTAACTTGTTGGTGCTAAACATCTCTCAT
This sequence comes from Triticum urartu, assembly GCF_056163025.1. Classification (NCBI taxonomy): domain Eukaryota; kingdom Viridiplantae; phylum Streptophyta; class Magnoliopsida; order Poales; family Poaceae; genus Triticum; species Triticum urartu. The sequence goes on along the minus strand of NC_141877.1, from coordinate 427,533,782 downwards.
TTAATGATTTTGCAACTAAAGTTCTCTGTGCATTGGTGGGCTTCTTCCATTTAAGTGTTTTGCCTAGATTCTTGTGCTTGGCATTGTTTCTTCCTGGGGTCATCACACTCATCTCTCTCCTCTTAATTACCTTGACACATCTGATTTTTTGCCTACATGGCAGCCTTAGCACCTACTATACAAGGTGGAGCATTGGGAGGGGCCTTAGAAGAAACCACGATGTATATAATACAATAGACTATACCATGTCAATATCTTTTCCTCCAAAGATAAAGGGAATACCTTCTTTTTAACTCAATCCACAAATTTCATTAATACATATTAAGAGCATATCAGGATGTACCGTTTCATCTCCTGCATAAGGATTACTCCCTCCGTCTGCTAGAAAGTGTGCGTCTAGGTATTTCAAGACAAATTAACAAATTTTGCAGAAATCACCTTCCACCCTCATTTAAGCTACTAGCAGCTGTGGTGTTGCCGATAAAAAAAGCAGCTGTGGTGTTGCTTCAATTTCAAGTGTATAGTTAATACCAACACAAAGCAAAAAAGCAATCCAAACACCAGAAAGTACCTGGCGCCCGAGAGTTTAGCTCCATTTTCACTGTTCCTTCCATTTAAACTACTAAAATAACAATAGTACTTGGCACCAGAGAAATTAGAAGAGGCGCCATGTTTAAGAATTCGAACCCAAGCGTCTAACCCAGCTACAAAAGGCAGCTCACATGAAGCAAACAGTACACCACACACACTATCCATGGCCATGGACTTGAACATAGCACCACCAGATGAGGAAGAACTCGAAGTTGCCTTGCATGAGCAAACTGTACAGGAAGAAGATGAAGCTGCCTTGCATGATGAACTCCAGCCTGAACATCACTTTGATCTAAATATGGACCTATGTACTCTTTGTTGATCTGTTCAATTCTTCTTGTTCAATTTATTTGCATACAGTAGCTAATCATGATGGTGCCTTGAGGTAGAAGATGAACATTAGCCCGATGTTGCCCATGGAGAGGAGGATGAATCGAATGAATCAGGTTAGTAAATAATTTATTAATAGCATATTTGAATGTTCAATTACAATCTTACCCAACTACTCACAAAATCTCACCTTGTAGAGGATGAACTTGAAGCTGCTTTGCATGAAGAACTCCAGCATGAACATCACTTTGATCTAGACATGGACCCAAGTACTTTTTGTTGATCTGTTCAACTCTTCTTGTTTAATTCTTTTGCATACAGTAGCTAATTGTGATCTTGTAGACGATGAACTTGAAGACCAAGGTGGTGCTTTCCAAAGCATAGAAGAGGAAGTGAAAGCAATGAATGAAGCTCTGCATAACCTTCAAGTTGACCAGGAGAACTATGGTATATATGTAGGCGACATAGAGATTGAGTTTGAGGAAGAAGAGCTTAATGATTTAGAACCACATGAAGCCATGTATGATTCGCACCAGAAGAAGACATGCATGTGGAGCAAGAGCAACAAGATAATGAGCAAGTTCATGATAAAGCCAAATACAAGAATTTAACAGATTTGCAAAGGACTGTTATGTATTAAGAATTGCCAGCAAGAAGTGTCAATAATAAATTAAAGAAGACCACAACTAGAGAAGTTGCAAACATGTTCCATGTTTCAATGCACAAGGTCAAATGTGTTTGGAGGAGAGCGAAGGAGTGTCTTCGACAAGGCGTACTCGTTGATGTAAGATCGAGGAAGCCGAAAAACAGTGGGCGCAAAAGGATTGTAGTTGAACTCAATATGGTTGTTGAGATTCCTTGGAGTCAAAGGAGAACTATACGCAACCTCACAAGGGCTTTGGGTGTGAAGAAAAGCACACTGGATAGGATGTTTACAGACGGCTCACTCGATAGGCATTCAAGCTCACTCAAACCATACTTGAAGGAAGCAAACAAAATGGCTAGGCTGCAGTTTTGTCTCTCTATGTTTGACCAGCAAAGTTTGAAAAAAGGTGCACGTTCAAGGATATGCAAAACATAATCCATATAGATGAAAAGTGGTTTAACACCACTCAGAAGACCATGAAATTCTACAAGCTTCCATCAGAAGAAGACACACATAGGACCGTGCAAAATAAGAACTCCATTGACAAAACCATGTTTATGGTTGCTATAGCCAAGGCCTAGATATAATGCAGAAGCTATTTGCATTTTTGATGGGAAGGTAAGCATTTGGCCCTTTAACAAAAAGGTGAATTTCAACCTTTACTTCTTTTGTTTATTATGCACATAAGTACTTAATCTAACTTGAGTTGCTTTGTTATTTGTAGGAGCCAGCGCCAGGGAAAAGTGATTACCGTCCAAGAGGAACACTAATCACTGATACGTCCATTTTGCATCATGATTTCCTACTATTATTTATAATGTTTTTATGCATAATAATGCTTTATGTGGTAATTGTAATGCCTTTTCTATCATAATATGCAAGGTTTACACAAAGAGGGAGAATACCGGCAGCTGGAATTCTGGACCTGAAAAAGCTACGTCAGAGATACCTATTCTGCACAACTCCAAATAAGTTGAAACTTCACGGAGAATTATTTTTGAATATATGAAAAATACTGGACCAAATAACTACCTGAGGGGTGATACGTCTCCAACGTATCTATAATTTTTGATTTTTCCATGTTGTTATATTATCATTCTTGGATGTTTTACAATCATTTTGTAGCAACTTTATATCATTTTTTGGGACTAACTTATTGACATAGTGCCCAGTGCCAGTTGGTGTTTTTTGCTTGTTTTTTACTTCGCAGAAAATCAATACCAAACGGAGTCCAATTGCAGCGAAACTTTTTGGAGATTTTTTCTGGACTAGAAGACACCTGTTGGGCCAAAGATGTACCTGAGGGGGGCTCCAAGGGAAGCACAACCCCATGCGTTCCTAGATGGGTTGTGCCCACCTCGGTGGCCTCCCGCGTCGCCTCTTTGCTCTATAAATACCCTAATATTCTAGAAACCCTAGGGGAGTCGACGAAAATCAATTCCAGGCACCGCAAGTTCCAGAAACCACAGATCCAATCTAGACACCATCACAGAGGGGTTCATCATCCTCATTGGTGCCTCTCTGATGATGCGTGAGTAGTTCATTGTAGACCTATGGGTCCGTAGTTAGTAGCTAGATGGCTTCCTCTCTCTCTCTCTCTCTCTCTCTCTCTTTTGATTCTCAATACAATGGTCTCTTGGAGATCTATTTGATGTCACTCTTTTTGTGGTGTGTTTTTTCGGATCCGATGAACTTTGAGTTTATGATCAGATCTATGTTTTTATCCATGAAAGTTATTTGAGTCTTTTGCTCTCTTATATGCATGATCACTTATAGCCTCGTATTTCTTCTTCGAATCTTTGGTTTAGTTAGGCCAACTAGATCGATTTTTCTTGCCATGGGAAGAGGTGCTTTGTGATGGGTTCGATCTTACGGTGCTTGATCCCAGTGACAGAAGGGGAACTTACACGTATGTATCGTTGCTATTAAGGATAACAAGATGGGGTCTATTTCTACATAAATAGATCTTGTCTACATCATGTCATCATTCTTATTGCATTACTCTGTTTCTCCATGAACTTAATACACTAGATGCATGCTGGATAGCGGTCGATGTGTGGAGTAATAGTAGTAGATGCAGACAGAAGTCGGTCTACTAATCTTGGACGTGATGCCTATATAATGATCATTGCCTAGATATCGTCAAAATTATTTGAAGTTCTATCAATTGTCCAACAGTAATTTGTTTACCCACCGTATGCTATTTTTCTCGAGAGAAGCCACTAGTGAAATCTACGCCCCTCGGGTCTCTTCTTTATTATATTTGCCTTCAAGATCTATTTTTATTCGCTTTAATTTTCAGATCTATTAATCCAAAACCCTAAAATACCTTGCTGCACTTTATTTTATTTTGCATTTATTCGCAATCTATTTATCCAATATATCATATTTTTATCCCGTCAACTCGACAATTTCTGGCACCGTTACCTGAAAGGGATTGACAACCCCTTTAATACGTCGGGTTGCAAGTATTTGTTCTTTATGTGCAGGTACTATTTACGTAGTGTTGCGTGATTCTCCTACTGGTTCGATAACCTTGGTCTCATCACTGAGGAAAATACCTACCGTCACTATGCTTCATCATCCCTTCCTCTTTGGGGAAATACCGACATAGTTCCAGCCGCATCAAAAGGGATTTCTGGCGCCGTTGCCGGGGAGACATCATCAACATATACCAGGTTCCTAATCAAAAATCTCATGTCCTTGCAATTTACATTATTTTCCATTTGCCTCTCGTTTTCCTCTCCCCCACTTCACAAAAATTTATCGTTTTATTCGCCCTCTTTTCCGTTCACCGTTTTCTCATCAGATATGTTTTTGAGTGCAATCTTGTTGCGAAGTCACTATGACTGAAGAGAACACCAAGTTGTGTCATTTCTCCAGTACCAACAACAATGATTTTATTAGCACTCCGATTGCTCCTCCCGCCACTAGTGTGGAGTCTTGTGATATTAATGCCGCTTTGTTGAATCTTGTCATGAAAGATTAATTTTCCGGTACTCCTAATGAGGATGTCGCGTCCCATCTTAATATATCCGTGGAATTATGTGATATGCAAAAGAAAAAAAAGATGTGGACAATGATATTGTGAAGTTGAAATTATTCCCATTTTCTTTGCGAGATCGTGCAAAAATTTGGTTTTCCTCTTTGCCTCGCAATAGTATCGATTCTTGGGAAAAGTGCAAAGATGTTTTATTACTAAATATTTTCCGGCCACAAAAATTATTTCCCTTAGGACGCAAATCATGAATTTTAAGCAACTTGAGCATGAACATGTTGTGCAATCTTGGGAAAGAATGAAATTGATGCTAAGAAATTGTCCCACTCATGGTTTAAATCTTTGGATGATCATACAAATATTTTACGCTGGATTGAATTTTGTTTCTAGAAATCTTTTATATTCCGCCGTGGGTGGTACTTTTATGGAAATTTCTTTGGGTGAAGCTACTAAATTTCTTGATAATATTATGGCAAATTATTCACAATGGCATACTAAAAGAGCTCCTACTAGTAAAAAGGTTAATTCAGTTGAAGAAATTTCTACTTTGAGTGAAAAAGTTGATGCTCTTATGTAGTTGGTTGCTAATAAAATGATCCTATTGATCTTAATGATGTGCCTTTGTCTACTATGATTGAGCAAAATAGTGATGCCATAGATGTGAATTTTGTCTCGCGAAACAATTTTAATAACAAGGCTTATAGAGGTAATTTTAATCCTAGACCTTTTCCGGGAATTTCTCTAATAATTATGGTAATTCATATGGTAATTCTTCTTATAATAATAATAGGAACACCTCTGATCTTGAGAATAATATTAAATAATTTATCAATGCTCAAAAGAATTTTAATACTACGATAGAAGAAAAGTTGAGTAAGATTGATGATATGTCTAGAAGCATTGATAGAATTTCTCATGATGTAGAAAATCTGAAGATGAAATTTTTTGTGCCTAAGGTTGAAGAATCAATTAAAGCTTTATATGCTTCTATGGATGAAAGTAAGAAAAGAACCGCTATGCTTAGAGCTAAACGAGAATTTTTAGAAAAGGCCTTTTCTAGTGATTGCTTTCATAAAAATGATTAAGATCTTAAAATGATTGGTGTTTCTTCTATTGATTCTTTATTTAGTAAAATTTAGATTGATAATAAAGGGACTGAATAAGAGTCAACTTTAGCTAGAAGGCGTCCCGATAATTCAGGGGGTGAAAATCTTGCTGAGAAAATTGATAAAAGTGGGTTTGGAGAGGTCAAAACTGATGTGCCCACTCTTTTGGATCACAAAGACTTTAATTATGACAATTTCTCTTTGATTGATTGTATTTCCTTGTTGCAATCCATGATTAATTCACCCCATTCTTATGAACAAAATAAAGCTTTTACTAAACATATTGTTGATTCTATGATTAAAGCTTTGGAAGAAAAGTTGGAATTAGAGATTTCAATTCCTAGAAAATTGCATGATGAATGGGAACCTACTATCAAAGTAAAGATTAAAAATTACGAGTGTTTTGCTTTATGTGACTCGGGTGCTAGTGTTTCTACAATTCCGAAATCTTTATGTGATGTGCTTGGTCTTACCGATATTGAATAATGTTATTTAAACTTGCACTTGGCGGATTCTACTATTAAAAAGCCTATGGGAAGAATTAATGATGTTATTATTCTTGCAAATAGGAACTATGTGCCCATAGATTTTATTGTTCTTGATATTGATTGCAATCCGTCTTGTCCAATTATTCTTGGTAGTCCGTTTTTACGAACTATTGGTGTCGTGATTGATATGAAAGAAGGCAATATTAAATTTCAATTTCCACTAAGGAAGGGTATGGAACACTTCCCTAGAACAAGAATCAAGCCACCATATGAGTCAATCATGAGGGCATCTTATGGATCAAGAACCAAAGATGACAACACTTAGACCCTTGGCATTATGCCTAGCTAGGGGCATAAAACGATAGCGCTTGTTGGGAGGAAACCCAATGAATAAAATTTATTTTTGTCTTTTTCTTTCTGATCTTGAGTGTTTGCACAATTATGCTACTGTTATGATTGTGTTTTTATGTTTTAGTTAGTGTTTTTGCCAAGCAAAGCCTTTGGGATCATGTTGGGTGATAGTTGATTTGATCTTGCTGAAAAACAGAAACTTTTGCGCTCACAGAAATAATTCTCCTTTTTAACAAACGTGCGATAAAAATACTGATTCTTTTTTAAGACGATTAATATACAAATTTCCCACGTTTTCCTAATTTTTCAGAAATTTTGGAGTTACAGAAGTATTCAAAGTTTTCTGATTACTACAGAATGTTCTGTTTTTGACAGATTCTGTTTCTTTGTGTTGTGTGCTTATTTCGATGAATCTATGGTTTGTATTGGAGGGTATAAGCTATAGCAAAGTTGTAATACAGTAGATATAATGCAAAAAATAAAATATGAATGGGTTTACAACAAAACTTATAGTAGTGATTTGCTTTGTTATACTAACGGATCTCATGAAGGTTTTGTTGAGTTTTGTGTGATTGAAGTTTTCAAGTTTTAGGTGAGATCATGATGGATGTAGGAATAAGGAGTAAGAAGAGCCTAAGATTTGGGATGCCCATGGCATCCCAAGCCATTATCTAAAAAGAGAAGCAAGCAACTAAGCTTGGGGATGCCCCGAGTGGCATCCCCTCTTTCTTCTAACGACCATCGGTATTTTACTTGGAGCTATATTTTTATTCACCACATATCATGAGTTTTGCTTGGAGCGTCTTGTATGATATGAGTCTTTTCTTGTTTTGCTTCTATTTTAAGTCATCTATCCTTGCTGGACAAACCTATTTGAGAGGGCCAAAATTATGCTATGACTTGTTAGAATTGCTCTGTATGCTTCACTTAAATCTTTTTGAGCTATGGAATTGCTCTAGTGCTTCACTTATATCTTTTTGAGCACAGTGGGCTTTATTATTTTTGGAGAAATGCTCTCATGCTTCACTTAGGTTTATTTGAGAGTTAGTAAAATTTTGAAAAAAATTCTCTCATGCTTCACTTAAATTATTTTGAGAGAAGAAAAATTTTATGCTCATGTTCTTCACTTAGATTTGTTTGAGCTATCAAAGCAACATATGAAATTAGTCCAAAAGTGATAGATATTCAAGAGGGATATAATAAAAACTTTCATGAAGATCATTGCACAAAATAAACTTGATTCCTTGTAATAGTTTTGTGATATGTTGATATAATATGTGAGTCATGTTGATGAGTAATTGTGCTTTAGTAAGAATATTGGTGCTAAGGTTTGTGATTCCCTATGCAAGCACGAAAGTCAATAGTTATTCAATGAAATTACATCCTACTTATGGTGCATTATTCGGTGTTAGTTATGCTTAATGCTCACTTATGAGATTTTTTGTTTCTTCGTTGGATGTTTCTCAATCTTTTGCTAGCCTTCATTTGCACTAAGTATGATCACCACTTGTGCATCCAAAATCCTTAAACCCGGTTTTGCCACATGAGTCCACTATACCTACCTATATGCGGTATTCTTTTGCCGTTCTAAGCAAATTTGTATGTGCCATCTCTAATTTTCAAAATAAATTTCTTTGTGTGCTTGTACCGCTCATGAAACGGTAGGGGTGACTGATATATATTTCCATGCTAGATGTGTTATTCTCAAGATGAGTGTTTATTCACTTGTCATTGCACGAGAGTACAACAAAGGTATTAGGCATGCCCAGTCCCAAAGTGAAAAATGAATTTAGTTTATGTTGTCAAATAATAAATTCCTTGGAAAGTGTTGGTATGGAAGGCACCCGTGGATACGGCTAGCCATGGAAAGTGAAAGTATGGTGGAAAAAGGAATAAACTTTATTTTCTGTTTGGGAACCGCCTATGATATATCTAGCATGGAAAGTACTGGGAACTACTTGATCATTTTCATTGACAGGAAAAGCATGCCACCCAAAATGTTTTTATCTCTATCTTTTTTGCTTTGAGCTCTGACACCTCTACAAATCCCTACTTCCTTCTGCGAAGGGCCTTTCTTTTACTTTATGCAATTTTTATTTTTACTTGAGTCTCCATCTTCTCTTATAAAGCACCAACTAAGGGGCACTATGATCGTACTTGAGCATTGGGTGTAGCTAATATGTGAGTGTGTTTCATGAATGGATCAATGATTGAGCATAATGTGCTAGGGATAACTTGCTTTAGTGTTGATATTTTGAAATACATGGTTGCTTGTTGATATACTTGAGTATTTAAATCTTCATGTCAAAACTAGACTATTGCTTTGAATGATATAGAAGTCCAAATGTCCATGGTACAAAGAAAACAATATGTGATGAACATGTTAGGCAACATTCCACATCAAAAATTCTGTTTTTTATCATTTACCTACTCGAGGACGGGCAGGAATGAAGCTTGGGGATGCTGATACATCTCCAATGTATCTATAATTTTTTATCGTTCCATGCTATTATATTATCATTCTTGGATGTTTTACAATCATTTTATAGCAACTTTATATCATTTTTTGGGACTAACCTATTGACATAGTGCCCAGTGCCAGTTGTCATTTTTCGCTTGTTTTTTACTTCGTAGAAAATCAATACCAAATGGAGTCCAAACGCAGCGAAACTTTTTGGAGATTTTTTCTGGACCAGAAGACACCTGTTGGGCCAAAGAAGTACCAGAGGGGGGCTACGAGGGGAGCACAACCCACCAGGGCACGCCTTGGGGCCCAGGCGCGCCTAGGTGGGTTGTACCCACCTCGGTGGCTGATACGTCTCCAATGTATCTATAATTTTTGATTGTTCCATGCTATTATATTATCTATTTTGGATGTTAATGGGCTTTATTTTACACCTTTATATTATTTTGGGGACTAACCTACTAACCCAAGGCCCAGTGCAAATTGCTGTTTTTTGCCTATTTCGGTGTTTCACAGAAAAGGAATATCAAACGGAGTCCAAACGGAATGAAACCTTCGGGAGAGTTATTTTTGGAACAAACGTGATCCAGAGGACTTGGAGTGGACGTCAAGAAACAAACAAGGAGTCCACGAGGCAAGGGGCGCGCCCTCCCCCTCATGGGCCCCTCGTGGCTCAACCGACCTACTTCTTCCTCCTATATATACTCATATACCCTGAAAACATCCGGGAGCACCACGAAACCCTATTTCCACCACCGCAACCTTCTGTACCCAAGAGATCCCATCTTGGGGCCTTTTCCAGAGCTCCGCCAGAGGGGGCATCAATCACGGAGGGCCTCTACATCAACTCCATGGCCTCTCCGGTGATGTGTGAGTACTTTACTTCAGACCTTCGGGTCCATAGTTATTCGCTAGATGGATTCTTCTCTCTCTTTGGATCTCAATACAAAGTTCTCCTCGATCTTCTTGGAGATCTATTCGTTGTAACTCTTTTTGCGGTGTGTTTGTCGAGATCCGATGAATTGTGGGTTTATGATCAAGTCTATCTATGAACAATATTTGATTCTTCTCTGAAATCTTTTATGTATGATTGGTTATCTTTGCAAGTCTCTTCGAATTATCAGTTTGGTTTGGTCTACTATATTGATCTTTCTTGCAATGGGAGAAGTGCTTGGCTTTGGGTTCAATCTTGCGGTGCTCGATCCCAGTGACAGAAAGGGAAACCACACGTATTGTATTGTTTCCACCGAGGATAAAATATGGGGTTTATATCATATTGCTTGAGTTTATCCCTCTACATCATGTCATCTTACCTAATGCGTTACTCTGTTCTTATGAACTTAATACTCTAGATGCATGCTGGATAGCGATCGATGTGTGGAGTAATAGTAGTAGATGTAGGCAGGAGTCGATCTACTTGTCACGGACGTGATGCCTATATACACGATCATGCCTAGATATTCTCATAATTATTCGCTTTTCTATCAATTGCTGGACAGTAATTTGTTCACCCACCGTAATACTTATGCTATCTTGAGAGAAGCCACTAGTGAAACCTATGGCCCCCGGGTCTACCTTTTATCATACAAGTTTCCAATCTATTTTACTTTGCAATCTTTACTTTCAATCTTTATCATAAAAATACCAAAAAAAATTATCTTATTATTATTATCTCTATCAGATCTCACTCTCGTAAGTGACCATGAAGGGATTGACAACCCCTTTATCGCATTGGTTGCGAGGTTCTTATTTGTTTGTGTAGGTACGAGGGACTTGCATGTGGCCTCCTACTGGATTGATACCTTGGTTCTCAAAAACTGAGGGAAATACTTACACTACTTTGCTGCATCACCCTTTCCTCTTCAAGGGAAAACCAACGCAGTGCTCAAGAGGTAGGAAGAAGGATGTCTGGCGCCGTTGCCGGGGAGTCTACGCACAAGTCAAGACATACCAAGTACCCATCACAAACTCTTATCCCTCGCATTACATTATTTGCCATTTGCCTCTCATTTTCCCCTCCCCCACTTCACCCTTGCCGTTTTATGCGCCCTCTTTTTCCGTTCCCCTTCTCTTTTCTAGTTCGTCTCTTTTTGCTTGCTTCTTGTTTGCTTGTGTGTTGGATTGCTTGCTTGTCACGATGTCTCAAGACAATACTAAATTGTATGATTTTTCCAATACCAACAATAATGATTTTATTAGCACTCCAATTGATCCGCTTACCGATGCTAAATCTTGTGAAATTAATGCTGCTTTGCTGAATCTTGGCATGAAAGATCCGTTTTCCGGCCTTCCTAGTGAAGATGCCGCTACCCATCTAAACAACTTTGTTGATTTGTGTGATATGCAAAAGAAGAAAGATGTGGATAATGATATTGTTAAACTGAAGCTATTCCCGTTTCCTCTTAGAGATCGTGCTAAAACTTGGTTTTCATCTTTGCCTAAAAATAGTATCGATTCATGGAATAAGTGCAAAGATGCTTTTATCTCTAAATATTTTCCTCCCGCTAAGATCATCACTCTTAGAAACGATACTATGAATTTTAAGCAACTTGATCATGAACATGTTGCACAAGCTTGGGAGAGGATGAAATTAATGATACATAATTGCCCTACACATGGTTTGAACCTTTGGATGATTATACAGAATTTTTATGCCGGATTGAATTTTGCTTCTAGAAATCTTTTAGATTAGGCCGCGGAGGCACCTTTATGGAAATCACTTTAGGAGAAGCTACTAAACTCCTAGATTATATTATGGTTAATTATTCTCAATGGCATACTGAAAGATCTACCAACAAAAAGGTGCATGCTATAGAAGAAATCAATTTTTTGAAGGGAAAGATGGATGAGCTTATGAAATTGTTTGCTAATAAGAGTGTTTCTTTTGATCCTAATGATATGCCTTTGTCTACTTTGATTGAGAATAATAATGAATCTATGGATGTGAATTTTGTTGGTAGGAACAATTTTGGTAATAACGCGTATAGAGGTAATTTTAATCCTAGGCCGTTTCCTAGTAATTCCTCTAATAATTATGGTAATTCCTACCACAATTCTTATGGAAATTATAATAAGATGCCCTCTGATTTTGAATCTAATATTAAAGAATTTATTAGTTCGCAAAAGACTTTCAATGCTTTGATTGAAGAATTTTTTTAATCCTAGGCCGTTTCCTAGTAATTCCTCTAATAATTATGGTAATTCATACCACAATTCTTATGGAAATTATAATAAGATGCCCTCTGATTTTGAATCAAATATTAAAGAATTTATTAGTTCGCAAAAGACTTTCAATGCTTTGATTGAAGTAAAATTGTCTAAGATTGATGAGTTGGCTAGGAACATGGATGGAATTTATCTTGATGTTGATTCTTTGAAACTTATATCTATTCCTCCTAAGCATGATATCAATGAGTCCCTCAAAGCTATGAGAATTTCCATTGATGAGTGCAAAGAAAGAACCGCTAGGATGCGTGCTAAAAAAGATTGCTTTGTGAAAGCGTGTTCTTCTAGTTTCCATATAATAATGATGAAGATCTAAAAGTTATTGATGTGTACCCTATTAAATTTTTGTTTTGCAATATGAATATTGATAATAATGGGACTGCAGATGAGTCAACTTTAGTTAAAAGGCGTCCCAATGATTCAGAGTTTTTAGATCTTGATGCAAAAATTGATAAAAGTGGGATGGGAGAGGTCAAAACTTTAAATAGCAATGAACCCACTATCTTGGATTTCAAGGAATTTAATTATGATAATTGTTCTTTAATAGATTGTATTTCCTTGTTGCAATCCGTGCTAAATTCTCCGCATGCTTATAGTCAAAACAAAGCTTTTACTAAACATATTGTCGATGCTTTAATGCAATCTTACGAAGAAAAGCTTGAATTGGAAGTTTCTATCCCTAGAAAACTTCATGATGAGTGGGAAACTACTATTCAAATTAAAATTAAAGATCATGAATGCTATGCTTTGTGTGATTTGGGTGCTAGTGTTTCCACGTTTCCTAAAACTTTGTGTGATTTGCTAGGTTTCCGTGAATTTGATGATTGTTCTTTAAACTTGCATCTTGCGGATTCCACCATTAAGAAACCTATGGAAGAATTAATGATGTTATTATTGTTGCAAATAGGAATTGTGTGCCCGTGTATTTCATTGTTCTTGATATTGATTGCAATCCTTCATGTCCTATTATTCTTGGTAGACCTTTCCTTAGAACGATTGATGCAATTATTGATATGAAAGAAGGAAATATTAAATTCCAATTTCCGTTAAGGAAGGGCATGGAACACTTTCCTAGAAATAAAATTAAATTACCTTATGAATCTATTATGAGAGCCACTTATGGATTGCATACTAAAGATGATAATACCTAGATCTATCCTTGCTTTTATGCCTAGCTAGGGGCATTAAACGATAGCGCTTGTTGGGAGGCAACCCAATTTTATTTTTGTTTCTTGCTTTTTGATTTTGTTTAGTAATTCATCTAGCCTATGTTTATATGTGGTTTTATGCTTTTAATTAGTGTTTGTGCCAAGTAGAACCTTTGGGAAGACTTGGGGAAAGTCTTTGCGATCTTGTTGTAAAAAACAGAAACTTTAGCGCTCACGAGATTTTCTGCCATTGTTTTACTGGAGAGTGCTATTGAGTTAATTCTTTTTGCAAATGATTAATATATAAATTCCTCACGTCCAGAAATTTATTTTAGAATTTTTGGGGTTCCAGAAGTATTCGAAACCTACATATTACTACAGACTGTTCTGTTTTTGACAGATTCCGTTTTTCATGTGTTATTTGCTTATTTGGATGAATCTATGGTTAGTAATAGATTTTATGAACCATAGAAAAGTTTTAATACACTAGGTTTAACACCAATATAAATAAAGAATGAGTTCATTACAATACCTTAAGTGGTGGTTTGTTTTCTTTTACTAACGAAGCTCACAAGTTTCTCTTTTAAGTTTTGTGTTATGAAGTTTTCAAGTTTTGGGTAAAGATTTGATGGATTATGGAACAAGGAGTGGAAAGAGCCTAAGCTTGGGGATGCCCAAGGAACCGCAAGGTAAAATTCAAGGACAACCAAAAGCCAAAGCTTGGGGATGCTCCGGAAGGCATCCCCTCTTTCGTCTTCGTCCATCGGTAACTTTAATTGGAGCTATATTTTTATTCACCACATGATATGTGTTTTGCTTGGAGCGTCTTGCACGATTTGAGTCTTTGCTTTTTAGTTTACCACAATAATCCTTGCTGTACACACCTTTTGGGAGACACACACATGAATCGGAATTTATTAGAATACTCTATGTGCTTCACTTATATCTTTTGAGCTAGATAATTTTGCTCTAGTGCTTTGCTTATATCTTTTAGAGCACGGTGTTGGTTTTATTTTATAGAAATTATTGATCTCTCATGCTTCACTTATATTATTTTGAGAGTCCTTTAAAACATCATGGTAATTTGCTTTGGTTATGAATTTAGTCCTAATATGATAGGCATCCAAGATCGGTATAATAAAAACTATCATGAAAAGTGCATTGAATACTATGAGAAGTTTGATACTTGATGATTGTTTTCAGATATAGAGATGGTGATATTAGTGTCATGATAGTTGAGTAGTTGTGAATTTGAGAAATACTTGTTCTAAAGTTTGTGATTCCCGTAGCATGCACGTTGTTGGGGAACGTAGCAGAAATTCAAAATTTTCTACGCATCACCAAGATCAATCTATGGAGTAATCTAGCAACGAGGGAAGGAGAGTGCATCTACATACCCTTGTAGATCGCTAAGCGGAAGCGTTCAAGTGAACAGGGTTGATGGAGTCATACTCGTCGTGATCCAAATCACCGATGATCCTAGTGCCGAATGGACGGCACCTCCGCGTTCAACACACGTACAGCCCGGTGACGTCTCCTACGCCTTGATCCAGCAAGGGGAGAAGGAGAGGTTGGGGAAGACTCCATCCAGCAGCAGCACGACAGCGTGGTGTTGGTGGTGAAGGAGCGCGGGACTCCAGCAGGGCTTCGCCAAGCACTACGAGAGATGAGGAGGGAGAGGGGTAGGGCTGCGCCAACAGGGAGATTGAATCGTGTGTCTTGGGCAGCCCCAAACCTCAAGTATATATAGGGGGAGGGGAGGGGCTGCGCCCCCACCTAGGGTTCCCTTCCTAGGGGTGGCGGCAGCCCCCAGATCCCATCTGGGTGGCGGCCACAAGGGGGAGACGGGGAGGCGCACCTGGGGTGGGCCTTAGGGCCCATCTGCCCTAGGGTTTGCCCCCTTCCCCTCTTGGAGGCGCCTTGGGCCTTGGTGGGAGGCGCCCCAGCCCACCTAGGGGCTGGTCCCTTTCCACTATTGGCCCATGTAGGCCTCCGGGGCTGGTGGCCCCACCTGGTGGACCCCCGGACCCCTCCGGTGGTCCCGGTACACTACTGGTGATGCCCGGAACACTTCCGGTGGCCAAAACCATACTTCCTATATATCAATATTTACCTCCGGACCATTCCGGAACTCCTCGTGACATCCGGGATCTCATCCGGGACTCCGAACAACATTCGGTAACCGCATACATACTTTCCCTATAACCCTAGCGTCATCGAACCTTAAGTGTGTAGACCCTACGGGTTCGGGAAACATGCAGACATGACCGAGACACCTCTCCGGTCAATAACCAACAGCGGGACCTGGATACCCATGTTGGCTCCCACATGCTCCACGATGATCTCATCGAATGAACCACGATGTCAAGGACTTAATCAATCCCGTATACAATTCCCTTTGTCTAGAGGTACGATACTTGCCCGAGATTCGATCGTCGGTATCCCGATACCTTGTTCAATCTCGTTACCAGAAAGTATCTTTACTCGTTCCGTAACACATCATCCCGTGATCAACTCCTTGATCACATTGTGCACATTATGATGATGTCCTACCGAGTGGGCCCAGAGATACCTCTCCGTTTACACGGAGTGACAAATCCCAGTCTCGATTCGTGCCAACCCAACAGACACTTTCGGAGATACCTCTAGTGTACCTTTATAGCCACCCAGTTACGTTGTGACGTTTGGCACACCCAAAGCACTCCTACGGTATCCGGGAGTTGCATAATCTCATGGTCTAAGGAAATGATACTTGACATTAGAAAAGCTTTAGCATACGAACTACATGATCTTGTGCTAGGCTTAGGATTGGGTCTTGTCCATCACATCATTCTCCTAATGATGTGATCCCGTTATCAACGACATCCAATGTCCATGGTCAGGAAACCGTAACCATCTATTGATCAATGAGCTAGTCAACTAGAGGCTTACTAGGGACATGGTGTTGTCTATGTATCCACACATGTATCTGAGTTTCCTATCAATACAATTCTAGCATGGATAATAAACGATTATCATGAACAAGGAAATATAATAATAACCAATTTATTATTGCCTCTAGGGCATATTTCCAACAGTCTCCCACTTGCACTAGAGTCAGTAATCCAGTTCACATCGATATGTGATTAACACTCAAGGTCACATCCCCATGTGACTAACACCCAAAGAGTTCTAGGTTTGATCATGTTATGCTTGTGAGAGAGGTTTCAGTCAACGGGTCTGCAACATTCAGATCCGTATGTACTTCGCAAATTTCTATGTCATCTTGTAGATGCAACTACTACGCTACATTTGGAGCCATTTCAAATAACTGTTCTACTTGGAGCTATTCTAAATTGTTGCTCCGTTATACGTATCCGGTATCTCTACTCGGAGCTATCCGGATAGGTGTTAAGCTTGCATCGACGTAACTCTTTACATCGAACTCTTTATCACCTCCATAACCGAGAAACATATCCTTATTCCTCTAAGGATAATTTAGACCGCTATCTGGTGATCTACTCCTAGATTACCTTTGTACCCTCTTGCCAGATATGTGGCAAGGCACACATCAGGTGCGGTACTCAGCATGGCACACCGTATAGAGCCTATGACAAAAGCAAAGGGGACGGCCTTCGTCCTTCCTCTTTCTTCTGCCGTGGTCGTGCTTTAAGTCTTAACTTCATACCTTACAACTCAGCCAAGAACTCCTTCTTTGACTGATCCATCTTGAACACCTTCAAGATCATGTCAAGGTATGTGCTCATTTGAAAGTACCATTAAGCATTTTGATCTATCCTTATAGATCTTGATGCTCAATGTTCAAGTAGCTTAATCCAGGCTTTCCATTGAAAAACACTTTCCAAATAACCCTATATGCTTTCCAGAAATTCTACGTCATTTCTGATCAACAATATGTCAACAACATATATTCATCAGAAATTCTATAGTGCTCCCACTCACTTCTTTGGAAATACAAGTTTCTCATAAACTTTGCATACACCCAAAATCTTTGATCATCTCATCAAAGCATACATTCCAACTCCGAGATGCTTACTCCAGTCCTTAGAAGGATTGCTGGAGCTTTGCATACTTATTAGCATCTTTTAGGATTGACAAAACCTTCCGGTTGTATCACATACAACCTTTCCTCAAGAAAATCGTCGAGGAAACAATGTTTTGACATCCTATCTGCAAGATTTCATAAATAGTGCAGTAATCGCTAATATAATTCCAACAGACTCTTAGCATTGCTACGAGTGAGAAAGTCTCATCGTAGTCAACTCCTTGAACTTGTCGGAAAACATCTTAACGACAGGTCGAGCTTTCTTAATGGTGATACTAACCATCATTGTCCGTCTTCCTTTTAAAATCCATATGTACCTAACAGCCTTACGACCATCAAGTAGTTCTTCCAAAGTCTACACTTTGTTTTCATATATGGATCCTCTCTCAGATTATATGGCCTCGAGCCATTTTGGAATCCAAGCCCACCATCGCTTCTCCATAGCTCGTAGGTTCATTGTTGTCTAGCAACATGACTTCCAAGATAGGATTACGTACCACTCTGAAGTAGTACGCATCCTTGTCATCCCACGAGGTTTGGTAGTGACTTGATCTGAAGTTTCATGATCACTATCATAAGCTTCCACTTCAATTGGTGTAGGTGCCACAGGAACAACTCCCTGTGCCCTGCCACACACTAGTTGAAGAGACGGTTCAATAACCTCATCAAGTCTCCACCATCCTCCCACTCAATTCTTTCGAGAGAAACTTTTCCTCGAGAAAGGACCCGATTCTAGAAACAATCCCTTATTGCTTTTGGATCTGAGACATGAGGTATACCCAACTGTTTTGGGTGTCCTATGAAGATGCATTTATCCACTTTGGGTTCGAGCTTACCAGCCTGAAACTTTTTCACATAAGCGTCGCAGCCCCAAACTTTTAAGAAATGACAGCTTAGGTTTCTCTAAACCATAGTTCATACGGTGTCATCTCATCAGAATTACGTGGTGCCCTATTTAAAGTGAATGTGGTTGTTTCTAATGCCTAACCCATAAACTATCGTGGTAATTCGATAAGAGACATCATGGTATGCATCATATCCAATAGGGTGCAGTTATGATGTTCGGACACACCATCATACTATGGTGTTTCAGGCTGTATTAGTTGTGAAACAATTTCCACAATGTCTTAATTCTGTGCCAAACTCGTAATTCAGATATTCATCTCTATAATCATATCATAGATATTTTATCCTCTTGTCACGACGATCTTTCAACTTCACCCTGAAATTACTTGAACCTTTCAATAATTCAGACTCGTGATTCATCAAGTAAATGTACTCAACATCTACTCAAATCATCTGTGAAGTAAGAACATAACGATATCCACTACACGCCTCAGCACTCATTGGACTGCACACATCAAAATGTATTACTTCCAACAAGTTGCTTTCTAGTTCCATTTTACTGAAAACGAGGCTTTCAGTCATCTTGCCCATGTGGTATGATTTGCATGTCTCAAGTGATTCAAAATCAAGTGAGTCCAAATGGTCCATTTGCATGGGGTTTCTTCATGCATATACACCAATAGACATGGTTCGCATGTCTCAAACTTTTCAAAATGAGTGAGCCCAAAGATCCATCAACATGGAGCTTCTTCATGCATTTTATACCGATATGACTTACGTGGCAGTGCCAGAAGTAGGTGGTACTATCATTACTATCTTATATCTTTTGGCATGAACATGTGTATCACTACGATCGAGATTCAATAAACCATTCATTTTAGGTGCAAGACCATTGAAGGTATTATTCAAATAAACAGAGTAACCATTATTCTCCTTAAATGAATAACCATATTGCGATAGACATAATCCAATCATGTCTATGCTCAACGCAAACACCAATCTCGATGGTAGAGGGAGCATGCGATGCTTGATCACATCAAGCTTGGAAAAACTTCCAACACATATTGCCAGCTCACCTTTAGCTAGTCTCCGTTTACTCCGCAGCCTTTTATTTCGAGTTTACTAACATTTAGCAACCGAACCGGTATCTAATACCATGGTGCTACTAGGAGTACTAGTAAAGTACACATTAACACAATGTATATCCAATATACTTCTATCGACCTTGCCAGCCTTCTCATCTACCAAGTATCTAGGGTAATTCTGCTCCAGTGGCTGTTCCCCTTATTACAGAAGCACTTAGTCTCGGGTTTGGGTTCAACCTTGGGTTTCTTCACTAGAGCAGTAGCTGATTTGCCGTTTCATGAAGTATCCCTTCTTGCCCTTACCCTTCTTGAAACTAGTGGTTTCACCAACCATCAAGAATTGATGCTCCTTCTTGATTTCTACTTTTGTGGTGTCAAACATCGCGAATATCTCAAGGATCATCATATATGTCCCTGATATATCATAGTTCATCACGAAGCTCTAGCAGCTTGGTGGTAATGACTTCGGAGAAACATCACTATCTCATCTGGAGGATCAACTCCCACTCGATTCAAATGATTGTTGTACTCAGACAATCTGAGCACAAGCTCATCAATTGAGCTTTTCTCCCTTAGTTTGCAGGCTAAGAAAATCGTCGGAGGTCTTATACCTCTTGACGTGGGCACGAGCCTAAAATCCCAATTTCAGCCCTCGAAACATCTCATATGTTTCGCGACGTTTCAAAACGTCTTCAGTGCCTCAACTCTAAACTGTTTAACTGAACTATCACGTAGTTATCAAAATGTGTATGTCAGATGTTCGCAACATCCACAGACGACGTTCGAGGTTCAGCACACTGAGCGGTGCATTAAGGACATAAGCCTTCTATGAAGCAATGAGGACAATCCTCAGTTTATGGACCTAGTCCGCATAATTGCTACTATCATCTTTCAACTAAATTTTCTCTAGGAACATATCTAAACAGTAGAACTGAAGCGCGAGCTACGACATAATTTGCGAAGACCTTTTGACTATGTTCAGGATAATTAAGTTCATCTTATGAACTCCCACTCAGATAGACATCCCTCTAGTCATCTAAGTGATTACATGATCCGAGTCAACTAGGCCGTGTCCGATCATCACGTGAGACGGACTAGTCAACATCGGTGAACATCTTCATGTTGATCGTATCTTCTATACGACTCATGTTCGACCTTTCGGTCTTCTGTGTTCCGAGGCCATGTCTGTACATGCTAGGATCGTCAAGTCAACCTAAGTGTTTGCATGTGTAAATCTGTCTTACACCCGTTGTATGTGAACGTTGGAATCTATCACACCCGATCATCACGTGGTGCTTCGAAACAACAAACTGTCGCAACGATGCACAGTTAGGGGGAACACTTTCTTGAAATTATTATGAGGGATCATCTTATTTACTACCGTCGTTCTAAGTAAACAAGATGCAAAAACATGATAAACATCACATGCAATCAAATAATAGTGACATGATATGGCCAATATCATATAGCTCCTTTGATCTCCATCTTGGGGCTCCATGATCATCTTGTCACCGGCATGACACCATGATCTCCATCATCATGATCTCCATCATCGTGTCTCCATGAAGTTGCTCGCCAACTATTACTTCTACTACTATGGCTAACACGTTTAGCAATAAAGTAAAGTAATTTACATGGCGTTTCTCAATGACACGCAGGTCATACAAAAAATAAAGACAACTCCTATGGCTCCTGCCGGTTGTCATACTCATCGACATGCAAGTCGTGATTCCTATTACAAGAACATGATCTCATACATCACATATATATCATTCATCACATCCTTTGGCCATATCACATCACAAAACACTTGCTGCAAAAACAAGTTAGACGTCCTCTAATTGTTGTTGCAAGTTTTTACGTGGCTGCTATAGGTTTCTAGCAAGAACGTTTCTTACCTACGCCAAAACCACAACGTGAATTGCAAATTTCTATTTACCCTTCATAAGGACCCTGTTCATCGAATCCGAGCCGACTAAAGTGGGAGAGACAGACACCCGCCAGCCACCTTATGCAACTAGTGCATGTCAGTCGATGGAACCGGTCTCACGTAAGCGTACGTGTAAGGTTGGTCCGGGCCGCTTCATCCCACGATGCTGCCGAATCAAGATAAGACTAGTAACGGCAAGATAATTGACAATATCGACGCCCACAACTACTTTGTGTTCTACTCGTGCATAGTAACTACGCATAGACCTAGCTCATGATGCCACTGTTGGGGAACGTAGTAGAAATTCAAAATTTTCTACGCATCACCAAGATCAATCTATGGAGTAATCTAACAACGAGGGAAGGAGAGTGCATCTACATACCCTTGTAGATCTCTAAGTGGAAGCGTTCAAGTGAACGGGGTTGATGGAGTCGTACTCGTCGTGATCCAAATCACCGATGATCCTAGTGCCGAATGGACAGCACCTCCGCGTTCAACACACGTACAGCCCGGTGACGTCTCCTATGCCTTGATCCAGCAAGGGGAGAAGGAGAGGTTGGGGAAGACTCCATCCAGCAGCAGCACGACGGCGTGGTGGTGGTGAAGGAGCGCGGGACTCTAGCAGGGCTTCGCCAAGCACTACGAGAGATGAGGAGGGAGAGGGGTAGGGCTGCGCCAACAGGGAGATTGAATCGTGTGTCTTGGGCAGCCCCAAACCTCAAGTATATATAGGGGGAGGGGAGGGGCTGCGCCCCCACCTAGGGTTCCCTCCCTAGGGGTGGCGGCAGCCCCCAGATCCCATCTGGGTGGCGGCCACAAGGGGGAGAGGGGGAGGCGCACCTGGGGTGGGCCTTAGGGCCCATCTGCCCTAGGGTTTGCCCCCTTCCCCTTTTGGAGGTGCCTTGGGCCTTGGTGGGAGGCGCCCCAGCCCACCTAAGGGCTGGTCCCTTCCCACTATTGGCCCATGTAGGCCTCCGGGGCTGGTGGCCCCACCTGGTGGACCCCCGGACCCCTCCGGTGGTCCCGGTACACTACCGGTGATGCCCGGAACACTTCCGGTGGCCAAAACCATACTTCCTATATACCAATCTTTACCTCCGGACCATTCCGGAACTCCTCATGACATACCGGATCTCATTCGGGACTCCGAACAACATTCGGTAACCGCATACATACTTTCCCTATAACCCTAGTGTCATCGAACCTTAAGTGTGTAGACCCTACGGGTTCGGGAAACATGCAGACATGACCGAGACACCTCTCCGGTCAATAACCAACAGCGGGATCTGGATACCCATGTTGGCTCCCACATGCTCCACAATGATCTCATCGGATGAACCACGATGTCAAGAACTTAATCAATCCCGTATACAATTCCCTTTGTCTAGCGGTACGATACTTGCCCGAGATTCGATCGTTGGTATCCCGATACCTTGTTCAATCTCGTTACCGGCAAGTCTCTTTACTAGTTCCGTAACACATCATCCCGTGATCAACTCCTTGATCAAATTGTGCACATTATGATGATGTCCTACCGAGTGGGCCCAGAGATACCTCTCCGTTTACACGGAGTGACAAATCCCAGTCTCGATTCGTGCCAACCCAACAGACACTTTCGGAGATACCTGTAGTGTACCTTTATAGCCACCCAGTTACGTTGTGACGTTTGGCACACCCAAAGCACTCCTACGGTATCCGGGAGTTGCACAATCTCATGGTCTAAGGAAATGATACTTGACATTAGAAAAGCTTTAGCATACGAACTACATGATCTTGTGCTAGGCTTAGGATTGGGTCTTGTCCATCACATCATTCTCCTAATGATGTGATCCCGTTATCAACGACATCCAATGTCCATGGTCAGGAAACCGTAACCATCTATTGATCAACGAGCTAGTCAACTAGAGGCTTACTAGGGACATGGTGTTGTCTATGTATCCACACATGTATCCGAGTTTCCTATCAATACAATTCTAGCATGGATAAGAAACGATTATCATGAACAAGGAAATATAATAATAACCAATTTATTATTGCCTCTAGGGCATATTTCCAACACATGTATGGTGAACCGTTATGTGATGAAGTCGGAGCATGATTTATTTATTGATTGTCTTCCTTATGAGTGGTGGTCGGGGAGAAGCGATGGTCTTTTCCTACCAATCTATTCCCCTAGGAGCATGCGCGTAGTACTTTGTTTTGATAACTAATAAATTTTTGCAATAAGTATGTGAGTTCTTTATGACTAATGTTGAGTCCATGGATTATACGCACCCTCACCCTTCCACCATTGCTAGCCTCTCTGGTACCGCACAACTTTCGCCAGTACCATAAACCCACCATATACCTTTCTCAAAACAGCCACCATACCTACCTATTATGGCATTTCCATAGCCATTCCGAGATATATTGCCATGCAACTTTCCACCGCCCCGTTTGTTATGACACGCTTCATCATTGTCATATTGCTTTGCATGATCATGTAGTTGACATCGTATTTGTGGCAAAGCCACCGTTCATAATTCTTTCATACATGTCACTCATGAGTCATTGCATATCCCGGTACACCGCCAGAGGCATTCACATAGAGTCATATTTTGTTCTAAGAGTTGTAGTTCTTGAGTTGTAAGTAAATAAAGTGTGATGATCATCATTATTAGAGCATTGTCCCAAGTGAGGAAAGGATGATGGATACCATGATTCCCCCACAAGTCGGGATGAGACTCCGGACGAAAAGAAAAGAAAAGGAGGCCATAAAAAAGAGAGAAAAGAAGGCCCAAATAAAAAATGAGAGAAAAAGAGAGAAGGGACAATGTTACTATCCTTTTCCACACTTGTGCTTCAAAGTAGCACCATGATCTTCATGATAGAGAGTCTCATATGTTATCACTTTAATATAGTAGTTGGCATTTTACATTATAGAAATTGGCTTGTATATTCCAATGATGGGCTTCCTCAAAATGCCCTAGGTCTTCGTGAGCAAGCAAGTTGGATGCACATCCACTTAGTTTCTTTTTGAGCTTTCATACACTTATAGCTCTAGTGCATCCGTTGCATGGCAATCCCTACTCACTCACATTGATATATATTGATGGGCATCTCCATAGCCCATTGGTACGCCTAGTTGATGTGAGACTATCTTCTCCTTTTTTGTCTTCTCCACAACCACCATTCTATTCCATATATAGCGCTATGTCCATGGCTAATGCTCATGTATTGCGTGAAGATTGAAAAAGTTTGAGAACATCAAAAGTATGAAACAATGGCTTGGCTTGTCATCGGGGTTGTGCATGATTTAAATACTTTGTGTGGTGAAGATATAGCATAGCCAGACTATATGTTTTTGTAGGGATAACTTTCTTTGGCCATGTTATTTTGAGAAGACATAATTGCTTAGTTTGTATGCTTGAAGTATTATTATTTTTATGTCAATATTAAACTTTTGTCTTGAATCTTTCGGATCTGAATATTCATTCCACAATAAAGAGAATTACATTGAGAATTATGTTAGGTAGCATTCCACATCAAAAATTCTGTTTTTATCATTTACCTACTCGAGGACGAGCAGGAATTAAGCTTGGGGATGCTTGATACGTCTCCAACGTATCTATAATTTTTGATTGTTCCATGCTATTATATTATATGTTTTGGATGTTAGTGGGCTTTATTTTACACTTTTATATTATTTTTGGGACTAACCTACTAACCCAAGGCCTAGTGCAAATTGTTGTTTTTTTTGCCTATTTCAGTGTTTCGCAGAAAAGGAATATAAAACGGAGTCCAAACGGAATGAAACCTTCGGCAGAGTTATTTTTTGTAACAAACGTGATCCAGAGGACCTGGAGTGGACGTCAAGAAACAAACGAGGAGTCCACGAGGCAGGGGGCGCCTACCCCCTGGGCACGCCCTCCCCCTCGTGGCCCAACCAACCTACTTCTGCTTCCTATATATACTCATATACCCTGAAAACATCCGGGAGCACCACGAAACCCTATTTCCACCACCGAACCTTTTGTACCCAAGAGATCCCATCTTGGGGCCTTTTCCGAAGCTCCGCCGGGGGGGGGCATCGATCACAGAGGGCCTCTACATCAACTCCATGACCTCTCCGGTGATGTGTGAGTAGTTTACTTCAGACCTTCGGGTCCATAGTTATTAGCTAGATGGCTTCTTCTCTCTCTTTGGATCTCAATACAAAGTTCTCCTCGATCTTCTTGGATATCTATTCAATGTAACTCTATTTGCGGTGTGTTTGTCGAGATCCAATGAATTGTGGGTTTATGATCAAGTCTATCTATGAACAATATTTGATTCTTCTATGAAATCTTTTATGTATGATTGGTTATCTTTGCAAGTCTCTTTGAATTATCAGTTTTGTTTGGCCTACTAGATTGATCTTTCTTGCAATGGGAGAAGTGCTTAGCTTTGGGTTCAATCTTGCGGTGCTCGATCCCAGTGACAGAAAGGGAAACGACACGTATTGTATTGTTGCCATCGAGGATAAAAAGATGGGGTTTATATCATATTGCTTGAGTTCATCCCTCTACATCTTGTCATCTTACCTAATGTGTTACTCTCTTGTTATGAACTTAATACTCTAGATGCATGTTGGATAGCGGTCGATGTGTGGAGTAATAGTAATAGATGCAGGCAGGAGTCGGTCTACTTGTCATGGACATGATGCCTATATACATGATCATGCCTAGATATAATCATAATTATTCGCTTTTCTATCAATTGCTCGACAGTAATTTGTTCACCCACCATAATACTTATGCTATCTTGAGAGAAGCCACTAGTGAAACCTATGGCCCCCGGGTCTACCTTTTATCATATAAGTTTCCAATCTATTTTACTTTGTAATCGTTACTTTCAATCTTTATCATAAAAATACCAAAAATGTTTATCTTATTATTATTATCTCTATCAGATCTCACTCTCGTAAGTGACCATGAAGGGATTGACAACCCCTTTATCACGTTGGTTGTGAGGTTCTTATTTGTTTGTGTAGGTACGAGGGACTTGCGTGTGGCCTCCTACTGGATTGATACCTTGGTTCTCAAAAACCGAGGGAAATACTTACGCTACTTTGCTGCATCACCCTTTCCTTTCAAGGGAAAACCAACGCAGTGCTCAAGAGGTAGAAGTGGCCTCCCGCACCGCCTCTTTGCTCTATAACTACCCCAATATTCCAGAAACCCTAGGGGAGTCGACGAAAATCAATTCCAGGCGCCGCAAGTTCCAGAAACCGCATATCCAATCTAGACACCATCACAGAGGGGTTCATCATCCTCATTGGTGCCTCTCCGATGATGCGTGAGTAGTTCATTGTAGATCTATGGGTTCGTAGTTAGTAGCTAGAGGGCTTCCTCTCTCTCTCTCTCTCTCTCTTATGATTCTCAATACAATGGTCTCTTGGGGATCTATTTGATGTAACTCTTTTTGCGGTGTGTTTGTTGGGATCCGATGAATTTTGAGTTTATGATCATATCTATGTTTTTATCCATGAAAGTTATTTGAGTATTTTGGTCTCTTATATGCATGATTACTTATAGCCTCATATTTCTTCTTCGAATCTTTGGTTTAGTTAGGCCTACTAGATCGATTTTTCTTGCCATGGGAAGAGGTGCTTTGTGATGGGTTCAATCTTACGGTGCTCAATCCCAGTGACAGAAGGGGAACCGACACGTATGTATCGTTGCTATTAAGGATAACAAGATGGGGTCTATTTCTACATAAATAGATCTTCTCTACATCATGTCATCGTTTTTATTGCATTACTCCGTTTCTCCATGAACTTAATACACTAGATGCATGCTGGATAGCGGTCGATGTGCGGAGTAATAGTAGTAGATGCAGGCAAGAGTTGGTCTACAAATCTTGGACGTGATGCCTATATAATGAACACTGCCTGGATATCGTCATAAATATTTGAAGTTCTATCAATTTCCTAACAGTAATTTGTTTACCCACCATGTGCTATTTTTCTCGAGAGAATCCACTAGTGCAACCTACGGCCCCAGGGTCTCTTCTTTATTATATTTGCCTTCAAGATCTATTTTTATTCGCCTTTTATTTTCAGATCTATTAATCCAAAAACCCAAAAATACCTTGCTGCACTTTATTTTATTTTGCATTTATTCGCAATCTATTTATCCAATCTATCATATTGTTATCCCGTCAACTTGACAATTTCTGGCACCGTTACCTGAAAGGGATTGACAACCCCTTTAACACGTCGGGTTGCAAGTATTTGTTCTTTGTGTGTAGGTACTGTTTACGTAGTGTTGCGTTCGATAATCTTGGTCTCATCACTAAGGGAAATACCTACCGTCGATGTGTGCTACCTCTTGAGCATGCGTTGGTTTTTCCCTTGAAGAGGAAAGGGTGATGCAACAAAGCAGCATAAGTATTTCCCTCAGTTTTTGAGAACCAAGGTATCAATCCAGTAGGAGACCACGCGCGAGTCACCTCATACCTACACAAACAAATAAGAACCTCGCAACCAACGCGATAAAGGGGTTGTCAATCCCTTTATGGCCACTTGCAAGAGTGAGATCTGATAGAGATAATAATAATAAGATAAATATTTTTGGTATTTTTATGATATAGATTGAAAGTAAAGATTGCAACATAAAATAGATTAGGAACTTGTATGATGGAAAATAGACCCGGGGCCATAGGTTTCACTAGTGGCTTCTCTCAAGATAGCATAAGTATTACGGTGGCTGAACAAATTACTGTCGAGCAATTGATAGAATTGAGCATAGTTATGAGAATATCTAGGTATGATCATGTATATAGGCATCACGTCCGTGACAAGTAGACCGACTCCTGGCTGCATCTAATACTATTACTCCACACATCGACCGCTATCCAGCATGCATCTAGAGTATTAAGTTCATAAGAACGGAGTAACGCTTTAAGCAAGATGACATGATGTAGAGGGATAAACTCATGCAATATGATATAAACCCCATCTTTTTATCCTCGATGGCAACAATACAATACGTGTCGTTTCCCCTACTGTCACTGGGATCGAGCACCGCAAGATTGAACCCAAAGCTAAGCACTTCTCCCATTGCAAGAAAGATCAATCTAGTAGGCCAAACCAAACTGAAAATTCGAAGAGACTTGCAAAGATAACCAATCATACATAAAAGAATTCAGAGAAGATTCAAATATTGTTCATAGATAATCTGGATCATAAACCCACAATTCATCGGATCTCGACAAACACACCGCAAAAGAAGATTACATCGAATAGATCTCCAAGAGAACCGAGGAGAACTTTGTATTGAGATCCAAAGAGAGAGAGAGAGAAGAAGCCATCTAGCTAATAACTATGGACCCGAAGGTCTGAGGTAAACTACTCACACATTATCGGAGGGGCGATGGAGTTGATGTAGAGGCCCTCCGTGATCAATGCCCCCTCCGGCGGAGTTCCGGAAAAGGCCCCAAGATGGGATCTCTTGGGTACAGAAGGTTGCGGCGGTGGAATCAGGTTTTCGTGGTGCTCCCTGATGTTTTCAGGGTACGTAGGTATATATAGGAGGAAGAAGTAGGTCAGTGGAGCCACGAGGGGCCCACGAGGGTGGAGGGCGCGCCCAGGGGGTAGGCGCGCCGTCCTGCCTCGTGGCTTCCTCATTGGTTTCTTGATGTCCACTCAAGTCCTCTGGATCATGTTTGTTCCAAAAATCACGCTCCCGAAAGGTTTCATTCCGTTTGGACTCCGTTTGATATTCTTTTTCCGCGAAACACTGAAATAGATATACAAACAACAATTTGGGCTGGGCCTCCGGTTAATAGGTTAGTCCCAAAAATAATATAGAAGTGTATAAATAAGCCCATTAAACATCCAAAACAGAATATATAATAGCATGGAGCAATAAAGAATTATTGATACGTTGGAGACGTATCAAGCATCCCCAAGCTTAATTCCCGCTCGTCCTCGAGTAGGTAAATGATAAAAACAGAATTTTTGATGTGGAATGTGTCGTGGAATTGTCACGGCAGATGTCCTAGAGCAAGGACTTAGTCGTAGGGCCATCGCACTAGGAAGCTTAAAGGGGTTAATCGGGACAAAGTACACGAGAGGGCTTTTATACTAGTTCAGCCCCTTACGATGAAGGTAAAAGCCTACGTCTAGTTGGGATTGGTATTGCTGAGGTTTCGATCTCCAAGAGGCTCAACTCGCCGGCTTGGTTATCGATGTCATGTTTCTTGCCCTAAGCCACCACTGGGTCGTCCCCTTATATACATGGGTTGACGCCTGGTGGCCTACAGAGTCTCGGCCGGCTCATAATCGTGTCCGGCTCGGTGACTTCCTTTACATGCCTTTCTTTACAAGTCTTTCCTTACATACGGCGGTTTACAATATCAGGCCTTAAGCCGCCCCCAGGCCTTTGGGCCTTCTATATGTTTAATAAACTATCATCTTGAATGTATATTGGGCTTCTTATGTAACCCGCCATTAGGGCTGACCCGGCCCCTCCTGGGCGGGTCATACTGGTAGTAATATCCCCAACATTAGGCCCTAGGTTGACTTTGAACTTTGTTCTTTGTCAATCTTCAATACTTAGATGGGATCCATCCTCTGTCTGAAAACTTCTGTAACCTGCCGTGACATCATCTTTTGAAAATACAAAAAACTTTCATGACGTCACCTTCCAACGGGTCTTTTATTTTTTAATACCTTCCGAGAATCGAGGCGTCCGTTCAGTTGATAATCATTATTTGGGTCTCCTTGATTTTCACGCCCGCCTGTTCGCTTACTCCCTTATAAATAGGCACGACCTAGGTCTTTTTCATTCTCCCCCTTCGGTCGTCTTCCTCCCCTCATCGTCTTACCAAGTCACCCAAAGGCCTGGAACCAAACTTGGTTTTATTGTCAGGATATTTCTCCAGCAAACGAGAAGCCGCTGCCGGGTTACCGCCCCGGTCGTCTTGACTCCAAGTTTACTCTTCTGGATAAGCTCACCATTGCTGAACGCAAGAGGCTGCTTCCATCCATCAGAAGAATCAACGCTTTGTTGGGCAATGGTTTAACCGGAGTAGATCTGACCCGCTGCTGGATCTCATGGCGGGTTATTCCATTAGGCCGTTGATCCAAACTGATGTATGAATATGGCGGAAGCCCGGATGACTCTCTTCGTCACAGCCCAGTTGAACTCACTGAAGAAGACATTGTTTCAATGTCAACCCTTTTGGTGAATGGGAAATATGAAGATTGCAACATTGTTGGGTTAAATCCCTTCTGCAAGCTTAACCCGG
Source organism: Triticum urartu (assembly GCF_056163025.1). Lineage (NCBI taxonomy): Eukaryota > Viridiplantae > Streptophyta > Magnoliopsida > Poales > Poaceae > Triticum > Triticum urartu. Next base: position 427,503,256 of record NC_141877.1, on the reverse strand, counting down.
TGCTAGAAGTAAGTATATTCTGATCTCTTTTCCTTTGTGTTTTGCCCAGCTATTATTTCTTTAACACTGATCTTTCTTCTTGTCTTTGCAGGCCAATTCTGACTTTTGGAAAGTGAAATATGACCACGAGGCTGCTAAGAAGGCAAAAGCCGCTGCCATGAACACCAAAAAGATGACCCGGAAGTCGAAGAAGAAAAAGAAAACCACTGCTGAAGATTTAATGAAACTTGATGATTCGTCTGACTCAGAGGTAGCCCTTGATTCCCTTGGCCAATTTTTTAACAATCTTATTGACACTGATCCTTACCAGGATGACACTGGGGCCAATCAGGCTGGGGAAGCAGAGGTAACTATCATTTCCTCCGACTCAGAGCCCTTACCAAGACACAAAGTTCGACGAGTGATCCGTAAAGTAAGGTTTTCTAACCCCTTAGCTCACTTGGATCCCAACTTTCATTTGAAAAAACAGCAACATGAAAGCCGCCGTGAAGCTGGGATTGAAGACGAACCGGCTGTCGTCCTTCAACAGACCCCTCGGAAACGTCCGAACGAGGTTTACTTATTGCTATCTTTAACTCGCTTTAACGAATCCTGCTCCTCATATTTCTTTTAGCTCTTTTCTTTTATTCTTTCAGGAGGTGTCTCGTTCCTCAGGCGACTCATCTCAAACACAATTCCCAGCTTTCAAGACTGCACCTGGGTAATCAGAAATCCTCTTTTCTTCCGGGTCGCTCAATTGCACCTTGATGCTGACAATCCTGCAATATTTTTTCCTTAGCGGCCAGGCTAAATCCAAGAAGGCGAAGGCAGCAAAACCGGCAGAAGACCCACCAGTGCTAGCATCTGACCTGGCTAGGCCGCCTTCTCCATTTACTGACGCCCCAGAAGACCCGCCTATTGTCAATGAAACAAATCCTCCAGAGCCGTCCCTTGACGAAGCCACTATGAATCCTTCTACAACTGGACCGTCGAGCTCAACCGACCCGCCGTCTCCACGTGCTCAAGATGTTCAAATTACTGGGAGCTGCTTTCTTGAGCCGGGGAACCCAACAGTGTTGGCTCGGTGCACAGCAAAGCAAGAAGCATTGGAGAGGCAGAAGGTTCGCTTTGATGTTGCCAACTATGACCGTCTCAATGCCATTGATATCTTATCCGGTTATCTCAGTCATGTACACTCCACTCGTGAGTCTGAGATCGAGATGGTCAAGCAGTTTCAGTTGAAGTATGAGGTATGTTGTTTCCGGTTTACCAACATTCCTTCAACCCCCAAGTCTTCAGATTATGAGAGAAACGGAATAACCTGTAGACTTAAAATATAGGCCGAAACTTTTACCTCTGAATCTTTGCCTAACATTGATAGAACAAAACTTCACCCATAGTCCCCAAGGACCGGTTCATTTTGATCATTAATGAATCGGTACTTTAGAATTTAAAGCCATCTGCAAAGTACTTAACACTCCGGTTTAACCTTGATAAACTTGCTGAACTGCGTACATTAGCCCCCAAGTGCCAAGTTCTGTTACTTTGTAAAGGACTTGGGACTTCAAATATGTTGGTAGAATCGTAAAAATTTGATTTAGCATACATTAGCCCCCAAGTGTCAAGTGGTTTACTCGTAAAGTACTTTGAGACTTGAATCTTTGAATTTGAATATTTGAATTTGAAACCAAGTCTTGACTTATCTGAACATTTCACAGAATGCCTTGTCTGAATTGAACTCTCAATTGTCAGACACAAAGACCCGGCTATCAAGTCAGGAGTCCGAAATCAAATCTTCCACTTCCAAACTGCAAATGAGCCTTTCTGCAACGGAAAATTTGAAGACTAGCTTTGCTGCCAAGGAGAAGGTTTGGGAAAATGAGAAAACACTTCTGACCCGACGAGCTGAGACGGCCGAAACAGCTCTGAAAGAAATTTCAACAGAGCTGAACGGTTTAAAGTGCCGGGTGTCTCAGATGGTCGCTGCTATCTTTGGTAAGCTGCCTAGTTTGACCTTTCACATAATTTTTGCCAAACCGGAGTATAATCCGCCAACTTACCCTGTTAAAAAATATATGCAGGTCCACAAAGTAAAAATCTGAGCCAAGACCCGTTGATTAAACTGAAGGCAGTATACACCTTGGTTGAACAATTATATATTGGTGCACAACGGGCTCTGGCCGCTATCTCTCCTACAAATCAAGGACCCAACCGGCCTAGCGATGTCCTAAAGAAGCTGTCCATCCTTCCTGCTAGATTCCAAGAAGTAAAACGCTCCTGCGCGTGAGCCAGAGCTTTGACTGCCCTAAGCCACTCCAAGGCTTGGGTGCCAAACTTAGACCCGGCGGACGTAGCAAGAGGTTACCCTACTATGAAGGAGCACGGGTCTCCGTTTGATCAGGATGATTTCATAGCGTGTGTACGCGAAGTCCGGCCTCAGGCGACTAGTCTTGGAGATGACACCAATGTTGACAAGTACCAGCCAGGTTTTGATAGTGAAAATAAGAAGATGGCCACTCCTTCATACAAAGTAACAGATCTGATCCCACCAGTGAGAGAAGATACCTTTGCCCCGGAAATTGACCCGGTCGGCCTGATTGACGACGAAGCCGAATTTGTCGCCATGAACGGCTTTGATTGGTCAAAATCCAACTTCCAGCAAACAGAAGGTGGTGAACCGGCGAGGGAGGGACGATGATCATCTTCATAGGCTTACAAAGCCTTGTAATAACTTAGCTATTAAAACACCGCATGTTCGCTTATGCCGTCGTGCATAAAATACTTCTATGTGAATCTGCTTCCAGATGTCAATGTATGCATTGTTTAATGTTTGTCTCTGTGATATTTGAACTCTGTTCCTGTGAATACAAGAAACTTGCAAGGCGGTTTAGAACCAAACGGGCTTAAACACCCTAATTTACAGCCAATATATTTACCTCAATAAAAAACAGATACAAATATAAAGAGAGGATAAGGTTTAAAACTAATTCTTGAGTTAACGCAACGGGTAAGCGCGTATAAGTAAGAACCATACCTTGTCCTTGTTGATCCTTAGATCGCCGGTTTTAATAATCCGGGTGGGGAACTTGATAATTCAATATGTATGAAATGTTAATACTTCTTGAATACTTGATAACCCACAAGTATAGGGGATCGCAACAGCTTTTGAGGGTAGAGTATTCAACCCAAATTTGTTGATTCGACACAAGGGGAGCCAAAGAATATTCTCAAGTATTAGCAGCTGAGTTGTCAATTCAACCACACCTGCAAACTTAGTATCTGCAGCAAAGTGTGTAATAGCAAAGTAATATGATAGTGGTGGTAGCGGCAACAAAAGTAAAGACAGCAAAAGTAATGTTTTTGGTATTTTGTAATGATTGTAACAGTAGCAGCGGGAAAGTAAATAAGCGTAAACCAGTATATGGAAAACTCGTAGGCACCAGATCAGTGATGGATAATTATGCCGGATGCGGTTCATCATGTAACAGTCATAACATAGGGTGACACTGAACTAGCTCCAATTCATCAATGTAATGTAGGCATGCATTCCGTATATAGTCATACGTGCTTATGGAAAAGAACTTGCATGACACCTTTTGTCCTACCCTCCCGTGGCAGCGGGGTCCTATTGGAAACTAAGGGATATTAAGGCCTCCTTTTAATAGAGAACCGGAACAAAGCATTAGCACATAGTGAATACATGAACTCCTCAAACTATGGTCATCACCGGGAGTGGTCCCGATTATTGTCACTTCGGGGTTGCCGGATCATGACACATAGTAGGTGACTATAGACTTGCAAGATAGGATCAAGAACTCATATATATTCATGAAAACATAATAGGTTCAGATCTGAAATCATGGCACTCGGGCCCTAGTGACAAGCATTGAGCATAGCAAAGTCATAGCAACATCAATCTCAGAACATAATGGATACTAGGGATCAAACCCTAACAAAACTAACTCAATTACATGATAAATCTCATCCAACCCATCACCGTCCAGCAAGCCTATGATGCAATTACTCACGCACGACGGTGAGCATCATGAAATTGGTGATGGAGGATGGTTGATGATGACGACAGAGACGAATCCCCCTCTCTGGAGCCCCGAACGGACTCCAGATCAGCCCTCCCGAGAGGTTTTAGGGCTTGGTGGCGGCTCTGTATCGTAAAACGCGATGATTTCTTCTCTCTGATTTTTTTCTCATCGAAACTCAATATATGGAGGTGGAGTTGGAGTCGGAGATGCAACAGGGGGCCCACGAGGTAGGGGGGCGCACCCTGGGGGGGGGGGCGCCCCCACCCTCATGAGAAGGGTGTGGGCCCCCTGGTCTTCATCTTTGGCGAGGATTTTTTATTGTTTTTTCTAAGATGTTCCGTGGAGTTTCAGGTCATTCCAAGAATATTTGTTTTGTGCACATAAAATAACACCATGGTAATTCTGCTGAAAACAGCGTCAGTCCGGGTTAGTTCCATTCAAATCATACAAGTTAGAGTCCAAAACAAGGGCAAAAGTGTTTGGAAAAGTAGATACGACGGAGACGTATCAACTCGCCCAAGCTTAAACCCTTGCTTGTCCTCAAGCAATTCAGTTGACAAACTGAAAGAAAGAAAATCTTTTACAAACTCTGTTTGCTCTTGTTGTTGTAACTATGTCAAGCCAGCATTCAAGTTTTCAGCATAGATCATAACTAACCACACTTGCAATAATTCTCAGGTCTCATCATTACTCATATCAATAGCATAATCAACTAGCAAGTCATAATAATAAATCTTGGATGAAAACACTTTCTCGAAACAATCATAATATGATATAACAAGATGGTATCTCGCTAGCCCTTTCTGAGACCGCAAAACATAAATGCAGAGCACCTTTACAGATCAAGGACTGACTAGACATTGTAATTCATGGTAAAAGAGATCCAATCATAGTCATACCCAATATAAATTAACAGTGATGAATGCAAATGACGGTTGTGCTCTCTAGCTAGTGCTTTTTAATAAGAGGGTGATGACTCAACATAAAAGTAAATGGATAGGCCCTTAGCAGAGGGAAGCAGGGATTTGTAGAGGTGCCAGAGCTCGGTTTTGAAATAGAGATAAATTGTATTTTGAGCGGTATACTTTCATTGTCAACGTAACAACTAAGAGATGGCGATATCTTCCATGCTAAACACATTATAGGCGGTTCCCAAACAGAATGGTAAAGTTTATACTCCCCCTCCACCAACAAGCGTCAATCCATGGCTTGCTCGAAACAACGAGTGCCTCCAACATACATCAGGTCCCAGGGGGAGTTTTGTTTGCAATTAATTTTGATTTAGTTTGCATAAAGCATGGGACTGGGCATCCCGGTGACCAGCCATTTTCTCGTGAGTGAGGAGCGGAGTCCACTCCTCTTGAGAATAACCCGCCTAACACGGAAGATAAGGACAACCTTTGTTGATACATGAGCTATTTGAGCATACAAAACAGAATGTTTATTTGAAGGTTTAGAGTTTGGCACATACAAATTTACTTGGAACGGCAGGTAGATACCGCATATAGGAAGGTATGGTGGACTCATCTGGCATAACTTTGGGGTTTAAGGGATTGGATGCACAAGCAGTATTCCCGCTTAGTACAAGTGAAGGCTAGCAAAAAACTGGGAAGCACCAACTAGAGAGCGACAACAGCCATGTACATGCATTAAAATTAATAAACATTGGATGCAAGCATGAGTAGGATATAATCCACCATGAACATAAATATCGTGAAGGCTATGTTGATTTTGTTTCACTACATGCGTGAACATGTGCCAAGTCAGGTCACTTAAATCATTCAAAGGAGGATACCACCCCATCATACCACATCATAATCATCTCAATAGCATGTCGGCATACAAGGTAAATCATTATAACTCATAGCTAATCAAGCATGGCACAAGCAACTCTTATCTCTAATTGTTATTGCAAACATGTTTATTCATAATAAGCTGAATCAAGAACGACAAGCTCATCATATTTACAAAAACAAAAGAGGTCGAGTTCATACCAGCTTTTCTCATCCCAGTCAGTCCATCATATATCATCATAATTGCCTTTCACTTGCACGACCGAACGGTGTGAATAATAATAAGAGTGCACGTGCATTGGACTAAACTGGAATCTGCGAGCATTTGATAAACAGGAGAAGACAAGGCAATATGGGCTCTTGGTTAAATCAACAATAATGCATATAAGAGCCACTTCAACAATTTAATTATGGTCTTCTCCTACTGACCCCCAAATAAAAGAAAAGAAATAAAACTATTTACACGGGAAAGCTCCCAACAAGCAAAAGAAGAATGGGAAATATTTTTGGGTTTTCTTTTTAATTATTACTACTACAGTAGAAAAATAAACTACTACTATTTTTTTTGGTTTTTCTTAAGGTCTAACAAACACACAAGAAGAAAGCAGGAAAAAGAAAATAAACTAGCATGGAAATTACAGTGAAAAAGTATGAGCACCGACATCTAGCAATGAGTGTGCGTGAACATAAATGTAATGTCGGTGAGAAATACGTACTCCCCCAAGCTTAGGCTTTTGGCCTAAGTTGGTCTATGGCCACGGCTGGCCTGGCGGATATCCATAATAATAATTGTTGGGGTCGTACTCTGATGAGGAAGAAGAAGGCTCCGATTGCCACTGGCTGGCAATCATCTCCGGATCCCACTGATAGTTAGACTGCCGTGAAGGATCAAATTGTGGTTCCGGTTCTGGCTCCTCGACTGGTGTAGGGTTCCGGTAGGCGTGAATAGCCGTCAACGGAACAAGGTACGTGACTGCAGTCAAATCAAACAAAGAAGGAGCAGGCAAGGTAATAGTCTTAGGATGATGTTTATTAAAGAACAATTGATATTTAAGCTCCCCTGCCCTATTTTTAACAATAAAATCATGTGCCACCATACTTTTATGATCTAGATAAACACGGGGCAGCACCTTTTCTTCCTTCTCAGCATGCCTAATAGGTATGTTAAAATGTGCGGCTAGGCGTGTGGCATAGATGCCTCCAAAGATGGGGCCCTTAGTACAATTCATATTTAACCGTCTAGCAATAATACCGCCCAAACTAAAAGTGTTATCACTGTATAAACCTTGGAGCAGAATAATTAAATCAGGGATGCTCAGGTTTCTAGAATTTCCGCGTCCAATTAAACAACGACTAGCAAATAATGCAAAGTAACGCAAAACAGGAAAATGTATGCTAGTGATTCGTGCACCGAAAACCTTCCTGGTTTCTCCTACAGTGATATTATCAATAAACCCAGCCACATCATCATGATGTGGTTCTTCTGTCTTGCCCTCAAAAAGGACTAAACAAATCCGACAGAAATCATAAAGTGACATTTCCTTATGCTCATCATATAAATGAAACTCCACCGTAGGTGGTGAGTCCCTAGAATGAAAATGAAAGTTTTGCACAAAGGTATTTGTGAGTAAGAGATACTGATCGCATTGGTCGTGGAGGAAAGCGGTGAGGCCTGCATTGTGAGCCAATTCATGAAAATCTTCATAGATACCGGCTGCTCTCAAGAAATCATCAGAAGGCCATTCACACGCCCGAATCTCTGTGGTGCGCGGCAAATTATACTTAGGCCTCGGTGCCCTTTCGTTCGAGCTTTGGCTCGATGAGACCCTCAATAATCTCCTCATCATTTTCTAAAAAATTCTGAAATTTTTAGTAACTTCAAACAAAAGTGAACCAACTTCAATAAAACTGATAGCAACTACTCCTACAAGTGCCTAGAGCCTATATCAAGCATTAGAACTACTTGGAACCATATAAATTTGACATGCAATCTCAAGAACATGGTCACCTATCCAGCACAAATTTGCAAAGAATAAAGCACCAGAACAAAAACTAATTGGACCAATGGAGGAGTCACATACCAAGGAACAATCTCCCCAAGTAGTTTTGAGAGAGGTGCTTTGAGCAAGGAGATCGAAAATCGCAGCAAAACTGGCTGGAACTCGTGCTTGAGTTGATTTTTCGGGTTTGTGTGAGATAGAGGAAGAAGATGGGTGCTGGGATAAGTGGAGGAGGGCCACCGTGGGCCCACGAGGCAGGGGGGCGCGCCCTATAGGGGGGGGCGCCCACCACCCTCGTGGCCAGGTGGCAGCTCCTCCCGCGGTAATTTTTGCACAGTAAATCCTCAAATATTCCCGAAAAAATCATATTAAATTGGCATGGCATTCTGAGGACTTTTATTTTCGGGATATTTTTATATTGCACAGATAAGTCAGGAAACAGACAGAAAAATACTATTTTTACTTTATTTAATATAAATAACAGAAAATATAGAGAGGGTACAGAAGTTTGTGCTTCTAGTTTCATCCATCTCATGCTCATCAAAAAGAATCCACTAACAAGGTTGATCAAGTCTTGTTAACAAACTCATTCCGATAATCATGAAACCGGAGAAATTTCGAATAACACTAAGTTACCTCAACGGGGATATGCACATCCCCAATAATAAGAATATCATATTTCTTCTTGACAGTAGGAAGAGGAAATTCAAAACCTCCAAATATAATCGATGGAATTTTTCCAATAGAGTTGATACTATGAACTTGAGGTTGTTTCCTCGGAAAGTGTACCGTATGCTCATTACCATTACCATGAAAAGTGACATTGCCTTTGTTGCAATCAATAACAACCTCTGCAGTATTAAGAAAAGGTCTTCCAAGAATAATAGACATACTATCATCCTCAGGAATATCAAGTATAACAAAGTCCGTTAAAATAGTAACGTTTGCAACCACAACAGGCACATCCTCACAGATACCGACAAGTATAGCAGTTGATTTATCAGCCATTTGCAAAGATATTTCAGTAGGTGTCAGCTTATTCAAGTCAAGTCTACGATATAAAGAGAGAGGCATGACACTAACACCGGCTCCAAGATCACATAAAGTAGTTTTAATATAATTCTTTTTAATGGAGCAAGGTATAGTAGGTACTCCGGGGTCTCCAAGTTTCTTTGGTATTCCACCCTTAAAAGTATAATTAGTAAGCATGGTGGAAATTTCAGCTTCCGGTATCTTTCTTTTATTAGTAATGATATCCTTCATATATTTAGCATAAGGATTCGTTTTGAGCACATCAGTTAATTGCATACGCAAAAAGATAGGCCTAATCATTTCAGCAAAGCGCTCAAAATCCTCATCATCTTTTTTCTTGGATGGTTTCGAAGGAAAAGGCATGGGTTTCTGAACCCAAGGTTCCCTTTCTTTACCATGTTTCCTAGCAACAAAGTCTCTTTTATGATAACATTGATTCTTTGATTGTGGGTTATCAAGATCAACAACAGGTTCAATTTCTACATCATTATCATTACTAGGTTGAGCATCATCATGAACATCATCATTAATATTTTTACTAGGTTCATGTTCATTACCAGATTGTGTTTCAGCATCAAACATAGATATATCATTTGGATTATCAGGTGGTTCAGCAATAGGTTCACTAGAAGTTTGCACAGTTCTATCATTTTTCTTCTTCTTCTTTTTAGAAGAACTAGGAACATCAATATTATTTCTTTGAGAATCTTGATCGATTCTCTTAGGGTGACCTTCAGGATACAAAGGTTCCTGAGTCATTCTACTAGTTCTAGTAGCCACTCTAACAACATAATCATTTTTCTTTCTATTCATTTCATGAAGCACTTCTTTTTGAGCCTTAAGTACTTGTTCTACTTGAGTGGTAACCATAGAAGCTTGTTTGCTAACAAGTTTAAGTTCACCTTTAATATCAGCCATATAATCACCCAAGCGTCTAATCATATAAGCATTTTCTTTTAATTTTCTACCAAAATAAGCATTGAAGTCGTCTTGCTTATACATAAAGTTATCAAACTCATCCAAGCATTGACTAGTAATTTTAGTAGGAGGGACTTCAGCTTTATCATATTTATAGAGAGAATTTACCTTTACTACCTGTGTCGGGATATCGGGATCAGGAGGTTCTTCAACAAATAAATAATTGAGATCATAAGTTTCTTCAACAGGCGATGAATTAAGACCATGTATTTCTTCAATAGGAGGTAAATTCTTAACGTCTTCAGCTTTAATACCTTTCTCTTTCATAGATTTCTTTGCCTCTTGCATATCTTCGGGACTGAGAAATAGAGCACCTCTCTTCTTCGGAGTTGGTTTAGGAATAGGCTCAGTAATTGGAGCAGGAGCTGGCTCAGGAGGTGCCCAATTATTTTCATTTGTCAACATATTATTCAATAGAATTTCAGCTTCATCCCGTGTTCTTTCCCTGAAAAGAGAACCAGCACAACTATCCAGGTAATCTCTGGAAGCATCGGTTAGTCCATTATAAAAGATATCTAGTATTTCAGGTTTCTTAAGAGGATGATCAGGCAAAGCATTAAGTAACTTGAGAAGCCTCCCCCAAGCTTGTGGGAGACTCTCTTCTTTAATTTGCACAAAGTTGTATATTTCCCTCAAAGCAGCTTGTTTCTTATGAGCAGGGAAATATTTAGCAGAGAAGTAATAAATCATATCATGGGGACTACACACACAACCAGGATCAAGATAATTAAACCATATCTTAGTATCACCCTTTAATGAAAACGGAAATATTTTGAATATATAAAGGTAACGCGATCTCTCATCATTAGTAAACAGGGCAGCTATATCATTTAACTTAGTAAGATGTGCCACAACAGTTTCAGATTCATAGCCATAAAACGGATCAGATTCAACCAAAGTAATTATATCAGGATCAACAGAGAATTCATAATCTTTATCAGGAACACATATAGGTGAAGTAGCAAAAGCAGGGTCGGGTTTCATTCTATCTCTAAGTGATTCTTTGTTCCATTTAATTAATAACCTCTTAAGCTCATATCTATCTTTGTAAGCAAAAATAGTGGCAGAAGATTCCATATCAAAAAGATAACCTTCAGGAATAACAGGCATATTTTCATCATCACTATCATCATCGTATTCAGATTCAATAATTTCTTTTTCTCTAGCCCTAGCAATTTGTTCATCAAGAAATTCACTAAGGGGCACAGTAGTATCAGGCATAGAAGTAGTTTCATCATAAGTATCATGCATAGCAGAAGTGGCATCATCAATAACATGCGACATATCAGAACGAATAGCATAAGCAGATGTAGGTGTCGCAAACTTACTCATAACAGAAGGTGAATCAAGTGCAGAGCTAGATGGCAGTTCCTTACCTCCCCTCGTAGTTGAGGGATGGATCTTGGTTTTTGGATCTCTCAAGTTCTTCATAGTGTCCAGTAGATATAAATCCCAAGTGACTCAAAGAATAGAGCTATGCTCCCTGGCAACGGCGCCAGAAAAAGGTCTTGATAACCCACAAATATAGGGGATCCCAACAGCTTTCGAGGGTAGAGTATTCAACCCAAATTTGTTGATTCGACACAAGGGGAGCCAAAGAATATTCTCAAGTATTAGCAGCTGAGTTGTCAATTCAACCACACCTGCAAACTTAGTATCTGCAGCAAAGTGTGTAATAGCAAAGTAATATGATAGTGGTGGTAGCGGCAACAAAAGTAAAGACAGCAAAAGTAATGTTTTTGGTATTTTGTAGTGATTGTAACAGTAGCAGCGGGAAAGTAAATAAGCGTAAACCAGTATATGGAAAACTCGTAGGCACCAGATCAGTGATGGATAATTATGCCGGATGCGGTTCATCATGTAACAGTCATAACATAGGGTGACACTGAACTAGCTCCAATTCATCAATGTAATGCAGGCATGCATTCCGTATATAGTCATACGTGCTTATGGAAAAGAACTTGCATGACATCTTTTGTCCTACCCTCCCGTGGCAGCGGGGTCCTATTGGAAACTAAGGGATATTAAGGCCTCCTTTTAATAGAGAACCGGAACAAAGCATTAGCACATAGTGAATACATGAACTCCTCAAACTATGGTCATCACCGGGAGTGGTCCCGATTATTGTCACTTCGGGGTTGCCGGATCATAACACATAGTAGGTGACTATAGACTTGCAAGATAGGATCAAGAACTCATATATATTCATGAAAACATAATAGGTTCAGATCTGAAATCATGGCACTCGGGCCCTAGTGACAAGCATTGAGCATAGCAAAGTCATAGCAACATCAATCTCAGAACATAATGGATACTAGGGATCAAACCCTAACAAAACTAACTCGATTACATGATAAATCTCATCCAACCCATCACCGTCCAGCAAGCCTATGATGCAATTACTCACGCACGACGGTGAGCATCATGAAATTGGTGATGAAGGATGGTTGATGATGACGACAGAGACGAATCCCCCTCTCTGGAGCCCCGAACGGACTCCAGATCAGCCCTCTCGAGAGGTTTTAGGGCTTGGCGGCGGCTCCGTATCGTAAAACGTGATGATTTCTTCTCTCTGATTTTTTTCTCATCGAAACTCAATATATGGAGGTGGAGTTGGAGTCGGAGATGCAACAGGGGGCCCACGAGGTAGGGGGGCGCACCCTGGGGGGGGGCGCCCCCACCCTCATGAGAAGGGTGTGGGCCCCCTGGTCTTCATCTTTGGCGAGGATTTTATATTGTTTTTTCTAAGATGTTCCGTGGAGTTTCAGGTCATTCCAAGAATATTTGTTTTGTGCACATAAAACAACACCATGGTAATTCTGCTGAAAACAGCGCCAGTCCGGGTTAGTTCCATTCAAATCATACAAGTTAGAGTCCAAAACAAGGGCAAAAGTGTTTGGATAAGTAGATACGACGGAGACGTATCAATACTCAATGATCATCATATCTTAGTAGCTCGTACCTTTGGATCCTTGAGCCACCGGCTTGAATAACCCAGGTGGTTGTGTTGTTCAATAATTGAGCCGGTGAAGAAAACGAGGCTATCTTCTTTGTAATATTGAAACAACAAAAGCTAAAAGGCAAGCAACAGATAATGAACATAATTTTAACTCTGTATTCAAAAGGCTGGGGGTTTCTGATTCGAATACGATCAGTAAACCGGACCAAAGGGGTTAAGCTAAGGTTCGAATACGACCATATAGCCCGCAGTGATTTTGGCGCTGCGCCGATCAAGAGGGTACCGACAGCTATGTTCTCTTTGGTTCGAATACGACCTATGTTTGAATAGGAAGCCCCCAAATGACCTTGAGAGGTTTTTAACGACCCTGATTCGAATACGATCGAAGTCAGACTCAAAAGGGGTTAAGCTGTGATTCGGATACGATCAAGAAGCCCCCAAGTGAGTTTGGCCTTGAGCCGATCAAGAGGGTTACGACAGCTATGTTCTCCTTGGTTCGAATACGACCTATGTTTGAACAGGAAGCCCCCAAGTGACCTTGAGATTTGCAGCTAGATTCGGGTACGATCATAAGCCGGACCAAAAAGGTTTAAACTTGATAAGTATGATCAGCTCCTTAATAGTCATTTGTAAGTAAGAAATAATAAAGATGTATAGTCTGTGAAAAGAAAAGAGACCGATGGTTTTACTTTATTGCTTATCAGAGTATATACAACATGAACGTATGTACATGTTGAGAGCCGGTGGCTCAGGTGTAATATGGCCGAAGTTGAGCAATGTTCCATGGCCGGCAGGTCTCCTCTTCCGACTTACGTGAGTCTGCATGCTCTCGAACGTCAATGAGGTAATATGACCCATTGTTTAAATTTTTACTGACCACAAAGGGTCCCTCCCAAGGTGGGGATAACTTGTGTGCATCTGAAAGATCCTGGATGAGCCGGAGCACCAAGTCGCCTTCCTGAAAATTCCTGGACTTAACCCGGGGGCTGGGATAACGACGCAGGTCCTGTTGATAAATTGCTGACCGTGCCGCTGCTAAGTCCCTTTCTTCATCCAGCAAATCAAGCGCATCCTGTCTGGCTTTTTCATTGTTAGCTTCAACATAAGCCGCCACATGGGGCGAGTCATGACGGATGTCACTAGGCAACACTGCTTCTGCTCCGTAAACCATGAAGAAGGGTGTGTAACTCGTAGACCTGTTGGGCGTAGTATTGATGTTCCATAACACTGAGGGTAATTCCTCTACCCAACAACCCAGCGTTTGCTATAAAGGAACCATAAGCCGGGGTTTTAGCCCTTTCAGAATTTCCTGATTGGCTCTCTCAGCTTGACCATTGGATTGAGGATGAGCTACAGAAGAAACATCAAGCCGGATGTGCTCTCGCTGAAAAAACTCCTCCATAGCCCCTTGGGACAGATTAGTGCCATTATCTACGATAATACTGTGTGGAAAACTGATACGGAAGATTACTTTTTTCATGAACTGAACTGCCGTGGCTGCATCACACTTACTCACAGGCTCCGCCTCAACCCATTTGGTGAACTTATCAACTGCCACCAAGAGATGTGTCTTTTTATCCTTATACCTTTTGAAAGGTCCCACCATGTCAAGCCCCCAGACCACAAATGGCCAAGTGATTGGAATCATCCAGAGCTCTTGAGCCGGCACATGCGCTTGTCGTGCAAATTTTTGACATCCATCACATCTACTGACCAGATCTTCTGCATCAGCGTGAGCCGTCAACCAGTAAAAACCGTGACGAAACGCTTTGGCCACTAAGGATTTTGACCCGGCGTGATGACCGCAATCACCTTCATGGATCTCACGAAGGATTTCTTGACCTTCTTCGGGGGAAACACACCGTTAAAATGCTCCGGAAACACTGCGATGAAACAACTCTCCATCCGAAATTGTCATGGACTTAGATCGCCGGGTTATCTGCCGAGCCAGGGTCTCATCCGCTGGCAACTCTCCCCAGGTCATGTAAGCCAAGAACGGTACCGTCCAATCTGGGATGACATGAAGAGCCTCTACCAACTGCGCCTCCGAGTCAGGAACAGCTAAATCTTCTTCTGTGGGCAACTTGACAGAGGGGTTATGCAAAACATCCAAAAAGGTGTTGGGTGGCACCGGCTTACGCTAAGACCCTAGCCGGCTTAAAGCATCAGTCGCTTCATTCTTTCGACGGTCAATGTGTTCCACCTGATAACCTTTAAAATATCCTGCAACAGTATCGACCTCTCGGCGATAAGCCGCCATGAGAGGGTCTTTGGAATCCCACTTGCCAGATACCTGTTCTAGATCTGAGTCACCAAGACATCTGACCCGGCTCAAGCTCATCTCCTTTGCCACTCGAAGACCATGGAGCAAGGCTTCATACTCTGCTGCGTTGTTAGTGCATGGAAACATCAACCGTAACACATAACAAAATTTATCACCTCGTGGCGAAGTTAATACGACTCCAGCCCCCGAGCCTTCCAATTGCCTGGATCCATCAAAATGAATAGTCCAATATGTGTCGTCCGGCTTCTCTTCCGACATCTGCATCTCTGTCCAGTCATTGATGAAGTCAACCAGGGCTTGAGACTTAATTGCAGTACGTGGAACATACTTCAACCCATGAGATCCAAGCTCAATTGCCCACTTGGCGACTCGCCCCGTGGCTTCTCTGTTTTGAATAATGTTTCCCAAAGGAGCAGAGCTAACAACAGTGATTGGATGTCCCTGAAAATAATGCTTAAGCTTCCGGCTTGCCATGAATACCCCATAAACAAGCTTCTGCCAATGTGGATATCGTTGCTTAGACTCAATTAGCACTTCACTGACATAATAAACCGGCCGCTGAACCGGATGCTCTTTGCCAGCCTCCTTGCGCTCTACCACCATAGCCACACTAACAGCCCGTGAGTTGGCAGCCACGTATAACAATAGCGGTTCTTTCTCAATTGGAGCAGCCAGGACCGGCGGCTCAGCCAGTTGTGCCTTCAGATCCTCAAAAGCAGCGTTCGCAGCATCACTCCAAACAAAAACATCCGTTTTCTTCATCAACTGATACAGAGGCATAGCCTTCTCCCTTAACCGGCTTATGAACCGGCTCAAAGCAGCCACGCAACCCGCTAGTCGCTGAACATCATTGATGCAGGTTGGTTTTGCTAGAGATGTAATTGCCTTGATTTTCTCCGGGTTAGCTTCAATACCTTGGTTAGACACTAGAAAACCCAAGAGCTTGCCGGCTGGCACTCCAAATACACACTTGGCCGGGTTAAGCATCATTTTCTAAACTCGAAGATTATCAAAAGTCTCTTTCAGGTCTGTGACCAAGGTTTCTTCTTCCCTGGATTTCACCACTATATCATCCACATAAGCATGAACATTGCGCCCAATTTGATCGTGAAGACAATTCTGCACACATCGCTGGTAAGTCGCCTGGGCACTCTTAAGCCCAAAAGGCATAGACACATAGCAGAAATCTCCAAAAGGAGTTATAAAAGTTGTTTTTTCTTGATCCTTGACTGCCATCTTAATCTGATGATAACCGGAATAAGCATCTAAGAAACTCAACCTTGCGCAACCCGCCGTAGCATCAATGATCTGATCAATACGAGGGAGAGCAAAAGGATCAGCCGGACAAGCCTTGTTCAAATCTGTGTAATCCACACACATATGCCAGGTGCCATTCTTCTTGAGTACCAGCACCGGGTTAGCTAACCATTCAGGGTGAAAGACCTCCACAATGAACCCGGCTGCCAAGAGCCAGGCCACCTCTTCTCCGATGGCCTTGCGCCTTTCTTCATTGAACCGTCGGAGAAACTGTCTAACAGGTTTGAACTTTGGATCGATATTAAGAGTGTGCTCAGCGAGTTCCCTCGGGACACCCGGCATGTCTGAAGGTTTCCATGCAAAGATGTCCCGGTTCTCACGGATGAACTCGATGAGCGCGCTTTCCTATTTCGGATCCAAGTTTGCGCTGATGATGAACTGTTTGGATGAATCGCCAGGCACAAAGTCAACCATCTTAGTGTCATCAGCTGATTTGAATTTCAAATCCGGCTCATGCTCTGTTGTTGGTTTCTTTAATGACGTCATGTCCGCCGGGTCAACATGATCCTTGTAGAATTTCAACTCCTCTGTTGCACAAACAGATTCAAGATAGGCAGCATCACCTTCTTCACATTCCAAGGCTATCTTCCGCTTCCCATGTACTGTAATGGTGCCCTTGTGACCCGGCATCTTGAGCTGCAAATATACGTAACACGGCCGAGCCATGAACTTGGCATAAGCCGGCCGCCCAAACAGAGCATGATATGGGCTTTTGATCTTAGCCACTTCAAAGGTTAATTTTTCTGCTCTGGAGTCATACTCATCCCCAAAGGCTACTTCCAGCTCAATCTTACCAACTGGGTATGCCGATTTACCAGATACCACACCATGAAAAACGGTGTTGGATTGTTTAAGATTTTTATCCGTCAGTCCCATCCGGCGGAACGTCTCATAGTAAAGGATGTTGATGCTGTTGTCTCCATCCATGAGTACCTTAGTAAACTTGTACCCACCAACCTGAGGTGCCACTACCAAAGCCAAGTGACCCGGATTATCAACCCGGGGCGGGTGATCCTCTCTGCTCCACACAATAGGCTGCTCCGACCAACTTAGATAACGTGGAATTGCCGGCTCAACGACATTGACGGCCCTCTTGTGGAGCTTCTAATCCCTCTTACATAAACTGGTAGTAAAGACATGATACTGTCCGCTACTCAACTGCTTTGGGTTGCTGTGATAGCCGGATTGCTGTTGCTGCTGATTCCCTTGGCCGTGTTGCTGATTATATCCTCCTTGGTGACCAGGATAACCCTGACCGTGAAAACCTCCTCCGCTTGAACCGGCGCCCGGGCCCTGAAAGCCGCCTCCACCTGAGCCGCCACCTGGGCCGTGACCCCGATCAAATGCGTTTGAATTTCTAAATGCCTTCATGATCGTGCAATCCTTCCACAAGTGGGTGGCTGGTTTCTCCCGGGTGCCATGTTTTGGACAAGGTTCATTCAACAACTGCTCAAGGGTGGGGCCTGACCCGCCCGATCGAGGGGGTTGCCTTCCCTTGCGCCGCTGATTACCACCATGCACATTAGTATTAGCAACAAACTCATCAGCCTTACGTTTATTACCTCCCTGATTCATCGGGTTATGCTGGTGACCCTTGCCATTGTCGTTCTTCTTTCCCTTCGTTGCCTTTTCTTCGTCAGACACCGGGTCTTTGGTGGTATCAGAATCAGCATACTTGACAAGAGCCGCCATCAACGTTCCCATGTCATTACAGTCACGTTTAAGCCGCCCCAGCTTCTGCTTCAGAGATTCAAAACGGCAATTTTTCTCCAACATCAAAACCACTGAGCCGGCATCCATCTTATCAGATGAATGTATTATCTCTTTGACCCGGCGCACCTAATGGGTTGTAGATTCTCCATCCTCTTGCTTGCAATTGGTCAGGTCCACAATCGATATTGGCTGCTTACATGTGTCCTTAAAGTTCTGGATGAACCGTGCTTTCAACTCTGCCCATGAGCCGATAGAATTGGGTGGCAATCCCTTCAACCAGGTCCGAGCCGTTCCATCCAACATCATGGTAAAATACTTGGCCATTGCAGCATCGCTAACCTCTAACAGTTCCATAGCCATCTCATAACTCTTAATCCAAGCCCCCGGCTGTAGGTCAGCCATGTAATTAGGCACCTTACGAGGCCCTTTGAAATCCTTGGGCAACCGCTCATTGCGTATGGCTGGGACCAGGCAAGGTATGCCTTCGGTTCTTGTGGCCACTCCTGCCTCAACCGAGGTTGCTGGATAAGCCGGAAAGGTTTGGTGAGCCGCCTGCTCTGCTGCTATCTGAGCCGCTCGCTCCGCCTCTTGACGAATCCTCTCCTGATCCACCAAGTTAAGGGCTCCAGCCCGCACCGGCTCTTGCCTGTATGGCCGGTTGTGGCGTTGAGCATTACTTGACATCTCTGCAGACTCCATGTGCCTACTGTAACTCGGGCTCCGGCTTGGGAGAGGAGTTGAATGAATCCTGTCTCGACTGTAAGAGTATGCATCCTGCTGGGCCAGAGCTGTCTAAAGTAGTTCTCTCACCCTCCGGGTTTCAATTGCTGCTGGTGAGTCGCCGTCCATTGGGAGAGCCGCCAAACGAGCCGATGCTGCAATGAGGTTTTCTAAAGGGTTGGAGAAGTGACCCGGAGGTGTTGATACATAACGAGGAGGAGCTGTATTTATACGAGGTGGCTCCATGGCGCGCGGCTGAAGTGGTGCACCGGGTGTCGTGACTCGGTTTGCCTCCGGCGGGTTGCTCCCCCAGCCCCGGGTGTATGGAATAGGTTCCTCGGGTCCAGCGTTAAAGGTAGACGCGACTGAGTTTTCTGATGCCTCCTCCTCATGACCTGGTTTGATGCATTAAGATCCACCGAGAGCCGGGAAGTTTCTGCTTGAAGTTGCTGAGCACGAACATCCAGAGCTGCTCGTTCTGCTGCCATCCGGGTTTCCTCCGTAGCTAGATTTTCTTTAGCTTGCACCATCTCCTCCCGCATGCGTGCCACTTCTGCGTCATGCTGGGCTTTATCCGCCGGTTCTACCACAGCGGTTAACAGAATCTTCAGCTTATCCATGAGGTCCATTAGAACCTGAGTCGGGGGGTGCCCGGGGCCTCCTAACCCGGCTGCTACCGACCCGGTAGCTGCTGCTGTCGCTGCGGTGGAGTTCTGCCCGGGCTGCGTCCCCGCCATGAAGACTCTGGCCTAATTCGGCGGCTCAAGGAGGTCCGGAATACTGCTGCCATCGGAACAACCCCCGAGCATACCGTCTTGCAGTTGGTATAACGAGTCCGTCTCACCTGTTGATGATGCAGTATCAGAGCAGATGGCCATCTCCCCGCCTTCCATCGATCCTTCGGAGTATTCACTGCCATGGATGCAGCCTACGAAGGCATGCTTCACGACAGATTGAACGCGGGCGGACCTGGCACGCTGAGCCATTTCGATGAGGTTGATGTGGACGTCCGGCTCAGGGCTTGACTCACCGATCTGGCCGATGAAGACGTGAATTCCGCCGAAGGGGACCTGGTACCCGTACTCGATCGAGCCGGCCTCGGGGCCCCATCCTTCGTTGTCGATGTAGAGTTTGCCACGATGACTCTTGGTCATCCGGCCCATAGCGTATCCCTTGAGCCCTTCGAAGTTGCCCTTCAAGAACTCAAATCCACCGTGCGCTGGCCCCACGGTGGGCGCCAACTGTCATGGAATTGTCACGGCAGATGTCCTAGAGCAAGGACTTAGTCGTAGGGCCATCGCACTAGGAAGCTTAAAGGGGTTAATCGGGACAAAGGACACGAGAGGGTTTTTATACTAGTTCGGCCCTTACGATGAAGGTAAAAGCCTACGTCTAGTTGGGATTGGTATTGCTGAGGTTTCGATCTCCAAGAGGCTCAACTCGCCGGCTTGGTTATCGATTTCCTGTTTCTTGCCCTAAGCCACCACCGGGTCGTCCCCTTATATACATGGGTTGATGCCTGGTGGCCTACAGAGTCCCGGCCGGATCACAATCGTGTCCGGCTTGGTGACTTCCTTTACATGCCTTTCTTTACAAGTATTTCCTTACATACGACGGTTTACAATATCGGGCCTTAAGCCGGCCCCAGGCCTTTGAGCCTTCTATATGTTTAATAAACTATCATCTTGAATGTATATTGGGCTTCTTATGTAACCCGCCATTAGGGCTGACCCGGCCCCTCCTGGGCGGGTCATACTCGTAGTAATATCCCCAACAGAATGCTTCCTAACATATTTCCGAATGTAATTTTCTTTATTATGGCATGAATGTTCAGATCCGAAAGATTCAAGATAAAAGTTTAATATTTACATAAAAATAATAATACTTCAAGCATACTAACTAAGCAATCATGTCTTCTCAAAATAACATGGCCAAAGAAAGTTCATCCCTACAAAATCATATAGTTTGGTCATGCTCCATTTTCGTCACCCAAGAATGCTCTCGTCAGGCACAACCCCGATGACAAGCCAAGCAATTGTTTCATACTTTAGTAATCTCAAACTTTTTTAAATTTTCACGCAATACATGAGCGTGAGCCATGGATATAGCACTATGGGTGGAATAGAATATAATGAAGGGGGTTATGTGGATAAGACAAAAAGGATAAAGTCTCACATTGATGCGGCTAATCAATGGGCTAGGGAGATGCCCATCAATTGATGTCAATGCAAGGAGTAGGGATTTCCATGCAACGGATGCACTAGAGCTATAAATATATGAGAGCTCAACAAAAGAAACTAAGTGGGTGTGCATCCAACTTGCTTGCTCACGAAGACCTAGGGCACTTGAGGAGGCCCATTGTTGGGATATACAAGCCAAGTTCTATAATGAAAACTTCGCACTAGTATATGAAAATGACAAAACAAGAGACTCTCTATCATAAAGATCATGGTGCTACTTTGAAGCACAAGTGTGGAAAAAAAGGATAGTAGCATTGCCCCTATTTATTATTATTATTATTGGGCCTTATTTTTTTATTTGGCCTTTCTCTTTTTTTATTTGGGACAATGCTCTATTAATGATGATCATCACACTTCTGTTTATTACAACTCAATGATTACAACTCGATACTAGAACAAGATATGACTCTATATGAATGCCTCCGGTGGTGTACCGGGATGTGCAATGACTCATGAGTGACATGTATGAAAAAATTATGAATGGTGGCTTTGCCACAAATACGATGTCAACTACATGATCATGCAAGGCAGTATGGCAATGATGATGTGTGTCATAATAAACGGAACGGTGGAAAGTTGCATGGCAATATATCTCGGGATGACTATGGAAATGCCATAATAGGTAGGTATGGTGGCTGTTTTGAGGAAGATATAAGGAGGTTTATGTGTGATAGAGCGTATCGTATCACGGGGTTTGGATGCACCGGCGAAGTTTGCACCAACTCTTAAGGTGAGAAAGGGCAAGGCACGGTACCGAAGAGGCTAGCAATGATGGAAGGGTGAGAGTGCATATAATCCATGGGCTCAACATTAGTCATAAAGAACTCACATACTTATTGCAAATATCTACAAGTAATCAAAAACCAAGTATTACACGCATGCTCCTAGGGGGATAGATTGGTAGGAAAAGACCATCGCTCGTCCCCGACCGCCACTCATAAGGAAGACAATCAAATAACACCTCATGTTTGAAATTTGTTACACAAAGTTTACCATACGTGCATGCTACGAGACTTGCAAACTTCAACACTAGTATTTCTCAAATTCACAACTACTCAACTGGCACAACTTTAATATCACTATCTCCATATCTCAAAACAATCATCAAGTATCAAACTTCTCTTAGTATTCAATGCACTTATATGAAAGTTTTTTTTATAATATCAAAAGCAAATTACCATGCTGTTCTAAAGTACTCTCAAAATAATATAAGTGAAGCATGAGATCAATTATTTCTATAAAATAAAGCCACCACCGTGCTCTAAAAGATATAAGTGAAGCACTAGAGCAAAAACTATATAGCTCAAAAGATATAAGTGAAGCACATATAGTATTCTAATAAATTCTGAATCATGTGTGTCGGTGTCAAAACCGGCGGATCTCGGGTAGGGGGTCCCGAACTGTGCGTCTAAGGCGGATGGTAACAGGAGGCAGGGGACACGATGTTTACCCAGGTTTGGGCCCTCTTGATGGAGGTAATACCCTACATCCTGCTTGATTGTTTTTGATGATATGAGTATTACAAGAGTTGATCTACCACGAGATCGTAGAGGCTAAACCCTAGAAGCTAGCCTATGGTATGATTGTATATTGTCCTACGGACTAAACCCTCCGGTTTATATAGACACCGGAGGGGGCTAGGGTTACACAAGGTCGGTTACAAGGGAGGAGATATACATATCCGTATTGCCTAGCTTGCCTTCCACGCCAAGGAGAGTCCCATCCGGACACGAGACGAAGTCTTCAATCTTGTATCTTCATAGTCCAACAGTCCGGCTGTCCGGAGACCCCCTAATCCAAGACTCCCTCAGTAGCCCCTGAACCAGGCTTCAATGACGATGAGTCCGGCGCGCAGTATTGTCTTCGGCATTGCAAGGCGGGTTGCTCCTCCGAATACTCCATGGAAGAGTTTGAACACAAGGATAGTGTCCGGCCCTGCAAAACAAGTTCCACATACCACCATAGAGAGAATAATATTTGCACAAATCTAATCTGCTGACACATTTTGACGGCCTGACATCATGCCACGGCCCGGTCATTATTCGAACCGTTTTTCTCAACCAGCACCGTACATATCGTGAGGCGGTTTTCTTGACACGTCTTGTCAAAGCAGAGATCATATTCCCCTTATCACGGGATTCTCATCAATACGCATGTGGGTAACCCAACTGCGCCATCAATTACGACGCCCGGGGAATAAGCGGTTTTTACCAGGCGAGTGGGGAGACACATCGCCTCTTTCGCCCTTATAAAGGGACAAGAATTTACCCTTTTCACTCACGCCTTCTTCTTCCTCGCTTACCCATTCCCGCACACTTGAGCTCTAGCGCCCAAGCTCGCGTTCTTCTTCTCAAACCACTCCAAGTATGTCCGAAGCAGGAGGCAAGTGGATCGTCTCCTCTGTCACGGAGGAGAACATCAAAAAGTCACGGGAAGCCAGGTATCTGGCTGCGGATATCGCGCACCGGCTGCCAGATGCGGGGCAGATCATCCCTACGCCCGAACCCCACGAGAGGGTAGTTTTTCTTACCCATTTCGTCCATGGACTGGGATTCCCCCTCCACCCGTTCGTCCGCGGGCTCATGTTCTACTATGGGATGGATTTTCATGATCTGGCCCCCAATTTCATCCTCAACATCTCGGCGTTTATCGTCGTGTGCGAGGCCTTCCTCCGCATCAAGCCCCATTTCAGCCTGTGGCTGAAGACCTTCAATGTCAAACCGAAGGTGGTGGTCGGCCAGCAGGCAGAGTGCGGAGGCGCCATGGTGGGCAAGATGCCTAACGTCACCTGGCTCGAAGGCTCCTATGTGGAGACCATAAAGGGGTGGCAATCGGGGTGGTTCTACATCACCGAGCCGCGTGACTCCAACTGGGCGGCGGCCCCCAAATTTCGATCCGGAGTCCCCACGCGGCTCACCTCCTGGAAAGAGAAGGGCCTGTCCCGGGGTTCTTCGGTAGAGCTGACCTGACTCCAGACCTGCATCCAGAACATGACAAACAAGAAAATCAAGCTTGTCAACATGGTCCAGGTTATGCTCTTCCGCCGGATCCTTCCGTGTCAACGACGAGCATTTGTTTTGTGGGAGTTCGACACAGCCAAGCACCATACGCTGCGAGAGCTCTATGACACGATGCACGAGGATGTCTGGAGGGTGCTGTTCAAGAGCGCCGAGATTCCTCCCTTCCTCACCGAGGACCGCGGACTCAGCGCAAAGCGCTGCACTAATCCGGTAGGCTGTTATATCTCTCAGGGTATTTATTTGCCCCGGTTTAGTTATGTGCGGGATCTAAGCTTCCATGTCATTAACAGGACCGGATAGAGACAGCGGAGCAGCTTGATTGCCCAGCTCCCCTGCCCGAAGATCCTCCTGACGCTCTTCTAACGAAGATGCTGACTCCGGCACCTTATGAGGTGCCAGCAAAGAAGGCCAAGAAGAAGGCCACGGGGACCCGAAAGGGTCTCTGGCGCAAGGTTGTATCGGACTCATCGTCCGATGACTCCGACGCGCACTCCTCCCACGGAAACGAGGAGGAGGAGGAGAAAAGTCCCCCCCCCCCAGCCGGGGGAGACAAGAAAAGGAAGGCTGACCCATCCGGGGAGGCCGAAGGGTCCAAGAAGGGAAGGACCCTCCCTCTGGACTGCGCCACGATGGCCCCCGACATCGGCGATGAGTGGCTACCCAGGGACAAGCCCCTGGCAAAGTCGTAAGGGTCCGGATACCATAGTACTTCATGGTATGTTTGATTGCACTGCCTCTCCTCATGCCGAACATGATTATGCAGTCCGTCCCGAGCTCTTCTCGACGTACCCTCATCGAGCGGCTCTTTGGACTCGTCGGATATGAACTGCGGTTCTCTTCCGACCGCTTCCACCCCTCGCCCTACGGACAACGCCAAGGTGTTGTCTCAACAGGCACCAAGCCAAGGGGAGGTGGTCCTGGGGGCGCCTCGCGGCGACTTCCCGGACCCTGGGTACCAAGGGAGCGAGGCTCCTACGGGCTCCGAGTTTGGGCCCCAGCCGGAAACTGCGCCGGAACCTTTGATGGTTCCGGACTCCGGCAGGCGGTCCCTCATTAAGGGGGGCCAACCATCCGTGCCGGTGTCCTCTGTCCATCCAGAGGCACCGGACAACTTGCTGGAAGCGCTTCGCAGCGCTTCCATCGACGAAGGGCACCGCACTATCATGAGTGTGGTGGCCGAGAAGGTTCAGTCCGCCAAAAAACGGACTGACCGAAGCTTGCGCCAGCCTCCTAACAGGCTTTGAGGTAAGCAATCAAAATATAAGAAAATGTTACCGCATAGATAGTAGCCCCCGATGCTCTGTTCGGCGTTCAAGAAGAAAATCCGAATAGAGGATCAAATGATGACTCAGGAGTCTAATCGGAATGTATCTATGTGGATGCGCAGGCTTAACTGCTGGCCGCTGCCGCATGTACTGCGGAGGTCTCTGCACTGAAGCATGACCTGGAGCGGTCCGAGACCGAGCTCGACCTTACCAAGAGGCATCTCAAGGAGAACAAAGGTAAGCAATACCTTTGTCTATATATTTAACAAGAAGTTTGGGTGTAAAGTAATAGGATCATCATGGATTTGTCAGGGGCCACGACCGAAGTGGCGACCCTGAGGAAGGCGTTGGCCAAGGCTGAAGACAAAGCGGCCAAGGAGCTCATTGAACGGGAGAAGCAAGAAGCCCGAGTAGGCGAGGTGCATCAAGAGCTCGAGGCTCTTGCCAAAAAGCACGAGTCCTTGGAGCTTGACTCTAAGACGCGAGAGTCCGAGCTCGCGCAGGCGCTTGAAAGCGTCCTAAGTGCCAAGGCCGAAGCCCACAAGGCCCTTCAGGAGATTGACACGGTGAAGAAGATAGCAGCGGGTAAGGCATTCATAATGCAAAGCAATCATGTGAAGGAGACTTTCCTTTTTCTTACCCGAGTTCGAAGCTCTCCAGGAGCGTCTGCAGATCTTCCCCGCAGTGTACTGGATGCCGCGGAGTTTTACCGAACCGAGGAAGGGAGCTCGATGGAGAAGTTGTTCTGGTCTCAGTATACTGGGACCGAACACCCCGTGCCCTTGAGCGACCAGCTGAAGCAGTTGGTCGAGCTTCACAAGGCGGCTGAACAGGCCATGAGGGGCCTTATAGTCCGGATGTGGCCTGGCGAGCCCCTGTCCGGCAGCTACTTCGGTCTGGTGAGGCGGCTTGTGGAAGCCTGCCCACGGCTTGAAGTCATAAAGCGGTCCGTCTGCATCGAGGGTGCACGCAGGGCTTTTGCCCGGGCGAAGGTGCACTGGGCGAAGCTGGATGCCGTGAAGCTGGTGAAGGAGGGGCCGCCGGAGGGAAAGGAGCATCGCTGCCCCGAGAATTATTATGAGAGTGTCCTGAAGGGTTCCCGCCTAGTGGCGGATGAGTGTGCCAAGGATGTAATTTTTGAATGAACATGCTCATGTGATCCTGTAATATGAAACGAGTTCATTTGCGCCATGCGACGCTTTCTTAATTTAAAATATTACCTTCTGTGCGGCCGTTTATAAAATCTGAGAGTTGGCCAGTCGTCGGCTTCTGCCCCCATGTAACTAGTACTGGGGTGTTCGGGATAAAACTAAGCACTCTTTACCTCAACTTTGGGTCCTTCGAGGGAGGTGTTCAGCGCAACGAACCAGGAAATCGGACTATAATGCTTTATCACTCTCACTTAGCCATAGAAGTCTACAATTTTAAATTTTGGCGAAGCCCCTGGTATTCGGAGGGCCGAATTTGGGGCGCTATACACGCCTAAGCCGGACAAGGCCGACTCCTCGCCCGAAGCGGAAAAAGTCTTTAAGGACTTGAGACCTCTCAAACAGCGACCAGTCTCTCGCCTTATCATGACAGTCAGTTTTCGGCTTTCTCTACTGAGGTGCTCGTCCGGAAGAACCGGGACACAATCGCAGTAGTTCTCCCACCGCTACCTTGGCCGATATAACGGAACATAAGGTACCAAAGCATGGGAGCCAGGCAAACCCAACATTTGACCAAAGACATGATTTGGAGCTGATGCATATAATGCTATAAGTTCGGGGTGCCGCACTGTCGAGAGTGTTCGGACTTCTTGCGCCGTACTATGGGGTAAACGAGAGCCCCTGGCGTACTTACCGTACCCGAACCTACGTGTGCAGATTGTCATAAATGGACATATAAGAGAGAAAATAAAAAAACTTAAATAATGCAATGATAGACTATCGATATACATTGTTATTTAAATAATACATCAAAGCGTACTGGTACAAGTAGTGCAATAAGCAGAAAGTAGGACAATTCGAAATGTCCTATCCCCGGGCAAGCTGCACATAGATAGTAAAAAAGGGTATATCGATTATTATTAGAGACCACCTGGGGGTTCCCGTGTTCATCTGAGCTTGTCGCTTCCGCAATGTGTCCGGCAATCGCACTGCCGGAAAGGGCTTCCGGAGGGTTAGTCCCTGAAAGAGAAAAGGAATGATAAAGGTATACAGCCCCGAGGGCGGTTAAGCCATGTTGCGGGGCGTGTCTTGATCGCGCCCCCGCCTATGTCCATGGTATTTTCAGTGCGTAGTTATGTACACGCGGTCACTCTATGCATTTAAAAACCGAACCGAAAAACCATACCGAAAATAAACCGAACCGAACCAATTTTATGGTTTTTATGGTTTCTGGTTTCGGTATGGTATGAACTTTTCATACCGATTTGAACTTGGTTTTTATGGTATATACCGGAAAACCGAATGGTTAACCGAATAAACTGAAGTAAAAAATAAATTTATATTTCTTGAGATGAACAACCATACAAGTTGTCATTTTTCTTGTACATGAGTCAAATGCACTACTAAGCACGTAATTTTTTCTTGTAACATAGTCATTTTTCTATTTTTAAAATGCTAAGCACGTCCATAACCATCAACAGATGAATCAATGCATGCATATATACTTATATATATAGTCATATACTATTTGTGTAGAATAGTATGTGTTTTGAGTCATAAATTTGCTAATTATTATTACGTCATTTCCAAATTCGTGTCAACTTTGGTTTTTATGGTATATACCGAAACCATACCGAAATAATTTGGTATATACCGAAACCGAACCGTATTTTAATTTCATACCATATTTATCGAAGTATTAATACTGTACAAACTGAAAAACCATATAAATCGAACCATGTAAACCGAATAAACCGAACGCACTGGGTGAACGCGCGACATGGATTTTGTCGCTTGACTGGGACTGGGACGGGGGCCAAATTGCTAGGCGAGCTCTGATCGTGCCAGGCAATCCTGTTGCAGCTTGTTCCAAACTCGCTTGAAGGTGTCCGGGGGCTGTGATGCCGAATTAGTGGTCTGCCTTAAAAGGTTGCTTTGTGCTTCTATTGCAAGGGTCGCAGTGTGCTCTTCCGTGCGGAGCGAGCGTTCTGTGTTTCCATTTACTGTTATGACCCCCCTGGGTCCTGGCATCTTGAGCTTGAGGTATGCATAATGCGGCACTGCATTAAATTTTGCAAATGTTGTCCGTCCGAGCAGTGCGTGATAGCCACTGCGAAACGGGACGATATCGAAGATTAACTCTTTGCTTCGGAAGTTTTCCGGTGATTCGAAGACCACTTCCAGTGTGATTGAGCCTGTGCAATGGGCTTCTACACCTGGGATGACCCCTTTAAAGGTGGTTTTGCTGGGTTTGATCCTCGAGGGATCGATACCCATTTTTCACACTGTATCTTGATAGAGCAGGTTCAGGCTGTTGCCGCCGTCCATAAGGACTCGAGTGAGGTGAAATCCGTCAATGATGGGGTCTAGGACCAGTGCGGCGGATCCGCCATGACGGATTCTAGTGGGGTGGTCCGTGCGATCGAAGGTGATCAGGCAAGCAGACCATGGGTTGAACTTTGGGGCGACGGGCTCCATCGCGTAGACGTCCCTTAGTGCATGCTTCCGCTCCCTCTTGGGAATGTGGGTTGCGTATATCATGTTCACCGTCTTCACTTGTGGGGGAAACCCCTTCTGTCCTCCTGTGTTCGGCGGCCGGGGCTCCTCCTCGTCATCGCTATGTAGCCCCTTGTCCTTGTTTTCAGCATTTAACTTGCCGGCCTGCTTGAACACCCAGCATTCTCTGTTGGTGTGATTGGCTGGCTTGTCGGGGGTGCCGTGGATTTGACACGAGCGATCCAGTATGCGATCCAAGCTGGACGGAGCTGGAGTATTTCTTTTAAATGGCTTTTTCCGCTGACTAGATCTAGAGCCTCTGAATCCGGCATTTACTGCTGTATCTTCGATGTTATCGCCGTTATTGCGGCGCTTTGGTCTGTTACGATGTTGCCTACCATTAACATCTTTGGTATCCGAGGTGTCCAGATTCCTCGATGTGTTGTTGCTGCGAGCCAGCCAGCTATCCTCGCCCGCGCAAAAGTGGGTCATGAGTGTTGTGAGGGCTGCCATAGATTTCGGCTTCTCCTGGCCGAGATGGCGGGCGAGCCACTCGTCACGGATGTTATGCTTGAATGTCGCTAGGGCCTTTGCGTCCGGACAGTCTACAATATGGTTTTTCTTAGTCAGGAACCGTGTCCAGAATTGTCTGGCCGATTCCCCTGGCTGCTGGGTTATGTGGCTCAAGTCATCAGCATCCGGTGGCCGCACATAAGTGCCTTGGAAGTTGTCAAGAAATGCGTCTTCCAGATCCTCCCAACTGCCGAGGGACTCTGCTGGCAAGCTGTTCAGCCAATGCCGGGCTGGTCCTTTGAGTTTAGTGGGAGGTATTTGATGGCGTGTAGATCATCATCGCGAGCCATGTGGATGTGAAGGAGGAAATCCTCAATCCATACAGCGGGATCTGTTGTGCCATCGTATGATTCGATATTTACGGGTTTGAAACCCTCCAGGAATTCGTGATTCATAACTTCATCAGTGAAGCATAGGGGGTCACTCTGTGCATTTAAAAACCGAACTGAAAAACCATACCGAAAATAAACCGAACCGAACCAATTTTATGGTTTTTATGGTTTCTGGTTTCAGTATGGTATGGACTTTTCATACCGATTTGAACTTGGTTTTTATGGTATATACCGGAAAACCGAACGGTTAACCGAATAAACCGAAGTAAAAAATAAATTTATATTTCTTGAGATGAACAACCATACAAGTTGTCATTTTTCTTATACATGAGTCAAATGCACTACTAAGCACGTAATTTTTTCTTGTAACATAGTCATTTTTCTATTTTTAAAATGCTAAGCACGTCCATAACCATCAACAGATGAATCAATGCATGCATATATACTTATATATATAGTCATATACTGTTTGTGTAGAATAGTATATGTTTTGAGTCATAAATTTGCTAATTATTATTACGTCATTTCCAAATTCGTGTCAACTTTGGTTTTTATGGTATATACCGAAACCATACCAAAATAATTTGGTATATACCGAAACCGAACCGTATTTTAATTTCATACCATATTTATCAAAGTATTAATACCGTACAAACTGAAAAACCGTATAAATCGAACCATGTAAACCGAATAAACCGAACGCACAGGGTGAATAGGGGGTGTGCAACGCCTCTGTGCCGGGCTATATCCCGACGCAGTTCATATGAATCTTGTCTGCTGTATTCGGTCCGCCCGGATTTACTCTTAGTGTATCCGACGCGACGATCTCGTCCCGTGTTGGCGCGCGTGTCCGTGACCCGTATATTGACCTTGCGATTTTTGCCTTACTGTCCAATACACCTCGCAGGTCCCTTGTGTTGTCCCGGGCCTTAGTATTTTTGATTGAGTGGCGGTGGGGTGCAGGCTGAACTTCAGGCTGAAACGCCTCTCTGGCTCGGCCACGAGGCGGCCGGTCAGCCGCATCGTACACTGGTGATTGAAGTTTCAATGCTTCCTCCTCGAGGTGAGGTAGCAACCTGCGTTTTGGGTAACTCTTGGAGGGGCGCTCGAGTTCATACTCCTCGGCCGCAAGGACTTCGGTCCACCTGTCTGCTAGCAAGTCTTGATCAGCTTGAAGCTATTGCTGCTTTTTCTTCAGGCTATTTGCCATGGCCATAAGCTGGCACTTGAAGCGCTCTTGCTCGACGGGGTCCTCAGGCACGATAAATTCTTCGTCGCCAAGGCTTTCCTCGTCTTCGGAGAGAGGCATGTAATTGTCCTCCTCCGGTTCTCCATCTGCTGCCCGCTCTGGGGGGCTAGCTTGTTCGTCCTCCGGCTCTACATCGTGCTGGAGGGGATTGTTGTTGTCTTCGGCACTATCCGGAGTGTTATTATCTCCTATGCCAGTATCACTGCTCTTGTTGTGGCGGGACTTAGAGCGGCTCCGCTGACGTCGGCGTTTGGGTTGCTTCTTGGAGGGGTCATCCTCTGCTGTCTCGTCGCCATTGCCTTCTTTGGGGGTGTCCACCATGTATATATCATATGCTGAGGTGGCGGTCCAGCGCCCTGTGGGCGGTGGTTCCTGTTCGTCTCCGGCGTCGTCGTCCATACCGTCGAAGTCGAGCATGTCGGTTAAGTCTTCGACAGTGGCTACTAAGTGGGCGGTGGGCGGGCAGCGAATTTCTTCGTCGCCCGCATCCCATTCTAGCCGGACATAGTTCGGCCAAGGTTCTCCTGACAGGGAGAGAGACCTTAATGAATTTAGCACATCGCTGAAGGGCGAGTGCTAAAAGATATCCACGGAGGTGAACTCCATGATCGGCGCCCAGTAGGATTCGACGGGTACGGATGTAAGCGGCTCGGAGTCCGTGGCCAGAGATGAATCCAGTGGTTCGGCGACACGGCTCTCGTAAGGGGTGAAGTCAGTATCCGGCTCTATCGCCACTGAGAGTGCGGCCTCCATGGCGGGGTCCATCCCTCCGCTCTCGGATGGCGCGACTTGCTCCGGATTAATGGCCGGAGTAGTTGCAGATGCAATCTCCCGAACATTGTCCGACGACAGAGTTACGTCATGCTCATCGCGACTGTGCGGCGCGTCCGACATGGGCTCGAATCCATCGAAGATCAAGTCTCCGCGGATGTCAGCCGTGTAGTTCAAGTTTCCAAATCTGACCTGATGGCCTGGGGCGTAGCTCTCAATCTGCTCCAGATGGCCAAGAGAATTGTCCCGCAGTGCGAAGCCGCCGAATACGAAGATCTGTCCGGGAAGGAAAACCTCACCTTGGACCGCATCGTTACTGATGATCGAAGGAGCCATCAAGCCTTATGGTGATGTCACAGTGGAACTCTCAATGAAAGCACCAATGTCGGTGTCAAACCGGCAGATCTCGGGTAGGGGGTCCCGAACTGTGCGTCTAAGGCGGATGGTAACAGGAGGCAGGGGACACGATGTTTACCCAGGTTTGGGCCCTCTTGATGGAGGTAATACCCTACATCCTGCTTGATTGTTTTTGATGATATGAGTATTACAAGAGTTGATCTACCACGAGATCGTAGAGGCTAAACCCTAGAAGCTAGCCTATGGTATGATTGTATATTGTCCTACGGACTAAACCCTCCAGTTTATATAGACACCGGAGGGGGCTAGATTTACACAAGGTCGGTTACAAGGGAGGAGATATACATATCCGTATTGCCTAGCTTTCCTGTCACGCCAAGGAGAGTCCCATCCGGACACGAGACGAAGTCTTCAATCTTGTATCTTCATAGTCCAACTGTCCGGCCAAAGGATATAGTCCGGCTGTCCGGAGACCCCCTAATCCAGGACTCCCTCAATGTGTCTCCTCAAAAGATGTGTACAGAAAAGATGACTGTGGTAAACTAAAAAGGAAAGACTCAAATCATACAAGACACTCCAAGGAAAACACATATCATGTGGTGAATAAAAATATAGCTCCAAGTAAAGTTACTGATGAACGAAGACAAAAGAGGGGATGCCTTCCGGGGCATCCCCAAGCTTAGGCTTTTTGGTGTCCTTGGATTTAACTTGGGGTGCCTTGGGCATCCCCAAGCTTAGGTTCTTTCCACTCCTTGTTCCATAATCCATCAAATCTTTACCCAAAACTTGAAAACTTCACAACACAAAACTTAACAGAAAATCTCGTGAGCTCCGTTAGCGAAAGAAAACAAAACACCACTTCAAGGTACTGTAACGAACTCATTCTTTATTTATATTGGTGTTAAACCTACTGTATTCCAACTTCTCTATGGTTTATAAACTCCATTACTAGCCATAGATTCATCAAAATAAGCAAACAACACACGAAAAACAGAATCTGTCAAAAACAGAACCGTCTATAGTAATCTGTAACTAACGCAAAATTATGGAACCCCTAAAATTCTAAAATAAATTTCTGGACGTGAGTAATTTATCTATTAATCATCTTAAAAAATAATTAACTAAATAGCACTCTCCAATAAAAATGGCTGCAAATCTCGTGAGGGCGAAAGTTTCTGTTTTTTACAGCAAGATCGCAAAGAGTTTCCCCAAGTCTTCCCAACGGTTCTACTTGGCACAAGCACTAATTAAACACAAAAAACACAACCAAAACATAGGCTAGATAAATTATTTATTACTAAACAGGAACAAAAATCAATAAAAATAAAATAAAATTGGGTTGCCTCCCAACAAGTGCTATCGTTTAACGCCCCTAGCTAGGCATAAAAGCGAGGATAGATCTAGGTATTGCCATCTTTGGTATGCAATGCATAAGTGGCTCCCATAATAGATTCATATGGTAATTTAATTTTCTTTCTAGGGAAGTGTTCCATGCCTTTCCTTAACGGAAATTGGAATCTAATATTCCCTTCCTTCATATCAATAATTGCACCAATCGTTCTAAGGGAAGGTCTACCAAGAATAATAGGACATGAAGGATTGCAATCTATATCAAGAACAATGAAATCCACGGGCACATAATTCCTATTTGCAACAATAAGAACATCATTAATTCTTCCCATAGGTTTCTTAATGGTGGAATTCGCAAGATGCAAGTTTAAAGAACAATCATCAAATTCACGGAAACCTAGCAAATCACACAAAGTTTTAGGAATCGTGGAAACACTAGCATCAAAAATCACACAAAGCACATCATTCATGATCTTTAATTTTAATTTTAATAGTAGGTTCACACTCATCATGAAGTTTTCTAGGGATAGAAACTTCCAATTCAAGCTTTTCTTCATAAGATTGCATTAAAGCATCAACAATATGTTATGTTTAGTAAAAGCTTTGTTTTGACTATAAGCATGCGGAGAATTTAGCATGGATTGCAACAAGGAAATACAATCTATTAAAGAACAATTATCATAATTAAATTCCTTGAAATCCAAGATAGTGGGTTCATTGCTATTTAAAGTTTTTGACCTCTCCAATCCCACTTTTATCAATTTTTGCATCAAGATCTAAAAACTCCGAATCATTGGGACGCCTTCTAACTAAAGTTGACTCATCTCCATTCCCATCATTATCAAGATTCATATTGCAAAACAAAGATTTAATAGGAGACACATCAATTACTTTTAGATCTTCATCTTTATTATCATGAAAACTAGAAGCACATGCTTTCACAAAGCAATCCTTTTTAGCACGCATTCTAGCGGTTCTTTCTTTGCACTCATCAATGGAAATTCTCATAGCTTTGAGAGACTCATTGATATCATGCTTAGGTGGAATAGATCTAAGTTTGAAAGAATCAACATCAAGAGAAATTATATCCACGTTCTTAGCCAACTTATCAATCTTAAGCAATTTTTCTTCAATCAAAGCATTGAAACCCTTTTGCAAACTAATAAATTCTTTAATACTAGATTCAAAATCAGAGGGCATCTTATTATAATTTCCATAAGAATTGTTGTAGGAATTACCATAATTATTAAAGGAATTACTAGGAAACAACCTAGAATTACAATTACCTCTATACGCGTTGTTACCAAAATTGTTCCTACCAAAAAAATTCACATCCATAGATTCATTATTATTCTCAATCAAAGTAGACAAAGGCATATCATTAGGATCAGTAGGAGCACTCTTATTAGCAAACAATTTCATAAGTTCATCCATCTTTCTACTCAAAACATTAATCTCTCCAATTGCATGCACTTTTTTACTAGTAGATCTTTTAGTGTGCCATTGAGAATAATTAAACATAATATTATCTAAGAGTTTGGTAGCTTCTCCTAAAGTGATTTCCATAAAAGTGCCTCCCGCAGCCGAATCTAAAAGATTTCTAGAAGCAAAATTCAACACGGCATAATTTTTTTGTATAATCATGTTCAAACCATGTGTAGGGCAATTATGTATCATTAATTTCATCCTCTCCCAAGATTGTGCAACATGTTCATGATCAAGTTGCTTAAAATTCATAATATCGTTTCTAAGAGAGATGATCTTAGCGGGAGGAAAATACTTAGAGATAAAAGCATCTTTGCACTTATTCCAAGAATCAATACTATTTTTAGGCAAAGACGAAAACCAAGCTTTAGCACGATCTCTAAGCGAAAACGGAAATAGCTTAAGTTTAACAATATCATTGTACACATCTTTCTTCTTTTGCATATCACACAAATCAACAACGTTGTTTAGGTGGGTAGCGGCCTCTTCGCTAGGAAGAGCAGAAAACGGATCTTTCATGACAAGATTCAGCAAAGCAGTATTAATTTCACAAGATTCAGCATCGGTAAGAGGAGCAATCAGAGTGCGAATAAAATCATTATTGTTGGTATTGGCAAAGTCACACAATTTAGTATTATCTTGAGCCATCGTGACAAGCAAGCAATCCAACACGCAAGAAAACAAGCAAAGAAAAAGCGAACGGAAAGAGAGGGCGAAAGGAAAAGAGGGCGAATAAAATGGCAAGGGTGAAGTGGGGGAGAGGAAAACGAGAGGCAAATGGCAAATAATGCAATGCGAAGTATAAGAGTTGTGATGGGTACTTGGTATGTCTTGACTTGGCGTAGATCTCCCCGGCAACGGCACCAGAAATCCTTCTTGCTACCTCTTGAGCATGCGTTGGTTTTCCCCTTGAAGAGGAAAGGGTGATGCAGCAAAGCAGCGTAAGTATTTCCCTCAGTTTTTGAGAACCAAGGTATCAATCCAGTAGGAGACCACACGCGAGTCACCTCGTACCTACACAAACAAATAAGAACCTCGCAACCAACGCGATAAAGGGGTTGTCAATTCCTTCACGGCCACTTGCAAGAGTGAGATCTAATAGAGATAATAATAATAAGATAAATATTTTTGGTATTTTTATGATATATATTGAAAGTAAAGATTGCAAAATAAAATATATTGGAAACTTGTATGATGGAAAATAGACCCGGGGGCCATAGGTTTCACTAGTGGCTTCTCTCAAGATATCATAAGTATTACGGTGGGTGAACAAATTACTGTCGAGCAATTGATAGAATTGAGCATAGTTATGGGAATATCTAGGTATGATCATGTACATAGGCATCACGTCCGTGACAAGTAGACCGACTCTTTCCTGCATCTACTACTATTACTACACACATCGACAGCTATCCAGCATGCATCTAGAGTATCAAGGTCATATGAACGGAGTAACGCTTTAAGCAAGATGGCATGATGTAGAGGGATAAACTCATGCAATATGATATAAACCCCATCTTTTTATCCTCGATGGCAACAATACAGTACGTGTCGTTTCCCCTACTATCACTGGGATCGAACACCGCAAGATTGAACCCAAAGCTAAGCACTTCTCCCATTGCAAGAAAGATTGATCTAGTAGGCCAAACCAATCTGAAAATTCAAAGAGACTCACAAAGATAACCAATCATACATAAAAGAATTCAGAGAAGATTAAAATATTTTTCATAGATAATCTGGATCATAAACCCACAATTCATCGGATCTCGACAAACACACCGCAAAAGAAGATTACATCCAATAGATCTCCAAGAGAATCAAGGAGAACTTTGTATTGAGATCCAAAGAGAGAGAAGAAGCCATCTAGCTAATAACTATGGACCCGAAGGTCTGAGGTAAACTACTCACACATCATCGGAGGGGCCATGGAGTTGATGTAGAGGCCCTCCGTGATCAATGCCCCCTCTGGCGGAGCTCCGGAAAAGGCCCCAAGATGGAATCTCTTGGGTACAGAAGGTTGCGGCGGTGGAATTAGGTTTTCGTGGTGCTCCCTGATGTTTTGAGGGTACGTAGGTATATATAGGAGGAAGAAGTAGGTCGGTGGAGCCACGAGGGGCCCATGAGGGTGGAGGGCGCGCCCGGGGGGGGGGGGGTAGGCGCGCCCCCTGCCTCGTGGCTTCCTCGTTGGTTGCTTGACGTCCACTCCAAGTCCTCTGGATCACGTTTGTTCCAAAAATCACGCTCCCGAAGGTTTCATTCCGTTTGGACTCCGCTTGATATTCTTTTTCTGCGAAACACTGAAATAGGTATAAAACAACAATTTGGGCTAGGCCTCTGGTTAATAGGTTAGTCCCAAAAATAATATAAAAGTGTATAAATAAGCCCATTAAATATCCAAAACAGAATATATAATAGCATGGAGCAATCAAAAATTATAGATACGTTGGAGACGTATCAAGCATCCCCAAGCTTAATTCCTGCTCGTCCTCGAGTAGGTAAATGATAAAAACAGAACTTTTGATGGGGAATGCTTCCTAACATATTTCTCAATGTAATTTTCTTTATTATAGCATGAATTTTCAGATCCGAAAGATTCAAGATAAAAGTTTAATATTTACATAAAAATAATAATACTTCAAGCATACTAACTAAGCAATCATGTCTTCTCAAAATAACATGGCCAAAGAAAGTTCATCCCTACAAAATCATATAGTTTGGTCATGCTCCAATTTTGTCACCCAAGAATGCTCTCGTCAGGCACAAGCCCGATGACAAGCCAAACAATTGTTTCATACTTTAGTAATCTCAAACTTTTTTCAACTTTCACGCAATACATGAGCGTGAGCCATGGATATAGCACTATGGGTGGAATAGAATATAATGAAGGGGGTTATGTGGAGAAGACAAAAATGATAAAGTCTCACATTGACGCGGCCAATCAATGGGGTAGGGAGATGCCCATCAATTGATGTCAATGCAAGGAGTAGGGATTTCCATGCAACAGATGCACAAGAGCTATAAATGTATGAGAGCTCAACAAAAGAAACTAAGTGGGTGTGGATCCAACTTGCTGGCTTACGAAGACCTAGGGCACTTGAGGAGGCCCATTGTTGGAATATACAAGCCAAGTTCTATAATGAAAAACTCCCACTAGTATATGAAAATGACAAAACAAGAGACTCTCTATCATAAAGATCATGGTGCTACTTTGAAGCACAAGTGTGGAAAAAAATGATAGTAGCAGTGCCCCTTTTTATTTATTATTATTATTATTATTGGGCCATATTTTTTTATTTGGCATTTCTCTTTTTTTATTTGGGACAATGCTCTATTAATGATGATCATCACACTTCTATTTATTTACAACTCAATGATTACAACTCGATACTAGAACAAGATATGACTCTATATGAATGCCTCCGGTGGTGTACCGGGATGTGCAATGACTCATGAGTGACATGTATGAAAAAATTATGAATGGTGGCTTTGCCACA
Organism: Triticum urartu; assembly: GCF_056163025.1. Lineage (NCBI taxonomy): Eukaryota > Viridiplantae > Streptophyta > Magnoliopsida > Poales > Poaceae > Triticum > Triticum urartu. Next base: position 427,464,661 of record NC_141877.1, on the reverse strand, counting down.
AATACGATGTCAACTACATGATCACGCAAGGCAGTATGGCAATGATGATGTGTGTCATAATAAACGGAACGGTGGAAAGTTGCATGGCAATATATCTCGGGATGACTATGGAAATGCCATAATAAGTACGTATGGTGGCTGTTTTGAGGAAGATATAAGGAGGTTTATGTGTGATAGAGCGTATCGTATCACGGGGTTTGGATGCACCGGCGAAGTTTGCACCAACTCTCAAGGTGAGAAAGGGCAATGCACGACACCGAAGAGGCTAGCAATGATGGAAGGGTGAGAGTGCCCATGAGGGGCCCACGAGGGTGGAGGGCGCGCCCAGGGGGGGTAGGCGCGCCCCTGCCTCGTGGCTTCCTTGTTGGTTGCTTGACGTCCACTCCAAGTCCTCTAGATCACGTTTGTTCCAGAAATCACGCTCCCGAAGGTTTCATTCCATTTGGACTCCGTTTGATATTCTTTTTCTGTGAAACACTGAAATAGGCAAAAAAATAGCAATTTGGGCTGGGCATCTGGTTAATAGGTTAGTCCCAAAAATATTATAAAAGTGTATAAATAAGCCCATTTAACATCGAAAATAGAATATATAATAGCATGGAGCAATCAAAAATTATAGATACGTTGTAGACGTATCAATGTGCTGCATCATCCATTCCTCTTTTGGGAAATACCCACGTAGTTCAAGCCACATCAAGGGGCGCCACCTGGTGACGACAAGACACCAGGGCGCACTAGGCCCCCAGGCGCGCCCTGGTGGGTTGTGGTTAGCCCAACCCTCCTCTGGTGCCCATCTTCTGGTATGTAAGTCATTTGAACCTAGAAAAAAAATAAGGGGATGACTTTCGGGACGGAGTGCCGCCGTCTCGAGGAGGAACTTGGGCAGGAGCACTTTTGCCCTCCGGCGGAGCGATTCCACCAAGGGAACTTCCCTCCAGGAGGGGGAAATCGAAGCTATCGTCATCACCAACAACCCTCTTGCTACCTCTTGAGCATGCATTGGTTTTCCCTTGAAGAGGAAAGGGTGATGCAGCACAATAGCGTAAGTATTTCCCTCAGTTTTTGAGAACCAAGGTATCGATCCAGTAGGAGGTAACACACAAGTCACCTAGTACCTGCATAAACAAACAAGAACCTCGCAACCAACGCGATAAAGGGGTTGTCAATCCCTTCACGGTCACTTATGAAAGTGAGATCTGATAAAGATAATACGATAATTTTTTTGGTATTTTTATGATATAGATTGGAAAATAAAGATTGCAAAATAAACGGTAATAGAAATAGCAAATTGATATGGAAATAATATGATGGAAGATAGACCCGGGGGCCATAGGTTTCACTAGTGGCTTCTCTCAAGATAGCAACTTCTATGGTGGGTGAACAAATTACTGTCGAGACATTGATAGAAAAGTGAATACTTATGAGAATATCTAGGCATGATCATGTATATAGGCATCACGTCCGCAACAAGTAGACCAAAACAATTTTGCATCTACTAATATTACTCCACACATCGACCGCTATCCAGCATGCATCTAGAGTATTAAGTTCATAAGAACAGAGTAACGCATTAGGAAAGATGACATGATGTAGATGGATAAACTCAAGCAATATGATATAAACCCCATCTTTTTATCCTCGATGGCAACAATACATGTGACGCCCCCGATTCAACCGTACACTAATCATACACGGAAACGTGTACGATCAAGATCAAGGACTCACGGGAAGATATCACAACACAACTCTACAAATAAAATAAGTCATACAAGCATCATATTACAAGCCAGGGGCCTCGAGGGCTCGAATACAAGAGCTCGATCATAGACGAGTTAGCGGAAGCAACAATATCTGAGTACAAACATAAGTTAAACAAGTTTGCATTAAGAAGGCTAGCACAAACTGGAATACAGATCGAAAGAGGCACATGCCTCCTGCCTGGGATCCTCCTAAACTACTCCTGGTCGTCGATAGCGGGCTGCACGTAGTAGTAGGCACCTCCCGAGTAGTAGTAGTCGTCGTTGACGGTGGCGTCTGGCTCCTGGGCTCCAACGTCTGGTCGCAGCAATCGAGTATAGAAAGGGGGAAAAGAGGGAGCAAAGCAACCATGAGTACTCATCCAAAGTACTCGCAAGCAAGGAGCTACACTACTATGTATGCATTGGTATCAAATGGAATAAGGGTATCATACGTGGACTGAACTGCAGAATGCCGGAATAAGAGGGGGATAGCTAGTACTATCGAAGACTACGCTTCAGGCCACCTCCATCTTGCAGCATGTAGAAGAGAGCAGAAGGTAAGTCCACCAAGTAGCATCGTGTAGCATAATCCTACCCGGCGATCCTCTCCTCGTCTCCCTGTTAGAGAGCGACCACCGGGTTGTATCTGGCACTTGGAAGGGTGTGTTTTATTAAGTATCTGGTTCTAGTTGTCATAAGGTCAAGGTACAACTCCAAGTCGTCCTGTTACCGAAGATCACGGCTATTCAAATAGATTAACTTCCCTGCAGTGGTGCACCACATAACCCAACATGCTCGATCCCATTTGGTCGGACACACTTTCCGGGGTCATGCCCGGCCTCGGAAGATCAACATGTCGCAGCCCTACCTAGGCACAACAGAGAGGTCAGCATGCCGGTCTAAATCCTATGGCGCAGGGGTCTGGGCCCATCGCCCATTGCACACCTGCACGTTGCGAGGGCGGCCGGAAGCAGAACTAGCCCCCTTAATACAAGAGTAGGCTTACGGTCCAATCCGGCGCGTGCCGCTCAGTCGCTGACATCACGAAGGCTTCGGCTGATACCACGATGTCGAGTGCCCATAACAGTCCCCGCGTAGATGGTTAGTGTGTATAGGCCAGTGGCCAGACTCAGATCAAATACCAAGATCTCGTTAAACGTGTTATCTTGAAATAACCGCGAACACCGACCAGGGCCAGGCCCACCTCTCTCCTAGGTGGTCTCAACCTGCCCTGTCGCTTCGCCACAAAGATCCACATAGAGGGCCGTCGGGAAAGTATGTCCTTCCAGCCCCAATTCGTGAATCAACCGCGGGTACTCCTCGAGCCAACCCGACTTTAGTCATCACATGTATCATGTATAAAGTATATAGTATATACCCGTGATCACCTCCCGAGTGATCACGGCCCGATAGTATAGCATGGCAGACGGACAAGAATGCAGGGCCACTGATGATAAACTAGCATCCTATACTAAGCATTAGGATTGCAGGTAAAGGTAACAACAGTAGTAGCAAGGACAGACTATGCATCAGGATAGGATTAATGGAAAGCAGTAACATGCTACACTACTCTAATGCAAGCAGTAGAGAGAAGAATAGGCAATATCTGGTGATCAAAGGGGGGCTTGCCTGGTTACTCTGGCAAGAGAGAGGGGTCGTCAACACCGTAGTCGTACTGGGTAGCAGCGGCGTCGGGCTCGGTGTCTAGCGAGAGAAGAGGGGGGAGCAAACAGTGAATATAATGCAAACAGATGCATAACGATGCATGACAAAGCAAAGCGTGATGCTAGGCGTGCCCTAACGCGGTATGAGGTGATACCGGTGAAGGGGGGGACATCCGATAAAGTATCCCCGATGTTTCGCGTTTTCGGGCAGAGGAGCCGGAGGGGGAAAGTTGCGAGTTTGATATGTTAGGGGTGTGTGGTGGACGAACGGGCTGCGTATTTGGATTCGTCTCGTCGTTCTAAGCAACTTTCACGTTGAAAATAATTTAATCCGAGTTACGGATTAAAAGATATGATTTTCTAAAGATTTTATTAATCTCTGGAATTTAATTAATTATTTAAATTAATTCGAAAATGGATTTATGACATCAGCATGATGTCATGCTGACATCAGCAGTCAACAGGTGTTGACTGGTCAAACTGACGGTGGGTCCCACATGTCATAGGCTGAAGACTAACAATTTTTTAACATTTAATTAGCAGGTTAATTAGACTTAATTAGTTAACTAAACATGGTCAATTAATTTAGTTAATTAATTAATTTATTATTATTATTAATCCTCTCTTTTTTGTGTTTTGGGCGTGGGGCCCCAACATCGTAGGCCCAGGGCCCTTAGTGGGCGCCGGACGCTAGCGGGCGAAGGGCGCGGCCCGAGCGGGCACACGCCCAGGTGCGGGCGGATGAACCCAAACGGGCGCGGGCGGGGCGCTGCCTGCCAGGACGCGAGATGAGGCCGTGGCCACGGCGGGGCTCGCCAGCCGGCCACGGCAAGCGGAGGCGGACGCAGGGGCGGCACGGTGCGATGGCCAGGAGCAAAGCAGCAGCAAGGGGGTGGCCACGGCGCGGGAGCGAGGCGGCACCAGGGCGGGACGGAGCGAAAGCCAAGGGTGATAGGGGGTATGGGCGAGCCGGGATGAGGCGGGGCACGTGCGCGCGCGTGAGGTTGCCGGGCATGGCCGGAGCCAAGTGGCGCGGCGGAAGGTGCCGCGGGGCGCCGGCGTGTGGCTCTGGTAGGCTGCGGTCCGGCCAGAGCAAGGGGGGGCGCGGCTGGGCAAGCCAGCGCGGGCTGCTCGCGGGCGGCAGATGGCGGCAGCAGGCAGCGCGGGGCTGCGGTGGGGCGGTGAGCGGGCGCAGTGTGCGGGGAGGTAACAGCGGTGGTGGTCGTAGACCACGGCGGGCAGGGAGTCGCGGCAGGGCGCGGTAAGCACGGGGAGAGGAGGAGAGACCGAGGGCCTCACCGGGGTTGTAGGGCACGGGGCAATGGGCGTGGGGAGGACGGGGATGATGTTCCGGCGCGGTAGTCCGGCGAGGTGGTGATGAGGATGCGCGGCGCTTGGCGATCCGGTGACGGGTGCGGGGAAGACGACATCGGGCAGTGCGGGAGGCGAGGCGTGGTCGTCGGGGCGCCGGCATCGGGTGGTGGCGACGTCCGTGCTGCCTCCCCTCGATCCAGACGGGATCGATCAGAGTTGGGGCGGGGGAGAGGTGGTCGGCGAGGAGGAGGTCGAGGACGGCCGGAGAGGAGGGAAGGTCCGGCGAGGGGCGGTGTTGTCGTGCCCGATCCAGATTGGATCGAGGGAGGAGACGAGGGAGCAAGAGGGGGAGAGATCGGGGGGGAGTGGGGAACGCAGGGAGTGGGCAGGTTAGGGTTTCGGTCGGGGTGGGGTGGCCTATAGGCCAGGGGGTGAAGGGGCCGTGTGGGCCGGCCTGGTGGGCGGACTGGTCGGCCAGCTGGGCCGTTTGGCCCGGGGGGGGGGGCTGTTTCCTTTTTATTAGTTTTCTGTTTTTGTTTTTCCTTTTTATTTATATTATATCTTTTCTGTTTTATCTTGTTCCTCATTTTATTTTAGTTTGTTAAAGTACAAGAATGATCCCTAACTTAGTACTACCACTAAACCCACTGCAATAAAAAGTTTAACACCTAAATAGAATAGTTTAACATTTTATTAATTATAAAAGGCATTTCAATAATTGTTTTGACTACTGTTTTATTCATTTTAGAGTATTTAAAGATTTTATATAAGTGTGGTTTCTCCATCATAATTATCCATGATTTATTTGATTCCACCCGAACATTTAGTTTTAATATTTGAAAACTTTTATTGTTTGCCTTTATTTTAAATTTGAATTTTGAAGTGGGTTTCGAACTATGCGAGTTTATTAACAGTAACCGAGGTGACGTGGCATCATTAGCGGAGGTTCATTGTAGCTTAATTATCCGGGCGTCACAATTCTCCTCCACTACAAGAAATCTCGTCCCGAGGTTTTAGAGGGGAGTAGGGGGAAGTTCTGGTTACGAAATTCTAACGTGTCTTCTCGGTCTTGGTTGCCCTTCTTGAATAGGTTGATCCATAGTGTTGATGTCTTCATTTCTCTGCATCAATGCATCATGAGGAAGTTCTCGTCCTTCCTTTGGGAACTCCATCGTACTTACAGAGGAATAAAGGATGGGTATACCGGAAGAATGGAATTCTGCATGGTTGCTTATCCGGTAGATAATCATTAGGGAACATGGAGAAAAGTAACTCTCGAATTGAAACTTATGAAAATATCGAGAGTAAGGTAAGGAGGTATCATGGGAAGTTTCGAGCGGGCCTGCAATCGCTTGATGCCCGAAACAGGGCGTGAAAAGGGGTTCAAAGCAATGGGAATAAGTATTGTGTCTGATACCAGAATTGATGATTTCTCGGAAGGTGGCTCATGAATTACATACGAGGTCACGTGCGAGGAACAACCTTGAGAACAGGGGGTGTACAGGAGAGTCAGGTTTCGATCCTGTGGAACTATGGGTTATGGGCCCACCATGTGGGTTAAAAGTAGGGAGGCGGTGACGATTTGCACGATCATGTAAGCAAGGCATGCCGGAGGATAGCCTGTCAGTTATGTCGGCAACAACATCGGTACTAAGGGCGAGGGACGAAGAGAACCATTCTCCTGCTCGTTGAAACGAGGCGGACCAATAGGCAAAGTTCTCGTCCATCAGTGGTTACCGGAATGCCATCAACAAAAGCAACAGGGTCTTACTAACACGGTTGTACACCAAGGTGTTTACATAAGCAAAAGAATATTACTGCTTAGATCATATGGATCACAAGGAAGGTTAAACAATTCAATGGAAGGAAAATGTGATCATTAGACCAAACGGAGCAATGGAAAGGATAATGTGTTTGACACATATACCAGGGGTATACCCTTCCCAAGGACAAGCAAAGCATGATATCCATGACATGATATAATGTAGAAAACCTTTTAGGTAGGGGAGAGTAATTTCATGGCATTATCCATACAACAATGTTTGTATAATTTGATTAAGAAAATTTAGCATTGTGCTTCAAGTGTTCTTATCGATGATAGGAGTACCACATACATGCTTCGAGATAGCACTGACATGGTCTTCAAGCAAAGGTTGGACTTCAGATACACAAAGGATCCATTAGGATAAACTTATTAAACAAGGCATTCAATTTCCTCATGGAAAAAGGTTAACCTTGTTAAAAATAAAACTATAACAATAGGTCCTCCGGCCAGGTGTACTCGGCATGACACCACCTTACCGGGTCATATAACGACCAATGTTATAACTCTTGAAAATATGTTCCCACCATCATATCTGACCGAGATTCAGATCTAATTGGTGTCATGATACCTCAGACTCAGGATGTCCAAGAAGAAAAGGTGTAACACACATTGTCAAGATGACATTGTAAGATTTTCAGGAATTGAACTACGGAAGCAAGTTCCGAAACCAAAGTTCATCAGTAAACCAAGGAGAGGATGAGGAGGTGGCTGATGAACTCAACGAGATTTCCAAAAGATGGATTTCCACAATTATGTGAACAAGGAAATACCATTTGTCGGATCAAATAATATAATGATGTATGCTCGAGGGAAACATACACAACTGAACAATGACAGAAGGGTGCACCCAGGAATCTGGACTAGGTTGCACGATCAATGTTCGAATGATGATTCAATAAGCAATAGACTTAGAATGAAACTGTAGACCAATAACTTCAAAGCAATAGGGTTGCTAGAAGTTAAGAATTTACACATCACAGACCATTTGTCGGTATTCCGGTTAGAAACAACACGGAGACCAAAAAATGAACGTAAATGGCGAAAGATATTACTATATCAAGAATTCTCAAGAGGTGGTAAAATTACCACGACATTCTTGACATAAAAGGTGGTAATATTCCAAGGTAAGAAAAACAAATGCTGGATAGCAAGGATCTCAAGGTATAACACAAAACACGAATAAGTTTGTGTTGAACGGAAGGCAATAAAGTGGTCGGTGATAACACAAACCATTGAGGGGCGAGGATGGTATTTCTCATCAAGAATCCGATATATATCTTGGAAGAGCTCAGGATGTTGATAATGACCACGACACATTTGTCGAGAGATTTCATGAAGATGTAATCGGTCGGCGATGTCATCAAGTCAAATGATGATGCAGCGAAAGGTTATGGGAACCAAGGGTACGCCACAAACTCGAAATCAAGTTTGTTGTTCCAATAGAAATGATATGACAAGGAAGATCGACGTAAGATTAGGTCATCTTCGTATATTTTGCTCCGAGAAGGACCAGGTAGCACCGTTGAAATTTAGCACGATAATGATATAGCCAACTGGGCTAGGAATGACTTGAAGGATTATTAAACTCATAAGCAATGAAAATTACTTATAGTTATTGAATCGGAGTACAGACTCGATTCGCTGTCGGTGTCCTTGAGTGTCTAACAACTCAGAACTCGGGGAAAATTTTGGAATCAGTGAGAAATAATACTTGAAGAAGAACTCATAAGAAGTTATGCAGTTCCGTGATAATCTCGAGATACCAGAGGGGGTAATACTCGATGACAGATCAAAGTAGAGGTTGGACTGGGGTATTTCTCTATAGAAGACAAGCGCTTAAACTTGCACGCGAAATGGTATTTAAAGGAGAACATGGTCAGAACCACGATTGAAAAATGTCAGATCCCAGAAATAAGATGAACTTATACCAAAGGAATAATTAATTTAAGAGAAGCTTTAATGATAAGATCTACATCGTGTCCATGGGCATGAACACAAAGTTCAAGGTCGACTCCCACTTCTCCAATGCATAACCTTTCATTCACTTCTCACTTTCAAAGAAGTTGTAGTGTTGAAATTTTATCTGGCAAAATACCAGAAGTGTATGACTCGTGAAAACTTTCGAGTTCACACATATTAAGGAAGGCATAGGTTCAACCCGTCGGGGCTTCTTAGAAACATATACCACAAGTTTCAAGAGTAAATATCACAAGCTCGAAAGTAGAGCAAGGTTGAGAAAGTAGTTGATACAATTTACCAAAGGCATTATGTATCCGGGGTAAGGCTCACAAGTTTATTGAATATGAAGAACATTGTCGGATAAAATCCATTAAAGGATCTGTCGGTCCATAACAGTGCTGATGTGAGCATCGGCACACAACCAGAGGAAGTAACAATGCAAAGGCATTGGATTATAGAAACAACTGACTAATCCAGAGCTCAAATGCAAAGGAATTATGATTTTCAAATCAAGGGATCAGGAGCAATGTTCTGATTAGGGATGGATAAGTTGAAATAGCCTTAGGGGTACAATTGATGGCAATTGGATTGGTTGAGAACCAGCTCATGTTTACATTGATGTCTGAGCCGGAAAGATAATTTAAAAGGATCAACTAACGATTGCGTGCATTCACACTCATATTGAATCAAAAGGATCAAAATGACGGTGCCTAAGGATAGTAACGAATATTGCGAGACATATGGAAAGCACCCATCATGCAAGCAGACAAGTATTGTAGAGCAATAAGCTACTAAGGATTTTTGGAGGATCGAATAGTATTTCAAAGACCATTGTGAAACATATGAACAACTGGGGGATGAGCGGATACTCGATAAGTGCGAGAAATTATTCGTAGGGGTATTCAGGTGGCAAAGAACTGCAAGGCAGTAGGCACAAAGTATTCTCGGGGTACCTTGTAATAACAAGATCGACTGGGAATAAAAGTAAAAACGACAGGTGTAAGTATTTATCCATAGGGATATTTCGGTGGTAGGGAATTGCAAAAGCAACAGGCAAAAGGTCTCGAGAGAATATCAGAGAGTATTGTCAGAATCTTGTGTTGAAGCAGTTGACCATCCGTAATTAAAGGGCTCTCCGGCAGGAAGTGCTAACGAGAACCCAGAGTTAGATTTTAGCAAAATCATTTAACCCGAATAGAAGAGATGTCAGAGTCCCAGAGTATAGGTCAAGGAGTAAAAGATCCTACTACCACCCGATGGCGACATGTGCCCGTAAGACACACAGCCATGTTAGTAAAAGTTTTGCAATGTCTAGACTCGACTTCGGCCAAGGAGTTGGAAAGGGGGATTCCTACAGGCAGTCGGCTCTGATACCAACTTGTGACGCCCCGATTCAACCGTACACTAATCATACACGCAAACGTGTATGATCAAGATCAGGGACTCACGGGAAGATATCACAACACAACTCTACAAATAAAATAAGTCATACAAGCATCATATTACAAGCCAGGGGCCTCGAGGGCTCGAATACAAGAGCTCGATCATAGACGAGTCAGCGGAAGCAACAATATCTGAGTACAGACATAAGTTAAACAAGTTTGCCTTAAGAAGGCTAGCACAAACTGGAATACAGATTGAAAGAGGAGCATGCCTCCTGCCTGGGATCCTCCTAAACTACTCCTGGTCGTCGACAGTGGGCTGCACGTAGTAGTAGGCACCTCCCGAGTAGTAGTAGTCGTCATCGACGGTGGCGTTTGGCTCCTGGGCTCCAACGTCTGGTCATGGCAATCGAGTATAGAAAGGGGAAAAGAGGGAGCAAAGCAACCGTGAGTACTCATCCAAAGTACTCGCAAGCAAGGAGCTACACTACATATGTATGCATTGGTATCAAATGGAATAAGGGTATCATATGTGGACTGAACTGCAGAATGCCGGAATAAGAGGGGGATAGCTAGTCCTATCGAAGACTACGCTTTAGGCCACCTCCATCTCGCAGCATGTAGAAGAGAGCAGAAGGTAAGTCCACCAAGTAGCATCGTGTAGCATAATCCTACCCGGCGATCCTGTCCTTGTCGCCCTGTTAGAGAGCGACCACCGGGTTGTATCTGGCACTTGGAAGGGTGTGTTTTATTAAGTATCCGGTTCTAGTTGTCATAAGCTCAAGGTACAACTCCAAGTCGTCCTGTTACCGAAGATCACGGCTATTCGAATAGATTAACTTCCCTGCAGGGGTGCACCACATAACCCAACACACTCGATCCCATTTGGTCGGACACAATTTCTGGGGTCATGCCCGGCCTCGGAAGATCAACATGTCGCAGCCCTACCTAGGCACAACAGAGAGGTCAGGACGCCGGTCTAAATCCTATGGCGCAGGGGTCTGGGCCCATCGCCCATTGCACACCTGCACGTTGCGAGGGTGGCCGGAAGCAGAACTAGCCCCCTTAATACAAGAGTAGGCTTACGGTCCAATCCGGCGCGCGCCGCTCAGTTGCTGACGTCACGAAGGCTTCGGCTGATACCACGACGTCGAGTGCCCATAACTGTCCCCACGTAGATGGTTAGTGTGTATAGGCCAGTGGCCAGACTCAGATCAAATACCAAGATCTCGTTAAACGTGTTATCTTGAAATAACCGTGAACGCCGACCAGGGCCAGGCCCACCTCTCTCCTAGGTGGTCTCAACCTGCCATGTCTCTTCGCCACAAAGATCCACATAGAGGGCCGTCGGGAAAGTATGTACTTCCAGCCCCCAATTCATGAATCAACCGCGGGTACTCCTCGAGCCAACCCGACTTTAGTCATCACATGTATCATGTATAAAGTATATAGTATATACCCATGATCACCTCCCGGGTGATCACGGCCCGATAGTATAGCATGGCAGACGGACAAGAATGTAGGGCCACTAATGATAAACTAGCATCCTATACTAAGCATTAGGATTGCAGGTAAAGGTAACAACAGTAGTAGCAAGAACAGGCTATGCATCAGGATAGGATTAACGGAAAGCAGTAACATGCTACACTACTCTAATGCAAGCAGTAGAGAGAAGAATAGGCGATATCTGGTGATCAAAGGGGGGGCTTGCCTGGTTGCTCTGGCAAGAGAGAGGGGTCGTCAACACCGTAGTCGTACTGGGTAGCAGCGGCGTCGGGCTTGGTGTCTAGCGAGAGAAAAGGGGGGAAGAAATAGTGAATATAATGCAATCAAATGCATAACGATGCATGACAAAGCAAAGCGTGATGCTAGGCGTGCCTAACGCGGTATGAGGTGATACCGGTGAAGAGGGGGGGACATCCGGTAAAGTATCCCCGGTGTTTTGCGTTTTCGGGCAGAGGAGCCGGAGGGGGAAAGTTGCGAGTTTGATGTGTTAGGGGTGTGTGGTGGACGAACGGGTTGCGTATTTGGATTCGTCTCGTCGTTTTGAGCAACTTTCACGTTGAAAATAATTTAATCCGAGTTACGGATTAAAAGATATGATTTTCTAAAGATTTTATTAATCTCTGGAATTTAATTAATTATTTAAATTAATTCGAAAATGGATTTATGACATCAGCATGATGTCATGCTGACGTCAGCAGTCAACGGGTGTTGACTGGTCAAACTGACGGTGGGTCCCACATGTCATAGGCTGAAGACTAACAATTTGTTAACATTTAATTAGCAGGTTAATTAGAGTTAATTAGTTAACTAAACATGGTTAGTTAATTAATTAATTAATTAAATTAATTAATTTTATTATTATTATTAATCCTCTTTTTTCGTGTTCTGGGCGTGGGGCCCCAACGTCATAGGCTCAGGGGCCTTAGTGGGCGCCGGACGCTAGCGGGCGAAGGGCACGACCCGAGCAGGCACACGCCCAGGTGCGGGTGGACGAACCCGACGGGCGCGGGCGGGGCGCTGCCCGCCAGGACGCGGGATGAGGCCGTGGCCACGGCGGGGCTCGCCGGCCGGCCACGGCAGGCGGAGGCGGACGCAGGGGGCGGCGCGGTGCGACGGCCAGGAACAAAGCAGCAGCAAGGGGGTGGCCACGGCGCGGGAGCGAGGCGGCACCAGGGCGAGACGGAGCGAAGGCCAAGGGTGACAGGGGGTATGGGCGAGCCGGGATGAGGCGGGGCGCGTGCGCGCTCATGAGGTTGCCGGGAATAGCCGGAGCCAAGTGGCGAAGCGGAAGGTGCTGCGGGGCGCCGACGTGTGGCTCTGGCGGGCTGCGGTCCAGCCAGAGCAAGGGGGGGGGGCGGCTGGGCAAGCCAGCGCGGGCTGCTCGTGGGCGGCAGACGGCGGCAGCAGGCAGCGCGGGGCTGCGGTGGGGCGGTGAGCGGGCGCAGTGCGCGGGGATGTAACGGCGGCGGTGGTCGTAGACCACGGCGGGCAGGGAGTCGCGGCAGGGCGCAGTAAGCACGGGGAGAGGAGGAGAGGCCGAGGGCCTCACCGGGGTTGTAGGGCACGGGGCAATGGGCGTGGGGAGGACGGGGACGACGTTCCGGCACGGCAGTCCGGCGAGGTGGTGATGAGGATGCGCGGCGCTTGGCGATCCGGCGACGGGCGCGGGGAAGACGATGTCAGGCATCGCGGGAGGCGAGGCGTGGTCGTCGGGGCGCCGGCATCGGGTGGCGGCGACGTCCGTGCTGCCTCCCCTCGATCCAGATGGGATCGATCAGAGTTGGGGCGGGGGAGATGTGGTCGGCGAGGAGGAGGTCGAGGACGGACGGTGAGGAGGGAAGGTCCGGCGAGGGGCGTCGTTGTCGTGCCCGATCCAGATTGGATCGGGGGAGGAGACGAGGGAGCGAGAGGGGGAGAGATCCGGGGGGAGTGGGGAACGTGGGGAGTGGGCAGGTTAGGGTTTCGGTCGGGGTGGGGTGGCCTATAGGCCAGGGGGTGAAGGGGCCGCGTGGGCCGGCCTGGTGGGCGGACTGGTCGGCCAGCGGGGCCGTTTGGTCCGGGCGGGCTCTTCTCTTTTTATTAGTTTTCTGTTTTTGTTTTTCCTTTTTATTTATCTTATATCTTTTCTGTTTTATCTTGTTCCTCATTTTATTTTAGTTTGTTAAAGTACAAGAATGATCCCTAACTTAGTACTACCACTAAACCCACTGCAATAAAAAGTTTAACACCTAAATAGAATAGTTTAACATTTTATTAATTATAAAAGGCATTTCAATAATTGTTTTGACTACTATTTATTCATTTTAGAGTATTTAAAGATTTTATATAAGTGTGGTTTCTCCATCATAATTATCCATGATTTATTTGAACCCACCCAGACATTTAGTTTTAATATTTGAAAACTTTTATTGTTTGCCTTTATTTTAAATTTGAATTTTGAACTGGGTTTCGAACTACGCGGGTTTATTAACAGTAACCGAGGTGACGTGGCATCATTAGCGGAGGTTCACTGTAGCTTAATTATCCGGGCGTCACAATACAATACGTGCCTTGCTGCCCCTGCTGTCACTGGGAAAGGACACCGCAAGATTGAACCCAAAGCCAAGCACTTCTCCCATTGCAAGAACGATCAATCTAGTAGGCCAAACCAAACTGATAATTTGAAGAGACTTGCAAAGATATTTAAATCATGCATAAAAGATTTCAGAGAAGAATCAAATGTTGTTCATAGATAATCTTGTTCATAAACCCACAATTCATCGGATCTCGACAAACATACCGCAAAAAGAATTACATCGAATAGATCTCCAAGAGAATCGAGGAGAACTTTGTATTGAGATCCAAAGAGAGAGAAGAAGCCATCTAGCTAATAACTATGGACCCGAAGGTTTGTGGTATACTACTCACACATCATCGGAGAGGCTAGGGTGTTGATGTAGAAGCCCTCCGTGACCGATTCCCCCTCCGGCAGAGTGCCGGAAAAGGCCCCAAGATGGGATCTCACGGGTACATAAGGTTGCGGCGGTGGAAATAGGGTTTCGTGGTGCTCCTGGATGTTTTCGGGGTATATGGGTATATATAGGAGGAAGAAGTACGTCGGTGGAGCTGCGAGGGGCCCACCAGGGTGGGGGCGTGCCTCCCTGCCTCGTGGCCTCCTTGCTTCTTTCTTGACGTCCACTCCAAGTCTCCTAGATCACGTTTGTTCCAAAAATAACTCTCCTGAAGGTTTCATTCCATTTGGATTCCGTTTGATATTCCTTTTCTGCGGAACACTGAAATAGGAAAAAACAACAATTTGCACTGGGCCTTTGGTTAGTAGGTTAGTCCCAAAAATAATATAAAAAGGTAAATTAAAGCCCATTAAAAATCCAAAACAGATAATATAATAGCACGGAACAATAAAAAATTATAGATACATTGGAGACGTATCAAGCATCCCCAAGCTTAATTCCTGCTCGTCCTTGAGTAGGTAAATGACAAAAACAGAATTTTTGATGTAGAATGCTACCTAGCATAATTCTCAATGTAATTTTCTTTATTGTGGCATGAATGTTCAGATCCGAAAGATTCAAGACAAAAGTTTAATATTGACATAAAAATAATAATACTTCAAGCATACTAACTAGGCAATCATGTCTTCTCAAAATAACATGACCAAAGAAAGTTCATCCCTACAAAATCATATAGTTTGGTCATGCTCCATTTTCGTCACACAAGAATGCTCTCATCATGCACAACCCCGATGACAAGCCAAGCAATTGTTTCACACTTTAGTAATCTCAAACTTTTTCAACTTTCACGCAATACATGAGCGTGAGCCATGGATATAGCACTATGGGTGGAATAGAATATGATGATGGGGGTTATGTGGAGAAGACAAAACAGGAGAAAGTCTCACATCAACGAGGCTAGTCAATGAGCTATGGAGATGCCCATCGATTGATGTTAATGCAAGGAGTAGGGATTGCCATGCAACGGATGCACTAGAGCTATAAATGTACGAAAGCTCAACAAAAGAAACTAAGTGGGTGTGCATCCAAAATGCTTGCTCACGAAGACCTAGGGCACTTGAGGAGGCCCATTGTTGGAATATACAAGCCAAGTTCTATAATGAAAAATTCCCACTAGTATATGAAAGTGACAAAACAAGAGACTCTCTATCATGAGGATTATGGTGCTACTTTGAAGCACAAGTGTGGCAAAGCATAGTAGCATTGTCCCTTCTCTCTTTTTCTCTCATTTTTTGGCCTTCTCTTTTTTATTGCCTTTCTCATTTTTTGGGGCCTTCTCTTTTTTATGGCCTTTTTTATTATTATTCCTCACTTGGGACAATGCTCTAGAAAATGATGATCATCACACTTCTATTTATTTACAACTCAATGATTACAACTCGATACTAGAACAAAGTATGACTCTATATGAATGCCTCCGGCGGTGTACCGGGATATGCAATGAACCAAGAATGACATGTATGAAATAACTATGAACGGTGGCTTTGCCACAAATACTATGTCAACTACATGATCATGCTAAGCAATATGACAATGATGAACGTGTCATGATAAACGGAATGGTGGAAAGTTGCATGGCAATATATCTCGGAATGGCTATGGAAATGCCATAATAGGTAGGTATGGTGGCTGTTTCGAGGAAGATATAAGGAGGTTTATGTGTGAAAGAGCATATCATATCACGGGGTTTGGATGCACCGGCGAAGTTTGCACGAACTCTCAATGTGAGAAAGGTCAATGCACGGTACCGAAGAGGCTAGCAATGATGGAAGGGGAGGAGTGCTTATAATCCATGGACTCAACATTAGCCATAAAGAACTCACATACTTATTGCAAAAATATACAAGTCATCAAAACCAAGCATTACGCGCATGCTCCTAGGGGGATAGATTGGTAGGAAAAGACCATTGCTCGTCCCCGACCGCCACTCATAAGGAGGACAATAAAACAACACCTCATGTTTCAAATTTGTTACATAACGTTTACCATGCGTGCATGCTACGGGACTTGCAAACTTCAACACAAGAATTTCTAAAATTCACAATTACTCAACTAGCACAACTTTGATATCACTATCTCCATATCTCAAAACAATCATCAAGTATCAAACTTCTCTTAGTATTCAATGCACTTATATGAAAGTTTTTATTATATCCCTCTTGGATGCCCATCATATTAGGACTAATTTCATAACCAAAGAAAATTACCATGCTGTTCTAAAGACTCTAAAAATAATATAAGTGAAGCATGAGAGTTCACCTATTTCTACAAAATAAAACCACCACCGTGCTCTAAAATATAAGTGAAGCACTAGAGCAAATGACAAACTACTCCGAAAGATATAAGTGAAGATCAATGAGTAGTCGAACAATTATGCAACTATATGAAGACTATCTAACATTTAATAATTTCAGATCTTGGTATTTTATTCAAACAGCAAGCAAAACAAAATAAAATAAAATGACGCTCCAAGCAAAACACATATCATGTGGCGAATAAAAATATAGCTCCAAGTAAAGTTACCGATGAACGAAGACGAAATAGGGGATGCCTTCCGGGGCATCCCCAAGCTTAGGCTCCTGGTTGTCCTTGAATATTACCTTGGGGTGCCTTGGGCATCCCCAAGCTTAGGCTCTTGCCACTCCTTATTCCATAGTCCATCGAATCTTTACCCAAAACTTGAAAACTTCACAACACAAAACTTAACAGAAAACTCGTAAGCTCCGTTAGTATAAGAAAACAAAACACCACTTCAAGGTACTGTAATGAACTCATTATTTATTTATATTGGTGTTAAACCTACTGTATTCCAACTTATCTATGGTTCATACCCTCCGATACTACTCATAGATTCATCAAAATAAGGAAACAACACATCAAAAACAGAATCTGTCAAAAACAGAACAGTCTGTAGTAATCTGGATCAAACGTATACTTCTGGAACTCATAAAATTCTCAAATAAATTTTTGTACCTGAGTAATTTGTCTATTAATCATCTGCAAAACTAATTAACTCCATAGCACTCTCCAATAAAAACTGGCAGCAATTCTCGTGAGCGCTAAAGTTTCTGTTTTTTTACAGCAAGATCAAAAAGACTTTCCCCAAGTCTTCCCAACGGTTCTACTTGGAACAAACACTAATTAAAAGCATAAAACCACATATAAACAGAGGCTAGATGAATTATTTATTACTAAACAGGAGCAAAAAGCAAGGAACAAAAATAAAATTGGGTTGCCTCCCAACAAGCGCTATCGTTTAACGCCCCTAGCTAGGCATGATGATTTCAATGATGCTCACATAAAAGATAAGAATTGTAACATAAAGAGAGCATCATGAGAATATGACTAGAACATTTAAGTCTAATCCACTTCCTATGCATAGGGATTCTATGAGCAAACAACTTGTGGGAACAAGAATCAACTTGCATAGGAAGGTAAAACAAGCATAGCTTCAAAACTTTAAGCACATAGAGAGGAAACTTGATATTATTGCAATTCCTACAAGCATATGTTACTCCCTCATAATAATTTTAAGTAGCATCATGAATGAATTCAACAATATAACCAGCACCTAAATCATTCTTTTCATGATCTACAAGCATAGAAATTTTATTACTCTCCACACAAGCAAAATTCTTCTCATTCAGAATAGTGGGAGCAAACTTAACAAAATAATTATCATGTGATGCATAATCCAATTGAAAACTAAAATCATGATGACAAGTTTCATGGATATCATTATTCTTTATAGCATACAAGTCATCACAATAATCATCGTAGATATGAGGGATGCTTTCATCATAATAAATTTTCTCATCAAAACTTGGGGGACAAAAAATATCATCTTCATCAAACATAGCTTCCCCAAGCTTGTGGCTTTGCATATCATTAGCATCATGGATATTCAAGGAATTCATACTAACAACATTGCAATCATGCTCGTCATTCAAATATTTAGTGCCAAACATTTTAATGCATTCTTCTTCTAACACTTTGGCACAATTTTCCTTTCCATCATATTCAGGAAAGATATTAAAAAGATGAACCGTATGAGGCAAACTTATTTCCATTTTTTGTAATTTTCTTTTATAAACTAAACTAGTGATAAAACAAGAAACTAAAAGACTCGATTGCAAGATCTAAAGATATACCTTCAAGCGCTAACCTCCCCGACAACGGTGCCAGAAAAGAGCTTAGTTGACGGGGTGTTAGTGCCGCTTTCCTCGCCTCCCCGGCAACGGCGCCAGAAAAGAGCTTGATGTCTACTACACAACCTTCTTCTTGTAGACGTTGGTGGGATTCCAAGTGCAGAGGTTTGTAGGACAGTAGCAAATTTCCCTCAAGTGGATGACCTAAGGTTTATCAATCCATAGGAGGTGTAGGATGAAGATGGTCTCTCTCAAGCAACCCTGCAACCAAATAACAAAGAGTCTCTTGTCTCCCCAACACACCCAATGCAATGGTAAATTGTATAGGTGCACTAGTTCGGCGAAGAGATGGTGATACAAGTGGTATATGGATGGTAGATAAAAGTTTTTGTAATCTGAAAATATAAAAACATCAAGGTAACTAATGATAAAAGTGAGCACAAACGGTATTGCAATGCTAGGAAACAAGGCCTAGGGTTCATACTTTCACTAGTGCAAGTTCTCCCAACAATAATAACATAATTGGATCATATAACTATCCCTCAACATGCAACAAAGAGTCACTCCAAAGTCACTAATAGCGGAGAGCAAACGAAGAGATTATGGTAGGGTATGAAACCACCTCAAAGTTATTCTTTCCAATCAATCCGTTGGGCTATTCCTATAAGTGTCACAAACAGCCCTAGAGTTCGTACTAGAATAACACCTTAAGACACAAATCAACCAAAACCCTAATGTCCCCTAGATACTCCAATGTCACCTCATGTGTCTGTGGGTATGATTATACGATATGCATCACACAATCACAGATTCATCTATTCAACCAACACATAGAACCTCAAAGAGTGCCCCAAAGTTTCTACCAGAGAATCACGACGAAAAAGTGTGCCAACCCCTATGCATAGGTTCATGGGCGGAACCCGCAAGTTGATCAGCAAAACATACATCAAGTGAATTACGTGATATCCCATTGTCACCACAGGTACACACGGCAAGACATACATCAAGTGTTCTCAAATCTTTAAAGTCCATTCGATATTGTGGCTAGGTCCAACTTGTGTAGGACCTAGCCAGCCATAAAGGTTGCCAATGCAATCATCACTGCCCTGCAAACCATGGGCATCAGTCAAGCTGATGGCCAGTGGTGGAGCTTCAACGCGATTTGAGGGGGGCAGCCTCAAGAGGATGAGAAAATCTCCAAGGGAGGGCTGAGGGGCCAGGCCATGGCTCCCTAATCTTCACTAAGCCCCGCCACTGTTGATGGCATGCCAATGTAATATATTCCTTATGGAAGGAGCCAGATATGCATATCTGGCACCTTTCATCCAGGCATGATGTTTGTCCATTCTTGGCAAAAGAACAAAGGATGTAATTATATTCCATTAGAGGGCTATCCTAATTCATTCATGTTTCCACCTCTGGGCATTAATGCTATCTTGCTCACTTTGGCAAAAGAACAAAGAAAGATGAAAAACCTCATTTGTAATGAAAAATAATAATCTCTATCTCCAAATTAAAAAAAGACATTTGATTTTCTCCCTCCTTGTTTTCTTTCATCGATTTTCCTTGAAAACTGTTTTAACTATCCCATTTTTTATTGATACGCAAGTAAGAGATTACCAAATAAAATCCTAAAAATTATTTAGGTAGGTGAATCACGAGCAGGATTTGATAAACATTTATTCGCACAATCACATTAATATGTGCAATTAAGTCATGAGCTAACGTACCATAGAATATTTATATCCTGTTGCAATGTACGAGCAATTAACTAGTTATGAAAAAAAGTAACAATACTTTTACTACATGCATCTATTGAGTCACAAAATATAAATCCAACTTCAATAAAATATTTGAAGGAAGAAAAGAAAAGGAGGATTTTTTTGGCCACCCACCTTGACCGCGCCACCACCAAGCCCTAGTTGACGAAGTTCAAGCTAGTGCCTGGGAAGGTGGTGGCAGGGCCTTTGTCCATGGTGGCATGCCTATCGCCATGGCTGCTTCCTAGCTCTGGTGAGGCCACCTGGCTTCCCCATCTCCATCCACCACCCGCTGACTACCACTTCCCTATCTTTTGGCCATGGCGGGCGTGACTCCTGGTGGTGCAGTGGATGGTGGCCTTGACCCCAATTTCGGCGGCCACACTCAAGATCCACCCCAACTGCCCCTAGCGTTCTTGGTGCCAGGGGGTCCACCAAATGTGGCCTGTGAGGGGCCTTCTACCAAGCGGGATCTGCCCAAGGTGGCCTGCAGGGCGCGCCCGAGCACCTGTTGCTCAGGCCGGCTGTTTCCAGCCCAATGGTGGCGCTCTGCTGCCACACACACCTTACAACGTTGCATGATGCAGTGATCTATGATGGTGATGCGTGCCCAAGTCCCTATTGCTCTTGCGGGGTCCTGCCTATAGCAGACAGTGCCATTGTGCATATGAGGATCTGGACGTTGAAGGTGATATTCGGGCATATGTCATAGCCGTCCTTGGGCAGCTCCGGGCACCCGAGGGTATCGTTAACTTCTCGAAGTAGTCATTGCAGGAAGCCTTCATCCTACTAGGTACCTGATGTCTACTACACAACCTTCTTCTTGTAGATGTTGTTGGGCCTCCAAGTGCAAAGGTTTGTAGGACAGTAGCAAATTTCCCTCAAGTGGATGACCTAAGGTTTATCAATCCGTAGGAGGCGTAGGATGAAGATGGTCTCTCTCAAGAAACCCTGCAACCAAATAACAAATAGTCTCTTGTGTCCCCAACACACCCAATACAATGGTAAATTGTATAGGTGCACTAGTTCGGCGAAGAGATGGTGATACAAGTGGTATATGGATGGTAGATAAAGGTTTTTGTAATCTGAAAATATAAAAACAGCAAGGTAACTAATGATAAAAGTGAGCACAAACGATATTGCAATGCTATGAAACAAGGCCTAGGGTTCATACTTTCACTAGTGCAAGTTCTCTCAACAATAATAACATATTTGGATCATATAACTATCCCTCAACATGCAACAAAGAGTCACTCCAAAGTCACTAATAGCGGAGAACAAACAAAGAGATTATGGTAGGGTACGAAACCACCTCAAAGTTATTCTTTCCAATCAATCCGTTGGGCTATTCCTATAAGTGTCACAAACAGCCCTAGAATTCGTACTAGAATAACACCTTAAGACACAAATCAACCAAAACCCTGATGTCACCTAGATACTCCAATGTCACCTAGATACAGCCCTGTGGAGGGCGCGCCTAGGGGGTGGGCGCGCCCCCCTGCCTCGTGGCTTCCTCGTTGATCCCCTTACATGCACTCCAAGTCTCCTGTATTGCTTTCTTTCCAAAAATAACTTTTCTGAAGGTTTCATTCCGTTTGGACTCCATTTGATATTCCTTTTCTTCAAAACCCTAAAACAAGGAAAAACAGAAACTGGCACTAGGCTCTAGGTTAATAGGTTAGTCCAAAAAATCATATAAAAAAGCATATAAATACATATAAAACATCCAAGGTTGATAATATAATAGCATGGAACAATCAAAAATTATAGATACGTTGGAGACGTATCAGTACTGAACAAAAGCTTAGCGACGATGGCGCCCGCGGGTGTCATTACCCCTTCTTGGAGGCATCACAGAGGTACATGGCCCTTGTGCATGTGGATCCTTGCGCCCTCGGTGGCGGGGTTGTTGCGGGGCTCGGCAGCGACGCTTCCCGGCGTTGTCGTGCTGCCATCTACTTCCACTGGTTGATCATGTGGTGCCGCCTTCCTTGCTCAGCCCTCCATCCCATTTCGGTGAACTCTGCGGCTATAGGCACGAGCTTTTGGGGTGCAATGTACTCCTTCACCGGCGATTCTTAGAGGACGCCTTCCTCAGGTCCGGCTGGTTCGTGTTGTCCACTTGACGTTTTCCACTTTAGCCCCATGGCATGATCATGCTCCTGGCGTGTATGACTTCGGTTGTGACGTGGCCCTTTGTGTTGTGTGTCATGTATCTTCACCACTCGTGGCTTGAGGTTCGGATAGACGTGTTTAGTTTGCCATGTGTGATGCCCCCTTCCCCCTCTCTTTATGCTATAACCTATTATGCACAGCTACAAAAGTCCTGAAACTTCACGGAAGTTATTTCCACAATATATAAAAATAGTGAGCGCAGGAAGTACCAGAGGGGGGCCACCCACCAGCCACGAGGGTGGGAGCGCACCCTACCCCCCTGGGCGCGCCCCCTGCCTCGTGGGCCCCCTAGTGTCCCTCCGATTCCATCTTCTGCTATATGGAGTCTTTCGTCGAGGAAAAAAATCATAAGCAAGCTTACAGGACGAAACTCCGCCGCCACGAGGTGGAACCTTGGCGGAACCAATCTAGGGCTCCAGCGGAGCTGTTCTACCGGGGAAACTTCCATCCGGGAGGGGGAAATCATCACCATCGTCATCACCAACGATCCTCTCATCGGGAGGGGGTCAATCTCCATCAACATCTTCACCGGCACCATCTCATCTCAAACCCTAGTTCATCTCTTGTATCCAGTCTTTGTATCCAAACCTCAGACTGGTACCTGTGGGTTGCTAGTAGTGTTGATTACTCCTTGTAGTTGATGCTATTTGGTTTACTTGGTGGAAGATCATATGTTCAGATCCATTATGCATATTAATACCCCTCTGATTATGAACATGAATATGCTTTGTGAGTAGTTACGTTTGTTACCGAGGACATGGGAGAAGTCTTGCTATTAGTAGTCATGTGAATTTGGTATTCATTCGATATTTTGATGAGATGTATGTTTTCATCCCTCTAGTGGTGTCATGTAAACATCAACTACATGACACTTCACCATTATTTGGGCCTAGAGGGAGGCATTCGGAAGTAATAAGTAGATGATGGGTTGCTAGAGTGACAGAAGCTTAAACCCTAGTTTATGCGTTGCTTCGTAAGGGGCTGATTTGGATCCATATGTTTCATGCTATGGTTAGGTTTACCTTAATACTTATATTGTAGTTGTGGATGCTTTCCATGGGGGTTAATCATAAGTGGGCTGCTTGTCCAAGTAAGGATAGCACCCAAGCACTGGTCCACCCAGATATCAAATTATCAAAGTACCAAACATGAATCATATGATCGTGATGAAAACTAGCTTGACGATAATTCCCATGTGTCCTCGGGAGCGGTTTTCTCTATATAAGAAATTGTCCAGGCTTGTCCTTTGCTACAAAAAGGATTGGGCCATCTTGCTGCACTTTATTTACACTTGTTACTCGTTACCAATTACCTTATCACAAAACTATCTGTTACCAATAATTTCAGTGCTTGCAGAGAATACCTTGCTGAAAACCGCTTATCATTTCCGGGGAGTGAAGCACCTTTGGTAGGTGGAATTTGGTAAGGAAAAATTTATATAGTGTGCTGAAATTTACTGTCACTTGTTACTATGGAAAGTAATCCTTTGAGGGGCTTGTTCGGGGTATCTTCACCCCGACCGGTAGAGCAAATAGTTGCTCCTCAACCTACTGAACCTACTGAAAATGTTTACTTTAAAATTCCTTCGGGTATGATAGAGAAACTGCTAGCTAATCCTTTTGCAGGAGATGGAATATTACATCCCGACTTACACTTAATCTATGTGGATGAAGTTTGTGGATTATTTAAGCTTGCAGGTATGCCCGATGATGTTATCAAGAAGAAGGTCTTCCCTTTATCTTTGAAGGGAGATGCATTGACATGGTATAGGCTATGTGATGATATGGGATCATGGGACTATAAGCGATTGAAATTGGAATTTCACCAGAAGTTTTATCCTATGCATCTTGTTCATCGTGATCGTAATTATATATATAATTTTTGGCCTCGCGAAGCAGAAAGCATTGCTCAAGCTTGGGGGAGGCTTAAGTCAATGTTATATTCATACCCCAATCATGAGCTCTCAAGAGAAATGATTATTCAAAAAATTTATGCTCGGCTTTCTGACAACAATCGCTCCATGCTCGATACTTCTTGTACTGGTTCATTTATGATGAAGACTATTGAATTCAAATGGAATTTATTGGAGAGAATTAAACGCAACTCTGAAGATTGGGATCTCGACGAAGGTAAGGAGTCAAGTATAACACCTAAGTTTGATTGTGTTAAATCTTTTATGGATACCGATGTTTTCCGTAAATTTAGCACTAAATATAGACTTGACTCTGAGATAGTAGCTTCTTTCTGTGAATCCTTTGCTACTCATGTTGATCTCCCTAAGGAGAAGTGGCTTAAATATAATCCTCCCATTGAAACAAAAGTAGTTGCACCTATTAAAGTTGAAGAAAAAACTATCACTTATGATGATACTGTTGTTCCCACTGCTTATGTTGAGAAACCACCTTTCCCTGTTAGAATAAAGGATCATGCTAAAGCTTCAACTGTGGTTCATAAAAGTAATATTAGAACTTATACACCTCCTAAGCAAGTTAAAGTTGAACCTAATATTGCTATTGTTAAAGATCTCTTGGATGATAATATCGATGGGCATGTTATTTATTTCTGTGATGAGACTGCTAGAATTGCTAAACCTGGTACTAAAGATAAACATAGACCTGTGGTAAGCATGCCTATTATTTCTGTTAAAATAGGAGATCATTGTTATCATGGCTTGTGTGATATGGGTGCTAGTGCCAGTGCAATACCTATTTCCTTATACAAAGAAATTATGCATGATATTGCACCAACTGAGATAGAAGATATCGATGTTACCGTTAAGCTTGCTAATAGAGATACTATTTCACCAATTGGGATGGTTAGAGACGTTGAAGTCTTGTGTGGGAAGGCTAAATATCCTGCTGATTTCCTTGTACTTGGTTCCCCTCAAGATAGCTTTTGTCCCATTATATTTGGTAGACCCTTCTTGAATACTGTTAATGCTAAGATAGATTGCAAGAAGGATGTTGTCACTATTGGTTTGGATGATATGTCTCATGAGTTTAATTTTTCTAAATTTCATAGACAACCCCATGATGAAGAATTGCCTAGCAAAGATGAAATTATTGGCCTTGCTTCTATTGTTGTGCCTCCTAATGATCCTTTAGAACAATATTTGCTAGACCATGAGAATGATATGTTTATAAATGAAAGAAGGGAAATAGATGAAGTATTCTTTAAGCTTGGGGATGCTTGATACGTCTCCAATGCATCTATAATTTTTGATTGTTCCATGCTATTATATTATCTGTTTTGGATGTTAATGGGCTTATTTATACACTTTTATATTATTTTTGGGACTAACCTACTAACCCAAGGCCTAGTGCAAATTGATGGTTTTTGCCTATTTCAGTGTTTCGCAGAAAAGGTATATCAAACAGAATCCAAACGGAATGAAACCTTCGGGAGAGTTATTTTTGGAACAAACGTGATCCAGAGGACTTGGAGTGGATGTCAAGAAATCAACGAGGAGTCCATGAGGCAGGAAGGCGCGCCCCCACCCTCATGGGCCCCTCGTGGTTCCACCGACCTACTTCTTCCTCCTATATATGTCCATATACCCTGAAAACATCCAGGAGCACCACGAAACCCTATTTCCACCGCAGCAACCTTCTGTACCCAAGAGATCCCATCTTGGGGCCTTTTCCAGAGCTTCGCCGGAGGGGGAATCGATCACGGAGGGCTTCTACATCAACACCATAGACTCTTCGATGATGTGTGAGTAGTTTACCATAGACCTTCGGGTCCATAGTTATTAGCTATATGGCTTCTTCTCTCTCTTTGGATCTCAATACAATGTTCTCCTCGATCTTCTTGGAGATCTATTTGATGTAACTCTTTTTGCGGTGTGTTTGTCGAGATCCGATGAATTGTGGGTTTATGATCAAGTTTATCTATGAACAATATTTGATTCTTCTCTGAAATCTTTTATGTATGATTGGTTATCTTTGCAAGTCTCTTCGAATTATCGGTTTGGTTTGGCCTACTAGATTGATCTTTCTTGCAATGGGAGAAGTGCTTAGCTTTGGGTTCAATCTCGCGGTGTCCTTTCCTAGTGATAGCGGGGGCAGCAAGGCACGTATTGTATTGTTGACATCGAGGATAAAAAGATGGGTTTTATATCATATTGCTTGAGTTTATCCCTCTACATCATGTCATCTTGCCTAATGTGTTACCCTGTTCTTATGAACTTAATACTCTAGATGCATGCTGGATAGCGGTCGATGTATGGAGTAATAGTAGTAGGTGCAGAATCGTTTTGGTCTACTTGTCGCGGACGTGATGCCTATATACATGATCATGCCTAGATATTCTCATAATTATGCACTTTTCTATCAATTGCTCGACAATAATTTGTTCACCCACCGTAATACTTATGCTATCTTGAGAGAATCCACTAGTGAAACCTATGGCCCCCGGGTCTATTCTCTATTATATTAATCTCCCGTCAACTAGCTATTTCTGGCACCGTTTATTTTGCAATCTTTATATTCCAATCTATATCATAAAAATACCAAAAATATTTATCTTATTATTATTATCTCTATCAGATCTCACTCTCGTAAGTGACCGTGAAGGGATTGACAACCTCTTTATCGCGTTGGTTGTGAGGTTCTTATTTGTTTGTGCAGGTACGAGGGACTTGCGTGTAGTCTCCTACTGGATTGATACCTTGGTTCTCAAAAACTAAGGAAAATGCGTATGCTACTTTGCTACATCACCCTTTCCTCTTCAAGGGAAAACCAACGCAGTGCTCAAGAGGTAGCAAGCACCTCTTCCCGTTGCTAGATAAATAGATCAAGTTGGCCAAACAAAACCCAAATATCGGAGAATAAATACAAGGCTATAAGCAATCATGCATATAAGAGATCAAAGAAACTCAAATAACTTTCATGGATATAAAAAGATAGATCTGATCATAAACTCAAAGTTCATCCGATCCCAACTAACACACTGCAAAAAGAGTTACATCATATGGATCTCCAAGAGACCATTGTATTGAGAATCCAGCGAGAGAGAGGAAGCCATCTAACTACTAACTACGGACCTGAAGGTCTACAAAGAACTACTCATGCATCATCGGAGAGGCACCAATGGAAGTGGTGAACCCCTCCGTGATGGTGTCTAGATTGGATCTGGTGGTTCTAGACTCTGCGGCGGCTGGTATTGATTTTCATCGACTCCCCTAGGGTTTCTGGAATATTGGGGTATTTCTGGAGCAAAGAGGCGGTCCGGGGGGCACCCGTGGTGGGCACAACCCACCAGGGCATGCCTGGGCCTCCTCGCGCGCCCTAGTGGGTTGTGCTCTCCTCAGAGCATCCCCCAGGCGCTGCCTTGGCCCACTGGGTGTCTTCTGGTCCATAAAAAATCTCCGTGAAGTTTCGTTGCAATTGGACTATTGATTTCCTGTGATGTAAAAAATATGCAGAAAACAACAAGTGGCACTTGACACTATGTCAATAGGTTAGTACCAAAAAATGATATAAAATGACTATAAAATTATTATTAAACATCCAAGATTGGTAATATAACAACATGGAACAATAAAAAATTATAGATACGTTGCAGAAGTATCACCTGCCATTGCTACATAAAATTCATGTGGCCGGCAGTGTCAGCCGCCCTCCATTGCTAATGGGATACCACTGGCGGTAGGAGCCCTCTACTGATGACATTGTAGCAGTGGCAGAAGGTCAGTGGTGGGCGCCCCTGAGAGCCTTGCCCGCCACTACTATGCTTTTTCTGCCGGCCATGCTAGGCGTTCATGCAGTAGTGTACTAGTCAATAAGAAGGACAATAGTTGGCGTTTCTGCATCGACTTTCATCGGCTAAACACAATCACAGTTAAGAACAAATTTCCCTTGCTGGTGGTTGCGAACTCCTCGGTGAGCTCGTCGGTGTCGCCTACTTCTCCAAGGACGACTTGCGCACTGGCTACCATCAAATCATGCGCGCAGAGGACGAGGAGAAAATGGCTTTCAAAACACATCCTATCCATTTCCACTTTAGAGTGATGCCTTTCAGCCTTTGCAATGCACCGGCCACATTTCAGTGCCTTATGAATTCCATCTTTGCGTGCTACAGCCATAAGTTTGTCATCACCTTTCTTGATGATATCCTTGTTTTCAGTTCTGATCTACAGGATCACGAAAAACACTTGTGTCTGGTGCTCGCCACTCCGTGCTAGCACAAGCTCTACGCGAAGGCACCCAAATGCACATTCGTGCAACCGAGTATCGAGTACCTCAGACACGTAATCTCCAAGGATGGCGCCACCACGGACACGAGCAAGACCAGCGTGATGCAAGTGTGGTCCATGCCCAACAACGCCAGTGAGCTGCACGGCTTCCTTGGGCTCACCGGCTAGTACCGGAAGTTTGTCGCCAAGTACGGGGTGCTTGCCAAGACTCTCACCCAGCTCCTGACCAAGAAGGGGTTCCATTGGGATCAGTGTACACAGGTGGCGTTAGGTCTGCTCAAACAGGCTATGATCAGCACCCTGTCCTCGCCCTACCGGACTTCACCAAGCCGTTCGGCATCAAAACCGACGCTTGCAACATGGGCATGGGAGCCATGCTCATCTAGGATGGCCACCTGGTGGCTTACATGAGCAAGGCACTAGGCATCAAGAATCAAAAGCGATATACATATGATAAAGAGTTTATCGCCGTCATGATGGCCATGGACAAGTGGCGACCGTATTTCCAGTGCGGACCATCCGAGATCGTCACCGACCATAAGAGCATGTGTGCTCTCGGAGAACAACAACTTGAAACCGAGCTGCACCACAAGGCCATGTCCAAACTGGTCGGCCTCCAATTCCCCTTCCGTTATAAGAAGGGGACTGACAACGGTGCAACAGACGCGCTCTCGCGTGCCGGACACCGGCACGCTCTTGACGTGCTCTTGGTCTGCCATCCACAATGGCTTTAGGAGGTGGTCAACTCCTACCAAACGGACACCATGACACAAGAACTCCTCACACGGCTGGTGATATAGGGCCCCGACAACCAAGGCCGTGCTCTTCGACAAGGCATCACCCGTCAAGGTGACAGGCTATGGATCAGCGCCAACACGACACTACAAACCAAGCTGATCGCAGTGCTCCATGCAGCGCTGTGGGAGGGCACTCTAGGATCGCCGCAACATACTAGCATGCGCGCAAGCTTTTTGCGTGGCTGGGCCTCAAGCATTCGGTGGAAGACTACATGCCAAGCATGAGCTCCGCCACCCCGCCGGCAAGTTGCAACCGGTACCCATTCCGACAGAACCATGGCAGGGTCTGACCATGGATTTTGTTGAAGGATTGCCCACCTCGGAGGGATTCAACACAATCATGGTGGTGATAACCCACAAGTATAGGGGATCGCAACAGCTTTCAAGGGTAGAGTATTCAACCCAAATTTATTGATCGGACACAAGGGGAGCCAAAGAATATTCTCAAGTATTAGCAGCTGAGTTGTCAATTCAACCACACCTGGAAACTTAGTATCTGCAGCAAAGTGTTTAGTAGCAAGCAATATGATAGTGATGGTAACGGTAACGAAAGAGTAACGAGAGCAAACTAATGTTTTTGGTATTTTGTAGTGATTGTAACAATAGCAACGGGAAAGTAAATAAGCGTAAACCAGTATATGGAAAGCTCATAGGCATCGGATCAGTGATGGATAATTATGCCGGATGCGGTTCATCATGTAATAGTCATAAGATAGGGTGACACAGAACTAGCTCCAATTCGTCAATGTAATGTAGGCATGTATTCCGAATATAGTCATACGTGCTTATGGAAAAGAACTTGCATGACATCTTTTGTCCTACCCTCCCATGGCAGCGGGGTCCTAATGGAAACTAAGCGATATTAAGGCATCCTTTTAATAGAGAACCGGAACAAAGCATTAGCACATAGTGAATACATGAACTCCTCAAACTACGGTCATCACCGGTAAGTATCCCGATTATTGTCACTTCGGCATTAACGGATCATAACACATAATAGGTGACTATAGACTTGCAAGGTAGGATCAAGAACTCTCATATATTGATGAAAACATAATAGGTTCAGATCTGAAATCATGGCACTCGGGCCCTAGTGACAAGCATTAAGCATAGCAAAGTCATAGCAACATCAATCTCAGAACATAGTGGATACTAGGGATCAAACCCTAAATAAATTAACTCGATTACATGATAAATCTCATCCAACCCATCACCGTCCAGCAAGCCTATGATGGAATTACTCACGCACGGCGGTGAGCATCATGAAATTGGTGATGGAGGATGGTTGATGATGACGACGGCGACGAATTCCCCTCTCCGAAGCCCCGAACGGACTCCAGATCGGCCCTCCCGAGAGGTTTTAGGGCTTGGCGGCGGCTCCGTATCGTAAAACGTGATGATCTCTTCTCTCCTATTTTTTCTCCCCGAAAGTAGTTATATAGAGTTGGAGTTGGTGTCGGGGGGTCTCCAGGGGGCCCACGAGGTAGGGGGACGCTCCCTAGGGGGGGCGCCCCCCACCCTCGTGGCAAGGGTGTGGGCCCCCTGGTCTTCATCTTTGGCGAGGATTTTTTCATTATTTATTTTAAGATATTCCGAGGAGTTTCAGGTCATTCTGAAAACTTTTGTTTTCTGCACATAAAACAACATCATGGCAATTCTGCTGAAAACAGCGTCAGTCCGGGTTAGTTCCATTCAAATCATACAAGTTAGAGTCCAAAACAAGGGCAAAAGTGTTTGGAAAAGTAGATACGATGGAGACATATCAACTCCCCCAAGCTTAAACCCTTGCTTGTCCTCAAGCAATTCAGTTGACAAACTGAAAGAAATAAAGAAAAACTTTTACAAACTCTGTATGCTCTTGTTGTTGTAAATATGTCAAGCTAGCATTCAAGTTTTCAGCAAAGATTATAACTAACCACATTTGCAATAATTCTCACGTCTCATGATTACGCATATCAATAGCATAGTCACACCCAATATAAATTAACAGTGATGAATGCAAATGACAGCTGCGCTCTCCAGCTAGTGCTTTTTAATAAGAGGGTGATGACTCAACATAAAAGTAAATAGATAGGCCCTTCTCAGAGGGAAGCGGGGATTTGTAGAGGTGCCAGAGCTCGGTTTTGAAATAGAGGTGAATAATATTTTGAGCGGTATACTTTCATTGTCAACATAACAACCAAGAGATGGCAATATCTTCCATGCTACACACATTATAGGCGGTTCCCAAACAGAATGGTAAAGTTTATACTCCCCCTCCACCAACAAACATCAATCCATGGCTTGCTCGAAACAACGAGTGCCTCCAACATACATCAGGTCCCAAGGGGAGTTTTGTTTTGCAATTATTTTGATTTAGTTTGCATAAAGCATGGGACTGGGCATCCCGGTGACCAGCCATTTTCTCATGAGTGAGGAGCGGAGTCCACTCCTCTTGAGAATAACCCGCCTAGCATGGAAGATATAGACAACCCTAGTTGATACATGAGCTATTCGAGCATACAAAACAGGATGATTATTTGAAGGTTTAGAGTTTGGCACATACAAATTTAGTTGGAACGGCAGGTAGATACCGCATATAGGAAGGTATAGTGGACTCATCTGGAATAACTTTGGGGTTTAAGGGATTGGATGCACAAGCAGTATTCCCGCTTAGTACAGGTGAAGGCTAGCAAAAGACTGGGAAGCGACCAACTAGAGAGCGACAACAGCCATGTACATGCATTAAAATTAATAAACATTGGATGCAAGCATGAGTAGGATATAATCCACCATGAACATAAATATCGTGAAGGCTATGTTGATTTGTTTCAACTACATGCGTGAACATGTGCCAAGTCAAGTCACTTAAATCATTCAAAGGAGGATACCACCCTATCATACCACATCATAACCATTTTAATAGCATGTTGGCACGCAAGGTAAACCATTATAACTCATAGCTAATCAAGCATGGCACTAGCAACTATGATCTCTAATTGTCATTGCGAACATGTTTATTCATAACAAGCTGAATCAAGAATGATGAACTCATCATATTTACAAAAACAAAAGAGGTCGAGTTCGTACCAGCTTTTCTCATCTCAGTCAGTCCATCATATATCATCATAATTGCCTTTCACTTGCATGACCGAACGATGTGAATAATAATAAGAGTGCACATGCATTGGACTAAGCTGGAATCTGCGAGCATTCGATAAACAGGAGGAGACAAAGCAATATGGGCTCTTGATTAAATCAACAATAAAGCATATAAGAGCCACTTCAACAATTTAATCATGGTCTTCTCCTACTGACCCCCAAAGAAAAGAAAAGAAATAAAACTACTTACACGGGAAAGCTCCCAACAAGCAAAAGAAGAACGGGAAATCTTTTTGGGTTTTATTTTTAATTACTACTACAAGCATGGAAAGTAAATTAATTAAAAGCTACAACTAATTTTTTTGGTTTGTTCTTAAGGTTTATTAAACACACAAGAAGAAAGCATAGAAGGAAATAAACTTGTTGGGGATCGTAGCAGAAATTTAAAATTTTCCACGCATCACCAAGATCAATCTATGGAGTAATCTAGCAACGAGGGGAAGGAGAGTGCATCTACATACCCTTGTAGATCGCTAAGCGGAAGCGTTCAAGTGAACGGGGTTGATGGAGTCGTACTCGTCGTGATTCAAATCACCGATGATCCTAGTGCCGAACGGATGGCACCTCCGCGTTCAACACACGTACAGCCCGGTGACGTCTCCTACGCCTTGATCCAGCAAGGGGAGAAGGAGAGGTTGGGGAAGACTCCATCCAGCAGCAGCACGACGGCGTGGTGGTGGTGGAGGAGCGCGGGACTCCAACAGGGCTTCGCCAAGCACTACGAGAGACAAGGAGGGAGAGGGGTAGGGCTGCGCCAACAGGGGAGGAACTTCATGTGTTGGGTTACCCCTTTGCCTCCACTATATATAGGGGGAAAGGGAGGGCTGTGCCCCCACCTAGGGTTTCCACCCTAGGGGTGGCGGCAGCCCCAATCCCCATCTGGGGTGGCGGCCAAGTGGGGGGGAGGGGGAGGCGCACTAGGCATGGGCCTTAGGGCCCATCTGCCCTTAGGGTTTGCCCCCTCTTCTCCCTAGGCGCATGGGCCTTGGTGGGGAGGCGCACCAGCCCACCTAGGGGCTGGTCCCTTCTCACACTTGGCCCATGTATGCCTCCGGGGCCCGTGGCCCCTCCCGGTGGACCCCCGGACCCCTCCGGTGGTCCCGGTACACTACCGGTGATGCCCGGAACACTTCCGGTGGCCAAAACCATACTTCCTATATATCAATCTTTACCTCCGGAACTCCTCGTGACGTCCGGGATCTTATCCGGGACTCCGAACAACATTCGGTAACCGCGTACGTACTTTCCCTATAACCCTAGTGTCATCGAACCTTAAGTGTGTAGACCCTACGGGCTCGGGAGTCATGCAGACATGGCCGAGACAACTCTCCGGTCAATAACCAACAGCGGGATCTGGATACCCATGTTGGCTCCCACATGCTCCACGATGATCTCATCGGATGAACCACGATGTCAAGGATTCAATCAATCCCGTATTCGATTCCCTTTGTCTAGCGGTACGATACTTGCCCGAGATTCGATCGTCGGTATCCCGATACCTTGTTCAATCTCGTTACCGACAAGTCTCTTTACTCGTTCCGTAACACATCATCCCGTGATCAACTCCTTGATCACATTGTGCACATTATGATGATGTCCTACCGAGTGGGCCCAGAGATACCTCTCCGTTACACGGAGTGACAAATCCCAGTCTCGATTCATGCCAACCCAACAGACACTTTTGGAGATACCTGTAGTGAACCTTTATAGCCACCCAGTTACGTTGTGACGTTTGGCACACCCAAAGCACTCCTACGGTATCCAGTAGTTGCACAATCTCATGGTCTAAGGA
The DNA here is from genome assembly GCF_056163025.1 of Triticum urartu. Classification (NCBI taxonomy): domain Eukaryota; kingdom Viridiplantae; phylum Streptophyta; class Magnoliopsida; order Poales; family Poaceae; genus Triticum; species Triticum urartu. The sequence goes on along the minus strand of NC_141877.1, from coordinate 427,430,252 downwards.
AATGATACTTCACATTAGAAAAGCTTTAGCATACGAACTACACGATCTTTGTGCTAGGCTTAGGGTTGGGTCTTGTCCATCACATCATTCTCCTAATGATGTGATCCCGTTATCAACGACATCCAATGTCCATGGTTAGGAAACCGTAACCATCTATTGATCAACGAGCTAGTCAACTAGAGGCTTACTAGGGACATGGTGTTGTCTATGTATCCACACATGTATCTGAGTTTCCTATCGATACAATTCCAGCATGGATAATAAACGATTATCATGAACAAGGAAATATAATAATAACCAATTTATTATTGCCTCTAGGGCATATTTCCAACAGTCTCCCACTTGCGCTAGAGTCAATAATCTAGTTCACATCGCCATGTGATTAACACTCACAGGTTACATCGCCATGTGACCAACATCCAAGAGTCTACTAGACTCAATGATCTAGTTCACATCACTATGTGATTAACACTCAAAGAGTTCTGGGTTTGATCATGTTATGCTTGTGAGAGAGGTTGTAGTCAACGGGTCTTGCCATATTCAGATCCCTATGTATTTCGCAAAACTTTATGTCATATCGTAGATGCTGCTACCACGTTCCACTTGGAGCTATTCCAAAATGTTGCTCCATTATACGTATCCGGTATCTCTACTCAGAGCTATCCGGATAGGTGTTAAGCTTGCATCGACGTAACTCTTTACGTCGAACTCTTTATCACCTCCGCCGAGAAACATTTCCTTATTCCTCTAAGGATAATTTTGACCGCTATCTCGTGATCCACTCCTAGATCACCTTTGTACCCTCTTGCCAGACATGTGGCAAGGCACACATCTGGTGCGGTACTCAGCATGGCATACTATATAGAGCCTATGACAAAAGCATAGGGGAAGACCTTCGTCCTTCCTCTTTCTTCTGTCGTGGTCAATCTTCGAGTCTTACTCAACTTCACACCTTACAACTCAGGCAAGAACCCCTTCTTTGACTGATCTATTTTGAACTCCTTCAAAAACATGTCAAGGTGTGCGTTCTTTGAAAGTATCATCAGGCGTTTTGATCTATCTCTATAGATCTTGATGCCCAATATGTAAGCAGCTTTATCCAGGTCTTCCTTTGAAAAACACTCTTCAAACAACCGTTTATGTTTTCCAGAAATTCTACATCATTTCGAATCAACAATATGTCATCCACATATACTTATCAGAAATGTTGTAGTGCTCCCACTCACTTTCTTGTATATACAAGTTTCTAGCAAACATTGTATAAACCTAAAAGCTTTGATTACTCCATCAAAGCATATATTCCGACTCCGAGATGCTTGCTCTAGTCCATAAAAGGATTGCTGGAGCCAGCATACCTTTTAGCATCCTTAGGATCGATAAAACTTTGATTGTATCACATACAACTCTTTCTTATGAAAACTTGGTAAGAAAACTTGTTTTGACATCCATCTGTAAGATTTCATAATCGAAAAATATAGCTAATGCTAACATGATTCCGACGGACTTAAGCATCGCTACGGGTGAGAAATTCTCGTCGTAGTCAACTCCTTGAACTTGTGAAAATACTCTTTCCCACAAGTTGAGCTTCATAGACGGTAACAATACCGCCCATGTCCGTCTTCTTCTTAAAGACCCATTTATCTCAATGGCTTCCCGATCATCGGGCAAGTCCACCAAAGTCCATATTTTGTTCTGATATATGGATCCTATCTCGGATTTCATGGCTTCTAACCATTTGTCAGAATACGGGCCCACCATCGCTTCTCCATAGCTCATAGGTTTATTGTTGTCTAACAACATGATATCTAAGACAGGATTACCGTACCATTCAGGAGTAGTACATATCCTTGTCGACCTACGAGGTTCGATAGCAACTTGATCCAAAGCTTCATGATCACTATCATTAACTTCCTATTCAACAGATGTAGGCTCCACAGAAAACATCTTTATGTGTTGCATTACTCTCTGGTTGAAATAAAGGTTCGACAACCTCATCAAGTTCTATCTTCCTCCCACTCAATTCTTTCGAGAGAAACTCCTTCTCGAGAAAGGACCCGTTCTTAGCAACAAACAATTTGCCCTCGGATCTGAAATAGAAGGTATACCCAATTGTCACCCTTGGGTATCCTATGAAGATGTGTTTGTCCGCTTTGGGTTCGAGCTTCTCCGGCTGAAGCCTTAAGCATCGCAGCCCCAAGCATTAAGAAACGACAATTTTGGTTTCTTGCCAAACCATATTCATACGACGTCGTCTCAACGGACTTAGATAGTGTCCTATCTAAAGTGAATGCAGCTGTCTCTAACGCATAACCTCAAAATGAAAATGGTAGATTGGTAAGAGACATCATAGATCGCACCATATCTCACAGGGTTCGATTACTACGTCCGGACACACCATTACCTTGTGGTGTTCCAGGTGGCTTCAATTGTGAAACAATTCCACAATGTCTTAAGTGATTGCCAAACTCATAACTCAGAAAATCCCCTTTTGATCAGATCGTAGGAACATGATCTTATTGTTATGATGACTCTTAACTTCACTCTGAAATCACTTGAACTTTTCAAACGTTTCAGACTTGTGCTTCATTAAGTAGATATACCTATATCTACCCAAATCGTCGGTGAAGATGAGAAAATAGTGATATCCACCGCACGCTTCAATTCTCATTGGATCACACGCATCAGCATGCATGATTTCCAACAAGTCACTTGCCTGTTTCATTGTACCTAAAAACGGGGTCTTAGTCATCCTGCCCATGAGGCATGGCTCGCATGTGTCAAGTGATTCAAAATCAAGTGACTCCAAACATCCATCGGCATGGAGTTTCTTCATGCATCTTACGCCAATATGACCTAAGCGGCAGTGCCACGAGAAAGTGGTACTATCATTATTAACTCTACATCTTTTGGCGTGAACATGTGTATTACCACGACTGAGATTCAATGAACCATTCACATAGGGTGCATGACCATGAAAGGTATCATTCATGTAAACAGAATAACCATTATTCTCTAACTTAAATGAATGACCGTATTGCAATGAACATGATCTAATCATATTCATGCTCAACGTAGACACCTGATAACATTTATCTAGGTTCAATACTAATCCCGAAGGCAGATGGAGCGTGCGATGGTGATCTCATCAACTTTGGAAACACTTCCGACACACATCGTCACCTCGCCCTTAGCCAGTCTTCATTTAGTCCGTAGCTTTTGCTTCAAGTTACCAATAATAGTAACTGAACCGGTATCCCATACCCCGGTGCTACCAGGAGTACTAGTGAGGTACACATTAATAACACGTATTTACTTTGTTGAAGTCCCCAGCCTTCTTATCTACCATGCATTTGGGGTAATTCTGCTACCAGTGACCGTTCCCCTTACAATAGAAGCACTTAGTCTCGGGTTTGGGTTCAACCTTGGGTTCCTTCACTGGAGCGGCAACTAGTTTGCCATCCATGAAGTTTCCCTTCTAGCCCTTGCCCTTCTTGAAACCAGTGGTCTTGTTAAACCATCAACACTTGATGCTCCTTCTTGATTTCTTCCTTTTGCGGTCTTAAGCACCGCAAACAGCTCTGGGATCAATTCCATCCCTTGCATGTCATAGTTCATCACGAAAATCTAGTAGCTTAGTGATAGTGTCTAGAGAACTCTATCAATCACTATCTTATCTGGAAGTTTAACTCCCACTTGATTTAAGTGATTGTAGCACCCAGACATTCTGAGCACATGCTCACTAGCTGAGCTATTCTCCTCCATCTTGTTGGCAAAAGAACTTGTCAGAGGTCTCACACCTCTCAACACGGGCATGAGCCTGAAATCCCAATTTCAGCTCTTGGAACATCTCATATGTTCTATGGCGTTCAAAACGTCATTGGAATCCCGATTCTAAGCCGTAAAGTATGGTGCACTAAACTAGCAAGTAGTCATCAGGATGTGTCTGTCAGGTGTTCACAACATCCACAAACGACGTTGTAGGGGTTTGCACATCGAGCGGTGCATCAAAGACGTAAGCCTTCTGTGTAGCAGTGAGGACACTCCTCGGACTACGGACCTAGTCCGCATCATTGCTTACAATTTCTTTCAACTTAATATTTCTCTAGGAACGTATTGAAACAAGGAGCTACAACGTGAGCTATTTATCTACAACATATTTGCAAAGACAATTTAGACTATGTTCATGATAATTGAGTTCATTTAATCAAATTATTTAATGAACTCCCACTCAGATAGACATCCCTCTAGTCATCTAAGTGAAAACATGATCCGAGTCAACTAGGCCGTGTCCGATCATCACGTGAGACGGACTAGTCAACATCGGTGAACATCTTCATGTTGATCATATCTTCTATACGACTCATGCTCGACCTTTCGGTCTTCCGTGTTCCGAGGCCATGTCTGTACATGATAGGCTCGTCAAGTCAACCTAAGTGTATTGCGTGTGTAAATCTGGCTTACACCCGTTGTATTCGAACGTTAGAATCTATCACACCCGATCATCACGTGGTGCTTCGAAACGACGAACCTTCGCAACGGTGCACAGTTAGGGGGAACACTTTTCTTGAAATTTTAGTGAGCGATCATCTTATTTAAGCTACCGTCGTTGTAAGCAAATAAGATGTAAAACATGATAAACATCACATGCAATCAAATAGTGACATGATATGACCAATATCATTTTGCTCCTTTTGATCTCCATCTTCGGGGCTCCATGATCATCGTTGTCACCGGCATGACACCATGATCTCCATCATCATGATCTCCATCATCGTGTCTTCTTGAAGTTGTCTCGTCATCTATTACTTCTACTACTACGGCTAACGCTTTAGCAATAAAGTAAAGTAATTACATGATGTTTATGTTGACACGCAGGTCATAAATAAATTAAGACAACTCCTATGGCTCCTGCCGGTTGTCATACTCATTGACATACAAGTCGTGATTCCTATTACAAGAACATGATCAATCTCATACATCACATATATCATTCATCACATCCTTTTGGCCATATCACATCACAAGGCATATGCTGCAAAAACAAGTTAGACATCCTCTAATTGTTGTTGCAAGTTTTTACGTGGCTGCTATAGGTTTCTAGCAAGAACGTTTCTTACCTACGCGAAACCACAACGTGATATGCCAATTTCTATTTACCCTTCATAAGGACCCTTTTCATCAAATCCGATCCGACTAAAGTGGGAGAGACAGACACCCGCTAGCCACCTTATGCAACTAGTGCATGTCAGTCGGTGGAACCAGTCTCACGTAGGAGTACATGTAAGGTCGGTCCGGGCCGCTTCATCCCATGATGCCGCCGAATCAAGATAAGACTAGTAACGGCAAGTAAATTGACAAAATCGACGCCCACAACAACTTGTGTTCTACTCGTGCATAGAAACTACGCATAGACCTAGCTCATGATGCCACTATTGGGGATCGTAGCAGAAATTTAAAATTTTCTACGCATCACCAAGATCAATCTATGGAGTAATCTAGCAACGAGGGGAAGGAGAGTGCATCTACATACCCTTGTAGATCGCTAAGCGGAAGCATTCAAGTGAACGGGGTTGATGGAGTCGTACTCGTCGTGATCCAAATCACCGATGATCCTAGTGCCGAACGGACGACACCTCCACGTTCAACACACGTACAGCCCGGTGACGTCTCCTACGCCTTGATCCAGCAAGGGGAGAAGGAGAGGTTGGGGAAGACTCCATCCAGCAGCAGCACGACGGCATGGTGGTGGAGGAGCGCGGGACTCCAGCAGGGCTTCGCCAAGCACTACGAGAGACGAGGAGGGAGAGGGGTAGGGCTGCGCCAACAGGGGAGGAACTTCATGTGTTGGGCTGCCCCTTTGCCTCCACTATATATAGGGGGAGAGGGAGGGCTGCGCCCCCACCTAGGGTTTCCACCCTAGGGGTGGCTGCAGCCCCAATCCCCATCTGGGGTGGCGGCCAAGTGGGGGGGGAGAGGGAGGCGCACCAGGCATGGGCCTTAGGGCCCATCTGCCCTTAGGGTTTGCCCCCTCTTCTCCCTAGGTGCATGGGCCTTGGTGGGGAGGCGCCCCAGCCCACCTAGGGGCTGGTCCCTTCTCACACTTGGCCCATGTATGCCTCCGGGGCCCGTGGCCCCTCCCGGTGGACCCCCGGACCCCTCCGGTGGTCCCGGTACACTACCGGTGATGCCCGGAACACTTCCGGTGGCCAAAACCATACTTCCTATATATCAATCTTTACCTCCGGACCATTCTGAAACTCCTCGTGACGTCCGGGATCTTATCCGGGACTCCGAACAACATTCAGTAACCGCGTACATACTTTCCCTATAACCCTAGCGTCATCGAACCTTAAGTGTGTAGACCCTACGGGCTCGGGAGTCATGCAGACATGGCCGAGACAACTCTCCGGTCAATAACCAACAGTGGGATCTGGATACCCATGTTGGCTCCCACATGCTCCACGATGATCTCATCGGATGAACCACAATGTCAAGGATTCAATCAATCCCGTATTCAATTCCCTTTGTCTAGCGGTACGATACTTGCCCGAGATTCGATCGTCGGTATCCCGATACCTTGTTCAATCTCGTTATCGGCAAGTCTCTTTACTCGTTCCGTAACACATCATACTGTGATCAACTCCTTGATCACATTGTGCACATTATGATGATGTCCTACCGAGTGGGCCCAGAGATACCTCTCCGTTACACGGAGTGACAAATCCCAGTCTCGATTCGTGCCAACCCAACAGACACTTTCGGAGATACCTGTAGTGAACCTTTATAGCCACCCAGTTACATTGTGACGTTTGGCACACCCAAAGCACTCATACGGTATTCGGGAGTTGCACAATCTCATGGTCTAAGGAAATGATACTTGACATTAGAAAAGCTTTAGCATACGAACTACACGATCTTTGTGCTAGGCTTAGGATTGGGTCTTGTCCATCACATCATTGTCCTAATGATGTGATCCCGTTATCAACGACATCCAATGTCCATGGTTAGGAAACCGTAACCATCTATTGATCAACGAGCTAGTCAACTAGAGGCTTACTAGGGACATGGTGTTGTCTATGTATCCACACATGTATCTGAGTTTCCTATCGATACAATTCTAGCATGGATAATAAACGATTATCATGAACAAGGAAATATAATAATAACCAATTTATTATTGCCTCTAGGGCATATTTCCAACAAAACTAGCATGGATGATACAATGAAAAAGTATGAGCACCGACATCTAGCAATGAGTGTGTGTGAACATAAATGTAATGTCGGTGAGAAATACGTACTCCCCCAAGCTTAGAATTTTGGCCTAAGTTGGTCTATGGCCACGGCTGGCCTGGCTGATATCCATAATAATAGTTGTTGGGGTCGTACTGTGATGCAACAGCTATCGCCTCTTGAGCTGCAGTGTGGCGACGAGCGGCCTCCGCCCTCCTCTCGTATTCATCTGCCTCCTCTCTGGTAATAGTATATCCTCCTCTTGCCTGATAATCAAAGAAAGCAGGAGCAGGGAGAGTAATACAGACAGCACGGCGTCTGTCAAAGAATAGTTGGTATTGGAGAGGCAATTCGTTCCTCTCGACAAAATGGTGAGAAACCATAGAATCAAAATCTAAATAAGTAGGAGGCAACTCCATGTCTCCTTCACGAACGTCTATCTCAAGAAATTTAGCTAAGGGGGTTGCATAAATTCCTCCAAAGAAATCTCCATTATATCTATTATGATGCAATCTACGAGCTACAATGGCTCCCATATGATAAGATTGGTCTCCTGACACAGCACTCCTGAGAATGCTAAGGTCAGGGACACACATGTGACATGCTTCATCCTTAGCATTTATGCACCTACCTATGAAGAGAGCAAAATAATGTATAGCGGGAAAGTGAATGCTCCCTATGGTAGCTTGCGTTATATCTCTAGATTCCCCTACAATTATACTAGCAAGAAAGTTTTTAAATTCAAGGGGGATCCCTAACACTACCCCATTGTGGAAGTTTGCAAGCAAAAGTGAAATCCTCTAAGTCCATGGTATAAGATTTGTCATAAAGATCAAACATGACTGAAGGAGAATTACGCGAAGATGAATAGTCAAACCTCCTCACAAAAGAGCTTGTGAGATCATGATACTGGGGGCATTTGTCTGCCTCAAAGTCCTCAAGACCGGCATTACACAAATATGCGTTAAATTCTTCTTTAATTCCCACTCGATCCATACAATTTTCAGAAGGCCACTCACAAGGACGCACTGGAGCTTCTCTTGGTGGCTCTTCGTCAGCATCACGCATTGCAAACCTGGGTCCTTGCTTCCTTGAAGAACTACCTTGGAACATTTTTCCTAAGCATATTTCTTCCTCTGAAAAATTCTGAATTTTTTAGTAACTTCAAAATAAAAGTAAAGCAAACTCAATAATATTGATAGCAACTACTCCTACAAGTGCCTAGAGCCTATATCATGCATCAAAACTACTTTTGACCATATAAATTTGACATGCAAGCTCAAGAACAGGGTCACCTAAGCAGCAAAAATTTGCAATGAATAAAGCACTAGAACAAAAACTAATTGGACCAATGGAGGAGTCACATACCAAGTAACAATCTCCCCAAGCAGTTTTGTGAGAGGTGCTTTGAGCAAGGAGATTGAAAATGGCAGCAAAGAGGGTTGGAACTCGTGCTTGAGTTGGTTTTTCGTGTTTGTGGGAGGAATACGAAGAGGATGGGTGTAGGAATAAGTGGAGGAGGGCCACCGTGGGCCCACGAGGCTGGGGGCGCGCCCTCCACCCTCGTGGCAAGGTGGTTGGCCCCCCCTGGTGTGTTCTTTGTTCCATAAATCCTTAAATATTCTATAAAAAATCATATTTAATTTTCAGGGCATTTGGAGAACTTTTATTTTCAAGGTATTTTTATATTGCACGGATAATCAGATAACAGACAGAAAATTATTTATTTTTACTTTATTTCAACTAAATAACATAAAGTATAGAGAGGGTACAGAAGGTTGTGCTTCTAGTTTCATCCATCTCATGCTCATCAAAAGGAATCCACTAACAAGGTTGATCAAGTCTTATTAACAAACTCATTCCGATTAACATGAAACCGGAGAAATTTCGAATAACACTAGATTACCTCAACGGGGATATGCACATCCCCAATAATAAGTATATCATATTTCTTCTTGACAGTAGGAAGAGGAAATTCAAACCCTCCAAATATAATCGATGGAATTTTTCTGATAGAATTGATACTATGAACTTGAGGTTGTTTCCTCGGAAAGTGTATCGTATGCTCATTACCATTAACATGAAAAGTGACATTGCCTTTGTTGAAATCAGTAACAGCCCCTGCAGTATTAAGAAAAGGTCTTCCAAGAATAATAGACATACTATCGTCCTCGGGAATATTAAGAATAACAAAGTCCGTTAAAATAGTAACGTTTGCAACCACAACAGGCACATCCTCACAAATGCCGACAGGTATAGCAATTGATTTATCAGCCATTTGCAGAGATATTTCAGTAGGTGTCAATTTATTCAAATCAAGTCTATGATATAAAGAGAGAGGCATAACACTAACACCGGCTCCAAGATCACATAAAGCAGTTTTAACATAGTTTCTTTTAATGGAGCATGGTATAGTAGGTACTCCTGGATCTCCAAGTTTCTTAGGTATTCCACCCTTAAAAGTATAATTAGCAAGCATGGTGGAAATTTCAGCTTCCGGTATCTTTCTTTTATTTGTAATAATATCTTTCATGTACTTAGCATAAGGATTCATTTTGAGCATATCAGTCAATCGCATACGCAAAAAGATAGGTCTAATCATTTCAGCAAAGCGCTCAAAATCCTCATCATCCTTTTTCTTGGATGGTTTGGGAGGAAAAGGCATGGGTTTCTGAACCCAAGGTTCTCTTTCTTTACCATGTTTCCTAGCAACAAAGTCTTTCTTATCATAAAGTTGATTCTTTGATTGTGGGTTATCAAGATCAACAACAGGTTCAATTTCTACATCATTATCATTACTAGATTGAGCATTATTATGAACATCATCATTAACATTTTCATTAGGTTCATGTTCATTGCCAGATTGTGTTTCAGCATCAGACATAGAGATATCATTTGGATTCTCAGGTGGTTCAGCAATAGGTTCACTAGAAGTTTGCACAGTTCTATCATTTTTCTTTTTCTTCTTTTTAGAAGAACTAGGGGCATCAATATTATTTCTCTGAGAATCTTGCTCAATTCTCTTAGGGTGGCCTTCAGGATACAAAGGTTCCTGAGTCATTCTACCAGTTCTAGTAGCCACTTTAATAGCATAATCATTTTTCTTACTATTCATCTCATTGAGCAATTCCTTTTGAGCTTTAAGTACTTGTTCTACTTGAGTGGTAACCATAGAAGCATGTTTGCTAACAAGTTTAAGTTCACCTCTAATATTAGCCATATAATCACCCAAGTATTTAATCATATGAGCATCTTGTTTTAATTGTCTATCAAAATAAGCATTGAATTATTCTTGCTTAAACATAAAATTATCAAGCTCATCCAAGCATTGACTAGCAATTTTAGCAGGAGGGATTCCAGCTTTATCATATCTATAGAGAGAATTTACCTTTACTACCTGTGTCGGGTTATCGAGGTCTGGAGGTTCTTCAATAAATAAAGGATTAAGATCATATGTTTCTTCAATAGGCGGTAAATTAAGACCATGTATTTCTTCAATAGGAGGTAAATTCTTAACATCTTCAGCTTTAATACATTTTTCTTTCATAGATTTCTTTGCCTCTTGCATATCTTTGGGACTGAGAAATAGAACACCTCTCTTCTTCGGAATTGGTTTAGGAATAGGATCATTAATTGGAGCAGGAGCTGGCTTAGGAGGTGCCCAATTATTTTCATTTGTCAACATATTATTCAATAAGATTTCACCTTCATCCGGTGTTCTTTCCCTGAAAAGAGAACCAGCACAACTATCCAGGTAATCTCTGGAAGCATCGGTTAGTCCATTGTAAAAAATATCAAGTATTTCATTTTTCTTAAGAGGATGATCAGGCAAAGCATTAAGTAACTTGAGAAGCCTCCCCCAAGCTTGTGGGAGACTCTTCTTTAATTTGCACAAAGTTGTATATTTCCTTTAAAGCAGCTTGTTTCTTATGAGCAGGGAAATATTTAGCAGGGAAGTAATAGATCATATCCTGGGGACTACGCACACAACCAGGATCAAGAGAATTAAACCATATTTTAGCATCACCCTTTAATGAGAACGGAAATATTTTAAGGATATAAAAGTAGCGAGATCTCTCATCATTAGTGAATAGGGTGGCTATATCATTTAATTTAGTAAGATGTGCCACAACAGTTTCAGATTCATAGCCATGAAAAGGATCAGATTCAACCAAAGTAATTATATCAGGATCAACAGAGAATTCATAATCCTTATCAGTAACAAAGATAGGTGAAGTAGCAAAAGTAGGGTCAGATTTCATTCTAGCATTTAGAGACTGCTTATTCCATTTAGCTAATAACCTTTTGAGTTCATATCTATCTTTGCAAGCTAAAATAGCTAAAGAAGCTTCTTGATCAAATAAATAACCCTCAGGAATAACAAGTGATTCTTCATCATCACTTTCATCATCATAATCAGATTCAATATTTTCAATCTCTCTAGCCCTAGCAAGTCGTTCCTCGAGAAAATCACCAAGTGGCACAGTAGTATCAAGCATAGAAGTAGTTTCATCATAAGTATCATGTATAGCAGAAGTAGTATCATCAATAACATGCGACATATCAGAACGAATAGCAGAAGCAGGTTTAGGTGTCGCAAGCTTACTCATAACAGAAGGTGAATCAAGTGCAGAGCTAGATGGCAGTTCCTTACCTCCCCTCGTAGTTCAGGGATAAATTGTTGTCTTAGCGTCTTTCAAATTCTTCATAGTGTCCAGCATATATAAATCCCAAGTGACTCAAAGAATAGAGCTATGCTCCCCGGCGACGGCGCCAAAAATTGGTCCTAATAACCCACAAGTATAGGGGATCGCAACAGCTTTCGAGGGTAGAGTATTCAACCCAAATTTATTGATTCCTCACAAGGGGAGCCAAAGAATATTCTCAAGTATTAGCAGCTGAGTTGTCAATTCAACCACACCTGGAAACTTAGTATCTGCAGCAAAGTGTTTAGTAGCAAGTAATATGATAGTGATGGTAACGGTAACAAAAGAGTAACGAAAGCAAAGTAATGTTTTGGTATTTTGTAGTGATTGTAACAATAGCAACGGAAAAGTAAATAAGCGTAAACCAGTATATGGAAAGCTCGTAGGCATCGGATCAGTGATGGATAATTATGCCGGATGCGGTTCATCATGTAACAGTCATAACATAGGGTGACACAGAACTAGCTCCAATTCGTCAATGTAATGTAGGCATGTATTCCGAATATAGTCATACGTGCTTATGGAAAAGAACTTGCATGACATCTTTTGTCCTACCCTCCCATGGCAGCGGGGTCCTAATGGAAACTAAGCGATATTAAGGCATCCTTTTAATAGAGAACCAAAACAAAGTATTAGCACATAGTGAATACATGAACTCCTCAAACTACGGTCATCACCGGTAAGTATCCCGATTATTGTCACTTCGGGGTTAACGGATCATAACACATAATAGGTGACTATAGACTTGCAAGATAGGATCAAGAACTCTCATATATTGATGAAAACATAATAGGTTCAGATCTGAAATCATGGCACTCGGGCCCTAGTGACAAGCATTAAGCATAGCAAAGTCATAGCAACATCAATCTCAGAACATAGTGGATACTAGGGATCAAACCCTAACAAAACTAACTCGATTACATGATAAATCTCATCCAACCCATCACCGTCCAGCAAGCCTATAATGGAATTACTCACGCACGGCGGTGAGCATCATGAAATTGGTGATGGAGGATGGTTGATGATGACGACGGCGACGAATCCCCCTCTCCGGAGCCCCGAAGGGACTCCAGATCAGCCCTCCCGAGAGGTTTTAGGGCTTGGCGACGGCTCCGTATCGTAAAACGTGATGATTTCTTCTCTCCTATTTTTTTCTCCCCGAAAGCAGTTATATAGAATTGGAGTTGGAGTCGGGGGGTCTCCAGGGGGGCCACGAGGTAGGGGTGCACCCTAGGGGGGCGCCCCCCACCCTCATGGCAAGGGTGTGGGCCCCTGGTCTTCATCTTTGGCGAGGATTTTTTATTATTTATTGTAAGATATTCTGTGGAGTTTCAGGTCATTCCGAGAACTTTTGTTTTCTACACATGAAACAACATCATGGCAATTCTGCTGAAAACTGCGTTAGTCCGGGTTAGTTCCATTCAAATCATACAAGTTAGAGTCCAAAACAAGGGTAAAAGTGTTTGGAAAAGTAGATACGACGGAGACGTATCAGGTGGTGGTCGATCGCCCGACCAAATTCACCCATTTTGTGCCTCTGCGTCACCCCTTCAATGCAACACAAGTGGCCCGCGCCTTCTGGGACTCCATTATCAAGCTCCATGTCGTCCCGCACTTGATTGTCTCTGACCGCAACAAGATCTTCACCAGTGCCATGTGGCGGGAAATTTTAGCAGTTGTTGGCACCAAACTTCTCTACACCATGTCATACCAGCCTCAAACGGATGACTGAAGCAAGCGCATCAATCAATGCCTAGAAATGTTCCTCCAGTGCACTGTCCAAGATCGACCCAAGCAATGGCACAAATGGCTACCTGCCCGGAGTTCTGGTACAATTAGACGCATCACACCTCGCTCCGGTGCTCCCCTTTCAAGGCTCTATATGGGCGGGACCCCAACTTGGGAGGGCTACCGGTGTTCAGCGACACGGTGTTGTAGACCCAACGGCTGGTGACCTAGGTTGAGTGGCGCACATGGAGTGCTACGGGACTAGCTGAACCGCACCTAAGACTGCTTCAAGAAGCAGGCAGACAAGCATCGTTTTGAGCGCACCTTCGCCGTCGGGGAACAAGTCCTCCTCAAGTTGCAGGCCTACGTGCAAGTCTCCGTTGCCAGTCGCCCCTACCGGAAGTTGGCATACAAATTCTTTGGCCCATTCGTTGTGTTGGAGTGCATCGGCACCTTGGCGTACCAGCTGGAACTACCCCTGGACAACCGCATCCATCATGTCTTCCATGTATCCCACCTTAAGCCGTTCGTACCCAATTACTCGTCGGTCTTCTCCGAGCTGCCTAAGATTCCTGATCTGACGACAACGCCACTCAATCCGGTCTCCATCCAGGAGCGGCACATGGTCAAGAAAGGGGATGAAGCCCTCATTCAGGTACGGGTGCAATGGTCCACCCTCCCAGCTGACGCCACCACATGGGAAGACTACAACATCCAGCGAACGTGTTTCCCTAACGCGGATCTCTGGCAGGAAGACGAAGCTGCTCAAGAAGGGGTGACTGTCACGCCTTCAGGCTCAGGCTCAGCAGATTTTTTTGAGAAATCTCGCCCACGTTATTGATTGGTAATAATGTTCATAGGTACATGGTTCATATTGTGAGGGTTGCCAAGTCACAAGCAAACTTGATGAGATTGTGAGCCTCGAAATTAAAGTTCCAACGCTCATGAATAAAAGAGCAAGCATTGTAAAAAGATGTGGCCTTAGTTCTACTATTTCTTGGATGATTGCGAACAGCAGTGCACCACGGAATATCCTATTTGACGCTCTTTGCGTCAAACTTCCGGCGCTTTTTTTGCGTGTACAACCGCCACTAGCCAGCCAGTTTTGGCAACCTTCTGAACCGTTTTTTACTTGTTTTTTTTGTTTTCTTTTCTTTTCGTTTATGTTTCTTTTCCTTTTTTCTTTTTTCATTTTTTGTTTCTTTTTTCCTTTTCAAGGTTATTTTTATCTTTTTTAAACTAAGTTCATGTTTGAAAATTGTTCTTAAATTTAGAAAAATGTTAGAAACTTTTAAAAAGGTTGTTTTTTAAAAAATTCATAATTTTGAAATTTTTAGTGATTTTCAAAAAATGTTCTTGTTTTCATAAAATGTTGCAAATGCTTTTGTTCAAAATTTTCAAAAAAAATTTGGGTGTTAAAAAATGTTCATGATTTCAAAAAATGCTTTTGTTCAAATTTTAGGAAAATGTTCTTCCTTTAAAAATTTGTTCACATTTTCAAAAAATGTTCATGTTTCAAAAAATATTTTTGTGTTTCATAAAGTTATTCGTGTTTTTCTTTTTTCTTTTAAAATAAATGTTTGGCTTTTAATAAAATTCTAATATTTCAGAATTTGTTCACCTTTTCTCTAATATGTTCAACACTTCGAAATATGTTCCCTTTTTCAAATTTTGTTCTCAAATTTAAAAAATGTTTGTGTTTTCAAAAAATCTTCTGGAATTTGTAAAATGTTCGCATTTAGAAAAATGTTCAAGATTTCAAAAATGTCCACGTTTTCAATTTTTGTTTAAAAATTTCGAAAAATGTTCTGAATTTCAAGATATGTTCACATTTTCGAATTATTTTTCACAGTTTTAAAAAATTATTCATGTTTTTAAATTTGTGTTTGAATTTCAAAATTTGTTCACATGTTTCGGTAAGTGTTCAAATTTTGTTCAATATTTCAAAATTCTATTCACGCTTTCAAACATTGTTCAATAATTTCCAAGAGAATGATCGAAAACTCTGAAAAAGATAGGATCTCCGTGTTTACATTCTTTACTAGTTTGCGCTTATTTATTGCCAGTAGGACTTGCCAGTCCGAGTGGCTAACTAGAATGCCTCCCGAGCTAGAGGTAAGGAGTTCGATTCCCTCCTCCGCCGTATTTTAGCTATATTTTTACATGGTCATGATGCCTAAATGGGCCGGCCCAGTCGGGGGCTCCGTGTGTGCGTCGCGGCGGCAATTTGCCGCAGAGCGCGTCACATAGGAGGTCCCGTGCACCACAATTTTCGCAACAACAAAAAAAAACAGTGCACCACGGTGGTGTTGGGCCGAGGCCCATGTAATAGCTGTGAGCGAGTGTGTTGGCCCGAGAGCCAAGTACTAGTTAAGCGTGTGCGCGACACGTGTTAGGGTATGTTGAATGAACTGAGACTCGATCTCCTCTCCCATCTCTGCTGTCCCCTCCGATCGTCCTCCCCTCCGATCCCCTTCTCTGATCCTCTCTGGATAATACACGCCGGTATCCTCCTCTGCACCCCGCCATCACCGCTGCGCTCCCCGACCTGCCCGACCTCCTCCTCTGCGACCTCCCCGAGCCCGAGCTCCTCCTCCGCAATTCACCCTCTACCGCCGGCCTCCCCAACCTCCTGCTCCACTTCTCCGACGTCCGACCTCCTGCTCCATCTCTTCGAAGAAGGTGAGGAGTATGTGTGTAGATGTGTGACAGCAAACTCATAGTGACAACAAGTGCTTGTTAGTGCAGGGGCGGAGCCAGGATGAAAACTGAGAGGGGGCAAAGATGCATATGACTTTTTTTTCACAGAGGTATGTGTGAGAACTAATGGCTAAATCATTTCTAAAAACTAGCGACACAACTACACAAGCATACATATAGCGTCTAATAAAAATAATGGCTAAATCATTTATAAAAACTAGCGACACAACTACATAAGCATACATATAGCGCCTAATAAAAACATCATATATTTCTATATAATATAATTTCATCACACATAATTACGATAAGTTCATTGCTAATGTAAAATTAAACTAATCACTGAAGACCTACTAAATTGAAAAATATCAATATGCCGTTTTTTAGTCTTGAACACAAATTATAGCATGCAATTTGTAAAGAGAAAGCATGTTAAAATCTAATGAGAAATAATCTTGAGCGCATCACCTCCTTCCGTTTCGTCCAAGTGGCGACTTTTTTCATAAAATTTTATTTTCTACTAGATGGATTCCTACAAAGTTAGTTCAAATCAACAAATTCGTGAGTGTTGCCAGTTGTAGATTTTGCAAAAAAGAAAAGAAAAAAATCTCTTCATTTCATCAATGGTGTTTTTTGTCGACCGGCATCGACATAGTTGTTTTTCCTTACTTTCTCTTCTTTTTTCTCTTTTAGTTTTTGTCCCAGTTTCCCTTTTGATAAACCACACCACCATGTATTTTTTTTCTTTAGCCGATCTATATGAAATCGCAGAAGCACCTTGGTTGCATCGTCAAAAAGTAAAACTCGCTGCTTTCTCTTTTTTTTGAGGAAAAAGAGCAAATTACATTACTCTTGAGCCAACAAACAGTCGGCAGCTAGCACTGCTTTCAGGTCATCCGGGACAGTCGCTACCCATTGCATGTCGCCCATTCTCCTAGCTCTGGCCGTGAGGCAATGTGCCAACCTGTTTTGTTTGCGGTTAGCATATATGACCTGAGATCCTTGGAATTTCTGCAACTCCTTCTTGATGTCGTGTAGCACTGAGAAACAGGCTGATCGATTATCCGAATCAGGTTGTAGTTCCTTCACCAGGAAAAAAACTCACTGCTTTCTAACATGAAAGTTGGCAAAGAACACCAATTTAAGAACTAGTAAAACAGAAGATTGTAAAGATGAAGTGAACCTAGGTCTAGGGCTTACCTTGATTAATCAAGGGCGCAAGGATCAAAGAACGGCACGCCAACCGGCCGACAGCGTGTACAACACAGATCGACGATGATTACCAGAGCTCAAAGGCGATCTGGCGAGGGCGCCCGTCGCATCTCGTCTGGGCGATTGGGCGGAAGAGAGGCGGCGCGTCACATCCGGACTCCGTTGCAATTCATGGAAGGAAAAGCTAGTACGCTGTTTTGCAAAGCCCACTGGTAGTTCGTGCGTGACCAAGCCATATGGGCTGACTTTTGTTTGGAAAATAACCAGAAAAAATAAATGAGTGGGGGCAAAGGGTATGGGCTTAATGGGGGCAAGGCCTTATACCATGGGCTTAATATTACGGGAGGGGGCATTTGCCCCCACTGAGCTCAACCTGCGTTCGCCCCTATGTTAGTGGATTTGTCTATGAAGTAGTGATTTAAATAGCTAATGCCTTGTTGGGGGTTCGAGTCAATTTTTACATATTTACTTGTAGAATGATGGTTGGTGCATCTTTTGAATGATATGTTGTATATGTAAGCAACTCGTGAGGCAATAGATTGGACTTTCTAGTTCACCATCATGACATTTCTAGTAAAAACATGTCTTAAATGATTCAAACTTTGCTAATTTTTACTCAACCGAGCCCAAATCAGTTTGTGCGTAACTGTTGTACATACATGTCATTTCAGTTTAACTCAAACAAAAACAGCTAATTTGCTCTTAATCATCAAACAAACACCATACTCAGCAGTCAGCATTCATGGGTGTCACAGACATTTTGCAACACTCACAATTCCTACAGCTGTCCAATAGCAGGGTAATTGAAAATTCTGCTTCTGATTCTCAGGAATCCACAGTAACGACTGATTCTCAGAATCCGTGTAGCCCAAACAATGGTGTCCTTAATCATTTTGACCTGAATGTGAATTGTTCATTGAGCCCATCACATGCAGGTAGAAATTTCCAGGATAGCTGTCCATAATAGAATATATTTTTATTATTATATTGGTGATGTATACTAAGAGTAGATTTGGTCCACAGGTTTGGAAGGTTTTGGTGCTAAGGGTAATTCACCAGTTCATCACCGAGGTAATACATGCTTCGTCCTTCCCATTGTTTGATTATGCTCTTTTTTGTTTTTTGGGCAGATACTTATATCATCTTAGAAGTAATAATGTTATACTTTGTATGTGTAGAAAACCTATCATAGTTGCATATGCTGTTGACTTTGTTTTTCCTTTACTTAAGACCGAGAAGGATGGTATTTGAACGCCTTGCTAGTAGATCACCCATACTTGGGATAACCATACCAGTATTAGCACTACTTGCAAGATGCATATATTGGACCCCAGTGTCATTTTTCCTCATGCTATGTGAAGGAGAACTTCATGCTTAACGGGGGCAAGGCCTTATACCATGGGCTTAATATTACGGGAGGGGGCATTTGCCCCCACTGAGCTCAACCTGCGTTCGCCCCTGTGTTAGTGGATTTGTCTATGAAGTAGTGATTTAAATAGCTAATGCCTTGTTGGGGGTTCGAGTCAATTTTTACATATTTACTTGTAGGATGATGGTTGGTGCATCTTTTGAATGATATGTTGTATATGTAAGCAACTCGTGAGGCAATAGATTGGACTTTCTAGTTCACCATCATGACATTTCTAGTAAAAACATGTCTTAAATGATTCAAACTTTGCTAATTTTTACTCAACCGAGCCCAAATCAGTTTGTGCGTAATTGTTGTACATACATGTCATTTCAGTTTAACTCAGACAAAAACAGCTAATTTGCTCTTAATCATCAAACAAACACCATACTCAGCAGTCAGCATTCATGGGTGTCACAGACATTTTGCAACACTCACAATTCCTACAGCTATCCAATAGCAAGGTAATTGAAAATTCTACTTCTGATTCTCAGGAATCCACAGTAACGACTGATTCTCAGAATCCGTGTAGCCCAAACAATGGTGCCCTTAATCATTTTGATCTGAATGTGAATTGTTCATTGAGCCCATCACATGCAGGTAGAAATTTCCAGGATAGCTGTCCATAATAGAATATATTTTTATTATTATATTGGTGATGTATACTAAGAGTAGATTTGGTCCACAGGTTTGGAAGGTTTTGGTGCTAAGGGTAATTCACCAGTTCATCACCGAGGTAATACATGCTTCGTCCTTCCCATTGTTTGATTATGCTCTTTTTTGTTTTTTGGGCAGATACTTATATCATCTTAGAAGTAATAATGTTATACTTTGTATGTGTAGAAAACCTATCATAGTTGCATATGCTGTTGACTTTGTTTTTCCTTTATTTAAGACCGAGAAGGATGGTATTTGAACGCCTTGCTAGTAGATCACCCATACTTGGGATAACCATACCAGTATTAGCACTACTTGTAAGATGCATATATTGGACCCTAGTGTCATTTTCCCTCATGCTATGTGAAGGAGAACTTCATTCAAGTCAGATGCTCTTTTCAACGCAATGGTGATTCAAATGCTTGTAGTTGCAAGAGATGTCTCTGTCGAGCCTCCACTCAAATTTACCGAGGTAGTTTTCTCGAAAAAAGGCAGTGGTAGTGCAGTTCCCCCATATAGCTATACACACTACGATATGTGCACATCATGCGGCCATATTTTGGCTGGGCCCTAGGCCGTCTCACTTCTTTCCATGGCCTAGAGCCAGCCCTTCCTAACTGGGTTCGCCAGTGCTTATGGGTTGAACTTTACCATCATTTGCACTACCTACAAAGTACATTGAGCCTCAAGTTTGATTGTTCTTACCTCAGACATTTCGGTGTCTGGTTGGGAGAACCATAGTAGTAGTAGCACTACTTTCAAGTGCATATATTGAACCTCTTTATGCCATGTGAAGGAGAACTTCAGGCAAGTCATATGCTCTTTTCAACGCGGTGGTGATACAAATGCTTCTAGTTGCAAGAGATGTCTCAGTTGAGCCTCCACTCAAATTCACGATACATAAACAAGTGACTATATAATTTCAAAAATGTTATTTTATAATTTCATCCAGCCGATATGTCTTGCACTCTAAGAGGGTGTAAAATTGGACTTCACACTAAGTTCTCACAATGAGTCAATGAGTGAACCCATTGGCCAAATTTCTGACTCCGCCCCTGACGATATCATGGGGCCCTATTTTGGCTGGCCCTGGGCCATCTCGCCTTTTGCCATGACCTAGAGCAAGGCCTTCCTAACTAGGTTGGCCAGTGCTGATGGGTGAACTTTACCCATCATTTGCACTTGCACTCGCTGCAAGGTATGCTGGACCTTAAGTTTTATTCTTCTTACTTCACACATTGGTGTCTGGTTGGGAGAACCATACCAGTAGTAGCACTGCTAAGTTCTCACAACGAGCCAATGAGTGAAGGCGGGCCCAAGATTTCAAGAGTGTGTATTCAAATTTTCAAAGCCAATATTTTAAAAGCCTAAAACCTTGTTTTGGGGTGTATAACTAATTATAGTACCAGTTTATACAAATTGTATAATACACAAAGATATAGCATAATGTAATAGATTCAAATAATTGATCATAACTTAAAATTTTCACAGTATAGAAATACTAACGTTCAACATATCGAGTGGCAACATCTAACATATATTGAGGATAGAAAATAACAAACGATAATTGATTGCAAACAAGTATTTTTAGTATTATCAAATAGGAAGAAAACTAGTCAAATTAACTTACTTAGTGGTGTACCTATGCATTATTATTGGTGCTCGATAAGACTTGTGTAGCCTGCGGCCTACTGGACAATAGAAGAAGAAGATGGCGCCTGCAGAAATAGATGAATATAGTTCAACTAAGAATCGGGATGAGAGGAGTGACCTTTAAATTGCGGCAATGTATTAAGACACATGAACACATCCAGCAATTATACCTTGAATAGACAAAGTAGTTGAACCAGTGGGATGTGGCTTTAAAATCAAAGACTTATGCATGCCGAGCTCAGTACAAGAGGGAGCGAGGGCCGAGGGATGGATGCCATGCCGTTGGAATATGGAATCTGGATGGATGCGTCGTCGCCCCGCCCGCCCGCCAGTGCCTGCCGTCGTACGCGCATGCGATCAGGCGGCGATGGCCAATGGCAATCAGCCCTAGCCGGCTGGTGGCTTGCTTGCGAACAGATTGGGGAAGGATGGCGCCGATTCCTCTGCTACTGGATCGATAGATTTTTCTTTTGGCTAAGGTAATAACTGCATCAGCGATGGATGCGTATGCGTGACTCATGCATGCGCACACGGGAGCTCCTATAGGACGCATTGTGCGTCAAACAGAAGGTCGACGCACACTGGCGACGCACGAGTGGGCCGGCCCATCGACGCGAAAGACACTTATGTGGATTCAATCCCACGATCTCGCTCCCAACACAGACTAAACCAGCACCAGCTAGCCACTCGACCACAATGATGCTACTGAATATTTAAGCGCCAAACTCTATAACAACAGTTAGCAGGGTCGAGATTTTACAAAAAAACATTTTAGAAATATTCCTTGAAAAATTCGAACAATTCGAAATGCCGCAAATATTTTCTGATATTCACAAATCTTTTCCTAAAGAAATGTTAACAATTTTTGTAATCCCAATTTAGAAAAACACGGACGTTTTTTTTGCAAAACCTAACAGTTTTCTAAAAGGTGAAGAATTTTGGAAAAATTGAAAATTTTCTGACATTGTGATTTTCTTTTGAAAACAAGAAACATTTTCGGAAATTCTTGAACATATTTTGAAGCACAAACATTTTTCTGAAAATTGTAAGCAAATTTTGGAAATGACAACATATTTTGAAATTCCTGTACATTTTTTGAAACATAAACATTCTATGAATGACATACAGAACATATTTTGATAAAGATATTTTTTAAAACATGAACATAATAAAGATTTCAAAATGATAACATTTTTTTTGAAATTAATGGACATTTTTTTAAACACGAACATAATAAATATTTGAAAATGAGAACATTTTTTTGAAATAAATGAACATTTTTTAAAACATGAACATTTTTTGAAATTGTGACAAAATTTAAACAAGAACATTTTTTGAAATTCCTAAAAGACTTTCTGAAACACGAACATTTTTTGAAATGGTGAATAAAATTTTAAAACAGGCATATTTTGTGAAATTCCTGAACATTTTCTCAAAACATGAATGTACCAAAATATTTGAAAACAAGAACAATTTTTTAAATTTACTGAGCTTTTTCAAAACACGAACATTTTTTGAAATTGAGAACAAAATTTAAAAGAAGAACATTTTTTGAAATTCCTGAATGACTTTGGAAACACAAACATTTTTTGAAATTGTGAACAAAATTTGAAAACAAGAACATTTTATGGAATTCTTGACCATTTTCTCAAAACATGAACGTAAAAAATATTTTAGAACGAGAACATTTTTTGAAATTGTGAACAAAATTTAAAACAAGAATATTTTATGAAATTCTTGAAAGACTTTCTGAAACAATATTTTTTTTAAATTGTGAAGAAAAGATGAAAACGGACACATTTTCTGAAATCATGAACATTTTTTCAAAACATGAACATAACAAATATTTGAAAAAAGAACATTTTTTGAGAATTGTAAACAAAATTTAAAACAAGAACTTTTTTGAAATTCCTGAAAGTCTTTTTGAAACACGAACATTTTTTGAAATTGTGAACAAAATTTAAAAACGGGAACATTTTATGAAATTCTTGAACATGTTTCTGAAATTAAGAGTAAATTTTGAAAACAAGAACATGTCATAAAATTCTGAATAAATATTTGAAATTCTCAAAGAAAAGAAACATGAAAAAGGGAAAAAGGAAAGAGCAAAGCAAAGAAAAAAACAGAAAAAGGAAAGAAAAAATTTAAATGAAAAAGAAAAAGAAATAGAAAAAGAAAGAAAGAAAAACGGAAAAGGGGGAAAATATAAAAACTGGTTCAGGAACATCCTAGAAGGTTCCCAAAACCAGAAAAAACCGGCTGGGAACCACCTTCCCAAAACCAGATTCGCGCAAAGTTTGAACGGGCGGGCCCATCGGAACACTCGACGATCTGCCCCTGTGCGGCGCGTCGACTACTTGCCGCAACGAGCGGCAAATAGGAATTTCCTGCGCACACCGCACAGTGCAACCTGAAGCAAATTGGGCCTATGAGCCATGTCGTGGGTGGTGAGGTTGAGTAGGAGCTGGGCTAGCCTCTCTTTTGGGGCTGAAACGCTTATGTAGAACGTTTAAGTGCATCAGTTTTGTTTTTTTTCCTGTATGTACATATGGTATACACTATATACATCTAGTTTTTTCACAAGAATAATTGGTATTCAACTGAATACCCTTGAATTGAGGTGGGCCTGCCCCTGGAGTGAACCCATTGGCAAAATTTCCTGACTCCGCCCCTGATGATATCATGGGGCCTTGTTTTGGCTGGGCCCTGGGTCGTCTCATCTTTTGCCATGGCCTAGAGCCGACCCTGCCATCATGTGCACTACCAGCAAGGTACGTTAGACCTCAAGTTCTTTCCTAAATTGTAGGCACTCATGCTCATGGTCACAACAGGGAGGACCCTACCATCATTGGAGCTATTCAGGCTTGTCAAGGTCAAGTGGTGATAGTGCTACAGATGCATCTGCATGCAAAGGCATGCCTGACTCAAGCCTCCGTTCGATATTGTGGCTAGGTCGAACTTGTGTAGGACCTAGCTAGCCATAAAGGTTGCCAATGCAATCATCACTGCCCTACAAACCATGGGCATCAGTCAAGCTGATGGCCAGTGGTGGAGCTTCAACGCGATTTGAGGGGGCAACCTCAAAAGGATGAGAAAATCTCCAAGAGAGGGCTGAGGGACCAGGCCATGGCTCCCTAATCTTCACTAAGCTCCGCCACTGCTGATGGCATGCCAATGTAATATATTCCTTATGGAAGGAGCCAGATATGCATATCTGGCGCCTTTCATCCATGCATGATGTTTGTCCATTCTTGGCAAAAGAACAAGGGATGTAATTATATTCCATTAGAGGGCTATCCTAATTCATTCATGTTTCCACCTCTGGGCATTAATGCTATCTTGCTCACTTTGGCAAAAGAACAAAGAAAGTTGAAAAACCTCATTTGTAATGAAAAATAATAATCTCTATCTCCAAATTAAAAAAAGACATTTGATTTTCTCCCTCCTTGTTTTCTTTCATCGATTTTCCTTGAAAACTGTTTTAACTATCCCATTTTTTATTGATATGCAAGTAAGCGATTACCAAATAAAATCCTAAAAATTATTTAGGTAGGTGAATCACGAGCAGGATTTGATAAACATTTATTCGCACAATCACATTAATATGTGCAATTAAGTCATGAGCTAACGTACCATAGAATATTCATATCCTGTTGCAATGTACGAGCAATTAACTAGCTATGAAAAAAGTAACAATACATTTACTACATGCATCTATTGAGTCACAAAATTTAAATCCAACTTCAATAAAATATTTGAAGGAAGAAAAGAAAAGGAGGATTTTTTTGGCCACCCACCTTGACCGCGCCACCACCAAGCCCTAGTTGACAAAGTTCAAGCTGGTGCCTGGGAAGGTGGTGGCAGGGCCTTTGTCCATGGTGGCATGCCTATCGCCATGGCTGCTTCCTAGCTCCGGTGAGGCCACCTAGCTTCCCCATCTCCATCCACCACCCGCTGACTACCACTTCCCTATCTTTTGGCCATGACGGGTGTCGGTGTCAAAACCGGCGGATCTCGGGTAGGGGGTCCCGAACTGTGCGTCAAGGCCGGATGGTAACATGAGACAAGGGACACGATGTTTTTTACCCAGGTTCGGGCCCTTTCGATGGAGGTAATACCCTACTCCTGCTTGATTAATATTGATGATATGGGTAGTACAAGAGTAGATCTACCACGAGATCAAGGAGGCTAAACCCTAGAAGCTAGCCTATGGTATGATTGTTGTGTATGGAGTTGATTGCCTACGGACTACAACCCTCCGGTTTATATAGACACCGGATAGGGTTAGGGTTACATAAAGTCGGTTACAATGGTAGGAGATCTTGAATATCCGCATCGCCAAGCTTGCCTTCCACGCCAAGGAAAGTCCCATCCGGACACGGGACGAAGTATTCAATCTTGTATCTTCATAGTCCAGGAGTCCGGCCGAAGGTATAGTCTGGCTACCCGAACACCCCCTAATCCAGGACTCCCTCAGTAGCCCCTGAACCAGGCTTCAATGACGACGAGTCCGGCGCGCAAATTGTCTTCGGCGTTGCAAGGCGGGTTCCTCCTCCAAGTCCTTCATAGAAGATTATAAACACCAAGAGTAGTGTCCGGTTCTGCAAAATAAGTTTCCACATATTGCCATAGAGAGAATAATATTGACACAAATCAAATCTGCCGACGTATTCCGCAGTGCGTCATCACACTACGGCCAAGTCCTTTACTCGAATCGTTTTTACTTTTCCACCTCAACATGTTTTGCGAGGCGGTTTCCTTGGCACGTCTTGTCAAAGCAGAGATCGTGTACCCCCTTTACGGGATTCTCATCAATACAGACGTGGATAACCCAACTGCGCCATTTATCACGGCGCTTGGGAGGCAAACGAGTTTTACTAGGCTGGTGGGGATGCACCACCGCACCCGCCCATATAAGGGGATAAGGATCCACTTTTTTACCTACGCCTTCTTCCTCCTTTGCCTATCCATCTCCTGCGCACTCGAGCTCCAGCGCCCAAGCCCGCGCTTCCTACCTCAACCTCCTCCAGCAATGTCCGGAGCGGGAGGCAAGTGGATGGTCTCCTCCGTCACGGAGGGCCATGTCAAAAAGCTAAGGAAGGCCGGATACTTGTCCAAGGACATCGCGCACCGGCTTCCCGAGGAAGGGCAGCTTCTCCCCACCCCAAGGCCCCATGAGAGGGTAGTATTCCTTCCCCACTTCCTCCGCGGACTGGGTTTCCCACTCCACCAATTTGTCCGGGGCTCATGTTTTACTATGGCCTGGATTTCCACGATCTGGCCCCGAACTTCATCCTCAACATCTCGGCGTTTATCGTCATGTGCGAGGCTTTCCTCCGCATCCGCCCCCATTTCGGCCTCTGGCTCAAGACCTTCAACGTCAAGCCCAAGGTGGTGCGCGGCAGCCAGGCGGAGTGCGGAGGCGCCATGGCGGGCAAGATGGCCAACGTCCTATGGCTCGAGGGCTCCTTCGTGGAGACCCTGAAGGGGTGGCAATCGTGGTGGTTTTACATCACCGAGCCGCGCGATCCGAAATGGATCGCAACCCCCGAGTTCTGATCCGGACCCCCCACGCGGCTTATGTCCTGGAAAGAGACGGGCCTGTCGTGGGGCGACGAAAAAGAGGTGACCGGACTGCAGACATGCATCCAGTCCCTGGTGAGCAAGCCGATCGGGCTCGTCAATGTAGTCTAGGTTATGCTCGTCTGCCGGATCCTCCCGTGTCAACAACGGGACTTTAATCTATGGGAGTTCAACCCGGCGCAGCACCAAACCCTTAACAGGCTCTTCGACACGACGTATGAAGACGTCTGGAAGGTGCTAACCAAAGGCGCCGAGGTTCCCACATCCGCTTCCGAGGACCGCGGATACAGCTCGCAGCGTCACGCTAGCGAGGTAAGCTATTTTCACCTTTTACAGGATGTTAAGTTTTTTCATAGTTTGACTCTATGTGGGATCTAAACTCCCTTACCTTTGACAGGCTTGGCGGGCGAAGTCCGGATCGATTAACTGTCTGGCTCCCTTGCCCGAAGACCCAGCCCCTGCTCTCCTAGTGAAGCTGCTGGTTCCGGCGCCTTATGTGGTGCCGGAGAAGAAGGCCACGGGGACTCGAAAGAGTGCCCGTAATGTGGTGGTGTCGGACCCGTCATCCGACAAGTCCGAGACGCTCTCCTCCCGTGAGAACGAGGAGGAGGAAAAAGAAAACTCTCCCCCTCCAGCGGGGGGAGGAAAGAAAAGGAAGGCCGCCCCAACGGGGGAGGCCGAAGGGTCCAGGAAGAGGAAGACCCCTCCGCCGAACTACTCCCCCGACGCCAAAGAGGACGAAGAGGAGTGGCCAGATAGGGCCAGGCGTCCGGTGAAATCGTAAGTATTCGGATATCAGAGTAACTCATGACGTTCCTTTGTCGCACAGCTTTCCCTAATGTCGAACATAATTATGCAGCCCGCCCCGGGTCGAACTCAACGAGTCGTCGAGCGGCTCCCTGGATTCATCGGACGTGAACTCAGTTCCGCCCGCTGTCTCCCCCCGCACTGCAGACGACGCCGAAGTGGCCTCGCAACGAGCTCCGGGGCAGGAGGAGGTGGTCCTGGAGGAGCCGCAAGGCGACCTCCCGGACCCCAGGAGTAAAGGGGACAAGACCCCTCAGGGCTCCAAGTCCGGCTTTGTGCCGGACACCGCGCCGGAATCTTCAACAGTTCCGGACCGCGGTAGGCGAACTCCTTCCAAGAGGAGCAAGCCTTCTGAGCCGGCGGCCTCCGTCCAACCGGAGGTGCCGGACAATCTGCTTGAGGTGCTTGACGGCGCCTCCATCGACGAGGAGCACCGTACTATTATGAGTACGGTGATCCAGAAGGTTCAGTCCGCCAAGAGCGGACTGAGTGAAGCTTGCGCTAGCCTCCTAACAGGCTTCGAGGTAAGTAAAAAATATGTAAAAATATAACCGCATAGACAGTAGCCCCTCATGCTCTGTTTGGCGTTCGGAAAGAAAAGCCGAATAGAGGATCTATTAAATTTCACAGGAGTCTAACAACAAAGAGTCAATATGCATATGCAGGCTTCGCTGCTAGCCACCGCCGCACTGACTGCGGAGGTGGGTGCCCTGAAACAGGGACTCGAGCGGACCGAGCAAGAGCTCGGCCTTGCCAAGCGGCAGCTCAATGAGAAAGAAGGTAAGAAATACCTTACAGAAAAAAGTGCCTATAGAGAGGCGTGATTGCAAAAAATAACAGGATTGCACTGCTTATTATAGGGGCCATGACTGAGGTGGCGACCCTCAAGCAGGCGCTGTCCGAGGCCGAAAAGAAAACGGTCGCGGAGCGCACCGAGCGAGAGAAACTTGGGGCTCAGGTCGGCGAGGTGCAGCAAGAGCTTCAGGCTCTCATGAAAAAACATGAGAGTTTGGAGCTTGAGTCAAAGACCCGAGCGTCCAAGCTCGCGGCGGCCCTTGAGACTGCCAAGTCTGCCAAGGCCGAAGCCCAAAAGGCCCTCCAAGAGTTGGAGGAGATGAAGAAGATAGCAGCGGGTAAGGCATTCTTTATGCAAAGCAGAAATATAAAAGTAAACTACTTGTTACTTACCCGAATCCGGAGTTCTCTAGGGGCATTCGCAGATCTTCCCCGCAGCGTATCCGACGCCGCTGCATTCTACCGAGCGGAAGAGGGCAGCTCGACGGAGAAGGTGTTCTGGCCTCAGTATGCTGAGGCCGGACACCCTGTGCCCTTGAGCGACCAGCTGAAACAGCTGGTCGAGCTCCACAAGGCGGCCGAACAGGCCATGAAGGGCTTCATAGTTCGGCTGTGGCCCGGAGAGGCCCTGCCTGGGAGCTACTTCGGGCTGGTGCGGCAGCTGGTGGAGGCATGTCCAAGGCTCGAGGTCATCAAGCGCTCCGTCTGCATCGAAGGTTCCCATCGGGCCCTTGCCCGTGCAAAGGTGCACTGGGGTAAGCTGGACGGTGAGAAGCTTGTGAAGGATGGGCCGCCGCCGGGGAAGGAGCATTGCAAGCCCGAGAACTATTACAAGGATGTTCTTGCGGGTGCCCGCCTTGTGGCGGATGAATGTACCAAGGACGTAATTTCTGAATAAACTCGCTCGTTTTTATCCTGTGCGCTGAAAACTTGTTCATAGGCGCTTAAGCAATGCTTGTTGAATTTAAAATATTATTTTCTGTGTGGCCATTTATCAAAAAATTGAGAGATGGCCAGTCGTCGGCTTCTGCCCCCATGCCACTAGTGCTGGGGTGTTCGGGATAAACCGGAGCGCTCTTTTTCCCGTAGTTGGGTCCTTCGAGGGAGGCGCTCAGCACAACGAACCAGGCAATCGGACTATAATGCTTGAACACTCTCACTTAGCCATAGAACTTTATAATTTTAAATTTCGGCGAAGCCCCTAGTTCGGAAAACCGAGTTCGGGGCGCTATCCACGCCTTGGCCGGACAAATCCGGCTCCTCGCTCGAAGCGGCATAAGTCTTTAGGGACTCGAAAAACCTCTCGAACAGCGACCGGTCTCTCGCCTCATCATGACAGTCAGTTTTAGCTTTCTCCACTGAGGTGCTTAACCCAGCTCAACTGGGGCACAATCGCAGTGGTTCTCCTAGTGCTACCTTAGCCGATATAGCGGAACGTAAGGCACCAAAACATAGGAGCCGGGCAAACCCAACTATTGACCCAAATCATGATTCGGAGCCGATGCATATAGTGCTATAAGTTCGGGGTGCCGCACTTGTGAAAGTGTACAGACTTCTCACACCATATTAAAGGGTACTGAAGCCCCTGGCGTACTTGCCGTACCACAGTGTATGAGTGCAACATGTCATTAATGAACATATATAAAAGAGAGTAATGCAGAAAATAGACAAAAGCTATGCATTGTTTATATAAAGGCTGCTGTCAGAGCAGAACGATACAAGTGGTATTATAAGGTAAAGATATTGGACTATTTAACATGTCCTAGCCAGGGGTAGGCCGCGGAATTGTATTCAAAACAGGTATACTGCTCGTAATAGAGACCACCTGGGGGTTCCATCATGCGGCATGGCTTGTCTGCCTCCCTGGATCTTGCATCGTTTGTGCGCCAGTCGAATTGCCGAACAGGTCGTCCGAAGTATGGAGTCCTGAAAGTAAGAAAAAATTAAAAAAAAAGAATCCGGCAGCCCCTAGTACGTTTTAAGCCGTATTTTGGGCGTGTCGTTATTCTGCCCCTTCCCCTGTGCCCATGGTATTTCAAGGGCGTAGTTATGTACGCGAGGTACTGGTTTCGCTATGTCGCGAAAGCTGGGGTTGGGGCCGCATTGCTACACTTGCTCAGAGTGTGCCAGGTGGTCCTACTGCGGGTTACTCCGGGCGCGCTTGACAGTGTCTGGCTTTTTAATGGCCGGACTGGAGAATTCCCTGAGAAGGCTACTTTGTACCTCCGCTGCGAGAGCCGCTGTATGCTCCTCCGTACGGAGGGAGCGTTCGGTGTTTCCGTTGACCGTAATTACTCCTCAAGGGCCTGGCATCTTGAGCTTGAGATATGCGTAGTGCGGCACCGCATTGAACTTTGCAAATGCGGTTCGCCCGAGCAGGGCGTGATAGCCACTGCGAAACGGGACTATATCGAAGATTAACTCTTCGCTTCGGAAATTGTCCAGGGATCCGAAGACCACGTCAAGTGTTACTGTTCCTGTACAGTTGGCTTCTACACCTGGTATAACGCCTTTAAAGGTCGTTCTTGTGGGCTTAATCCTTGAGGGATCTATGCCCATTTTCCGCACTGTATCCTGATAAAGCAGGTTCAGGCTACTGCCGCCGTCCATGAGGACTCTTGTGAGATGAAATCCATCGATGATTGGGTCGAGAACCAATGCGGTGAAGCCGCCATGACGGATGCTAGTGGGATGGTCCCTTCGATCAAAAGTGATCGGGCAGGAGGACCATGGGTTGAACTTTGGGGCGACTGGCTCCATCGCGTATACGTCCCGTAGCGCACGCTTCTGCTCCCGCTTGGGAATGTGGGTTGCGTATATCATGTTCACCGTCCGCACTTGTGGGGGAAAGCCCTTCTGTCCATTGTTGCTCGGCGGCTTGGGCTCCTCGTCGTCGCTGTGCAGCCCCTTGTCTCTGTTTTCGGCCCTTAACTTGCCTGCCTGCTTGAACACCCAACAATCCCTGTTAGTGTGATTGGCTGGCCTTTCGGGGGTGCCATGTATCTGGCACAAGCGATCGAGTATTCGGTCCAAACTGGACGGGCCCTGAGTATTCTTTTTGAATGGCTTTTTCCGCTGGCCGGATTTATAGCCTTTGAATCCGGCATTGACTGCCGTGTCTTCATTGCTGTCGCTGTTAACGCGGCGTTTTTGCTTATTCTGACGTGTCCTGCCACTTTTGTCCTTGGTATCCGAATTACCAGGGTTCTTTGATAAGTTGTTACTGCGAGCTAGCCAGCTGTCTTCTCCCGCGCAAAAGCGGGTCATGAGTGTCGTGAGGGCTGCCATGGATTTCGGCTTTTCCTGTCCCAGGTGCCGGGTAAGCCACTCGTCGCGGATGTTATGCTTGAAGGCTGCTAGGGCCTCTGCGTGCGGACAGTCGACTATCTGGTTTTTCTTTGTTAGGAACCGTTTCTAGAATTGTCTGGCCGATTCTTCTGGCTGCTGAATTATGTGGCTTAAGTCGTCGGCATCCGGCGGTCGCACGTAAGTGCCCTGGAAGTTGTCGAGGAATGCGGCTTCCAGGTCCTCCCAAGAACCGATTGAGTCTGCTGGCAAGCTGTTAAGCCAATGCCGGGCCAGTCCTTTAAGTTTGAGCGGGAGGTATTTGATGGCGTGTAGATCATCGCCGCGTGCCATGTGGATGTGAAGGAGATAATCCTCGATCCATACCGCCGGATCTATTGTGCCATCGTATGATTCGATGTTCACGGGTTTGAAACCCTCTGGGATTTTATGATCCATTACTTCATTCGTGAAGCATAGCGGGTGTGTGGCGCCTCTGTACTGGGCTATATCACGACGCAGCTCGGAAGAGCTATGTCTGTTGTGTTCGGCCCGGCCGGATTTGTTGTATCCGGAGCGAAGATCATTGTCACATGCCATAGGGCGCCTGCGTGATCCGTAGATCGATCCTGTTTGTCTTGCCTTATCCTCCAGTATGTCTCGCAGGTCGGGCGCATTTTCCCGTGCCTTAGTTGAGCGGCGTCGGGGCATGGCTTGGGTGGAGGGCCGAGAGGCCTCTCTGTCGCGGCCGCGAGGTGGCCGGTCTGCCATGTCATGTGCTGGTGATGTAGGTGCTTCCTCCTCTGATCGGGGTAGCGGCCTGCGCTTCGGGTAACTCTTGGAGGGGCGTTCGAGTTTATACTCTTCGGCCGTAAGGACTCCAGTCCATCTGTCAGCTAGCAAATCTTGGGCAGCTCTGAGATGTTGCTGCTTTTTCTTGAGGCTGCTTGCCGTGGCTAAAAGCCTGCGTTTAAAACGCTCTTGTTCGGCGGGGTCTGATGGTATGACGAATTCGTCGTCATCGAGGCTTGCCTCGTCTTCGGAGGGAGGCGTATAGTTATCATCCTCGACCTCTCGGTCTGCCGCTCTCTCATGAGGGCTGGCTTCTCCATCTTCCTGTGCCGAATCTTGCTGGGGTGGGTGTTCTTCGGTGCTATCCGGGGTAGTATTATCTCTCGTGCCGGAATGACCATTTTTGCTTTGGCGGGGTTTAGAGCGGCGCCGCTGACGCCGGCGCTTTGGCTGTTTCTTGGGGGCGTCATCCCCCACTGTTCCATCGCCATCTCCATCTTTTGGAGTATCCACCATATATATGTCATATGACGAGGTGGCCTTCCAGCGCCCTACAGGTGCTGGTTCCTGTTCGTCTCCTACATCGTCGTCCATGTCGTTGATGTCTTCGGAGCTGAAGTCAAGCATGTTGGTTAGATCGTCGACAGTGGCTACAAAGTGGGTGGTGGGTGGGCTTTGAATTTCTTCATCGTCCGTATCCCAACCTTGCTGACCATGGTCCGGCCAGGGCTCTCCTGATAAAGAGAGAGACTTGAGAGAATTCAGGATGTCGCCGAAGGGCGAGTGCTGAAAGATGTCCGCGGCGGTGAACTCCATTATCGGCGCCCAATCAGATTCGATCGGCAGGGGCGCGGGGGGCTCGGAGTTCGGAGAGGAATCCGGCTCCTTGGAGTCATGGGCCATGCGGAGTGCGGGGCTGGAGTTCGGCTCGATCGCTTTTGGGATCGCAGCCCTCGAGGTGACGTCCAACCGCTCATCCTCAATTAGCGCAATGGGCTCCGAGTTAGGGGTCGGAGCCGATGCGTATGCGGCCTCCAAGGCGCTGTTCGGCGGCAGAGCTATATCATGCCCATCGAGACAGTGCGGCGCGCTTGGCTGTGGCTCGAATCCGTCAAAGATCAAGTCCCCGTGGATGTCAGCCGTGTAGTTTAGGCTTCCAAACCTGACCTGACGGCCAGGGGCGTAGCTTTCGATCTGCTCAAGGTGGCCAAGCGAATTGGCCCGCAGAGCGAAGCCGCCAAAGACGAAGATCTGTCCGGGGAGCAAAGTCTCACCCTGGACTACGTCGTTGTTGATGATCAAAGGAGCCGTCGGGCCTAAAGGCGACGACACAGAGGAACTCTCAATGAAAGCACCAATGTCGGTGTCAAAACCGGCGGATCTCGGGTAGGGGGTCCCGAACTGTGCGTCAAGGCCGGATGGTAACAGGAGACAAGGGACACGATGTTTTTTACCCAGGTTCGGGCCCTCTCGATGGAGGTAATACCCTACTCCTGCTTGATTAATATTGATGATATGGGTAGTACAAGAGTAGATCTACCACGAGATCAAGGAGGCTAAACCCTAGAAGCTAGCCTATGGTATGATTGTTGTGTATGGAGTTGATTGCCTACGGACTACAACCCTCCGGTTTATATAGACACCGGATAGGGTTAGGGTTACATAAAGTCGGTTACAATGGTAGGAGATCTTGAATATCCGCATCGCCAAGCTTGCCTTCCACGCCAAGGAAAGTCCCATCCGGACACGGGACGAAGTATTCAATCTTGTATCTTCATAGTCCAGGAGTCCGGCCGAAGGTATAGTCCGGCTACCCGAACACCCCTAATCCAGGACTCCCTCAGCGGGCGTGACTCCTGGTGGTGCAGTGGATGGTGGCCTTGACCCCAATTTTAGCGGCCACACTCAAGATCCGCCCCAACTGCCGCTAGCGTTCTTGGTGCCAGGGCGTCCGCCAAAGGTGGCCTGTGAGGGGCCTTCTACCAAGCGGGATCTGCCCAAGGTGGCCTGCAGGGCGCGCCCGAGCACCTGTTGCTCAGGCCGGCTGTTTCCAGCCCAATAGTGGCGCTCTGCTGCCACACACACCTTACAACGTTGCATGATGCAGTGATCTACGATGGTGATGCATGCCCAAGTCCCTATTGCTCTTGCGGGATCCTGCCTGTAGCGGACGGTGCCGTTGTGCATATGAGGATATGGATGTTGAAGGTGATATTGGGGCATATGTCATAGCCGTCCTTGGGCAGCTCCGGGCACCCGAGGGTATCGGTAACTTCTCGAAGTAGTCGTTGCAGCAAGCCTTCATCCTACTAGGTACCTAATGTCTACTACACAAGCTTCTTCTTTTAGACGTTGTTGGGCCTCCAAGTGCAGAGGTTTGTAGGACAGTAGCAAATTTCCCTCAAGTGGATGACCTAAGGTTTATCAATCCGTAGGAGGCGTAGGATGAAGATGGTCTCTCTCAAGCAACCCTGCAACCAAATAACAAAGAGTCTCTTGTGTCCCCAACACACCCAATACAATGGTAAATTGTATAGGTGCACTAGTTCGACAAAGAGATGGTGATACAAGTGGTATATGGATGGTAGATGAAGGTTTTTGTAATCTGAAAATATAAAAACAGCAAGGTAACTAATGATAAAAGTGAGCACAAACGGTATTGCAATGATAGGAAACAAGGCCTAGGGTTCATACTTTCACTAGTGCAAGTTCTCTCAAAAATAATAACATAATTGGATCATATAACTATCCCTCAACATGCAACAAAGAGTCACTCCAAAGTCACTAATAGCGGAGAACAAACAAAGATATTATGGTAGGGTACGAAACCACCTCAAAGTTATTCTTTCCAATCAATCAGTTGGGCTATTCCTATAAGTGTCACAAACAGCCCTAGAGTTCGTACTAGAATAACACCTTAAGACACAAATCAACCAAAACCCTAATGATTATACGATATGCATCACACAATCTTAGATTCATCTATTCAACCAACACATAGAACCTCAAAGAGTGCCCCAAAGTTTCTACCGGAGAATCACGACGAAAACGTGTGCCAACCCCTATGCATAGGTTCATGGGCGGAACCCGCAAGTTGATCACCAAAATATACATCAAGTGAATCATGTGATATCCCATTGTCACCACAGATACGCACGGCAAGACATACATCAAGTGTTCTCAAATCTTTAAAGACTCAATCCGATAAGATAACTTCGAAGGGGAAACTCAATCCATTACAAGAGAGTAGAGGGGGAGAAGAAACATAAGATCCAACTATAATAGCAAAGCTCGTGATACATCAAGATCGTGCCAAATCAAGAATACGAGAGAGAGAGAGAGATCAAACACATAGCTACTGGTACATACCCTCAGCCCCGAGGGAGAACTACTCCCCCCTCGTCATGGAGAGCACCGGGATGATGAAGATGGGCACCAGAGATGGATTCCCCCCTCCGACAGGGTGCCGGAACGGGTCTAAATTGGTTTTCGGTGGCTACGGAGACTTCTGGCGGTGGAACTCTCGATCTATTGTGCTCCCCGATCATTTTAGGGTATATGTATATACATAGGTGGAAGAAATACATCAGGGGAGCCACGAGGGTGGAGGGCGCGCCCAGGGGGGTGGGCGCCCCCCCTGCCTCGTGGCTTCCTCGTTGATCCCCTGACGTGCACTCCAAGTCTTCTGTATTGCTTTCTTTCCAAAAATAACTTTTCCAAAGGTTTCATTCCGTTTGGACTCCGTTTGATATTCCTTTTCTTCGAAACCCTAAAACAAGGAAAAAACAGAAACTGGCACTGGGCTCTAGGTTAATAGGTTAGTCCCAAAAATCATATAAAATAGCATATAAATACATATAAAACATCCAAGGTTGATAATATAATAGCATGGAACAATAAAAAATTATAGATACATTGGAGACGTATCAGCATCCCCAAGCTTAATTCCTAATCGTCCTCGAGTAGGTAAATGATAAAAATAGAATTTTTGATGTGGAATGCTACCTAACATATTCATCAAGTATTTCTCTTTTTTGTAGCAAGAATATTCAGATCCATAAGATTCAAAACAAAAGTTGAATATTGACATAAAAATAATAATACTTCAAGCATACTAACTAAGCAATCATGTCTTCTCAAAATAACATGGCCAAAGAAAGTTCATCCCTACAAAATCATATAGTTTGGTCATGCTCCATTTTCGTCACACAAGAATGCTCTCATCATGCACAACCCCGATGACAAGCCAATCAATTGTTCACACTTTAGTAATCTCAAACTTTTTTCAACTTTCACGCAATACATGAGCGTGAGCCATGGATATAGCACTATGGGTGGAATAGAATATGATGACGGGGGTTATGTGGAGAAGACAAAAAAGGAGAGTCTCACATCAACAAGGCTAATCAATGATCTATGGAGGTGCCCATCAATTGATGTTAATGCAAGGAGTAGGGATTGCCATGCAACAGATGCACTAGATCTATAAATGTACGAAAGCTCAACAAAAGAAACTAAGTGGGTGTGCATCCAACTTGCTTGCTCACGAAGACCTAGGGCACTTGAGGAGGCCCATTATTGGAATATACAAGACAAGTTCTATAATGAAAAATTCCCACTAGTATATGAAAGTGACAAAACAAGAGACTCTCTATCATGAGGATTATGGTGCTACTTTGAAGCACAAGTGTGGCAAAGGATAGTAGCATTGTCCCTTCTCGCTTTTTCTCTCATTTTTTTGCCTTCTCTTTTTTATGGCCTTTCTCTGTTTTTTGGGCCTTCTCTTTTTTATGGCCTTTTTTATTATTTCTCACTTGGGACAATGATCGAGAAAATGATGATCATCACACTTCTATTTATTTACAACTCAATGATTACAACTCGATACTAGAACAAAGTATGACTCTATACGAATGCCTCCGGCGGTGTATCGGGATATGCAATGAACCAAGAGTGACATGTATGAAATAATTATGAATGGTGGCTTTGCCACAAATACTATGTCAACTACATGATCATGCTAAGCAATATGACAATGATGAACGTGTCATGATAAACGGAATGGTGGAAAGTTGCATGCCAATATATATCAGAATGACTATGGAAATGCCATAATAGGTAGGTATGGTGGCTGTTTTGAGGAAGATATAAGGAGGTTTATGTGTGAAAGAGCGTATCATATCACGGGGTTTGGATGCACCGGCGAAGTTTGCACCAACTCCCAATGTGAGAAAGGGCAATGCACAGTACCGAAGAGGCTAGCAATGATGGAAGGGTAGCAGTGCGTATAATCCATGGACTCAACATTACTCATAAAGAACTCACATACTTATTGCAAAAATCTACAAGTCATCAAAAACCAAGCATTACGCACATGCTCCTAGGGGGTAGATTGGTAGTAAAAGACCATCGCTCGTCCTCGACCGCCACTCATAAGGAGGACAATCAAACAACACCTCATGTTTCAAATTTGTTACATAACGTTTACCATATGTGCATGCTACGGGACTGGCAAACTTCAACACAAGCATTTCTCAAATTCACAACTACTCAACTAGCACAACTTTGATATCACTATCTCCATATCTCAAAACAATCATCAAGTATCAAACTTCTCTTAGTATTCAATGCACTTATATGAAAGTTTTTATTATATCCCTCTTGGATGCCCATCATATTAGGACTAATTTCATAACCAAAGAAAATTACCATGCTGTTTTGAAGACTCTCAAAATAATATAAGTGAAGCATGAGAGTTCACCTATTTCTACAAAATGAAACCACCACCGTGCTCTAAAAAGATATAAGTGAAGCACTAGAGCAAATGACAAACTACTCCGAAAGATATAAGTGAAGATCAATGAGTAATTGAACAATTATGCAACTATATGAAGACTCTATAACATTTAATAATTTCAGATCTTGGTATTTTATTCAAACAGCAAGCAAAACAAAAGAAAATAAAATGACGCTCCAAGCAAAACACATATCATGTGGCGAATAAAAATATAGCTCCAAGTAAAGTTACCGATGAACGAAGACGAAAGAGGGGATGCCTTCTGGGGCATCCCCAAGCTTAGGCTCTTGGTTTTCCTTTAATATTACCTTGGGGTGCCTTGGGAATCCCCAAGCTTAGGCTCTTGCCACTCCTTATTCCATAGTCCATCGAATCTTTACCCAAAACTTGAAAACTTCACAACACAAAACTTAACAGAAAACTCGTAAGCTCCGTTAGTATAAGAAAACAAAACACCACTTCAAGGTACTGTAATGAACTCATTATTTATTTATATTGGTGTTAAACCTACTGTATTCCAACTTATCTATGGTTCATACCCTCCGATACTACTCATAAATTCATCAAAATAAGGAAACAACACATCAAAAACAGAATCTGTCAAAAACAGAACAGTCTGTAGTAATCTGGATCAAACGTATACTTCTGGAACTCATAAAATTCTCAAATAAATTGGTGTACCTGAGTAATTTGTCTATTAATCATCTGCAAAAAGAATTAACTCAATAGCACTCTCCAATAAAAACTGGCAGCAATTCTTGTGAGCGCTAAAGTTTCTGTTTTTTACAGCAAGATCAAAAAGACTTTCCCCAAGTCTTCCCAACGGTTCTACTTGGCACAAACACTAATTAAAAGCATAAAACCACATCTAAACAGAGGCTAGAAGAATTATTTATTACTAAACAGGAGCAAAAAGCAAGGAACAAAAATAAAATTGGGTTGCCTCCCAACAAGCGCTATCGTTTAACGCCCCTAGCTAGGCATGATGATTTCAATGATGCTCACATAAAAGATAAGAATTGTAACATAAAGAGAGTATCATGAAGAATATGACTAGCACATTTAAGTCTAACCCACTTCCTATGCATAGGGATTTTGTGAGCAAACAACTTGTGGGAACAAGAATCAACTTGCATAGGAAGGTAAAACAAGCATAGCTTCAAAACTTTAAGCACATAGAGAGGAAGCTTGATATTATTGCAATTCCTACAAGCATATGTTCCTCCCTCATAATAATTTTCAGTAGCATCATGAATTAATTCAACAATATAACCAGCACCTAAATCATTCTTTTCATGATCTACAAGCATAGAAATTTTATTACTCTCCACACACGCAAAATTCTTCTCATTCGGAATAGTGGGAGCAAACTTAACAAAATAATTATCATGTGATGCATAATCCAATTGAAAACTAAAATCATGATGACAAGTTTCATGGATATCATTATTCTTTATAGCATACAAGTCATCACAATAATCATCATAGATAGGAGGGATGCTTTCATCATAATAAATTTGCTCATCAAAACTTGGGGGACAAAAAATATCATCTTCATCAAACATAGCTTCCCCAAGCTTGTGGTTTTGCATATCATTAGCATCATGGATATTCAAGGAATTCATACTAACAAGATTGCAATCATTCTCATTATTCAAATATTTAGTGCCAAACATTTTAATGCATTCTTCTTCTAACACTTTGGCACAATTTTCCTTTCCATCATATTCATGAAAGATATTAAAAAGATGAAGCGTATGAGGCAAACTTAATTCCATTTTTTGTAATTTTATTTTATAAACTAAACTAGTGATAAAACAAGAAACTAAAAGACTCGATTGCAAGATCTAAAGATATACCTTCAAGCGCTAACCTCCCCGGCAACGGCGCCAGAAAAGAGCTTAGTTGACGGGGTGTTAGTGCCGCTTTCCTCGCCTCCCCGGCAACGGCGCCAGAAAAGAGCTTGATGTCTACTACACAACCTTCTTCTTGTAGACGTTGTTGGGCCTCCAAGTGCAAAGGTTTGTAGGACAGTAGCAAATTTCCCTCAAGTGGATGACCTAAGGTTTATCAATCCGTAGGAGGCGTAGGATGAAGATGGTCTCTCTCAAGCAACTCTGCAACCAAATAACAAAGAGTCTCTTGTGTCCCCAACACACCCAATACAATGGTAAATTGTATAGGTGCACTAGTTCGGCGAAGAGATGGTGATACAAGTGGTATATGGATGGTAGATAAAGGTTTTTGTAATATGAAAATATAAAAACAGCAAGGTAACTAATGATAAAAGTGAGCACAAACGGTATTGCAATGCTAGGAAACAAGGCCTAGGGTTCATACTTTCACTAGTGCAAGTTCTCTCAACAATAATAACATAATTGGATCATATAACTATCCCTCAACATGCAACAAAGAGTCACTCCAAAGTCACTAATAGCGGAGAGCAAAAAGGGATTATGGTAGGGTACGAAACCACCTCAAGGTTATTCTTCCCGATCAATCCGTTGGGCTATTCCTATAAGTGTCACAAACAGCCCTAGAGTTCGTACTAGAATAACACCTTAAGACACAAATCAACCAAAACCCTAATGTCACCTAGATACTCCAATGTCACCTCAAGTATCCCTGGGTATGATTATACGATATGCATCACACAATCTCAGATTCATCTATTCAACCAACACATAGAACCTCAAAGAGTGCCCCAAAGTTTCTACCGGAGAATCAAGACGAAAACGTGTGCCAACCCCTATGCATAGGTTCATGGGCGGAACCCGCAAGTTGATCACCAAAACATACATCAAGTGAATCACGTGATATCCCATTGTCACCACAGATACGCACGGCAAGACATACGTCAAGTGTTCTCAAATCTTTAAAGACTCAATCCAATAAGATAACTCTGTAGGGGAAACTCAATCCATTACAAGAGAGTAGAGGGGGAGAAGAAACATAAGATCCAACTATAATAGAAAAGCTCGCGATACATCAAGATCGTGCCAAATCAAGAACACGAGAGAGAGAGAGAGATCAAACACATAGCTACTGGTACATACCCTCAGCCCTGAGGGAGAACTACTCCCTCCTCGTCATGGAGAGCACTGGGATGATGTAGATGGCCACCGGAGAGGGATTCCCCCCTTCGGCAGGGTGCTGGAACGGGTCTAGATTGGTTTTTGGTGGCTACGGAGGCTTCTGGCAGCGGAACTCCCGATCTATTGTGCTCCCCGATCGTTTTAGGGTATATGGATAGATATAGGCTGAAGAAATACATCAGGGGAGCCACGAGGGGCCCACGAGGGTGGAGGGCACGCCCAGGGGGGTGGGTGCGCCCCTGATGACCCACAAGTATAGGGGATCTATCGTAGTCCTTTCGATAAGTAAGAGTGTCAAACCCAACGAGGAGTAGAAGGAAATGATAAGCGGTTTCCAGCAAGGTATTCTCTGCAAGTACTGAAATAAGTGGTAATAGATAGTTTTGTGATGGGATAATTTGTAACGAGAAACAAGTAACAAAAGTGAATAAAGTGCAGCAAGGTGGCCCAATCCTTTTTGTAGCAAAGGACAAGCCTGGACAAACTATTATATACAGAAAAGCGCTCCCGAGGACACATGGGAATATCGTCATGCTAGTTTTCATCACGCTCATATGATTCACATTCAGTACTTTGATAATTTGGTATGTGGGTGGACCGGTGCTTGGGTGCTGCCCTTACTTGGACAAGCATCCCATTTATGATTAACATCTATTGCAAGCATCCACAACTACAACAAAATTATTAAGGTAAACCTAACCATAGCATGAAACATATGGATCCAAATCAGCCCCTTATGAAGCAACGCATAAACTAGGGTTTAAGCTTCTGTCACTCTAGCAACCCATCATCTACTTATTACTTCCCAATGCCTTCCTCTGGGCCCAAATAATGGTGAAGTGTCATGTAGTTGACGTTCACATAATACCACTAGAGGAGAGACAACATACATCTCATCAAAATATCGAACGAATACCAAATTCACATGACTACTAATAGCAAGACTTCTCCCATGTCCTCAGGAACAAAAGTAACTACTCACAAAGCATAAACATGTTCATAATCAGAGGGGTATTAATATGCATATAGGATCTGAACATATGATCTTCCACCAATTAAACCAACTAGCATCAACTACAAGGAGTAATTAACACTACTAGCAACCTACTAGCACCAATCCCAGACTTGGAGACAAGAATTGGATACAAGAGATGAACTAGGGCTTTGAGAGGAGATGGTGCTGATGAAGATGTTGATGGAGATTGCCCTCTCCCGATGAGAGGAGCGTTGGTGATGACGATGGCGATGATTTCCCCCTTCGGGAGGGAAGTTTCCCCGGCAGAACAGCTCCGCCAGAGCCCTAGATTGGTTCCGCCAAGGTTCTGCCTCGTGGCGGCGGAGTTTCGTCCGAGAAGATGGCTTATGATTTTTTTCCCATCGAAAGACTCCATATAGCAGAAGATGGCCATCGGAGGGCCACCAGGGGGCCCACGAGGTAGGGGCGCGCCCAGGGGGGTAGGGCGCGCCCCCCACCCTCGTGGGCAGGGTGTGGCCCCCCTGGTGAAGTTCTTGCTCTCAGTATTTTTTATATATTTGAAAAACGTCTTCCGTGAAGTTTCAGGACTTTTGGAGCTGTGCAGAATAGGTCTCTAATATTTGCTCCTTTTCCAGCCCAGAATCCCAGCTGCCGGCATTCTCCCTCTTTATGTAAACCTTGTAAAATAAGCGAGAATAGGCATAAGTATTGTGACATAATGTGTAATAACAGCCCATAATGCAATAAATATCGATATAAAAGCATGATGCAAAATGGACGTATCAACTCCCCCAAGCTTAGACCTCGCTTGTCCTCAAGCGAAAAGCCGAAATCGAAAAATATGTCCACATGTTTAGAGATAGAGGTGTCGATAAAAATAAAATATGGACATGAGGGCATCGTGATCATTCTTAGAACAGCAACTTATATAATTCTTGTCATATGATTTCTTATGCTAGAGTAATAATTCAATCACAATCTCAAGTATGAATAGTAAACTTCATTGAAATCTAACAAACTATAATCTCAGTCATTGAAGCAATTGCAATTTATCATAACATAGGAAAGAGTCAATGTATAAGAGCTTTTCAGCAAGTCCACATACTCAACTATCATATAGTCTTTCACAATTGCTGACACTCACGCAATACTTATGGGTATGGAGTTTTAATCGGACACAGAGAAAGATAGGGGCTTATAGTTTTGCCTCCCAACGTTTTACCTCAAGGGTAATGTCAACAGTAACAGTTCATGAAAACTCACATCCAATTAGCCATATATACCAGGATCTTTCCAACAT
Source organism: Triticum urartu (assembly GCF_056163025.1). Classification (NCBI taxonomy): domain Eukaryota; kingdom Viridiplantae; phylum Streptophyta; class Magnoliopsida; order Poales; family Poaceae; genus Triticum; species Triticum urartu. The sequence goes on along the minus strand of NC_141877.1, from coordinate 427,386,528 downwards.
ACCACGCTTGCCAAAGGATAAAATGTAAAAAGGAAGGGTGAGGATCACCATGACACTTATGCAATGTAGGAGATAAAAGTAAAAGATAGGCCCTTCGCAGAGGGAAGCAGAGGTTGTCATGCGCTTTTATGGTTGGATGCACAAAATCTTAATGCGAAAGAACGTCACTTTATATTGCCACTTGTGATATTGACCTTTATTATGCAGTCTGTCGCTTTTATTTCTTCCATATCACACGATCGTATAAAGCTTATTTTCTCCCACACTAATAAGTCATACATATTTAGAGAGCAATTTTTATTGCTTGCACCGATGACAACTTACTTGGAGGATCTTACTCAATCCATAGGTAGGTATGGTGGACTCTTATGGCAAAACTGGTTTAAGGGTATTTGGAAGCACAAGTAGTATTTCTACTTGGTGCAATGAATTTGGCTAGCATGAGGGGGAAAGGCAATCTCAACATGTTGGAGGATCCAAGACAATATAATTTATCTCAGATGTGAGAAAACATAACCCATTACGTTGTCTTCCTTGTCCAATGTCAACTCTTTTAGCATGTCATATTTTAATGAGTGCTCACAATCATAAAAGATGTCCAAGATAGTGTATCTATATGTGAAGACTTCTCTTTCTTTATTACTTCCTATTAACTGCAACGATGACCAAAACTATGTTTGTCAACCCTCAACAACTTTTATTCATCATAATTTTTCTATGTGAGCTCATTACTCTCCATAAGACCCACATGATCTCTTTGTTTCTTTTATTTCTTTCTCTTTTCTTTTATTCCCTTAGGATCATGGCAAAATAATCAAGCCCTTGACTCAACACTAATCTTTATTATATAGCTCACGGACTCGATTACATAGAAGGATAATAAAGCAAAACTCACAACTAGATAATACCAATAACTTTTATTCTACTAGATCAAGATATTACCAAGGATCGAACTAAGAAAAATGGTAAAGATAAAAGTGATGGTGATACGATACCGGGGCACTCCCCCAAGCTTGGCAGTTGCCAAGGGGAGTGCCCATACCCATGTGATTATGTCTCCTTTGTTGATGAAGAAGGTGGTGGTTTTGTTGATGGAGTAGGCTTGTCGTCCTTCTTCCAGGGCATAGGCTCACCATCATAGAAGGATGATCGAGTCTCCTGAAACCTCAAATCTGCAGCCAAACTCATCCTCTTGAATCTATATTCATACTCACAGTTTTGGTTTTGCAGGTCATAAATCTGGGCTTGGAGGTGCTCGATTTTCTCATGAAGCTTGAAGATGGCCTCCCCAATGTCCTTGACGTCCAGCTTGTGGTTGTTGGTGAACTCCATGATCATAATGTGATTGGAATCAGGTCCACGCTCCACCATCTCCTGACACTTGAAAACTTCTTGCTCCAATGCCTCGAGCCTGGCCTCCGTGCTTCCGGTCTTCCTAGGTCCCTCAGCATCACGGATGTGCAACAACCCCTCACGCATCTCAATGGTTTGAGGGTGTTGCAGCACTTCTGCGAGGTAAGGGTTGATGACCTTCTCGAAGAACTGGTCCTTGGGGGCACATGAAGACGACATGACGACCTGGATCTGTCAGAAAAACAGCTCGAAACAAACACAGGAGATTTTTGCGTGATACGGGAGTCAAAACCCCCGGGAGATTATATAATGAATTTTTGCCGACCAAAATATGTGTCGTGTATGAAAAAGGAGTCCGGAGAGCACACGAGGTGCCCACGAGGTAGGGGGCGCGCCCTCCACCCTCGTGTCCTTCCCGGACTGCTTCTTATTTTTCTATTTTTCTAAATATTCCAAAACGGAGAAATATTGCCTTAAAAACTGTTTTGGAGTCGGTTTACTTACCGTACCACATACTATTCCTTTTCGGAGTCTGAAACGTTCCGGAAAGTGTCCCTTATGTATTCCTCCGGGGTTACGGTTTCAATAACATTGGTTTCAACATTTATGGGATTACTTGAGATATAGTGTTTGATTCTTTGACCGTTCACCACCTTCGGATTTGTGCCTTCGAAGTTGTTGATTTTTATGGCACCGGAACGATAGACCTCCTCGATAACGTATGGACCTTCCCATTTAGAGAGAAGTTTTCCTGCAAAAAATCCTAAACAAGAGTTGTATAGCAATACATAATCACCTACATTAAACTCACACTTTTGTATCCTTTTATCGTGCCATCTTTTAACTTTTTCTTTAAACAACTTGGCATTTTCATAGGCTTGGGTTCTCCATTCATCAAGTGAGGTAATATCAAATAACCTCTTCTCACCAGCAAGTTTAAAATCATAGTTGAGTTCTTTAATAGCCCAATAAGCCTTGTGTTCTAGTTCGAGAGGTAAGTGACATGCTTTCCCATAGACCATTTTATACGGATACATACCCATAGGATTTTTATATGCAGTTCTATAGGCCCATAATGCATCATCAAGTTTCTTGGACCAATTCTTTATAGATCTATTAACAGTCTTCTGCAAAATTAATTTGAGCTCTCTATTACTCAATTCTACTTGACCACTAGACTGTGGGTGATAAGGAGATGCAATTCTATGATTAACATCATATTTAGCAAGCATTTTACGGAAAGCACCATGAATAAAATGTGAACCACCATCAGTCATTAAATATCTAGGGACTCCAAATCTTGGAAAAATAACTTCTTTAAGGATTTTAATAGAAGTGTTATGATCAGAACTACTAGTTGGAATAGCTTCTACCCACTTAGTAACGTAATCAACAGCAACTAAAATATGTGTATAACCATTAGAGGAAGGAAAGGGTCCCATATAGTCAAAGCCCCAAACATCAAATGGTTCAATAACAAGTGAATAATTCATAGGAATTTCTTGACGTCTACTAATATTACCAATTCTTTGACATTCATCACAAGATAGGACAAACTTACGGGCATCCTTGAAGAGAGTAGGCCAATAAAAACCAGATTGCAATACCTTATGTGCAGTCCTATCTCCAGCATGGTGTCCTCCATAAGCTTCGGAGTGACACTTGCGTAGGATCTGTTCCTGTTCATGCTCAGGTACACAACGCCTAATAATACCATCTACTGCTTCTTTATAAAGATGTGGGTCATCCCAAAAGTAATGCCTCAAATCATAGAAGAACTTTTTCTTTTGCTGGTATGTGAAACTAGGTGGTATAAACTTAGCAACAATGTAATTAGCATAATCAGCATATCATGGAGAAGTATGAGAAGCATTTATGACATTTAATTGCTCATTAGGAAAGCTATCATCAATAGGAAGTGGGTCATCAAGCACATTTTCTAACCTAGACAAGTTGTCTGCAACGGGGTTCTCAGCTCCCTTTCTATCAACAATATGCAAATCAAACTCTTGTAGAAAAAGAACCCATCTAATAAGTCTAGGTTTAGCATCTTTCTTTTCCATAAGATATTTAATAGCAGCATGATCAGTGTGAATAGTTACTTTAGAATCAACAATATAAGGTCTGAACTTATCACAAGCAAATACAACTGCTAAGAATTCCTTTTCAGTAGTAGCATAATTTCTTTGGGCATTGTCTAGGGTTTTACTAGCATATTGAATAACATTTAATTTCTTATCGACTCTTTGTCCTAGAACAACACCTACATCATAATCACTAGCATCACACATAATTTTAAAGGGTAAATTCCAATCAGGTGGCTGAACAATAGGTGCAGAGATCAATGCTTTCTTAAGTATTTCAAATGCTTCTACACAATCATCATCAAAAACAAACGGTATATCTTTTTGTAATAAATTAGTCAGAGGCCGAGAGATTTTTGAGAAGTCCTTAATGAACCTCCTATAAAAATCAGCATGGCCAAGGAAACTTCTTATACCTTTGATGTCCTTGGGACATGGCATCTTTTCAATAGCATCAACCTTGGCTTTATCAACTTCAATACCCCTTTCAGAAACTTTATGCCCCAAGACAATACCTTCATTGACCATAAAGTGGCACTTTTCCCAATTCAAGACAAGATTAGTTTCTTCACATATCTGCAAAACTCAATCAAGGGTGCTCAAGCAATCATCAAAAGAAGATCCATAGACGAAAAAGTCGTCCATGAAAACCTCACAAATCTTTTCACAAAAGTCAGAGAATATAGCCATCATGCATCTTTGAAAGGTAGCAGGTGCATTACATAAACCAAAAGGCATACGTCTATAAGCAAAAGTACCAAAAGGGCATGTAAAAGTAGTCTTTGATTGATCTTTAGCTGACACAGGTATTTGAGAGAAACCAGAATAACCATCTAGAAAGCAAAAATGTGTATGTTTGGATATTCTTTCTAGCATTTGATCGATAAAAGGTAAGGGGTAATGATCCTTTTTAGTAGCCTTATTTAATTTGCGAAATCAATTACCATCCTATAACCTATAATAATTCTTTGAGGGATCAATTCATCTTTATCATTAGGAACAACAGTAATACCTCCCTTCTTAGGGACACAATGGACAGGACTTACCCACCGACTATCAGCAACTGGATAGATTATACCTGCCTCAAGGAGCTTTAGTATTTCCTTTCTTACCACTTCTTTCATTTTAGGATTCCGCCGGCGTTGATGATCATGAACTGGTTTAGCATCTTCTTCCAAATTAATTTTATATTGACATAGAGTGGGACTAATGCCCTTAAGATCATCAAGAGTATACCCAATAGCAGCACGGTGCTTCTTCAGAGTTTTCAATAATCTCTCTTCCTCATGCTCTGAAAGGTTAGCACTAATAATAATAGGATATATCTTTTTCTCATCAAGATAAGCATATTTAAGAGTATCAGGTAATCGTTTAACCTCAAATACAGGATCACCCTTGGGTGGAGGAGGATCCCCTAGGGTTTCAACAGGTAAATTGTTTTTCAGAATAGGTTCCTGTTTAAAGAATACTTCATCTAATTCCCTTCTTTCATTCATAAACATGTCATTTTCATGGTCTAGCAAGTATTGTTCCAAAGGATCACTAGGAGGTACGACAATGGAAGCAAGACCAATAATTTCATCCTTACTAGGTAATTCTTCTTCACGGTGTTGTCTACTAAATTTAGAGAAATTAAATTCATGAGTCATATCATCTAAACCGATAGTAACAACATCCCTTTTGCAATCTATGGTAGCATTAACAGTATTTAAGAAGGGTCTACCAAATATAATGGGACAAAAGCTATCTTGTGGGGAACCAAGAACAAGAAAATCAGCAGGATATTTAGTTTTCCCACACAAGACTTCAACATCTCTAACAATTCCCATTGGTGAAATAGTATCTCTATTAGCAGGTTTAATTGTGACGTCAATATCTTCTAACTCAACAGGTGCAATATCATGCATGATTTCTCTATAAAGGCTAATAGGTATTGCACTAGCACTAGCACCCATATCACATAAGCCATGATAACAATGATCTCCTATTTTAACAGAAATAACAGGCATGCCTACCACAGGTCTAGGTTTATCTTTAGCACAGAGTTTAGCAATTCTAGCAGTTTCATCACAGAAATAAATAACATGCCCATCAATATTATCAAACAAGAGATATTTAACAATAGCAATATTAGGTTCAACCTTAACTTGTTCAGGAGGTGTATATGTTTTAATATTGCTTTTACGAACTACAGTTGAAGCTTTAGCATGATCCTTGCAAAAGGTGGTTTCTCAACATAAGCAGTAGGAATAATAGGATCATTATAAGTGACAATCTTTTCTTCAACTTTAATAGGTGCAGCTACTTTTACTTCTATGGGAGGATGATATTTAAACCACTTCTCCTTGGGGAGATCAACATAAGTAGCAAAAGATTCACAGAAAGAAGCTACTATCTCAGAGTCAAGTCCATATTTAGTGCTAAATTTATGGCAAACATCGGTATCCATAAAAGATTTAACACAATCTAAACTAGGTGTCATACCTGACTCCTTACCATTGTCGAGGTCCCAATCTTCAGAGTTGCATTTAATTCTTTCCAATAAATCCCATTTGAATTCAATTGTCTTCATCATAAAAGAGACAGCACAAGAAGTATCAAGCATGGTGCGATTGTTACCAGAAAGCCGAGCATAAATTTTTTGAATAATCATTTCTATTGAGAGCTCATGATTGGGGCATGAATATAACATTGATTTAAGCCTCCCCCAAGCTTGAGCGATGCTTTCTCCTTCGCGAGGCCAAAAATTATATATGTAATTGCGATCATGATGAACAAGATGCATAGGATAAAACTTCTGATGAAATTCCAATTACAATTGTTCGTAATTCTAAGACCCCATATCATCACATAGCCTATACCATGTCGATGCATCTCCCTTCAAAGATAAAGGGAAGACTAAAAGGACATGCGGTGCCCCCATGTGTGGTTTTGGTAATTGATGACAATCTCTATGGACTAACGGTTGCCTTGAGTTATATTTGAAGGATTTGTCCATAGGATTGTCTTGAAGTCCATGTGTTGGTTTCAAGGAGTTTATGAGATGGCCAAAGTGCTTTTCAAGGAATTATCCAAAGATTGGTCATGTGTGAGTTGAGATGGCCAAAGTGCTTTTCAAGGAATTATCCAAAGATTGGACATGTGTGAGTTGAGCTTATTGCAAGCATGTCTTGAAGAAGAAGATTGTGTGATCATTCATGTTTACCTTCAAGACATCATCCAAATGAAGAGAGTTGGAAAGATTCAATGTTGATCAAGACTAAGTCAAGAGTGAATCAAGTTGATCAACTCACAAAGCATAGAAGAAGTACCGAGAGGGATCAAGTGATCCCATGGTATAGTAAGCATTGTCCATTACGCTTTGTGTACTAACCCATGGTCTACGTGAGAGTTCTTGGTGGGGTTAGGTATGTTTCCATGGTCTTGCGTCAAGAGGAAGATCTCATACAACCCATGGAGGATGACATCAAGTAGTGATCGTCATCAAGTTTGCAGTGTGCAAGTTCAAGTGGAGCAACTCGAAGAGTGGCTCACCCATAATGGAGTATGGGGGAGCAATCAAGCTTGAAGCTTTCCATCCATTGTGGTGTTAATGGAATTGTGAAGATGTGCCAAAGAGTGACTCACCCATAGTGGAGTATGGGGGAGCAATCAACTAGTCTTCATCGAGCCAACACAATCAAGAAAGGTGGTCCAACTTGAGGAAGTCAAGATCGTCATCATCTAGCTCAAGTGGACTATGTGCAAGGCAAAGGTTTGCCCTTGATAGGTTTCCTATTTTACCGGTCTCACAGTGGTAGTTGGGAGACCGGGTTGTAGGATCGATTGTCGTACTATCAAGGGGGGGCTCTCTAGGGAGTAGCTTGATCGTATCATTCATCGAGAGCTCAAACCATTGCATCCTTGCATCATCTTTATTGGTTCTTGTTTGGTTCCATTTGTGAGTCTTAGAGCTTATGGTCATCTTGATGACAAGCTTGAGTTCATCGAAAACAGAGTTCGCATGCATCTTCTATGATGTTTTCGGTGTTGGAGGTTTTACCGGTCTTTTCCGAGGAAGGGTTCTCACCATTTTATTATGGTCCTTTTCTCATTTGCTTCTTATTGTTATTTATCTCAAGTTTTTGTTTGCCCTTGTCGTTAGCTTTCCAACAAACTTGGTTTCGTTGAATTCGAAGCTCGTATGCGAAAGTTGTGGCTGTTTTGATATTGCCTGTTTTACACATAGAGGTTGTACCGCCCCATGGAGAGGTTGTACCGCTTGACCGGTACAACCGGTGTTTGGAGCGGTTGTACCGCTCCAGAATTCGTCCGGAGGTTGTATCGGTCATGTACCGCTCTACCACCGGACTGGTCTCTGTTGTGGTGCGGTTGTTGGGCGGTTGTGGGCCGGTTGTACCGCTTATTGCCTGTTACCGGTTGTACCGGTGATCATAGAGGTTGTACCGCTCCTATGTTGTTCTGTACATAACGGGCAGATTCGTGGGGACCTATTTAAGGGGGTCTTCTTCCCCAATGGTTCCCCATCTCTTGAGCTCGTTTTTGCCCCCATTGTTGACCTTCTTTGAGCTTGCTAACTCTCACTCCCTCCATGGATTCTTGCTAGTTTTTGAGGGAAAAGAGAGAGGAGATCTAGATCCACACTTTCACCAATCACTTTCTCCTCTATGTGAGGGGAACCCCTTGGATCTAGATCTTGGAGTTCTTGGTGTTCTCCTTCTTGCTCTTCCTCTCACTTTCCTCCCTAGCATTAGTTGCTTTGGTGGGATTTGAGAGAGAAGGACTTGGGCACTCTGTGTGCCCTTGCCATTGCATTTGTTCATCGGTTTGAGTTCTCCACGGTGATACGTGGAAGTTACAAGTTGGGAAGCTTATTAGTCTTGGGTGCTTGGTACCCTTGAGCTTGTTCCTCTTGGGTGTTTGGGCGCCCTAGACGGTTGGTGGTGTTCGGAGCTCAATCATTGTGGTGTAAAGCTCCGAGCAAGCGTCGGGGTCTTCAATTAGGTTGTGGAGATCGCCCCGAGCAATTTGACGGGTACCGGTGACCGCCCCCAAGGGTTGCCAACGTGTACGGGTTTGGTGACCACCCTCAAGGGTCCCTTAGTGGAATCACGGCATCTTGCATTGTTCGGGGGCGTGAGGAGATTACGGTGGCCCTAGTGGCTTCTTGGGGAGCATTGTGCCTTCACACCGCTCCAAACGGAGATTAGCATCCACAAGGGTGTGAACTTCGGGATACATCATCGTCTCCGCGTGCCTCGGTTATCTCTTACCCGATCCCTTTACTTATGCACTTTACTTTGTGATAGCCATATTGTTCTTTGTCATATATCTTGCTATCACATAGTTGCTTATCTTGCTTAGCATAAGTTGTTGGTGCACATAGGTGAGCCTAGTTGTCTTAGGTTTTGTGCTTAGCAAATTAACCGCTAGGTTTATTCCGCATTTGTTCAAGCCTAAACCGTAATTATTTTAAAGCGCCTATTCACCCCCCCTCTAGGCGACATCCTCGATCTTTCAAAGACCTTCTTCTTAACAACATCTTCAGGTACACCCGCAAAATTAAATAATCCACAAACTTCATCCACATATATTAGATGCTCATCAGGATGTTTTGTTCCATCTCCTAAAAAAGGATTAGCTAGCAGTTTTTCTATCATACCCGAAGGAATTTCAAAGCAGGCATTTTCATTTTCTTTTTCATTTTTAGTGGGTTGAGTAGGTTGAGGAGCAACTCTTTGCTCTACTGGTCGGGGTGAAGATACCCCGAACAAGCTCCTTAGAGGATTACTTTCCATAGTAACAAGTGACAATAAATTTCAGCACACTATATAAATTTTTCCTTACCAAATTCCACCTACCAAAGGCGCTTCACTCCCCGACAACGGCGCCAGAAAAGAGTCTTGATGACCCACAAGTATAGGGGATCTATCGTAGTCCTTTCGATAAGTAAGAGTGTCGAACCCAACGAGGAGCAGAAGGAAATGATAAGCGGTTCTCAGCAAGGTATTCTCTGCAAGTACTGAAATAAGTGGTAACAGATAGTTTTGTGATAGGATAATTTGTAACGAGCAACAAGTAACAAAAGTAAATAAAGTGCAGTAAGGTGGCCCAATCCTTTTTGTAGAAAAGGACAAGCCTGGACAAACTATTATATAGAGAAAAGCGCTCCCGATGACACATGGGAATATCGTCATGCTAGTTTTCATCACGCTCATATGTTTCGCGTTCGGTACTTTGATAATTTGGTATGTGTGTGGACCGGTGCTTGGGTGCTGCCCTTACTTGGACAAGCATCCCACTTATGATTAACCTCTATTGCAAGCATCCGCAACTACAACAAAAGTATTAAGGTAAACCTAACCATAGCATGAAACATATGGATCCAAATCAGCCCCTTACGAAGCAACGCATAAACTAGGGTTTAAGCTTCTGTCACTCTAGCAACCCATCATCTACTTATTACTTCCCAATGCCTTCCTCTAGGCCCAAATAATGGTGAAGTTTCATGTAGTCGACGTTCACATAACACCACTAGAGGAGAGACAGCATACATCTCATCAAAATATCGAACGAATACCAAATTCACATGACTACTAATAGCAAGACTTCTCCCATGTTTTATCTTGTTTATCTTAATGCACCTATATACTTGGTAAAGGGTGGAAGGCTCGGCCTTATGCCTAGTGTTTTGTTCCACTCTTGCCGCCCTAGTTTTCGTCATATCGGTGTTATGTTCCCGGATTTTGCGTTCCTTACACGGTTGGGTTATAATGGGAACCCCTTGACATTTTGCCTTGAATAAAACTCTTCCAGCAATGCCCAACATTGGTTTTACCATTCGCCACCTAGAATTTTTTTCCCTTGCGTTTCACGGACTTAAGGGTCATCTTTATTTTAATCCCCCCCGGGGCTAGTGCTTCTCTAAGTGTTGGTCCAACTGAGCGATGTCCGGGGCTACCAGGGGCAACTCTGGGCTGGCCTACCCGACGTCTGGCTCATCTGAGTGTGCCTTGAGAATGAGATATGTGCCGCTCCTATCGGGATTTGTCGGCACATTCGGGCGGTGTTGCTTGTTTAGATAAGATAGTGATTGACAGAATTCTCTAGTCACCATCACCAAGTTAGTAGAACTTCGTGATGAACTATAATATGCAAGGGATAACGGAAATAATTCCCAAGCTCTTCGTGATGCTGAAATCGACGAAGGTAGAAATCAAGAAAAACATCAAGTGTTGATGGTTAATAAGACCACTAGTTTCAAGAAAAGGGCAAATGAAAGAAGGGGAACTTCAAGAAGAACAGCAAGCAAGTTGCTGCTCAAGTGAAGAAGCCCAAGTCTGGTCCTAAGCCTGAGACTAAGTGCTTCTACTGCAAAGGGATTAGTCACTGGAAGCGGAACTACCCCAAGTGATTGGCGGATAAGAAGGATGGCAAAGTGAACATAAGTATATTTGATATACATGTTATTGATGTGTACTTTACTAGTGTTTATAGCAACCCCTAAGTATTTGATACTAGTTCAGTTGCTAAGATTAGTAACTCGAAACGGGAGTTGCAAAATGAACAGAGACTAGTTAAGGGTGAAGTGACGATGTGTGTTGGAAGTGGTTCCAAGATTGATATGATCATCATCGCACACTCCCTATACTTTCGGGATTAGTATTGAACCTGAATAAGTGTTATTTGGTGTTTGCGTTAAGCATGAATATGATTTGATCATGTTTATTGTAATATGGTTATTCATTTAAGTAAGAGAATAAATTGTTGTTCTGTTTACATGAATAAAACCTTATATGGTTACACACCCAATGAAAATAGTTCGTTGGATCTCGATCGTAGTGATACACATAATCATAATATTGAAACCAAAAGATGCAAAGTTAATAATGATAGTGCAACTTATTTGTAGCACTGCCGTTTAGGTCATATTGGTGTAAAGCGCATGAAGAAACTCCATGTTGATGGGATTTTGGAATCACTTGATGCTTGCGAACCATGCCTCATGGGCAAGATGACTAAGACTCCGTTCTTCGGAGCGAGCAACTGACTTATTGGAAATAATACATACTGATGTATGCGGTCCGATGAGTGTTAAGGCTCACGGCAAGTATCATTATTTTCTGAACTTCACAAATGATTTGAGCAGATATGGGTATATCTACTTGATGAAACATAAGTCTGAAACATTTGAAAAGTTCAAAGAATTTCAGAGTGAAGTGGAAAATCATCGTGACAAGAAAATAAAGTTTCTACGATCTGATCGCGGAGACAAATATTTGAGTTACGAGTTTGGTCTTCAATTAAAACAATGTGAAATAGTTTTACTACTCACACCACCTGGAACACCATAGTGTAATGGTGTGTCCGAACGTCACAACCGTACTTTATTAGATATAGTGCGATCTATGATGTCTCTTACCGATCTACCACTATCGTTTTGGGGTTATGCATTAGAGACAGCTGCATTCACGTTAAATAGGGCACCATCTGAGTCCGTTGAGACGACACAATCTGAACTGTGGTTTGGCAAGAAACCAAAGTTGTCGTTTCTTAAAGTTTGGGGTTGTGATGCTTATATGAAAAAGTTTCATCCTTATAAGCTCAAACCCAAATTGGAGAGATATGTCTTCATAGGATACCCAAAGGAGACTGTTGGGTACACCTTCTATCACAAATCCGAAGGCAAGACTTTTGTTGCTAAATTCAGAGTTTTTCTAGAGAAGGAGTTTCTCTCGAAAGAAGTGAGTGGGAGGAAAGTAGAACTTGATGAGGTAACTGTACCTGCTCCCTTATTGGAAAGTAGTTCATCACAGAAATCTGTTCCTGTGACTACTACACCAATTAGTGAGGAAGCTAATGATGATGATCATGTAACTTCAGATCAAGTTACTACCAAATCTCGTAGGTAAACCAGAGTGAGATCCGCACCAGAGTGGTATGGTAATCCTGTTCTGGAAGTCATGTTACTAGACCATGACGAACTTGCGAACTATGAGGAAGCGATGATGAGCCCAGATTCCGCGAAATGGTTTGAGGCCATGAAATCTGAGATATGATCCATGTATGAGAACAAAGTATGGACTTTGGTTGACTTGCCCGATGATCGGCAAGCCATAGAAAATAAATGGATCTTCAAGAGGAAGACGGACGCTGATAGTAGTGTTACTATCTACAAAGCTAGAATTGTCGCAAAAGGTTTTCGACAAGTTCAAGGTGTTGACTATGATGAGATTTTCTCACTCGTATCTATGCTTAAGTCTGTCCGAATCATGTTAGCAATTGCCGCATTTTATGAAATCTGGCAAATGGATAGACAAAACTGCATTCCTTAATGGATTTACTAAAGAAGAGTTGTATATGATGCAACTAGAAGGTTTTGTCGATCCTAAAGGTGTTAACTAAATATGCAAGCTCCAGCGATCCATCTATGGACTGGTGCAAGAATCTCGGAGTTGGAATATACGCTTTGATAAGTAGATCAAAGCATATGGTTTTATACAGACTTGCGATGAAGCCTGTATTTACAAGAAAGTGAGTGGGTGCACTACAACATTTCTGATAAGTATATGTGAATGACATATTGTTGATCGGAAATAATGTAGAATTATTCTGCAAAGCATAAAGGAGGTTTTGAAAGGAATTTTTCAATGAAAGACCTCGGTGAAGCTGCTTACATATTAGGCATTAAGATCTATAGAGATAGATCAAGATGCTTAATTGGACTTTCACAAAGCACATACCTTGACAAAGTTTTGAAAAAGTTCAAGATGGATCAAGCAAAGAAAGGGTTCTTGCCTGTGTTACAAGGTGTGAAGTTGAGTAAGACTCAAAGCCCGACCACGGCAGAAGATAGAAATAGAATGAAAGTCATTCCCTATGCCTCAGCCATAGGTTCTATAAAGTATGCCATGTTGTGTACCAGATCTATTGTATACCCTACACTGTGTTAAGCAAGGGAGTACAATAGTGATCTAAGAGTAGATCACTCGACAGCGGTCAAAATTATCCTTAGTGGAATAAGGAAATATTTCTCAATTATGGAGGTGACAAAAAGGTTCGTCGTAAAAAGTTACGTCGATGCAAGTTTTGACACAGATCTGGATGACTCTAAGTCTCGATCTAGTTACATATTGAAAGTGGGAGCAATAAGCTAGAGTAGCTCCATGCAGAGCATTGTTGACATAGAAATTCGCAAAATACTTACGGATCTGAATGTGGCAGACCCGTTGACTAAGATTCTCTCACAAGCAAAACATGATCACACCTTAGTAATCCTTGGGTGTTAATCACATAGCGATGTGAACTAGATTACTGAATCTAGTAAACCCTTTGGGTGTTGGTCACATGGCGATGTGAACTATGGATGTTAATCACATGATGATGTGAACTATCGATGTTAATCACATGGTGATGTGATCTAGATTATTGACTCTAGTGCAAGTGGGAGACTGAAGGAAATATGCCCTAGAGGCAATAATAAAGTTATTATTTATTTCCTTATATCATGATAAATGTTTATTATTCATGCTAGAATTGTATTAACCGGAAACATAATACATGTGTGAATACATAGACAAACAAAGTATCACTAGTATGCCTCTACTTGACTAGCTCGTTAATCAAAGATGGTTATGTTTCCTAACCATGAGCAATGAGTTGTTATTTGATTAACGGGATCACATCATTAAGTGAATGATCTGATTGACATGAACCATTCCATTAGCTTAGCACCTGATTGTTTAGTATGTTGCTATTGCTTTCTTCATGACTTATACATGTTCCTATGACTATGAGATTATGCAACTCCCGTTTGCCGGAGGAACACTTTGTGTGCTACCAAACGTCACAACGTAACTGGGTGATTATAAAGGAGCTCTACAGGTGTCTCCAAAGGTACATGTTGGGTTGGCGTATTTCGAGATTAGGATTTGTCATTCCGATTGTTGGAGAGGTATCTCTGGGCCCTCTCGGTAATGCACATCACTTAAGCCTTGCAAGCATTGCAACTAATGAATTAGTTGCGGGATGATGTATTACAGAACGAGTAAAGAGACCTTCCGATAACGAGATTGAACTAGGTATTGGATACCGACGATCGAATCTCGGGCAAGTAACATACCGATGACAAAGGGAACAACGTATGTTGTTATGCGGTCTGACCGATAAAGATCTTCGTAGAATATGTAGGAGCCAATATGGGCATCCAGGTCCCGCTATTGGTTATTGACCGGAGACGTGTCTCGGTCATGTCTACATTGTTCTCGAACCCGTAGGGTCCGCACGCTTAAGGTTTCGATGACAGTTATATTATGAGTTTATGAGTTTTGATGTACCGAAGGAGTTCGGAGTCCCGGATGAGATCGGGACATGACGAGGAGTCTCGAAATGGTCGATACGTAAAGATCGATATATTGGACGACTATATTCGGACATCGGAAAGGTTCCGAGTGATTCGGGTATTTTTCGGAGTACCGAGTAGTTACGGGAGAAGCAATGGGCCTTGATGGGCTTTAGTGGGAAGAGGAGAAAGGGCCAAGGGGCTACTGCGCCCCCCCTCCCCTCTGGTCCGAATTGGACTAGGGAAAGGGGGGCCGGCCACCTCTCCTTCTCCTCCACTTCCTTCTCCCTTCCTCCCCTCTTGGTGGACTCCTACTAGGACTTGGAGTCCTAGTAGGACTCCACATCCTGGCGCGCCTCTCCTTGGCCGGCCTCCTCCTCCTCCATCCTTTATATACTGAGGCAAGGGGCACCCCATGGACAGAAGTTGATCCACGTGATCTATTCCTTAGCCGTGTGCGGCGCCCCCAGCCACCATAGTCCTCGATAATATTGTAGCGGTGCTTAGGCGAAGCCCTGCAGCAGTAGTACATCAAGATCATCACCACGCCGTCGTGCTGACGGAACTCTTCCCCGACACTTTGCTGGATCGGAGTCCGGGGATCCTCATCGAGCTGAACGTGTGCTAGAACTCGGAGGTGCCGTAGTTTCGGTGCTTGATCGGTCGGATCGTGAAGACGTACGACTACATCAACCAAACGCTTCCGTTCTCGATCTACTAGGTATGTAGATCATACTCCCCCTCTCGTTGCTATGCATCACATGATCTTGCGTGTGCGTAGGAAATTTTTTGAAATTGCTACGTTCCCCAACAATTATGCCTCTAAGTCGTGCTTCGACACGTAGGAGATATAGCTGCATCGAGGGCGTGACAGATTAGGTGCGGCCGCCTCGATCACTGCGTCACCTTTTTCGCCACGTACCTCGCACGCGACTGTTGCGGGATTTGATTGGGTCGTCCGGACCCACAGGTCGGCCACTCGGAAGCGGCCCCATATAAGGTGTCGGGCCGGGGTTTTCTTTGAACAGTGCATCTTCGTTCTTCTCTTTCTCTCTTGGTTTTCTCCACTGCATTTGCTCCTGCTCCAGCGCCGCCACCCCGTTCGAGCTCTGCTCGCCGCGATGGGGAAGGAGAAGACGGTGGCGTTAGAGCGCGCGAAGAAGGCGACGACGAAGGCGAAGGGGAAGAAGTCCGGCCGGGGCGGATCTTCTTCGAGGGCCGGCCTGCCACCGGGCTGGATCCAGGGCGACTAGATTCGCTCGATGATCCGCCAGGACGACATCGATGACCTAGTCGAGGGGGGGCTGATCCCCCATGAATCGGTGCGACTCTCGGGGAACGAGACCGAGCCGCAGCCACAGGAGGGTGAGCGCGTTCTCCTCACTACTCACGTCGACCGCGGGTTTTCCTTGCCTCCCCACCCATTCTTTTGAGGTTTTTTGAACTTCTTTGGGGCACAACTCCACCACTTTACTCTGAATACCATCGTGTACCTCGCTGCTTTTGTGTCCATGTGTGAGAGCTTCCTGGGCTGTCGGCCACACTAGGGGCTCTTCAAGCACATATTCACATGCCGTTCTCAGTCAGTCAAGAAGGCCAACCCGAGTGATGAGAGGACGCAAGTGATTCAGATGTGCGGGGGTCTTGGGATTCAGATGAGGAGTAAAAGTACTTTCCCAGCCATGATCCTTCGTGAGTCGGTCCGAGGGTGGCAGTCGACCTGGTTCTACTGCAAGGACCAGCCGACTCCGGGTCAATCGACTAGACTTCCCCCCTTTTCCATGGCCCGAGTGGAGAAGCCCTCTGCTTTGAAAGTGATCCCAAAGGAGAAAGTGCAAGTGAAAGTTCTAGTTGAGTGAGTAGTCTAGCTTGTCCGTGACGGGGTAGCCGGTATGGATCTGTTGGAGGTCTTCCTCAGGCGACGCATCCAACCCCTTCAAGCTCGTGACAATCCGATGTGGATGTATTCGGGCACCGACGACACCACTCGGATCCATCCAGAGGAAGTCGACGATGCTATGTTGGAAGGGTGGCTGAAGAGCATCACTCGCAACAAGGACAACCCCAGGGGATCTCGGAGGATTCCTCGTACGAAACCGACAAGGTATGACTCAAAATGGTCGAGTGTATTCTTGATTTATCAATTAGTTGTTTGCTGTCATCCGACTGTCTCCTATCTTGGTTGTTGTCTTCTAGGCCCTGACTTAGATGTACTCGATGCCCAACGGGGAGCAGGAGCAGGACCCAAAGGGAGAAGCGAGTGGAGGTGACAGCGGTGAGTGGCACCCTGACGACGAAGAGGAGGAGGACAGCGACGACCCGAGTGATGAAGAAGAGGTCGACTCTCCTCCTCATAGGGACAAATGATCCAAGCTTTCTCACGACCCAGCAAGTGCCCGCGGCAAAGCGGCCGCGCAAACTGGGCAGTCATCGAAGCGCCCTCGAACGTCTTCTCCAGCGCCGACTGAAAAGGCGTCGAAGCAACCGAAAGCCACGCCGTCCAAACCGCCAAAGGCCTTGCCGAAGATCAAAGTGGCCATCCCCATTGCTTCCGGGTATTAGTTGGACTTGATTTCTTGTTTTAGTATGAATCTGGATTTGAGTCGACTCATTTCGGCAAACATGACCGACTGAATTCTGAAATTTGTAGTGCTGCTACTTCTGGGACCTCCACCCGTCAGTATGAAGATGAGGACATGGAAGATGCGGTCACCTCCAACCCAGGTACAATCCTCGTGATCTTGCTCTCGATTGTTTGGTCGATTAAATTCTGGTGACTCATCTGGGGTCGACTGATTTCTTTGCAGCCCCTTCCAATGTCATTGAGCTTCTGGATGATGACGAGGACGTGCCGCTGAGGCCCAGGAAGAAGAAGGCAACAGCTAACAAGACATCCCAGTCGGAGCCGGCGGCGGAGTGAGTAGTTCAACTGCTCGAAGATGCGAGTAAGGTTTCTGTAACCTTTGCTGATCCAGTGTCGAGTGCGCGTCCTGCATTGTCGACTGCTCCAGAGCTTGTTTCAACCATCCAACTTCATGCCTCGGATCTCCAAGCCGCCGCGTCTGGACCGTCTGTCCCCTTATTTGACACTCATCATGTTCCAGAAAGCCAGTCGGACGCCGCTGCGGAGGCTATTCATCAGGCTGGCATAATGATGGAGCGGGTGAAGGCGGTGCATGAAAATAGTCAGGCTGCTTATGACGCCAACGCGGCTCTTCGAGCCAATGTCTAGGTAAGTCAATCTTCTGACTGAACTTGTTCCTTTTAGGATATGATACCCGAATATTTTCCTTTGTGCAATCTTTCATTGTCTTGCACTTCGAGATTGTACACCCACTGGGTGCAGTCGAGTGGAATCCGAACCAGTGGGGGCACGCCAAGTGCACCCACTGGCTGTAGTCCCCGAGACCGCAGTCGACTGGTGGCAGTCGGTTGGGGTCTGAGCACTTCCCCCTCTTTTTTTTACTCGGCCTGGGCGGACCGACCGAGTGGAATCCAAACCAGTGGGGGCACGCTAAGTGCACCCACTGGGTGTAGTCCCCGAGACCACGGTCGACTGCTGGCAGTCGATTAGGTCTGAGTAGTCTTGAAGTTTTATTCACTCGGAAGTAGATAATCTTTGATCTTGTCGATTGATATGTCCTTTACTCACTGTATAAATCTTGTTCACTTATCCCAAGTTTGCCGAATTTGAGGAAAAGCAAAGGCAACTCAACCTTGACCTGGAGTTGGCTCAGCAGAATTTGAAGAAGGCTTAGGATGAAGTTGCTGGTACGCAAGGTAACGGCCTGTCGACTGCTTATATTGACCATCCTTCAAGTTATCTCTTAATTCTTTTGTTTGATCTAAATGTGTATTTTGCAGAGAAAATGAGGCTGGCCCTGGAGAAGAAGGACTTGGACCTTGCAGCTGCGTAGAAGGAAGCTCAGGAGAAGACTGCCCTTGCTGACCAGAAACTGGCTTCGGTCAGAGCGCTGGAGGAAGAAATCAACAAGCTAAAGTCGTCTCTCACTGAATCCAATCAGGAGGCGACTCGTCTGAAAAAAATATAAAGTGGCTCTGAACGACCAGTTGGAAAGCATGACTCGCAGGAGGAACGATCTGGAGGCTTATCTGGAAGCTCTCGCCAAGAAACTCTTTCTTATGCTCGAAGGTACCCCTTTTTTATCCGACTGTTTTACTGTTTGCAAGTTTGACCTGACCAGTCGACTCATTAACTCCTTGACTCTGCAGAATTTTGCCAAAACTTTGAAGAGGAGACTGGACGGATCGAGACGGTATTGGACCCTATCATTTCTCCAGTCGGCGACAAGGCCGCCGCCATGAATGTGCTTTGACTGGAATCCCGCGTCGCCAGTGTTACAAGTTATCTTGCCCGTCTGAAGGTTGCAGTTTCACGCATCGACTCATTGCTCTGGCCAAGGGCAACGCTTCAGAATGATCTCGAGTCTCCGATGGCTCGACTCAATGTGGTCCCTGGTCGAGTGCAGGAATGGAAGAAGTCCTCTGCTCGATGCGGTGCTGACGTGGCTCTGTCACTGGTCAGGGTCCACTGCAGAGAAGCTCGAGAAGAGAAGCTGGCGGCGATCAAAGTCGCCAACACAAAAAGGCACGACTTCCAGTCCTTCATGGAGACTTTCATTGTTGCTGCCACTCGGATTGCTGATGGGATTGATTTGGACGAGTTCGTCGAGCCTGCAAGTCCTCCTCCTGCCGAGTGAACAAACTTGATACTTAAACTTGCTTTAAATTTGCCTCGGAATGCCGAGTGGTTTTTGTAACCGTTAAACTCCTTCGGGCCTGATGCCCGAGTATTTTTATCTTCGTCCTGAAACTCTTAAGACTTTATATGATCTTGGTTTATCCTCTGCATGTGCTTGCGTTTGCCTTTGAGTGGAATTTATTCTTCACTCGGAATATTTTTGAGATGCAACTCTGAGGGAAATATCTTAGTCGACCTGTGCCTCGTCGTCCTTGCGGATAGGGATGGAATGGACATTGTATTTGTGGCGCAGCTCGGAGGAGAGGTTTGCAGTCGACCTGCACCTCGTCGTCCTTGCGGATAGGGATGGGGCGCACATTGCACTTGTGGCGCAGCTCTGAGGAGAGGTTTGCAGTCGACCTGCACTTCGTCGTCCTTGCGGATAGGGATGGAGCGCACATTGTACTTAGGGCGTAGCTCCGAGGAGAGGTTTGCAGTCGACCTGCACCTCGTCATCCTTGCAGATAGGGATGGAGCGGACATTGTACTTGTGGCGCAACTCTGAGGAGAAGTTTGCAGTCGACCTGCACCTCATCGTCCTTGTGGATAGGGATGGTTTTTCAACTTAGGCGAGTACTATACTGCAGCTAAGCCTCCGAGTGTGAGGTTTGCTCATTGCTCGGTAGGATTTTTGAAACTTAGGTGAGCACTGGGCTGCAGCTAAGCCCCCGAGTGTGAGGTTTGCTCATCACTCGGTAGGATTTTTGAAACTTAGGCATGCACTGGGCTGCTGCTAAGCCCCCGAGTGTGAGGTTTTCTCATCACTCGGTAGGATTTTTGAAACTTAGGCGAGCATTGGGCTGCAGCTAAGCCTCCGAGTGTGAGGTTTGCTCAACACTCGGTAGGATTTTTGAAACTTAGGCGAGCCTTGGGCTGCAGCTAAGCCCTCGAGTGTGAGGTTTTCTCAACACTCGGTAGGATTTTTGGAACTTTAGGTGAGTGCTAGACTGCAATTAAGCCCCCGAGTGAGAGGTTTGTTCACCACTCGGTAGGATTTCAACTTAGGGGAGTACCGGACTGCAGCTAAGCCCCCGAGTGAGAGTGTTTCTCATCACTCGGTAGGATTTTTTCAACTTAGGCGAGTACTGGACTGCAGCTAAGCCTCCGAGTGAGAGACTTGCTCACCACTCGGTGGGATTTTTTCAACTTAGGCGAGTACTGGACTGCAGCTAAGCCTCCGAGTGAGAGACTTGCTCACCACTCGGTAGGATTTTTTCAACTTAGGCGAGTACTGGACTGCAGCTAAGCCTCCGAGTGAGAGACTTGCTCACCACTCGGTAGGATTTTTTCAACTTAGGCGAGTATTGGACTGCAGCTAAGCCCCCGAGTGAGAGACTTGCTCACCACTCGGTAGGATTTTTTTTCAACTTAGGCGAGTACTGGACTGCAGCTAAGCCCCTGAGTGAGAGACTTGATCACCACTCGGTAGGATTTTTTTTCAACTTAGGCGAACAGATTCGCAGCTAAGCCACCCACTAGGGGATTTCAGAAACAAACGTAAGCAATCGACAATCATTTTCAGAAGACTGTAAAAACTCTTGTCTTTGATAAACAAACTACAAAGGTGCTTCTTATTACATCTCAACAGACTGAGTGCTTAAGTATAAAAGGGGCGGAGCAGCTCTGCATTCCAGGCACGCGGCTCGTCTTTCTTGTGCTCAATGTCATAGAGGTGGTACGCTCCATTGTGGAGCACTCTGGTGACAACGAAGGGGCTTTCCCAAGAGGGAGCAAGCTTGTGTGGCTTCTGCTGACCCACTCGGAGAACCAAGTCTCCCTCTTGAAATGCTCGACCCCTCACGTTTCTGGCATGGAATCGACACAGGTCTTGCTGATAGATGGTTGATCGGGTCAAGGCCATCTCTCTTTCTTCTTCCAGGAGATCAACTACATCTTGCCGTGCTTGTTCTGCTTCTTCCTCTAAGAAAAGCTTGACTCGGGGCGCATTGTGGAGCAAGTCACTCGGAAGTACAGCTTCGGCTCCATAAACCAAGAAAAATGGGGTTCTGCCAGTCGACCGATTGGGAGTTGTCCTCAATCCCCACAATACTGATGGAAGTTCATCGACCCAGGCTCCTACTGCGTGTTTGAGGTCACGCATCAGTCGGGGTTTTAGTCCTTTGAGAATCAATCCATTTGCTCTTTCAGCTTGCCCATTCGACTGGGGGTGGGCGACTGAGGCATAGTCGACTCGAGTACCTTGTGAAGCACAGAAAGTTCTGAACTCATCAGAATCAAAGTTTGATCTGTTGTCAGTGATGATGCTGTGTGGAACACCATATCTGAATGTTAACTCTCTGATGAAGCTGACAGCAGTACTGGCATCAAGGTTCTTGATAGGCTTGGCCTCAATCCATTTGGTGAACTTGTCGGCTGCTACAAGAACATGAGTGAATCCACTCCTACCAGTCCTCAGAGGTCCAACCATGTCCAATCGCCAAACAGCAAAGGGCCAAACGAGTGGAATGGTCTTCAAGGCCGACGCAGGCTTGTGAGACATGTTGGAGTAAAACTGGCAACCTTCACACTTGTCGACTATTTGTTGTGCCATCTCATTTGCCCATGGCCAGTAAAATCCCGCTCGGTATGCTTTGGCTACAATGGTCCGAGAGAATGCATGGTGACCACAGGTCCTCGAGTGGATGTCATTGAGGATCACTCGACCTTCTTCAGGTGTTATGCATTTCTGGCAAACTCCAGTCAGACTTTCTCTGAACAATTATCCTCTTATCACAGTAAAGGCTTTAGATCGACGGACGATCTGTCGAGCCTCTTCTTCATCTTCTGGGCCCTTCTAAGAATGTATGCGATATATGGTACTGTCCAATCGGGGGTGATGACCAAAACCTCCATAATCAAATCGACCACGGCTAGAACATCGATTTTAGTCGGATCGGTGGCACTCTTCGGCTGCGGGGGCTCTTCGGTGAAGGGATCTTCTTGAACTGAAGGTGTATGAATGTGCTCCAAGAACACATTGCTGGGAATGGCTTCTCTCTTGGAGCCTATCTTTGCCAGATCATTGGCTGCTCGATTTTTCAGTCGAGGGATGTGATGGAGCTCTAATCCCTCGAATCTCTTTTCTAACTTTCTCACTGCATTGCAATAACCAGTCATAGCTGGGCTTCTGACATCCCATTCCTTCATCACCTGATTGACCACTAAATCCGAGTCGCCATAGACCATGAGGCGACGGACGCCGAGTGAAATGGCCATACGCAACCCGTACAGAAGTGCCTCATATTCAGCTTCATTGTTGGAGGAGTCAAAGTGAATCTGGAGGACATAGCTGAGTTTGTCACCACGGGGGGATACCAACACCACCCTAGCACCGGAACCATTTAGCATCTTGGACCCATCGAAGAACATGGTCCAATGCTCCGGGTGAATTTGGGCCGGAAGTTGCTCTTCGATCCACTCAGCGAGGAAATCAGCTATTGCTTGGGACTTGATAGATTTCTTTGCCTCAAATTTGATGTCCAAGGGAAGGAGTTCAATCGCCCACTTTGCCACTCGACCAGTTGCATCTCTGTTGTTCAGAATCTCAGATAATGGAGCGTAGTTGACGACTGTAATGGAATGATCAGAGAAATAGTGTGCAACCTTCTTCATGGTCATGTAAATCCCATAAACAAGCTTCTGATAGTGTGGGTATCTTTGCTTCGACGGAGTTAGAACTTCAGAAACATAATACACTGGGCGCTGAATTTTATAGGCTTTTCCTTCTTCCTCCCGCTCGACCGTGAGTACTGTACTGACAACTTGTCCAGTGGATGCAATATAAAGCAGTAAAGGCTCTTTGCTGATTGGTGCAGCAAGCACCGGCTGGGTGGAAAGCAGGGCTTTGAGCTCTGCAAACGCTAGATCAGCTTCGGGAGTCCACTCGAACTTATCAGACTTCTTCATCAGTCGGTAAAGAGGCAATGCCTTTTCACCGAGGCGAGAAATGAATCGACTCAAGGCGGCCAAACAACCAGTAAGCTTCTGAACATCGTGCACACGCACAGGGCATTTCATCCAAAGTATAGCACCAACTTTCTCTGGGTTAGCATCGATCCCTCGTTCGGAAACGAGGAAACCGAGTAACTTTCCGCTAGGAACTCCAAATGTGCACTTTGATGGATTAAGCTTGATATCATACCTTCTGAGATTGGCAAAGGTTTCGGCAAGGTCAGCCAGCAGGTCGGAACCTTTACGTGACTTGACCACAATGTCATCCATGTATGCTTCCACATTTCGACTGATTTGAGTGAGCAGACACTTCTGGATTATCCTCATGAATGTGGCTCCGGCGTTCTTCAAGCCGAATGGCATAGTGACATAACAGAAGCATCCGAATGGAGTGATGAAAGCCGTTTTTATCTCATCGGGTCCATACAGTCGGATCTGATGGTACCCGGAATAGGCATCCAAAAAGGACAAACGCTCACACCCCGCAGTCGAGTCGACAATTTGGTCGATGCGGGCGAGAGGAAAATGATCTTTCGGGCATGCCCGATTGATATGCTTGAAGTCAATGCACATGCGAAGTGAATCATCCTTCTTGGGGACCATGAAAACATTGGCAAGCCACTCGGAGTGGTAAATCTCAGATGAACTCAGCTGTCAGGAGCCGAGCCACTTCCTCGCCAATTGCTTTTCTCTTCTGAATGGCGGACCGTCGGAGATGTTCCTTGACTGGTTTTACTTTTGGTTCGACTCGCAAATGATGCTCAGCCAGTCCCCTGGGTACACCCGGCATGTCAGAAGGTTTCCATGCAAAGATGTCCCAGTTCTCATAGAGGAACTGGATGAGCGCTTCTTCCTATTTGCTGTCCAGCGTTGTTGACATATGGGTCGGAGCGGCATTGGGGTCGGCCCGGTGAATATGAATCGGCTTCGTTTCACCGGACGACTGAAATGCAGAATCTGTGGCAGGCTTCTTGGCTCGCAGCAAATCACTCGAATCTGCATTCTTCTGATACTCTTGTAGTTCTACTACTGTCATCTGTGCATCGGCAATTTTTGAGCCCTTTTGGAAGCATTCTTCCACCTTCTGCCGATTACCAGTGACAGTGATTACTCCTCTAGGACCAGGCATCTTCAATTTGAGATACACGTAACATGGTCGAGCCATAAAACGTGCATAAGCGGGCCTACCCAGAATAGCATGGTAAGCACTCTTGAAATCCACTACTTCAAATGTCAACTTTTCCTTGCGGTAATTCTTGGAATCACCCAAAACCACATCAAGGGCGATCTGGCCGAGTGACCGAGCTTTCTTGCCAGGTATAACGCCATGGAAACTCATGTTGCTTTCACTAAGCTTGGACATCGGAATGCCCATTCCCTTCAAAGTTTCAGCATAAAGGATATTCAGGCCACTGCCACCATCCATCAGCACTTTAGTCAGTCGAGTGCCTTCAACTACTGGGTCGACCACCAGTGCTTGCCTCCCAGGGGTGGCTATATGAGCTGGATGGTCCGACTGGTCGAATGTGATGGCAGTCTGGGACCACTTCAGATAACTGGGTGTTGCAGGAGCAACCATGTTTACTTCTCTGTTAATAACTTTCAACCGACTTTCGCTTTCAACATCAGCAAAAATCATCAGAGTGGAATTGACATTGGGAAAACCATCATCATCTTCTTCTCTATCCTCACCTCCGTCCGACTCCTTTTCCTTTTCCTTGGGTTGTTTCTCTCAGAACTGCTGGATCAGGAAACGACACTGTCGAGTGGTGTGTTTAGGGTAAATGATATTCCCATCTTCATCTTTTTTTGGTATGAATATGGCATGGTAAATCCAACACATCATTCCCATCTTTATCCTTAACTTTCTTGGGAGTCCAGGGCCCTTTGGGCTTCCCTTTGAACTTTCCTTGGGCAACAGCTAAAGCTTCACCAGGAGCAGCTGGTTTGGCCTTTCGCTTCTGTTTCCGACTGAAATTCCCTCCTTCGGTTTCTTGGGTGACTGTTTTGTGTTCGCCGCTCCAGAGTCGGTCTTCCTCTTCACCATTGGCATATTTGGTGGCAATCTCCATCATCCGAGTCAAAGTCATATCTCCTGTCCGACCGAATTTCAGATTCAACTCCCGATACTTAATGCCTTCCTTGAAGGCACAAAGTGCTTGGTGATCTGACACATTCTCCACTGTGTGGTGCAACGTGATCCGTCTCTGGATATAATCCCTCAAGGTTTCATTCGGTTTCTGGACACAACACTGCAATTCTGTCAACCCTGTCGGCCTTTTGCAAGTGCCTTTAAAGGTCCTAACAAACACTCGAGCAAGTTCCTCCCAACTGTATATGCTGCCAGGAGCCAACTGATTCAACCACGCTCTGGCTGAGCCCTCCAACATCAAGGGGAGGTGCTTCATAGCCACATCATCATTGCCGCTACCAATCTGCACAGCCACTCAGTAGTCCTCAAGCCAAGTGTCTAGCTTGGACTCGCTGGTGAACTTGCTGACACCAGTCGCCAACCTGAAGTTGGGAGGGATCACTGCTGCTCTGATGGTTCTGTTGAAACACTCGGGTCCTGAAACATGCACCCTGCTTCCAGTCGGATGATCTCTATCATGGCCTTCTCTGTGAGCCCTGTTACTATCGACCAGACCTTGCTCTCTGGGGTCGACCGGAATTCTTCGTTCGCCGCTGTGGGGGCGCCTGTCATCTTGCCGCCGAGGCACGTATGACCCACTCCTCGGAGGAGGCGTGGGCACTCGACGACGGTCATCGTGGTCGAGTCGATGATCATACTTCTCGCGGTTCCTATACTGATCATGCTAGTGCCCACGTTCCTCAAGCCGCGGAGGCGATCTTGGGCTGTGAGCAGACTGGACATTATCTGCCACCATAGATCTGCTATGAATCCTATTCTGCGACTGAGATACCGCTCGGTTCTGCTCTCCCGCTGCCCGGAGTAAAGCCCGGATTTGCATCAAACCTCGGCCAGCTTCTGACTGGGAAGGTTGAATTGACTCTGCTATTCGAGCTGCAGCTGTAAGATTATGGATCGGAGTTCGGTATACCTGAGTCCGAGGCGGAAAAAGTTGTCGTCGACTGGACTCTGGAATCCGCTGCCGAGCACGCTCGTCGAGTGCGCGCTGGAGGTTCTCCAGACGAGTGCGCTCAGCCAAGTTGGCCAGGCGCTCCTCCTCCAAGGCATGCGCCTCAGGGGTTTCTCCAACGATAGGAGTGTGAAGGGCATCCATATTACGGCGGCAAAGATCTTCCCTCCACTGCGAAGAGAGGGGTTTGGGGCGGTACTGCTCGTGGACATGTGATGGGTCACCGACGCCATCGCCACCGTCTTCACGGGTGAAGCCAGGAGGCCTGCATGGTCCATTGACCATCAAGACTTCTGCCGGGGGGTCGCTGTTGTCGCACTCGGACGCAGTCTCAACGGAGCCGGACGACAGATCGAACAGGCCGTAGAGAGTTTCATCGGGCTCGATTGCCGCGATTTGTGGGGTGGCCGATTGGCGGGCCACCGCATGCCTCACCCACCGCTGAAGCCGCGATCGACCGGATCGCTGGCGCCGGCGAACAATGGAAAGCGAGGTTGCCGTAGAAGCCGACTGATACTGAGTCGACGGCTGCCAAAGAAGGACGCCGCGGACGCATGCACGGAAGTGCGTCGCCCCGCGGATGGGGAGCTCCTCGACGTCGAGTGGAGCCTCGTGGAGCCAAGCGGAGTCGTCGGCGATGAAGACAAGTGCGCCAAGATGGATCTCGCGGCCTTCAGCCAATCCCCCGCCGAAAACCATGATGACGGAAATCGAAAAAATCGCAACTTCTCCAACAAACTGCTAATACACCTGCCCCAAGGTGGGCGCCAACTGTCGTGGATCTAAGACTGACAGTAGAATAGGGGGGGTAGGTATGAGGAGGCAAGATCCTAGCTGTGGAGTAGTTGTACGCACGAGTTTACGAGTTCAGGCCCTTCTCGGAGGAAGTAACAGCCCTACGTCTCGGTGCCTTGAGGCGGTCGACTGGATTATATGCGTGTGCGAGTTTACAAAAGATGCGAATGTTGGGTTTCGTAGTAATTTCAAAAAATTTCCTACGCACACGCAAGATCATGTGATGCATAGCAAAGAGAGGGGGGAGTGTGATCTACATACCTAGTAGATCGACAACAGAAGCGTTTGGTTGATGTAGTCGTACGTCTTCACGATCCGACCGATCAAGCACCGAAACTACGGCACCTCCGAGTTCTAGCACACGTTCAGCTCGATGACAATCCCCGGACTCCGATCCAGCAAAGTGTCGGGGAAGAGTTCCGTCAGCACGACGGCATGGTGACGATCTTGACGTACTACTGCTGCAGGGCTTCGCCTAAGCACTGCTACAATATTATCGAGGACTATGGTGGCTGGGGGCGCCGCACACGGCTAAGGAATAGATCACGTGGATCAACTTGTGTGTCTCTAGGGTGCCTCTGCCTCAGTATATAAAGGACCAAAGGGGGGAAGGCTGGCCGGCCACATAGGGCACGCCAGGAGAGTCCTACTCCCTCTGGGAGTAGGATCCCCCCCCCCAATCCTAGTTGGAATAGGACTTGTGGAGGGGGGAAAAGAGAGAGGGGGGCCGGCCCCCTCTCCTTGTCCAATTCGGACCAAGGGAGGGGAGGGGCGCGCGGCCCATGTAGAGCTGCCTCTTCTCTTTTCCACTAAGGCCCATCATGGCCCACTTAGCTCCCGGGGGGTTCTGGTAACCTCCCGGTACTCCGGTAAAATCCCGATTTCACCCGGAACACTTCCGATATCCAAACATAGGCTTCCAATATATCAATCTTTATGTCTCGACCATTTCGAGACTCCTCATCATGTCCGTGATCACATCCGGGACTCCGAACAACCTTCGGTACATCAAAATGCATAAACTCATAATATAATTGTCATCGTAACCTTAAGCGTGCGGACCCTACGGGTTCGAGAACAATGTAGACATGACCGAGACATGTCTCCAGTCAATAACCAATAGCGGGACCTGGATGCCCATATTGGCTCCTACATATTCTACGAAGATCTTTATCGGTCAGACCGCATAACAACATACGTCGTTCCCTTTGTCATCGGTATGTTACTTGCCCGAGATTTGATCGTCGGTATCTCAATACCTAGTTCAATCTCGTTACCGGCAAGTCTCTTTACTCGTTCCATAATACATCATCTCGCAACTAACTCATTAGTTGCAATGCTTGCAAGGCTTATGTGATGTGCATTACCGAGAGGGCCCAGAGATACCTCTCCGACAATCGGAGTGACAAATCCTAATCTCGAAATACGCCAACCCAACATGTACCTTTGGAGACACTTGTAGAGCACCTTTATAATCACCCAGTTACGTTGTGACGTTTGGTAGCACACAAAGTGTTCCTCCGGCAAATGGGAGTTGCATAATCTCATAGTCATAGGAACATGTATAAGTCATGAAGAAAGCAATAGCAACATACTAAACGATCGGGTGCTAAGCTAATGGAATGGGTCATGTCAATCAGATCATTCACCTAATGATGTGATCCCATTAATCAAATAACAACTCTTTGTCCATGGTTAGGAAACATAACCATCTTTGATTAACGAGCTAGTCAAGTAGAGGCATACTAGTGACACTCTGTTTGTCTATGTATTCACACATGTATTATGTTTCCGGTTAATACAATTCTAGCATGAATAATAAACATTTATCATGAAATAAGGAAATAAATAATAACTTTATTATTGCCTCTAGGGCATATTTCCTTCAGTCTCCCACTTGCACTAGAGTCAATAATCTAGATCACATCACCATGTGATTAACATCGATAGTTCACATCATCATGTGATTAACACCCATAGTTCACATCGCCATGTGACCAACACCCAAAGGGTTTAATAGATTCAGTAATCTAGTTCACATCGCTATGTGATTAACACCCAAAGAATACTAAGGTGTGATCATGTTTTGCTTGTGAGAGAATCTTAGTCAACGGGTGTGCCACATTCAGATCCGCATGTATTTTGCAAATTTCTATGTCAACAATGCTCTGCATGGAGCTACTCTAGCTAATTGCTCCCACTTTCAATATGTATCTAGACCGAGACTTAGAGTCATCTAGATTAGTGTCAAAACTTGCATCGTCGTAACCCTTTACGACGAACCTTTTTTTTACTTCCATAATCGAGAAACATATCCTTATTCCACTAAGGATAATTTTGACCGCTGTCCAGTGATCTATTCCTAGATCACTATTGTACTCCCTCTCTTAACACAGTGTATGGTATACAATAGATCTGGTACACAGCATGGCATACTTTATAGAACCTATGACTGAGGCATAGGGAATGACTTTATTCTCTTTCTATCTTCTGCCGTGGTCGGGCTTTGAGTCTTACTCAACTTCACACCTTGTAACACAGGCAAGAACTCTTTCTTTGACTGCTCCATTTTGAACTACTTCAAAATCTTGTCAAGGTTTGTACTTATTGAAAAAACTTATCAAGCGTCTTGATCTATCTCTATAGATCTTGATGCTCAATATGTAAGCAGCTTCATCGAGGTCTTTCTTTGAAAAACTCCTTTCAAACACTCCTTTATGCTTTGCAGAATAATTCTACATTATTTCCGATCAACAATATGTCATTCACATATACTTATCGGAAACGATGTAGTGCTTCCACTCACTTTCTTGTAAATACAGGCTTCACCGTAAGTCTGTATAAAACTATATGCTTTGATCAACTTATCAAAGCATATATTCCAACTCCGAGATGCTTGCACCAGTCCATAAATGGATCGCTGGAGCTTGCATATTTTGTTACCACCTTTAGGATTGACAAAACCTTCTTGTTGCATCACATACAACTCTTCTTTAATAAATCCATTAAGGAATGCAGTTTTGTTTATCCATTTGCCAGATTTCATAAAATGCGGCAATTGCTAACATGATTCGGACAGATTTAAGCATAGATACGAGTGACAAACTCTCATCGTAGTCAACACCTTGAACTTGTCGAAACCCTTTTGCGACAATTCTAGCTTTGTAGATAGTAACACTACTATCAGCGTCCGTCTTCCTCTTGAAGATCCATTTATTTTCTATGGCTTGCCGATCATCGGGCAAGTCAACCAAAGTCCATACTTTGTTCTCATACATGGATCCCATCTCAGATTTCATGGCCTCAAGCCATTTTGCGGAATCTGGGCCCATCATCGCTTCCTCATAGTTCGTAGGTTCTTCATGGTCAAGTAACATGACCTCCAGAATAGGATTATCGTACCACTCTGGTGCGGATCTCACTCTGGTTTACCTACGAGATTCAGTAGTAACTTGATCTGAAGTTACATGATCATCATCATTAGCTTCCTCACTAATTGGTGTAGTAGTCATAGGAACAGATTTCTGTGATGAACTATTTTCCAATAAGGGAGAAGGTACAATTACCTTATCAAGTTTTCTATTTTCCTCCCACTCACTTCTTTCGAGAGAAACTCCTTCTCTAGAAAGGATCCATTCTTAGCAACGTATGTCTTGCCTTCGGATCTGTGATAGAAGGTGTACCCAACTATCTCCTTTGGGTATCCTATGAAGACATATTTCTCCGATTTGAGTTTGAGCTTATCGAGATGAAACTTTTTCACATAAGCATCGCAACTCCAAACTTTAAGAAACGACAGCTTAGGTTTCTTGCCAAACCATAGTTCACACGGTGTCGTCTCAACGGATTCAGATGGTGCCCTATTTAACGTGAATGCAGCTGTCTCTAATGCATAACCCCAAAACGATAGTGGTAGATCGGTAAGAGACATCATAGATCGCACTATATCTAATAAAGTACGGTCATGACGTTCGGACACACCATTACACTATGGTGTTCCAGGTGGTGTGAGTAGTGAAACTATTTCACATTGTTTTAATTGAAGGCCAAACTCGTAACTCAAATATTTTACCTCTGCGATCATATCGTAGAAACTTTTATTTTCTTGTCACGATGATTTTCCACTTCACTCTGAAATTCTTTGAACTGTTCAAATGTTTCAGACTTATGTTTCATCAAGTAGATATCCCCATATCTGCTCAAATCATCTGTGAAGGTCAAAAAATAATGATACCTGCTGCAAGCCTTAATATTCATCGGACCACAAACATCAGTATGTATGATTTCCAACAAATCTGTTGCTTGCTTCATTGTTCCGGAGAACGGCGTTTTAGTCATCTTGCCCATAAGGCATGGTTCACAAGCTTCAAGTGATTCATAATCAAGTGATTCCAAAAGCCCATCAGCATGGAGTTTCTTCATGCGCTTTACACCAATATGACCTAAACGGCAGTGCCACAAATAAGTTGCACTATCATTATTAACTTTGCATCTTTTGGTTTCAATATTATGAATATGTGTATCACTACGATCGAGATCCAATGAACTTGTTTCATTGGGTGTATGACCATCGAAGGTTTTATTCATGTAAACAGAACAACAATTATTCTCTGACTTTAATGAATAACCGTATTGCAATAAACATGATCAAATCATATTCATGCTCAACGCAAAAACCAAATAACACATATTTAGGTTCAACACTAATCCCGAAAGTATAGGGGAGTGTGCGATGATGATCATATCAATCTTGGAACTACTTCCAACACACATCGTCACTTCACCCTTAACTAGTCTCTGTTTATTCTACAACTCCTGTTTCAAGTTACTACTCTTAGCAACTGATCCAGTATCAAATACTGAGGAGTTGCTATAAACACTAGTAAAGTACACATCAATAACATGTATATCAAATATACTTTTGTTCACTTTGCCATCCTTCTTATCCGCCAAATACTTGGGGCAGTTCCGCTTCCAGTGACCAGTTCCTTTGAAGTAGAAGCACTTAGTCTCAGGCTTAGGACCAGACTTGGGCTTCTTCACTTGAGCAGCAACTTGTTTGCCGTTCTTCTTGAAGTTCCCCTTCTTCCCTTTGCCCTTTTCTTGAAACTAGTGATCTTGTCAACCATCAACACTTGATGCTCTTTCTTGATTTCTACCTTCATCGATTTCATCATCATGAAAAGCTCGGGATTCGTTTTCGTCATCCCTTGCATACTATAGTTCATCATGAAGTTCTACTAACTTGGTGATGGTGACTAGAGAATTCTGTCAATCACTATCTTATCTGGAAGATTAACTCCCACTTGATTCAAGCGATTGTAGTACCCAGACAATCTGAGCACATGCTCACTAGTTGAGCGATTCTCCTCCATCTTTTAGCTATAGAACTTGTTGGAGACTTCATATCTCTCAACTCGGGTATTTGCTTGAAATATTAACTTCAACTCCTGGAACATCTCATATGGTCCATGACGTTCAAAACGTCTTTGAAGTCCCGATTCTAAGCCGTTAAGCATGGTGCACTAAACTATCAAGTAGTCATCATATTGAGCTAGCCAAACGTTCATAACGTCTGCATCTGCTCCTGCAATAGGTCTGTCACCTAGCGGTGCATCAAGGACATAATTCTTCTATGCAGCAATGAGGATAAACCTCAGATCACGGATCCAATCCGCATCATTGCTACTAACATCTTTCAACACAATTTTTCTCTAGGAACATATCAAAATAAACATATGAAAGCAATAACGCGAGCTATTGATCTACAACATAATTTGCAAAATACTACCAGGACTAAGTTCATGATAAATTTAAGTTCAATTAATCATATTACTTAAGAACTCCCACTTAGATAGACATCCCTCTAATCCTCTAAGTGATCACGTGATCCAAATCAACTAAACCATGTCCGATCATCACGTGAGATGGAGTAGTTTCATTGGTGAACATCATTATGTTGATCATATCTACTATATGATTCACGCTCGACCTTTCGGTCTCCGTGTTCCGAGGCCATATCTGTATATGCTTGGCTCGTCAAGTATAACCTGAGTATTCCGCGTGTGCAACTGTTTTGCACCCGTTGTATTTGAACGTAGAACCTATCACACCCGATCATCACGTGGTGTCTCAGCACGAAGAACTTTCACAATGGTGCATACTCAGGGAGAACACTTCTTGATAATTTAGTGAGAGATCATCTTATAATGCTACCGTCAATCAAAGCAAGATAAGATGCATAAAACATAAACATCACATGCAATCAATATAAGTGATATGATATGGCCATCATCATCTTGTGCTTGTGATCTCCATCTCTAAAGCACCGTCGTGATCACCATCGTCACTGGCGTGACACCTTGATCTCCATCGTAGCATCATTGTCGTCTCGCCAAGCTTGTGCTTCTATGACTATCGCTACCGTTTAGTGATAAAGTAAAGCATTACATCGCGGTTGCATTGCATACAATAAAGCGACAACCATATGGCTCCTGCCGGTTGCCGATAACTCGGTTACAAAACATGATCATCTCATACAATAAAATTCAGCATCATGTCTTGACCATATCACATCACAACATGCCCTGCAAAAATAAGTTAGACGTCCTCTACTTTGTTGTTGCAAGTTTTACGTGGCTGCTACGGGCTTGAGTAAGAACCAATCTCACCTACGCATCAAAACCACAACGATAGTTTGTCAATTTGACTCCGTTTTAACCTTCGCAAGGACCGGGCGTAGCCACACTTGGTTCAACTAAAGTTGGAGAAACTGTCACCCACAAGCCACCTCTGTGCAAAGCACGTCGGGAGAACCGGTCTCGCGTAAGCGTACGCGTAATGTCGGTCTGGGCCGCTTCATCCAACAATACCGCCGAACCAAAGTATGACATGCTGGTAGGCAGTATGACTTATATCACCCACAACTCACTTGTGTTCTACTCGTGCATATAACATCAACATATAAAACCTAGGCTCGGATGCCACTGTTGGGTTTCGTAGTAATTTCAAAAAAATTCCTACGCACACGCAAGATCATGTGATGCATAGCAACGAGAGGGGGGAGTGTGATCAACATACCTAGTAGATCGACAACGGAAGCGTTTGGTTGATGTAGTCGTACGTCTTCACGATCCGACCGATCAAGCACCGAAACTACGGCACCTCCGAGTTCTAGCACACGTTCAGCTCGATGACGATCCTCGGACTCCGATCCAGCAAAGTGTCAGGGAAGAGTTCCATCAGCACGACGGCGTGGTGACGATCTTGACGTACTACTGCTGCAGGGCTTCGCCTAAGCACTGCTACAATATTATCGAGGACTATGGTGGCTGGGGGCACCGCACACGGCTAAGGAATAGATCACGTGGATCAACTTGTGTGTCTCTAGGGTGCCTCTGCCTCAGTATATAAAGGACCAAAGGGGGGAAGGCTGGCCGGCCACATAGGGCGCGCCAGGAGAGTCCTACTCCCTCTGGGAATAGGATTCCCCCCCCCCCCCAATCCTAGTTGGAATAGGACTTGTGGAGGGGAGAAAAGAGAGAGAGGGGCCGGCCCCCTCTCCTTGTCCAATTCGGACCAAGGGAGGGGAGGGGCGCGCGGCCCATGTAGAGCTGCCTCTTCTCTTTTCCACTAAGGCCCATCATGGCCCATTTAGCTCCCGGGGGGTTCTGGTAACCTCCCGGTACTCCGGTAAAATCCCGATTTCACCCGGAACACTTCCGATATCCAAACATAGGCTTCCAATATATCAATCTTTATGTCTCGACCATTTCGAGACTCCTCGTCATGTCCGTGATCACATCCGGGACTCCGAACAACCTTCGGTACATCAAAATGCATAAACTCATAATATAACTGTCATCATAACCTTAAGCGTGCGGACCCTACGGGTTCGAGAACAATGTAGACATGACCGAGACATGTCTCCAGTCAATAACCAATAGCGGGACCTGGATGCCCATATTGGCTCCTACATATTCTACGAAGATCTTTATCGGTCAGACCGCATAACAACATACGTCGTTCCCTTTGTCATCGGTATGTTACTTGCCCGAGATTTGATCGTCGGTATCTCAATACCTAGTTCAATCTCGTTACCGGCAAGTCTCTTTACTCGTTCCGTAATACATCATCTCGCAACTAACTCATTAGTTGTAATGCTTGCAAGGCTTATGTGATGTGCATTACCGAGAGGGACCAGAGATACCTCTCCGACAATCGGAGTGACAAATCCTAATCTCGAAATACGCCAACCCAACATGTACCTTTGGAGACACCTGTAGAGCACCTTTATAATCACCCAGTTACGTTGTGACGTTTGGTAGCACACAAAGTGTTCCTCCGGCAAACGGGAGTTGCATAATCTCATAGTCATAGGAACATGTATAAGTCATGAAGAAAGCAATAGCAACATACTAAACGATCGGGTGCTAAGCTAATGGAATGGGTCATGTCAATCAGATCATTCACCTAATGATGTGATCCCGTTAATCAAATAACAATTCTTTGTCCATGGTTAGGAAACATAACCATCTTTGATTAACGAGCTAGTCAACTAGAGGCATACTAGTGACACTCTGTTTGTCTATGTATTCACACATGTATTATGTTTCCGGTTAATACAATTCTAGCATGAATAATAAACATTTATCATGAAATAAGGAAATAAATAATAACTTTATTATTGCCGCTAGGGCATATTTCCTTCAGCGAACCCCCGTCCTGGAGGATGGGGTGGCTTATATAGAGTGTGCCAGGACCCCAGCTCCCCTTCGTTATGTGGGGTTTAATGTACATAAGAAGGAGTGTTACAGGAAACGTCCGTATTAAAGTGCTATAAATGATAGTTAAGTCTATGAGTAAACGTCCGACCGTTGCTGTGCAGAGTGACTTCAAATCTTCTATTTGTCGAGTGACTTCTGTGACGGTCGAGTGACATTGACTCTTCCGAGTGGAATGTCTCTAGTCGAGTGGATGATGGTACCCTTTGAATGCTGCTGGCTTTGGGGTGATGTCCTTGGGGGGAAGTCTAGGTCAGGCCTATGACCCTACCCTAGGTACATAGCTTCATCAGGCACCTCGTGTGTTCTCCGGACTCCGTTTTCTTGCACGATACTTCTTTTGGTCTATAAAAATTCATTATACAATCTCCCGAAGGTTTTGAGCACCGTATCACGCAAATATCCTCTGCCTTTGTTTCGAGCTGTTCCTACTGCAGATTAGAGAAATATGTCGTCCCAGGATTCGGAAGGAGAAAGCTATGTGGCTGATTACCTTGCAGATCCTAAGGTCTATGGGGACGTGGAACATTGTGGTTGGACTACGGAAGAAGAAGAGGACTATGAACCCAAGGGAAAGGAGGAGACGAGCTCAGATGAAGATGAAGTCCCATAACCTTAACCTCGAGACATGCATGTGGAGTTCAAAAAGTCAAGCCTCCCTGATAGAGCAAAGAAACCTAAGATCGAGTTTATCCCTTTTCACCTCTTGCAGGAAAACAAACAGGAATTATGCAAGAAGATATTAAGCCTTAAGCAGGAGATCGATGATCTAAGGGATCAAAATTCTGTCCTCAAGCGCAAATTAAGGAAGAAGCCTACGCCATCAACAAAACCAACACCTTCTTCACCGACAAAGAAGAACTGAGCATCGGGTATGGGCACTCCCCTTGGCAACTGCCAAGCTTGGGGGAGTGCCCCGGTATCGTATCACCATCACAACTTTTATCTTTACCATTTTTCTTAGTTCGATCCTTTTGATAATATCTTGATCTAGTAGAATAAAGTTTTAGTATGATCTAGTTGTGAGTTTTGCTTTATGATCCTTCTATGTAATCGAGTCCGTGAGCTATATATAATAAAGATTAGTGTTGAGTCAAGGGATTTATTATTTTGCTATGATCTTGAGGTAATAAAATAAGAGAAGAAATAAAAAGAAACAAAGAGATCATATGGATCTTATGGAAAGTAATGAGCTCACATATAAAGAGTATGATGAATCAAAGTTGTTGAGAGTTGACAAACATAGTTTTGGTCATCGTTGCAATTAATAGGAAGTAATAAAGAAAGAGAGGTTTTCACAGATCCGAAGGCAAGCTATTCGTTGCTAGGAATGGATCCTTTCTAGAGAAGGAGTTTCTCTCGAAAGAAGTGAGTGGGAGGAAAGTAGAACTTGATAAGGTAATTGTACCTTCTCCCTTATTGGAAAGTAGTTCATCACAGAAATCTGTTCCTGTGACTACTACACCAATTAGTGAGGAAGCTAATGATAATGATCATGTAACTTCAGATCAAGTTACTACCAAATCTCGTAGGTTAACCAGAGTGAGATCCGCACCAGAGTGGTACGGTAATCTTGTTCTGGAGGTCATTCTACTTGACCATGACGAACCTACGAACTATGAGGAAGCGATGATGAGCCCAGATTCCGCAAAATGGCTTGAAGCCATGAAATCTGAGATAGGATCCATGTATAAGAACAAAGTATGGACTTTGGTTGACTTTCCCGATGGTCGGCAAGCAATTGAGAATAAATGGATCTTCAAGAGGAAGGCGGACGCTGATAGTAGTGTTATTATCTACAAAGCTAGAATTGTCGCAAAAGGTTTTCGACAAGTTCAAGGTGTTGACTATGATGAAAGTTACTCACTCATATCTATGCTTAAGTCTGTCTGAATCATGTTAGTAATTGCCGCATTTTATGAAATCTGGCAAATGGATAAACAAAACTACATTCCTTAATGGATTTATTAAAAAGAGTTGTATATGATGCAACCAGAAGGTTTTGTCAATCCTAAAGGTGCTAAGAAAATATGCAAGCTCCAGCGATCCATCTATGGACTGGTGCAAGCATCTCGGAGTTGGAATATACGCTTTGATAAGTTGATCAAAGCATATAGTTTTATACAGACTTGCGGTGAAGCCTGTATTTACAAGAAAGTGAGTGGGAGCACTACAACATTTCTGATAAGTATATGTGTATGACATATTGTTGATCGGAAATAATGTAGAATTATTCTGCAAAGCATAAAGGAGTGTTTGAAAGGATTTTTTCAACGAAAACCTCGGTGAAGCTGCTTACATATTGAGCATCAAGATCTATAGAGCTAGATCAAGATGCTTGATAAGTTTTTTCAATGAGTACATACCTTGACAAGATTTTGAAGTAGTTCAAAATGGAACAGTCAAAGAAAGAATTCTTGCCTGTGTTACAAGGTGTGAAATTGAGTAAGACTCAAAGCCCGACCACGGCAGAAAATAGAATGAGAATGAAAGTCATTCCCTATGCCTTGGCCATAGGTTCTATAAAGTATGCCATGCTGTGTACCAGCCCTATTATATACCCTACACTAATTTTGGCAAGGGAGTACAATAGTGATCTAGGAGTAGATCACTGGACAACGGTCAAAATTATCCTTAGTGGAATAAGGATATGTTTCTCGATTATGGAGGTGACAAAAGGTTCGTCGTAAAAGGGTTACGTCGATACAAGTTTTGGCACTGATCCGAATGACTCTTAGTCTTCATCTGGATACATATTGAAAGTGGGAGCAATTAGCTAAAATAGCTCCGTGCAGAGCATTGTAGACATAGAAAATTGCAAAATACTTACGGATCTGAATATGGCAGACCCGTTGACTAAACTTCTCTCACAGGCAAAACATGATCACACCTTAGTACTCTTTAGGTGTTAATCACATAGCAATATGAACTAGATTACTGACTCTAGTAAACCCTTTGGGTGTTGGTCACATATCGATGTGAACTATGGGTGTTAACCACATAAAGATGTGAACTATTGATGTTAGATCACATGGCGATGTGAACTAGATTATTGACTCTAGTGCAAGTGGGAGACTGAAGGAAATATGCCCTAGAGGTAATAATAAAGTTATTATTTATTTCCTTATTTCATGATAAATGTTTATTATTCATGCTAGAATTGTATTAACCGGAAACATAATACATGTGTGAATACATAGACAAACAGAGTGTCACTAGTATGCATCTACTTGACTAGCTCATTAATCAAAGATGGTTATGTTTCCTAACCATAGACAAAGAGTTGTTATTTGATTAACGGGATCACATCATTAGGAGAATGATGTGATTGACTTGACCCATTCCGTTAGCTTAGCACTTGATCGTTTAGTATGTTGCTATTGCTTTCTTCATGACTTATACATGTTCCTATGACTATGAGATTATGCAACTCCCGTTTGCCGGAGGAACACTTTGTGTGCTACCAAACGTCACAATGTAACTGGGTGATTATAAAGGAGCTCTACAGGTGTCTCCAAAGGTAAATGTTGGGTTGGCGTATTTCGAGATTAGGATTTGTCACTCCGATTGTCGGAGAGGTATCTCTGGGCCCTCTCGGTAATGCACATCACACAAGCCTTGCAAGCATTGCAACTAATGAGTTAGTTGCGAGATGATGTATTACGTAACGAGTAAAGAGACTTGCCGGTAATGAGATTGAACTAGGTATTGAGATACCGACGATCGAATCTCGGGCAAGTAACATACCGATGACAAAGGGAACAACGTATGTTGTTATGCGGTCTGACCGACAAAGATCTTCGTAGAATATGTGGGAGCCAATATGAGCATCCAGGTTCCGCTATTGGTTATTGACCGGAGACATGTCTCGGTCATGTCTACATTGTTCTCGAACCCGTAGGGTCCGCACGCTTAAGGTTTCGATGACAGTTATATGAGTTTATGAGTTTTTGATGTACCGAAGTTAGTTGGGAGTCCCGGATGTGATCATGGACATAACGAGGAGTCTCGAAATGGTCGAGACATAAAGATTGATATATTGGACGGCTATATTCGGACACCGGAAGTGTTCCGGGTGATTTCGGAGAAAACCAGAGTGCCGGAGGGTTACCGGAACCCCCCGGGAGAAGTAATGGGCCATATGGGCCTTAGTGGAGAGAGAGAAGGGCAGCCAGGGTGGGCCGCGCGCCTCCTCCCCCTGGTCCGAATTGGACTAGGAGAGGGGGGGGCGGCGCCCCCCTTTCCTTCTCCCTCCCCACTTCCTTTCCCCCTCCTAGTAGGAGTCCTACTCCTACTAGGAGGAGGACTCCTCCTTGGCGCACCAATAGGGCCGGCCGGCCTCCTCCCCTTGCTCCTTTATATACGGGGGCAGGGGGCACCCCTAGACACACAAGTTGATCCTCGTGATCGTTTTCTTAGCCGTGTGCGGTGCCCCCTTCCACCATATACCTCGATAATATTGTAGTGGTGCTTAGGCGAAGCCCTGCGATAGTTGAACATCAAGATCGTCACCACGCCGTCGTGCTGACGGAACTCTTCCCCGACACTTTGCTGGATCGGAGTCCGGGGATCGTCATCGAGCTGAACGTGTGCTAGAACTCGGAGGTGCCGTAGTTTCGGTGCTTGATCGATCGGGCCGTGAAGACGTACGACTACATCAACCGCGTTGTCATAACGCTTCCGCTGTCGGTCTACAAGGGTACGTAGATCACACTCTCCCCTCTCGTTGCTATGCATCACCATGATCTTGCGTGTGCGTAGGAAATTTTTTGAAATTGCTATGTCCCCAACAAGTCCACCATACCTACCTATGGATTGAATAAGATCCTTCAAGTAAGTTGTCATCGGTGCATGCAATAAAAATTGCCCTTCTAAATATGTATGACTTATTAATGTGGATAAAATAAGCTTTATACGATATTGTGATATGGAAGAAATAAAAGCGACGGACTGCATAATAAAGGTCCATATCACAAGTGGCTATATAAAGTGACATTCTTTTGCATTAAGATTTTGTGCATCCAACCATAAAAGCGCATGACAACCTCTGCTTTCCTCTGCGAAGGGCCTATCTTTTACTTTTATCTTCTACCTTACATAAGAGTCATGGTGATCTTCATGAAACTTGGCATGCTTAGGTCCCATGCAAGAAATGGGAATGAATTTCAAACACGAGGGCACCGTTGATTGCCGGCAAAACGTTGATATACCTGGTTTTTAAATTCTAGTAAATACAAAACTCATCTGAAATTCATGAAACTTGGCATGGTATCATAGAGCGGCATCAGCATGTCGTGATAAAATTTTTGTCCAATTTGGGGCAGGTTTCGATATAAATTTCTCACAAACAAGAGCTTCCCACAACAAGCATGACGGTTTCGATAGGGAACGTCCCACCTTTGGGGACGAAACGATATCCATTACCTCTTATTGCTTTCAAATTTTTCTCGTGTCAACATAGAACAACAGGAGTGTTGTGTCAATTTTTGTGATTTTTCGGGGTTCGTTTGGACATTTTTATGCATTAAGTGAGTTTTCAATGCATTTTTGTGCATAATTCAAATTTGAACTACATGCACATGCTCCAATGCATATAAATTGGTTGAAAAATCAAATATGTGTCCTTGGGTGCATGCTTAGGTCTCATGTAAGAAATGAGAATGAATTTCAAACACCCGGGCACTGTTAATTGCCGGCAAAATGTTGAGATACTTTGTTTCTAAATTCTAGTAAATCTAAAACTCGTGTGAAATTCATGAAACTTGGCATGCTATCATGGAATGGCACCCGACATGTTGTGGTACTTTTCGTGTACATTTTGAGAGAAGGCGAACTCGAATAATGACAGCCAACAAAGGCATTTTGAAAAAATAGCTACCACATTAATATCTCAAATGTTTGTATAATTCAAACCGTGTGCGTTCTGTTAACCATTCACGTGACGCCATGTGTCTTGGTTTTTAATGGCTATAGGAGGTGCCGTGTGGACAGCTGCTTGACAGAACTGGAGGCGTGCGAGCGCAGTCCGGTACGCATGCTCACCGGGAAGCGTACAAGCTGTTCAACGCAGGATCTGTGCATCTCTTCAACGCAAACGGTTCAGATTACGGTATGCAAATTAAAGCCATACTTGGCGCTAAGCCAAGAGACGCTGCGATTTGTCAAAATATGCAGCTAAAAATCAATAGCACTATCTATTTTTTGCAACTAAAATTCAGTAATTAAGCATAGATTTCATTCATAGAGATTAAGCAGTCGTTCTCACCGGGAAGCGAGACATCCTTGGACCGCTGCTCGCCTCGCTCCCACTGGTCTATATTAGCCGTCGAGTGACCGCACCCCCCATCCTCGCCACACACACAATCCTCTCTCTTCGCCCGCATCCTCGACGCCGCTCTCAGTCCTCAAAGCCGTCAGTGTACGAGGATGCCGCCGAAGCGCCCCATCGGAAGGAGTGGTAACGTCGGGGCTGCTGAAGCACCGGAGCACGGTGTGAATATGGAGACATAGACTTCCGTCGCTGCCGGCGAGGTGGAGAACGAGGCCGCCAACAAGCGGAGGCGGGTCGAGAAAGAACCGCAAGCGACTCTGTCGGTGTACAAAAGTAGGGGCGCTCCTTTTTACCCCTTTACTTGTGCATGGGCAGTCAGAGCCACGCGCCGCGGCCACACTTAGCAGGGCAGAGGAGGGAAGCCGGAGAGAAGCCGAAGCACAAGACAACCAAGGCGACGCCAAGACCAGAAGCGCGGGAGGGCAAGAGGGCGAGGTGGACTCCCTCGGCAAGATCCTTGCCGAGGCGACCCCCCGCAGCCCCGGCAAGAGCCTTGCCGGGGCAACTTGCCCAACGCCAACAGAGCGAGCCACCCTTGAGCCCAAAGGTCCCGAACGTCATCAACAACTACGTTGGGACCAGGGCTTGGGAGGCACCTCCATGGTGGCATGCAGATCTTTGTCAAGACCATAGATATATGAAATCAGATGAGGATCAGGAGACGACGACCCTTGGTGGGGTCCTCGCCAAGAAAATCCACAAGACCCTCGGCAAGCATCTTGCCGGGGACGACTACACCACGACAAGACCCTTGCCGGGCCCCCGGCAAGGCCCTTGCCGAGGACGCCAGCAGGGCCACTACCAAGCCCGCACCAGCTAAGACTCCGCCGCCGTTCGCATGCAGCTGCCAGCCCAACCAGCAGGGCAGGCACCTGTGTGGCAACATGCAGCTTCCAGGCCAAATCAACAAGCACCCGCATGACGGCATGCTGATCTTCATGAAGGCCCTACCACCGCGCCACCTCAGCTGCTTGCCTGCCTACATGGCGCTGCATGCATCGCTAGCCTGGGCGCGTGTCGAAGCGACGCGGAGCGGTGACGGACGGGACGGGCCTCGTTCTCGTCCCTCATAAAGCTAATGGACACATACGTAGCGCATTTAATGCACTTTGTCATGTAATGTCGTGCGATAAGCCCGCGCACTGTAGGCCTTTCCACCTCCTATGTGCTACTGTGTCCCCTTTTTCTTATAAAAGGAGGCCCGAGACGACCAGGAGAGGGATTCGGATTTTTGGTATGGCACAGCCACCGTAGCTAGTTCAAAAAACTTAAGAACACTCAATACATCCACTAAAGCAGGACTAGGGTCTTATGCATCCTCGCGGCCCGAACCTAGGTAAACGATCCGTGTGCTAGCTCCTAAACTTGCTCTTCTCATGACCCCGCGCCCGCCGACCGTAGAAGGGATCCCAATGATCCCATAGATGTCGTTCCCACCGACATCTTTGACGCGTCAGGTATGATAAACTACTTTGCAAGTTCAACACGGTCATCCGATTACATGTTTTGTGTTTTATTTGTAGTACTGCCATATGTTTAACATAACGCCTTTCTAGATGCACAGATCGGCAGACATTTTTTATTTCTTTTCGTCGAGCTTTTCCCGGTGCTTCTTCCCAGCACGATGATGTGCCAGCATTGTACCACTATTACACTGCAAATTGCACTGCTCACAGAAATATACTATCTGCCGTTTCTCCAACTTTTCTGAGTTTGCGTTTTTCTTGTTAGAGCATCTCCAGCCGCGCCCTCAACAGACCTTTTCAAGGCCGTTTTTTAGCGTCGGCACCGAAAAATCGACCCAGTCACGCCCCCACGAGCCTGTTTTTCATCAGATTGGGCCGAAATTGGCGCCGGCGCACCCAACCCGAACCCGGCGCGCTGGGGGGCGCCCGGGGGC
Organism: Triticum urartu; assembly: GCF_056163025.1. Classification (NCBI taxonomy): domain Eukaryota; kingdom Viridiplantae; phylum Streptophyta; class Magnoliopsida; order Poales; family Poaceae; genus Triticum; species Triticum urartu. Next base: position 427,342,127 of record NC_141877.1, on the reverse strand, counting down.
GCCGGCGCGAACGTTTTGGCGCGAAAGAGTGGCGGGACCGGCGCGTCAGCGAGACGAAGGTTGGTCGTCCTCATCGTCTCGGTTTTCCCCTAGGGAATCAATGCCAAGGTTGCCGCCGGTCAGCCTGCCATTGATTCACGGGCGGCGAAGTGCGGCGACGCCGCCCCGCCTTCTGCCACGCGTTCGCACGCGGCCGCCCCCGAGCCGCTATTAATGGCGCCCCTGGCCGCGCCGGTGAGGCACCCGTCCATCGGCATCGGCAGTCCTCCCCCTCCTTGTCGCCACACTTCCTCCCCTCTCTTCGCCGTTCGAGCCCCTCTCCCCCCCTCCCCCGGCGACCATGAGCGCGAGGTACCCCGGCGACGCGGCGGCAGCCAACGGTTTCGGCCGCCGCTCGCTGCATGAGAGGGAGGCCTGCCTCCTCCACGAGGCCAACTACCCTGCGCTGCCCGACGTACGCGCTCCGTCGCGGTGGAAGCTCAGCGCCGGCGGGGTCCCTGTCCCCCCTCTGCCCGTCCCCGAGACGCCCGCCTATTTCCACGCCGAGATCGAGCGTGCGCGGGCGCTCCCGAAGTACGCCACCAGCAACCACACGGCGTGGGCGACGTACTTCAAACGCCGGCAGGAGGAGCGGCTCGCCTCCACCAACAACGCGCCGACGCCGCGCGGCCACAACAACAGCGAGGGTCGCCGCCTGTGGTGGGGCGTCCCGGGCCGCACGCTCAGCGGCGTCCTCGCGCACCTCAAGGGCGGCAACGACCCGCCGTTCGAGTACCCGACCGCTCGGAGCGGCGGCGCGTGGCTGCCGAGGAGGATGATGGGATGGTCATCCTCCTCTTCCTCCTCCTTCTCTCGATCCTCCCCTCACTCCTCCGGCGCGCCGGCGTTGGTCAGCGTCAAGTCAGAGCCGTCCGAGGCGCCGCTCGGTAGGCGCACCCGCGGCGCCGGCCTCGTCATGAACGACGGCGGTCGTGGCTCCTCCTCCTCGGCCCCTCCTCGCCTGGTCAAGCCGAAGAAGGAGCCAGGGCTGGCGACGGTGAAGCCGGAGCCGGGGCTCGCCGAGGAGGCCGACGAAGAAGAGGCCGCCTTGAAGTGGACGCACGAGGACTACGCGCGCATGGAGCTAGACCGCCAGCGCCGCGCCCTGAAGGAGATCGCCGAACGCCGCCGCCGTGAAGCAGCGCGCCGGGACGAGGGGTCGAGCAGCGGCGCCGGCCGTGTCAAGGAGGAGAAGCAGGAGGACGACGCCGGCGACGGCTACGCCCTGCTCAGCGCCTACTTCGGCCCGTAGTTTAGGGTTTTTTTCGTCCATTTTATTCGTGTAAAAAACGTCTAAATTTCGCCGAAATATGTCATGTTTGTTGAAATTTGGCCGTGTTTGTTGAAATTTGGCCGAATTATGAGGACGTCTAGGGCCCGACCTGGGGCGACGGCTGGGGACGTGCTCGCCACCACGCCGAAAAAAACATCGGCTCGCCTCTAAGCGGCGATTTTCGGCGCGTCTTGAGGGCGCAACGGCTGGAGATGCTCTTAGAGCAATCTGAAAGTAGTTCATTTGCAGCCTTACGACTGCTCGCTTTCACGGTCTTGCCTTTTCAGAGTACCTCCTCTATCTTCTGTTGGTGCCTGCTGCTTCTGCAATGATCCTCAAATTGAGATTTAGAATTACATTCGGCCTCGCACATTGTGCAATGCCATTCCGACGGTGGTTCTTGGCTCATGGCCACTCGTGGTGCATTGTTTTTCTCTTGCCTGCAAGATGTGAATTCCGAGGGTGAATGTTTAGTTGGTGTCTCTTGCCTGCAAGATGGTTCTCCAAGCCAGCAGCACAACATTACAAACTCGGGAGCTGAGCGGACGACCAAGCACGCCGCAGCCGCCAACCGGTTCAGGCATCCGACGTCAGCTTCCGCGGTAGCAACTCCAACCTTTCGCCAGAAGGCAGCCGCGAACGAACAGAAGAGGATCAGATGGTCAGCAGTCTCCATCTCGTTTGAGCAGACGGGGCAACCAGCCCCATTCGCCTCCACAATGTGTTTCTTGAGCAGGACATCCCTCGTGTGGATGCGCCGCTGTGTCAGCAGCCAGCTGAAGAACTTGACCCTCGATGGCGCGCGGGCATTCCAAACGAACCTAGCATACGTGGCGACAGCACCACCGAACCGCATCAGGCTATACAGGGAGGCCGCAGACAGGCCTCCTCTCGGAGCGGCAATGTGAAGGAGGGTCCGATCGTCCCCGACCACCCGCCGAGGCGTGGAAGCAATCATCGCTGATACACAGGCCAGATCGCGCGCCCCAGCACTTCTAAGGCGCGGGGCAAGGTGGCGACGCAGCCCGTCGCTCCTCACTTGCCAGACTGTGACCTCGACGTCAGTTGCGTGCGAGAAGAGGACGGGAAAGGCTGTAGACAGAGCCCCACATGCCAACCAACTATCAAACCAGAAGGAGACCGTGCATCCATCCCCCACATCAACCGTTGAGAGAGCACGGTATAGAGGGAGCATTTTCGCCAGGACCTTATCTTGCTCACCCAGGACGCGGCCACCATGCGCCAGTAGCGATTTTCCGTCCGCATTTCCCCAGACCCACTCGGCCCATCTCGATCGGGAGGTGGTGTGCAGACGGTGGATCATCTTCATCAGCAGACATTCATTTTGCGTAGCCAGGTTTCGCACCCCCAGCCCGCCCTCAGATTTGGCGCGGCAGACATGCTCCCGGGCAACCAAGCACTGCGCGCCCGACGCGCGTTCAGCCACATTCCACAAGAAGGCCCGCCGCAAGGCGTCCAGCTCGCGAATTAGAGCAAGGGGAAGGATCAAAGCAGCCATGGCATAAGTTGGCAGGGCATCCAGAACCGCGTTGATCAGGACGAGACGCGCTGCGGGTGACAAGAGCCGAGCCGCCCAGCCGGCCAGATATTTATCAACCTTTGCAAGCATTGGCAGGAAGCCTGAAAACTTCAACTTCTCCCAGGACAGAGGGAGCCCCAGGTAGATTTGGGGGAAAGAGCCCACTGCGCAGCCCAGCGCCCACACAATCAGCTCCTGAGACGCCTGCTCGACATGAACCGGCACCAGCATACTCTTGGAGAAATTAATCCGTAGTCCAGTAGCTTCCGCGAACATATCCAAGATCTGGCGAAGACGAGCTGCCCCGGCTTCACAGGCACGCATGACGATCAGCGTATCGTCTGCGTACTGGAGCACCACAGCAGGGGCATGTGGCACCAGCGGGTGCCGCATCACGCCGTCTTGGCGAATCAGCCGCTGCAGCACATCGGCCACGATCAAGAAGAGGTACGGCGAGATCGGATCACCCTGGCGAAGCCCACACTTCAGCTTAAGCCACTTCCCTGGCACCCCGTTGAGCAGCACCGCAGAATGAGAAGAGCGCAGGATGGCGTCGATCCAATCACACCACACCACCGGAAATCCTCGAACTTCCATGACGGCTCTGAGACTCTCCCAGTTGATTGAATCGAATGCCTTGGAGAAATCAAGCTTCAGAACAACCGTGGGGGCAGCTCTTTTGTGGCAGCATTGTACGAGTTCGGTTGCATATACGAAATTTTCAGAGATACTTCTGCCTCTCATAAAACCAGACTGGTCTTCATCGATCAACACTGTTATCTGCTTCTGCAACCTCGTGGTCAGCCCTCTGCATATGATCTTGACGTCGCCGTTCTGCAGCGAAACAGGCCGGAAGTCCGCGGGGGTAGGCGCAAGTGATCATTGTCTGTACATGATGGATTGATTGACGGTGGATGACAATAGAGATTTCCTGAAAACCTGTACTATAAGTTTTTTAATGGACAAAAGATTTAACTTTTAGCAATTGAGGGGAGTTAGATTTTGGTTCAAATTATAGATTAGTGGCGGTCTCAATTGTAACTTGTGAAACACCAAGATTTAATGGACAATAATCATCTTGGTTTTGGTTCACATTTTTCAAAGTAATTCATCATAATATATTCTATCGACGCAAAAAAAATATATGATTATTTACACTATCTTTTGAGGCTTGTATCAGGGTGTCATTTTTTCAAAGAAAATTTGTAAGGGAAGCCCCTAGAGTATAAGTAGGAACTCAAATCCATGAGGACTTAACCCAGATGGTGGGATTGTATGGCAACTCCCCTCAACCAAATGCATTGGGATCACTTCCTCACGGTGTCATACTGTCATCTATAGGCTGGTATCACTATTATGTTGTCCGGGCTTTGCAACCTCTCGTCCTCTACAACTGCCATAGATGCCCAGATCGACATTTTTTTTTCTTTTCGTCGAGCTTTTCCCGGTGCTTCTTCCCAGCATGATGATGTGCCAGCATTTTACCACTATTACACTGCAAATTGCACTGCTCACAGAAATATACTATCTGCCGTTTCTCCAACTTTTCTGAGTTCGCATTCTTCCTGTTAGAGCAATCTGAAAGTAGTTCATTTGCAGCCTTACGACTGCTCGCTTTCACGGTCTTGCCTTTTCCGAGTACCTCCTCTATATTCTGTTGGTGCCTGCTGCTTCTGCAATGATCCTCAAATTGAGATTTAGAGTTACATTCGGCCTCGCACATTGTGCAATGCCATTCCGAGGGTGGTTCTTGGCTCATGGCCACTCGTGGTGCATTGTTTTTCTCTTGCTTGGTTTTCGCGCTTAAAACCTGCATGTTTAGTTGGTGTCTCTTGCCTGCAAGATGGTTTTCCAAGTCTGATTCACAAGTACAGTGAGCTTGGCAAATTCTGCAGGCCCATCTTGAATCTGGATTCAGTTTTTCTTTCCTTGCCATGTTCTTGCCTTCAAGCAAGGACTGAACCTTTGCGTGGTGTCTTATGCCCCTCAGGTGGCTGTTCAAGTCCGATTCGCTGGTACATATAGCTTGGCAAATGCTACAACTCCAGGGTGATGGTGGCTTCTCTGAACGCTTTGGCACATTGATGGCATGCGATTTTGCTTCCCCCGCCGCGACGTTCTTCGGCGTGGATGTGGCTGAGATGTTCTGCTGGTGTCTTTTGCCTTTGAGGTGCGCTTCCAACCCCGATTGGCCCGAGCCAGTTGCCTGGCAGGTATTGCAACTCCACTTTATTGAGGAGGTTTTCTTGTGCTCTGTACCAAGGGAAGGTTCTGCTGCCGTTGTCGCCTTCTGACCACTTGCCGTAGCTCTTTGGTCCAGTGTTGCTACATTTAACAAGTGCTTCTGCCCAGCATAATGCTGCTGCAAGTTCTGCTCACTGGTTGCTTGCACCTCACAGACGGTGCAATTCCATCTCATGGGTGTTTTGGGCTTCTTAACTGGTATGGTTATTCCTGTTAGTTCCCACTTCTCCGCGACCGACGTCTTAGTCTCTGGAACAGCCTGTTTGATATTTTGACTAGACCATCAGTAAGTGAACTGAACCTATGAAAACAAGGAGAACAGACTTGCTACTGAGTTACATGCAGTTCTAATAGGCCATTGGCAAGTTGACTTGTAAGAGCAGTTTTTTTGAGAATCAACTTGCAAGAGCAGTTAAGCTATTATACCAAGTTACATGAAGTTTGGTCAGGCCAGTAGTAAGTGATCTTGAAAACTTTTTTTTCTTTAAAAAACGTGCACCAGCCTTACAGCAACAACCAGAAAAACCAAAGAGAAAACTAAGCAAAACAGAAAGAACAGCATAAACTAAAATCAAGTACTTGGGCAGCAAACTTGCCATGTTCCATATTTAAATACTACCAAATCTTAGGTATGCACAGTTAAAGAAATTCTCAGGTATTGTGAATTATGATCACAAGATAACCAGTTGGAGTTTGAGGGGATTCATGACTGTAAACAGCACCCTATAATATATAGAGACAAAACAGAGGACATATGTAAAGAGTACAAAATGGACAATGCCCTCACCCCACTGGAGTCCGGCAGCCTCTGCTCATCGGACGCTGCATTTTGTCGAGCCGCCTTACCCTCACATGTCGTCAAGCATTCGCCGGCTGGTGTCGGCGTGGCCTGCTGGCCGCCAGTGGCGGCGCGCAGGGCCATGGCACGCTCTATCTTGGCCAGCTCGGCCACGATGATCTCCTGGCGAAGGCGGTCCTTCTGGAGCTGCGACAGCAGCGCGTCCCTCATCACCAGCATCGGGTCTCCTGCATCAACAGCATTGTGTCAGCGTGACAAGAATTCTACACCAGCGCGTCCCTTAGAACAAGAGTTCTACCACATCTGATCTGCTGATTGAAGAGGAACAGGTTTGCAAGTGTGTTTTTTCTTCTTTTGGCGGTATGATTGAAAAAATTTATGGCTGATTCTTCAATCTTGTGCCTCACAAACAGATCCGAAGAAGAAGGGAAGAACAAATCCGAATCACACCTGATCTACTTTTCTACGCCTGATGCTACAACAGTTCTAGAAGGTGGAGATTATGACGCAGGCTGGAACCTGCTTCCTTGCTGAAAATTGAGGTTTGAGTTTCCCCTTATTTATTTCTCATTCCCCCTTGTAAAGACCCCACGTAAATATAGTTCTCTAGTATAAATTGTAAGGTATCCCAGCGGTGCAGGTTGCTGAGTTCTTGGCACGGAATCGAAACAGTCGCCTGCATCTGAACCCAGGAAAACTGAAACAAACAAAAGAGCGGCCAGCGATCGGGAGGCAGCGAGGAGAAGGTAAGAGTGACAGTGACTCGACGGTTACCGTGCGGCGGAGGGCGTTGGCCGTCGTCGGTGGCTCGGCCGCGGCGGGAGAACTCCATCGGTCTGGTCCCAGTGGCAGCAGAGCAGCGACGGCGAGAAGAACCTGAGGCCGGGCCGCCGGAGTTGGTGGCTCTGCTCGGGGGACGAGAAGAGCAGGGGGCGGGCGTTCCAGGAAAAGGAGCGTGAAAAAGCAAATTGGTCCCGATCACAGCGAATGATTGATCGATCGCGGCGGCTTAAAGATGTTTTGCTTAGTCGCAAAGGAAACCGGAGACGAAATGCCGAAGCGAGTTTGAACGGTGTGGATGCATGCGTCGGAAACAAACATGGAATAAATGAGATCTTGTTTACACGGCATCATCCTATTTCCTGCAGGTTTCTACCATCTCCTCCAGTCAAAGATATCTCCTGCAGGCTGCAGTACTAATAAATAAGCATCCCTCTCCTACTCGTCTTTATCAAGCAACAATGGCTCTTTTCCGACCAAGGAGTACTGCCTGTTCACTACACATGTATCTGTACAGACCAAATTGTCGAATAAAATCACGGGCACTTTGATTGCTGCCGACATTTCAAACGAAATCGAAATCAAATTCTCAAAGCAAACCTGCCACAGATGTGATCTGATAATCAACCAAAAGTTGGCGATTCTTCTGAAAAAGAAGCAAATGGTGTGGCGATTGTTCAAAGGGCTGGGGCTCACTCAAATCACAGAGCAGGTGAGATTGTAATAGAATTCATCTTCAGAGCCTGGTACTTAGCAAAGCTCTTCTTCAATTACAATGACTATCGTAGAACCCTCAGTCGATCAGCACTGGAAATCGGAGAAATCCGCTCTCTTTCGAAAAGGAGGAAAAGGGAACCACTCCTTTCTAGTTTAACTAAAAAGAATCTAGAAAAACTAATATGCACACCTGGATGGAACATGTTGACACCTAGGGACATAAACACTTAGATTCTTCACAAAATGAACTCCAGTGCAGCCACCGACATGAGAAGTTGCAGCTGCACCGTGCTAATGACATTTGCAGATTGACATGTTAATCAGACACTAACCCGTAGTACAAGAAACACGCAACTTCGCAACGAACCGCCGCTGCTCTGCAACTGCTGCCTCTCAATGGCGTGCCTGAAGGTTCTCCCTGTGTTCTTCCCGGCGAGATGCGACTCCTTCACCTTCTCGCTGGAGTACTGCACTTTGCAGAGCTTGCAGAAGGGAAATTTGCTTACAAACTCCTTCCTCGGACCTTCAGTAGCCCTGCGGTCAGCGAAACGCTTGCCCTCCTCGTTGCCTCCTCCTGCCTGCCGGGTCTGTGCGCTCTCCTGATGACTCCTCCCTTTGGGATGGTGGCTCCCGGCTTCCGTGTGCAGGGCCTGCGTGCTCTCCTGCTGGCTGCTGCCCTTCAGATGGTTGCTCAAGTCAAATCCAAAGGCTTTCTGCCTGGACCGCAACGCCGCAAGGTTCAACCGGTGTAGATCGCCTGCTTTGTGTTGCATCAAGTCTTCTTCACAGGTCAGATTCACTTGACAGAGGGTGCAATTCCATTCTTCAAGTGGCTTCTGCCTCTTTGGTGATGGAGTTGTCACAACCGGTCCAAATACCGGTCTCCTTTTCACCCCACTAGGCGTGGTTTGGGTATTAGGCTGAAAGTTTGTTTAGATTACAGAGCATTAGTATAGTAAAAGACTAGTGAACAAGGAAGGTAAACTCTGGTAACTCTGGTACATATACTACCACTACTACAATCAAGTTCTACAATTAATTTTGACGATAAGATGTAAAAATATATATTAAGTTGCATATTTGAAGAACTTGCCTAACTAAAGTAGTTGCATATCTGAAGAACTTGCCTAACTAAAAGTTTGCATATCCGAAGAACTTGCCTAACTAAAGTAAGTTGCATATCCAAAGAATTTGCCTAACTAAAGTAGTAACTCAACACTTCTATGAAACGGGATCAGTAAGCTATTTGGTATCCTTTCTGTTTCACATTTTCTATATAGCACATACATGATGATTAACACGTTACATCCGAAGTGGCTACCAGGATTGTGTGTCAGTTTCATTAAGACCAAGAGAAAAGTATTTGCCATGTTGGTCACTGAAGATATTACTGAAGGGAGCAATTGCCATCAGCCACAACTTAAATATTGGCAACACCACAATAGCAAATGGAAGCAGAAACAAACAAGAACAAATTGAAAGATCAAGCCACTCACCTCGTTGAACGCTGGTCTCTTCTGCTCATTAAATGGGGACTTCTTGCCAGCCAGCGCATGTTGGTGAGGCGATTGCCTCCGCTCATCGATGCAATCTTTCATGGTAGGCTTAGCAGGCTTTGGCTGTTCACTTCCCTGGATTCCACTCTCCTCCATCAACTTTACAGCATGTCTATCCTTTTCTTCTGCTTCGTGCTGCTGACCAGAGACATCACGCTTTGGCTGTTCACTTCTCTGGATTCTATTCACCGTCAGCTTCACGGCATTGCCATCCTTCACTACTGCTTCACGTTCCTGACCAAAATTTTCACGCTTCGGCTTTTCACTTCTCTGTATTTTATTCTCCATCAGCTGCGCGACATGGCTGTCCTTCGCTTCTGCTTTGCGTTCCTGGCCGACGGCTGCACGTTTTAGCTCTTCGTTTATCTGAATTCCACTCGCCAGCAGCTGGACGGCATGGCCATCCTTCAATCCTGCTTCCTGTTCCTTGCCAACAGCTGCAAGATTTGGCTGTTCAGTTCTCTGAAGTTCACTCTCCATCAGCTGCAAGGCATGGTTGTCCTTCACTTCTGCTTTGATTTCTCGGCCAACGGCTGCACGCTTTAGCTGTTTGCTTCTCTCAGTTCCACTCTCCATCAGCTGCATTGCATGGTTGTCCTTCGCTTCTGCTTTGCTTCCTTGACCAATGGATGCACGCTTCAGCTGTTCAGTTATCCGAATTCCGCTCTCCATCAGCTGCACAGGATGGCTGTCCTTCGCTTCTGCTTTGCTTCCTTGACCAACGGCTACATGATTTAGCTGTTGACTTATCTGAATTCCACTCTCCATCAGCTGCACGGCATGGCTGTCCTTCGATCCTGCTTTGCTTTCCTGACCAATGGCTGCACGCTTTAACTGTTCACTTATCTGAATTCCATTCTCCATCAGCTGCACGGCATGTCTGCGCTTCAATCCTGCTTCGTGTTCATGATCAACAGCGGCATGGCTCTCTATTGCCACCTCCTTGCGCAGCGATGCTGGCTCTGCTGGTTTGGCAACGACATTGGTCACAGCAGGTACCAAAGCTTCCACTGCAGGGTCCTTGCTCAGTGACCGGAATAGTTCCACTTCAGGAAACGCTGAAGGAGTTGCTACAACTGGCCTAGATGAGCTGCCGCGTTCTTGCTGCTCAGCATCATCGACTGGCCTTCGCTGCGGCACTGGTGACGGCGACCGTTCAACGTGTGGGTAAACAGGAGGTATCACTTGCCCCGAGGGACTCCTGTACCACCAAGAAGCTTCCTCACTGGACTGCGGCGTGCGGTACATCACCTCTTCCCGTGGAGTCATCAACGGCAACCCACGCAAAGCGCCAAGCCCTGCTAAGCACGCGGTCATGGCGCGCTCTGTTTGGGCAAGCTCGCACAAGATCATATCGTGGCGGATGCGCTCCTTGTGGAGCTCGTGCAGCAGCTGCTCCCTCCTCAACACCAGCGCCACCATGTCTGCCTGTGGTGAGTCAGCATCATTGCCTTCTCGTTGCCAATGGACAGAACGATCAGTACTATAATAGGCCAAAGTATTGTACTAACCGTGCATCATATGATATTCTTTTTCATGGCATCACATGTTGTAACATCAAAATAATCAGAAAGTATTTATGATATCACATCATAATATAATCATTATAAAATAGGGAAGTTTCGGATTTCTGGAGATATCTTTTGAAGGATCTGCCACTCTTAAATATGGTATGCGGTGATTTGCTACTTTTAATCCCAAAAATGAACACGACCCAGGCGCAGGCAGGATTGCGAGGCAGAGCATTGTGGGTGACAGGGCTTAAGGTATCACTACCGACAGAGCATAGTATTTAGGCACATGGCGTGCACCGTTGCAGTGGTAAATAATAGCCTATTCATAGACTTGTGAATAATGTCTTCAAAGATTTATATGTTTAGACACAAACTTTTAGCGGTTTCTCTACCAAAAAAGTACAGTTTCGCTAATTCTCATTCGTCGGAGAATTTCTTAGTTCACAGTCGACCCCGAAAACCGCCGATCCGGCATTGCGCTATGTGCAAGATTTCATAATTTTCTGTAACTCTGAGAACAAACACTACATTCCTCTTTTGCCCAGGATGAACCAATTAGTACATCACAGTGAATATTTTTACAACTGTATGAAACTTTTTATGAAATCAACTGAGAATTAGGGTGAACAAAAACTGAATCGGAGAATGATCATCTGTCTCTCTTAGATTTGTACACTCTGCCGAAACAATCTCACGCTAATCCCCGAACCTCTCTCGCGATTCGCCAAAGAAAAAAAGAACTAGCAATGTGCAGTCAGGGACGAATTTCAACACAAGAAAAATTCACTTTCTTCCCACAAACCGCAAAGCATAGACATTGGAGCAACCGCAAGAAAAGAGAGGAGATTTGGCAGTCCCGGGCGAGAGAGGGCCCGGCGGAGCCTCATTACCGTGCGACGGCGGAGGATCGGGGAGGCGGCGGCCATCGCCGACGCCAACGCCGTCGGCCGCGGCGGTTTCTCGGCCTCGCGCGGCGAACTCCATTGCAATGCCAGAACCGGGGCGGAGGTTTGGTTAGGGTTTGGTTTGAAGTGGAGGGAAGTTTTGGTTTTGGGACGGAGGCGCCGCGAGGGGAAGGCGGAGTCGCCCCTCCGATAGCGCGTTGGTTCGCGAGATTGGTTGCGAACTCGCAGCGCAACTGCCCCTCCGTTGATTGGGCCCGCCCAGCGCGCTGCGTCTGTGGGGCCCAGCCCCCGGCCCGTTGCTTACTCAAATTCGGATCACGTTTTCTCTAAAAAAAAGGATCACATGGTGTGGCAGTTCTTTTGCATGCCATTTTGATCCTTTTTCGCATGAAATTCTGATTATACACGAGTAGTGAGTATTTGTGTATGAAGTTCGTCTAAGAAAGACATAATTTTGCTTCAATTCAAGGGTACAAGCACAATTCTGCCAGTTATTACTATATACTCTCACCTGCACAATACACATTACACGTTCACGTGGACGTAGCACGATCATCAGTCTCACTCCATGGCGGCCATCTCCTCGAAGAAGAGCTCCCTGAACCTCGCCAAGCGATCCGGCTCCAGCGAAACGGCCACCGCCACGTCGCCGCCCTTGCCCGGGCAGCTCATCAGGTACACGAACCCCGGGTAGAACATGAGGGCCGGCGCCAGGAGCGCCGGCTCGCCCCACCCGAAGTCGGCGTCGTGCGACGGCATCCCCATCCAGCTGATCACCCGCAGGTCCGTCCCCGGCAGCCCGCTACTCGGCAGCGCTCCCATGTCCGCCGTCTCCAGGTAGTCCACCACCGACCGCGCGTACTCGTCGCCCTGCCCCGTCGCCGCGCGGAGCCGCCGCGCCGCGAACCCGAGCGGGCCGGACAGCAGGTCGCCCACCCTGGCGGACACCGACGTGCGCACCACCGCGTTGCCGAAGTAGGCGTCCGGGAGCGGCGGGGACAGGCGGGCGCGCATGTCGATCATGGTGTAGAGGCGGGACTCGGCGTCGGGGGCGAGGGACCGCGCCGCGCACGCGCAGCGCCAGACGTGGGCCACCAGCGCGCGGAACGTGGACACGCGGGGCGCGCTCGCGCGCGCACGGAGCGCCGCGGCCTGTGCGCCGGTCACGCGGAGGATGGCGCTGGCGTACTCCGACGGCGGCTTGACGCCGCCAGCGGCAGGAGGATCGGTTGATGCGGGGGCGGTGAGGCGGTACTCGCGGCTGTGGTCGAAGTGGACGGCCGGCGGGGAGCGCGCGCGCAGTGGGGTGCGGTCGAGGGACGGGGCCACGGTGGCGCTGGCGTCCCCGCGGGCGATGCTGGCCCACGTCTGGATGAAGTGGAAGGCGCTGCGGCCGTCGATGACGAAGTGGTGCATGGCCGTGCCGAGCGCCACGCCGCCGCAGCGGAAGAAGGTGACCTGCATGCCGGTTGCCGACACGTCGTCTGTTAATCAGTCTATGTGCACTTGACCTTGACCATCTTTCTCATCTCAAAGAATCTAGTCAGTCTTCTAATCTTCATCTTTCTCGTTTCATTCCTCACAAATCGGAAAGATAAAAGTCTTCCTTTCATTTTTTTTAGTTTAGCCATGTTGCATATATAGGATTAGTTGGACTAACACAATATGCCATGCACGTAAGCAAAATGATCCATTAATTAGAAGATGATCCATGCAGCAAACCTGAAGCGTGAGCAAGGGAGCGCCCGCGCCGGCGTTGTCATACGGCGGCACGAACATGTCGCGCATCGCCTTGGACGGCGCGAAGCCCTGGAAGTCGTCGAGCGCGGCCTCGGACCGCGCGACGACGAAGAGCGCGCCCTCGTCGTTGCAGTCGATCTCCGCCCGGCCGCCGCGGCCCGCGCCGAGGCGGCCGGCGAAGGGGTGGAACGGGACCAGCGCCCTGGCCAGCGCCGCCCTGAGGACGCCGGCCGAGAAGAAGGACCCGGCCTTGCCGTCGCCGCGATCGGGCGCTCGGAAGAAGTAGACGGTCGGGGAGTAGCCGTTCCTGGCGCCGAGGTCGAGGTTGGACAGCCAGAGCGCGCGCCGCGGGGTGGCCTCGCTCGGCGCGACCAGCTCGGACGTCACGACTTGGACGGCCATCGATCTCTGTGGTTAGTGCAGTGCGCGGCCGGTGCAAGTGCAGCGACTCCATGGAGGGGGCCTGGGTTTTATAGGCGTCTCGAGGTGAGTTTGGTGAGGGGGTTTCCAACTTTCCATGATTAAACTCTTGCGGAAAAGGAGCTTCTCATCATCCATTGTTGGATCACGGTGTGGACGGAAGTAAAATCGTGGCGCATGCAGAGAAGGTGATTTTACCAATGGGTCGTCCCTGCGTGACGTGATCTGACGTCTGGGAAAACACGTCATTATATATTGCAATTGCACTAGCCATTCGCGTGTTGGATTCGCTTTGTGTCTACGAGAGCTGCGAGTGACAATAGCTCACACAATTTAGGGACATTTCTATCTCGGCCTATCTATCCGTTATACTATAGTGCTAAAAATACTACTCCCTCCGTTCTGAAATAGATGACCCAAATTTATACTAACTTTGTATTAAAGTTAATACAAAGTTAAATCATCTATTTTAGAACGGAGGGAGTACTTTGCTCACTAATGTAGACATTTTGGCACTTTTCTACATTAGTGAATAGAGGGTGTATATGATATAAAAATTAAAGAGGTGTGCTACAAATCCCGGCAAGAAACAAAACATTCTAGTAGGCCTCTTTTGAAGTAGATCACAACCGTTAGAGCATCTCCAGCCGCGCCCCCAACCGGCCCTCTGTTGGGGATCGTAACAGAAATTTAAAATTTTCTACGCATCACCAAGATCAATCTATGGAGTCATGTAGCAACGAGGGGAGAGGAGTGCATCTACATACCCTTGTAGATCGCGAGCAGAAGCGTTCAAGAGAACAGGGTCGATGGAGTCGTACTCATCGTGATCCAAATCACCGAAGATCCTAGCGCCGAACGGACGGCACCTCCGCGTTCAACACACGTACGGAGCGAGGACGTCTCCCACGCCTTGATCCAGCAAGGAGGAGGGAGAGGTTGAGGAAGAGGGCTCCAACAGCAGCACGACGGCGTGGTGGTGGTGGAGCTGCAGTACTCCGGCAGGGCTTCGCCAAGGTCTTGCGGAGGAGGAGAGATGTTGGGGAGGGGAGGGGCTGCGCCTTGGATGGTGTGTGCAGCCCTCCCCTTGCCCCTCTATATATAGGGGGAGGAGGAAGGGGGCCGGCCCCCTCTAGATGAGATCTAGAGGGGGGCGGCGGCCAAGGGGAGGGGGCTTGCCCCCCAAGCAAGGGGGGCGCCCCCCTTAGGGTTTCCCCCCCCCCAACCCTAGGCGCATGGGCCCAAGGGGGGGTTGCGCCCAACCCATGTAGGGCTGGTTCCCTTTCCTCTACAGCCCATTAGGCCCTTCGAGAGAGGTGGCCCCTCCCGGTGGACCCCCGAAACCCCTCCGGTGGCCCTGGTACAATACCGATATGCCCCCGAACCTTTCCGGTGACCGTATGACAACTTCCTACATATAAATCTTCACCTCCGGACCATTCCGGAACTCCTCGTGACGTCCGGGATCTCATCCGGGACTCGCGAACAACATTCGGTAATCACATACAAGTCTTCCTAATAACCCTAGCGTCATCGAACCTTAAGTGTGTAGACCCTACGGGTTCGGGAACCATGCAGACATGACCGAGACAACTTTCCGGTCAATAACCAACAACGGGATCTGGATACCCATGTTGACTCCCACATGTTACACGATGATCTCATCGGATGAACCACGATGTCGAGGATTCAAGCAATCCCGTATATAATTCCCTTTGTCAATCGGTACGTTACTTGCCCGAGATTCGATCGTCGGTATCCCAATACCTCGTTCAATCTCGTTACCGGCAAGTCACTTTACTCGTGCCGTAATGCATGATCCCGTGACCAACTACTTAGTCACACTGAGCTCATTATGATGATGCATTACCGAGTGGGCCCAGAGATACCTCTCCGTCATATGGAGTGACAAATCTCAGTCTCGATTCATGCCAACCCAACAGACACTTTCGGAGATACTTGTAATGCACCTTTATAATCACCCAGTTACGTTGTGACGTTTGGTACACCCAAAGCACTCCTACGGTATCCAGGATTTGCACAATCTCATGGTCTAAGGAAATGATACTTGACATTCGGAAAAGCTCTAGCAGACGAACTACACGATCTTGTGCTATGCTTAGGATTGGGTCATGTCCATCACATCATTCTCCTGGTGATGTGATCCCGTTATCAATGACATCCAATGTCCATGGTTAGGAAACCGTAACCATCTATTGATCAACGAGCTAGTCAACTAGAGGCTCACTAGGGACATGTTGTGGTCTATGTATTCACACATGTATTACGATTTCCGGATAACACAATTATAGCATGAACAATAGACAATTATCATGAAGAAGGAAATATAATAATAACCATTTTATTATTGCCTCTAGGGCATATTTCCAACAGTCTCCCACTTGCACTAGAGTCAATAATCTAGTTACATTGTGATGAATCGAACACCCATAGAGTTCTGGTGTTGATCATGTTTTGCTCGAGGAAGAGGTTCAGTCAACGAATCTGCGACATTCAGGTCCGTATGCACTTTACAAATATCTATGTCTCCATTTTGAACATTTTCACGAATGGAGTTGAAGCGGCTTGATATGCCTGGTCTTCCTGTGAAACCTCTTCATTTGCTCGAGGAAGAGGCTTGATATGCCAGGTCTTCCTGTGAAACCTGGGCTCCTTGGCAAGGGCAATAGCTCCAATGTTGTCACAGAAGAGAGTCATCGGGCCCGACGCATTGGGAATAACTCCTAGGTCGGTAATAAACTCCTTCACCCAGATTGCTTCTTGTGCTGACTCCGAGGCTGCCATGTACTCCGCTTCACATGTAGATCCCGTCACGACGCTTTACTTGCAACTGCACCAGCTGACTGCCCCACCATTCAAAATATACACGTATCCGGTTTGTGACTTGGAGTCATCCAGATCTGTGTCGAAGCTAGCATCGACGTAACCCTTTACGACGAGCTCTTCGTCACCTCCATAAACGAGAAACATATCCTTAGTCCTTTTCAGGTACTTCAGGATATTCTTGACTGTTGTCCAGTGTTCCATGCCGGGATTACTTTGGTACCTTCCTACCAAACTTACGACAAGGTTTACATCAGGTCTGGTACACAGCATGGCATACATAATAGACCCTATGGCCGAGGCATAGGGGGCGACATTCATCTTTTCTCTATCTTCTGTCGTGGTCGGGCATTGAGCCGTGCTCAATCTCGTACCTTGCAACACAGGCAAGAACCCCTTCTTTGACTGATCCATATTGAACTTCTTCAATATCTTGTCAAGGTACGTACTCTGTGAAAGACCAATGAGGCGTCTCGATCTATCTCTATAGATCTTGATGCCTAATATATAAGCAGCTTCTCCAAGATACTTCATTGAAAAACACTTGTTCAAGTAGGCCTTTATGCTTTCCAAGAATTCTATATCATTTCCCATCAATAGTATGTCATCCACATATAATATGAGAAATGCTACAGAGCTCCCACTCACTTTCTTGTAAACACAGGCTTCTCCATAAGTCTCCGTAAACCCAAACGCTTTGATCATCTCATCAAATCGAATGTTCCAACTCCGAGATGCTTGCACCAGCCCATAGATTGAGCGTTGGAGCTTGCACACCTTGTCAGCATTCTTAGGATCGACAAAACCTTCCGGCTGCATCATATACAATTCTTCCTTAAGGAAACCATTAAGGAATGCCGTTTTGACGTCCATTTGCCATATCTCATAATCATAGAATGCGGCAATTGCTAACATGATTCGGACGGACTTCAGCTTCGCTACGGTGAGAAAGTCTCATCGTAGTCAACCCCTTGAACTTGTGGTAAAGGAATCCAGATTTCATAAGAGAACCAAGCACATCAAGAGACGCTTCAATTCCATTCGGGATTTAGTCCAAGTGGGAGACATAGAAATTTGCAAGATACATACGGATCTGAATGTTGCAGACCCGCTGACTAAGCCTCTTCCACGAGCAAAACATGATCAGCACCAAGGCTCCATGGGTGTTAGAATCATTACTGTGTAATCTAGATTATTGACTCTAGTGCAAGTGGGAGACTAAAGGAAATATGCCCTAGAGGCAATAATAAAAGTTATTATTTATTTCCTTATATCATGATAAATGTTTATTATTCATGCTAGAATTGTATTAACTGGAAACATAATACATGTGTGAATACGTAGACAAACAGAGTGTCACTAGTATGCCTCTACTTGACTAGCTCGTTGATCAAAGATGGTTATGTTTCCTAGCCATAGACATGAGTTGTCATTTGATTAACGGGATCACATCATTAGGAGAATGATGTGATTGACTTGACCCATTCCGTTAGCTTAGCACTTGATTGTTTAGTTTGTTGCTATTGCTTTCTTCATAACTTATACATGTTCCTATGACTATGAGATTATGCAACTCCCGTTTACCGGAGGAACACTTTGTGTGCTACCAAACGTCACAACGTAACTGGGTGATTATAAAGGTGCTCTACAGGTGTCTCCAAAGGTACTTGTTGGGTTGGTGTATTTCGAGATTAGGATTTGTCACTCCGATTGTCGGAGAGGTATCTCTGGGACCTCTCGGTAATACACATCACTCAAGCCTTGCAAGCATTGCAACTAATAAGTTAGATGCGGGATGATGTATTACGGAACGAGTAAAGAGACTTGCCGGTAACGAGATTGAACTAGGTATTGATATACCGACGATTGAATCTCGGGCAAGTAACATACCGATGAAAAAGGGAACAACGTATGTTGTTATGCTGTCTGAGCGATAAAGATCTTCGTAGAATATGTAGGAGCCAATATGAGCATCCAGGTTCTGCTATTGGTTATTGAACGGAGACGTGTCTCGGTCATGTCTACATAGTTCTCGAACCCGTAGGGTCCGCACGCTTAAAGTTCGGTGACGATCGTAATTAGGGTTTTTGTGTTTTGATGTACTGAAGGTTGTTCAAAGTCCCGGATGTGATCACGGACATGACGAGGAGTCTCGAAATGGTCAAGACATAAAGATTGATATATTGGAAGCCTATATTTGGATATCGGAAACGTTCCGGGTGAAATCAGGATTTTACCGGAGTACTGGGGGTTACCAGAACCCCCACCCCCGGGGGGGGGGGGGGTTAATGGGCCTACATGGGCCCTAAGGGAGAAGAGGAGGGCCGGCCAGGGAAGGCCGCACGCCCCCTCCCCCCCTAGTCCGAATAGGACAAGGAAAGAGGGGGCGGCGCCCCCCTTTCCTCTTTCCCCCTTCCCCTTTCCTTCTCCAACAAGGCAAGAGGGGGGAGTCCTACTCCCGGTGGGAGTAGGACTCCTCCAGGCGCACCCCTAGGGCCGGCCGCACCTCCCCCTCTCCCTCCTTTATATATGGGAGCAAGGGGCACCCCATGACACACAAGTTGATCTTCATGATCGTTCCTTAGCCGTGTGCGGTGCCCCCTTCCACCATATTTCACCTCGGTCATATCGTAGCGGTGCTTAGGCGAAGCCCTGCGTTGGTAGAACATCACCACCGTCATCACGCCGTCGTGTTGACGAAACTCTCCCTCAACACTCGGCTGGATCGGAGCTCGAGGGACGTCACCGAGTTGAACGTGTGCAAAACTCGGAGGTGCCGTACGTTCGGTACTTGGATCGGTCGGATCGGGAAGACGTACGACTACTTCCTCTACGTTGTGTCAACGCTTCCGTTGCCGGTCTATGAGGGTACGTAGACAACACTCTCCCCTCTCGTTGCTATGCATCAGCATGATCTTGCGTGTGCGTAGGAAATTTTTTGAAATTACTACGTTCCCCAACATTCCAAGAATTCTATATCATTTCCCATCAATAGTATGTCATCCACATATAATATGAGAAATGCTACAGAGCTCCCACTCACTTTCTTGTAAACACAGGCTTCTCCATAAGTCTCCGTAAACCCAAACGCTTTGATCATCTCATCAAATCGAATGTTCCAACTCCGAGATGCTTGCACCAGCCCATAGATTGAGCGTTGGAGCTTGCACACCTTGTCAGCATTCTTAGGATCGACAAAACCTTCCGGCTGCATCATATACAATTATTCCTTAAGGAAACCATTAAGGAATGCCGTTTTGACATCCATTTGCCATATCTCATAATCATAGAATGCGGCAATTGGTAACATGATTCGGACGGACTTCAGCTTCACTATGGGTGAGAAAGTCTCATCGTAGTCAACCCCTTGAACTTGTCGATAACCCTTAGCGACAAGCCGAGCCTTATAGATGGTCATATTACCATCCGTGTATGTCTTCTTCTTAAAGATCCATTTATTTTCCATGGCTCGCTGATCAACGGGCAAGTCAGTCAAAGTCCATACTTCGTTTTCATACATGGATCCTATCTCGGATTTCATGGCTTCCAGCCATTTGTCGGAATCTGGGCCCACCATTGCTTCTTCATAGTTCGAAGGTTCACCATTGTCCAACAACATGATTTCCAGGACAGGGTTGCCGTACCACTCTGGTGCGGAACGTGTCCTTGTGGACCTATGAAGTTCAGTAGCAACTTGATCTGAAGTTTCATGATCATCATCATTAACTTCCTCTCTAGTCGGTGCAGGCACCTCAGGAACATTTTCTTGAGCTGCGCCACTGAGGCAATACTTCATCAAGTTCTACTTTCCTCCCACTTACTTCTTTCGAGAGAAACTCTTTCTCTAGAAAGGATCCATTCTTGGCAACAAAGATCTTGCCTTCGGATCTGAGGTAGAAGGTATACTCAATAGTTTCTTTAGGTTATCCTATGAAGACGCATTTTTCTGATTTGGGTTCGAGCTTTTCAGGTTGAAGTTTCTTCACGTAGGCATCGCATCCCCAAACTTTTAGAAACGACAGCTTAGGTTTCTTCCCAAACCATAATTCATACGGTGTCGTCTCAACGGGTTTCGACGGAGCCCTATTTAAAGTGAATGCGGCAGTCTCTAAAGCATAGCCCCAAAATGACAGCGGTAGATCGGTAAGAGACATCATAGATCGCACCATATCCAATAGAGTGCGATTACGACGTTCGGACACACCATTACGCTGAGGTGTTCCAGGCGGCATGAGTTGTGAAACTATTCCACATTTCCTTAAGTGCGTGCCAAATTCGTGACTCAAATATTCTCCCTCACGATCTGATCGTAAGAACTTGATTTTCCTGCCACGTTGATTCTCAACCTCACTCTGAAATTCCTTGAACTTTTCAAAGGTCTCAGACTTGTGTTTCATTAAGTAGACATACCCATATCTACTCAAGTCATCAGTGAGGGTGAGAACATAACGATAGCCACCGCGAGCCTCAACACTCATTGGACCGCACACATCAGTATGTATGATTTCCAATAAGTTGGTTGCTCGCTCTATTGTTCCGAAGAACGGAGTCTTGGTCATTTTGCCCATGAGGCATGGTTCGCACGTGTCAAATGATTCATAATCAAGAGACTCCAAAAGTCCATCTGCATGGAGTTTCTTCATGCGTTTGACACCAATGTGACCAAGGCGGCAGTGCCACAAGTATGTGGGACTATCATTATCAACCTTACATCTTTTGGTATTCACACTATGAATATGTGTAACATCACGTTCGAGATTAAATAAGAATACACCATTGACCAGCGGGGCATGACCATAAAACATATCTCTCATATAAATAGAACAACCATTATTCTCGGATTTAAATGAGTAGCCATCTCGTATTAAACAAGATCATGATACAATGTTCATGCTCAAAGCTGGCACTAAATAACAATTATTGAGGTTTAAAACTAATCCCGTAGGTAAATGTAGAGGTAGCGTGCCGACGGCGATCACATCGACCTTGGAACCATTCCCGACGCGCATCGTCACCTCGTCCTTCGCCAGTCTCCGCTTATTCCACAGCTCCTGTTTTGAGCTACAAATATGAGCAACCGCACCGGTATCAAATACCCAGGAGCTACTACGAGTACTGGTAAGGTACACATCAATAACATGTATATCACATATACCTTTGGTGTTGCCGGCCTTCTTGTCCACTAAGTACTTGGGGCAGTTCCGCTTCCAGTGACCACTTCCCTTGCAACAAAAACACTCAGTCTCGGGCTTGGGTCCATTCTTTGGCTTCTTCCCGGCAGCTTGCTTACCGGGCGCGGCAACTCCCTTGCCGTCATTCTTGAAGTTCTTTTTACCCTTGCCCTTCTTGAACTTAGTGGTTTTATTCACCATCAACACTTGATGTTCCTTTTTGATTTCCACCTCCGCTGATTTCAGCATTGAATATACCTCAGGAATGGTCTTTTTCATCCCCTGCATATTAAAGTTCATCACAAAGCTCTTGTAGCTAGGTGGGAGCGACTGAAGGATTCTGTCAACGACCGCATCATCCAGGAGATTAACTCCTAGCTGAGACAAGCGGTTGTGTAACCCAGACATTTTGAGTATGTGCTCGCTGACGGAACTGTAGAACTTGTCAGAGACTTCATATCTCTCGACCCGGGCATGAGCTTGGAAAACCATTTTCAGCTCTTGGAACATCTCATATGCTCCGTGTTGCTCAAAACGCTTCTGGAGCCCCGGTTCTAAGCTGTATAGCATGCCGCACTGAACCAAGGAATAATCGTCAGCACGGGACTGCCAAGCGTTCATAATGTCTTGGTTTGCTGGGGGTGGTGCTTCACCTAGCGGTGCTTGCTACGTCTTGAGCTTGCGTTGGTTTTCCCCGAAGAGGAAGGGATGATGCAGCAGAGTAGCGTAAGTATTTCCCTCAGTTTTTTAGAACCAAGGTATCAATCCAGTAGGAGGCCACGCTCAATTCCCTCGTACCTGCACAAAATGATAGCTACTCGCAACCAACGCGATTAGGGGTTGTCAATCCCTTCACAGTCACTTACGAGAGTGAGATCTGATAGATATAATATTTTTGGTATTTTAGGTATAAAGATGCAAAGTAAAAAGTAAAGGCAAAGTAAAAAAGCAAAGCAAGATTAAAGTGATGGAGATTGATATGATGAGAATAGACCCGGGGGGCCATAGGTTTCATTAGTGGCTTCTCTCAAGAGCATAAGTATTCTATGGTGGGTGAACAAATTACTGTTGAGCAATTGACAGAATTGAGCATAGTTATGAGAATATCTAGGCATGATCATGTATATAGGCATCACGTCCGTGACAAGTAGATCGAAACGATTCTGCATCTACTACTATTACTCCACTCATCGACCGCTATCCAGCATGCATCTAGAGTATTAAGTTAAAAACATAGTAACATCTTAAGCAAGATGACATGATGTAGAGAGATAAATTCATGCAATATGAAATAAACCCCATCTTGTTATCCTCGATGGCAACAATGCAATACGTGCCTTGCTGCCCCTTCTATCACTGGGTAAGGACACCGCAAGATCGAACCCAAAGGTAAGCACTTCTCCCATGGCAAGAACTACCAATCTAGTTGGCCAAACCAAACGGATAATTCGAAGAGACTTGCAAAGATAACCAATCATACATAAAAGAATTCAGAGAAGATTCAAATATTATTCATAGATAGACTTGATCATAAACCCACAATTCATCGGTCTCAACAAACACACCGCAAAAAGAAGATTACAATCGAATAGATCTCCACAAGAGAGGGGGAGAACTTTGTATTGAGATTCAAAGAGAGAGAAGAAGCCATCTAGCTACTAACTATGGACCCGAAGGTCTGAGGTAAACTACTCACACTTCATCGGAGAGGCTATGATGATGTAGAAGCCCTCCGTGATGACGGCCCTCTTCCGGCGGAGCTCCGGAACAGGCCCCAAGATGGGATCTCGTGGATACAGAAAGTTGCGGCGGTGGAATTAGGTTTTTGGCTCCTGTTCTGATCGTTTGGGGGTACGTGTGTATATATAGGAGGAAGAGGTACGCCGGAGGAGCACCGAGGGGCCCACGAGGTAGGGGGGCGCGCCCAAGGGGGGGCGCGCCCCCACCCTCGTGACCACCTCTTTTGTTCCTTGGAGCAGGGTCCAAGTCTCCTGGATCACATTCGATGAGAAAATCACGTTCCCGAAGGTTTTATTCCGTTTGGACTCCGTTTGATATTCCGTTTCTTCGAAACACTGAAATAGGCAAAAAACAACAATTCTGGGCTGGGCCTCCGGTTAATAGGTTAGTCCCAAAATAATATAAAAGTGGAAAATAAAGCCCAATATAGTTCAAAACAGTAGATAATATAGCATGGAGCAATAGAAAATTATAGATACGTTGGAGACGTATCAGACATCCCCAAGCTTAATTCCTGCTCGTCCTCGAGTAGGTAAATGATAAAAAGAGAATTTTTGGTGCGGAGTGCTACTTGGCATAATTTCAATGCAAATCTTCTTAATTGTGGTATGAATATTCAGATTAGAAAGATTCAAGACAAAAGTTTATATTGACATAGAAAAATAATAATACTTCAAGCATACTAACAAAGCAATTATGTCTTCTCAAAATAACATGGCCAAAGAAAGTTATCCCTACAAAATCATATAGTCTGGCTATGCTCTATCTTCACCACACAAAGTATTTAAATCATGCACAACCCCGATGACAAGCCAAGCAATTGTTTCATACTCTAACTTTTTCAATCTTCACGCAATACATGAGCGTGAGCCATGGATATAGCACTATAGGTGGAATAGAATGGTGGTTGTGGAGAAGACAAAAAGGAGAAGATAGTCTCACATCAACTAGGCGTATCAATGGGCTATGGAGATGCCCATCAATAGATATCAATGTGAGTGAGTAGGGATTGCCATGCAACGGATGCACTAGAGCTATAAGTATATGAAAGCTCAAAAAGAAACTAAGTGGGTGTGCATCCAACTTGCTTGCTCATGAAGACCTAGGGCAATTTGAGGAAGCCCATCATTGGAATATACAAGCCAAGTTCTATAATGAAAAATTCCCACTAGTATATGAAAGTGATAACATGAGAGACTCTCTACTAGGAAGATCATGGTGCTACTTTGAAGCACAAGTGTCGTAAAAGGATAGTAACATTGTCCCTTCTCTCTTTTTCTCTCATTTTTTTATTATTTATATTTTTTTGTTTGGGCCTTTTCTCTTTTTTATGGCCTCTTTTATTTGGGCTTCTTTGGCCTCTCTTTTTTCGTCCGGAGTCTCATCCCGACTTATGGGGGAATCATAGTCTCCATCATTCTTTCCTCACTAGGACAATGCTCTAATAATGATGATCATCACACTTTTATTTTTCTTACAACTCAATACTTAGAACAAAATATGACTCTATATGAATGCCTCCGGCGGTGTAACGGGATATGCAATATGACAATGATGGAGTGTGTCATGATAAGCGGAACGGTGGAAAGTTGCATGGCAATATATCTCAGAATGGCTATGGAGATGCCATAATAGGTAGGTATGGTGGCTGTTTTGAGAAAGGTATATATGGTAGGTGTATGATACCGGCGAAAAGTGCGCGGTATTAGAGAGGCTAGCAAAGGTGGAAGGGTGAGAGTGCGTATGATCCATGGACTCAACATTAGTCATAAAGAACTCATATACTTATTGCAAAAATCTAGAAGTTATCAAAGCAAAGTATTACGCGCATGCTCTTAGGGGGATAGATTGGTAGGAAAAGACCATCGCTCATCCCCGACCGCCACTCATAAGGAAGACAATCAATAAATAAATCATGCTCCGACTTCATCACATAACGGTTCACCATACGTGCATGCTACGGGAATCACAAACTTTTAACACAAGTATTCTTTAAATTCACAACTACTCAACTAGCATGACTTTAATATTATCACCTCCATATCTCAAAACAATTATCAAGCTTCAATGTTTTCTTAGTATTCAACACACTCAAAAGAAAGTTTAACAAATCTTGAATACCATGCATATTATTATTAAGCAAATTACCATGCTATTAAGAGACTCTCAAAATAATTTAAGTGAAGCATGAGAGATCAATAGTTTCTTTAAAACAAATCCACCACCGTGCTCTAAAAGATCTAAGTGAAGCACATAGAGCAAAATTATAACGCTCAAAAGATATAAGTGAAGCACATAGAGCAAAATTACTTAGCTCAAAAGATATAAGTGAAGCACATAGAGTATTCTATCAAATTTTAATTCATGTATGGCTCTCTCAAAAGGTGTGTACAGCAAGGATGATTGTGGCATACTAAGACACAAAGACACAAATAATACAAGATGCTCCAAGCAAAACACATATCATGTTGGTGAATAAAAATATAGCTCCAAGTAAATTACCGATGGAAGTGGACGAAAGAGGGGATGCCTTCCGGGGCATCCCCAAGCTTTGACTTTTTGGTGTCCTTGGATTATCTTGGGGGTGCCATGGGTATACCCAAGCTTAGGCTCTTGCCACTCCTTGTTCCATGATCCATCAAAAGAATTCACCCAAAACTTGAAAACTTCACAACACAAAACTCAAAATAGAAATCTCGTGAGCTCCGTTAGCGAAAGAAAACAAAAGACCACTTCAAGGTACTGTAGTTAACTCATTCTTTATTTATATTGGTGTTAAACCTACTGTATTCCAACTTCTCTATGGATTATAAACTTTTTTTACTAGCCATAGATTCATCAAAATAAGCAAACAACGCACGAAAGACAGAATCTGTCAAAAACAGAACAGTCTGTAGTAATCTGTAGCTAGCGCAAAATCTGGAACCCCAAAAATTCTAAAATAAATTGCTGGACGTGAGGAATTTATATATTAATCATCTGAAAAAATAATTAACTAAATATCACTCTCCAAATAAAAATTACAGCAGTTCTCGTGAGCGCTAAAGTTTCTGTTTTTTATAGCAAGTTCAACAAGACTTTCCCCAAGTCTTCCCAACGGTTCTACTTGGCACAAACACTAATTAAACACAAAAAACACAACCAAAACAGAGGCTAAATAATTTATTTATTACTAAACATGAGCAAAATCAAGGAATAAGAATAAAATTGGGTTGCCTCCCAACAAGCGCTATCGTTTAACGCCCCTAGCTAGGCATAAAAGCGAGGATAGATCTAGGTATTGCCATCTTTGGTAGGCAATCCATAAGTGGCTCTCATGATAGTTTCATATGGTAATTTTATTTTATTTCTTGAAAAGTGTTCCATGCCCCTTTTAATGGAAATTGAAATCTAATATTCCCTTCCTTCATATCAATAATCGCACCAACCGTTCTAAGGAAAGGTCTGTCAAGAATAATAGGGCAAGAAGGATTGCAATCTATATCAAGAAGAATGAAATCTACGGGCACATAATTCCTATTTGCAACAATAAGAACATCATTAATCCTTCCCATAGGTTTCTTAATAGTGGAATCCGCAAGATGCAAGTTTAGAGAGCAATCATCAAAATTACGGAAATCTAGCAAATCACACAAAGTCTTGGGAATAGTAGAGACACTAGCTCCCAAATCACACAAAGCATAAAACTCATGATCTTTAATTTTAATTTTAATAGTTGGTTCCCACTCATCATAGAGTTTTATAGGGATAGAAACTTTCAACTCAAGTTTTTATTCATAAGATTGCATCAAGGCATCAACAATATGTTCGGTGAAGGCTTTATTTTGACTATAAGCATGTGGAGAATTTAGCACGGATTGCAACAAGGAAATACAACCAATTAAAGAGCAACTTTCATAATTAAATTCCTTGAAATCCAATATAGTGGGTTTAGCAACATCTAGATTTTTATTTCTTTCAATTCCACTTTCATCAATTTCATCATTAAGATCTAAATACTCCGAATTTTTAGAATGCCTGCTAGGTAAAGGAAGATCATATTCAGTTTCGTCAAGATTCATATTGCAAAACAAAGATTTAATAGGGGACACATCAATAACTTTTAGATCTTCATCTTGATTTTCATAGGAATTGGAGGAACACGCTTTAATAAAGGCATCTTTGGAAGCACGCATCCTAGCGGTTCTTTCCTTGCACTCATCAATGGAAATTCTCATGGCTTTGAGAGACTCATTGATATCATGCTTAGGAGGAATAGATCTAAGCTTTAAAGAATCAATCTCAAGAGAAATTCTATCAACATTTCTAGCCAAATCATCAACTTTAAGCAATTTCTCTTCAAGCAAAGCATTAAAATTCTTTTGTGAACTCATAAACTCTTTAACACTATTCTCAAATTCAGAGGGCATCTTATTATAATTTCCATAAGAGTTGTTGTAGGAATTCCCATAATTATTAGAAGGATTACTAGGATATGGCCTAGGATTAAAATTCCCTCTATAAGCGTTGTTACCAAAATTATTCCTACCAACAAAATTCACATCCATAGATTCATTGTTATTCTCAATCAAAGTAGACAAAGGCATATCATTAGGATCAGAAGAAACACTCTTAGTAGCAAATAATTTCATAAGTTCATCCATCTTTCCACTCAACACAATGATTTCTTCTATCGCATGCACCTTTTTATTAGAAGATCTTTCAGTATGCCATTGAGAATAATTAACCATAATATTATCTAGGAGTTTAGTAGCATCTCCTAAAGTGATTTCCATAAAAGTGCCTCCCGCGGCCGAATCTAAAAGATTTCTAGAAGCAAAATTCAATCTGGCATAATAATTTTGTATGCTCATCCACAAATTCAAACCATGAGTAGGGCAATTACGTATCATTAATTTCATTCTCTCCCAAGCTTGTGCAACATGTTCATGGTCAAGTTGTTTAAAGTTCATAATATCGTTTCTAAGAGAGATGATCTTAGCGGGAGGAAAATACTTAGAGATAAAAGCATCTTTGCACTTGTTCCATGAATCAATGCTATTCTTAGGCAAAGACGAAAACCAAGCTTTAGCACGATCTCTAAGCGAAAAAGGAAATAGCTTCAATTTAACGACATCATTATTGACATCTTTTTTCTTTTGCATATCACATAAATCAACGAAGCTATTCAAATGAGTAGTGGCATCTTCACTAGGAAGGCCGGCAAATTGATCTTTCATAACAAGATTCAACAAAGCAGTATTAATTTCACAAGATTCAACATCGGTAAGAGGAGCAATCAGAGTGCTAAGGAAATCATTATTATTGGTATTGGTGAAGTCACACAATTTAGTAGTATCTTGAGCCATCGCGACAAACAAGCAATCTAACACACGGGCGCACAAAAGGCAAGCGGGCAAAAGAGGCAGATAGAGAGGGAGGATAGAGAGAGAGAGGGCGAATAAAACGGCAATTGTGAATTGGGGGGAGAGGAAAACGAGAGGCAAATGGCAAATAATGTAATGCGAGAGATAGGGATTGTGATGGGTACTTGGTATGTTGACTTTTTGCGTAGACTCTCCGGCAACGGCGCGAGAAATCCTTCTTGCTACGTCTTGAGTTTGCGTTGGTTTTCCCCGAAGAGGAAGGGATGATGCAACAGATTAGCGTAAGTATTTCCCTCAGTTTTTGAGAACCAAGGTATCAATCCAGTAGGAGGCCACGCTCAAGTCCCTCGTACCTGCACAAAACGATAGCTACTCGCAACCAACGCGATTAGGGGTTGTCAATCCCTTCACGGTCACTTACGAGAGTGAGATCTGATAGATATAATATTTTTGGTATTTTAGGTATAAAGATGCAAAGTAAAAAGTAAAGGCAAAGTAAAAAAGCAAAGCAAGATTAAAGTGATGGAGATTGATATGATGAGAATAGACCCGGGGGCCATAGGTTTCACTAGTGGCTTCTCTCAAGAGCATAAGTATTCTACGGTGGGTGAACAAATTACTGTTGAGCAATTGACAGAATTGAGCATAGTTATGAGAATATCTAGGCATGATCATGTATATAGGCATCACGTCTGTGACAAGTAGATCGAAACGATTCTGCATCTACTACTATTACTCCACTCATCGACCGCTATCCAGCATGCATCTAGAGTATTAAGTTAAAAAACAGAGTAACGCCTTAAGCAAGATGACATGATGTAGAGAGATAAATTCATGCAATATGAAATAAACCCCATCTTGTTATCCTCGATGGCAACGATGCAATACGTGCCTTGCTGCCCCTTCTGTCACTGGGTAAGGACACCGCAAGATCGAACCCAAAGCTAAGCACTTCTCCCATGGCAAGAACTACCAATCTAGTTGGCCAAACCAAATGGATAATTCGAAGAGACTTGCAAAGTTAACCAATCTTACATAAAAGAAGTCAGAGAATATTCAAATATTATTCATAGATAGACTTGATCATAAACCCACAATTCATCGGTCTCAACAAACACACCGCAAAAAGAAGATTACATCGAATAGATCTCCACAAGAGAGGGGGAGAACTTTGTATTGAGATTCAAAGAGAGAGAAGAAGCCATCTAGCTACTAACTATGGACCCGAAGGTCTGAGGTAAACTACTCACACTTCATCGGAGAGGCTATGATGATGTAGAAGCCCTCTGTGATGACGCCCCTCTTCCGGCGGAGCTCCGGAACAGGCCCCAAGATGGGATCTCGTGGATACAGAAAGTTGCGGCGGTGGAATTAGGTTTTTGGCTCCTGTTCTGATCCTTTGGGGGTACGTGTGTATATATAGGAGGAAGAAGTACGCCGGAGGAGCACCGAGGGGCCCACGAGGCAGGGAGGTGCGCCCCCACCCTCTTGTTGGGGAACGTAGTAATTTCAAAAATTTCCTACGCACACGCAAGATCATGGTGATGCATAGCAACGAGAGGGGAGAGTGTTGTCTACGTACCCTCGTAGACCGACAGCGGAAGCGTTATGACAACGCGGTTGATGTAGTCGTACGTCTTCACGGCCCGACCGATCAAGCACCGAAACTACGGCACCTACGAGTTCTAGCACACGTTCAGCTCGATGACGATCCCCGGACTCCGATCCAGCAAAGTATCGGGGAAGAGTTCCGTCAGCACGACGGCGTGGTGACGATCTTGATGTTCTACTGTCGTAGGGCTTCGCCTAAGCACCGCTACAATATTATCGAGGATTATGGTGGAGGGGGCACCGCACACGGCTAAGAGAACGATCATGAAGATCAACTTGTGTGTCTAGAGGTGCCCCCCTGCCTTCGTATATAAAGGAGCAAGGGGGGAGGAGGCCGGCCCTAGGAGAGGCGTGCCAGGGGAGTAGGATTCCTACTCCTAGTTGGAGTAGGTTTCCTCCTTTCCTAGTCCAACTAGGAGAAGGGGAAAGGGGGGAAGAGGGGAAGGAAGGGAGAGAGGGGCCGCGCCCCAAACCCCTTGTCCAATTCGGACTGGGCTTGGGAGGGGCGCGGCCACCTCCTGGTCCTTCCCACTAAGGCCCATTAAGGCCCATTGCTTCTTCCTCGTATTCTCGTAACTCTCCGGTACCTCCGAAAATATCCGAATCACTCGGAACCTTTCTGATGTCTGAATATAGTCGTCCAATATATCGATCTTTACGTCTCGACCATTTCGAGACTCCTCGTCATGTCCCCGATCTCATCCGGGACTCCGAACTCCTTCGGTACATCAAAACTTATAAACTCATAATATAACTATCATCGAAACCTTAAGCATGCGGACCCTACGGGTTCGAGAACAATGTAGACATGACCGAGACATGTCTCCGGTCAATAACCAATAGCGGAACCTGGATGCTCATATTGGCTCCCACATATTCTACGAAGATCTTTATCGGTCAGACCGCATAACAACATACGGTGTTCCCTTTGTCATCTGTATGTTACTTGCCCGAGATTCGATCGTCGGTATCTTAATACCTAGTTCAATCTCGTTACCAGCAAGTCTCTTTACTCGTTCCGTAATACATCATCTCACAACTAACTCATTAGTTGCAATGCTTGCAAGGCTTATGTGATGTGCATTACCGAGAGGGCCCAGAGATACCTCTCCGACAATCAGAGTGACAAATCCTAATCTCGAAATACGCCAACCCAACATGTACCTTTGGAGACACATGTAGAGCTCCTTTATAATCACCCAGTTACGTTGTGACGTTTGGTAGCACACAAAGTGTTCCTCTGGCAAACGGGAGTTGCATAATCTCATAGTCATAGGAACATGTATAAGTCATGAAGAAAGCAATAGCAACATCTAAAGGATCGGGTGCTAAGCTAATGGAATGGGTCATGTCAATCACATCATTCTTCTAATGATGTGATCATGTTAATCAAATAACAACTCTTTTGTTCATGGTTAGGAAACATAACTTATCAAAGCGTATATTCCAACTCCGAGATTCTTGCACCAGTCCATAGATGGATCGCTGGAGCTTGCATATTTAGTTAACACCTTTAGGATCGACAAAACCTTCTAGTTGCATCATATACAACTCTTCTTTAGTAAATCCATTAAGGAATGCAGTTTTGTCTATCCATTTGCCAGATTTCATAAAATGCGGCAATTGCTAACATGATTCGGACAGACTTAAGCATAGATACGAGTGAGAAAATCTCATCGTAGTCAACACCTTGAACTTGTCGAAAACCTTTTGCGACAATTCTAGCTTTGTAGATAGTAACACTACTATCAGCGTCCGTCTTCCTCTTGAAGATCCATTTATTTTCTATGGCTTGCCGATCATCGGGCAAGTCAACCAAAGTCCATACTTTGTTCTCATACATGGATCATATCTCAGATTCATGGCCTCAAACCATTTCGCGGAATCTGGGCTCATCATCGCTTCCTCATAGTTCGCAAGTTCGTCATGGTCTAGTAACATGACTTCCAGAACAGGATTACCATACCACTCTGGTGCGGATCTCACTCTGGTTTACCTACGAGATTTGGTAGTAACTTGATCTGAAGTTACATGATCATCATCATTAGCTTCCTCACTAATTGGTGTAGTAGTCACAGGAACAGATTTCTGTGATGAACTACTTTCCAATAAGGGAGCAGGTACAGTTACCTCATCAAGTTCTACTTTCCTCCCACTCACTTCTTTCGAGAGAAACTCCTTCTCTATAAAGGATCCATTCTCAGCAATGAATAACTTGCCTTCGGATCTGTGATAGAAGGTGTACCCAATAGTCTCCTTTGGGTATCCTATGAAGAGATATTTCTCCGATTTGGGTTTGAGCTTATCTCAACGGACTTAAATGGTGACTTAGATGGTGCCCTTTTAAATGTGAATGCAGCTGTCTTTGATGCATAACCCCAAAACGATGTTGGTAAATCTGTAAGAAACATCATAGATTGCACTATATCCAATAAAGTACGGTTATGATGTTTGGACACACCATTATGCTGTGGTGTTCCAGGTGGCACGAATTTGTGAAACTATTCCACATAGTTTTAATTGAAGACCAAACTCGTAACTCAAATATTTGTCTCTGCGATCAGATCGTAGAAACCATATTTTTCTTTTTACGATGATTTTCCACTTCACTCTGAAATTCTTTGAACTTTTCAAATGTTTCAGACTTATGTTTCATCAAGTAGATATACCCATATCTGCTCAAATCATATGTGAAGGTCAGAAAATAACGATACCCGCCGCGAGCTTCAACACTCATCGGATCGCATACATCAGTATGTATTATTTCCAATAAGTCAGTTGCTCGCTCCATTGTTTCGGAGAATGGAGTCTTTAGTCATCTTGCCCATAAGGCATGGTTCGCAAGCACCAAGTGATTCATAATCAAGTGATTCCAAAATCCCATTAGCATGGAGTTTCTTCATGTGCTTTACACCAATATGACCTAAACGGCAGTGCCACAAATAAGTTGCACTATCATTATTAACTTCGCATCTTTTGGTTTCAATATTATGAATATGTGTATCACTACGATCGAGATCCAATGAACTATTTTCATTGGGTGTGTAACCATATAAGGTTTTATTCATGTAAACAGAACAACAATTTATTCTCTTACTTAAATGAATAACCGTATTACAATAAACATGATCAAATCATATTCATGCTCAACGCAAACACCAAATACCACTTATTTAGGTTCAACACTAATCCCGAAAGTATAGGGAGTGTGCGATGATGTTCATATCAATCTTGGAACCACTTCCAACACACATCGTCACTTCACCCTTAACTAGTCTCTGTTTATTCTGCAACTCCCGTTTCGAGTTACTAATCTTAGCAACTGAACTAGTATCAAATACTGAGGGGTTGCTATAAACACTAGTAAAGTACACATCAATAACATGTATATCAAATATACTTATGTTCACTTTGCCATCCTTCTTATCCGCCAATCACTTGGGGTAGTTCCGCTTCCAGTGACCAGTCCCTTTGCAGTAGAAGCACTTAGTCTCAGGCTTAGGACCAGACTTGGGCTTCTTCACTTGAGCAGCAACTTGCTTGCTGTTTTTCTTGAAGTTCCCCTTTTTCCCTTTGCCCTTTTCTTGAAACTAGTGATCTTGTCAACCATCAACACTTGATGTTTTTCTCGATTTCTACCTTCATCGATTTCATCATCATGAAAAGCTCGGGAGTCGTTTTCATCATCCCTTGCATACTATAGTTCATCACGAAGTTCTACTAACTTGGTGATG
This sequence comes from Triticum urartu, assembly GCF_056163025.1. Taxonomy (NCBI): domain Eukaryota; kingdom Viridiplantae; phylum Streptophyta; class Magnoliopsida; order Poales; family Poaceae; genus Triticum; species Triticum urartu. Next base: position 427,308,134 of record NC_141877.1, on the reverse strand, counting down.
GTGACTAGAGAATTCTGTCAGTCACTATTTTATCTGGAAGATTAACTCCCACTTGATTCAAGCGATTGTAGTACCCAGACAATCTGAGCACATGCTCACTAATTGAGCGATTCTCCTCCATCTTTTAGCTATAGAACTTGTTGGAGACTTCATATCTCTCAACTCGGGTATTTGCTTGAAATATTAACTTCAACTCCTGGAACATCTCATATGGTCCATGACGTTCAAAACGTCTTTGAAGTCCCGATTCTAAGCCGTTAAGCATGGTGCACTAAACTATCAAGTAGTCATCATATTGAGCTAGCCAAACGTTCATAATGTCTGCATCTGCTTCTGCAATAGGTCTGTCACCTAGCGGTGCATTAAGGACATAATTCTTCTGTGTAGCAATGAGGATAAACCTCAGATCACGGATCCAATCCGCATCATTGCTACTAACATCTTTCAACACAATTTTCTCTAGGAACATATCAAAATAAACACAGGAAGCAACAACGCGAGCTATTGATCTACAACATGATTTGCAAAATACTACCAGGACTAAGTTCATGATAAATTTAAGTTCAATTAATCATATTACTTAAGAACTCCCACTTAGACAGACATCTCTCTAGTCATCTAAGTGATCACGTGATCCAAATCAACTAAACCATGTCCGATCATCACGTGAGATGGAGTAGTTTTCAATGGTGAACATCACTATGTTGATCATATCTGCTATATGATTCATGTTCAACCTTTCGGTCTCCGTGTTCCGAGGCCATATCTGTATATGCTAGGCTCGTCAAGTTTAACCTGAGTATTCCGCGTGTGCAACTGTTTTGCACCCGTTGTATTTGAACGTAGAGCCTATCACACCCGATCATCACGTGGTGTCTCAGCACGAAGAACTTTTGCAACGGTGCATAGTCAGGGAGAACACTTCTTGATAATTAGTGAGAGATCATCTTAAAATGCTACCGTCAAACTAAGCAAAATAAGATGTATAAAAGATAAACATCATATGCCATCAAAATATGTGACATGATATGGCCATCATCATCTTGCGCCTTTGATCTCCATCTCCAAAGTACTGTCATGATCTCTATCGTCACCGGCATGATACCATGATCTCCATCATCTTGATCTATATCAATGTGTCGTCATGTGGTCGTCTCGCCAACAATTTCTCTTGCAACTACTGCTATCGCATAGCGATAAAGTAAAGCAATTATTGGGCGCTTGCATCTTATGCAATAGAGAGACAACCATAAGGATTTTGCCAGTTGCCGATAACTTCAACAAAACATGATCATCTCATACAACAACTTATATCTCATCACGTCTTGACCATATAACATCACAACATGCCCTGCAAAAACAAGTTAGACGTCCTCTACTTTGTTGTTGCAAGTTTTACGTGGCTGCTACTGGGCTTACTAAGAACCGTTCTTACCTACGCATCAAAAACCACAATGATAGTTTGTCAAGTTGGTGTTGTTTTAACCTTCGCAAGGACCGGGCATAGCCACACTCGGTTCAACTAAAGTTGGAGAAATTGACACCCGCCAGCCACCTGTGTGCAAAGCACGTCGATAGAACCAGTCTCGCGTAAGAGTACGCGTAATGTCGGTCTGGGCCGCTTCATCCAACAATACCGCCGAACCAAAGTATGACATGCTGGTAAGCAGTATGACTTATATCGCCCACAACTCACTTGTGTTCTACTCGTGCATATAATATCAACACATAAAACCTAGGCTCGGATGCCACTGTTGGGGAACGTAGTAATTTCAAAAATTTCCTACGCACACGCAAGATCATGGTGATGCATAGCAACGAGAGGGGAGAGTGTTGTCTACGTACCCTCGTAGACCGACAGCGGAAGCGTTATGACAACGCGGTTGATGTAGTCGTACGTCTTCACGGCCCGACCGATCAAGCACCGAAACTACGGCACCTCCGAGTTCTAGCACACATTCAGCTCGATGACGATCCCCGGACTCCGATCCAGCAAAGTATCGGGGAAGAGTTCCGTCAGCACGACAGCGTGGTGACGATCTTGATGTTCTACTGTCGCAGGGCTTCGCCTAAGCACCGCTACAATATTATCGAGGATTATGGTGGAGGGGGGCACCGCACACGGCTAAGAGAACGATCATGAAGATCAACTTGTGTGTCTAGAGGTGCCCCCCTGCCTCCGTATATAAAGGAGCAAGGGGGGAGGAGGCCGGCCCTAGGAGAGGCGCGCCAGGGGAGTAGGATTCCTACTCCTAGTTGGAGTAGGTTTCCTCCTTTCCTAGTCCAACTAGGAGAAGGGGTGAGGGAGTCCTGGATTAGGGGGTGTTCGGGTAGCCGGACTATACCTTCAGCCAGACTCCAGGACTATGAAGATACAAGATTGAAGACTTCGTCCCGTGTCCGGATGGGACTTTCCTTGGCGTGGAAGGCAAGCTTGGCGATGCGGATATTCAAGATCTCCTACCATTGTAACCGACTCTATGTAACCCTAACCCTATCCGGTGTCTATATAAACCGGAGGGTTGTAGTCCGTAGGCAATCAACTCCATATACAACAATCATACCATAGGCTAGCTTCTAGGGTCTAGCCTCCTTGATCTCATGGTAGATCTACTCTTGTACTACCCATATCATCAATATTAATCAAGCAGGACGTAGGGTTTTACCTCCATCAAGAGGGCCCGAACCTGGGTAAAGCATCGTGTTCCCTGCCTCCTGTTACCATCCGGCCTAGACGCACAGTTCGGGACCCCCTACCCGAGATCCGCCGGTTTTGACACCGACATTGGTGCTTTCATTGAGAGTTCCTCTGTGCCGTCACAATCAGGAAGGATGCCTCCTCCCGTCTTTAAAGACGGCGCCGTTGCTAAGGGAGCCTTGGCTGTCGGCCAAACCCTTCGGCTAGGTGGTTTCCTCATGACCGCCTGTTCGGTTGTTGCGCCGACGGTGACCTCTCGGGTCATCAAAAGCAACCTACACGTCAGCTCGGAGCTCGTCGAGTAGCTAGATCCAATGGAGCTCTCTTCCGTAAACGAGCTCTTGGATCGCATCGCCGCCTTGGGGGTCGCTACGGATTACGACCAGGTTGGGCTTAAACCCGATCTAAGAGAAATTAACTCTCCCCAAGTCACCCACCACGTTGCCGTGGTAGAGAGGCTGTGCGGCGACCCTTCATCTATTTTAAGGACTAGCTACGTCCGAATTCCCGACCCCTCCAAGCCGGATACCCGCGGAGGGGGAGATATAACTCAAGACCTGAGCTTAGGATCAGGCAATGGGCCAGATTCACTGGACAACATCCAAGAATCCGAACTTCAGAGTTCGGAAGCTCTTCGGCCTCCGAATCTTGGATTGGGTGAGGTTTCAGATTCAACGACACCCGCCCACCCAATCATAAGCGATCTCTCCCAAATCAGGCAGAGGCCCGAGGAAACAGTACATCATTACTGGGCCAGATCCCTCCTAGTTATGAACAGGATAAAGGATTGCCGCGAGGAAGACGCAATCTCAATTTTTTGCAGTAATTACACGGACAAGGGAATCCTTAACACCGTAAGTCGTCGTGATATCACACGCTTCGCTGACTTGGCGTCCATAGTACAAAAATACTGTGCGATGGAAAGCGCCTGGAAAACCGAAATAATTTTTTGGGATAATCCGACCTTGAATAGTAATCCCATCCGAACTAAGAGGGTGCATCATCACAGGACACCCGGGATAAACACCAAAAAGCCAAAACCCTCTACAGGGCATGGAACCGTACTGGAAAGATGGCTTGATGGACCCTGTAGAATTCATAGTACAGAGGACGCCACACCAACTCACAGCCTTAGAGCATGTTGGATACTCCGGCAGGTGGCCAAAATCGGCGAGGGCCTCTTAATTCCGGAGGCCGCAGAAAGCCAACCCAAGGACACCAGTACCATTCTCACAGTCTTCGAGACTTTCGCATCAAACAATGTGCGAAAAAGAACACTCCGCAGCCTCGCCGAAGTCTATCAAGTTGCAACAATAAATCCATGGAGCGACACTGCCATTACCTTTAACGCAAGTGATGAACCTAGATTCCGAATAGCCCGAGCACCAGCCGCATTGGTCCTCAGTCCCATAGTGGACGGCTTTCGCCTCACCAAGGTGCTCATGGATGGAGGCAGTAGACTGAACCTCATTTATGAGGAAACCCTTCAAAAAATGGAAATAGACTGGAACCGCGTCGAGCGAAGCAGCACAACCTTTAGAGGAATAATCCCCAGTCGGGAAGCGCGCTGCACGGGAAAAATCACACTAGATGTGGTGTTCGGCACGCCGGATAATTACAGGTCCAAAGAAGTCACGTTTCAGGTGGCCCCGTTTAAGAGCGGATATCACGCTTTACTAGGGCGGGAAGCATTCACAATCTTCCAAGCAATACCCCATTACGGGTACATGAAGCTTAAGATGCCCGGGCCGAATGGAATTATCACTCTAGCTAGTGATCCGGACATAGCACTCCGCGCCGAAAACAAGACAGCCGCATTAGCCCTTGAGGCGCTATCCGAAGCCTTAGCGGCCGAGGAACTGACTGCGCTGCGCTCCACGGTTAACAGGGATGATGTAATACTCGATAAGAGATCCAAATCCACATTCTTCAAGCCAGCCGACGAAATAGTCAAATTCCAGGTCCATCCAACGGACCCCAATAAAACAGCTTCAATCGGGGCACGACTGAACCCTGATGCAGACGCCGCACTGCGAGAGTTCCTACGAGAGAACTGGGACATCTTCGTCTGGCACCCTTCAGACATGCCAGGGATCCCATGCAGGCTGGCCGAACACAGCTTAAATATCCTAAAAGGATTTAAACCTGTCAAACAAGCCCTTCGGCATTTTTCCGAACCCAGGAGACAGGCTATGGGAGAGGAGCTAGCCAAGCTATTGGAGGCCGGATTCATCAGAGATATAAAACATCCGGACTGGCTGGCAAACCTGGTGATGGTACCAAAGAAGGACAAATCCTGGCGCCTGTGTGTCGATTTTAAAGACCTTAACAAGGCTTGCCCAAAGGATCCCTTCCCCCTCCCCCGCATCGATCAAATTATCGATGCCACCGCAGGACACGATTTGTTGTGTTTACTCAACGCATACTCCGGTTACCATCAAATCAATATGGCAAAATCAGACCAAGCTGCAACAACATTCATCACACCATACGGCCCATTCTGCTTCAACACAATGCCCTTCGGGCTGAAAAACGCCGGCGCAAAATATTAGCGCATGATCCAGACATGTCTGGCAAACCAGATCGGCAAAACAGTGGAGGCGTATGTGGATGATGTGGTCGTCAAATCAAGACATGTCGAATCCCTAGTGAATGACTTGAGGCTTACATTCGATAACCTCCGACAATATGACATCAAGCTCAACCCAGAAAAATGCGTCTTCGGCGTTCCAGCCGGAAAGCTCTTGGGCTTCATTGTATCCGGTAGAGGAATTGAAGCAAACCCAGCCAAGATCCGAGCTTTGTCACAATTGGATGTCCCAAAGGACCTTAAACGAATACAAAAATTAACCGGGTGTGTGGCAGCTTTAAGCCGCTTCATCTCCCGCTTGGGAGAAAAGGCACTACCCCTTTATTGCCTCCTTCGGCGCACCGAACACTTCGAGTGGACGGATGCCGCCACGGCCTGACTTGATGAAATAAAAGCCATATTGGCAACAAACCCAGTCCTGGCCGCGCCAATCACCGGCGAACCAATGTTATTGTACATTGCAGCAACACACCAAGTTGTCAGCGCAGTGCTCGTTGTCGAGCGGGAAACGGATGGACACAAATTCCCCCTTCAAAGGCCGGTCTACTACGTGTCCACTGTCCTCACTCCATGCAAATCACGGTACCCGCATTATCAAAAGATTGCATACGCGGTATTCATGGCATCCCGGAAGCTACGACACTACTTTCAAGAGTGTTCCATAACAGTAGCCTCGGAAGTACCACTAAACGATATTATCAACAACCGCGATGCAACGGGCCGGATTGCAAAATGGGCCATCGAGCTTCTCCCGTTCGATATAACCTATAAGCCACGGCGAGCTATTAAATTGCAAGTTTTGGCCGACTTCGTCGCAGAATGGACGGAGGCCGAGCTCCCTAAAGAGTACGGCACATATTCAAATTGGATTATGCATTTCGACGGCTCCAAAATGTTGGCCGGATTGGGGCCGGCGTCGTCCTGACGTCCCCCACAGGAGACACAGACCAATATGTGCTCCAAATCATGTACACGGATTCCAACAATGCAGCCGAATATGAGGCCCTCCGACATGGCCTCCGGATAGCAGTATCCATGGGTATCCAGCGCCTAGAGGTACGCGGGGATTCAAACCTCGCGATATCCCAAATAAATGGAGACTTCGACGCCAAGGACCCAAAAATGGCAGCTTACCGCGACGCCATTCTAAAAATGTCAGCTCGGTTCGAAGGGCTGGAGTTTCACCATATAGCCCGAGAAAACAATCAAGCGGCGGACGTCCTAGCACGCATCGGAGCAAAGCGCGATGCAGCCCCCCAACGTCTTTTTGGAAAGATTGTTCAAGCCATCCGTAGCATGGGAGGGGGAACCTGCAAATAACAGCCCGAACCCAGCCGCACCACTCGACGCCGAACAATCTGACACAATTGGAGGCTCTGCCAACGAAATTACACCTTCAGCCCACGTAATAATGGCGGTTATCGCCCCGTGGACAGAACCATTCCTAGCCTACCTTACTAGGCAGGAACTCTCGGAGGACCAAAACGAGGCCCGCTGCATAGTGCGGCGATCTAAGGCCTATAGAGTCCATGAGGGAGAACTTTATAAGAAAAGCACTACCGGAGTCCTTCAAAGGTGCATCTCCGAAGAGGAAGGGAGGAACCTCCTGGCTGAAATTCATGCCGGACTCGGTGGTCACCACGCCGCTGCTCGGTCCCTTGTTAGCAAGGCTTTCCGTACAGGCTTTTACTGGCCGACGGCCCGAGCAGACGCTCAGGACCTAGTCCAACGATGCGCTGGTTGCCAACATTTTGCCAACCAAAGCCATATGCCACCCACCGCACTCCAAACTATACCCATCACCTAGCCTTTTGCGGTCTGGGGGCTTGACATGGTCGGACCCCTTAAAGGTGGAACCCATAGGAAAAAATACTTACTGGTCATGGTGGATAAGTTCACCAAATGGATAGAAGCCAAGCCTGTTAAAACGGCCGAATCCGGACCTGTGATAGACTTCATATCCGGGGTTGTACACCGTTATGGCGTCCCCGACAGCATCATAACCGACAACGGTACAAATTTTACCGCCGACGAGGTAAAACTCTGGTGCAAAAACATGGGCATCAAGCTCGATTATGCTTCCGTCTATCACCCACAAACCAACGGCCAGGTCGAACGTGCAAATGGTCTTATCATGAGCGGCATCAAACCCAGACTTGTGCGGTCCCTCAAGGAATCTAACGCGCACTGGGTAGAGGAGCTCGACTCCGTGCTATGGGGGCTGCGGACCACGCCAAATCGCACCACCGGGTACACACCATTTTTTATGGTGTACGGCGCAGAAGCAGTTCTGCCCTGCGACATAATTCATGACTCACCTAGTGTGTGCAGGTACGAAGAAAGAGAAGCCGAGCTCGATCGGCAGGACAACTTGGACGCCTTGGAGGAGGAGCGCGATGTGGCAAAAGCCCGTTCCGCATTTTATCAACAGCAGGCCCGAAGATATCAAAGCAGAGAAGTATGGGCCAAAAATTACAATGTTGGCGAACTAGTTCTACGCCTGCCGGATAAGAAAAAGGACAAACTCAAGCCCAAGTGGGAAGGTCCATTCATAATCGACCAAGTCCTGACTAGTGGGGCGTACCGCCTGCGAGATGCGTCGAACAACCGACTCGAGCCGAACCCGTGGAACGCCACCCGCCTCCGAAGATTCTATGCCTAGCGCCGGACTCTGTGTTCGTCTCCTTCCTCTGTCCATCCCTTTTTGTATTTTTCTGTCTTACATTTCTCTCCTTCCCATTTTTTTTCTTTCATAGCCCTTAAAGGCTCATCTAGTGACGCGCCACTCGCGCTCATTAAACCTGGGGGCTTCTTTAACAGAAGCTTATTTATACGGACTTCATGCCCAACACATGCGTCAAACTTCCGCATGTACCTTTTTTCTTCACCATTATATGCATCGATATGACTTAAGTTTTGGCCAAGCTGGGTTGCCTGGCTCCTGTGCTTACCCCTACGTTCCAGATTGTTCGGCTAGGCAGTAAAGGGAGCACCTCTGCGATTGTTACTGCCGGGTCAGCCGGATGTGTACCTCTGTAACACCCTCGATGCGACTATATCTCCCACGTGTCGAGGCATGACTTAGAGGCATAATCGCATTGAAGGCATATGTCCCAAGTAAGGCAATCTTCACAACATCCCATGTAATATAAATAATAAAGGGGAGAACATAGTTGGCTTACACTCGCCACGTCAATCAAGGAACATAAATAACATTACATCATCCAAACACTCATGGCCTGACTACGGCGCCAAAATAGAAGATAAACCCAACATGCGACACGGTCCCAATCACCCCCAACTGGGCACCACTACTGATCATCGGGAAAGGAAACATAGTAACGTTGAGAGTCCTCGTCGTACTCCCACTTGAGCTCAAGCGCGTCTCCTGGAGCGGAATCATCAGGCCCTGCATCTGGTGTAATAGTAATCTGTGAGCCGCAGGGACTCAGCAATCTCGCACCCTCGCGATCAAGACTATTTAAGCTTATAGGTAAGGCAAGGTAAATATATGTGGAGCTGCAGCAAGCGACTAGCATATATGGTGGCTAACTTATACGCAAAAGAGAGCGGGAAGAGGAGGCAAAGCGCGAGCGAGAAACTAGAGAGCAACCTGCGCAAACATTACTCCAACACCGTGTCCACTTCCCGGACTCCGCCGAGAAGAGGCCATCACGGTAACACACTCAGTTGATTCATTTTAATTAAGTTAAGGTTCAAGTTATCTACAACCGGACATTAACAAATTCCCATCTGCCCATAACCGCGGGCACGGCTTTTGAAAGTTCAATCCCTGCAGGGGAGTCCCAACTTAGCCCATGACAAGCTCTCACGGTCAACGAAGGAATAGACCTCCTCCCAAGACGTTCCGATCAGACTCGGTATCTCGGTACAACAAGACACTTCGACAGGTTAAAACAAGACCAGCAACACCGCCCGAATGTGCCGACAAATCCCGATAGGAGCTGCACATATCTTGTTCTCAGGGCACACTCAGATAGGTCAAGCTACGAGTAAAACCAACCCTCGAGTTTCCCCGAGGTGGCCCCGCAGGATGCCCGGTTCGGACCAACACTCAGGGGAGCACTGGCCCGGGGGGGTTTAAATAAGATGACCCTCGGGCTCCGGAAACCCAAGGGAAAAGAGGCTAGGTGGCAAATGGTAAAACCAAGGTTGGGCATTGCTGGAAAAGCTTTAATCAAGGTGAACTATCAAGGGGTTCCCATTATAACCCAACCGCGTAAGGAACGCAAAATCCGGGAACATAACACCGATATGACGGAAACTAGGGCGGCAAGAGTGGAACAAAACACTAGGCGAGAGGCCGAGCCTTCCACCCTTTACCAAGTATATAGATGCATTAAGATAACATGGCAATATAATGATATCCCAACAAGTAAATAAATGTTCCAACAAGGAACGGCCTTCAATCTTCACCTGCAACTAGCAACGCTATAAGAGGGGCTGAGCAAGCGGTAACATAGCCAATCAACGGTTTGCTAGGACATGGTGGGTTAGAGGTTTGACATGGCAATTTGGGAGGCTTGAAAGCAAATGGTAGGCATCGTAGCATTGGCATAGCAAAAGAGCGAGCAAACTAGCATAGCAAAGATAGTAGTGATTTCGAGGGTGCCTGCATAGTTGTCAGAGTTGACTGGATCCTCGAAAGCAAACTCAACGGGCTCCTCGTTAGCAAACTCGTATCCCGGCTCTACCCAAACAAGACAAACAAGCAACAAGGATACAATCAACCACGTGCAAGGATCAAACAAGATGATGCAAAGATGATATGTTATGCGGGATGCGATGCGGGATGCATATGCAAGATATGACAGGAAATGCATGAACCTGGCCTCAACTTGGGAATCCAAGTATGCCACTGGAAAGATGAGATGAAATCGCTTGAAAACGATATAAAGAATGCCGGAATCGGAGTTATGGTTTGGAAATGGCAAGCGATTCAAATATGACACCGGTCTGCGATTTACAGTAAGTAGCCATCTAAATGCAACGAAATGAACATGCTACAGCACCCAAACATGACAAAAAAATACATGGCAGGGATGCATTCAAGATGCTTAACAAAAGTCTAGCACTGAGCTACGGCCAATTCATCCAAAAACAGGTTCAAACAAGCATGGCAAAAATGCATATGGTAACAGATCTCAGACTTAGTGAAATTAACACTTGTCTGAAATTTCAGATCAGATAGCACTCTTCGGAGCAACAAAACTATATGCTACAGGACTTGAACATGGCAAAGTAAAACATGGCATGGAGCTACTCAAATAGCTTAACAAAAGTCCCTTAGTGACCTTGAGCCAAAAGGGATTAGAAAATATACTAACAAGCACCTGAACATAGCAAAAACATAATCAGTTTTCAGACAGTGAAAAACTGACACATGCTGAAACATAACTCAAGTAGGCATGTTTACGAGCTCGATGCACTCACCACGGTGCAAGTCATGAAACTATAAGCATACATCTATCTAGAACACATAAAATTCAAGCTAGACATGGCAATAACAATGGCATAGCATGCACGGATCAACTACAACAACATCGGCAAAATTGCAAACAAGTTGACAATCTGCCTAGATTCACAAAGTAGCAAAAGTAGAGCTCGATTGACTCAAGCTAGGGTGCTCCATAATTGCAAACAAAGACATGGATGGATAGAGCACTACAAGATTAACAAAACTCCCTTACTGATCATCCTCAAAAGAGGCACGGATCAATAGGAAACAACATGAACATAAGGCATCATGAGATAAACAGATCCAGGACTTAGTGAAATTAGTAAGTCCCTGAAAACAGAATTACCAAGTGCACAACTTTGCAAGCTTGCACTAGTCACCACACTCATCACAAAAATACATCGGTTGCACCTCTGGAAAGATGACAAAACCCTTAACAAAACATATGTAGAACTCATGGGTATATCATGCACACATTAATCATGGCAAAAATGACAAAAACCTAAATGAAGTAGCAGATCTGACAATTATCTCAAGTAGCCCTCTTCTAACAGCATTTCGGGCATCAAGATGAACTCAAATGAAAATGATGCAATGTAATTAAATGATGTACTCTCTGAGATGAACATTTTGATATGCTATATGCATGAATCGGAGCTACGGATGCAAAGTTACGAGGCCATGAAGAAGGGCACATGGATCTGCGATTTCGGGACTTAGAAGAAAAAACACCTCCTAGGGTTTACTGTTCATGGATCTGGATCGGGCGCGAAATCACTGTTCACCGGCGGCGCGGAAGCCGAGGATGACCGGCCGTCGTTGGGGACGTGGTGGCCGGACCTTGCCGGCGACGACCGGGGCGACGAGGGGCGGAGGCGACGGCGGTGGAGAACGGCAGCGGCGCGGCGAGGTGGCTTCGGGCGCGAGCGGCTTCGGCGGCTTCGGCCCGGAACTGCGGCGGGGAGGGCCCGCGATGGGCCGCGGCGGGCCTGCGGAGGAGGCGGCGAAGTGGTCCCGCGGGGACACGTGGCGCCTTCGGAGTGGCTGCGGGCGGCGGAGCGGACGCGTCCGGTCTGTCCGGACGTGTCCGGCGGCGACGGAGGAGATATTTAGGGTTTCGGGGGAAGAAGGAGATCCGAAAACGGAGGGGTTCTTTAAATAGGCCTAGAGGGAGCTAGGAGAGTCCAAATGAGGTGCGGTTTTCGGCCACGCGATCGTGATCGAACGCTCTAGGTGATGGAGTAGGGTTAGGTGGGTTTTGGGCCAACTTGGAGGGGTGTTGGGCTGCAACACACACGAGACCTTTTCGGTCCCTCGGTTAATCGTTGGAGTATCAAACGAAGTCCAAATGATACGAAACTTGACAGGCGGTCTACCGGTAGTAAACCAAGGCCGCTTGGCAAGTCTCGGTCCAATCTGAAAATGTTTAATCCTCACACACGAAAGAAAGCTATAATTGACCACCGGAGGAGAACGAAGCGCCGGAATGCAAAACGGGCAACGGGGAAAATGCTCGAATGCATGAGATGAACACGTATGCAAATGCAATGCACATGATGACATGATATGAGATGCATGACAACGATAACAACACACGGAGACAAAGACCCGAACCCGAGAAAATAAAATAACTTAACGCCGAAAACGGCAAGAGTTGGAGTACAAATTGGGAAAGTCATATCCGGGGTGTTACAACCTCAGACTGGGTGAAGCCGAAAGCTAGCGTTCTTAAGGGAATATTCGGTCGGTGAAATAAAAGATGATCTTTTTACTCATTTTATGCGCCCACAGATGCCTTTTTTGCGTCTCTTCACGCAGTCTGGACATGCACCTTAGGGCATGCCTCCCAGCGAAAGGAACCCTTAACGGAACTATTCTCTCTGGAAGATGTTTCTTACTAACCATGTAATATAACATAACTAGTTGGGCACTTGTCTGATAAAGCACTGATGACCCCTACGCCTGGTCTCCACGCATACCCCGGTTCTTATATAACCGCTAGGGTATTCGGACACACTCCGGACCGTCAGGTCCCGAGGTTGAAGCGAAAAGGTCGGCAACGACAAACGATCTACAATCCGGCTAGAAGGCATTACACATGTCAATTCAAAATTACACAGTCATTCTGACTGATTGTATTCCTCTTCTATACCATCTAACAGGCTGTCTAATTTACAGTCCTGCTGGGAATACTTCGCGGCCAACTCTACTTGGCCGTATACTAAGCTTACAGGGATCTCCTTCCCGTCAGGCCCCAAGGTCCGACCTCGGCCATGTGGTTTGGGTCAGACTTCGTAAAACGGGTCTTCACCATGGCCCGGGCCTCCCTAGCGCCTTGTCGGCAGGCCGATATCTTCCACAACCGGAAGCACCGCCGAGCTCCCTTCAGCTTCTCCGCAAGCTCTCCAAGATCCTCGGGCACGGAGTGGGCAGGCCATAAGGCTTGGGCAATATCCCGCATCGCCTGCCGAATTCGCTCGTGCAGTTGCAAGAGTTCGGGAAGAAGGTCACCCGTAGAACCGGGCATCTCCTCTGCAGGACGACCTGTGAGCATACCTACATACGTTACTCTATTAGTCGACTTCCTCGCCGAACTCTTTTTTCAAAGTTCGTTCAAGCACTTACTAAAAATGCCGCGTCGAAGCCGCTGATTCTCCTTCGTGGAGTCCGACAGCTGGCCACGAACATCTTTAAGTTCGACATCCAGCTTGGTGTTGGCATCCTGAAGATCATTCTTCTCTCGCCTCACCTTTGTCAACGTACTCTCACCGGCCTTTCGCCGGCGTAAGAGTTGTTGCTTGTCCGGATCGAGTCCGGCGCCATCTGCAATATGATTTGTCAGATTTGCACCCACACCGCACAATACTAATCTTTCGAAGTGTATCTTACCTGAGGGGGTCTCTTTGGGCTCCCCTGCTGCGGCTAGTGCGGCCTCTAGTTGGGCCTTGCACTTTTCCAGCTCCTGAGACAGTACGGTATTCTTCTCTGTAAGAAGCTGCATATTAAATGATCCTTAAATCAGTTGCTCTAACTGCTTCAAGTCTCGGGGGCTACTGGCATATATATATATATTTAACCAAAATTTTCTTACCCGTATGTCTTTTACATACTGCTCCGAGGCTCTGGCTAAACCATTTTGAGCGGCACGGAGGTATGCATCTCCCGAATTAAAGGCATCTAAAGCCTCTTGGGAGAAACAAGCGTCGCGTAGAATTGTCCGGCGACGCCTGTGGTTCATGGCACTCTCCACTTTAGAATTTGTGGCAGACAGCCTGTCCGCATCCTCTATCGGAGGAGCGTCCGGTGCGCACCTTGTGCTCGCCTCCGCTTCCTGGCCAGACATTGGAGCCTGGCTGGTGGAGGCGCGATTGGCAACCTCTCCGGATGTAGTCCGGCGAGGTCTCTTCGTTCTGAAGATAGCACGAACGTTAATATGCCCTGACAGAAGAACTCCAGGGAAACAGAGGGTGCACTATACCTTTGTGCCGGCATCTCAGTCCGGACTTCATTCCTTTTTGCCCCACGGGGCCCTGCGGCCCCTCGTTGGCTAGCCGCCGCAGGTTCGGCCTCCTGCCTTGGAAATCTCCCCTGCAAAACATGGCTGTCGTCAGAAACACCGGGCTACGTGAGGGTGGAATCTCTTTCAAGGGAATAAGACCCCGGTTTCTGTCACCTAGGAGGCCGGGATTAACCCTGGGTAATCAGCCGTAATGGCTACCAAGGTATTGTCCTTGCTTAGCCGATGGAACACCCCGTCTATAAGCTCCACCGATATGTCCGGAGCCTCTTCGGAGTCCGGATTGAGGGACCATTCTGGGTCCTCGGGCTGTGGAGGGCGGCTGCTTATATCCTTTACCTCCTGTCGAAGTTCCTGCATTGAAATCGTTAGACTACCTATCTAACCATGGGAGTATAAAACAAACGGGCAAGCGCAATTGTTCACTTACCCAACTTGGAGGATCGTACATACTGAATCCGGCCCGCGGGTTGACGCGGAGGAATTCCTCCTTTTCTCCCTTGTACAAAGAGGATAAGATCTTTACTAAGGCGGCGGCTGAGGCCGGCCCTTACGACCGTAACGTGTGGCGTCATCCTCCCCATTGAAATCCCACATGGGGTGGCCTCTATATTGAAGCGGCTGCACCCCCCGCATAATGCATGCGGCCATGACTCCAATCATGGTTAGTCCGGAATGAGCCAACAGTCTTATCCGGCCCATCAGGTAAAGGACGTCTCTGTCGCTTTCTCTCTGAGAGCTCCGCGGACGCCAGCTCAAGCGTTTCTTCAATGGAGCACTGTTGAACTCAGGGAGACCAACCCGGATAGGGTCCGGTAGCGGGACGTCATCTATATAAAACCATTCCGAAGGCCAGTCCTCGGACGCCTTCTTTGGGGTTCCGGATAGGTATCCGGTCCCGGCGATGCGCCATACTTCGGCTCCGCCCACTTGGTATATAGACCCCTCTTGAGAACGGGGCACCAGGCAGAATAACCTCTTCCACAGCGCGAAATGAGCCTCAACGCCTAAAAATAGCTCGCAAAGGGCGACGAAACCCGCAATATGCAATACAGAGGCGGGCGTAAGATTATGCAGCTGGAGGCCGTAGAACTCCAGAAGCCCGCGGAGAAATGGATGAATTGGAAATCCCAGTCCCCTTATTAGATAGGGGATGAGGCACACCCGCTCTCCTTTAGAAGGATTGGGGGTGCTCTCCGCTTGTTTTCCGCCATTGTAGGTGGCGAGACCGGCTCGGACCGGGACCATGTATGCCTGAGGGAGAAATCCCTTGGCCTGAAGCGACACTAACTCGCTATGCGGGATGGTGCAACTCTCCCAGTCCCCGGGTTTGGGACCGGAGGGGCGAGGGGAGGAGCTGCGACGGCTGGTCATGTTGGAATGGACCTTTGCTGGAAGCGCTCTGATGATAACTCGCGGAAAGGAGAAGATGTGGTTTGGACCTAAATCCCCATCCCGTTAAATAGGCGGCTCGTTTATACGGCTAGGGGTGTGGATGTAAAAACACCCCGGCTTTTCGCATTCGTTTGACATGTGGAAGATGGCCATTATTGGGCGTGGGAGCCGAGGAGCACTACATTACAAAAATCGGACATGATTCCTACAGGTACACAAGATTTGGAGAAGAACCCGCCTTGCAATGCCGAACAATCTGCGCGCCGGACTCGTCGTCATTGAAGCCTGGTTCGGGGGCTACTGAGGGAGTCCTGGATTAGGGGGTGTTCGGGTAGCCGGACTATACCTTCAGCCGGACTCCAGGACTATGAAGATACAAGATTGAAGACTTCGTCCCGTGTCCGGATGAGACTTTCCTTGGCGTGGAAGGCAAGCTTGGCGATGCGGATATTCAAGATCTCCTACCATTGTAACCGACTCTATGTAACCCTAACCCTATCTGGTGTCTATATAAACCGGAGGGTTGTAGTCCGTAGGCAATCAACTCCATATACAACAATCATACCATAGGCTAGCTTCTAGGGTCTAGCCTCCTTGATCTCGTGGTAGATCTACTCTTGTACTACCCATATCATCAATATTAATCAAGCAGGACGTAGGGTTTTACCTCCATCAAGAGGGCCCGAACCTGGGTAAAGCATCGTGTTCCCTGCCTCCTGTTACCATCCGGCCTAGACGCACAGTTCGGGACCCCCTACCCGAGATCCGCCGGTTTTGACACCGACAGGGGGAAAGGGGGGAAGAGGGGAAGGAAGGGAGAGAGGGGCCGCGCCCCAAACCCCTTGTCCAATTCGGACTGGGCTTGGGAGGGGCGCGGCCACCTCCTGGTCCTTCCCACTAAGGCCCATTAAGGCCCATTGCTTCTTCCTCGTATTCCCGTAACTCTCCGGTACCTCCGAAAATACCCAAATCACTCGGAACCTTTCCGATGTCCGAATATAGTCGTCCAATATATCGATCTTTACGTCTCGACCATTTCGAGACTCCTCGTCATGTCCCCGATCTCATCCGGGACTCTGAACTCCTTCGGTACATCAAAACTTATAAACTCATAATATAACTATCATCAAAACCTTAAGCGTGCGGACCCTACGGGTTCGAGAACAATGTAGACATGACCGAGACATGTCTCCGGTCAATAACCAATAGCGGAACCTGGATGCTCATATTGGCTCCCACATATTCTACGAAGATCTTTATCGGTCAGACCGCATAACAATATACGGTGTTCCCTTTGTCATCTGTATGTTACTTGCCCGAGATTCGATCGTCGGTATCTTAATACCTAGTTCAATCTTGTTACCGGCAAGTCTCTTTACTCGTTCCGTAATACATCATCTCACAACTAACTCATTAGTTGCAATGCTTGCAAGGCTTATGTGATGTGCATTACCGAGAGGGCCCAGAGATACCTCTCCGACAATCGGAGTGACAAATCCTAATCTCGAAATACGCCAACCCAATATGTACCTTTGGAGACACCTGTAGAGCTCCTTTATAATCACCCAGTTACGTTGTGACGTTTGGTAGCACACAAAGTGTTCCTCCGGCAAACGGGAGTTGCATAATCTCATAGTCATAGGAACATGTATAAGTCATGAAGAAAGCAATAGCAACATACTAAACGATTGGGTGCTAAGCTAATGGAATGGGTCATGTCAATCACATCATTCTTCTAATGATGTGATCCCGTTAATCAAATAACAACTCTTTTGTTCATGGTTAGGAAACATAACCATCTTTGATTAATGAGCTAGTCAAGTAGAGGCATACTAGTGATACTTTGTTTGTCTATGTATTCACACATGTATCATGTTTCCGGTTAATACAATTCTAGCATGAATAATAAACTTTATTATTGCCTCTAGGGCATATTTCCTTCACCTCGTGACCGCCTCTTTTGTTCCTTGGAGCAGGGTCCAAGTCTCCTGGATCACATTCGGTGAGAAAATCACGTTCCCGAAGGTTTTATTCCGTTTGGACTCCATTTGATATTCCGTTTCTTAGAAACACTGAAATAGGCAAAAAAACAGCAATTCTGGACTGGGCCTCCGGTTAATAGGTTAGTCCCAAAAATAATATAAAAGTGGAAAATAAAGCCCAATATAGTCCAAAACAGTAGATAATATAGCATGGAGCAATAAAAAATTATAGATACATTGGAGACGTATCAGTGCTTCAAGGACATATGCTTTCTTAGCAGCTATGAGGATGATTCTCAAGTTCCGGACCTAGTCCATATAGTTGCTACCATCGTCTTTCAGCTTGGTTTTCTCTAAGAACGCGTTGAAGTTGAGGACAACATTAGCGTGGGCCATTTGATCTACAAGACATATTGTAAAGATTTTAGACTAAGTTCATGATAATTAAGTTCATCTAATCAAATTATTTAATAAACTCCCACTCAGATAGATATCCCTCTAGTCATCTAAGTGATACATGATCCGATTCAACTAGGTCGTGTCCGATAATCACGTGAGACGGACTAGTCATCATCGGTGAACATCTTCATGTTGATCGTATCTTCCATACGACTCATGTTCGACCTTTCGGTCTTTCGTGTTCTGAGGCCATGTCTGTACATGCTAGGCTCGTCAAGTCAACCTAAGTGTTTTGCGTGTGTAAATCTGGCTTACACCCATTGTATGCGAACGTTAGAACCTATCACACCCGATCATCACGTGGTGCTTCGGAACAACGGACCTTGACAACGGTGCACAGTTAGGGGGAACACTTTCTTGAAATTATTGCGAGGGATCATCTTATTTATGCTACCGTCGTTCTAAGCAAATAAGATGTAAAACATGATAAACATCACATGCAATCAAATAGTGACATGATATGGCCAATATCATTTTGCTCCTTTTGATCTCCATCTTCGGGGCGCCATGATCATCGTCGTCACCGGCATGACACCATGATCTCCATCATCATGATCTCCATCATCGTGTCTTCATGAAGTTGTCTCGTCAACTATTACTTCTACTACTATGGCTAACGGTTAGCGATAAAGTAAAGTAATTACATGAAGTATAAGTTGACACGCAGGTCATAAATAAAATAAGACAACTCCTATGGCTCCTGCCGGTTGTCATACTCATCGACATGCAAGTCATGATTCCTATTACAAGAATATGATCAATCTCATACATCACATCCTTTTGGCCATATCACATCACACGGCATATGCTGCAAAAACAAGTTAGACGTCCTCTAATTGTTGTTGCAAGTTTTTACGTGGCTGCTATAGGTTTCTAGCAAGAACGTTTCTTACCTACGCCAAAACCACAACGTGATATGCCAATTTCTATTTACACTTCATAAGAACCCTTTTCATCGAATCTGATCCGAATAAAGTGGGAGAGACAGACACCCGCTAGCCACCTTATGCAACTAGTGCATGTCAGTCGGTGGAACCAGTCTCACGTAAGCGTACGTGTAAGGTCGGTCCGGGCCGCTTCATCCCACGATGCCGCCGAATCAAGATAAGACTAGTAACGGCAAGTAAATTGACAAAATCGATGCCCACAACAACTTGTGTTCTAATCGTGCATAGAAACTACGCATAGACCTAGCTCATGATGCCACTGTTGGGGATCGTAGCAAAAATTTAAAATTTTCTACGCATCACCAAGATCAATCTATGGAGTCATCTAGCAACGAGGGGAGAGGAGTGCATCTACATATAGATCGCGAGCGGAAGCGTTCAAGAGAACGGGGTCGATGGAGTCGTACTCGTCGTGATCCAAATCACCGAAGATCCTAGCGCCGAACGGACGGCACCTCCGCGTTCAACACACGTACGGAGCGAGGACGTCTCCCGCGCCTTGATCCAGCAAGGAGTGTTGGGGAACATAGCATAAATTCAAAATTTTCCTACGTGTCACCAAGATCTATCTATGGAGTCATCTAGCAACGAGGGAGGAGTGGATCTACATACCCTTGTAGATCACGCGCGGAAGCGTTCATGAGAACGGGGTTGATGGAGTCGTACTCGTCGTGATCCAAATCACCGATGATCCTAGCGCCGAACGGACGGCACCTCCGCGTTCAACACACGTACGGAGCAGCGACGTCTCCTCCTTCTTGATCCAGCAAGGGGAGGAGAGGTTGATGGAGATCCAGCAGCACGACGGCGTGGTGGTGGAAGTAGCGGGATTCCAACAGGGCTTCGCCAAGCGCTGCGGGAGGAGGGAGATGTGTCATGGGAGGGAGAGGGGGGGCGCCAGGGCTTAGGTATGGTTTCCCTCCCTTCCCCCCACTATATATAGGGCCAAGGGAGAGGGGGGCGCAGCCTTGGCCCTTCCTCCAAGAAAGGGTGCGGCCAGGGAGGAGTCCCTCCTCCCCAAGGCACCTAGGAGGTGCCTTCCCCCTTTAGGACTCTTCCTTTCCCTTCTCTCTTGGCGCATGGGCCTCTAGGGGCTGGTGCCCTTGGCCCATACAGGCCAAGGCGCACCCCCTACAGCCCATGTGGCCCCCCGGGGCAGGTGGCCCCACCCGGTGGACCCCCGGGACCCTTCCGGTGGTCCCGGTACAATATCGGTGACCCCGAAACTTGTCCCGATGGCCGAAATAACACTTCCTATATATAATTCTTTACCTTCGGACCATTCTGGAACTCCTCGTGACGTCCGGGATCTCATCCGGGACTCCGAACAACTTTCGGATTACCGCATACTAATATCTCTATAACCCTAGCGTCACCGAACCTTAAGTGTGTAGACCCTACGGGTTTGGGAGACATGCAGACATGACCGAGATGACTCTCCGGTCAATAACCAACAGCGGGATCTGGATACCCATGTTGGCTCCCACATGTTCCACGATGATCTCATCGGATGAACCACGATGTCAAGGACTTAATCAATCCCGTATACAATTCCCTTTGTCTAGCGGTACGATACTTGCCCGAGATTCGATCGTCGGTATCCCGATACCTTGTTCAATCTCGTTACCGGCAAGTCTCTTTACTCGTTTCGTAACACATCATCCCGTGATCAACTCCTTGATCACATTGTGCACATTATGATGATGTCCTACCGAGTGGGCCCAGAGATACCTCTCCGTTTACACGGAGTGACAAATCCCAGTCTCGATTCGTGCCAACCCAACAGACACTTTTGGAGATACCTGTAGTGTACCTTTATAGCCACCCAATTACGTTGTGATGTTTGGCACACCCAAAGCACTCCTACGGTATCCGGGAGTTGCACAATCTCATGGTCTAAGGAAATGATACTTGACATTAGAAAAGCTTTAGCATACGAACTACATGATCTTGTGCTAGGCTTAGGATTGGGTCTTTGTCCATCACATCATTCTCCTAATGATGTGATCCCATTATCAATGACATCCAATGTCCATGGTCAGGAAACCGAAACCATCTATTGATCAACGAGCTAGTCAACTAGAGGCTTACTAGGGACATGGTGTTGTCTATGTATCCACACATGTATCTGAGTTTCCTATCAATACAATTCTAGCATGGATAATAAACGATTATCATGAATAAGGAAATATAATAATAACTAATTTATTATTGCCTCTAGGGCATATTTCCAACAGTCTCCCACTTGCACTAGAGTCAATAATCCAGTTCACATCGATATGTGATTAACACTCAAGGTCACATCCCCATGTGACTAACACCCAAAGAGTTTACTAGAGTCAATAATCTAGTTCACATTACCATGTGATTAACACTCGATGAGTTCTGGGTTTGATCATGTTATGCTTGTGAGAGATGTTATAGTCAACGGGTCTGAATCTTTCAGATCCGTATGTACTTCGCAAATCTCTATGTCATCTTGTAGATGCAGCTACTACGCTATATTTGGAGCCATTTCAAATAACTGTTCTACTTGGAGCTATTCTAAATTGTTGCTCCATTATACGTATCCGGTATCTCTACTCAGAGCTATCCGGATAGGTGTTAAGCTTGCATCGACGTAACTCTTTACGTCGAACTCTTTATCACCTCCATAACCGAGAAACATATCCTTATTCCTCTAAGGATAATTTAGACCGCTATCTGGTGATCTACTCCTAGATTACCTTTGTACCCTCTTGCCAGATATGTGACAAGGCACACTTCAGGTGCGGTACTCGGCATGGCATACCGTATAGAGCCTATGACAAAAGCATAGGGGACGACATTCGTCCTTTCTCTTTCTTCTGCCGTGGTCGAGCTTTAAGTCTTAACTTCATACCTTACAACTCAGGCAAGTACTCCTTCTTTGACTGATCCATCTTGAACCCCTTCAAGATCATGTCAAGGTATGTGCTCATTTGAAAGTACCATTAAGCGTTTTGATCTATCCTTATAGATCTTGATGCTCAATGTTCAAGTAGCTTAATCCAGGTTTTTCATTGAAAAACACTTTCCAAATAACCCTATATGCTTTCCAGAAATTCTACATCATTTCTGATCAACAATATGTCAACATATATTTATTAGAAATTCTATAGTGCTCCCACTCACTTCTTTGGAATACAAGTTTCTCATAAACTTTGTATACACCCAAAACTTTGATCATCTTATCAAAGCATACATTCCAACTCCGAGATGCTTACTCCAGTCCTTAGAAGGATTGCTGGAGCTTTGCATACTTATTAGCATCTTTCAGGATTGACAAAACCTTCCGGTTGTATCACATACAACCTTTCCTCAAGAAAATCGTCGAGGAAACAATGTTTTGACATCCTATCTACAAGATTTCATAAATAATGTAGTAATCGCTAATATAATTCCAACAGACTCTTAGCATCGCTACGAGTGAGAAAGTCTCACCGTAGTCAACTCCTTGAACTTGTCGAGAAAACATCTTAACGACAAGTCGAGCTTTCTTAATGGTGACATTTACCATCATTGTCCGTCTTCCTTTTAAAATCCATCTGTACTCAACAGCCTCACGACCATCGAGCTGTTCTGTCAAAGTCTACACTTTGTTTCCATATATGGATCCTCTCTCGGATTATATGGCCTCGAGCCATTTTGGAATCCAGGCCCACCATCGCTTCTCCATAGCTCGTAGGTTCATTGTTGTCTAGCAACATGACTTCAAAGACAGGATAACGTACCACTCTGAAGTAGTACGTATCCTTGTCATCCTACGAGGTTTGGTAGTGACTTGATCTGAAGTTTCATGATCACTATCATAAGCTTCCACTTCAATTGGTGTAGGTGCCACAGGAACAACTTCCTGTGCCCTGCCACACACTAGTTGAAGAGACGGTTCATCAAGTCTCCACCATCCTCCCACTCAATTCTTTCGAAAGAAACTTTTCCTCGAGAAAGGACCCGATTCTAGAAACAATCCCTTATTGCTTTCGAATCTGAGACAGGAGGTATACCCAACTGTCTTGGGTGTCCTATGAAGATGCATTTATCCGCTTTAGGGTTCGAGCTTATCAGCCTGAAACTTTTCCACATAAGCATCGCAGCCCCAAACTTTTAAGAAATGACAGCTTAGGTTTCTCTAAACCATAGTTCATACGGTGTCATCTCATCGGAATTACGTGGTGCCCTATTTAAAGTGAATGTGGTTGTCTCTAATGCCTAACCCATAAACTATCGTGGTAATTCGATAAGAGACATCATGGTATGCATCATATCCAATAGGGTGCAGTTATGATGTTCGGACACACCATCACACTATGGTGTTCCAGGCTGTATTGGTTGTGAAACAATTTCCACAATGTCTTAATTCTGTGCCAAACTCGTAATTCAGATATTCATCTCTATGATCATATCATAGATATTTTATCCTCTTGTCACGACGATCTTTCAACTTCACCCTGAAATTACTTGAACCTTTCAATAATTCAGACTCGTGATTCATCAAGTAAATATACTCAACATCTACTCAAATCATCTGTGAAGTAAGAACATAACGATATCCACTACACGCCTCAGCACTCATTGGACTGCGCACATCAAGATGTATTACTTCCAACAAGTTGCTTTCTTGTTCCATTTTACTGAAAATGAGGCTTTCGGTCATCTTGCCCATGTGGTATGATTTGCATGTCTCAAGTGATTCAAAATCAAGTGAGTACAAACGATCCATTTGTATAGAGTTTCTTCATGCATATACACCAATAGACATGGTTCGCATGTCTCAAACTTTTCAAAAACGAGTGAGTCCAAAGATCCATCAAAATGGAGCTTCTTCATGCGTTTTATACCGATATGACTTAAGTGGCAGTGCCACAAGTAGGTGGTACTATCATTACTATCTTATATCTTTTGGCATGAACATGTGTATCACTACGATCAAGATTCAATAAACCATTCATTTTAGGTGTAAGACCATTGAAGGTATTATTCAAATAAACAGAGTAACCATTATTCTCCTTAAATGAATAACCGTATTGCGATAGACGTAATCCAATCATGTCTATGCTCAACGCAAACACCAAATAACAATTATTTAGGTTTTAATACCAATCTCGATGGTAGAGGGAGCGTACGATATTTGATCAACCTTGGAAATACTTCCAACACATATCGTCATCTCTCCTTTTAGCTAGTCTCCGTTTATTCCGTAGCTTTTATTTCGAGTTACTAACACTTAGCAACCGAACCGGTATCTAATACCCTGGTGCTACTAGGAGTACTAGTAAAGTACACATCAACACAATGTATATCCAATATACTTCTATCGACCTTGCCAGCCTTCTAATCTACCAAGTATCTAGGGTAATTCTGCTCCAGTGGCTGTTCCCCTTATTACAGAAGCACTTAGTCTCGGGTTTGGGTTCAACCTTGGGTCTCTTCACTAGAGCAGCAGCTGATTTGTCATTTCATGAAGTATCCCTTCTTGCCCTTGCCCTTCTTGAAACTAGTGGTTTCACCAACCACCAACAATTGATGCTCCTTCTTGATTTCTACTTTTGTGGTGTCAAACATCGCGAATATCTCAAGGATCATCATATATGTCCCTGATATATTATAGTTCATCACGAAGCTCTAGCAGCTTGGTGGTAATGACTTCGGAGAAACATCACTATCTCATCTGGAAGATCAACTCCCACTCGATTCAAATGATTGTTGTACTCAGACAATCTGAGCACAAGCTCAACAATTGAGCTTTTCTCCCTTAGTTTGCAGGCTAAGAAAATCATCGGAGGTCTTATACCTCTTGACGTGGGCACGAGCCTGAAATCCCAATTTCAGCCCTCGAAACATCTCACATGTTTCGCGACGTTTCAAAACGTCTTCGGTGCCTCAACTCTAAACCGTTTAACTGAACTATCACGTAGTTATCAAAATGTGTATGTCAGATATTCGCAACATCCACAGACAACGTTCGAGGTTCAGCACAGTGAGCGGTGCATTAAGGACATAAGCCTTCTATGAAGCAATGAGGACAATCCTCAGTTTACGGACCTAGTCCGCATAATCAACTTTCAACTAAATTTTCTCTAGGAACATAACTAAACAGTAGAACTGAAGCGCGAGCTACGACATAATTTGCGAAGACCTTTTGACTATGTTCAGGATAATTAAGTTCATCTTATGAACTCCCACTCAGATAGACATCCCTCTAGTCATCTAAGTGATTACATGATCCGAGTCAACTAGGCCGTGTCCGATCATCACGTGAGACGGACTAGTCAACATCGGTGAACATCTTCATGTTGATCGTATCTACCATACGACTCATGCTCGACCTTTCGGTCTCTTGTGTTCCGAGGCCATGTCTGTACATGCTAGGCTCGTCAAGTCAACCTAAGTGTTTTGCATGTGTTCCGAGGCCATGTCTGTACATGCTAGGCTCGTCAACACCCGTTGTATTCGAACGTAAGAATCTATCACACCCGATCATCACGTGGTGCTTCGAAACGACGAACTTTCGCAACGGTGCACAGTTAGGGGGAACACCTTCTTGAAATTTTAGTGAGGGATCATCTTATTTACTACCGTTGTTCTAAGCAAATAAGATGTATAAACATGATAAACATCACATGCAATCAAATAGTGACATGATATGGCCAATATCATATTGCTCCTTTTGATCTTCATCTTCGGGGCTCCATGATCATCATCGTCACCGGCATGACACCATGATCTCCATCATCGTGTCTCCATGAAGTTGCCTCGCCAACTATTACTTCTACTACTACAGCTAACGGTTAGCAATAAAGTAAAGTAATTACATGACATTTATGTTGACACGCAGGTCATAAATAAATTAAGACAACTCCTATGGCTCCTGCCGGTTGTCATACTCATCGACATGCAAGTCGTGATTCCTATTACAAGAACATGATCATCTCATACATCACATATATCATTCATCACATCCTTTGGCCATATCACATCACATAGCATACCCTGCAAAAACAAGTTAGACGTCCTCTAATTGTTGTTTGCAATTACGTGGCTGCTATGGGTTTCTAGCAAGAACGTTTCTTACCTACGCAAAGACCACAACGTGATATGCCAATTGCTATTTACCCTTCATAAGGACCCTTTTCATCGAATCCGATCCGACTAAAGTGGGAGAGACAGACACCCGCCAGCCACCTTATGCAACTAGTGCATGTCAGTCGGTGGAACCGGTCTCACATAAGCGTACGTGTAAGGTTGGTCCGGGCCGCTTCATCCCACAATGTTGCCGAATCAAGATTGGACTAGTAACGATAAGCATATTGAACAAAATCAACGCCCACAACTACTTTGTGTTCTACTCGTGCATAGAAACTACGCATAGACCTAGCTCATGATGCCACTGTTGGGGAACGTAGCATAAATTCAAAATTTTCCTACGTGTCACCAAGATCTATCTATGGAGTCATCTAGCAACGAGGGAGGAGTGAATCTACATACCCTTGTAGATCGCGCACGGAAGCGTTCATGAGAACGGGGTTGACGGAGTCATACTCGTCGTGATCCAAATCACCGATGATCCTAGCGCTGAACGGACGGCACCTCCGCGTTCAACACACGTATGGAGCAGCGACGTCTCCTCCTTCTTGATCCAGCAAGGGGGAGGAGAGGTTGATGGAGATCCAGCAGCACGACGGCGTGGTGGTGGAAGTAGCGGGATTCCAACAGGGCTTCGCCAAGCGCTGCGGGAGGAGGGAGATGTGTCATGGGAGGGAGAGGGGGGGCGCCAGGGCTTAGGTATGGTTTCCCTCCCTTCCCCCACTATATATAGGGCCAAGGGAGAGGGGGGCGCAGCCTTGGCCCTTCCTCCAAGGAAGGGTGCGGCCAGGGAGGAGTCCCTCCTCCCCAAGGCACCTAGGAGGTGCCTTCCCCCTTTAGGACTCTTCCTTTCCCTTCCCTCTTGGCGCATGGGCCTCTAGGGGCTGGTGCCCTTGGCCCATACAGGCCAAGGCACACCCCCTACAGCCCATGTGCCCCCCCGGGGCAGGTGGCCCCACCCGGTGGACCCCCAGGACCCTTCCGGTGGTCCCGGTACAATACCGGTGACCCCGAAACTTGTCCCGATGGCCGAAATAGCACTTCCTATATATAATTCTTTACCTCCGGACCATTCCGGAACTCCTCGTGACGTCCGGGATCTCATCCGGGACTCTGAAAAACTTTCGGGTCACCGCATACTAATATCTCTATAACCCTAGCGTCACCGAACCTTAAGTGTGTAGACCCTACGGGTTCGGGAGACATGCAGACATGACCGAGATGACTCTCCGGTCAATAACCTGGATACCCATGTTGGCTCCCACATGTTCCACGATGATCTCATCGGATGAACCACGATGTCAAGGACTTAATCAATCCCGTATACAATTCCCTTTGTCTAGCGGTACGATACTTGCCCGAGATTCGATCGTCGGTATCCCGATACCTTGTTCAATCTCGTTACCGGCAAGTCTCTTTACTCGTTTCATAACACATCATCCCGTGATCAACTCCTTGATCACATTGTGCACATTATGATGATGTCCTACCGAGTGGGCCCAGAGATACCTCTCCGTTTACACAGAGTGACAAATCCCAGTCTCGATTCGTGCCAACCCAACAGACACTTTCGGAGATACCTGTAGTGTACCTTTATAGCCACCCAGTTACGTTGTGACATTTGGCACACCCAAAGCACTCCTACGGTATCCGGGAGTTGCACAATCTCATGGTCTAAGGAAATGATACTTGACATTAGAAAAGCTTTAGCATACGAACTACATGATCTTGTGCTTGGCTTAGGATTGGGTCTTTGTCCATCACATCATTCTCCTAATGATGTGATCCCGTTATCAATGACATCCAATGTCCATGGTCAGGAAACTGTAACCATCTATTGATCAACGAGCTAGTCAACTAGAGGCTTACTAGGGACATGGTGTTGTCTATGTATCCACACATGTATCTGAGTTTCCTATCAATACAATTCTAGCATGGATAATAAACGATTATCATGAACAAGGAAATATAATAATAACTAATTTATTATTGCCTCTAGGGCATATTTCCAACAAGGAGGAGGGAGAGGTTGAGGAAGAGGGCTCCAATAGCAGCACGATGGCGTGGTGGTGGTGGAGCTGTAGTACTCCGGCAGGGCTTCGCCAAGTTCTTGCGGAGGAGGAGAGGTGTTGGGGAGGGGAGGGGCTGCGCCTTGGATGGTGTGTGCAGCCCTCCCCTTGCCCCTCTATATATAGAGGAAGGAGGAAGGGGGCCGGCCCCCTCTAGATGAGATCTAGAGGGAGGGCGATGACCAAGGGGAGGGGGCTTGCCCCCCAAGCAAGGGGGGCGCCCCCCTTAGGGTTTCCACCCAACCCTAGGCGCATGGGCCCAAGGGGGGATGTGCCTAGCCCATGTAGGGCTGGTTCCCTTTCCTCTACAGCCCATTAGGCCCTCTGAGTGAGGTGGCCCCTCCCGGTGGACCCCCGGAACCCCTCTGGTGGCCCCGATACAATACTGATATGCCCCTGAACCTTTCTGGTGACCGTATGACAACTTCCTACATATAAATCTTCACCTTCGGACCATTCCGGAACTCCTCGTGACGTCCAGGATCTCATTCGGGACTCCGAACAACATTCGGTAATCACATACAAGTCTTCCTAATAACCCTAGCGTCATCGAACCTTAAGTGTGTAGACCCTACGGGTTCGGGAACCATGCAGACATGACTGAGACAACTCTCCGGCCAATAACCAACAGCGGGATCTGGATACCCATGTTGACTCCCACATGTTCCACGATGATCTCATCGGATGAACCACAATGTCGAGGATTCAAGCAATTCCGTATACAATTCCCTTTGTCAATCGGTACGTTACTTGACCGAGATTCGATCGTCGGTATCCCAATACCTCGTTCAATCTTGTTACCGGCAAGTCACTTTACTCGTGCCGTAATGCATGATCCTATGACCAACTACTTAGTCACACTGAGCTCATTATGATGATGCATTACTGAGTGGGCCCAGAGATACCTCTCCGTCATATGGAGTGACAAATCCCAGTCTCGATTCATGCCAACCCAACAGACACTTTCGGAGATACCTGTAGTGCACCTTTATAATCACCCAGTTACGTTGTGACGTTTGGTACACCCAAAGCACTCCTACGGTATCCGGGAGTTGCATAATCTCATGGTTTAACGAAATGATAATTGACATTCAGAAAAGCTCTAGCAGACGAACTACACGATCTTGTGCTATGCTTAGGATTGGGTCTTGTCCATTACATCATTCTCCTGATGATGTGATCCCGTTATCAATGACATCCAATGTCCATGGTTAGGAAACCGTAACCATCTATTGATCAACGAGCTAGTCAACTAGAGGCTCACTAGGGACATGTTGTGGTCTATGTATTCACACATGTATTACGATTTCCGGATAACACAATTATAGCATGAACAATAGACAATTGTCATGAACAAGGAAATATAATAATAATCATTTTATTATTGCCTCTAGGGCATATTTCCAACACCCTCCCCAGGCGATTTTGCCGCGCCGGCGTTGAAAAAAGGCCCAGTCGCGTCCCCAGAAGCCCGTTTTTCGCCGGCTCGGGCGAAACTGGTGCTGGCGGACCCAGGCCGAACCCGGCTTCCTGGGGGGCACCGGCACAAGCGAAAAGGGCGCGTGGGTCCGTCATGTACTCTTCCTTCCTTCGTCTCTTCCCGCCGTTTCTTCCCGTGTTTTCCCCACTTCCCTCCCGTACTCTTCCTTCCTCCCGCCAGTCTCCCTCCCAGCCGATCGCTATGCCACCGAAGAAGTACGTTGCCCCCCGCGCGGCGGCAACCGCGACCGCCTCCGTCGCCCAGCCGAAGCAAAGGAAGCCGAGGGCGCCGCCGATCAAGCCACCGGGCATGTCAAAGACCGAGTGGAGGGCGGAAGTTCAGCGGCGGGAGGCTGTCACCGCCGACCGGTGGAACAGGGCCATCGCCAAGAAGGCCCACGACAACACGGCGCGCGCGGCTACGGCTGCCTCGGCGGACCAAATCGAGGCCAAGGCGGCTCGCGCGGGGATGATGAATCCACCTGGAAGCCACGCCCAGTACGCGCCCTGGGGTCAGCAAGGCGTCGGCTCTCCGCAACCATGGGGATCGCCCTCGCCGGGCTACGCCGACGGGGACACGCACGGTGGGTTCAACCCAAATGTCACCTTCCCCCATGGATACCCGACCCAGTGCACGCCCTCTCCTGCCTTCGCCGGCGTGCAGTACCCTCCATACAACTACTCATCGCCCGTCTACGCTTCCTCCCCGACGCCCCCGCTACGCCGTGGCCCGCTGCCCTTCTCGCACCTCGGCGACACCGACGAGACCGAGGCCGACATGGACGACATCATCGCGACAGGTTCGGTCGCGGCCACCGCATCTCCCGGGTTCGTCACCCAGGACGAGGTGGTGGATCTTAGCGGTGGCATGGACGGCGAGCTCGGTTACGCTTACGGCAAGGACGAGCAGGAGGAGCAGGACGACGAGGAGGAGGAGGACTCGATGCCTGCGACGGCGAAGGGGCGCAAGAAGAAGCGGGCGGCCAGGACAGGCGAGCCGTGCATCAAGTGGGCGTCCAAGGAGGAGGAATGCCTCGCCGAAGCATGGAAAGTCGTCTGCCTCGACCCGACGACCGGCACGAACCAGAGCGTTGACACGTACTGGGACCGCATCAAGGCCGAGTTCGACGAGCGCAAACTCGTCGACCCCTACTTCAAAGGCGTTTACATGCAACGCGGCTCCAAGGCGATGGCGAACCATTGGGGCCGTATCCAGGGGGCATGCAACAAATGGCATGGGGTCGTCGAGGAGGTCGCGGCTCGCCCGGAGAGCGGCGCCAGCGTCGAGGATCAGGTATGCCACGCCGGCCTCCCGCCTCTCTTCGCCGTGTACGCGCGCCAACTGTTTGTCCCTCCGCGCAGTTGCTGCGCATGTTCACCCTGTACCGGCAGAGCAACAGCGACGCCGAATTCAAGTACCTCCACGTCTACAAGCGCATTGACAAGTGCGAGAAGTGGGCGGAAGTCCGGCGCACCCTCGACAAGGCCAAGGAGACCTACAAGCCGGACGCGCCGACTCCTGGCGCATCAGAAGGGCGGCCGGACGGCAACAAAGTTGCCAAGAAGGGGAAATACGCCGACACGGCCACCGCTCGAGTCCAGGAGTCCATCGAGCACTGCCTCACCGACGCGCAGGCCCGGGCCGTCCTTCTGAAGAGAAGACCGAGGCACGGTAGTCGGCGTTGATGTCGAGCAGCGCCGTCAAGCTCGACCTGCTCCGGACGAACGTCGCCGCGAAGAAGAGAAACACCGACCTGGCTTTCCTGCTGGGCGGGGCGGACATGCTCCAGAGCACCGACGAGGCGGTCAAGGCATGGTACTTGGCGGAGCGCGGCCTCATCCTGAACCAGCTTCCCTCGACAAGGCCGCCGACGCCGACGCACACGCCGACGCCGACGCAAAGCCCGTGTGACGACGCCTCCACGACGCCCAGCACCACCGAAGCCGCGCCGACACCGCCCAGCGCAGAGGCTGCTCCGACACCGCCAAGCCCGCGCACGCCAACTCCGCCGACGCCTGGGGCAGAGCCCGCCGAGTGATGCGCATGCAAACTTCTGCCGCTCTATTTTTTGTACGCCGAACTGTGGCTTGCGATCGCCCAACTTGTGGCGTCTTTTGTGAGCGGGAACGACCAAGTTTGAATTTTTCGCGTACTGGGGCGGCGCCTGGGGGCGTGACTGGGAGCTAGGTTGCCCCCAGGGGCCGAACTAGCGCCGGTTCGCCCCCAGACCGTCCTTTTTTAGCATCATGGAGGGCCGAACGGCTGGAGATGCTCTTAGGTCCACGCAAACGTACCACTTAAACCTAACGCTTGCCCCGGCTTGAGCCGATCTATGAGCTCAGCTAGGACCATCGAGATCCTCTCCCCTGACAAGGCAGCGGACGACACTAACGGCTTCAGATATGGCGTCAAAGCCTAACAATGACACTTAGCTCCTCACCAAAGATGGCGTCGAAGCCTAATGTTTATGCACTTTTAGGCGGGCTTACAAACTAAAAAAATTAGGCGATGATGGAGCAAGAAGCCGCCTTATTCTAACCTACGTTGCACGGATACTTGGATATGTATCGGATACGTGATACGGGGATACACCCAATACGCCAATTTTCTGAAAACATGGATACGGGGATACATTTATATATAGATATTACATATATTAATTATTAAAAATGTTGAAAACAAAATAGAGCTTCTATGTCAAAGCATGCCTTAATAGGATTATTCTTTTTGTTTCCTTGCACTTGATCCACTTTCATTAATTGGCGATGGGATTTTTTTAGGTTTGTTGTTCCAATCAGTGCATAGACTCTCTTTTGCTCACCTTTCAAATTAACAAGAATATTGACAGTCATGTTTTGGCATGAACTCGGGCCCATGTTAGGTATCTTCAAAAGGTGTGTCTTTACTATTAAAGGGATTTCACGTCGAACGAGGAGTTTCAGGTATCCAAAAAGTATCACAGAAGTATCCTAGAAGTATCAAACATTATTTTCTTTTTTAAAATCAAAAAAATCAAGAGATACTTACAGGATATGTATCAGGCCGTATTAGGGCAGTATCCGAGTATCGGGACAGTATCCGGCTGGATACGCGCGTTTTCTAAAGTATCCGCGCAACGTAGATTGCAACAGGAAGCACTGATAATGCATGATGATCGGTAGGGGTAGCGCAGGGTCAAGTTTTATGACTCGAGGCGAGGAGATCTGAAGAAGATGAAGGTAACAACACGAATGTTGAAGCAGCGATGGATGAAGATTGAGGAGGCAATAAGAAAGATGAGCTTTGGGGGTCCATCAACGGTAGTTCTTACTAGTGTGACCTGGGGTGTGTTTAACCCCCGTGTAATCAATATTTTATACCATTGTCTATAGTTTTCTTTTGCCTAAAATCTAAAAAGTGGCCGCCCACTAACTAAACGAACCGGGCGGCTGACTTGTGGCCGTCTGATCTCGCTCGAATTGTCGTGCGCGTGGGCCAGGTGCCAGATGGTCGGGACGCTCACACGACTAACTGAGGCGAAATAGTAGACCACTTCCGTCCGCACCCATCGCTATCCACTCGCCTCCCCACCTCCCTCGCATTTGTCGCCGCCTCCGCCGGTCCGCCCCAACTTGTGCCGGCCGCCACTGTCGACCCACCTCGCCTCGGCCGACGCAGCCCACCACGGTTGCGGCATCTCGCCTGCCACGCCTCCACGCCGCCGTCTCCCGTCCGCCGCCTCACCTTTTCTTCTGCATCTAGCCGTCGGTCCTCCGCGAACAGCCCTTCCCTCGCCTCCTTGCTAATTAGTCCGTGCGAGAGCGAAGAAGGTGTCCCCCCTATCCACGAATTTTAGCAAGCACTCAATCTACAAGCTCACCCGTACAGCCGGTGCTCCGTACTTCTACATCCTTTCATGGTACATGTCTGCCTTCTATGGAATTTAGTGAGAAAAAAATTGAGCCCATCCATGGAGCTATGTAATTTGAAGTGGGATGCGGCCCTGAGTTTTGTTTTTCCTCTGATGTTCGAGGAACTGAAGAAATTTCAGTGAGAAGGAAGCATGTGCGCGTGTGTGGTCGCTGCTATGTTCCCATTCGAGTTGTGTGTATGCGCTGCTGCGTCCAGATCCATCCTCAATGGAGGTTTGCTGCCGGGTATGACTTCAACGCTGAGGCTAATTGACTTTGATGGGATCAGGGGTTTCCCTGATTAGTTGGTCCCTTGAGTACCAATGGCTTCCTGCGCTTGTTGAATTATGAGATGTGTTTGGTTGGGTTGAATCAAAGGAATTTCTAGTTCTTGTAAGTAAGAATTACTGAAGACTACTTGGTATAGTTACTAGTTCCTCTTGGTTTTGGTTGGTGCTCATTACATCTAGTTGAATCAATGAAAATAATTGAAGTTCTAAAGATTTTTTGTCACTAATGGTATGAATTTAGGATCCTGCTTTTCAAAACTCCATGGATTTGTAGTTGATGCAACTTGATCCATCTATTTCTTGTTTAGACTGCATTTATCATTACGATACCGCTCGTTGGAACTGCTACTCAGTAGAGCTCAATTTTGTCCGTTTCCTCTCTTTTCTAATCGAAAGATATGCAAGTTAGAATAGTGTGCACACTTGTTATATATAGTTGCACAGAGAGGAATTACAAGCTTCACAGAAAGCAGTACATAGTTGCACACCTAAGCATACATAGTAGCACATTGACTGCCAAGTAGTTGGTCAGGGCAGCCGCCGAAGTGGCACATCCTACTCGTAGGGGTAGTTTGTGAGCAGGTGTCCACAACACGCCTACAGCGGTGGTCAAGGTCTGACTGCTAGATCCATTGTGGCTGGGTTAGTAGGTCACCAGGGGAGTCCTTGGTCGTGGAGTCGGAGTAGCACCTCCACTACCTCCTCCAATTCCTTTTTTCCGGTGATGGAGCTGGACCGTTATGGTCGTTAGGAAGCCACGCAAAGTCGCACAACCATGCTTTCGTAGTTGCACATCGACAACCAGACAATTGGTCAGGGCAGCCGCCGAAGTCGCACATCCTACTGGTAGGGGTAGTTGGTGAGCGGGTGTCGACAGCATGCCTACAGCGGCGGTCAAGGTCTGACTGCCAGATCGATTGTGGCAGGGTTAGTAGGTCGCCAGGTAGTCCTTGGTCGTGGAGTCGGAGTAGCACCTCCACTACCTCCTCCAATCCCTTTTTTTCTCAGTGATGGAGCTGGACCGCTGTGGTCGTTAGGAAGCCACGCAAAATCGCA
Organism: Triticum urartu; assembly: GCF_056163025.1. Lineage (NCBI taxonomy): Eukaryota > Viridiplantae > Streptophyta > Magnoliopsida > Poales > Poaceae > Triticum > Triticum urartu. The sequence goes on along the minus strand of NC_141877.1, from coordinate 427,273,178 downwards.
CAACCATGCTTTCGTAGTTGCACATCGACAACCAGCCGCCAAAGTCGCACATCCTATTGGTAGGGGTAGTTGGTGAGCAGGTGTCTACAACACGCCTGCAGAGGTGGTCAAGGTCTGACTACAAGATCCATTGTGGCTGGGTTAGTAGGTCGCCAAGGGAGTCCTTGGTCGTGGAGTCAGAGTAGCACCTCCACTACCTCCTCCAATCCCTTTTTTTCTCGGTGATTTTTTACTCCACATACAGTCAGCCAAGTGTATTAATTTTCATACATAGTTGCAGAAGGACTAAATAAGCATTGGCATGCTCAACTTTCTCAGTTGCTCAACGTTGCCATCTTCAAGTTTTTTAGAATTGTCCCAAGAGTATGTAACGACTTGGCATCCTCAGGCTTTCTAGTTGCAGAATAATATCTAATTAGTTGGCAACCTCAGTAATTCTAGTTGCACAACAATATACAACTAGTTGACATCCTCAGCTTCTCTAGTTGCACAAGAACTCAGATTAGTCCCATCTTAAAAAAAATTGAGGATTGCCCAAGAGTATGTAACGACATGGCATCCTCAGGCTTTCTAGTTGCAGAATAGTATCTAATTAGTTGGCAACCTCGGTAATTCTAGTTGCACAACAATATACAACTAGTTGACATCCTCAGCTTCTCTAGTTGCACAAGAATTCAGATTAGTCCCATCTAAAAAAATTGAGGATTGCCCAACAGTATCTAACGACTTGGCACCCTCATGTTCTCTAGTTGCAGAAGAGTATCTATTTAGTTGGCACCCTCTGCAATTCTCATTGGACAACATTATCCAAGTAGTTGACATCTTCAGCCTCTCTAGTTGCACAAGAATTCAGATTAATCCCATCTTAAATTTTTTGAGGATTGCCCAATAGTATCTAATGACTTGGCACCCTCAGGCTTTCTAGTTGCAGAAGAGTATCTATTTAGTTGGCATCCTCTGCAATTTTAGTTGGACAACATTATCCAAGTAGTAGTTGACATCTTCAACCTCTCTAGTTGCACAAGAATATCTCATTAGTTGGCATCATCAGCATTTCTAGTCACACAAGAATATCTGATTAGTTGGCATCATCAGCATTTCTAGTCGCACCAGAATATCTCATTAGTTGTCATCACCGGCATTTCTAGTTGCAGAACAAACAGGATATCAAATTGCCATCCTCAACTTTTTAATCTAGTTTTCCAGAGAACAAATATTTGTATGTAATGATAATTAATCACCTCTACCTTTTCTAGAGAACAAACAGGATAGTCACAAGTTATTTTTTCTGTATTCTCAAAATGTGTTACAAACAAGATGTTTTGCAATGCAGAACCCTAAGTAGTTGCACACTAGTTTCACAATGTATTTGACACACCTTTTTTTTACTTCTTTTAACTTACTAATTTTCACAATCCGTTTACAATATTTTCTGGCACTTCTTTTGCACAGAGTGGTTATGTATGTAGCACAGTTTGCAGTAAATAAGTTGCACAGATACAAAACAGGAGATTTGTTCAGTGTTTTTCTCACAAATTTGTTGTTCTAATGATGTGCAGGTTTATTTGTCAAGGACCTGACGTAGATTCTGCACATAATTCAATGCTACAATTCTTATACACTGCTATTTGGACGAAGAAAGAAGATTCAGATGGCAGAAAATAGTTTTCATCTTTTTTTGTTTTTTCTTTAGTATATTGAACATATTTTCCCTACTGCATTTTCTATGTGACAAGACTATGTACGCTTGATGTTACTATGTCTTGTGCTTTATTAGTCCGCTTTGTTTTTGTTGCACAGATTGCAGCAAAAGTTGGCATGGATCCATGTGTGGTTGCACAAATATCATTTCTTTTGCACAAACACTACATGAAGTTTTATTGTTCTATCTGCAACTACACATTGTGTTTATTTGCACATATCCAGGCAAAAGTTGGCTTACATTCATGTTTAGTTACACAAATAGATGGTTTTTTTTGCACAGGCACTACATCCTGTCTATTTTTGCATATGCAACTACTCCTTTTTTTATATGCACACATCCAGGCAAAAGTTGGCTTGGATTCATGTTTAGTTGCACAAATAGATGGTTTTTTTGCACAGGCACTTCACCCTGTCTATTTTTGCATAATGGTAGGTTTATTTGCACGCATCCAGGCAAAAGTTGGCTTGGATCCATGTTTAGTTGCACAGGAAAGTGTTCTATTGTGCAGAGATCATATTCAACTCTATTTGCTGCTTCATGTTCCTTCTTCCTTCAACTATGGAGAAGACCGGAAAAGATTTGTGGCAGATCCAGAGGGAAAGGGAAGGGGAAAGTGAAGAAGGATGATCTGGAGGCTAGAGGAAAGTTACCTGATGCTGCTACCTGCTATGGCTTTGTACTCCCTCTTCTTAGAATTGAAGCTTTTCTGGCCAATTTCTTCACCTAGTTTTGCTCTGCCATGGCAGCTCTGTAGGGTTTGGATCTAGGCCTGGGATACACTTCTTTCATGGAGAATCAAAAGGGCGACCCGTGGGGGGAGGAAGTGTGGGCGAGCTGTGCGTGGGAGGCGTGGGGATGTGGTTATCACGTGACAGCGATGGGGGAGATTTTCTGTTTGTTGGGAGCGTGGGCAGTCGGGTAGGAAGGAACTTTCCTTCCTAGGACCAAGGGGGACATGAAGTTGCCTTTTATGGCTGGCCGCTCCATCGCGCTAGTGGGCAGCCGGCCGCCCACTAGACGCTCCCTTTCTTTTGCTGTTAGCTATTATGCAACACCGGTCTGCGAGGCCTTTTCACTAGGACTTGTTCGTTTGCATCAAGATGTTGTTTTTTGTTATGTTAGCCCTTTGATACTGGAACCCGATCCTTATTTGGGACTGTATGAAAAAAATACTCCTCCTCGTGAACTTGTGTCTGTCGCCCGAGGTCATGTCTCCATGTTCTTCTGCGCCCTCTATCGTGGACATGCCATTGTCGCCTTCTTCTCCCCAGGGGTGGCATCGTTCGCATGGGTCAACTATAAAGCAGATGACAACTCACATGAGTTGACTTGATGAGCCGAGCTCAAATGCCGGCTTAAGCCAATGTAAGAAAAATGCTTTCCCCCCGCTTTATATTATAAAGCAACGAACCAATGTCGGCTTAAGCCAATGTCAGCCAAGCCAAGTACAAAGTCAATGACAGGTGGGCCCCCAGATCATATTTGCAGTCAACCAGCTCATTGCATGATTACTTTTTTTTAATTTACTCCCACAATCCAGATTATGAGTTCTACAGTTGTAGTTTTTTCGTCACAATAACCCTATGTGTCGTTGCAATTTCCATAATCCTTTTCAGATCAATAATCATGATCGCAAGTGTTAGATGTGCCACAACTCCTCCAAGATTCCAAACTCGCCAACCAACCAACTACATCACGCTGTCTTCTGAATGTTTTGCTAGTTTGTTAGGCTGGTCGTAATGGTAGTATCATAACTAGTATCATGCATGCCAACTAGGCAATTTTGATGATGTGTCATATCATTAAATGAAGAAAGAGATGGTGGAGTATCTTATTATGATACCGTATCATAATAAATGCTATGCTACTTTGTGCCATGCATGACAATAAATAAAATACTACATGATACTAATATATGATACTATGCATTAGGAAGGTAGTATCATACACTAGTATCATATGCATGGTATTATTATATGATACTCCCCATTACAACCAGCCTTACGGATGTCACTTGAGATATGGCAATCATGCTTTAATGGCTCGTCTAGCAATTACATAATGATTTGGTCCATGATAAGGAGATTCCACCTGTGTACACAAATCAATTGGTGATGCCTGGAAGTAAAGCACCAAGGAGATTCTCAAGGGTAAGATGCTATGAGGCTTGGAGGCCGTCCACGCCAAACCCCCTACATCTACGCCGCCCTCTTGGTGGCCGACACCACCGGTGGCAAAGGTGGCCCTTTCGGTGAATGAGTCATTCTTCAATGGTACGACAGCAACGGGCATGATTCTTAGGGATCACGACGGCACAATCATTTTTGCAGCTTAGCGGTATATATTTTTCAACTGTAATGACTCTTTGGAGGTGGAGTATAGCACTGGCTGACCAACATATCTCTCTACCGGTCATCATTCAGTCTGATTCTGCAAAGGCATTGACAACTTCATTTTTCTGATGTCCTCTTTCGCTCTGCATATGGTCATTGAGTGGCAGAAATAAAGGCAACAATGGAGGATAGGGAGTTTATTCTCGGAAACTTTGTCGTGAACAAAATGATGTGGCAGATTGTTTGGCTAAGTAAGTTGCTTGGAATGTCCCACGGCTGTGTGATTAGGCCAAGGACCCTCTTGTATCGAGAAACTTTTGCCTTTTGACTGTAACACCATAATTATGAAATAAACTCCTTTTTACCCCGAAAAGAAAAACTAATGACGCTGGCTTTGATCGGACCACGTCCAATAAAGTCGTCACGCTTGAAACTTCACGTGCCGAACGCATTAGACCGAGACAGGTGTCTAGTCTGCTAAGAACGCAGGTTGGTATTTTGCCAGGATGAGTATATACTGCTCGTGCATCGCATGTCTCGGGCTGGGACTCATCGACGAATGAATGTGATAAAGTTGATTTACCCTGTGCTGGGACCGCTCGATCGATCGATCAGGTCCCGCGTTTCTTGACCCTGTGCATCGTCGATCGCTCTGTCCCATACTCCCATCCCAATGGCAGTCGATCGACCCGGAACGATCCACGGACACAGATCAGGTGACATGCATTTTTGCATGTTATCGTATGCCTTGCGGCCTGAATTTAAATTTAAACATTGTAAAAAATCTGAAAAAAATCATGTATGTTCACAGCACATATTAAGATAATCCCTCAAAAATTCAGATCAAAATTCGAAACATACATCGAGAAACGAAAAAGAGAAATCTATCATGAATAATTGCGAATGGTTCTCTGTATACTATTCACATCTGAATTTCTCTTTTTTGCTTCTCGATGTATGTTTCGAATTTTGATCTGAATTTTTGTGGAGTTATCTTAATATGTGTTGTGAACATGTATGATTTTTTTCAGATTTTTTCGTAATATTTAAATTTAAATTCGGGCCGCAAGGCACACGGTGATATGCAAAGGTGCATGTCACCTGATCTCTGTCCACAATCCACGTGCACATGGTTCACCAACCCCGCAGTACAAAGTGATCCATCTACTCTCTTCGTTTTAAATTACTCATCGCAGAAATGGATGTATCTAAAACTAAAATGCATCTAAGTACATCCATACCTACGATCAGTAATTACTAAAAAAGGATTTCCTCCCGCTTTGTATTCCAAAGCACCAACACTGATTACAGAGCAAACGCTGGGGCGAGTAGCACAACAAGCCAAAGAAAAAAGAAAAAGAAATAATGCCAACACCGGCAGCTCGACAGACGCGAATGACCTACAACCGTTGCGCACTCCGAAATCTACCCACCACGTTCCTAGGCTTCGATCCTCCGTGTACCAAGCAACACCTCCGGTAAGGAAACGACGCCGACGACACTGCTGCCCGGACGTATCCTAGGGTTTCCCCCGACACACGGAGGGTAGAGGGGAATGAAGACCACCGACACCCTCCAGGGAGGAATGGTGGCACCCGCAGGCGTCACCGCACCGGAGCTGGAAAATCCGGTAAGGATTTCTCCCAATTCCAAAGCCCACCGCCCAACCTCACCGCCCAACCGGATCGAAGCCAACCAACCAGCTCGCCGCCCACCGCCCACCAGCATGCGCCACCGCGGTCGCAACGCCACCCACGCCGCCTCACTGAGATCGCCACCACGAGGCAAGAGAACAAGGAGGAGGCATTGGACGATGGTAGCAGCAGCGCCGTAGCCGCGCGGGGGGGAACCACCTCCTCCGCCGACGTGCAGGAGGCTTGAACCTCCGGCACCGTCGCGGTCGCTGTCCGGACGCAGCAGCAGGGCATAACAGGCCACCCCTGGCCCGGCCAGGCCCGAATCAAGCCCGCTAAGCCCCGCCGGCCACGCTACAACAGGGCAGCGCCAGCACCCCAACGCCCATCGCCGCTCCCCCGCCTCCTGGGAGCCACGCCGTCGGCCCGCCCAGACCCTGATGGGGCCCGAAGGGCCCATATCTGGGCCGAGCGGCGCCGCCTGGCCGTGCCACCCCGTCGCCAACGGCGACGCCGCCGTCCAGCCGATCCCCCGCGCCGCGCCAGGAAGCCCCGCCGCCACGCCGGACCGCCGCCGCCTAAGGAACACCCTCGGCGCCCCCGCCCCGCGCCGGAGAGCAATCGAGAGGGGAATGGCCGGGGGCCGCCGCCACCAGCGTCGCCCGGGCCAAGCCCGGCGGCGAACGCCGGCGACGGCGGCGGGGAGGGGGGAAAGAGGGGGAGCTGGCGGAGGAGGAGCCGGGGCACGGCCGGTCGCCCGCGGGGGCGACGCGGTCGCGAGAGCCCGAGGGGGAGAAAGGTTACCACGACTAGTAATCCAAAACGGAGGGAGTAGCTAGCCAGTTCAGTGGCGCGTCCGCACGCATGCACGTACGGCGAAGGCGAAGGAACGGTTGATACATACGTTACATATTTGATTATTTTATTTTATTTTTTGAGGAATGGTTGGTACATACATACGTATTGATGAATGGTGAGGGAACGGAAGCGCAAGAGCAACTCTAGCGGGCCAACTCAAATAGACGTTAAGTTTGTCTCTCTTTCTTGTCCGTTTGAGTCGTCCGTCTCATGGTCCGTGTTCCTTTTTTAAGTAGGTCGACCGATGTGCCCAAACAAGGACGAGCACATTTCTTGACATATTCGCCTCGCTATTTCGTCGAACACGTAGCAGGTACGAAGTTTGCAGCGAGGAACGACGCTGGAGCACGAGCGTCGTCTTCACGTGGTCACCGCTGCTGCAGCCCTACTGCTCGCCCAGCTCCCGCCCTGTAGCTACTGCCACGCCACACCCTGCTGCACGGAATTCCGAGCTCAAGCTAACCTACAAGAGCACCGCCGCTGCTCCAAGCCGAGCGCAAGGCGCCACCCCGCCCCGCGGCCTCCACCGCAGCCCCGAGCTCGCGGCGAGCATGGTGGCTGGCCACGGTGAGCATGACGCGGCTAGGCAAGGCCGCGCGAGCACGGACGCCCCACGCCGGTGCACAGGCGCGAGAGGAGCACGAGCCCGCCACGGCGGAGCACGGGCGCCGAACAAGGACGAGCCTGCCTATCCTCTGCCGCTGTTGTGCAAGCATGGGAGCGGCACGGCCAGGTGCGGCGCGGGGGGCTACCGGTCCAACAGAGGCGACCGGGTGTGGGTGAGGCGGAGGCGAGGCCTGGCGCGGCGGAGCGAGCGCGGCGGTGGAGCAGATGCTACTCCGGCGCATGGAGATGGAGAGCGACGAGGACGGCGAGGAGAGCAACGACGCCGGCTCTGACCCGTTCATGCGGTGCGGGGACAGTGACCAGGGGCGGCGAGGTTCAAGGGCCAGCGAATAAAATAAGTACGAGAGAGAGGTGGGTGGGTGACAGGTGAGCTAGGCCCGGACACAGACGAACAAGGCAGGCGTAGAAAACGTTCACTTTGTGTCCGTTTCCGATTCAAATGTGAGCAAAATACGAGATGGAAATAGGTCCAAAAGGACACAAAATAAAAATGAATCTATGCATTGGGCCGACGATTTTGCCCGTTTTGACTCAAACGAACAGGCGCGCGGAGGATTAGGTCGGCCCTGTTGGAGTTTGCTCTAACGCAATCAATCAAAGCTAACCCAATATCCTCGGTCATCTTCCAACGGGTTAGATTACGCCCGTCCCCTCCTGCTCCTCGTTTACATGGTGATGGTGGCGTGGGTGTACCTTGTCCTCGTGCGGCTGCGTGCGTGGCTAACCATTCGTGGCTGGGTCGGGCATGATCGGTCGGTGTCACGCTGTCGCTGATCGGCACCAAACCTAGGAGAAAACCGTTCATTCTCCGGGGCTGCCGGTCACTTCCGATTCAGGGGGAGGCGTCTTTGATTCAAAACTGCACCTGCCACCGGCGGACCAATAAATGTGGCGACCGAAAGCGCTAGGCTGGATGAATGTGGGAGGAAAACCGAATGCTTTCGACGGCTACAAATGTCGATGCCCGATTTGCCCGGAGGAGTTTTCACATGTGTGTTTTTTCCCCTGCAAAGCCCACATGATTCTTCTGATGCCGTATCATGTCAATTCAGGTTTGAAAAGTAGACGGAGCAGTTTTGAAGCTCATTACCTGGCTAGGCATTCGTTACTATATTTCTCTTAGTAGGCCGCCATGTTTGACTGGGCAATCGCCATGATATTGTAGGACGTGTTTAGTAGCCTGCATTAGGGGCATGTACAACGCCTGGCTCTTAGCACGACTGCACGAGCGCTAGTATCAGATTCGTGGTTGATTGGGAAGTTATCATCGGAATCCCCGCGTTATGTGTAGCATCGATGCCAGAATCCCCGCGTTATGTGTAGCATCGATGCCAGACCGGGCGCCGGGCGCTTCCTTGTTTTTTCTTCCGACATGAAGCGACCAGGTAGTTCAATTTAGCCAATGTAATTAGCACATGTCGTTGTAAGATAGGGCGCTTAAGCACTTTTCTAATCATGTATTTTTTTACGGGGGTATTCTTTTTACTGTTAGCGTCTTCACAAGTGCCTATCATTGTAGATGCCCTTAGGTCCAACCAGCCCGGTGCCATGCAGTTTTGGCTCATTTGTTGCCTGTTTTGCACCTAAATTTTGGTCTGCCCGATGTTTAAAGCACCTTTAAGCCTGGCTCGGTAGGAACACTTGAATCGGTCATTTTTCCATAATCAGGCCCGGGTGATGGAACTCGAGGCACGTGGGTGTTGGAGGCTGCACGCGTGGAGTCACACTCGATACGTCGCGTTGTTTTCAGAAGCGCCGCCATAACTACCCTCACCCTTCTCTGACCGCTCTCTCTCCCTTCTCTCTACTCTCACACAGGCCGCGGCGAGTGCAAGATCTGGACAGCGAACATCGGTGGCGAGCATCCAAGCGAAGAACTGGACATCGATCACCGGCTTCACCACTTCACGAGCAGGCGCTCGGCAATGGCGGTAAGCCCTCTGTCCCGATGGAATCAATTTATACCATGTCCGCATTTGATTTACGCATCGCGCACTAGGCATCCAGTCTACCTTCCGGGCTCGATTTGGCACTCGATTTAGGCATATTCGACTAGGGATTTGAGCACTTTCAATGGGATTGAGTACAATTTTCACTAGGGGGAGGGGGTACATCGAGCTTACAACCATTCAAACCCATCCCAAGAAGCACTACATCCTAGCCGCGACGAGCCTGGAGGCACTTGGGGCGCCGGTAGCCTTGAGGCTTGTAATCGTCCACCTTCATGGGCAGTGTACAGTCACCTAGCTCCGGCGCCCTGACCACTATCTTCATCGCTCCGCCATTGTGGGCATCCTCGGACTCAACCGCAACATCCACCATCTCCTCCTCCTCGTCCACCAGAATGATGGTGGTCTGCGCCACCACAACGACCGATTGGTCATGAGGAGCCCTGACAAGTCTGTACTTGGCCCATCTGGCTCTCTGACTTGGATCGTCCAGTTCGGCCTCATCCATAGCCCATTGCAGTATTTTCACTGACATAGCGCATTTGGCTACGTCAGGATACAACCTCTTAAACTTTGTCTTCGTCGCCTTTAACAGCACCAACGTCTGCCTCTTTATGCATCTCGTCAATACTCTTCAACTAAGGGCACACCATGGTGTTTGCGAACTTGGTGCGGTAACCGAGCGAGCATCATCTATGCTTCCTAATTTTTAAGTCTCGCAATTCATTGAGGTCTTCAGTTTAGAACTTGGTCATTTGATTTTGAGCGGGTTAATAATTTCTCAAGGAGCTCTTCTATTTAATTATTTTAATTCACCATATTCCCTAATTTTAAAGATCTTTTATTCGATTGAGATATTCAATTTTTGAATTTGGATTACGATTTTGATCACGCTGACAATTTTTCAAATCAATCAACACCAACCGACTCGAAAAACATATCAACGCCGTGCACCCTCTTACCACCTAAAAAAAGAAGCGTCACCATGTGATGATACTATAGAACTAATATAGTACATGTAGTCATCAACGTAGAAATTTACACACAAAAATATGAGTTGATTAGTGCATAACATAGAATCATACCATAAAAGGCCCACCAATTATCGCATTATAAATACTAGCAATATGCCCGTGCGTTGCAACGGATCCAAAATAGATTTATACATATTCACAAATTTGAAGGAAACCTGTCTAGTTTTGATATACATATATCACTAAAAATATATCATGTTTCACTCAAAATATATTATTTGTGCTATTTTGATGAGGTAAGAGAGGAATGTGGTTGGTTTGAAGATACTAAGGGGTTTTCAATAAATTGGAGCAGAGAGTTGCAAAAAGGGCACAACTCACCTCACAGTCGTTAGATGAAGATCTAATGGTCAAAAATGACGGATAACAGACACACCATAATCACCAACTGAGTCGTTTATAGGAGTAGAGAAACATAAAACACACTCCATCATCTCCCCATCCGTCAAACTTAAATATTCCACCAGTTCCAAAATACAAGGGGTATTAATTCTTGAAAAGTTAATTTTTTTAACTTTGACCAAGTTTAGAGCCAAAAATGTCGACACCCACAATATTAAGCCAAAAGATATGGAAATTCATTTCATTATGAATCTAATAAAACCAATTTGTTATTAAAAATTTTGCTATATTTCTTCATAAATTTGATCAAACTTGAAGAGGTTGAATTTTTCAAAAAAATAATACACCTTATATTTTAAAACAAAATGAGTTTTTTTTCCAGAATTTCAACAACACCAACGACGCAACAAAGTGCACCCAACTCTTCTAGTATGTATGAATCACGCTGACCATTGCCGAGAGGCGGAACTCGGTAAAGTGGACATCGGAAATACGGACGATGCTAGCACCTAATAACATGGGCGTCAGGTAGCAACAAGGAGGCGCGAGTGGCGGCGTGGAAAGGGGCGATCCAAGCATCCGAAAACGGCTGAAAACATCCGAATGCCGTACGAAATCGCAAACCCAAGGACCCGAGACTAGAAAATGTAGCCTGGCAGTGGAGACTGGAGACTAGGAAATCACAGTGGAACTGGAGGCCCGACGAACCGGTGGTTGGTGACGGCATGTAGATGGCTGATTTTCACGAGATTCCTACCCCGTGCACATAAACAAGCATGCCATTGCCACCAACATTTACAGAAGAGTATCGCGCCTTACAAACATATCAAAAACGGAGACGGATGGAGCCAGAAGTGCCCTTTTTGCATCAACGGCTAGCTCCATTCCTTTGATGCTAATTTAGTTAGCCAGTGGCGGTACTTCCGAGGCGGCGTCTGGCAGTTTCTTCTTGAAGTTCAGCTGAGCTTGCTTCCTGGGCTTCGCAGGGTCTAAGAAAAACCAGCCAGAGAGGTCATTTTAGCTGATGGGCAATGTATGGGTGCCAGTGGCATACACAGGGATGTAAGAGCATCTACAACAGCCGCGCAACGCGCCGCGCGCTAAAAGTCGCAATACAGCGCCGGGTTAGTCAGCTTTTGCGCGTAACGGTGCGCTGACTTCAGCGGCCGCCGCAAATTAAAGCACGCCCACGCCGCTTCAGCAGGCGCGCTATATTTCAGTTTTTTCTACTACATATTTGGTTTCGTAGATAGTTCTCCTACTACATATTTGGTTTCGTAGATAGTTCTCCTACTACTACTCGTCCGACTCGGACTCTGTCTCAGTGATGTCCTCCTCCGACGTCGGAGCGTAGGCGTCAAGGAACCGCTCGTCGTCGGAGTTCCAGGAGGACGCATCTCCTAGCCTTGGTTGTATTTAGCGACCGCCTTCCGCGTTCGCTTGTCCTCGCGATAGTCGGCTCGCTCCTCTCTCCTCTTCGCCCTCCTCGCCCTCCTCTGGGCGAAGAACTGTTTCTCGTTGGTGTCTTCCAGGAAGCGATGACTCCACAACGTCATGGCTTGCTCGTCCATCTCGGCCAGCCTGAGACGATGCTCCCGTCTCCGATGCTTGCGATGATCCTCGTCAGTGAGAAGCCGCGGGAAAGGCGCCAACTCCTGTGCGCGCTCCCGCGTCGTCACGTCAATGAAGTTCATGTCCTGACGGGACCGCAGGAGGCGCCACGCCGCAGCGTCGTACGCGCGGGCGCCCTCCTGGGCGGTGTCGAAAGTTCCGAGACGGAGCCGCATGCCGCCGCCCGACCGAATCTCGGCGGTGTAGGTGCCGGACGGACGCACGCGGACGCCGCAGTAGCCCGTACCTCCCCGGCGCTGAGGCGGCATCGTGGCGCGGTGGTGGCGTGTCGGCGGCAGAGCGCGGTAGGGGGCGATGGAGAGACGGAGAGAGCGGCAAAGAGCGATGAAGAGAGCGGCGGAGGCGCTGCAATTTGTAGCGCGCGAGCGGCCGCCTTTTCCCGCGCGCAATCATTTCCCGCGCGCGCTAGTTTCGCGCCACCGCTGGAGTGCGCGTAAACGTCCCGCGTGCGCTATAAAGCCAATTTACCGCGCGCGCGTGTTTTTTGACGCGGCTGTTGGAGATGCTCTAAGCAATTGCAGAGTATTCCTACACTAACCTGGTTTGGTTTGCTTTTGTTTCTCCATCCTCTTGTGCCTTTTGTGGGTTGGTAGCTGAAATTGCAGGGATCAGGCAGCAGTCACAACAAGGATATTGAAAGAAAAAAATGCGGTAGAACAACGAACTGCAAACTATGTGACGAAAACCAGCATCCACATGTGTGTCAAACGAGAAGCTATAACAATATTCCTAGCTGCAAGTCTATGCTGCATATTATGCAGATGCATTTGATCCCACTTCATTAGCGCCTTCTGGTTGATAAATTACCAAACATGTGATGTCCCAAGATCGGAGTTTCAGTTGCCTTCCAGGGTTTTCGGGTTTCGTTGTGTGATTTGTTTCGTCTGTTGCATTCATCTTTGCATCGTGTGCATTGCATCATGTCATCACGCTATCATGTTATTTTTTTTCTTAACTCAACTAAATAAATTGCATGGATCTTCGGTCCATTTAAAATTGAAGGAACTCACATAGTGATTTCTCTATGTAACATATCCTCCCAATATTATTAGGGAGCTATAATCAATATTCCATTCTTATGAAATCAACCAAACACAATTACATCTTTCCCATGCCATCAAATCCCCCTTCAAGTTGAAACCCTATCACTAGCTTCTTTCTTTCAAATTCAACCATTCATTGTAGGTGACATTTTTCTATCACATAAAAAATGTTCACCTTTTCTCTATAAATCATACCCCATGCATACCACCTCCATGTCAAATTTCAGCTCATTTGGGTTTGGTTTGGTTGAGTTCAAAAATGGCTCAATTTTGAATTAAATTCAAACTTGAATTATTTTTCTATCTCTAAAAATTGCAAAACCATTTTATTCTATTTGTGCAAAGTTCCAGCGCTCCAAGAATATTTTATTTTCTGAAATATTCTACCTCTAGCCCCTCTTTCTTTTCTCCAGATATTTCTGTCGGAGGGAATTAAGAAAAGAAAGATGGGTTAAGAGAGAAAGAGTCCAGCAGAAGCCCCCTCGATCTAGCCCATTTTGTCTATCCTTCCCTGCAGCTGGGCCGGCCTCCCAGGCCCACCAAAGCCCCTCTCCTAACCCTAGCGCACCCCTAGCCCGTTCGATCCCATCTCCCTCGTCTCCCCTTGCGCCGCCAGGGTCCCGCGCAGCCCGACTCCTTCCTCCCTCGACACCTCTCCCCTTCCTTCGTTCCTCTCGCCCGTGACCCATCTCCGCCTGATCTCCACCTCTTCTCTTGCTTCTCCTCGCAGAGCCCCCATCGCCAGCTCCTCCCTCGAACGTCGACGAGCCTGCTCCGCCGCCTCCTCACCTCCCATGCCGCTACTGTGCCGTCCAGCGACCGCCACTGCCGGAGCTGCTCCTTCTGCCGCGCGCCACCCAGAGCCGCCGAGCCTCGTCCTCGACCAGCCAGTGCCTCCACCGTCGCTGCCCCGCGCCGGCGTGCGCCACCAGAGCTTCAGGACCACTTCCCCGCGAGCACCACCAACCTCCGCCGCCGCTCAAGTCCGAGGACCCCGCCTCCGCGCGTCTCCTTCCTCGCGCCCGACCAGCGAGGCCCCGCATCCGCGCCGACCTCCTTTCCTCTGCTTCGTTCGCGGCTCCAGCCGCCCCTTCACGCGCCCCGGTGCTACAGCTGACGCCTCTGCTCGTCATGGCCGCCGGCCATGGAGTCCTCCGTGCTGGCCCTGGTGTGTTCGTGGAGCCACTGTACCATGGCCAAGTCCCGCGGCCGTCGCCCCTGCATCGCGCCAAGTCCCTGTGTCGTGCCCCTGTTGTTGTTGACGCTAAGTCCAACGGTTACCGAACAGGGAATATGCCGTGTACCAGGTCAACGAAATCGCCAAGTTCGTCTTTTGATGTCTCCGAAATCGCCAAGTACCACGATGTCAAGTACCTCTACGCACGGATAACGCCAAGTACATGGATACGCCGAGCTTCTCTCCGAATGTGTGTACGACTACCGTAGCGCCGAAGACCTTGGATGCTCGAACGAGTACTGAACGAAACGCCAAGTACCACTATCACCGAGTACGACTACTTCCACGATGATACGAGAACAACTACCGTCGACCCTCGAAGCCTCCGTGGACGTCAAGTCCCTCGCCGTGATCCCGAACATCTACGGAAAATTGTGCAACTAAGAACGTGAACGACTACCGCCGCCAAGATCACGAGTACCTCTACCGTCGCCATGTACCCCTACTTCCACTATCGAACGTCCCGAGAACGTCTACTTCCCCTACACCGCATCGAACTTGAACCCCTCTGATAACGCACGCTTCGAAGGTATAACCATCAAGACGACGCCCATGGATGAATGCTTGCGATGTATGAGTTGCAACCTATGTTTGCACCGTGTCCGAGTTGTCACTTGCTCGGTCCTCCTCGTTGCCATGCCGTCCATCCGTGGGAACCCGGAATCCGGGATCACCCCACCATCTTTTGCATGCTCCCATCACTTTTCCTTTTGCACCGGTATTTCCATGAGCTACCGGAACCGTTATCGTTGTCGTGGCACTCCCTTTTTTCCACCACGGTGACAAATGCTTCTTAATGCTCTTGTCAATTTTTAATAAAAATTGCATAAATTTGAACATGTCATCCGCATCATGTTAATAACATTTAAAATGTTTAAAATTGTTGTTTGCACTAAATTGCTAATGCATATGGGGTTTTACCGGAATTGTTGTTTGATGTTTCGGCCCCATTTAAATTGCTTAGATTGTGTAGTTTTCTTATGCTTCACCCTCTTCCCATGTTTAAACAACATTTAATATTGTTGAGTACCTAACCGAGAGAGAACTAAATAATTAATGTGGTGTTTCGTCAATATGCATCCCGATGCATATTGAGCTCCACTTAAATTGTAGTATTGTTTGTTGCACTTTGCCATGCCATATATCTTTAAACCGGACATGCATCATACTTGTTTGCGCATCATGCCATGTTCATGTGATGGTTCTTTATTATGTTGTTTGCTCCTTTCCGGTGTTGCTTCTTCGGGTTAGTTCCGATAACGTCGCGTTTGTGAGGATCCGTTCGACTACGTCCGTTTGTCTTCTTCATGGACTCGTTCTTCTTCCTTGCGGGTTCTCAGGCAAGATGACCATACCCTCGAAATCACTTCTATCTTCGCTTGCTAGATGCTCGCTCTTTTGCTATGCCTATGCCGCGATACCTACCACTTGCTTATCATGCCTCCCGTATTGCCATGTCAAACCTCTAACCCACCTTGTCCTAGCAAACCGTTGTTTGGCTACGTTACCGCTTTGCTCAGCCCCTCTTATAGCGTTGTTAGTTGCAGGGGAAGATGAAGCTTGTTCCATGTTTGGAACATGAATATTTGTTGGGATATCACAATACCTCTTATTTAATTAATGCATCTATATACTTGGTAAAGGGTGGAAGGCTCGGCCTTATGCCTGGTGTTTTGTTCCACTCTTGCCGCCCTAGTTTCCGTCATACCGGTGTTATGTTCCTTGATTTTGCGTTCCTTACATGGTTGGGTTATAATGGGAACCCCTTGACAGTTCGCTTTGAATAAAACTCCTCCAGCAAGGCCCAACCTTGGTTTTACCATTTGCACTAACAACCTACCACCTTCCCTTGGGTTCTGCAGACTCAAGGGTCATCTTTATTTTAACCCCCTCGTCGGCCAGTGCTTCTTTAAGTGTTGGTCCGAAATGGGCAGCCAGCGGGGCCACCTCGAGGAAACTCGAGGGCTGGTTTTACTCGTAGCTTGACCTATCCGGTGTGCCCTGAGAACGAGATATGTGCAGCTCCTATCGGGATTTGTCGGCATATCTGGGTGGCTTTGCTGGTCTTGTTTTACCATTGTCGAAATGTCTTGTAACCGGGATTCCGAGCCTGATCGGGTCTTCCTGGGAGAAGGAATATCCTTTGTTGACCGTGAGAGCTTGTGATGGGCTAAGTTGGGACACCCCTGCAGGGTTTTGAACTTTCGAAAGCCGTGCCCGTGGTTATGGGCAGATGGGAATTTGTTAATGTCCGGTTATAGGAAACCTGAAACTTATCTTAACTAAAATGCATCAACCGCGTGTGTAACCGTGATGGTCTCTTCTCGGCAGGGTCCGGGAAGTGAACACGGTGTTGGAGTTATGCTTGACGTAGGTTGTTCTAGGATCACTTCTTGATCATAGATTCTCGACCGTGCTTTTGCCTTCTCTTCTTGCTCTCATTTGCGTATGTTAGCCACCAAATATGCTAGTCGCTTGCTGCAGCTCCATCTCATACCCGTTACCCTTCCTATAAGCTTAAATAGTCTTGATCGCGAGGGTTGAGATTGCTGAGTCCCCATGACTCATAGATACTTTCAAAACCAGTTTGCAGGTGCCGAAGATACCATGCAGGTGACGCGGCTGAGCTCAAGGAGGAGCTCGATGAGATTCGCATTCGTTATGTTGTTCCGTGTCCAGTTGATCAGTAGTGGAGCCCAATTGGGACGATCGAGGATCTGTGTAGCTTTTGGGGTAGTCTTCTTTTATTTTGGTTCTGTAGTCGGACCTTGATTGTATCTAAATGTTGTAATGTTATATTCATGTATTGTGTGAAGTGGCGATTGTAAGCCAACTATGTATCTCTTTCCCTTATGTATTACATAGGTTGTGTGAAGATTACCTCACTTGCGACATTGCTTACAATGCGGTTATGCCTCTAAGTCGTGCTTCGACACGTGGGAGATATAGCCGCATCGTGGGCATTACAAAACACTTGTAGGTTTACGTCATGAATTTCACAACTAACAATTAAAGTAATACTTGAAAAGCAACTCATATTAAGCAGGCTCATACATCTAGCTTGTCATCATTGTCATTCCCCGATGATTCATCGGAATGATCGCTGTCATCCTCATGTTTCCTTTTGCTAGGCAAAACATCCAGCAGTTCTGCATCAACAATTGCAAATTACAAGTTGTTCCAATAAATGGCAATCACCCAGCCCACAAACTTTTAGCATATCATGTATGAAGAATGATTGCATCGATGTTAGAGCATGTGCGGATACCTCTATTTCCTTTGATGGAGGTTGGATCCTTCTTCTCCTTGGCTATCCCGAAAACATCAAAACAAAGGTCCCCCATAGATGTCGAAACCTGCAGCCAGCACAAATAACAGTCAAAACAGGATAATGAAACAGCGCCAATCTAAACATGTATATGTGAGATGCAGGAGTGCACAACTGTCTGCAAATATATGACAAATTAAGTCCATTACCGTTGTAAATCCAGAGCTAGATGTACCACACAGGTCAATTAGCTTCAGTTTGTCAACTTTGAGCTGCAGGCGAATTGAGGAAAGATTAAGTACTAAAGGCAACAAATCATTTATACGCTTCCAACAAGCATGCAAAGTGAACTGTTTTTAGTGATTCTGTTGTCACCTTATGCCTCTTTGCACATAAACAGAATGCTGCTGCAGTAAACATTGGCCGACCAAAGTCCGTGCTTGATCGCCGAGAAGGAGGCAATGCAGCCAAGAAACGCTCCTTGTACCTGAAGCATACAATGTCACCATCAGTATGTCATCGAGGCTTCGAGCATCCAAAACTTTGCATCCCAGATCAATTGCATAACCAGACATCAACAGCAAGTTAGCCTTGCAGGCAGAACAACAGAACTACCAAAGGGAGCAGACTTACAGCACCAATCCCTTCTGCACAAAAGGTATCAGCCTGACACAGCCGAACTGGATGCCCAATTCACGCACATCCAATGTCGTCCTACAAGAAGAAACCGCTCCATTCATCAATACCTGTTACTTGCACGTATGAATTAGTGAACCAGAAACGCAATGCGGCATACTTGACACCAAGGCCATTTTGCAGCGCGTTGAACGATCTGATGTATGCCTTCTCCGACATCCCACTCATCTGCACCGCCTCTGACCGATCAAACATCACCTGAAACCTGCTCAATTATCAGACAAAACAGACGGGTCAGACATGCCTTAAATGCCGGCGGGAACCTCCAAATGTGCAGTCCGTCGAGCACTTGGAGAGCAAGCCAAACTCACTTGGTCGCGGCGACCTCAAGGCAGATGATGGCCTTGCACACCTCCCCCTGCGCGAAACCAGCATCAGAGACACGTACGACGGAGAGATCGAGGGAGAGGAGGTGATTCGAGGGGCGGTGCGGGATGCTCACGATGCCGAGGACGGAGGAGTCGAAGTTGATGTCGCAGAGGCGTCGGAGCTCGGCGGCCTTGCGCACAAAGGGACGAGAGCCGGAGAGGCCGAGGCGGGCGGCGATCGCCGACATGTCCATAGCCGCCGCCGGTGGGTTGGTGGCGGGAATTGGCGCGAAGCGGGTGCAGGGGCGGGGCCGGAGGGGGAGACGGTTTCGGTTTTCGGATTGTTTTGGCGCTGGAATATGTGCTATTTTTCGCGCCTACGCCCTTCGGAGTCGCGGCTTATGGGCCAATGGGGTGGGTGGGCTCAACTAAAAAAAGATGGGTGGGCTTGGTTGCTGGGTTGGGCTAGGCTCGGGTGGGCTGGTGAGTGGTCTGATTAGACGAGGAGTGCATCTGTGAGTGGTCTGATTAACTAACCTTGTACATATGACCTTTGCTTTGGTTGAATAAAGATGGCGAGTTTCTCTCAAAAAAAATCTATTAGGAAAATCTAAACGACAAAATCATTAATTAAGGAGTACTTTTGTCGGAGTAAATAATCATGGGTAGCTTAGCCGGCTCCCCCTAGCCCTTCTGAAAAAAATTACAAACTCATTCGGCCCTCAAGAAACCAAGACATGGGACCGCCTTCCCTTTGCCGGCTGACTCCCAGGCCGACTATCGAAAGGCGGCCCGACTTCAGCCCTCATGAAGAGAGTCACGGGAGGGCCGGCTCCGAGGAGCCGGCCGTGAGAAGGCCGACTCCAAGAAGCCGGCTCCCACAAAGCGGTTAAGATCGTACCCTCAAAGTCTGCATCCACGTAACGGCGATGTGACGGGGCGTGGCTACAGTAAAGCCTGCCACCCCCAAATCTCGGAGCACGTCTGGCACAGTGCGTCGTACGGGTGGCCATGACCCGTCCGGCGCAGCACTGTTGCCACGTTGCCCCTGATGCCATTCACGACGGGCTGCCAGTGTGGCCCACAGGCGGTGGGCCCCTTCGGGCAGAGAGACACCCGAAGGCGGCCAGTCCTCCCCCAGTCGGCCCGAGACAGAGCCGGCTCTCCACATCCGGCTTGCCCTCTCCTCGGAGAGGACACCCCATTAAGGAGACAAGACGCAGTGAGGCTACAGTGATCACCCGCCAGACGGCGGCACTGTAGCCACGCCCACCTCGGCGAAGCCCTCGCCACCAGAATTGAGCAACAGTAATCAGCCACCGACCAGGCCCTGGACAGTGGGGCCTGCCTGTCGGCCAAGGAGCCGGCAGCCAGCGGGATCCACCAGCCGGCGCAGAAGCCGGCGAGTGTAGACACAGACGGCTGGGCCCCGCGCCCAGCCGGTTTACCATTGTACCCCTGGGGGGTAGGCCTATATAAACCCCTCGGGACATCCATGCAAAGGGTTGATCCCTGCTAGTTTTAGACACCACATAAGGAGAAGAAGAGAGCGAGTCGTGCCCTTCTTCCTCCTCTCACCAAACAGCTCCAGGAGCATTGTGTAGCTACTTGTTCATCTAGTGATCATGCGGAGGCCCCGCAGAGCAACAGTAGGGGTGTTATCTCCACGGAGAGCCCCGAAGCTGGGTAAGATTCGCCGGCGTGCATGTCTTCGCCTCATCCCGTTTCCAGACACCGGCGATGTTTTACTGGCTCCTACAATGATAAGCCACCCGTTGCCATATGTCGCACCTACCACCCGACATTTGGCGCCCACCGTGGGCCAGGTGCACCGTCGTCCGGAGACCTGTTCTGGACGGGAACCCTCTTCCTCCCCAGCGAGCGTAGCCAGCCCGGCACGCCCAATGGCGCTCGGCACGACGCGCTGCAAGGCGTCACCAGCATCTGCGCGGCGAGCAGCCTCGCCGATCTCCTCGACAAAATCTTCATCTCTGACGAGCTCGCCTCCGACGCGGGCACCGACCACCTCGTCAACCTCCTCGGCCAGCTCCACGTCTCCGGCGAGCCTGCTGTGGACTTGGAGTCGGTTGGCTCCACCGATCCGATGCATGTCGACTCCGACACGGCCTCACTCGACACTTTCCCCACCGACGTCACGATCTACAACGACCCGCTTCCCCGGGCCGATGGCTGCGACGCTGTCGCCACCGAGGTGATGGTCATCGGCCATGGCGACGCTCCCGACGAGAGCACCCACGACACCCCGCATGCGGCGGCTCACGATTTGTCCATCCCCCTCCCAGCTGATGCCGACGACGAAGCACCGGAGGCTCGCCGCCTCGCCCTCCTCGCGGAGGGCCGGAGGCTGGCCTCCATGAGACGCCTCACTGAGGCCCACCAGCGCGAGGCCGACCGCGCCGCTTTTGGCACGCCGCCCCCAGGCGGGCCCAGCCGGGCCGGTGTTGTCAGACAGTGCGGCGCTGTCATCGCCGACACGCTAGGAGTCGACCGCCCAGTCTATGCCACTCCACTCGAGAACCTGCGCACCGCCCAGGCGACCGTAGACGAGCTGGACGGATTGGGGGCCGAAGAACTCCCCCACATGACCAGACGCATCCAGCAGCTAATTGATGCGGCCGCGCGACGGCACGAAGCCGACGCCCGCGCGGAAAGCCCTCCCCCGCGCCAAGATCACGGCGCGACGTCCTGGACGCCGACTACGGGTAACACCCGCGCGCGGCGCGAGAAAGAGCCGGCTGCTAGCCGAAGCCGAACCCGAATCTCCATCGAGCGAGACGCAGAAGGCCACCCCCGGGCCATGGAGTGGCGGGGCAACCCGCCTCCGCCTCGGCCCCGTGGAGAGAGACATCCCACCCCGCAGCCTGTTGCGCATCCGACTCTCAGCGGCCGGCTAGGTCGCCGCAAAGGAGTCGGCGAGAACGACGCCCGCCATCGGATCGACCGCCTGGCGCGATCCCTGGCGCTGGAAGAAGAGGACGATGTCGGTCCGCCTTGCTTCGGCCCCCGCATCCGCGACGAGCCTTTCCCCAAAGGGTTCTCACTCCCAAGAGACACGCCCAAGTACAACGGCTCCGTGAAGCCGGAAGATTGGTTGATCGACTACTCCACGGCGGTTAGCATAGCCAACGGCAACAGGCGCGTTGCCGTGAAGTACGTGCCCCTCATGCTGCAAGGCACGGCGCGGACCTGGCTCAACAGCCTCAAGCCATTCAGCATCAACAGCTGGCTAGATTTCACAGAAGCTTTCGTTCGCAACTTTACCAGCACCAACAAGCGGGCTCCCAAGCCCAGACAGCTCTCCTTGTGCGTACAAGGCCCCGCCGAGTCTACTCGCGACTACCTCACGCGTTGGGCCGAGCTCCGCAACTCTTGCGAAGGGGTGCACGAGGTGCAAGCCATAGAATACTTCACTGACGGGTGCCGAGAAGGCACCCTCCTCAAGCACAAGCTTCTCTGCGACGAGCCGACTACCCTCGACGAGCTTCTAGACATAGCGGACAAGTACGCCACCACCGACTCCTCAATGAAGACCAAGCTCCGGGTAGATGCGTCCGGGAAAGTACTCAACCCGGCGCCCAAGACGCCGGCTGGGGATTCCGGCCGACGCCCACACCAGAATGACCACAAGCGCAAGGGCCCCGTGCCGCCTTCCGCCAGTCGGCAGGTGGCCACGGTCGAAGACGAGCAGCCAGAAGGGCGGCCCGCGCCCAAGAAATCCAAGGGCGGCAGGCCGGCTTGGCAGCCGGCCTTCTCCTACGAGGAAACCCTCGACGCCCCGTGCAAGTTTCACAGCGACGCGAAGCCGTCCAACCACACAACCTGGAAGTGCCATTGGCTCACCCGAATTTCCAAAGGCGAAGGGCTCGCGCCGCCTCCGCCTGCCGGTCCGCCGCCTTCGGCTCCGCAGCCGCCGGCCGCTCGGTCCGCAGTCGGAGCCGTGCACGATGAGTTCCCCGACGAGCATGCCGCCTACGTCATCTTTACAAGCCAGCCTGAAGACCGGCGCAGCAAACGCCGAGAGCACCAGGAAGTCAGCATGGTCGCTGCCAACCCCGCTGAGCACATGCATTGGTCAGAAAAACCTATCAGCTGGAGCCGGGCCGACCACCCAGAGGTGATGCCATCTCCCGGCTCTTATGCGTTGGTTCTGGATGCCACCCTTGCAACGGACAGACGAGCCGCCCGTTTCTCCCGCGTGCTGATAGACGGCGGGGGCAGCATCAACATCTTATACCGTGACACCCTGGAGAAGCTGAACATCAAGACGAAGCAACTCATGCCTACTCGGACATTGTTCCATGGCATCGTACCCGGCCTGTCCTGCGCCCCCATTGGCAAGATCAAGATTGACGTACTCTTTGGGGACAAGGAGCATTTCCGCCGGGAAGCGATCTGGTTTGAAGTGGTGGACCTGGAGAGCCCCTACCATGCATTGCTTGGCCGACCTGCCTTGGCCAGGTTCATGGCAGTTCCCCACTATGCATACCTCAAGATGAAGATGCCGAGCACCAAGGGCATCATCACCATAGCCGGCGACTACAAGAAGTCCTCCGAGTGCGCAGCAGCCAGCAGCCGGCTGGCCGAGTCCCTTGTGATTGCTGAAGAAGAGAAGATGTTGGACCGAGTCGTGGCCATGGCCGGCAAACAGTCGGCCCTGTCCCCCGATCCCAAGGAGTATGATGCCCAAGGATCTTTCCAGCCGGCCAAGGAGACGAAGAAGATACCTCTTGACCCCGAGTACCCAGAGAAGTTTGCCGTCATTGGGGCAAACCTAAACAGAAAATAGGAAGGCGAGCTCGCCGATTTCCTCCGTGAGAATCGGGACATCTTTGCATGGTCCCCCAAGGACATGCCGGGTGTTCCGAAGGAATTCGCCGAGCACAAACTACATGTCCGAGAAGACGCAAAACCAGTCAAACAACCCCTCCGCCGACTGTCGGAGGAGAAAAGAAGGATTGTGGGAGAGGAGATAGGCCGGCTTCTGGCAGCCGGCTTCATTATGGAAGTTTTCTTTACAGAGTGGCTTGCGAACCCGGTCCTCGTGTTAAAGAAGAACAACAAGTGGCGCATGTGCATAGACTACACGAGCCTCAACAAGGCCTGCCCCAAAGATCCCTTTGCCCTGCCGAGGATTGACCAAGTGATAGACTCCACGGCCGGATGCGAGCTGTTGAGTTTCTTGGATGCTTACTCAGGATACCACCAGATAAAGTTAGATCCGGCTGACCGCCTGAAGACCGCCTTCATCACGCCATTCGGAGCCTTCTGCTACCTGACTATGACATTCGGCTTGAGAAATGCCGGTGCCACTTTTCAGCGTTGCATGCAGAAGTGCCTCCTCAAGCAGCTCGGCAGAAATGCCCACGTCTACGTAGACGACATTGTGGTGAAGACGGAGAAGCACGACACCTTGCTGGAAGACCTCAAGGAAACATTTGAGAACCTACGCCGGTTCCAAATCAAGCTCAACCCCGAAAAATGCGTGTTCGGAGTGCCAGCCGGCCAGCTCCTAGGCTTCCTGGTCTCCGAACGCGGCATCGAATGCAACCCAGTAAAGATCAAGGCCATTGAGAGAATGGCGATTCCCACCAAACTTCGAGACGTCCAGAAGTTTACCGGATGCTTGGCCTCCCTGAATCGCTTCATCAGCCGGCTCGGAGAGAAAGCTCTCCCTCTCTACCGCCTCATGAAGAAGACCACTCGCTTTGAGTGGAATGACCAAGCCGACCAAGCTTTTCACGAGCTGAAGAAGATGCTGGCCACACCGCCTGTCCTGGCGGCGCCGACTGAGAAAGAGCCCATGCTCCTCTACATTGCCGCAACCAGCCGGGTGGTCAGCACCGTCATCATAGTCCAACGCCCAGAAGAGGGCCGAGCCCAGCCGGTCCAGAGGCCGGTGTACTATTTGAGCGAGGTACTATCTACCTCGAAGCAGAACTACCCGCACTACCAGAAGATGTGCTATGGCGTGTACTTCGCCGCCAACAAGTTGAAGCCCTACTTCCAAGAGCACCCCATCACGGTCGTATGCCCCGCCCCGCTTGCCGAGATCATAGGCAGCCGGGATGCATCCGGCCGGGTGGCGAAATGGGCCATCGAGCTGGCCCCCTACACGATCTTCTACCAGCCCCGCACCGCCATCAAGTCCCAAGCATTGGCCGACTTCCTCGTCGACTGGGCCGAGACCCAGTACCTACCGCCAGCTCCCGACTCCACTCATTGACGCATGCACTTCGATGGGTCCAAGATGCGCACCGGCCTGTGAGCCGGCATCATCCTTACCTCTCCCAAAGGCGACAAGCTCAGATACACGCTGCAAATTCACTTTGCCGCCTCCAACAACGTGGCCGAGTACGAGGCGCTCATACACGGGCTCCGGCTTGCCAAAGAACTCGGCATTCGCCGGATCCTATGTTATGGCGACTCGGATTTGGTGGTCCAGCAATCATCCGGCGACTGGGATGCTAAGGACGCAAATATGGCAAGTTACCGCTTCCTCGTTCAGCAGATCAGTGGGTATTTTGAAGGATGCGAGTTCCTCCATGTACCGCGAGGCAACAACAAGCCAGCTGATGCCCTGGCTCAAATAGGCTCCACTCGGCAAGCAATACCAACCGGTGTCTCTCTACAACGCCTCCTCAAGCCGTCTATCAAGCCGTCTCCAGAGTCCGATTCCATCTTCATACCACCTGACCCCGATACAGCCGGGTCCGGCTCGAAGAACCAAGCAAGTGACCCGGGGACTTTGATAGTCGGCCCGGGGACATCAGTAGGCGGCTCGGGGACTTCCGTAGTTACGCCCAACTCGGGGACTGTCACACCCGGCTCGAGGACTGCGGTAGTCGGCCCGGGGACTGCACCAACACAACAGCCGGCGGCCGACTCTAGCATTTCACCACCCAGCCCGCCCGCCCTGGTCGCAGTAGCCACATTGGCAATAGAAGAAGTCGCAGCTCCATCATGGGCTCAGTCCATCCTCAACTTCCTAATAAACCAAGACCTGCTGGCTGATGAAACAGAGGCAAGACAAGTCCAACGCCGAGCCGGACATACACAATCGTCAACAGAGAGCTCGTCAAGCGCAGTGTCACTGGAGTCCTCCAGCGATGCGTCGAGCAAGAGAAGGGCATTGCAATCCTCAGAGACATCCACCAAGGAGAATGCGGCCATCATGCGGCCTCAAGATCACTCGTTGCCAAAGCCTTCCGCAATGGTTTCTTTTGGCCGACTGCTTTGGATGACGCCAAGGAGTTAGTTAAACATTGCAAAGGGTGCCAACTCTTCAGCTCCAAGCAACACATGCCGGCTTCAGCACTCAAGACCATCCCCCTCACTTGGCCCTTCGCCGCCTGGGGACTGGACATGGTGGGCCCATTCAAGACGGCGTGCGGCGGCATGACACATTTGCTTGTTGCCGTGGACAAATTCACCAAGTGGATTGAGGCAAAGCCGATCAAGAAGCTGAATGGGCCGACTGCCGTGACATTCATCGCAGATATAACAACTTGGTACGGCGTGCCACACAGCATCATCACCGACAATGGCACGAATTTCGCCAAGGGAGCCTTGGCACGTTTCTGCGCGACGCAAGGCATCCGGTTGGACTTAGCGTCCGTTGCCCACCCGCAGTCAAACGGCCAGGTCGAGCGAGCCAACGGCCTCATCCTTTCCGGCATCAAGCCCCGACTGGTCGTACCAATGGAGCGTTCAGCCGACTGTTGGCTCGATGAGCTGCTGGCCGTCCTCTGGAGTCTGCGCACTACTCCAAACAAGTCAACCGGCTTCACTCCTTTCTTCCTCGTGTATGGTGCCGAGGCGGTCATCCCAACCGACATCGAGTTCGACTCACCTCGGGTAGCCATGTACACGGAGGCGAGGCCAAGGAAGCACGAGAAGACGGCGTCGACCTGCTGGAAGAGGGCCGGCTGTTAGCCCTCAGCCGGTCCGCCATCTATCAGCAGGGCCTGCGCCGCTACCACAGCCGGAAGGTCAAGCCAAGATCCTTCCAAGAGGGCGATCTTGTGCTCCGGCTGATCCAGCGAACAGCCGGCCAGCACGAGCTCTCAGCCCCTTGGGAGGGCCCCTTCGTCATCAGCAGAGCTTTAGGCAATGACTCCTACTACCTAATCGACGCATAGAAGTCCAAGGCACGCAAGAGAGACGACTCCGGCAAGGAGTCGGAACGACCATGGAACACCAACCTCCTCCGAAGATTTTACAGTTGAAATGCAGTATGTATCACGCTAACTTTTGTACTAAGTACGAGACAATAGGCCCCCCGAGGAGAGCTCGGGGACTGCCACCTTCTATCTATAAATTAAGAACATTATGCTTATGACCTTGTCATTACATTCACTTTTTCTTCGTCCGGCTCCGGGTTCGACTAGTCGGCCTGGGGACTGGCCGCCTAGAGTTATATTAGAAGTCCTACCCGCGGTCAGACAAGTAGTGTGCCGGCACCCAAGCTTTCTCTCGCCAAAAGTCGCAGTTCGAAGAACCGGCTGTCCGGCTGGCAAGAGTTAAAGGCAGGAAAGGATGCCCACACGAAAAATGGCTAGGGACTAACGGACTAATATAACAAAAGCCGGTTTGTCTTCTACCACCGACCGACTACCAGAGTAGCCGGCCGGCCGGTTTCCATTCACTTCACTTCAATCCAAGAAAGCTCGAGTACTTGCCTCCCCAAAAGGGGAAGGCGGCA
The DNA here is from genome assembly GCF_056163025.1 of Triticum urartu. Taxonomy (NCBI): domain Eukaryota; kingdom Viridiplantae; phylum Streptophyta; class Magnoliopsida; order Poales; family Poaceae; genus Triticum; species Triticum urartu. The sequence continues at coordinate 427,245,790 of NC_141877.1, read as the reverse complement.
AAGGAAACAGCCTAAGGATAAAAAGCATACGTGAATGGAAACCAAACATACACACAATCATATTTACACAAAAGACCTTCGCAAGGCCAGCATTCAACATAGTTCGAATACACCCCCAGTGGGTGGAACTGCGCAAGTTTAATAAAAATTGTTCAAAGGGTAACAAGCAGGAAAAGCAAGGACGCCAGACTAAGCCAAGGGAGCGACTGGCGAGTCGGGCAGGTCGGCGGAAACGGCAGTGCCGGCTGGAGGAGTGGCCGGCTGGCGAACCTCGGCATGATCACCGCCCCCCGCTGAAGGCGCGCTTGCGCGCGCCTCGTTGCTGGAGGCACGGTCAGGCTGAGGCCGGCTGGCTGCTTCACCGGCCGGCTCGACGTCTTCGCCTTCCTCTCCTTCGTCGTCTTCGCCTTCGTCGCTGGAGGCGATCTCCTCTGTCGAGTCTTCACCCGCTGCCGGGTCCAGCCCGAACCACTCCTCCGGCTGGGCAACGCCATCGTCATTTATTTCAGGAGCAAAGACGCTGATGTCAGTGCACTCGGCGATCGTCGATGCGCGCTGAGCAATAGCCGGCCGCACCTCTTCTATCTCCTCGTTGGCCTCCAGCCGCCAGGTGCGCAGCTGGACCAGGTTCAGCCCCGGATACCAAGCTCGGACGAACTCCAGCGCCCACCCAGCTCCAAGCCGGGCCGCTGATGCTTTCCAAGCCTCGAAACGGCCAACCGCAACCTCCAGCCAGTCGGCAGTCCGGCTCGGGGTGCGGGGAATTGTCTTGCCTGGCCAGAGGGCGGCCAACACCTGCGCTCTGGCGCGCTGGAGGCGGCGGAGCATACAATGAGCCGGCTGCAGCCGCGCTTGGACCGCCAAGAGTTGCTCCTCAGGCGTCCGGCTCGCGTCCGGCGCGATGTCGGCCCCTGCCTGACGGCGCGCTTCGCGATGGGCCTCGATGGTTTGGGTAGCAAAGACGGAGTAGCCGGGAAAGTAGTCTGCACAGAGAATAAAAAGCAGCACAAGTCAGAACACAAATCAGGCGGCAAGGGGCAGGCAAGGAGCGAGGAAGGCGGCTTACCGTCGATCAAATCCTCAATATGGCCGAAGCCTTCATTCAGCGCTTCCCTGGTCTCAGCCCAGCCCGCCGCTTCAGTCTCGAACTCGGCCTTCAGGGCGTCTTCGTTATCCTGCGCCTTCTTCAGGGCCGCCTTGTGGCTCTCCTCCTGGTCAGCCAGCTTCTTGGCCAGGCGGTCACGCTCCAGGACCAAGGCGTCGTACTCGGTTTCCTTGGCACGAAGGGCGGCCTGCGCCTCGCTGAGCTGCCCCCTCAAGTCGGCATTGGCTCCTGCAAGCATGAAGACAAAGGAAAATCAATAAGGAAGAAGTCGTCAAGGAAGATCCGACCCGACTGCTCAGCAGTCGGCCCGAATCTCGGGGACTACACCCAGTGGGTGCGCTGACGCGCCCCCACAGGAGATGAACGAAACCAAGTACGCACTCCGGCTACTGATCAGGTCTTCGGTTCTCCGGCCCAGCTCCTGAGCCTGGGAGTTGAAGGCAGCGGCGCGGAGGTTATGATACTTCTGAAAGAACAGACAGGAGGCGGGTATAAGATGGTTGTCAGGACCTAGTAAGTTCCGAGCCGCCTGCGCAGCAGCCGACTCGGAACTCGGGGACTACACCCAGTGGGTGCGCTGACGCGCCCCCACGAAAGAAATCAAGAGAACAAAACAACCAAGGCTAGAAGACTCACCCGGATGACGGCCCGCGTCGCAAGGAACTCCTGAGTGTATTGCCGCAGCGAGGCGGCTTGGGCCTGAAGCCGGTTCCGAACCTCTTGGGCCGCCACGTTCAGCTCGCCCGTCCCCCCGCTGGGAGTCCACTCGGACGTGCTGGTGCTGGCCGCCTCCAGGGCCTCCGCCGTCCGGCTAGCACCCGTAACTCGGTGCGGCTCCGGCGCGGCGGTGCCTCCCCCTGCGCGCCGGCGCATTGCCGGCTGCACCTCGAGGCCGGCTCTTGCTTCCGGCTCACCCCCGGCCGACTGCTCTGGCGCCGCGGCGGATTGGCCGCTTTGGCCCGCTCCGGTCGGCGCCGTCTGCGGCGTCCCTTCCACGGAGGCCACATGGACCTCCCTCCTCTCCATCATCGGCGGTTCTTGGTCGACCTCATCCAACGGAGGCACAGGGATGTTGGGGGCCACGGCGCGGAGGGGAATGGCGAGCAGCGGAGGCTGGTTGTGCGAAGCCTCCGCCTCCGTCTCCACGGCTGCCGCCTCCGCCCGGGCCTTGGCTGCCGCATCGGCCTGCTCCTTCGCCGCCTGGGCGGCCTTTCGCTCCGCCACCTCCCGCTCCTCCCGCGCCTCACGAGCGTTCCGCTTCGTGGCCTCCCTAAGGTCGGCTCGGGGGTCCACGCGACAGGAGCTAGAGGACCCTCCAGTCGGCCCGACTATGGAGCCGCCAGGACCGCACTCAAGGGAAAGCGGTGCCCTGCCCGGCCGGCGAAGAAAGGGTTAGAAGGGTTTTCAATCGAAAAGAACAACAAAAATATGTATGAAATATACAAGACATTCGACGACTTACGCCGAGATCGCCTGCGGCTGTTTCACCGCCTTGCAGAAGCGGGCCGCCTTCGCGGCCGCCTCGTCCCGCCTGGTCGCCGCCGTGGAAGCCTTGGGTTTCTTCGGCCGGCTGCCGAAGAAGGTCGACGCGGCCCGGCGCTTCTGCGCGCCGCCACGGGCAGCCGGCGCAGCGGACGAGCCCGCGCCTTGAAGGTCAGGCGACGGCTGGCGGTGCTGGACGGCTTCGACCTTGTCATCATCCGGCCAGTCCTTGAAGCCGTCTCCGGGCCTCACGCTTCCTGCCTCGTCGCCTTACCCCACGATGGCGTCTTCCATGGCGGCCGCTCCCAAGTCCAGATCGTCGGCGTCGTCCATCCTGCGGTCGGGAAGGAGCTGGCGCTCTACCCCTGTGGCCCCGGTCGTCGGCGAAAGAAGAGGGTTCTGCCAAGGGAGAACCAACTAATCAGAAGTCGGCTATCATAAGGCCGGCCACAAAAGGAAGAAAAGAGGAAAAACTTACTGTCGGTGGAGGGTTGGTGCGGGAATACGGACCCTTGCCGTATCGCCAATCTTCGGTGAGCTTGCAGTTGGAGATGTAGTTCACCATGTAAGACACCTCTGCATGAGGCATCTCCCTGGTGCTCAGCCGGCACGGGTCGAAGCGGCCGCTCATTTGGCAGATCATGTGTGGCCGGCCTTGGAGCGGAAGTACCCGGCGCTCCACGAAGGCGGCCACCAAGTCGGCTCCGGTCAGGCCTTCCGCCTGGATCATCACCCGGAGCCGGGAGACGGCTGCGTTCCCGGCCTGAGACAACGACTTGGCCCGGTAGCTCCACGAGGGCTGCCTCTCAGCCGGCGGGCCGGCTACGTAAGCCGGCAGGTTGACGTAGTCGCCTTGCTGGGCGACGTTCTTCATGTAGAAATAAGACTTCTGCCAAAGCTTCACCGACTGGATCAGCGGGATGGGCGGGAACGGATTGTTCTCCCCCATCCGCCTCATGGCGATGAAGGCTCCGCAGGGGGCGGGCACGCCCGCAACGACGGTGCCGAGCTTGCTCTAGAAGAATTCCCTCCAGAGCTCGAGAGTGGGAAGAACCCCAAGAAAGCCCTCGCACAGGGTGACGAAGGCCGACAGCAGCATCACCGCGTTGGGCGTTAGGTGATGCGGCTGGAGTTGGTAGAATTCGAGGAAGGCTCGAAGAAATCCGCTCGCCGGGAGGCCGAAGCCGCGCAGGCAGTGCGAGCGGAAGATCACCCGCTCGCCTTCCTCCGGCACCGGCGAGATCTCCTTCTCCGGCGCCCGACGAACCCGCATGAAGTTCTCGCCCGGCAGGCGCCGCGTCCGGCAGAGGAACTCGACGTGATCCTCGTGGACATTGGAACCGTCCCACGAGCTCGACAGCGCCATGGGGGTAATGCGACGGGGAGCAAGACGAAGCAACGGCAGAGACGCGCGCAACCCCGCTGCGGCAGGACCAAGGGAACCGAGAGGCTCGACGGAGAAATGGCGCGGCGATGGGTGCTGCAGTAGTGGAAGGAAGGAGAAAGAGTGAAAGAAGGGGTGGAGCGAGGGAGAGCGTGCGAGCCTCTACCGCTCCCCCTCCTCCCCCTACTTATAGGCCCGCACGGCGGAGCCGAGGAGGCGCGGCGTGGGGGAACATGGGGATCAACTGCGCCCACTCCCCCACGTGCCGCGATTATTGCGCCCTAATGGCGTGACAAAACCACCGCGGGAGGGCGAGCGGTCCATGTGGGCCGCAGAAGATCCGCACTCGGACCGAGGCGAAGGAGTGGCGGGCCTGGGCCTGCGGCGGCGTCCCGCCGCGCACGTGCGTTGGCAGGATCTCCTTGCCACGTGGCCCGCGGGATGGCGCGCGGTCAGCTCGCAGGCCGACCCGCGTTCCTGCCTACGAGAAACAGAGCTATTCCAAAGACGGCGCACGCGAGCGAAGCCGACCCCTCGGGGTAGGAAACTGACCAAGCTTCTCGTCCCTTTGTCAGCCTCAGAGCTTGATCAGCTTCGGGGACTACTGTCGGAGTAAATAACCATGGGTAGCCTAGCCGGCTCCCCCTGGCCCTTCTAAAAAAAATTACAAGCCCATTCGGCCCTCAAGAAACCAAGACATGGGACCGCCTTCCCCTTGCCGGCTGACTCCCAGGCCGACTATCGGAAGGCGGCCCGACTTCAGCCCTCATGAAGAGAGCCACGGGAGGGCCGGCGCCGAGGAGCCGGCCGCGAGAAGGCCGACTCCAAGAAGCCGGCTCCCACAAAGCGGTCAAGATCGTACCCTCAAAGTCTGCATCCACGTAACGGCGATGTGATGGGGCGGGGCTATAGTAAAGCCTGCCACCCCCAAATCCCGGAGCACGCCTGGCACAGTGCGCCGTACGGGTGGCCATGACCCGTCCGGCGCAGCACTGTTGCCACGTTGCCCCTGATGTCATCCATGACGGGCTGCCAGTGTGGCCCATGGGCGGTGGGCCCCTTCGGGCAGAGAGACACCCGAAGGCGGCCAGTCCTCCCTCAGTCGACCCGAGACAGAGCCGGCTCTCCACATCCGGCTTGCCCTCTCCTCGGAGAGGACGCCCCATTAAGGAGACAAGACGTGATGAGGCTACAGTGATCACCCGCCTGACGGCGGCACTGTAGCCACGCCCACCTCGGCGAAGCCCTCGTCACCAGAATTGAGCAACAGTAACCAGCCACCGACCAGGCCCTGGACAGTGGGGCCTGCCTGTCGGCCAAGGAGCCGGTAGCCGGCGGGCCCCAGCAGCCGGCGCAGAAGCCGGCGAGTGTAGACACAGACGGCTGGGCCCCGCGCCCAGCCGGTTTACCATTATACCCCTGGGGGGTAGGCCTATATAAACCCCCGGGACATCCATGCAAAGGGTTGATCCCTGCTAGTTTTAGACACCACATAAGGAGAAGAAGAGAGCGAGTCGTGCCCTTCTTCCTCCTCTCACCAAACAGCTCCAGGAGCATCGTGTAGCTACTTGTTCATCTAGTGATCATGCGGAGGCCCCGCAGAGTAGCAGTAGGGGTGTTATCTCCACGGAGAGCCCCGAAGCTGGGTAAGATTCGCCGGCGTGCATGTCTTCGCCTCATCCCGTTTCCAGGCACCGGCGATGTTTTACTGGCTCCCACAATGATAAGCCACCCGTTGGCATATGTCGCACCTACCATCCGACAACTTTTTTTAAAGATCACTCCCACCTCTTTAGGTTATGACAAGCGGCGCACTGCATTCGCGGCACTTGTCGCAACCTGGAGTTTTCCTTTTTCATACATCCTTTATTTAAAACGTTTTATCACTTAAACCGTGTGTTCAAATTTCGAACCATTTTCACCATTGGATACCTGGCGTCGAGATCTTAAAAAAATAGATCCCATATTAATAGGTTTTGAAGAACTTTTTTCATGGAAAAAACGGACAAAAAAACCGAATGAAAAAACTGAACCAGGAGCAAATTTTTTTCCTTTTCGAAAGAGACATGGCCGTGCTTCTCGCGAAAGAAAAAACAGAAAATGTGTTTTTTTTCATTTTTGATACTTGCGAAAGCACAACCGTGCATCTCACGAAAGCAACACTATGCCTCGCGTGAAAGAAAAAACAAAAAAAGCATTTTTTTCGTTTTCGAGAGGCCGTGTCTCTTACAAAAGCAAAACCGTGCCTCTGGCGAAAGAAAAAAAAAACAAAGAGCACGTTTCTTTTTATTTCCGAGATGCACGGTGGTGCCTCTCGTGAAAGCACACCCGTGTCTCTCGGGGAAGCAAAACCGTGCTTCCCGTGGAAGAAAATAAACCCAAAAAACGCGCATTTCTTCCGTTTCCGAGAGGCATGACCGTGCCTCTTGCTAAAGCAAAACCACGCCTCTCGCGGAACCAAAAGCGTGTCTCTCGCGGAAGAAAAAAAGTGTTTTTCATGGAAAAAAAATTCTTTTCGAAAAAAAAGTTTGGTCCTAAAGCTAAGGAAGACCGATGGAAACCCAAAAAAGTCAAAAAACTTTAAAAACTCGTTTAAAAGGCTAAAAACGTGTGCAAATAAATAAAATAAAAATAAAATCCAAAGGGAATGTTCAGAGCGCGACATGTGGCGACAACTGAGAGCGCACCAGAGGGCCCACCCCCAAGTGATCGTTGGGAGGCTCCCAAAGGACCCATAATATTACTTCGCGCAAGGGTGCACCCCCCCACTCCCCCCGACGTGATGGGCCAGCCCATTCGCATTTTTTCCCCTTATATAGAGAACTGCAAAAAATGTGCATTGAGGTGGATTCGAACCGAAACCATGGGGAATCAACACAATACGCGATAACGTCCCCAACCACTTCACCTTCTATGGTCACATACATGTTCTTCGCCCTTTTGTTCTCTTTTTTTTTCTTTTCCCCCTTATTTTCCTTTTTCCTTTTTCTTTTTCTTTTTTTCTTTATCTTTTTTATTTTTCATCTTTTCTAATTCGATGAAAAATGTTCACCGGATTTTACGAACATGTTTTTCAAACTCGATGAACTTTTTTCAATTTCGCTGAACTTTTTTCTAATTTAATAAACTTCTATGAGAATTGATGAACTTTTTTCCAAATTCTATGAACACATTTATAATTCTATGAACATTTTTCAAAATCGGTGAGCTTTTTTTCAAGTTCAATGAACCTTTTTAAATTCAAGGAACCTTTTTTCAAATTTGGTGAACTATTTTCCAATTTGGATGAACTTTTTTTAAGTCGATGAACTTTTTTTTCAAATTCAAGAACTGTTTTTGAAGATCATGTTTTTTTAACGGATGAATTTTCTTAAAACTGATGAAATGTCATTGAAACCGATGAGTTTTTTTCTCCAAATTTGTGAATATTGATTTTCGAAAAAAACAGACATGAGAAGGAGGGGGGGGGGGGGGGGTCATAGAGAGGTTGGACGAAGTAGAGAGTGAGACGGGACCTTTACATTCTTTGTCAGCATGTTTACATGAACTAAGCATGCTATTTGCCTCTCTTTTTTCTTCAAGTATAATAAATGTATCTATTATGCATAGATCAATTGGTAGTCCAGATAACAGAAATGCTAAACCTACTCATACGCAATTAAGCTACGGGCTGATGTGTCGAAAGTGTAGCACTTGTGTGTCAATAATAGCATTGCTCCTTTTGTGCAGACGATGGTGACGGGCGTTCCTTGGATTACAAATACAAATGAGTTGAGAGCCAAACCTGAGGCCATTTTCATTCAGACTTTGTATAGATAATAGTTAGCCCAGAATGTCACATAGTAGTAGTGAAGAAAGGCGCGAGAAACAAGCAGCAACCTCGACACTTCCACAGCATCTGTTGCGTTATGATACAGCACATGGACGGCACTCCACACGACGGACTCGAGATCCCAACTCCCAAGCGGCTCTTGGTGCTCTTTGAAAGGCGCATCACCGTACAAGGCTTTGGTCGGTCACTCCCCGTAGAAGGCCTTCTCGAAGCACTGCAGGTACTCTGGCTCGAGCGCGAACAGCACGGACACGCCGTCGTCCTTGTCGGGCGCCTGCGTGACGTAGGCCGTGCCGCTGCCGAACATCTGCGCCGGCGCGACGAACTTGGGGCAGCCCCAGCCGAAGTCGGCGTCGTGGATGGGCATGCCCAGCCAGCTCACCACCCACAGGTCCGTCTCCGGCATGAACTGCCCGCGCGCCGCCTGGCTGCCCTTCTCCGACTCCACCTCCAGGTAGTCGATGACGGAGCGCACGAAGGCGTCGTCCACCCGCGCCACCGCGCGCTTGATCCGCTCCGCCACGAACCCCAGCGGCTGCGACAGCACGTCCCCCACGCGCACCGTCACCAGGTCCCGCACGATGGCGTTGCCGAAGTAGTTGGCCGGCAGCGGCGGGCGCAGGCGCTGCCGGATGTTGGCCGGCACGCGCAGCCGCGACTCGGCGTCGGGGGCCAGCCCGCGGGCCACGCACATGGCGCGCCACAGGTGCGCGGTCAGCGCGCAGTAGGTGGACACGCCGGGCGCGCAGCTGGACTTGATGCCGGCGAGGAGCTTGGGGGACACGGCGTAGACGCGGGTGACGAAGGGGCGGGGCAGGCCGTTGAGGTTGCTCGGGGAGTAGACCGGGTGCTCGAAGGTGGCGTGCGGGGGGGAGCGCGCGCGCAGCACCGTGCGGTCGTGCACCGGCGGGGTCGGGTGCACGGACGCGGCGTCCAGCCCGCGCGCCAGGGTCGTCCACGTCCGGATGAACTGGATCGCGCCCGCGCCGTCCATGGTCACGTGGTGCATGCCCGTGCCCACGGCCACGCCGCCGCACTTGAGGAACGTCACCTGCAAGACCAAACCCACGGGTTACATTTCGCGTCCAGTATAATAACCGTAAGACATGGCACGATCATTGATATCCTTGTTCCCATTCACGTCATCGATCTCTTTGTTCCTCTGCTCAAACACCGTGCAGCCGCCCAGCTCTGAACTTTTCTACTGTATAAAATCTCTGATCGACGTCACGCGATAACCATACTCAAATACTAGCATGGTTCGCCTGCTTGACACACGAGCCAATAATAGCGTACTGTAATACGACGGCGACTACTCACTCTCTGTCCAAATTGTCAACAGCGACGATGGAGCCTCCGGCGGTATCACGACAGCAACCAGGCCATAACTGCAGACTTTTATAAAACACAAAAAGATTGATCATGTCGTGAGAATCAGCCAGCTTCCAGGCAGCTATCGCGGAGCCTCGTTGCAGTCCCTATCCGTCATGCAGGCAACCGATAACTACCAGTAGATTAATGTTACATGTCACCGTCTAGTAACGAAGCCATCTAGAAGAAAGATATGGTTTCCATGTGGGCACGTCGGCAGGCGCACCCTCCTGATCGAGTGATCGGAGAAGCAAGCGACGCCTCCGGCTAAGTGGTAACTATGCGGCGCTTTTCGGGGAAGCTAAAGCCGAAAGCAGAGCCGTCGCGTTCGACGTCCACCTCAACGATTCAGATCAAATGCAGCTGCGGCAAGTGGTCGCTGTATGCGGATAGGCACAAAGGAGGCACATCTCGTGGCCAGATCCGGAGAAAGATAAGACTTGGACGATCAAATAAGCCTGAAATGAGAAATGAGCTGGGCTGAATGATGAGGTCGTGGATGGATCCCACGGACTTGCAAGGACAACGGATCATCTAGATGACTAGGACTAGATAAGATTTTCCTGGGGTCCCGTTTCTGTACTATAACTGACAGATTAGCACAAAGAAAATTTGTAGGAGATGATCGTAAATGTGCAAAGCAAGGCCTCCTCTACGACTCTTCTTCATTCGTCTTGTGCCTCGAAATGAATGAATCTTGACGGTGAAAGAAACATGTCACCGGAGGCTAGGCCAGCACGACACTGGGACACTGAACCCGGCGCCAAAATTGTGGACGCGGCGCGCAGGCGCCCATGCCCCCTGCTGGACCACCTGCGCGCCGTGTCGCTCCCGGCGCGGCTTCTGGACTGGAGTGCTTGGCAAGACAACGACGACGAGCGGAGTACCGCGACAGTCAAGATCAGAAGCCCCGAGTTTTTCGCTCGGGGAATTGATTATGCACATCAGTGAGCTTCCTTGGAGTACCGCTACTTCCAAGACGTGTCCTACTAGTCACTAGTCATCTCACCTCACCGGTGGACTGACTGTTGGTTACGTTCACGCGCCGGCAATCAGTGAGCCGTCCTGTGCGTGCCACAGTGCACTCCCTGACCAGAAGAAAAAGTTGGGTTCGATCGTGAAGTCAACTACAGCACATGATACGATTTCTAGCTAGCTAGCTAGTAGAAATTTCATCACTGAAAATGGGCTATGAACGCCAAAGCAGACGCTGCTATACTGTCCAAGCCGCCGTTGGTTCGCAACTCCAACCAAGCGAGATGAGATGAGATGAGATGATCCCCTGTGGCCCTGTCCCCCCGGTTTTGTCGTCGTTGCCACGAGACACGGCTCGATCCAAAGTCGCGCGTCATCTGCTTCATCCGTCCCGGGAGTGCCACCCACCCATAATTGATGGGAGTACTATTGACTTCCCTAGCTAGGCCGCCCCTACCGTGGCTGGCCGAGTTCGTGCAAACCGCCACGCCAACACGTACGCGGCGGCAGCGCACCCCCCAAGCATTCATCGCTCACCTTTAGCAAAATTATTGGCACCTAGTACAAGCCACAGTGAATCACACGCCATAGCCACGAGCTCAAGTAATCTTTCTCTCCGATCAACGACGACTAAATACTACAGTAAATAAATAAAATAAGATGTACGTCCAAGAAAGCCAGCATCCGGTTCTATCATTTTACTAAAAAAAAAAATGGGGGGGAATTATTTCTACTATTTCTTTATGCAGATGGAGATAGATAGATAGATTCCACGCTACTAGCATTTCTTAAACCTCGCAGATAAAACAATATGTAGGTCCTCGGAAGAAGAAAGATTATGGTTTCGATCCAACATCCGGTAACTGCGTCGCACGACTGTCCGGGAGCTTAGTACGCCTCACTGTCGAGGTGGGGCCTGGGTGTCGGGGCCCCACGCGACAGCGAGGGCGAACAGTCAGTCGGCGTACGTACAGAGCACCTCCCCGAGTTTCCACCGGCGCGCGCGCGAAAATAAACGGGAGAGAAAATACTGCGGGGCGATTAAATTGGGTCCGGTGCCGTCCGTACCTGGACCATGGCGAGGAGGCAGGGCGGGTCGCCGGAGGCGGCGAAGGGGACGAGCAGGCGGCGCGCCTCCGGGGAGGGCTCGAAGTCCCGGAACATCTCGTCGCCGGTGAAGTCGGCCCGCGCGACGACGAACAGCGCGCCCTCGCCGTTGCAGTCGATCTCCAGCCGCCCCTCGGGCCCCGTCGCCATCCGCCCCGCCAGCGGGTAGAAGGGCACCAGCGCCCTCGCCAGCGCCTCCCGCAGCCTCTCCGGCGCGAAGAACCCCTCCTCCTTCTCGCCGTCGCCGTCGCCGTCGCCGGCGGGGGGCGGCGCCGGGTAGTAGTAGACGAGCGGCGTGTGCGTCTTGGGCACGGCGAGGTCGAGGTTGGAGAGCCACAGCGTGTGCCGCGGCGTCGGCTCGCTCGGCGCCACCAGCGTCGTGTCCACCACCTCCACCTTCATCTCGATCTCGCTCGCTTGCTTCTGCGCTGGGCTCTGGCGGTCTCTTGCGTGTGCGTGCGCGCGCGCGTGTGTGCAGCCGCTCAAGAGCGTGAGGGTTTATTAATAGGGGCTTGAGGGAAGGACACGAGGATATTTTACCGGAGCTCTTGGTTTACAGTCTGACGAGACGGTGATTATGATTAGTCGATTAATCAACGGAGGCTGGCCGCGCTAATTGGCGCCATCACGTGCGAACGGCACCGACGGGACGTCACGTGTTCCCCTGTGCTCATCGTGATCCGCCGGCTGCCAGTTGAAACTTTGGGACGGTCGAAGTTAACCCGATCTTGTGGTACTGTAATGGCGTAAGTGTCTCGTAGCCAAGCTACTGGATTCTACTGCGATCTCTTTATCTCGTCCGCTTTTGTGTCGCTTCCGCGCTGCTGCCTGCGTGCCCTCGTCTCTGCATTATTTCGCAGGAAATAGACCGGGGGCGGAGTCGTGTTAAAATACTAATTCTCGGTGGGGTCATGTGTAAATCGGGCACGTGTTTGCATTATTACCGTCCGAACAGGGTAGTACTCTCCGTCCTGTCCGCTCTTTTTAAACCGTCTCTGCATTATTACCGTCCGAACAGAGTATTACCGACGTGAGGCGCGATAAATGTAATTAGGTAAAGGTGACGCTTCACTGGCCAGTGGTCGCCGCCAGCCGTGCATGCAGAGCGAGCGAGACTGGACATGGAGCCTGTGCCCGTCGCCGTACGATCAACAGTCGGGAAGATACCCGTCGAGCGATCACGGATCGGCGGGTACTGTTTCCCCGTGTCTAGAAACTGCTTCAGAACCGAGCGTGCGTACGTGCCAAAACCGTCGCCTCACGAGAGAAACATGCGTGCGTGCCTGCGTGCCGATCCGGCCAGTTTCGGAATGCGCAGCCGGAGTAGACAAACACCTTGGCTATGGAACCGGATCCTCTAACATGGAGAAGGGAAGTTAGAGAAGCTACAATACTCTAACTTTTCTTTTTTCTATTCATATGGTTGAGCCTAAAACGACTTAAATTAATTTACAAATTGATAATCTAGTGTGTACATTTATAGTAATTACACACAAATAAGTTGATGGTGAAATAAAATTAATTTTAAATTATTTATATCTACAGTAAATATCAATAGTAAACAACCTACTAATACCTACTAACCTTCTCTAACTACCCTTTTTCATTTTACACTAGGTTAGGACTGTAGCATTGTGACTTTCCTTTTATATGTTAGAGGATCTGGTTTCCTTGGCTATTAGCGTGCTCGGCGACGCGTCTGACGTACACCGGCTGCTATCGCAACCTATGTGGTAACAATGTGCCTGGATTTTATTTAGTGCGGGGAATCGATGTGCGCGCCACACTGTCACGGTGGATTCCATCTCCGTTGCAGAGAAAAGTATGTGGAAAAAAGAATGACTCTGAGTCCCTGACCGAGCTCCATGAAGACGAGTAGATTAATTGTTTTTCCAGTAGAGTAAAACCAAGAAGATTCTGTAACTGGGACGGCCGCCAAGGATTCGATTGGATTGGACACCAGTTTTTCCAATATATGAGAATCAGAGAATCGAATAAGGCCTCTGGCTGAGCACTGGCCCGGTGGCGCCTTGTCGCTTTATGCCAGCATATATTAACGATTCTCTGGTCAAATCACCTTTGATCATTGCAGTCTACTAGCAGGGGAAACTGATTCGTGTAGGAGTGGCCGTGCCGCGCGCTCGTCTGCGCGACGTGGGTTGTTTACCGGTGAAACTTCCACCTTTGAGCTCGCATTCTCTTTCCCGGTCTGAGCTACTGTACTACTCCTTTCGTCTCAAAATAAGCCCTCTTTTGGTTCATAGGATAGGATAGGATTATCATAGTAATAGGAATCTTGTAGGAAATGAGATGACATGTATCTCAAATTCTATGAATAGAAATAGGAAACAAAATGTCATTTGGTTGACATCAAATGAATTTTTCCATTAAGTCTAGGCTTTTTTTTTATTTTCCTATGAAATGTGGAGGATAGGAACCAATCCTATGTAAGAATAGGAATCCATTTCTATGAATCAAAGGGCTCTAAAGAAAAAAATCCTATAAGAATCCTATCCTCTAGAATTCCTATGAAATTCCTCTAAACCAAAGGAGGCCAGCTGAGACGGAGTGAGTATTTCCTTTATTTTAAAATAAATGACTCAACTTTGTATTAAAATCACCATCGTGCGGCTCCTGCGGCCGCACCGGGGCGCCCAGATCCAATCGTCGGCGGACCTCCCCACCTCCCCTTGCCGTCGTCGGAGGGCGTCATCGAGCAAAGTTCGGGCGGCGGGGTTGTTTCTGTGGCGCAGTCGCGTCGGATCCGGTGAGCTCGGCTGCGAGCTTCATCGGCTGGGCTTTCTTCCCCGAGGCAGATGTGGGCTGGCGTCGGCAACTGCTGCCGGCGGAGGGTCTCGGCAAGGCATGGGCGTGTGGTGTGAAGGCTCTGGGTGGCGCACGGTGTGGAGGCCCAAGGGTGGTGCGTCATGGGCAAGGTGCGAGACGGCCCGGGGCGGCTCGGACCTGGCCGCTGGGCGGCACGGCGAGGCGTCCGCCACGAGGAACCACACGACAGCAGAGGAGTGGCGGGGCGCGGGCGCGAGGGGCGCATTTTCTCGTCCGGCGTGCGTTGGCGCAGGTGCGTGCTGCGGCATGGCTGGATATGGCTTCGGGCGGTGCTCCACTGCAGCCTACGACGGCTTGGTGGTGGCAAACTGCGGTGGCTCAATCCGCGATGGGAGGCCTTGGATCCGGCCAGCCGTGGTCGGATCTGGCTTGGCGGCTGGATTCGATGGCTGGACGCTTGCGGCATCCGCACAGTGCGGCTGGCTGCGGCGGCTCCTATCTGTTCTTTATCGACAAGCTGATCTGCGGGTGGTGATGCATTGCAGGAGGTTCAGCTGGTTTGATCAGGGCGTTGTGCAACTACACCGGGCGAAAGCTTTGACTCTGGTTTTGGCCGGAGCCGGCAACGGCGGCGCTAGTGTGCGTCGTGACCTTCTTGAAGGTATTGCCGTGGTGAGTGCTCATCTCCCTACCGACCCTTTCTCCGAGGGAAACCTAAGATCCGTGTATTCATGGATCAGACGATGGCGGTGTCTTGTGCCGTGCACCTCTTCATGGCTTCGTCTTTGAAGGTGGGGATCAGTTGGAGGGACTACCGGACTAGTGGTAGGTGCGCTAGAGTGGTGAGTTGGCGGCGAGGCTTCTGTGGCAACGATGGCGGCAGTGAGTGAGGTCGGAGGCACGTCAATGGTTGCGTTAGTCGGCTCTCCTTCGGCGTGTTCATGGGATTGCCTTGGTCTGTTTGTTGCTGTGAAGTCAGAGCTGCGGAGGAGGGCCCTCTGTGGCAACGATGACGAGAAGCAGGTGGTCTGTTCGACGGTCTTTCACGGCGCCAACTTTGCATATTACTTTTTCGTAGCTCTCTTTCAGAGTCGGAGCTGCGCCGTCCTTGACGCGGGTGGCCGAGTTTTGCGCGGAGCTTCATTGTCTCCACATGACCTCTACGGTGAAGTCAGAGTCGTTTGCTCCGGAATTAGAGATGCCGATGACGCCGCTTGAGAAGAAGTGATGACGATGACACGAGTGTGCTAGCTCGACGAGGCCCTCTTTAGAAAGGGGTGTATGAGGTATTCTATGTGTGCCGCTCAATGAATTGTGACGGTTTTCGTCCAGTTTTCGTTAATTAATTAGGCAATTCTCTTCTGCTTAATTATTGGACAAGGCAAATCTTTTGCCTCCGTTTCGAAAAAAAACTTCATACTAAAATTAGTACAAAGTTGAGTCACTTACCTTAGAACGGAGGGAGTACTTACTAATAATTCACATGTACAGAATGAAAACTTCATTCTCGACTTAACAAGAATTTTTATAAAAATGTTTCATTTGCTTCTCTTCATTGCAACTTTTATTTTTCTTCAAAACTTATCCTCATTTTTGGCCTAATTATTCTTCTGATGATCGACTCAACCTCTGATAAAAAAGATAGACTAATTGCAATCAATGATAAAAAAAAGATAGACCCGGTTCACTGTTGTTGAATTCGATTCACAGCAACCCGGCTCCTTCCTAGGGCAAGAGGTGGCGAGGCATAAGGCTCTAGGCGAAAGCCTTGTTCTTTGACGGGGTCGTTGTCGGTGATGCTTCATGGTGGCATCGTCGAGAAATACTTCTTCTCATTTGGTCGCAGTCGATCAGTGGGGAAGTTGCGATTGGAGGTTGTTGGCTAGGTCGGACCCATCCCAAGTTTGATGGGAAGGTTGTGTGCGGTACTATGCGAAAGCCTTTTGATCGGCGAGGGTGGATGCCGGTGACAAAGGTGTTTCTTGGACGTTGTTTTTCTTTTTGAAGGCGTTTCTGCAGATCTTGCTCACAATCGCTTTGGGGTAAAATAGCGATTAGGTGGTGGTGTTCTTTTTGCTTTGGTTTTAGTGGTTGCTTTTTCTTTCCTATTCTTTTTGTTTGTTGGTTTTCGATATAGTTTTTCTTATAAACCAGATAAACTCTTTTTCCTATCTAAATGAAATCGGCAGGGCTCCTCCCTTCCTCGTTAAAAAAAATACCACTAATTGAAAGCTTCTGGTCAATAGCTTTAGAAGAAGGTTTGAAGACATGGTTTTGTCTTTCTTATTCTTGTTTTCTTTGTTCTTTTCTTCCTTTTAATTGCTTGTATACAAAAAAAAAATAGGTGCAGCAGGAATTTTCTACCGTTTACTGTCCAAAAAAGTCCAGCTCGGTTATATATGTCCCGTTCGAATGTACTACTACTAGAAGACCGGGGTGCATCTAAAAACAAAACAAGTCCGGGGTGAAGGAGTGCTTGCCATCTCAACAGGCGAAGGTTCCAAGGTCAACGGAAATTTTCTCGACCTGTCCATGTGCACTGACGAACGTTCGAGGACTACAGAACGAACCGTGGTGCCGGCGATGTTGCGATGGTGAACTCGAACTGACGGTACGATCTGGCTAGATGGACAGACTTGGGCCCTGTTTGGATCCCTAAGTTAGAGTTAGTTTTAGTTAGTTGGGGCTCAAATAACTCAAAAATATCCAAACATGGTGGGTTAATTTGGGTTAGTTGGATCTGACGTACCTAAAAAAGTAGCCTACACTAGAGGAGCTTATTTGGATTAGTTCTTCTAGGCCCATTAGAAAAAATAGTAAAAAAAGTTATTCCTCCCATTCAAACATGGTCCAAAGTAGTCAAATGATTGAGAAAGAATATTTATTGTCAATCTAACCCTACCATCCAAACAGCTCTTTGGTTAGAGTCAGCCTAGGGTTAGTTTAAGATTAGAATATCCAAACAGGGCCTTGGCACGGGAAGCGCCGGTGGGTTCCCGTCGGCGAGGAGGATAGGATACGATGTGTACGGACGGCGGGCGGGCGGGCCGGTAATTGAGTTCTGCGTGAAAAACTAGGCGCCCACGACCGCGCGCGCTCCGGTGACGTACGTGACCCCGCTTGACCGCTCGGGTGGGCGGCGGCGGGGCGATTCCGCTGTGTGGCCAGCTGAGAGCGAGACGTGCTGGACGCGCGGCGGGCTGGTCGACAGTGCAACCGGCAGACATCCGACACGAGCCGGTGTCTGGGCGCGCCGGGCGCCATGTTCCCGGCTGGACTGGCAATGGCGCGTCCCATCTGAACCTCCGGTTTTTCGCCGTTGGCCTCAGCAGAAGGGTCGATACTTAAAACCTACGCGATTCCCTTGGGCGTGAGAATTTTTTGAAGTTGTAATGATCTAGCCAAGTCAAGGATTCAGGTCCGGGAAAAAGATTTGGTTTGTGACTAACTTAGCCAAAGATTGCCACAATTAAAGTTAGGCAAATTTGATCAACTTAGGTGAGTGTTTGGTTCATGCCATACCTTATGCAAGCCACACTTGGATCCCACATGACATACATACAAAAAGTGTGACAAGATTCCTTTAGGCTTGCCAACTTGTGGTTCTTATTTTGATGAACTAACTTTAGGCAAGCTTGGCAAAAATGTGTGGTAAGATATGACAATGCTAGTCCTAGAACTAAACAACCCCAAAATCCGCTCCCTCTGTAACGGTTTATGGAGCTTGTTTGTCTCGACCTTTAGGAGGGGCAATAAGAGAAAAGTCTAAGGCCTCCTTTAGTTTGGAGGAATCCTGTAGGATTTGTAGAGGATATGTTTTTTTTAGGAAAAATTCCTATGAAGACCTTTGGTTTGTAGGAATGGATTTCTATTCCTATATAGGATAGGAATCAATCCTTCATATTTCAAAGGGAAAAAAATATTAGCCTAGATTCAATGGAAAAAATCCTATACTATGAATCAAGTGACATCTCTTTCCTTATAAGAAGTGAGATGCATGTGACCTTACTTCCTATGATTTTCCTATTCCTATGATATTTCTATCCTATAAACCAAAGGAGGCTTAATTGTTTTTCGGTCACTATCAGTGGACCAGCCGCCACAGTGCATGCCATGTAGGCGTTGTCGACTGCAACGAATGAAACTTTTTTTAACCTAGTACAAATGCAAATGTTTATATACATGCGCATACATTTACCCTTTATGAATGCACATGCACGCATCCTATTTCTATGAGTATCTCCGAAAGACCGAGCCATCATATCATCTTGAAATTTATGAATTCACCGTAGGCACCTCGTCGTCGATGAAAACGTCTCCTTCCACTGAATGCGCATCGCCGGAAATCCTGAAATAAATACAGGAATAAATACGAGCATCAGGACTTGAACTCTGATGGATTGGAGATACCATAGTCTCTCTAATCATCCAACCACAGGTTTGTTCGTGCTTTGAATGAAACTTGCATCATAATTGCACACAAAAAGTTTGTGCACCATTTTTTTTAACTTTAAGCATTAGAGTGCTCATTCTATGCAACTTGATGTATCATCGGTGTGTGTGTGTGTGTTTTACGAAAAGATCAAATCTATTATAAAGATTCACCGGAAATATAAAACACCACAAGCATAATAAAAATCACATCAAGGTCAATGGACCACCGAACGACAATTGCCGCCGCCAGACGAGTCGCCGACGCACCCTGTCGCCGCTCTCATACCGGAGTCGGCCTGACCTTGTCGATGACAACTGAGAAGTCTTTGTGCATGTGCGCCTAAGAAACAGCGCCTTGGAGCCGCAGTCATCTCCGTTGAATCTTTGAATAGATCTAAAGAACTTGCCACCAAATAACATCGTTGCGTACGCAAGATGACAAAGCCTAAGCTCGCCGTCCCGAGAAGCTGGTAAGGATCTACGCTGGAGCTGCGTCTAATCCATCCCAACGGACGAACTTGAGGAGGACAAAAACCTATTTATCTACCTAGCCGGATTCGAGGTACCAGAAATCCCCTCCCCGACACCTGCCGCCGAAGCGGCAGGCGGAGAGGAGGCGAATCCACAGACTCGCCGGTGAAGAGTGAGGGGAGGAAGGCTTTCCCTAGTCACCGGTGTATTTGTCTCTAAATTTTATTATGTGATGTTTTGTACTTTTGGTGAGTATTATAATGATCCGCTATTCAAAAAAGAAAAACCAAACCAAGAAAATCATCAAAAATTAAAACAACATTGCACTTCTTTGGTCTTTAGTACTCCAGGGTATAACTGGTCAAAGGACCCGTGCTTCATGGGAGGGCCCAAAAGCACGCGTGCTTGGCACGTCACATGCTTGGCCCGACACACGACAAGCCTAGGGCTATTCGTGGGCTGCGAGCTAAACAGAGCCCTCCTTTTCTTAGAACATCCGAAAACCTAAAAAAAGAGTCTAAAAAGCCCAAATAAAAAAATAGCACCTGGGTCGCCGCCACACCTGGCATGCCAGGCCGACACGTTTAGCTAATGTATCATGCTTGGGCCTCGAGAAGAGGCACGCGTGCTTGTCACGGCCCACGATCACGAGAGCTATATCTCGCTTATAGTCTCGCCTCACCTAAAGTATCTGCAGGTATGGGTCGACCTATTTAACGCGTTTTCTCGCCGGTTCATTCACTAGTTTGTTCACTCGGCTACTGGGCATTTTTGTTCGTTTTCTTTTCTTTTGTTTTTTGCTTTCTTTCAATTTTCTTTTGGTTTTCTCACTAGTTTACTTTGTTCCCGCAAAAAAGAAAATTAGTTTTTTTCCTTTTCTCAATTTCCACTGCATTTTTTTCTCTTTTCTTTGTTTCTTTCCTCGGTTTTCACTATTTTCCTTTTCTTCCTTTCTTTATTTCTTCATTTGTGGTTTTTATTTGTTTTGCTTCATTTCCTCATCGGTTTTCAAGCTTTTCTTTGGGTTCTTTCTTTGTTTGTTTCCAAGGTCTTTATTTTGTTCTTTCCTCCGTTTCTTCGGTTTTCGTTGTTCTTTCTTCATTTTTATTTTTACTGCAACACATGGCTACATTTTTTCACACACATTTGCACATTTCACGTATGGATCAAGACTTCTTTTATACGTTTTTAATATTTTCCAAATGCATGATTAATATTTTTTCTAAATACATTTGATGAATACTTTTTTCATAAACATTGTAAATTTTCGGTATATATTAGGAACATGTTTAAATACATATTTAAAATCTTTAAAACATATAATTAAACTGTTTTTGATACACTATCACATTTTTCTTTAAAAACGTGTTTTTCTTTTCAAAATTTCAAATACACGTTCTACGTTTTTATCATATACATCACACACATTTTTTTACACGTTTAACATTTTTCTAAATAGACAACTAAAATTTTAATAAAAATGTGTTTTTCTTTTCAAAATTTTAAATACATGTTCTACATTTTTTATATAAATCGCGCACATTTTCTACACCTCTAACATTTTTTTAAATATACAACTAAAATTTTAATAAAAATGTGTTTCATGACTACTTTTTCCATACACATTGTACATTTTCAATATATATCAGGAACATTTTCTAATACATGTTTAAAATTATTGAAATATATGATTAACATTTTTGTATCAATTTTTTTGTTCAATTGTTTTAATACACGTTTTACATCCTTTTTGTATACAGCAGGAACATGTTTTTGTACCCCGTTAACATTTTTTAAATAGATGATTAACATTCTTTGAAATAATTTGTATACACAGTTTCTTTTTTGGCATATATCATAAATATTTGCTGATAAATGTTTAACATTTTTTTGTTGCATGGTCAATTTTTTTTCAAATTCCTTATTTACATTTTTTAAAATACATTATCAACTTTTTTCATACACGTTTTATATTTTTTGGATAATTTTTCTGTATATGTAAGGAACATTTTTTTCTATATGTAGTTCATAGTGGAATCTCTAAAAGGTTTTATATTTAGGAATGGAAGGAGTATATTTAGAATATTTGGATGTGTAAAAAAAAGAAAAACAAAAAGCAGAGAAGAAAACAAAAAAGTGAAAGAAAAACAGAAAAAAAAACGAGGCTGAGACCTCCCACGAGCTGGCCCGGCCAGTATGGCGCTCCCTCAGGCGAGACCAAACTCACGGAATATCCTGACGGACGCTCGTTGCGGCAGAATGTCAAGCGAAACGCACAGAGGCGAGCTACCTAACGATCAAGATGGGCCGGCCCAACTACGAGATAGTACTCGCGCTACAGTATCCGGTTTTGGGTACTTTCTCGAAGGTTCCTGACCGGTTTTGGGAGAAGGTTCTTGAACCAGATTTCACTGATTTTTCCTTTTTCTATTTCTTTTTTTCTTCTGTTTCTTTATTACATTTTCCAATTCCTTTTTCATCTCTTTCTATTTCCTTTTTGTTCTTTACATTTTCAAATTCCTTTCTGTTTCTTTTTTTTTCTGTTTGTTTTCTTTCTTTGGTTTCTTATTTCATTTTAATTTTCTTTTCTCTCTTTTTTCAAAATATTCAAATTTTGTTTGCCTTTCCATAAAATGTTCAGTTTTTAAAAAAATGTTCTCAGAATTCAAAAATTGTTCTCATTGCACAAAAAAGTTCAAAACTTTCGAAAATTAATATAATGTACCAGACTTCAATTTTTTGTTCACGTTTTCAAAAAATGTTCGTGCTTCGAAATTTGTTCGGGATTTTTCAAATTTGTTCTACGTTTTAAAATTTGTTCTCAATATTCAAAAAATGTTCGTGCTTTAAGAAATTGTTCGCGCTTCTAAATTTGTTCTACGTTTCAAAATTTGTTCTCAAATTCAAAACAAATGTTCATGCTTTAAAAAACATTCCGCGCTTCCAAATTTGTTCTCCGTTTCAAAATTTCTTCTCAAGATTTAAAAAATGTTCGTGCTTTAAAAAATATTAATGTTCAAATTTTGTTCTCGATTTTAAAATTGTGTTCTCTAAATTCAAAAAATGTTCGGGATTTTAAAAAGTGTTCATTTTATCAAAACTTTGTTCAAGATTTTAGTTTTTCTTCTAACATTTTCAGCAAACGCGAACAATTTTTGAATTTTTTAAAATTTTGAACATATCCAATGTTTAAGGTTTCTAGGTGGGGGTCTTAGCTATGTAGTACTCACTCCGTTCCTAAATATTTGTCTTTCTAAACATTTCAAATGACTACTCATTTTATCAAAACTTTGTTCAAGATTTTTAGTTTTTCTTCTAACATTTTCAGCAAACGCGAACAACTTTTGAATTTTTTAAAATTTTGAACATATCCAATGTTTAAGGTTTCTAGGTGGGGGTCTTAGATATGTAGTACTCACTCCGTTTCTAAATATTTGTCTTTCTAGACATTTCAAATGACTACTACATGCGGATGTATGTAGACATATTTTAGAGTGTAGATTCACTCATTTTGATCCGTATGTAGTCATTTGTTGAAATGCCTAGAAAGACAAGTATTTAGGAACGGAGGGAGTAGATGATATGTTAAAGTACGCGCGCTACATATGACCGAAGGTTTGCTCAAAGAAAAAACATACGTATGACCGAAGGAGTTTGTTAGCTCGCCTGGTCAGCGACAAGGGTATACTAGCTCCAGGTGGAGGGTCATTTTAGGTGATTTTTTTCGCTGTTTCGTCGCGACGATGGGCCGGCCCATTCGGGGGCTGTTTCTGTGCGGCGCGTGCGAATCGGACGCAAAGAGCGGCGCATAGGAGGTCTCCAAACCGCGCCCGCACGTTTAAGGGTGGGCCGGCCCAGAGGACCAGGTCTGCTGCACGGATCGTTCTTCCTTCCCCTGCCCCGCTGCCGCCGCACCGCCACCTCCACCGCCGGGGACTCGCGCCTCCCATCCCAGCAAAGCCCTGTTGCTGCTGTCCAATGGCTCGGAAGGATCTCTCCCGTCGCCGGCGGGCCTGCGATGATGACCGTCTCAGCGCGCTCCCTGACGACCTGCTCCTCCTAATCCTGCGCCGTCTCGACAGCCGCACCGCACACGGCGCCGCGGCGCTCTCCAAGCGCTGGGCTCACCTCCCCCGGGAGCTCACCGCCCTGGATCTCAAAGTGACCGACACACTGCCACAGCGCTACCGCCGATGCCTCCTCCGCCGCGGCGAAGCCACGAGATCGCTGCAACTAGCCCAGATTGCCAGAAAGCTAGAGGATATCGCCGGGCGGTACCAGCGCCGCGCCATGCGCTCCATGGTCGCCTCTGTCCGGAGCCTCTTGGCCAGCGGACTTCACCGGCGTGTGAATAGGCTATCGCTCGAGATCTTCGAAGACAGCACCTCGGCCTGCATCAACAGCCTTATAGCGGAAGCCGTCGACTCCTGGGGCGTCCAGGATCTCGCGGTCGTTGCCACGCCGACCGAGCGGACCGTGAACACGCCGCCGGCCTACGATCTCCCCCATGGTCGCATCAGCAGAAAGCCAGGCGAGTCTCGCCTGCAAAGCCTCAAGCTTTCCAACTGCTTGCCCCCGCCGCTTGAGGGGTTCACCGCGCTCACCACGCTCGTCTTGCAAGACTTGCCCAGATCAACGCCGGCGGCCGTCTACCGGAGGGTGATTGCCGCGTGCCCGCAGCTGCAGATTCTGCACCTCATCCGCTGCGGGTACAAAAGCAGAGCCTTTGCACTGATACTCAACGCACCCATGTCAGGAATCAGGGAGCTTCTATGGGACGGCCCGTTGATGCTAGTTGAGATCCGCTCTCTCCCGAAGCTCCAGAGCCTTACTGTTCTGCACGCCAACCTTCTGTTGAGCTCCGCCGCCTCCCCTTGCCTCGAGCATGTGAGCTTCGTCTTCTCCGTTGATCAAGGTTCTTTCCGGTACAACTCGAAGCTGGAGACCATCTCTGTCATCCTCATGCGGTTCTTTCAAGGCGCCGTCGGCATGACGGACCTCGCCCTGCGGATTACCGGGCCAGGTATGTGGATCGCCCTGAAGAATCCGGTCTGTCAAATGGCCAACGTAAGGAGGCTGCTGATTGCGGACGTGCCTTCCTCCTGGGATGTCTCGGGCTCAGGGCCGCACCTGCTCATCGACGCAGCACCATTGCTTGAGAGCATCCACGTCCATGTTCCCAAACCCGAGGAGGAGCCGTGCCGGAAGACGCCGTGGCCGCCCTCGACCGCGCGCCACCACCGCCATCTGAAGGAGCTGGTGGTCGTCGGCTTTCAGGGAACAGAGAGGCATCTTCACCTTGTAAGGTACGCCGTGGAAGCGTCCACGGCGCTGAGCCGTGTTGCTCTGTTCAAGCATGGACATGTCAGGGAGAAGGAGCCCTGCGGCTGGGAGATGGTGACCCTGCGAAGCAAGTGGAGTGACGAGGAGAAGCGCGCCGTTCTGGATAGAGTCTGCTGCCCCACCGCCCAAATTGAAGTGGTGCTAGGTTGAATTCAGTCTCTGCAGTGTATGCAGGAAATTATTATTACGCTTCTGGGATTAATTTGTGTTCTTCGAGTAAGGATGATCGATGTTTGTCTGGTTTCTGGATTTTGCTAATAAGTGAGAAGAAGAAAATGAAGGTTGTGTGATGTAATCTGTATGCTATGTAACTGAAATGTTTCCTGCCTTACTTGCTGCTGTTTTGTACTACCTCATAGCGAGGTCGATATGAGACGGCCATCCTGAAATAATCAAAGGTGGTCTGCAGGCATCAGAAGGCAAGGTACCGTTTCTCGCTCAACTCGTTTGTTTTCTGTAGTACACTGTTCTTATGCCACCCATGCTTTCTTATAGGACCTCCAGTTTACCTCAGTTTATATATGCTTTTACTCCGGAAAAGATTATAAATCACGTTTGCGCTTTCAGCTTATTAGATAGATAAATCTTTGCCCTGATTAGGAATTTTATGTTCTGCTCTTTGCATGTCTAGATGAAGTAACA
The DNA here is from genome assembly GCF_056163025.1 of Triticum urartu. Lineage (NCBI taxonomy): Eukaryota > Viridiplantae > Streptophyta > Magnoliopsida > Poales > Poaceae > Triticum > Triticum urartu. The sequence continues at coordinate 427,220,857 of NC_141877.1, read as the reverse complement.
CGTCTTTGTTCCACGACTCGGAGTCTGTTACTCCCTGTACTACTTGGATCACATCGGTTGCTAATTAGTTGATGAACGTCATATATTCCTTGGTCTAAGATGGCATCTGGTGCTTGAAACTGCGGCTGTACTAATAAGGTGAGATGTTAATTTACGTTTGCAGAATCACTTTAAGTTTCATTTGATTATTCGAGTATCAGTATAAATGTCTTATTGCATATTGCCAGATGTTTTTGTATCACCTTTGCTGGATACACCATAACTGTAATTTGGCCTGATGGAGTTCTCTCATTTTCTATCTCATACTATACTAGATGTGTTCATGTGGTCGCCTTGATTTTGGCTTTCGATAAAGGACTGAACTTAGTTTTTGTGCTTCAGTCATTGAATATCTAGCAATATATTCATCTTCGGCAAGCAGCTACTCCAAACTCCATCTCTCCAAACGGCATAGGATAGCCTGATGTTTCATGTGCTCTCTGAGTCAAATTGCAGCTCGTGTCGCCTATCCATTCTTCCCTTGCTTTGGTAACTCCACCAACTTGCTGCCATGTATTGTAGATTATGTAGAGAGTTTGTTGTTTCCATGAAATCACCAAGATTGTGTCTAAAAATCTGAAGCCTGTATTCATTTGAAACAATTCACCAGTTTATTGGCGCATTTAGAGGGCTAATGTCTTTCATTCAGTCACTAAGCTAGAGTAATAATCCTAAATGTAGTAGCCATCCAAAAAAACAAGCAAACATCAGTTGATAGGCGGTCTGAACGCCATGGGCGTAACAGCTCCTCTCGGGGCCTGAAAGCCATAGCCATAGAAGCCCCTTCTGAACGCGGTGATCGAAAAGAAAAACTGAAATGTTTCCTGCACTTACCTTCTGCTGCCTTGTATTGCATAGTGAGGTCAATATGCTGGAGTATCATGCTTCTTTTGCAAACTTGGGTGCCGCAATCGCTTCTTTATATTTCCCTAATTGCTATTTTCTGTACACAAGTTTCAGCAGCAGCTACCTTTATGAGCAATTGAGCATTGTTGCAATCGTTGGTTGGTATCTACATTACTTTACATGTTTGATTTATACTCCGTCTATCGGTGGTCATCCATGCCTAGAATCTGGGCATAGATGTTCTGAACTTGAGAAGTGATCGGAGTGAAATCTCACATGTCCCAAGTTGCTAAATGTAGCTTCTTCTGGAGGACGGAAGATCCCCTGTTTTTTACCAACAGTTGAACTGTGCTTGCAGTACAGATGCGCGCATCCTAGTTATTTGGCTCTCTGAAAACTTGTTTTTTTGTGTCATCGTTGTTTTTTAAGATAAAATCACAGTTGAGCAAGCTGCTTCGTCTCCGCCTTGCTCAGGTACTTTTTTTTTGAATTTTTTTTCGAACTTTATTCATTAGAAATAATCATTACATCGTTTATGAGGATTGGTACAATTGCATTATGTGGTTCCTTGAACCAATCAGAAATGAAGGAAAATCTAGCAAACTTGGCAAGTTCACAAGTAATTTTATTTGCTTCTCTATTACAATGCTCGAATCTAAAAATAGGAAAATCGCAAGCTAAGTGAAAACAGTCATAAAAAATTGCAGCTGCTGCCCCCGACGATTGTCCTCCTTCGTTCATGGTCTCAATCACCTCCATATTATCCGAGTTAATAATTATGCGATTACAACCCGTCCTTTGCACAAGCGATAGGCTGAATTTTAACGCCAAAGCTTCAACCATCAACACATCTGCACACCAGTCAATCTTACCATTTCCCCCACCGATGAACCTACCTTTGTCATCTCTTAAGACCACGCCGATCGTACCCCTGAGAAGGTCGTGGTCAAAAGAAGCATCAACGTTAAGTTTAACAAATCCCGTTAGGGGGCTAGACCATCCTCCTCTTTTCATGGAAGCCTAAGGCAAGGAGGCATTAACAAAATTGGCAGTGAAAGCGCGTATCCCCATGGATATCTGTTGTGCATTCTGAGTGGTCTCATTGTGTACCAATTTGCGCCTTTCCCACCACAAGTACCAGGTTGATATGGCAATCATGTCACGCACATTTCGAGTGCCCATAATACATAGTTTCTGATCTGGTAATGAAAGTAAATATTCCAAGACTACCTCACCCGCATAGTCTATTTTACAAGCTCTGTCGATAATATCGTCCATCGTGTTCTCCAGACTTCTTTTACTCTGTCACATAGAAACAACAGATGTTTTGTGTCTTCTGGCCCAGATGAGCAGGCAGGACACTCAGGCGAGACTTTCACATGTCTATTAGCTAACTTAACACGACACAGAAGAGTGTCATGAAGTCTACGCCAAATAAATATTTTAACCTTTGATGGACACGCAAGTTTCCAAATCCTCCCCCAAATAGGATTGACCGTGGTACGTCCCATCCCATTGGTATGTTGTAACTTCCTGAAGGAAATATGCCCTAGAGGCAATAATAAAGTTATTATTTATTTCCTTATATCATGATAAATGTTTATTATTCATGCTAGAATTGTATTAACCGGAAACATAATACATGTGTGAATACATAGACAAAAACAAAGAGTCACTAGTATGCCTTTACTTGACTAGCTCGTTAATCAAAGATGGTTATGTTTCCTAACCATAGACATGAGTTGTCATTTGATTAACGGGATCACATCATTAGGAGAATGATGTGATTGACTTGACCCATTCCATTAACTTAGCACTTGATCGTTTAGTTTGTTGCTATTGCTTTCTTCATAACTTATACATGTTCCTATGACTATGAGATTATGCAACTCCCGTTTACCGGAGGAACACTTTGTGTGCTACCAAACGTCACAACGTAACTGGACGATTATAAAGGTGCTCTACAGGTGCCTCCGAAGGTACTTGTTGGGTTGGCGTATTTCGAGATTAGGATTTGTCACTTCGATTGTCGGAGAGGTATCTCTGGGCCCTCTCGGTAATGCACATCACTCAAGCCTTGCAAGCATTGCAACTAATAAGTTAGTTGCAGGATGATGTATTATGGAACGAGTAAAGAGACTTGCCGGTAACGAGATTGAACTAGGTATTGAGATACCGACGATCGCATCTCGGGCAAGTAACATACCGATGACAAAGGGAACAACGTATGTTGTTATGCGGTCTGACCGATAAAGATCTTCGTAGAATATGTAGGAGCCAATATGAGCATCCAGGTTCCGCTATTGGTTATTGACTGGAGACGTGTCTCGGTCATGTCTACATAGTTCTCGAACCCGTAGGGTCCGCACGCTTAAAGTTCGGTGACGATCGTAATTAGGGTTTTTGTGTTTTGATGTACCGAAGGTTGTTCGGAGTCCCGGATGTGATCACGGACATGACGAGGAGTCTCGAAATGGTCGAGACATAAAGATTGATATATCGGAAGCCTATATTTGGATATCGGAAATGTTCCGGGTGAAATCGGGATTTTACCGGAGTACCGGGGGGTTACCGGAACCCCCCCGGGGGTTATTGGGCCTACATGGGCCATAAGGGAGGAGAGAAGGGCCGGCTAGGGCAGGCCGCGCGCCCCCTCCCCCCTAGTCTGAATAGGACAAGGAAGGGGGGGGGCGGCGCCCCCCTTTCCTCTTTCTCCCTTCCTCCTTCCTTTTCCAACAAGGCAAGAGGGGGGGAGTCCTACTCCCGGTTGGAGTAGGACTCCTCCAGGCGCACCCATAGGGCCGGCCGCACCTCCCCCTCTCCCTCCTTTATATACTGAGACAAGGGGGCACCCCATGACACACAAGTTGATCCTCGTGATCGTTCCTTAGCCGTGTGCGGTGCCCTCTTCCACCATATTCCACCTCGGTCATATCGTAGCGGTGCTTAGGCGAAGCCCTGCGTCGGTAGAACATCATCACCGTCATCACGCCGTCGTGCTGACGAAACTCTCCCTCAACGTTTTGCTGGATCGGAACTCGAGGGACGTCACCGAGTTGAACGTGTGCAGAACTCGGAGGTGCCGTACGTTCGGTACTTGGATCGGTCGGATCGGGAAGAAGTACGACTACTTCCTCTACGTTGTGTCAACACTTCCGTTGCCGATCTACGAGGGTACGTAGACAACACTCTCCCCTCTCGTTGCTATGCATCACCATGATCTTGCGTGTGCGTAGGAAAATTTTGAAATTACTACATTACCCAACACTTGCTCCCATATTGGTGGCCCCATTCCACAAAATAAGCAGACCGAACCAAAAAGATCCCATTTTTCATGAAATTCCAAGCTACAAAATCAGGCATATCATGTTGCGATATCGGGATCGCAAGCACTCGCTGAACATCAATAGGCCATAGAGTTTGTCTGAGAAGATCTTCATCCCAAATTTAGAATTGGATCAATCAAACCTTCTACCTTCCGTAACAACTGGCCTCCCTTAGGGGTAACAATTTTACGGTTTGCACAATTTGAAATCCAGGCGTCCTCCCAAATGTCAATATTCTGCCCATTTCCCACTCGCCAAATATGACCACGCTTCAGGGAGCTCACACCCGCCATAATACTTTGCCAGGTGAAGGAAGAACCCTTCTTCAGGTCAGTGTTCAACAAGTCACCGTCAGGATAGCATTTGACTCTCAAAATAGTAGCACATAGAGAATCCAGATTCTCGATAAGACGCCAAGCCTGTTTAGCAAGCATAGCCAAATTGAAACAATGGATATCCCGAAAACCCATTCCTCCTTGGTTCTTGGGTATAGACATTTTCCACCAAGCCATCCAATGCATCCTCCTTTGGTTGTCCTCATCTCCCCATCAGAAATGCGCCATCGCGTCAATAATTCCTTTGCAATTTTTTTAGGAATTTTAAAGACTGACATTGCATAGGTGGGAATAGCTTGAACAACCGCTTTAAGTATGATTTCCTTTCCTCCAGCCGACAGAAGTTTTTCCTTCCAACCACTAATTCTCTAACAATACGATCTATTAAGTATTGAAAACAATCAGTTTATCTAAACTCACATTGGCTGACAGTCCTAAATATTTGTCTTTCAAGGCCTCAGTCATTATATTAAGAATTGTACACATTTGTTCTCTAGTGTCCACTCCTGTATTAGGGCTAAAAAAGATGCTGGATTTGTCGACACTGACCATCTGCACTGAAGCTGCGCAATACGAATCTAGAACTAATTTTAATGTTTCCGCCCTTTGCAAATTTGCTTTCATAAGGATTAAAGAGTCATCAGCAAAAAGAAGGTTCGTGACAGATGGGGCATCTCTGCAAACCTTTACTCTTGAAATATTCTCATTTTCTTTCGTATGCGTTAGTAAAGCTCTGAGACCCTCCGTGCAAAACAAGAACAGGTAAGGAGACAACGGGTCTCCTTGCCTCAGACCCCTAATAGGTTTAAAACTTTCACTTTCCTCCGCATTAAACCGAATAGGATATTCAACAGTAGACACACACTCCATAATAAAATTTACCCACACATCACGAAATCCAAGTTTGAGCATAATCTCCTTGAGAAAAGGCCATTCAACCCAGTCATAAGCTTTATGCATATCCAATTTTATCGCACAAAATCCTTCTTTGCCTGATCTCTTTTTCTTGATGGTGTGGAAGCATTCGTATGCCACCAACACGTTGTCCGTAATAAGTCTTCCAGGCACGAACGCGCTTTGAGTTGGGCTAATAATATCTAGTAGGAACACCTTTAGGCGAGAGGCAATTATTTTTGCAATAATTTTATACACCACATTGCACAGACTAATTGGTCTAAACTGGGTTACCTTCTTCGAATAGTTGACTTTTGGTATCATCACAATCGCAGTATCATTCCAACCAGATGGGATAGTGCAAGTGTTTACTGCTTTCAAAACCTCCTCGATCAGATCATCTCCTAACATTGGCCAAAACCTTTTATAGAAAATAGCATGGAGCCCATCAGACCCTGGGCTTTCAAATCCCCAATGTCGAACAAGGCTTTACGAACATCACCAGCCATTTACGGAGAAAGGAGGGCATTGTTCATCTCAGTAGATACTCTCCTCTTTACTAGTGATAACACATCCTGATTAGGTTGCTCAATCTCTGAGGTAAACAGCTTTTTAAAATATTCTGTGATATGATCCTTCAATTCTGTATCTTGTCGCCAGACCCCAATATCATCGAGAATCTTTTTAATATTATTTCTCTTTTTTCGAGCAGTAGCTGCATTATGGAAGAAGGGAGTATTTCGGTCTCCGTGCATCAACCAATTTGCTCTACCTCTTTGCAACCAAAAAATCTCTTCGCGATCCAACAGATTCTCAATGAGAACTACAATTTCTTTCTTCCTAGAAAGGGAATATGTATTCATAGGGCCACGTTTCAATTTCTCTAACTCTTTTTATTCTCCGTCTTGGTCCTTTCAAGATCTCACGGTCCCAGGAATGTAGATCGACGTGTACCGCTCGGGTCCTGTCTGCGAGCGTCGGGCCAATACTGGCCAGCTGTGCCTTCTCCCAAGATGCCTTGACAATTTCACTAATAGTTTCTTCTTTAAGCCATCTGGCTTCAAATTTTTTAATACCCCTATTCAGCGGCCGAAACATATTATCGTCAAAATAATCCATATCCAGAACTAACAGTGGGTGGTCAGAATGTACATGGTTTTCATTAATCACAGCCGCCCACGGAAATTTATGCGCCATTGTACATTACATACTGCACGGTCAAGACGTTCCCTAATCTCACTTCTCCTCCATGTAAAGGGGTCGCCTATGAACCCCATATCATCCAAGCCACATTCTGCTAGATAGTCACGAAAATCCTTCATCATTCCATTTGGTCTGGCATTGCCTCCCTCTTTCTCCTAGGAATATAAAATCTCATTAAAGTCTCCTAGAATCATCCATGGATGATTACCCTTATGACACAAATTACGAATATCCTCCCAAGATAAATTAAGATCGCCCCAGTTCGGGTGACCATAAAAACCCATGAAACGCCACTATACGACTTCCTCATTCATAAACAAAATATCAATAAAATTAGCCAAGATATAGTTCAACTCAATTTTGTTCACTTTATAATAAAACAAGACAAGGCCCCCGGCCCGACCATTACTCTCCACCACAAACATGGAATCAAAACTAAGGACCCGACGTAGCTCATCGACTTTACAATTATTCAAGTGGGATTCTGAAAGAAAAATTAAGTCTGCCCAAACCCGCTCTTGAAGGTCCAAGAGCTCTCGAACTGCCATGGTAGATAGCATTGAAGGAAATATGCCCTAGAGGCAATAATAAAGTTGTTATTTTATATTTCCTTATATCATGATAAATGTTTATTATTCATGCAAGAATTGTATTAACCAAAAACTTGATACATGTGTGGATACATAGACAAAACACCGTGTCCCTAGTAAGCCTCTACTAGACTAGCTCGTTAATCAAAGATGATTAAGTTTCCTAACCATAGACATGTGTTGTCATTTGATGAACGGGATCACATTAGTAGGAGAATGATGTGATGGGCAAGACCAATCCGTTAGCTTAGCATAATGATCGTTAAGTTTTATTGGTATTGCTTTCTTCATGTCATATACATATTCCTTTGACTATGAGATTATGCAACTCCCGGATAACGGAGGAATACCTTGTGTTCTATCAAACGTCAAAACGTAACTGGGTGATTATAAAGATGTTCTACAGGTATCTTTGAAGGTGTTTGTTGGGTTGGCATAGATTGAGATTATGATTTGTCACTCCAAGTATCAGAGAGGTATCTCTAGGCCCTCTCGGTAATGCATATCATAATAAGCCTTGCGCAATGTGACTAATGAGTTAGTTGCAAGATGATGCATTACAGAACGAGTAAAGAGACTTGCCGGTAACGAGATTGAACTAGGTATGGAGATACCGACGATCGAATCTTGGGCAAGTAACATACCGATGACAAAGGGAATAATGTATGTTGTCATTATGGTACGACCGATAAAGATCTTCGTAGAATATGTGGGAACCAATATGAGCATCCAGGTTCCGCTGTTGGTTATTGACCGGAGAGGTGTCTCAGTCATGTCTACATAGTTCTCGAACCCGTAGGGTCCGCACACTTAACATTCGATGACGATTTTGTATTATATGAGTTATGTAATTTGGTGATCGAATGTTGTTCGGAGTACCGGATGAGATCACAGACATGACGAGGAGTCTCGAAATGGTCGAGAGGTAAAGATTCATACATTGGACGATGATATTCGGACATCGGAAGTATTCCGAGGGTACCGGGTGCATATCGGGTCACCGGAAGTGGTTCCGGTCATCCCCCCGGCAACTACATGGGCCTTAATGGGCCAAGAGGGGGACAAACCAGCCCCTAAGGGGCTGGTGCGCCTCTCCCATATGGACTGGACAAATTGGAGTAGAAAAGGGGAAGGAGGAAAGGAAAAAGGGAATAGGATTCCCCCTTCCCTGTCTTCCCTTCCTACTCCGAATATGAATAGGAAAGGGGGGGAGGCCGAATTGGGAGGACCCCAGGTAGGATTCTGCCACCTCTTGAGCACTGCGCTGGTTTTCCCTTGAAGAGGAAAGGGTGATGCAGCAAAGTAGCATAAGTATTTCCCTCAATTTTTGAGAACCAAGGTATCAATCCACTAGGAGACTACGCGCAAGTCCCTCGTACCTACACAAATAAATAAGAACCTCGCAACCAACGCGATAAAGGGGTTGTCAATCCCTTCACGATCACTTACTAGAGTGAGATATGATAGAGATAATAATAATAAGATAAATATTTTTGGTATTTTTATGATATAGATTGAAAGTAAAGATTGCAAAATAAGAGGCGCTAGAAATAACTTGTTGACGGGAGATTAATATAATAGAGAATAGACACAGGGGCCAAAGGTTTCACTAGTGGCTTCTCTCAAGATAGCATAAGTATTACGGTGGGTGAACAAATTACTGTCGAGCAATTGATAGAAAAGTGAATAATTATAGGAATATCTAGGCATGATCATGTATATAGGCATCACGTCCGCGACAAGTAGACCGAAACGATTCTGCATCTACTACTATTACTCCACACATCGACCGCTATCCAGCATGCATCTAGAGTATTAAGTTCATAAGAACAGAGTAATGCTTTAGGCAAGATGACATGATGTAGAGGGATAAACTCAAGCAATATGATATAAACCCCATCTTTTTATCCTTGATGGCAACAATACAATACGTGCCTTGCTGCCCCTGCTGTCACTGGGAAAGGACACCACAAGATTGAACCCAAAGCTAAGCACTTCTCCCATTGCAAGAAAGATCAATCTAGTAGGCCAAACCAAACTGATAATTCAAAGAGACTTGCAAAGATAACCAATCATACATAAAAGATTTCAGAGAAGAATCAAATATTGTTCATAGATAAACTTGACCATAAACCCAAAATTCATCGGATCTCGACAAACACAACGCAAAAAGAGTTACATCAAATAGATCTCCAAGAAGATCGAGGAGAACATTGTATTGAGATCCAAAGAGAGAGAAGAAGCCATCTAGCTAATAACTATGGACCCGAAGGTCTGAGGTAAACTACTCACACATCATCGTAGAGGCTATGGTGTTGATGTAGAAGCCCTCCGTGATCGATGCCCCCTCCGGCGGAGCTTCGGAAAAGGCCCCAAGATGGGATCTCTTGGGTACAGAAGGTTGCAGTGGTGGAAATAGGGTTTCGTGGTGCTCCTGGATGTTTTCAGGGTAGATGGATATATATAGGAGGAAGAAGTAGGTCGGTGGAGTCACGAGGGGCCCACGAGGGTGGAGGGCGCGCCCAGGGGGTAGGCGCGCCCCCTGCCTCGTGGCCTCCTCGTTGGTTTCTTGACGTCCACTCCAAGTCCCCTGGATCACGTTTGTTCCAAAATAACTCTTCCAAAGGTTTCATTCCGTTTGGATTTCGTTTGATATTCCTTTTCTGCGAAACACTGAAATAGGCAAAAAAACAACAATTTGCACTAGGCCTTGGGTTAGTCCCAAAAATAATATAAAAGTGTATAAATAAGCCCATTAACATCCAAAACAGATAATATAATAGCATGGAACAATCAAAAATTATAGATATGTTGGAGACGTATCAAGCATCCCCAAGCTTAATTCCTGCTCGTCCTCGAGTAGGTAAATGATAGAAACAGAAATTTTGATGTGGAATGCTACCTAGCATAATTCTCAATGTAATTTTATTTATTGTGGCATGAATATTCAGATCCGAAAGATTCAAGACAAAAGTCTAATATTGACATAAAAACAGTAATACTTCAAGCATACTAACTAAGCAATCACGTCTTCTCAAAATTACATGGTAAAAGAAAGTTCATCCCTACAAAATCATATAATTTGGTCATGCTTTATTTTCGTCACACAAGAATGCTCTCATCTTGCACTACCCCGATGACAAGCCAAGCAATTGTTTCATACTTTAGTAATCTCAGACTTATTTCAACTTTCACGCAATACATGAGCATGAGCCATGGATATAGCACTATGGGTGGAATAGAATAATGATAGGGGGTTATGTGGAGAAGACAAAAAAGGAGAAAGTCTCACATCGACGAGGCTAATCAACGGGCTAGGGAGATGCCCATCAATTGATGTCAATGCAAGGAGTAGGGATTGCCATGCAACGGATGCACTAGAGCTATAAATGTATGAAAGCTCAACAAAAGAAACTAAGTGGATGTGCATCCAACTTGCTTGCTCACGAAGACCTAGGGCATTTGAGGAAGCCCATTGTTGGAATATACAAGCCAAGTTCTATAATGAAAAATTCCCACTAGTATATGAAAGTGAAAAAACAAAGAGACTCTCTATCATAAAGATCATGGTGCTACTTTGAAGCACAAGCGTGTAAAAAAGGATAGTAGCATTGCCCCTTTTTATTTCTTTTTATTTCTTTTCTTTTTTTGGGCCTCCATTTTTTTGGACTTTCTTTTTTGGGGGGACAATGCTCTATTAATGATGATTATCACACTTCTATTTATTTACAACTCAATGATTACAACTCGATACTAGAACAAAATATGACTCTATATGAATGCCTCCGGCGGTGTACCGAGAAATGCAATGGCATGTATGATAAATTACGCATGGTGGCTTTTCCACAAATACGATGTCAACTACATTATCATGCAAAGCAATATGACAATGATGAAGCGTGTCATGAATGAAACGATGGAAAGTTGCATGGCAATATATCTCGGAATGGCTATGGAAATGCCATAATAGGTAGGTATGGTGGCCGTTTTGAGGAAGATATAAGGAGGTTTATGTGTGACAGAGTGTATCATATCATGGGGTTTGGATGCACCGGCGAAGTTTTCACCAACTCTCAAGGTGAGAAAGGGCAATGCACGGTACCGAAGAGGCTAGCAATGATGGAAGGGTGAGAGTGCGTATAATCCATGGACTCAACATTAGTCATAAAGAACTCACATACTTATTGCAAAAATCTACAAGTCATCAAAAACCAAGCACTACACTCATGCTCCTAGGGGGATAGATTGGTAGAAAAATACCATCGCTCATCCCCGACCGCCACTCATAAGGAAGACAATCAAAGAACACCTCATGTTTCAAATTTGTTACACAACGGTTACCATACGTGCATGCTACGGGACTTGCAAAGTTCAACATAAGTATTTCTCAAATTCACAACTACTCAACTAGCACAACTTTAATATCACCATCCTCATATCTCAAAACAATTATCAAGTATCCAACTTCTCATAGTATTCAACGCACTTTCTATGATAGTTTTTATTATACCCATCTTGGATGCCTATCATATTAGGACTAATTTCATAACCAAAGCAAATTACCATGCTGTTCTAAAGGACTCTCAAAATAATATAAGTGAAGCATGAGATATCAATAATTTCTATAAAATAAAACCACAACCATGCTCTAAAAGATATAAGTGAAGCACTAGAGCAAAATTATCTAGCTCAAAAGATATAAGTGAAGCACATAGAGTATTTTAATAAATTCCAATTCATGTGTGTCTCTCTCAAAAGGTGTGTACAGAAAGGATGATTGTGGTAAACTAAAAATCAAAGACTCAAATCATACAAGATGCTCCATGCAAAACACATATCATGTGGTGAATAAAAATATAGCCTCAAGTAAAGTTACCGATAGAAGAAGACGAAAGAGGGGATGCCTTCCGGGGCATCCCCAAGCTTAGGCTTTTGGTTGTACTTGAATTTTACCTTGGGGTGCCTTGGGCATACCCAAGCCTAGGCTCTTGCCACTCCTTATTCCATAATCCATCAAATCTTTACCCAAAACTTGAAAACTTCACAACACAAAACTTAAACAGAAAATCTTATGAGCTCCGTTAGTATAAGAAAATAAACCACCACTTAAGGTACTGTAGTGAACTCACTCTTTATTTATTTTGGTGTTAAATCTACTGTATTCCAACTTCTCTATGGTTCATAACCTCCGATAGTAGCCATAGATTCATCAAAATTAGCAAACAACATGCGAAAAACAGAATCTGTCAAAAAAAGAACAGTCTGTAGTAATCTGTAGGTTTCGAATACTTATGTAACCCCAAAAATTCTAAAATAAATCGCTGGACGTGAGGAATTTATCTATTAATCATCTGCAAATAGAATCAACCTAATCGCACTCTCCAGTAAAAAATGGCAGCAAATCTCGTGAGCGCTAAAGTTTCTGTTTTTTACAGCAAGATCGCAAAGATTTTCCCCAAGTCTTCCCAAAGGTTCTACTTGGCACAAACAATAATTAAAAGCATAAAACCACATCTAAACAGAGGCTAGATGAATTATTTATTACTAAATAGAACCAAAAAGCAAGGAACAAAAATAAAATTGGGTTGCCTCCCAACAAGCGCTATCGATTAACGCCCCTAGCTAGGCATAAAAACAAGAATAGTTCTAGGTATTATCATCTTTGGTATGCAATTCTTCAATAGAACACTTATAAACCTTGGGAGTTTCCTTATTTTTATTAATTATCAAACTCCTAGGCAAGAAATCAAGAAATTCATTTGTAGCAAAAGGTTCTTTAATGATATTGAAGAAGCTGGGGTGAACACTTATAGATTTGAGATCCGCAATTTCCTTACTAGAAGTTTCACCCTTATTTTTAGAAGCATACATAAATTTGGCAACCTTGATAGTAGGAGGATCTGGAGTATTTTTAACGGATGAAAAGGCTGATCCTAAATTAGTAATAATATCCTCAAGTTTACCAATTCTTGTGAAATCTAGATCTGTTCTTTCGTTAACTATATGTTCTTTTTCTTTAAAAAAATTCAGAGTATCTCCTACCTTAGATCCATATTGAGTGATGTAGTTGTGGATCTTTTTATCCAAATTTTCAGTCAACTCCACAGAGGCAACTTTATTTTCGATAATTTCAAGCCTTTGCATCACATGTTCCAAAGTTAAAATAGTTCCACTAACCAAGAGAGGTGGTGGACCAAACAAATCTATCATAGCATTATAAGAATCAGAAGTATGGCTACCCAAGAAATTCCCTCCGGTAATGGTATCAAGAATGTATCTATTCCAAGGGGTGATGCCTACATAAAAATTGCGAAGACGAACGGAAGTGGATAGCTTCCTAGAGGATCTATTCTGAGCATTGCAAATTCTATACCAAGCATCTTTTAGATTTTCTCTCTCCCTTTGTTTAAAATTGAGAACTTCATGCTCGGGAGTACTAACAACGATAGGAGAATTAGCCATAATGACACACGGCAACACAAGAAGCAAGCGAAAAGAGACGAACGGAAAAGAGACGGGGAACGGAAAAAGAGGGCGAATAAAACGGCAAGGGTGAAGTGGGGGAGAGGAAAACGAGAGGCAAATGGCAAATAATGTAATGCGAGGGATAAGAGTTTATGATGGGTAAACTTGGTATGTCTTGACTTGTGGTAGATCTCCCCGGCAATGGTGCCAGAAATCCTTCTTGCTACCTCTTGAGCACTGCGTTGGTTTTCCCTTGAAGAGGAAAGGGTGATGCAGCAAAGTAGCGTAAGTATTTCCCTCAGTTTTTGAGAACCAAGGTATCAATCCAGTAGGAGACTACGCGCAAGTCCCTCGTACCTACACAAACAAATAAGAACCTCGCAACCAATGCAATAAAGGGGTTGTCAATCCCTTCACGGTCACTTACGAGAGCGAGATCTGATAGAGATAATAATAATAAGATAAATATTTTTGGTATTTTTATGATATAGATTTGTAACATCCCAAATTTTCAATTTGAAATGTTATACATAGGTCATTCATGCATATCATATTTTATTGCATTTCGTTCTTGTGATCCTCGAAATCCTAAGCAACTCAAGGACCCTCAGAGAGAGTTAGGGATTTTCCCTCGTTCTCATATTTGAGTTTTACCAAATATTGGAACAAGCATCACTTTGGTTTTAATTATTTTTCTTCCCCAAAAATATTTCATATTAAAATTATATGAGAGGAGATAATATGACTTCTCCAAAATAAATGAAATGTTGGAGGAAGAATATTAAAATCAATTTGTATTTTTATTTGGGGTTTTATCGTTATTTTATTTGAATTAGGAAAAATATGCTTTCTCAAAATTGCATTAGAGGCCCAAATAAATGTTCACCTTGTCCGACGTAGTTTTAGAGGACAGGGAAAATTTATTTCAACATTTTTGGAGTCCGTTTAGTATTTCTTTTCTTTGTTTTTCTGTGCGGAATTATTTTTAAAAAAGTCAACCGACCTAGCCGGGTCGTGCCCGACTAGGACTTGCCCAGCCGACCATTATAACCAGCGCCCCCGACTCCCGCAGCCCACCAGCCCGTCCCGCCGCCGAAACCCTAACCCTAACCCCCCGCCGCCGCCGCCCGCGCCGCCGGACTTCACCACCGCCCACTGCCCCGCCGCCGAACACCGTCGCCGCCGCCCGCCGCCTCGCAGCCGATTCCGCCGCCCGCCGGAGTTGCTCGCCGTCGCCGCCAGACTTCCGCCAGAGCCGCCGCTATCCCATCCCGAGGTAGCCGCCGCCACCGGTTTTTGTTGGAAAACCGTACGGTTGTTTTTTTAGAATCCGCGATTATTTTCTTTTTGATCAGTTTTTTCTGGTTTAGTTACTTAGCAAACGCCCGTTTGTACGTTCATTTTAACGAACGGTTTTCACCCGTTAACCGCAGACAACAAACGTTCGTTCGTTAGCCTGTTTGTCAGTTTTCTTTTTCCAGGGTTTTCCCGTGATTATTTTCGATCGCGATTTCTGCCCTGTTTTTCGTTTTAGTTTAACTTTTCGCTCGTTTATCGGAATCAGGCGATTCAAGCGCCTAGATCTTTGTCTCGAAGCCCTCTTTCTGTTTAATCAACTTGAACAAGATTTTGGTACTGTAAAATTTGACTTTAGTCCAGATTAGTAATCGGATCTTGTTTCTTTCGCAGTTTGAGTTTCGTTGCTCCATTTGGTTTGATTCTTTTTGCAAACCGGAGTTCTTCAGTTGAACTTTTCGGTTAGATCTTCTTATTCGAGATTTACCCGTGCATCTTTGCTTGATTGCTTACATATGCTATTGTTTTTTTGCGATAGAACACCCGGAGTGCAAAGCGTGCTACTACGAGTCTTTTTAGGATTTGTAGAACGTCAGCAAGGCAAGTAACACTTTGATCATACTCCTTCATCACCCAGTTTTTATGCATTAGTTTCAACCTTCACACATTGCATGAGTAGGATCTCTTAACATGTGGGTCTGGGAAGTAGATAATGAGGTAGAACCTATTACCTATTTTATTATCAAACCCTTGGGAGTTACTTCTACGTTATGCTTATATTGCCATGCTATGCTCGTAGACGTGGTTGGGTTTGAGTGTATCCATGACAGATGTGAGTTGTTAATTAATGGTTCAACTTAAGGTGGAAACTTTAATACACATCTGGGTGGATTGCTTGTGGGCACCTGGAGAATCCATTGTAGTCCTAGGATATCCCGAAGTACCCGTGTGATCATCCTACGGTCCGCCACCCAGACTCAAAGGGATCATAAGACTATTCATGCTAGAAACTTCCGTGTGCAGCCACAAGCCATTATGGGCTCTGGCATAGTTGAGTAGGTTGCGTGAGCTCTTGAAGAGGTGGACTAGCAGATGTAGGGGATTGTAGGTGTACCGGTCCGCCCGGAGTAGAGAGTAAATGCTTCTGAAAGACTGTGTCTTGGTCATCTGTTTCTCAAACACAATGTAGTGTGAGAAATACAACGGAGGAGATCGAGTCTTGTGGGGAAAAGTGCGCAAACCTCTGGAGAGTGTACAAACTAATCATAGTTAGCCGTGTCCCCGGTTATGGACATCTTGAGTATCTGGCCCTTGGATTATCATATGGATCTCATCACTCTAAAATTAATTTGTTGGGTTAATAATTACTTTTAATTGGGATTGAGTTGGAGGAACCTTCTCAATATTGTTCAACTACCATGATAGTTAAATAAAATATATTCCTTTGTTGTAGGAAAAAATTGGCTTTTCGCAAAACATATTAACCATACAGCCTCCACCGGCCATATATGCATGTAGTGATAGTATTTATCTATTCATTACTCTCCTGTGTTACATTGCCATCATATTCCATGTGCTGACCCATTTTCGGGCTGCAACATATCATGTTGCAGACTTTTTAGACGAGGAGTAAGGTGCGATAGGTCGTTTGTCATGCACTCAGCTATGCCGTTGGAGTTGATGGACTCACTTTATCTTCCAAGCCTTCCGCTGTTATCGTATTAGATGGCCTTAAGCCATATTTATTGTAATAAGTTCTCTCTTGAGACATTCGATGTAATAAGTGTGTGATTGTCACTCTGTTATAAATCCTTCGAGTACTGTGTGTGTCAGCATTACCGATCCAGGGATGACACTGAAGCACAGAGACTTGACCGTTTGAGGTCGGGTCGCTACAAGATGGTATCAGAGCACACGCTGAATGTAGGACACGACCACTAAGAAAAGCCATAGGCCACTCTTCTCTACTTATTTTTGACTCTCCATTTTCTACTCTTTAGGATGGTGGATACGAGGAACAAATTTGCACAACCGGATGAAGACACACCTTTTGGACGACACTTGAAGGAAGTCACTAAGTACCTGAACATTGGAATACCAAGCTTCACCGGGACCTACACTGCCACTTTACCAGAAGAGGAGCGATGGATGATTCGAGTTCAAGTTCCAGGAAGGACGTTCATGCCAGTCACTAAACCCATAGAGTTTTCCTTTGATGCACCCACCTGGAGTCTAGGCAAGAGTATGGCAGCCCACATCGCTAGAGGACGCATCGGCGAAGTTTACCACAAGGAGCTGAAGGACACTATCTACCAGATATGTGGACGCCGAGATGAGCAATGGGAGATGATCAACACCAGGAAGGACAGGTCCATTGCAACATTCATCCAGGAATTAAACCACCACATTCGTCGCCAGGAGAACCAGATGTGCGCAAGCATGATAGATTTGAAGAAGGCGATGATCAGGATCATGGAGCTAGAAGAGGAGCTTAAGTCTACACGCGATGGATATGAGGAGGAAATGATGATACTTATGGAGAGGAATGACGACATGACCAAGAAGCTAGGATTTTCTGTGGGAGACCCCGCACCAGGAGGAGAAGACGAGAACCCAAGGAGATTCGTTCTGAAGACTACATCATCATAGAGGACACCGATTCCGACCCGGATAGTAGTGATGATGACTATGAAGACGAAGCTGGAGCAGATATCATGGAGTCTTCCACCGATCAAAATTTCTAGTAGACCACCATACTATTAGTAGTACCCCCCAGGTAAATATTAGTAGTCCGAGCACTGTGATGATAGTTAGACCGATTGTATGCCCTTGCTTGATTGTTTGAGTGATATGATATGATTGTGTTTGTCTCATGTGCATATGGGTAGTGCTTTCTCATTAGACCTTATTCTATTCTAATCTCTTCCCTCTAAACCCATCAGATGCCTCCGAGATGTGACCCCGGTTTTGCTTTCCCACCTGAGCTCACTCAGTTGATACAGCAGCAGAATGCCTTGATGCAGTTGTTAGTTCAGAACCAAGGCAACAAGAACAACCCATCGCCACCCCCACCAGTTGACAACTTAGCTTGTTTTCTGAGGCTGCAGCTGCCGGTGTTTTCCAGTAGCATCGAGCCAATAGTTGCTGATGATTGGCCACGCAGGATTGGAAGGGAGTTGACCACCGCAGGTTGCACAGATGCGGAGAAGGTGTGTTTTGCCGCACACCAATTGGATGGACCAGCAGCCGCATGGTGGGAGAACTACACAGCCACTTTTCCTATAGCCAATGTCACCTGGGAGCAGTTTCAACAAGCATTCCGCACAACCCACGTATCCACTGGAGCTATGAGCATGAAGAAGCGTGATTTTCACAACTTACGCTAAGGGAACCATACTATAGGCCAGTACGTGGAGGAGTTTAGTAAGTTATCCCACTATGCTCCAGATGATGTGGCCACAGATGCCGCGAAGAAGGAGAAGTTTATGGAAGGGCTGAATGATGAGATGAGTATGCAGTTAATGGTGACAACATTTAACAACTACCAGGAGTTGGTAGATAAAGCTCTCATGATTGAAGGGAAGCAGCAGCAGATAGAGAGCCGCAAGAGGAAATATGGACAAGGGAAGTACAATTCAAGAGCTCAGCAGAAGCCTCGCTTTACCCTGAACTCGGGAGGGCTTACCCATAACCATGGAGGCCACACTCACAATGGAGGAAGTACCCATAATCATACTGGCCCAAGGAATGGGAATGGATCAAGCAGCAATCAGAATCGTTCCAATCCAGCCACACCCGCCAAGAGGGACCTAAGCCACGTTACTTGTTTCAAGTGCGGGAAAACTGGACATTATGCCACAGAGTGCCCTGAAGCGAAGAATGGAAATGGTAATGGGAGCTCTGGGAAGAAACCCAATCCATTTAATAAAGGACAAGTGAACCACGTGAACGTGGAGGAGGTTGAAGAGCAACCAAATGCACTTATCGGTAAGTTTTTAGTTAAGTCATTTACTGCAATCGTTCTTTTTGATACTGGTGCATCGCATTCATACGTATCAAGGGGATTTGTGGATAAGTATAAGTTGCCCACTAGAGTTCTTAAGACACCTATGCTAGTAACCTCACCTGGAGCCGAGTATATGGCAAGCAGTGGATGTTTTCAATTGCCATTAACCATAGGTAGTCATGTTTTCCCCACTGACTTGATAATTCTGGAGTCGCAAGGATTGGATGTGATACTAGGAATGGATTGGCTGTTGTCGGGGGTTGGGTGCGACATATGCCAAAGGATGGCTTATCATGGTGGGAGCGAGTAGACCGTCGCCGGTGCCCGGAAGTGGGATTAGGCGTAGACACGAACGCCGGTGTACTTTACCCAGGTTCGGGGCTCTCCTAGGAGATAACACCCCTAGTCCTGCTCTGCGGGGTCTCCGCATGATCACTAAGGCAAAGTGAGTACAAGGGTGCTCCTCGAGCTGTATGCTGGAGGTAGGAGAAGGCAAGGCTAGCTTTCTCCATCCTATATCTCTGGTCTAGTTCTAATGGGTCCGAACCCTTTGCATGGGTGCCCTGGGGGGTTTATATAGGCCTACCTCCCAGGGGTACAAGGGTAATATGACTGGGCGCAGGCCCAGCCGTCAGTCTCTTCGGCCGCCGACCTCTCCGCCGATTGGTGGGGCCCGCCAATTGGGGGGCCCCGCCGACTGGTCTGGTACGGAGCCGACAGGCCGTACCCACCGCTTGGGGGTCTTGCCGGCTGCTGATCACTGTAGCCGCGCTTCTAATGACGCAGGCTTGGTCGAAGGATCATGGCTACAGCACCGCCGTCATGGCGGGCGATTATTGTAGCCACTCCCCGTCATGTCTGGTTAAGGGCGCGTGGGGCCCGTGGGATGAGCAGGCTGACTCCTAGGGGCTGACTCCCATCGGGTCCAATTGGTAGGGCTCTTCGCTGTCTTTTGGACTCTCGCTGACTGGTGGGGCCCGTCATCCTTGGGCCGTACAGACAGGCCATCGTGGGAGCAGGACTCCGCCTGCCTGTAATGATGTCAGGGCTGGCATGGCAACAGTGCCGCGCCGGGCGGGGCTACTCGTTGGTACAACGCACTGTGGCCGCGCCAGCCCTTAGGAAGGGGAGGGGATGGGCTGCACTGTAGCCATCCGCTGTCCCGCCCCCCTTGATGTGGGTACGGGCTTCGAAGGGGCCGCGGGCCGACTCCTCGGAGCCGGCTTCTCTGGAAGCCGCCTGGCAGGAGTCGGCTTGTCTCAACCTCGCCTTCTGGACTCGGCTGTCTACAGGCAGCCGACTATTTCTCCAGCCGGCTTCCAGAAGGCGGCTCTTTACCTTGGCATCCTGAGGGGCGCGGTCAGCCCTGATGTCTTGAAAGGCTATGGGCGTCGGGTTAGCCTATCCGTGGCCCATTACTCTGACAGTAGTCCCCGAAGCTGGTGAGGCGCCGCGGGCGACTGGTCGAGGAGCCTCAGCAGTTTCCTTTCTCCGAGTGCTTGAGGCGAAGCTTCGTTTGACTTCTGCCGGGCCGACTGGCAGGAGTCGGACTCTCCCAATCTGACTTGTCCAAAATTTTCGAATGCCTCGACAGGATCCAAGTGGCGTGCTAGCTAAGCTTCCAGGCCGCCGCCCATTTCGGGCCTGTCACGTGGCGACGAGCGGCCGGGCAGTCTGCCCACTCACGCGCGCGACGGGACACGCCTACATGCGGGGCCCGCCACTACCACGCCTCGACACGCGAGTGGATCCGCTGCGGCCGGGGTGGACGGTTGAGATTCCCGCGGAGTTACTGCGTGCAGTAACTTTGCGCGATAAACGTGGGGGGCGTGGGGTAGTGGGCGCAGTAAATCCCACACCCGCCCCCTCAGCTTCACAGCCCATCGGTCTATAAGTAGGGGGAGGAGGGGGAGCGGCAGAGCACACGCGCCCCTCCTCCTCACTGCTTCCTCCTCTTCTTCCTCTCGCCGCCGTGCCCCAAGCTACGCTGAGTGCCATGGTGATCCGTTCCCGATGAGCTATTCTTCCGCCGCCACGCCCCCCGTGGTGCACTCCGGCACCTAGGACGGTTTGGAAGTCCACGATGATCACACAGATTTCCTATGCATGACACGGCGACTTCCTGGCAAGGACTTCGTGAGGGTCCGCCTCGCGCTGAAGAAGGAAATCTCGCCGGCGCTGGAGGAGGGTGAGTGGGTCGTCTTCCGCTCGCACTGCCTACGCGGCCTTGGCCTTCCGACGAGTGGCTTCTTCCGCGCCTTTCTCGAATTCTATGGTCTCCAGCCGCACCACCTCACCCCAACACGGTGGTGCTGTTGTCCGCCTTCATCGCCTTGTGCGAAGGCTTCCTCGGCGTTCTCCCCACCATCAAGCTCTGGGGGGAGTTCTTCTACTCCAAGCTCGGCACCCAAGCCGCAGGCGTGCTGGCTCAGTGCGGCGCGTTCATCGTCGTGCGGAGGTTGGGGGCCGACAACCCGTTTCCCCCTATCCGATTGATAAAGTCGGTGAAGATGTGGCAGTGGTCGTACTTCTACGTGAAGAGCGTCTTCGCGGAGGGCGACTGAGTCAATCTGCCGGCCTACGTGGCCGGCCCGCCGGCTGGGAGGCAGCCCAACTGGTCGTATCGGGCCAGGACGCTGACGCCCGCAGGAGCCGGCGCCATCGCGCGACTCCGAGTGCTGACACGGTCGAAGGGCCTGACCGGGCCGGATTTGCTGGCTGCCTTTGTGGCGCGCCGAGTGCTCCCACTCCAAAGTCGCCCCCACATGATTTGCCAGATGAGCGGGCATCGGGACCCAAGTCATCTGTGCACCAAGGAGATGCCTCACGCGGAGGTAGCCCACATGGTGAACTACCTTGCGAACTGCGAGCTCACGGGAGAGTGGCAGTTCGGCAAGGAGCCGTATTCACGCGCCAACCCTCCGCCCATGGTGAGTTGTTTCTTTTCCTTTTTCTTTGACTCCTTTGCCGCCGAGTCCGTCTTGTCCAATCTGACCAATCGGCTTTGGTTAGAACCCCCTCCTCCAACCGGCAGCCGTCACTGTGGGGCCGGCCCGTGAATTCCTCCCTGACCGGGCGGAGAGCGACGTCGACGAACCCGACTTGGGGGCGGTGGCCTTGGAGGACGACGTCGAGGGAGGAAGCAGCGAAGTGGGCGGCCCGAGGCTCGGGGCCAGTTTCAAGGACTGGCCTGACGATGACGCGGAGGAGGTTGCCCCACGCCACCAGCCAGGAGACGGCCAGCCCGGCGTGAGCTCTTCTGCCGCGCCGGACGCCCAAGGCGGCGTGAAGAAGCGTAGGGCCGCACCGAGCATGTTCGGCAGCCGGCCGAAGAAGCCCAAGGGCTTGGCCGCGGCGACCAAGCGAGACGAGGCGGCCGCAAAGGCCCACCGCTTCTGCAAGGAAGTGAAGAAGCCGCTGCTGGTCTCCGCGTAAGTGCTACCTTTCTTGCGCTTTCATTTTTTCTTTCGTTGATCTTGTCCGAGTTTGCTTGCTTGTCGCCCTTGGGTCCAGGGCCCCCCCTCTCTTGACAAGGTCACTGCCGCCTCCATCGTGGGGTTGGCGGAGACTTCCGCCACCACTCGACGGATTGACCCTGCCGCCGACCTCCGGGAGGGGATAGAGCGGAACGCACGAGAGGTGCGTGAAGAGCAGGAAGCCACTCGACTGAAGAAGGCGGAGGCTGAGAAGGTGGAGGCCGCCGCCAAGAAGAGACTGGCAGAGGCCGAGGCCGCCGACGCGGTGAAGAAGCAAGCTGAAGAAGCCGCGCACCACCAGTCGGCGGTTTTTGTTATTCCTCTGAACTCCGCGCCGCCACTCCCGGAGTTCACGGCGCAGACTGGGGAGGCCTGTGGCGAGAACCCGGTCATGGAGAGGGATGGCGGTGACACCGCCAGGCCAGACGTGATCGTGCCGCCACCGCCATCTGGGAGCGCGCAAGGCGAGCAGCTGGTGGACCCGCCGGTGGCGCCGACTGAAGACGAGGTGGTGGCGGGCCTAGTTCTCCAGGTCGGCACACCGACGCGTCGCCGTCTCGCGAAGGCGGCCTCGGCGCCGCGCCCTCTGGAGACCGGCGCCGCGAGCTCCACGATCCCGGACACCGAGGCGACGAGCGCCGCGCCCACTGGGTGGGTGCGGGGAGGCGGGACGGGCCCATTGAACCGGGCGCTTCTGGACGTCCAAGCTAAGATCCCAGCCGAGGGCGATGCCATCAAGAACTGCACCAAGGCGTATCTGGCATCGCGAGAAGCCATCTGGGTACGTTCCCTTCTTCTTTGTCTCTGTTTTTTGTTCTTCTCGGTGGGGGTGCGCCAGTGCACCCACTGGGTGTAGTCCCCGAGTTTCGGGCCGGCTGCTGAGCAGGAGGCTCGGAACTCTGATCGGCGAGTTCCAAGTACTAACACTTGTATGAAATTTTGTCACAGGACTACCACAATCTTTGCATGACCACCTTCAACGCTAACGTCGAGGAGCTGGCCAAGCGGACCGCCGACTTGTCGAAAAGCCGGAGTGAGTCCTATTCCTTCTTGCGGGGGTGCGCTGGCGCACCTGCGGGTTGTAGTCCCAGAGATTCGGGCCGACTGCCGAGCAGTCGGGCCGGATCTCCTCGGCGACTATTCTTCCTTGTTGGTGACTAACACCTTGTTCTCTTCTTTCTTCTGCAGAGGCCAATGCCGCCCTGCAGCAGCAGCTGGGCGAGGCCAACACTGCCCTGCGCACCAAGGAGGAGGAGTGCGGCCAGCTAGCTGAGGAGCGCGACTGGCTGGTCACGCAGCTGTTGGAACAGAAGGAGCTGCTCAAGAAGGCCCAGAAAGAGGCGGAGGACAAGGAGACCGCCCTCCTTGCCGAATTCGCGTCCGAGTGCTCCTCCTGGACCGAAAAGGAGGCGATGCCGGCCTCCGGCTTCCATGAGATCGAGGATCTCATCGACGGTGAGTCTCTCCTCACTTTCCTTCTTTGAGCTGCCGGCTGTTGGTCGAGCCGGCTTCTAATCTTTAATTTGGCTCTTTGCCTTCTTGTCCTGGCAGGCTTCTTCCCTGGCCACTCAAACGCCGCCAACCAGGCCATCGAGGCTGATCGTGAAGGGTGGAGGGCGGATGGCGCGAAGATCACCGCAGACGCCCCCCGAACCCTTAACGAGCAGATCCTGAGCATTGAGGCTCATCTTCGGCCGGCTCACCGGATGCTGCGCCGGCTTCAACGTGTCGGCGCCCAGGCGGTCGACGCCCTGTGGTCAGACATGAAGGCACTGCGCACCCCAAGTCGGACTGCCGACTGGCTAGAGGTAGCGGCTGGCCGTCTTGAGGCCTGGAAGGGCTCTTCGGCCCGGGCTGGAGCGCGCCGGGCCTTAGAGTTTGTCAAGGCATGGTATCCTGGGCTGAGTCTAGCCCAACTAGCCATGTTCCGGCTAGAAGCTCAGGCGGAGTTGGCGGTCGTGGAATATGACCTCGTCAAGTGCGCGGTGTCGATTGCCGGGTACACCGACACCAGCGTCTTCGTCCCGGAGCAGGCTGAGAATGGCGACGAAGCGCCGTCGGAATGGTTCGGGATGAATCTGGCTGACGGCGAGGATTCAGCGGAGGTGATCGACTCCAGTGGCGAGGAAGAAGGCGGGGCGGAGGAGGAAGGTGAAGGGAGGCGCCGGAGGTCGGAGCGGACGGCCAGCCTCAGCTCGACCACGCCTCCAACAATGAGCCACGCCCAATCGAGCTGGCTACCACTGGAGGCGACCAAGCGGAGACTTCCCAGCCGGCTGCTCCACCAGCTGGCGCCGCCGATTCCGCCGTTCCACCAAGCCCGCTTGCTGCTTCCTAGGCTGCCACTTTACCTTTGTTTATACCTGCTTATCGGTCTCGATGAACTTTGTTAATTTTGCACAATTCCACCCGCGGGGTGTATCTTGAACTGCTGTTTGAAGATTGGCCAAAGGCCTTTGCTATGTAAATACATTCCGAGTTCTATCTCTTCTTGCCTGTTGCTCTTTGCCTTTTTTCCTTTGCCGCCTTCCCTTGGTTGTCGTCTTGCCAGTCAGACAGCCGCTCCGCGGACTGTTGCTGGATCAAGTACTTAGCTTCCTTGGGGAAGGCAAGTACTTAGCCGTTTAGAGTTCTTTGGCAAGTTAAGTAGAACATGGTGAGCCGGCTGCTCAACAGTCGGTCGTAAGAGGCGGGAAGCCGGCTTAAACTATGCCCATGCTTGTGTCCTTAGCCATTTTTCATATGGGCACCCTTTCTACCTTACTCCTGCCCACCGTACAGTCGCTCTGAGCTGCGGCTTCTGGCAGGAGACGGCTTAGGTGCCACACATTACTTGTTCGGCTGTAGGAAGCATTTCGTAGTGCAAGGCGGCAAGTCCCTGGGCCGACTAGTCGGGCCCGGTGCCAAGCGGCATAAAAAATAACATACTTATGGGCATAATTCTTATCATATAGATAAAAGAGGGCAGTCCCCGAGCTCGTCTCGGGGGACCCGGAGTCTTCGTACTTAATACAAAATGTAGCGTGGTACATACTGCTTTAACTGTAAAAATCTTCGGAGGAGGTTTGCATTCCACGGCCGTTTCGTCTCCTTGCCGCAGTCGTCCCTCTTGCATGCTCGAGGCTTCTGAGCATCGATCAGGTAGTAGGAGTCGTTGCCTAGCACTTTGCTGATGACGAAGGGGCCTTCCCAAGGCGCTGAGAGCTTGTGCTGACCGGCTGTTCACTGGATCAGCCGGAGCACAAGGTCTCCCTCTTGGAAAGATCTCGGCTTGACCTTCCAGTTATAATATCGGCGCAGGCTCTGCTGGTAGATGCTGGACCGACTGAGTGCCAACAGCCGGCCCTCTTCCAGCAGATCGACACCGTCTTGACGTGCTTCTTCTGCCTCCTCTTTGGTGTACATGGTGACTCGAGGGGAGTCGAACTCTATGTCCGTTGAGATGACGGCTTCCATACCATAGACGAGGAAGAAGGGCGTGAAGCCGGTTGACTTGTTTGGAGTTGTGCGCAGGCTCCAAAGGACGGCCGGCAGCTCGTCGAGCCAACAGCCGGCCGAACGCTCCAGAGGCTCGACCAGTCGAGGCTTGATGCCGAACATGATGAGTCCGTTTGCTCGCTCTACTTGTCCATTTGACCGCGGATGGGCAATGGACGCTAAGTCCAGTCTGATGCCCTGCGTCGCGCAGAAACGGGCCAAGGCACCTTTGGCAAAGTTTGTGCCGTTGTCGGTGATGATATTGTGCGGTATGCCGTATCTGATGGTGATGTCGGAGATGAAAGTCACAACAGTCGGACCGTTCAGCTTCTTGATTGGTTTGGCCTCTATCCACTTGGTGAACTTGTCCACCGCGACAAGCAGACGGGTCATGCCGCCTCGCGCTGTTTTGAATGGTCCCACCATGTCCAGGCCCCAGACAGCAAAGGGCCAGGCAATGGGAATAGTCTTGAGCGCAGAAGCCGGCTGATGTGGCTTGGAACGAAACTTCTGGCACCCTTTGCATTTTTGGACCAATTCCTTGGCGTCTTCAAGAGCAGTCGGCCAGAAGAAACCATGGTGGAAGGCTTTGGCGACGAGTGCTCTTGAAGCCGCGTGGTGTCCACACTCGCCTTGATGGATGTCTTTGATAATCGCTTGGCCTTGCTCCGGCTCCACACAGCGCTGGTAGACACCAGTGACACTGCGCCTCATGAGCTCTCTATTGACAATGTTGTAGGCTGCTGCCCGACGTTGCACTTGCCGGGCCGAGATCTCATCAGTTGGTAGCTCTTTGTTCACCAAAAAATTGAGTATGGGCTGGGCCCATGAAGGTGCTGCGACTTCTGCAACTGTCAGGACTGCAACTTGGACAAGGGCGGCTGGGCTGGGAGGCGGCGGGTTGGAGTCGGCAGCCGCTTGCTATGTCGATGAAGTCCCCGGGCCGATTGGTGCAGTCCTCGGGCCGAGTTCTGAAGTCCCCGGGCTAGTCGCTGCAGTCCCCGGGTCGGGTGCGACTGCTGCGACCCCCGGGCCGTCTATCAGAACTCCCGTGCTGGCTGATTGAGCTCTCAACTCGGATCCAACTACTTCAGGAGAAGCCGACACGAAGATAGAATCTGACTCTGGTGATGGCTTGACAGACGGTTTGAGAAGGCGCTGAAGGGCGACGTCGGTTGGTATTGCTTGACGGGTGGAGACGATTCGTGCCAGGGCGTCTGCTTGGTCGTTGTCGTTTCTTGGCACATGGAGAAACTCGCATCCCTCAAAATATCCACTGAGTTGCTATACGAGGAAGCGGTAGCTCTCCATGTTTGCATCTTTGGCGTCCCAGTCTCCTGACGACTGCTGTACCACCAAGTCGGAGTCCCCATAGCACAGGATCCGGCGAATGCCGAGCTCTTTGGCAAGCCGGAGCCCGTGAATGAGTGCCTTGTATTCGGCGACGTTGTTGGAGGAGGCAAAGTGGATTTGCAGCACATATTTGAGCTTGTCGCCTTTGGGAGAGGTGAGGACAATGCCGGCTCCCAAGCTGGTGCGCATTTTGGAGCCGTCAAAATGCATCCGCCAATGGGTGGAGTCGGGCGCTGGCGGCAAGTACTGGGTCTCGGCCTAGTCGACGAGGAAGTCGGCCAGCGCTTGTGACTTGATGGCGGTGCGAGGCTGGTAGTAGATGGTGTAGGGGGCCAGATCTATGGCCCATTTGGCCACTCGGCCCGAAGCATCTCGGCTTCCAATGATCTCGGCCAGTGGAGCTGTGCAGACCACAGTGATTGGATTCTCTTGAAAGTACGATTTTAATTTTTTGGCGGCAAACTGCACGCCGTAGCACATCTTCTGGTAGTGGGGGTAGTTTTGCTTGGAGGTCGATAGTACTTCACTCAAATAATATACCGGTCTCTGGACTGGTAGGGCTTTGCCTTCCTCCTTGTGCTCTACCACGATGACTGTGCTGACCACTCGGCTGGTGGCAGCGATGTATAGGAGCATGGGCTCCTTAGGAGTTGGAGCCACCAGGACAGGTGGAGTAGTCAACATCTTCTTCAACTAGAGAAAATCTTCGTCAGCCTTGTGGTTCCACTCAAAAAAGTGGTCTTCTTCATGAGTTGGTATAGGGGGAGAGCCTTCTCGCCCAGCCGACTGATGAATCGGCTGATGGATGCTAAATAGCTGGTGAACTTCTGTACATCCAGCAGTCGGCTGGGTACTTCCATCCTCTCAATGGCCTTGATCTTCACAGGGTTGCATTCTATGCCGCGTTCGGAGACCAGGAAGCCAAGAAGTTGGCCGGCTGGTACTCCGAAGACGCATTTCTCTGGGTTGAGCTTGATTTGAAATCAACGCAAGTTCTCAAAGATCTCCTTGAGATCTTCTAGCAACGTTCCACGCTTCTCCGTCTTCACCACCACATCGTCCACGTAAACATGGGCGTTTCTGCCGAGTTGCTTGAGGAGGCACTTCTGCATGCAACGTTGAAAGGTGGCGCCGGCATTCCTCAAGCCGAACGTCATAGTCAAGTAGCAAAAGGCTCCAAATGGTGTGATGAAGGCGGTCTTCAGTCTGTCAGCCGGGTTCAACTTGATCTGGTGGTATCCTGAATATGCATCCAAAAAACTCAACAGCTCGCATCCGGCTGTGGAGTCTATTACTTGGTCGATTCTTGGTAAAGCAAACGGGTCCTTGGGGCATGCTTTGTTGAGGCTGGTGTAATCAATACACATACGCCACTGCTTGTTCTTCTTCAGCACAAGGACCGGGTTGGCCAACCACTATGGAAAGAACACCTCCATGATGAAGCCGGCTGCCAGCAGCCGGGCAATTTCTTCTCCGATGACTCTTCTCTTCTCTTCTGACAGGCGGCGCAAGGGCTGCTTGACTGGCTTGGCATCAGACTGGACATGTAATTTGTGCTCGGCGAAATCCGCCGGGACACCTGGCATGTCTTTGGGGGACCATGCGAAGATGTCCCGATTCTCATGGAGGAAATCGACGAGCTCGCCTTCCTATTTGCTGTCGAGGTTTGTACCTATGACAGCGTACCTCTCCGGGTGCTCTGGGTCCAAGGGTATCTTCTTTGTTTCTTTGGCCGGCTTGAAGGAGCCCTCAGCTTCTGACTCCTTGGGATCGGGCGACATCTCTGGCTGCTTGCTTGCCATCGCCACAACCTGGTCAAGGAGCCGCATCTCAGCTGCGATCACGAGGGACTCGGCCAATCGACTGCTCTCTGCTGCGCAGGCAGACGACTTCTTGTAGACGCCAGCTATGGTCAGAATCCCCTTGGAACTCGACATCTTCATCTTGAGGTAGGCATAGTGGGGGACAACCATGAACTTGGCCAGGGCAGGCCGGCCAAGTAACGCATGGTATGGGCTCTCAAGGTCCACCACTTCAAACCATATTGACTCCCGGCGGAAATGATCTTTGTCTCCAAAGAGGACGTCTATCAGAATCTTACCGATTGGTGAGCAGGAAAGGCCAAGAACTATGCCATGGAATACTGTCCAGCAGGGCTGAAGCTGCCTATGTCTGATTCCTAATTTCTCCATGGTATCCTTGTATAGGATGTTAATGCTGCTGCCGCCGTCTATCAGGACTCGGGAGAAGCGAGCTGCTCGCTTGTCCGTGGCAAAGGTGGCGTCCAAAATCAGGGCATAGGAGCCGGGCTTAGGCATCACCTCCGGGTGGTCAGCTCTGCTCCAGCTGATGGGCTTTTTAGACCAATGCATGAACTCTAGGGTCTCTGATGCTACTGCATTTACTTCTTGTTGCTGCAGCCGCCTGCTGCGTCGATCATCGGCCACACTGGTGAAGATGACATAGGCTCCATGCTCTTCTAGGTATTCGTCTTGTATTGTGCCGACTGGTCTGACCACCGGCTGCTGGGGCGGGGGAGGAGGCGGCTGCCCAGCAGGCAGGGGATGCATGAGGCCGTCTCCCTTGACGATCCTGGTGAGCCAGTGGCACTTCCGAGTGGTGTGGTTGGACGGCTTCGCACCACTATGGAATTTGCAGGGAGCATCCAAAGTCTGCTCATATGATAAAGCCGGCAACCAGTTGGGCTTGCCGCCCTTCTGTCGTTTGGGCGGAGGTGGCCCTTCCGACTGCTGGTCTTCGACTGTTGCCACCTATCGGTTGGTGGAAGCTGGCTGCGTGGCCTTGCGCTTGTGGTCGTTCTGTTGTTGACACCGACTGGCGTCTCCGGCCGGGGTTCGAGGAGCCTGAGGAGCCACCTTGCCAGTCGCACTAACTTGGATTTCCGCCTTCATGGAGGAGTCGGCCGTGGCATATTTGTCTGCTATGATCAGCAGCTTGTCGAGGGTCTCTGGCTCGTCGCAGAGGAGCTTGTGCTTGAGGAGGGTGCCCTCTCGGCACCCGGCGGTGAAGTATTTGATGGACTGCACCTTGTGCACGCCCTCGCAGGAGTTACGGAGCTCGGCCCAGCGCGTGAGGTAGTCGCGAGTTGACTCGTTGGGGCCTTGCACGCACAAGGAAAGCTGGCGCGGTTTGGGAGTCTGCTTGTACGTGCTGGTGAAGTTGCGGACGAAGGCATCGGTGAAGTCGACCCAACTGTTGATGCTGCGGGGCTTCAAGCTGTTCAGCCAAGTCCAGGCCGCGCCCTGGAGCATGAGCGGAACATACTTCACGGCAACATGCTTGTTGCCGTTTGCTATGTTGACGGCTGTGGAGTAGTCAACCAGCCAATCTTCCGGCTTCACAGAGCCGGTGTATTTGGGTGTGTCTCTTGGGAGTGTGAACCCTCTGGGGAAAGGCTCGTCTCGAATGTGGCCGAAACACGGCGGACCCAACTCATCTTCTTCAAGCGCCAGGGATCGGTGGAGACGGTCGATCCGGTGGCGGGCATCATTCTCTCTGACTCCCTCTCGGCGGCCAAGGCGGTCGCCGAGTGTCGGGTGGTCAACAGGCGGCAGGGAGACTTGCCTTTCCCTGCGAGGGGGAGGAGGCGGACAGTCGCCCCGTCGTTCCACTGCTCTAGGGCGGCCGTCTTGGTCGCGCTCTATGGTGATACGAGTCCAACTGTGGCTAGCATCCGACTCCTTGTCTTTTCTTCCACGGACGCCACCAGTCGGCGTCCGAGATGTCGCGCCTTGGTATCGGTGGGGATGCAGGTCATCATTCTACCGATGTAGCGCGTCGGTGCAGCAGCCGGCCTCGTTCTGCTCGGCAGCCGCGTGAGGAGCCGCTGAACGCGCTCCGCCATTAGGCGACGCTCCTCGCCTTCGAACTTGTCCAGCTCGTCTGCTGCCGCTTGGGTAGCTCGGATGTTTTCCGCCGGCATGGCATAGACGGGGCGATCTGCCCCGAACAGGTTGGCGATGGCCATGCCGCGCTGCTGGACTACGCTAAGGCGGCTGGGCCCGGCGGGAGCCGGCGTGCCGCCCACAGCGCGGTCCATCTCACGCTGATAGGCCTTCGACAGGCGTCTCATGTTGGCCAGCTTCTTGGCGCCTTCGACAAGCTGAAGGCGGCACGCCTCTAGCGTCTCGGCGTTGGTGTCTTCGGGAATGGGTGCGGTCAGGTCTTGTAGTGCCGCATCAAGTGGGTCGCGAGCACCTCCGTCGGAGTGCTCGCCATGACCGATGACAAGTACCTCCGTGACGGTGCTTCCGCCGCTCTCTGCGCGAGGGAGCGGCTCGTCGTAGACCACCACGTTGGTGGGGAACGAGTCGAGCGACGCGGTGTCGGAGTCGACCAGCATCGGGTCGGTGGAGCCTACGGACTCCAAGTCCACAGCAGGCTCGCTGGCGACGTGGAGTTGGTCGAGGAGGCCCATGAGGAGGCTCTCGGGGCCGCCTGTGCCCGCGTCTGATGCGGGCTCGTCAGAGAGGCGGACCTCGCCGACAAGATCGGCGAGGCAACTGGCCGCGCGGGCAATTTCCGCGCCAAGCAGCGCATCGGCGTAGACTCCGTCTGGCGTGCCGGGCTGGCTGCGCTCGCCAGGGAGAAAAAGGGTTCCCATCCAGAACAGGTCTCCGGACGACGGTGCACCTCGCCCCACGGTGGGCGCCAAATGTCGGGGGTTGGGTGCGACATATGCCAAAGGATGGCTTATCATGGTGGGAGCGAGTAGAACGTCGCCGGTGCCCGGAAGCGGGATTAGGCTTAGACACAAATGCTGGCGTACTTTACCCAGGTTCGGGGCTCTCCTAGGAGATAACACCCCTAGTCCTGCTCTGCGTGGTCTCCGCATGATCACTAAGGCAAAGTGAGTACAAGGGTGCTCCTCGAGCTGTATGCTGGAGGTAGGAGAAGGCAAGGCTAGCTTTCTCCTTCCTATATCTCTGGTCTAGTTCTAATGGGTCCGAACCCTTTGCGTGGGTGCCCTGGGGGGTTTATATAGGCCTACCCCCCAGGGGTACAAGGGTAATATGACTGGGCGCAGGCCCAGCCATCAGTCTCTTCGGCCGCCGACTTCTCCGCCGATTGGGGGGCCCTGCCGACTGGTCTGGTATGGAGCCGACAGGCCGTACCCGCCGCTTGGGGGTCTTGCCGGCTGCTGATCACTGTAGCCGTGCTTCTAATGATGCAGGCTTGGTCGAAGAATCATGGCTACAGCACCGCCGTCATGGCGGGCGATTATTGTAGCTACTCCCCGTCATGTCTAGTTAAGGGCGCGTGGGGCCCGTGGGATGAGCAGGCCGACTCCTAGGGGCCGACTCCCATCGGGTCCGATTGGTAGGGCTCTTCGCCATCTTCTGGACTCTCGCTGACTGGTGGGGCCCGTCGTCCTTGGGCCGTACAGACAGGCCGTCGTGGGAGCAGGACTCCGCCTGCCTGTAATGATGTCACTGCTGGCATGGCAATAGTGCCGCGCCGGGCGGGGCTCCTCATTGGTACAGCGCACTATGGCCACGCCAGCCCTTAGGAAGGGGAGGGGATGGGCTGCACTGTAGCCATCCCCTATCCCGTCCCCCTTGATGTGGGTACGGGCTTCGAAGGGGCCGCGGGCCGACTCCTCAGAGCCGGCTTCTCTGGAAGCCGCCTGGCAGGAGTCGGCTTGTCTCGACCTTGCCTTCTGGACTCGGCTGTCTACGGGCAGCCGGCTATTTCTCCAGCCGGCTTCCAGAAGGCGGCTCTTTACCTTGGCATCTTAAGGGGCGCGGTCAGCCCCGATGTCTCGAAAGGCTATGGGCGTCAGGTTAGCCTACCCGTGGCCCATTACTCCGACAGCTATCGATGTATGGAGGAAACATCGATTGCGCCAGTAAGTCAATTATGCTTACTACCCCGAAGGGAAAAAGGATCAAGTATGTATCCAGGCATGCGCCAAGGAGAACCCAAGTACATTCTCTCATGGGAGTTGTTCAAGAGGAAGTGCCTGTTGTGAAAGATTACCCAGATGTATTTCCAGAGGAGTTACCAGGCATGCCGCCAGGTCGAGACATCGAGTTTTTGATAGAGCTATTGCCAGGCACCGAGCCTATATCAAAGAGACGATACCGGATGCCCGCGAATGATCTGGAGGAGATCAAGAAACAGATTAAGGAGTTATTGGAGAAATGTTACATCCGACAGAGTTCATCACCATGGGGAGCCCCAGTGCTATTGGTTGAGAAGAAGGATAAATCTCTAATGATGGTTGTTGATTATCGGGTGTTGAATGAAGTGACAATCAAGAACAAGTACCCATTGCCGATGATCAATGATCTGTTTGACCAGCTGCAAGGAGCTAACGTGTTTTCGAAGATCGACCTGCGATCAGGTTACCACCAGCTGAAGATTCGAGAAAAGGATATACCTAAGACAGCTTTTACCACAAGGTATGGGCTTTATGAGTATACAGTTATGTCATTTGGATTGACTAACACCCCTGCCTATTTCATGAGTATGATGAATAAGGTGTTCATGGAGTTCTTGGATAAGTTTGTCGTGGTGTTCATTGATGATATTTTAGTATACTCAAAGAATGAAGAGGAACACAAGGAGCATTTGCGCTTAGTACTCGAGAAACTCAGGGAGCATCAGTTGTATGCCAAGTTCAGCAAATGTGAGTTTTGGTTGAAGGAAGTTGGATTTCTTGGACATGTTATATCACGAGAAGGTATAGCAGTAGACCCCACCAAAGTTCAGTCAGTAACTGAGTGGTTGGCACCCACCTCAGTTGGAGAGATCCGTAGTTTTCTTAGACTCGCGGGATACTATCAGAGATTCATTGAAAATTTCTCTAAGATTGCGAAGCCTATGACGACGTTGTTGAAGAAGGACACCAAGTTCCATTGGACTGAGGAATGTGAAGCAAGTTTCCAGGAGTTGAAGAAACGTTTGACTATAGCCCTAGTGCTGATTCTGCCGGATATACACAAGGATTTCCAAGTGTATTGCGACGCCTCTCGCTTAGGACTTGGAGGAGTACTTATGCAAGAGAAGAGTTGTTTCATATGCCTCACGACAACTTCGACCGCATGAGTTGAATTATGCCACACATGACTTGGAGTTGGCAGCCGTAGTACATGCACTCAAGACCTAGAGACATTTTATCATTGGAAACCATTGTGATGTGTACACGGATCATAAGAGTTTGAAGTACATTTTTACACAGAAGGAGTTGAACCTCAGGCAAAGAAGATGGTTGGAGCTTATAAAGGATTATGACATGAAGTTGCACTATCATCTGGGAAAGGCCAATGTCGTAGCAGACGCTTTGAGCCGAAAGAGTTATGCCAATACCTTAGTAACAGGAGGATTGCCAAAGGAGTTAGCAGAAGATTTTAGGGAGCTACGTTTAGAGATTGTTCCCAAAGGCCTTGTTACAACTATGGAAGTTGAGTCAACCTTGTTGGGAAAGATTCGAGACGCCCAGAAGGATGACAAAGAAATTGTTGAGATAAAGGAGAAGATGAGTGAAGGCAAAGCCAAAGGTTTTCGTAAGGATGAGCACGACACCTTGTGGTTTGAAGACCGTATTTTTGTGCCCAATAATGCCGAGATCAGGAAGTTGATATTACAAGAAGCTCACGACTCACCATACTCGATACACCCTGGAAACACCAAGATGTATTTGGATTTGAAGGAGCATTTATGGTGGACTGGAATGAAGAAGGATATTGCCGAGTATGTAGCCGTATGTGATGTATGTTAGAGAGTGAAGGCAGAACATCAGAAACCAGCAGGATTACTATAGCCTATGCCGATACCCGAATGGAAGTGGGATAAGCTTGGCATGGATTTTATCACCGGATTACCCAGGGCCCGATCGTGATATGATTCTATCTGGGTAGTAGTGGACCGTTTGACCAAAGTATCTCACTTTATCCCAGTGAAAACCACATATACAAGTGCAAAGTTGGCCAAGATATATATGACCAGGATCGTATGTCTGTATGGAGTTCCGAGGACCATCGCGTCAAACAGAGGAACACAGTTTACTTCAAAGTTTTGGCATCAATTGCACCAGACTTTAGGAACCAGGCTAGAGTTCAGTACATCTTTTCACCCGCGGACAGATGGACAGACTGAGAGAGTCAATCAGATTCTGGAGGACATGTTGAGAGCTTGTGCACTAGACTACGGGTCTAGTTGGGATGATAATTTACCCTACGCGGAATTCTCGTACAACAATAGCTACCAGGCCAGTTTGAAGATGGCACCTTTTGAAGCACTGTACGGAAGAAGATGCCGAACCCCGTTGATGTGGGATGAAGTTGGAGACTGCCAGTTGTTTGGACCGGATTTGATTAAGGAGTCTGAGGAGAAGGTTAAGCTGATTCAAGATAGGCTGAAGGTAGCTTAGTCCAAACAAAAGAGTTATGCAAACTCGAAACGCAAGGAGGTAGTCTATGAAATCAGAGACAGAGCATATCTGCGAGTGTCACCTCTGCCAGGAGTTAAGCGTTTTAGAGTTAAGGGAAAATTAGCCCCGAGATTTGTAGGACCGTACCGTGTTCTGGAGCACATGGGAGAGGTTGTCTACAAGTTAGAATTACCTGAAGGACTGTCAGGAGTTCATGATGTGTTTCACGTTTCCCAGTTATAGAAGTGCCATGCCAAGATGGACGATATTCCTCCGAGAGATACAGTGCCCCTGGAAGCAATACAGTTGGACAGTGATTTGACGTATGAGGAGAAACCAATCAAGATTCTCGAGTTTGCCATTCGAGTTACCCACAGCAAGGTTATCAAGTTTTGCAAAGTTCAGTGGAGCCACCACACCGAGGACGAAGCCACCTGGGAAAGAGAGGATGATCTACACAAAGACCACCCACACCTATTTTCTAGCCAACCCGAATCTCGAGGGCGAGATTCATCTTAAGGGGGGTAGGTTTGTAACATCCCAAATTTTCAATTTGGAATGTTATACATAGGTCATTCATGCATATCATATTTTATCGCATTTCGTTCTTCTGATCCTCAAAATCCTAAGCAACTCAAGGACCCTCGAAGAGAGTTGGGGATTTTCCCTCGTTATCATATTTGAGTTTTATCAAATATTGGAACAAGGATCACTTTGGTTTTAATTATTTTTCTTCCCCAAAAATATTTCCTATTAAAATTATATGAGAGGAGATAATATGACTTCTCCAAAATAAATGAAATGTTGGAGGAAAAATATTAAAATCAATTTGTATTTTTATTTGGGGTTTTATCACTATTTTATTTGAATTAGGACAAATATGTGTTTTTCAAAATTGCATTAGAGGCCCAAATAAATGTTCACCTTGTCCGGCGTATTTTTAGAGGATGGGGAAAATTTATTTCAGCATTTTTGGAGTCTGTTAGTATTTCTTTTCTTTGTTTTTCTGTGCGGAATTATTTTAAAAAAATCAACCGATCTAGCCGGGTCGTGCCCGACTAGGACTTGCCCGGCCGACCTTTATAACCAGCGCCCCGACCCCCGCAGCCGACCAACCCGTCCCGCCGCCAAAACCCTAACCCTAACCCGCCACCGCTGCTGCCGGACTTCGCCACCGCCCACGCCGCCCACCACCCCGCCGCCGGATGCCATCGCCGCCGCCCGCCGCCGATTCCGCCGCCCACCGGAGTTGCTCGCCGCCGCCGCCGGACTTCCGCCGAAGACGCCGTCGGTTTTTGCCGGAAAACCGTACGGTTTGTTAAACCCGCTGTTATTTTCTTTTAGATCGATTTTTTTCCGGTTTAGTTACTTAGCGAACACCCGTTCGTACGTTCGTTTTAACAAACGGTTTTCACCCATTAACCGTAGACAGCGAACGTTCGTTCGTTAGCCTGTTCGTCAGTTTTCTTTTTCCAGGGTTTTCCCGCGATTATTTTCGATCGCGATTTCTGCCCTGTTTTTGTTTTAGTTTATCTTTTCGCTCGTTTATCGGAATCAGGCGATTCAAGCGCCTAGATCTTCGTCTCGAAGCCCTCTTTCTGTTTAATCAACTTGAATAAGATTTTGGTACTGTAAAATTTGACTTTAGTCCAGATTAGTAATGGGGTCTTGTTTCTTTCGCAGTTTGAGTTTCGTTGCTTCGTTTGGTTTGATTCTTTTTGCAAACTAGAGTCTTCAGTTGAACTTTCCGGTTAGATCTTATTATTCAAGATTTACCCGTGCATCTTTGCTTGATTGCTTACATATGCTATTGTTTGTTTGCGATAGAACACCCGGAGTGAGAAGCGTGATACTACGAGTCTTTAGGATTTGCAGAACGTCAGCAAGGCAAGTAACACTTTGATCATACCCCTTCATCACCCATTTTTTATGCATTAGTTTCAACCTTCACACATTGCATCGGTAGGATCTCTTAACATGTGGGTCTGGGAAGTAGATAATGAGGTAGAACCTATTACTTGTTTTATTATCAAACCCTTGGGAGTTACTTCTACATTATGCTTATATTGCCATGCTATGCTCGTAGACGTGGTTGGGTTTGAGTGTATCCATGACAGATGTGAGTTGTTAATTAATGGTTCAACTTAAGGTGGCAACTTTAATACACATCTAGGTGGATTGTTTGTGGGCACCTGGAGAATCCAGTGTAGTCCTATGATATCCCGGAGTACCCGTGTGATCATCCTACGGTCCGCCACCCAGGCTCAAAGGGATCATAAGACTATTCATGCTAGAAACTTCCGTGTGCAGCCACAAGCCATTATGGGCTCTGGCATAGTTGAGTAGGTTGCGTGAGCTCTTGAAGAGGTGGACTAGCAGATGTAGGGGATTGTAGGTGTACCGGTCCGCCCGGAGTAGAGAGCAAATGCTTCTGAAAGACTGTGTCTCGGTCATCCGTTTCTCAAACACAATGCAGTGCGAGAAATACAACGGAGGAGATCGAGTCTTGTGGGGAAAAGTGTGCAAAACTCTGCAGAGTGTATAAACTAATCATGGCTAGCCGTGTCCCCGGTTATGGACATCTTGAGTATCTGGCCCTTGGATTATCATATGGATCTCATCACTCTAAAATTAATTTGTTGGGTTGATAATTACTTTTAATTGGGATTGAGTTGGAGGACCTTGTCAATATTGTTCAACTACCATGATAGTTAAATAAAATATATTCCTTTGTTGTAGGAAAAAATTGGCTTTTCGCAAAACATATTAACCATACAGCCTCCACCAGCCATATATGCATGTAGTGATAGTATTTATCATTACTCTCCTGTGTTACATTGCCAGCATATTCCATGTGCTGACCCATTTTTGGGCTGCAACATATCATGTTGCCGACTTTTTAGACGAGGAGTAAGGTGCGATAGGTTGTTTGTCATGCACTCAGCTATGCCGTTGGAGTTGATGGACTCACTTTATCTTCCAAGCCTTCCGCTGTTATCGTATTAGATGGCCTTAAGCCATATTTATTGTAATAAGTTCTCTCTTGAGACATTCGATGTAATAAGTGTGTGATTTCCACTCTGTTATAAATCCTTCGAGTACTGTGTGTGTCAGCATTACCAATCCAGGGATGACACTGAAGCACAGAGACTTGACCGTTTGAGGTCGGGTCGCTACAAAACTGTGCGCCCCCTCCATAGTTTACGCCTCCGGTCATATCTTCGTTGTGCTTTGCGAAGCCCTGCACGGATCACTTCACCATCAGCGTCACCATGCAGTCATGCTAACGAAACTCTCCCTTGACACTTTGCTGGATCAAGAGTTCTAGGGACGTCATCGAGCTGAACGTGTGCAGAACTCGAAGTACCGTACATTCGGTTCTTGATCGGTCAGAACGAGAAGAAGTTCGACTACATCAACCGCGTTGTCAAACGCTTCCCCTTTCGGTGTACGAGGGTACATGGACACACTCTCCCCCTCTCGTAGCTATGCATCTCCTAGATATATCTTGCGTGATCGTAGGATTTTTTTTGAAATACTACGTTCCCCAACCGTGGCATTCGAGCTAGGTCTATGCGT
Organism: Triticum urartu; assembly: GCF_056163025.1. Classification (NCBI taxonomy): domain Eukaryota; kingdom Viridiplantae; phylum Streptophyta; class Magnoliopsida; order Poales; family Poaceae; genus Triticum; species Triticum urartu. The sequence goes on along the minus strand of NC_141877.1, from coordinate 427,181,577 downwards.
AGATGATTTGCACGAGTAGAACACAAAGAGTTGTGGGCGATCATAGTCATACTGCTTACCACCAACGTCTTATTTTGATTTGGCGGTAATGTTGGATGAAGTGGCCCGGACCAACCTTACATGACCACGTTCATGAGACCGGTTGCACTGACAGACATGCAACTTGTTTTGCATAAAGGTGGCTGGCGGGTGTCTGTTTGTCCAACTTTAGTTGAATCGAGTGTGACTACGCCCGGTCCTTGTGGAAGGTTAAAACAACACACTTGATGAAAAATCGTTGTGGTTTTTGATGCGTAGGTAAGAATGGTTCTTGCTAAGCCCGTAGCAGCCTCGTAAAACTTGCAACAACAAAGTAGAGGACGTTTAACTTGTTTTTGCAGGGCATGTTGTGATGTGATATGGTCAAGACATGATGAGATATAAATTGTTGTATGGGATGATCATGTTTTGTTAAAGTTATCGGCAACTAGCAGGAGCCTTATGGTTGTCTCTTTATTGCATAAGATGCAAGCGCCATATAATTGCTTTACTTTATCGCTATGCGATAGCAATAGTTGGCGAGACGACCATGTGACGACACGTTGATAAAGATCAAGATGATGGAGATCATGGTGTCATGCCGGTGACGATGGAGATCATGGTGGTGCTTTGGAGATGGAGATCGAAGGCACAAGATGATGATGGCCATATCATGTCACATATTTTGATTGCATGTGATGTTTATCCTTTATGCATCTTATTTTGCTTAGTACGATGGTAGCATTATGAGATAATCCCTTACTAAAATTTCAAGGTATAAGTGTTCTCCCTGAGTATGCACCGTTGCGACAGTTCTTCGTGCTGAGACACCACGTGATGATCGGGTGTGATAAGCTTTACGTTCACATACAATGGGTGCAAGCCAGTTTTGCACATGCAGAATACTCGGGTTAAACTTGACGAGCCTAGCATATGCAGATATGGCCTCGGAACACTGAGAGCGAAAGGTCGAACGTGAATCATATAGTAGATATGATCAACATAGTGATTTTCACCATTGAAAGCCACTGCATCTCACGTGATGATCGGACATGGTTTAGTTGATATGGATCACGTGATCATTTAGATGACTAGAGGGATGTATATCTAAGTGGGAGTTCTTAAGTAATATGATTAATTGAAATTAAATTTATCATGAACTTAGTCCTGATAGTATTTGCATATCTATGTTGTAGATCAATTGCTCACGTATAGCTTCCCCGTTTTATTTATGATATGTTCCTAGATAAAACTATGTTAAAAGTTGATAGTAGCAATTATGCGGACTAGGTCCGTGATCTGAGGATCATCCTCATTGCTGCATAGAAGAATTATGTCCTTGATGCACCGCTAGGTGACAGAAATATTGTAGGAGCAAATGCAGACGTTATGAATGTTTGACAAGCTCGGTATGATGACTACTTGATAGTTTAGTGCACCATGCTTTACGGCTTAGAACCAGGACTTCAAAATGTTTTGAAATGCCTTGGAGCATATAAGATGTTCCAATAGTTGAAATTAGTCTTTCAGACTCATGCCCGTGTCAAGAGGTATGAGACCTCTGACAGTACTTTGCCTATGAGATGGAGGAGAATAGCTCAACTAGTGAGCATGTGCTCAGAATGTCTAGGTACTACAATAGCTTGAATCAAGTGGGAGTTAATCTTCCAGATAAGATAGTGATTAACAGAGTTCTCTAGTCACTATCACCAAGTTACTAGAACTTCATGATGAACTATAATATGCAAGGGATGACGAAAACGATTCCCCGAGCTCTTCACGATGTTGAAAATGGTGAAGGTAGAAATCAAGAAAAGCATCAAGTGTTGATGGTTGACAAGACCACTAGTTTCAAGTAAAAGGGCAAGGGAAAGAAAGGGGACTTCAAGAAGAATGACAAGCAAGTTGCCACTCCCATGAAGAAGCCCAAAACTAGACCCAAGCCTAAAACTGAGTGCTTCTACTGCAAAGGAAATGGTCACTGGAAGCGGAACTGCCCCAAATACTTGGCGGATAAGAAGGATGGCAAAGTGAAAGGTATAGTTGATATACATGTTATTGATCTGTACTTTACTAGTGTTCATAGTAACCCCAGGGTATTTGGTACCGGTTCAGTTGCTAAGATTAGTAACTCAAAACAGGAGTTGCAAAATGAACAGAGACTAGTTAAGGGCGAGGTGACGATGTGTGTTGGAAGTGATTCCAAGGTTGATAAGATCACCATCGCACACTCCCTCTACCTTCGAGATTAGTGTTGGACCAAAATAAATGTTATTTGGTGTTTGTGTTGAGCACGAATATGATTGGATCATGTTTATTATGATACGGTTATTCATTTAAGTCAGAGATAATTGTTGTTCTGTTTACATGAATAAAATCTTCTATGGTCATACACCCAATGTAAATGGTTTATTGAATCTCGATCGTAGTAATACACATATTCATAATATTGAAGCCAAAAGATGCAAAGTTAATAATGATAGTGCAACTTATTTGTGGCACTGCCGTTTAGGTCATATTGGTGTAAAGCGCATGAAGAAACTCCATGCTGATGGGCTTTTGGAATCACTTGATACTTGTGAACCATGCCTCATAGGCAAGATGACTATCCAGAACAATGGAGCGAGTAACAAACTTATTGGAAATAATACATACTGATGTATGCGGTCCGATGAGTGTTGATGCTTGCGGCGGGTATCGTTATTTTCTGACCTTCACAGATGATTTCAGCAGATATGGGTATATCTACTTGATGAAACATAAGTCTGAAATATTCGAAAAGTTCAAAGAATTTCAGAGTGAAGTGGAAAATCATCGTAACAAGAAAATTAAGTTTCTACGATCTGATCGTGGAGGTGAATATTTGAGTTATGAATTTGGTCTTCATTTGAAACAATGTGTAATAGTTTTGCAACTCACGCCACCCGGAACACCACAACACAATGGTGCGTTCGAACGTCGTAACCGTACTTTATCAGATATGGTGTGATCTATGATGTCTCTTACCGACTTACCACTATCGTTTTGGGGTTATGCATTAGAGACAGTTGCATTCATGTTAAATAGGGCACCGTCTAAATCCATTGAGACGACACCGTATGAACTATGGTTTGGCAAGAAACCAAAGATGTTGTTTCTTAAAGTTTGGGGTTGCGATGCTTATGTGAAAAGGTTTCAAACTGATAAGCTCGAACCCAAATCGGAGAAGTGCATCTTCATAGGATACCCAAAAGAAACTGTTGGGTACACCTTCTATCATAGATCCGAAGGCAAGATATTCGTTGCTAAGAATGGATCCTTTCTAGAGAAGGAGTTTCTCTCGAAAGAAGTGAGTGGGAGGAAAGTAGAACTTGATGAGGTAATTGTACCTGCTCCCTTATTTAAAAGTAGTACATCATAGAAATCAGTTCCAGTGATTCCTACACCAATTAGTGAGGAAGCTAATGATGATGATCATGAAACTTCAGATCAAGTTACTACCGAACCTTGTAGGTCAACCAGAGTAAGATCCGCACTAGAGTGGTAAGGTAATCCTGTTCTGGAGGTCATGTTACTTGACCATGATGAACCTACGAACTATGAGGAAGCGATGATGAACCCAGATTCCGCGAAATGGCTTGAGGCCATGAAATCTGAGATGGGATCCATGTATGAGAACAAAGTGTGGACTTTGGTTGACTTGCCCGATGATCGGCAAGCCGTTGAGAATAAATGATCTTCAAGAGGAAGACGGCCGCTGATAGTAGTGTTACTATCTACAAAGCTCGACTTGTCGAAAAGGGTTTTTCACAAGTTCAAGGTGTTGACTGCGATGAGATTTTCTCACTCGTAGCGATGCTTAAGTATGTCCGAATCATGTTAGCAATTGCCACATTTTATGAACTCTGGCAAATGGATGTCAAAACTTGTCGGTGTTCTGGGAACGGGGGTCACCAGACTTGCCTGCCTGCGGCCTGCGGCGTGGCTCAAAAGGGGGCCTAGCACGGCCCATCTTCACAGACCCAAGAACCCTCGCGAGGGGCCAAGCCTCGCGGGGCAGACGACATGGAGCTTCCTCAGGCACAGCCTCATCAGGCTGGCTCACGAGGAGGCGGAGAGATCAAGGCGGGGTACCTCATGAGGTGCCCGTGATGCAAGCCATGACGACCAAAGGCGCCAAGCGGGCACCAGCCGCGTAGTGTCCTCCTTTCCTCTTTGGTGCAAAGGGAGCAAGCGCAGGCGAGAGCATCAAGCAAAGGCACCCATTTCGGTGCAACGAGACCAAGACCAGTCCAACGGCAGGGAGGAAGTCATTGTGGAGCCCAAGCCAGCGTCACCACCAGAGCCTTTGGCAGGCAAGGACCAACTTTAGTCAGGATAAGTGTACCAGATGTTCCCCTTCAAAATGGCCAATTGTTGGCGCCCTTCCCGCTCAATATTTGGGAAGAGGCCCAGGGCCTTTGCCTATAAATAGGACTAGCCACCCCTAGGGTAGAGGGGCAATCAAGAAGGGAGAATCTAGAAGCCAAGAGAGAAACCAGCCAGGATCGGATCGAGTAGCATCACACACACACACAGAGAAGGGCGTCTGAACTCCTCCTAGCAGTTCATCCCCCCAGCCAAGAACAGACCCTCGCGAGGCTGTTCTTCCTTGTATTGCTCATCATCATCAGCCCAAGAGGCAATCCACCACACCACACACTGGAGTAGGGTATTACACCACAACGGTGGCCCGAACCAGTATAAACCCTGTGTCTCTTGTGCTGTTCTTTCCATAGCTTAGATCTTAGCGAGGCGGAGGGGTGCAGGTAGGTAGAAGGCGAAATCTCCGCGCGCACCCCAGTGTTCGAACCTCAAGGGTCTGCCGGAACCCGAAATCCGACATTTGGCGCGCCAGGTAGGGGTGCGCCGGAATTCGTCTTCCACCACCCCGTTCTCCTCCGACCATCGCGTCCATGTCTGACGCTCGTCGGGCCCGCGCCGAGCGCCGGGCCGCTCTCGCTTCCCGCGTCGCCCAGATGGCTCCTGTCGGCGGGCGTCCTCGCCGTTCCCCGTCACCTGCCGTCAACGCCGCCACCGGCCCGGCGGGGAACGAGCAGCAAGCGTCGTCTCAGCATCCGTCCGTGCGGCAAGACGGCTGCACCGCTACTCCCTCGCTCACCCCAGCTGGTTCTTCGTCCCGCGCGCTCCGTGCACCCATGGAGGCTCGAGCTGCGCTCATCGCGGCAAACGAGCTCCTACGCTACTGTCCCATCGACGACGTCTACGAAGAATGGCTCGACCACGTCGCCGAGCTCGTCCGCGCCGCAGGGGGCTCTCCTGCGCCGTCCGTTCCGCTGCACCGCACCGCACCCCGCCCCGCGCGGGCGACGAAGCTCTGGGGGCGCCCCAGCCGCCTCCTCCTCAAGAAGGCGCCATGGCTCCAAGGCGCGTGGCCCCTGGGCGGAACCCGCTCCGTCAGGTGCCAGCGCGGCAAGAGCAGATCTGCCAAGAAGTCCCTCGCCCGCAAGAAGCTGCCCGGGCACTCCCTGCTCCAGCACATTGTGACCATGCTCCTGCTCCCGCACGTCAAGACCCCGTGCTGCTCCCAGCTGTAGCGCGTGGGGACATGCAGGACCAAGCTCTCCGCCACCCAAGGCCTCCCGTGGCCACAACAGGCTGCCGTGCCTTCACCACCGAGCTACGCAGCGTCGCGTGGCCCGGCAAGTTCAAGCCAGACCTGCCTCCTCGTTACGACGGCACAGACGACCCTGCGGAGTTCCTCCAGCTCTATGAGCTAGGCATCGAAGCTGCCAACGAAGACGAGAAGGTCATGGAAAACTGGTTTCCCATGGCGCTCAAGGATGGGGCCCGCACCTGGCTTCTGAACCTGGCTCCAGGCACGATCTCCTCCTGGGACGAGATGCGCACCCGCTTCATCGCCAACTTCCAAGGTACTCGCGACCGGCCACCCGCCATGAGCGACATGTGCCGCATCAAGCAACAACCTAGAGAGACCCTGCAGAAGTACATCCAGTGCTTCAACAACGCACGCCTCAAGATTCCCATGGTGACCGAGGAGGCCATCATCTCAGCCTTCTCCGACGGCATGCGCGATGTCAAGATGAAGGAGGAGCTGGCGATGCATGAAGACCTGTGCACTTCCTTGGAGTTGTTCAACTTGGCAACCAAGTGCGCCAGGGCTGAGGAAGGGCGTCTCTCCCTCCTTGAGCTGCCTGCCGCGGACCCAGAAGAGAAGAAGCCCAAGGCCAAGGATGTGAAGCGCAAGGGGGCTGCCGTGCTTGCGGCAGAACCATTCACCAAGAGGGGCAGAGATCAGCCCGAATCTTCCAAGGGCAGTCGGTACTGTGTGTACCACGACCTCCACACCCACAACACCAACGAATGTCAAGAGCTCCGAGCCGTGCGAGAAGGAAGGATCGGCCGTCGCCCCGACCACGGTGACTGGGGCTACGGTCGAGGAGGAGGAAGGAACGCAGGACGCTGGGAAGACCGCTGCCCGCGCCAAGGGTGGCGCGATCGACCTCGCGAGGATTGCTGGCAAGACCCGCCTCGTGAGGGAGACTGGAGGGATCATCCTCGTGAGTATCGCCCGCAAGACAACGCAGGCCTCCCTCCGCTGCCGCCGCAGCCAAGGAGAAACGAGGACCGCCATCAGGACGAGGGGGCTGGGGGCTTCCAGGAGCCGTGTGCGATCGCCTGCATCCTGGGCGGGGCTCAAGCCCCAGCCTCTCAACGCATCTTCAAGCAGTTCACCCACGAAGTGAATGCAGTCCTCCCCAAGCTCGAAGCCACGCGCCCTCTTAGGTGGTCGGCGTGCGCCATCACGTTCAGCTCAGCAGATTAGCTCAAGTGTGCGGCCACAGCCGGAGTCCTCCCGATGCTTTGTTCCCCAATCATCAGCAACGTGGTGGTCACCAGGACCCTCATCGATGGCGGGGCAGGGCTCAACGTCCTGTCCGTGGAAACATTCAACAATCTCCAAGTGCCCTACAACCAGCTTCAGCCAACCAAGCCTTTCTCCGGAGTCACCGACGGCTCCACGGTCCCGATTGGGCAGGTCCGCCTCCCTGTCACCTTCGGGGCACACGACAACTACCGCACCGAGCTCATCGACTTCGACGTCGCTCACATCCGCCTCCCGTACAACGCCATCCTTGGGTACCCAGCGCTGGCCAAGTTCATGGCCGTAACTCACCACGGCTACAACGTCCTCAAGATGCCAGGAAGTGGCGGAGTCATCACGGTGCCCTGTGAAGAGAAGGACGCGGTGTGTTCCCTGGAACGAGCCTTTCAGGCCGCATCACAGGAAGACCCGGATCGCGGAAGCAGGAGGCTTCCCGAGACCGCCCCCAAGAAGAAGAAGACATCGTCCGTCCCGGCCCCTCAGGAGGCAGGCTCCTCAGGGCCCGCGCCTGCCCAGGGGGAACCTCCTTCCATCGCATAGGAAAGTGCGCCCGGCGCCCTCCTCAGGCAGGGCTCGGGGGCTCTCCCCTGGAGGGCCACCGACCTGGCTAAGGTCACGAGGGAGGTGCTTGGGCACCACATGGAGGCGTGTTTCGAAGCATGTTTCCCTCAAGAAGGAGTAAGGCAAGGAGAGCCAGACCCTCAGGAGTTCATCAGCAAGGCCATTCAGGAGCTACAGGAGTCAAGAGTCATGAAAGGCGGCCGCCGCCTACTAGCTGTGGCTCCCCATCCAGGCGAGGATGGTGGGCTGCGCGTTTGCATCGACATACCAGGGCTCAATCGAGTCACCTCTCTGGAGCGCCTCTGGCCCTCGCGAGTGGGGCGCTGCGAAGGTCCACCCCACAGCTACGTTCGCATGCCTTACGACTTGCCGAACGTGGCTGCCATGTACCAGCGCCTCATGAGGGGCATCATGGAGGCTCAAGAGGCCAGGCGTTCCGCAGCCCTGGCGGAGATGGAGATGGTCTGCGAGGAGCCACCAGCGCCTCCGGAGCCTCCCGAGGCCCCTGGGCCTGGGGGCTCGTGAGGATCGGCTTCTGCAGCCCACCGAGTCTGCTACGCCAACACTCCTTCGTCCTCAACATCATCAGGTGACATCTTTCAAGTTTCATTTCCAGCTGGGAGCGCCCCCAGGGCTGCATTATTCCCAGGCCGTGTGGGTCCGTCCCTGCGGCATGTATCCCTTTTATTTCATGTTGTTAGCTTACCTTGTTGGGGGCGCCCCTCGGGCTGCATCATCCCCCAAGTCGCTCGGGCCATACCCAGCGGCATGTATCCCTTTTGCGTTTATTTCCGGCTATGCGTTCGACCCACCATGCTTGATTATTTGATGCCTGTCCACGGCACCTCTTCTTCTCCATGCCGACCACTTGCACGTTAAAGGGGGGGGTACCTGAGCATCGCGACTCAGGGCTCTTACTGGCTCTCCAGCCCTCACCCTCTGGCCTTGTCCATGGCATCGCGACCTGGCATACCAGCGACGGCTGAGACCAGCTCGAGGGCCGGGACCCGAGGACGTAGAGTGCCGGCATCTAACCAAATTTGCAGGGACACATCACGAGATAAGGCCCAGTGCCAGGCGCAACCCGCCTAGAGGTAGGGCCCCGTGAGTCCCGCGCTGGCTCACGGGTGCCCAGATACACCTCGCCAGGCCCTACCGTGCCAACCACGTGTCAGGGCGGGGCTGTACATGCTCCGGGGGCTCCTCCCAGAGGGGAGCCCCCTCCCTCGTACCAGTGGAAGCACCATGCTCCGTGCTGGCTGACGACACTGCCAATGAGCGGCTATGCCCGTACACATACGGAAGCGCTATGCTCCGCGCTGGTGATAAACAACTGAGGGCGGCCCCGGGCCGCATCAACCTCAGGGAGCCTAGAGCTCAGTGTCTAGCCTCATCGTAACGCCTCCCCTCGGGAGTGCCGCGCGAGGGGGCTGGGCACGGGGCTGCGCCTGGGTCACGCCCAGACGCATGCCACCCAGCCAGGCCCCCCGGGCCTGGTTCGTCGCGCGTCTCTCCTCGAGCGAAGCCAAGGTACGAAGGCCGTTTGAGCGTCAAGGGGGACCCCTGAGCATCGCGACTCAGGAGCCTAACTGGTCACGTAGCCCCTCACTCCTTAGTTCCGAAAGGCTAACGGCGGTTGAAGTATGCGCGCGGCCGGGCTCTGCAGACGTAGAACGATAGATCCACCCACATCACACCTCCCTACTTGCTGTTCGTGCGCCAAGGGGGACTCCTGAGCATCGCGACTCAGGAGCCTAACTTGTCACGTAGCCCCTCACTCCTTGGTCCTGTCCTGGTTTCCGGTCGGGGCTAACGGCGGCTAAGGTATGCGCGGGGCCGGGCTCTGCCGGCGTAGAACATAAGCAAGTAGGAAGGAAAAGCGTAAATTTCAAGGAATTCAAAAGCAAATATTACAGTCCACACTGTTATCTCAATGCCAAACGCAAGTTTAAATGCCTCCCCGAGGCATGATACATGTGCAGGAATTAAAGGCAGGACAGGAGCCACAATGGAGTCACTTGTCGGCGGTGGAGCAGCGCGGAGTGGGTTCGCCTCATGGAGCAGCGGGGTCGGCAGCGCCTTGCTTCGGCTTGGTGCTGAAGGCCCGGAACTTCCCCAGCAGAGCCTCCGCGCGACCCTTCACGGCCTCGGCAGCGGCAGCGGCACGCTCGCCGCTTACTGGCTCCAGCAGGCTGTCGAGGTCGACGCCGGGATCGCGAAGGTAGATGTAGGTGAGGACCCGCGCCAGCACTGCAGAAGACAGGACACGCGCCTCGGCCTCGGCCGTGGGGCTAAGGCCAAGGGCGGCATCTTCAAGAGCGTGAACCAGGAAGGGAAGCAGCTTGGCGGGGCCATCCTCGGCGCCAGCCAGCGGGCTATCCAGGCCGCTTTCATAAAGCATCCTCAGCGAGGAGCGAGCCTTCGCCTCCATCTCTGCGAAGGCCACACAGTCCTCGGCAAGAACCTGGGCCTTGTCGTCCAGACCGACCTTCCTCGCCCCCAACTCCTGCTCCAGCGCGCCTAGGCGTTCACGGCGCCTCCTAGGCTTGACCTCCCTCTCCTTGACGGCCGCCTCGCGAGCCTTCACGCCTTCTTCCTGCTCTTGGCGAAGGCGGGCCTCTTTCGCAAGCTGGTCCCGCAGGCCTTGCAGCTCGTCCTCCAGCGCCTTGCAGCGACCACGGACGTCGACCACCTCCCCCAGGGCTGCGTCACGAGCAGCCTTCGCCTCAAGGATGGCCTGCCTCTCCTCATCGCAAGCCGTCGAGGCCTGGACCAGCGCCGCCTGAATCGAAGCGTCGGAGCGAATCCATCCTGAAGCCAGCTCCAAGCGCCCGGCCACCAAGCGAGGGTCGGTGCCAAGAAGATCCTGCCGCAGCCGGTCCAGCTCAGCAGCAGCACGATCCAGAACGGCAGGAGGAGTCAGAGAGACAGCAGTCGGTGGAGTAGGAGGAGAAGGCGGCAGCGCGACCACATCATCCTGAGGCGGAGCCTGCTGCGCCCCAACGGCTGTAGTGGCGGCAGCAGGCAAAGGCACCTCGGGAGTCACTTGGGCCATGGGGGCTGAGCTCGCCCCAGCCGGCTTAGCCAGGCCTCGCGAGGATGACCGGGCAGGAGAAGCCCGTGCGTCGCGGTCACCTTCCTTCGCGGGCAGAGGTGCTGCCACGGATGGAACCTCAGGAGCTCCCTTCGGCTTCTTTGCTGCGGGCGCCAGCCTATCCAAGAGATGTGGACGTCAAGCCTCAGCAGCAGAACAAGAAATAAAGACAAGAATCAAGCGCTTACAGGTCGTCGCCAGTGAGATCAGGCAGCCTCCGGCCAAATTTGAAGCCTGAAAGCCGGCTGGAAGGGTCAACCTTGGGAAGCTCGGGAGCGGAAGGCGCATCTGCGGTCCGCCTCGGGGTCGGGGCAGACCTGCGGGAGATCAGCTCGGTCCTGTCCTTCTTCGGGATCGGGGGCAAGCTCCCGCCGTCCTGCTCGTCATCATCCTCATCGTCATCGCTCGGAGAGAGGCGGAGAGCGTGGAACCTGCGCCGGGGGAGGGAGCCCTCGGCTCTCTGTCAGTCGCCTCGGAGTCAGGCCCTTTTTCCCGCTACCCTCCTTCCTCCTCTTCGTTGGAGTCGTCGGAGGACACGTCCACTGATTCCCCGGGAGTTTCCATGGGCACGGGCCCGTCCCCGTTGAAGACGGGCATGGACTCCACTACCTGCTCCCAGTCGTCGCGGAGGAACAAGGGCGTAGGAGCGCCCTCCAACCTCGCCACATCGCCCCCAACCAGAGATTGGAGGACCGCAGCCAGATCTTCATCGGCCAAGGCCGCGGGGCTCGGATGGGGCCTCCACATCAGAAGTGAGTACTGCCGAAGCGGAGCCAGCTGGTGCTCCAGGAATTCCCTCAGCAGCGACGCGCCGGTCAGCTTCGCCGCCGCCATGTTGGCCGGCCTCAAATCCGCGTCCATCTTCTCCAACACCAGCTTCGCGCAGGGGTCCGCGAGCTCCGCTCGACCCCAATCGCTGGAGCTCGTGGGTTTCTCCGTGGGCAAGATCAGCCGAGGGTGGATGCGCCCAGCATCTTCCAAGACCCACTTGCTCCTGAAGCCCTTAGTCCTTTTCCCGGGGTTCTAAATGGCAATGGCGCCACCGTACGCGATGAAGCTCACGCACGCGGAAGCAGGACCGCGAGAGGTCCGGAGGTAGAAGTAGTGGCGCAGCAAGGCCACTGAGGGCTGCACCCCTACACGAGCCTCGCAGTAATAGGCGAAGATTGCCAGGAGAAGGACGGAGTTGGGGTGGAGATGCAGAGCCTGTAGCTTATAATGGCGGAGGACAGAGAAGAAGAACTCGGAGAAGGGAGGCACCAGCCCAGCAACAATGGCGCTTACAAAGAACAGATAGAAGGTGCTCCCTTGGCCCTCAGGGGTGGCGGAGCCGGCCTTGAACACCTTCGCCCCGTCGATGCTCTACGCTGCCGCCATCCGGCGCAACCGGGCGAGGCTCGCCTCCCACACATTCGGCGAGTCCAGGGCAGACGAGTACCAAGCTCCGGCCGGGGACTGACGAGGCGCCATGCCTTCCTAGGTCACGCGGTCGGAGTAGATCTGGAAATTTTGGAGGAAGGAAGGAGAGGCGCAAGAAAGGGGATCTGAGCAGCAACCGGAGAAAGCAAAAAAAGCAAAGCCTAGGCAGATGCCGCTCCCTTATCAACTCGCGCGGTTGCTGAGGCACCCACATCCAGTCAACCACCACGCGGCGCCCAAGGCCGCAGGCTGTTAGGGCCCGCGGCGCTTCGCTCTTGCCCTTTCGCCTCCCTGCATGGCCAAGTCCGGGCGCGCCTTGGGCCCGGGGGCTACTGTCGGCGTTCTGGGAACGGGGGTCCCCAGACTTGCCTGCCTGCGGCCTGCGGCGTGGCTCAAAAGGGGCCCAGCACGGCCCATCTTCATCAACACAGACCCAAGACCCTCGCGAGGGGCCAAGCCTCGTGGGGCGGACGACACGGAGCTTCCTCAGGCACGGCCTCATCAGGCTGGCTCGCGAGGAGGCGGAGAGATCAAGGCGGGGTACCTCACGAGGTGCCCGTGACGCAAGCCATGATGACCAAAGGCGCCAGGCGGGCGCCAGCCGCGCAGTGTCCTCCTTTCCTCTTTGGTGCAAAGGGAGCAAGCGCAGGCGAGAGCATCAAGCAAAGGCACCCGTTTCGGTGCAACGAGACCAAGACCAGTCCAACGGCAGGGAGGAAGTCATTGTGGAGCCCAAGCCAGCGTCACCACCAGAGCCTTTGGCAGGCGAGGACCAACTTTAGTCAGGATAAGTGTACCAGATGTTCCCCTTCAAAATGGCCAATTGTTGGCGCCCTTCCCGCTTAATATTTGGGAAGAGGCCCAGGGCCTTTGCCTATAAATAGGACTAGCCACCCCCAGGGTAGAGGGGCAATCAAGAAGGGAGAATCTAGAAGCCAAGAGAGAAACCAGCCAGGATCAGATCGAGTAGCATCGCACACACACAGAGAGAGAAGGGCGACTGAACTCCTCCTAGCAGTTCATCCCCCCAGCCAAGAACAGACCCTCGCGAGGCTGTTCTTCTTTGTATTGCTCATCATCATCAGCCCAAGAGGCAATCCACCACACCACACACTGGAGTAGGGTATTACACCACAACGGTGGCCCGAACCAGTATAAACCCTGTGTCTCTTGTGCTGTTCTTTCCATAGCTTAGATCTTAGCGAGGCGGAGGGGTGCAGGTAGGTAGAAGGCGAAATCTCCGTGCGCACCCCAGTGTTCGAACCTCAAGGGTCTGCCGGAACCCAAAATCCGACAAAACTGCATTCCTTAATGGATATCTTAAAGAAGAGTTGTATATGATGCAACCAGAAGGTTTTGTCGATCCTAAAGGTGCTAACAAAGTGTGCAAGCTCCAGCGATCCATTTATGGACTGGTGCAAGCATCTCAAAGTTGGAATATACGCTTTGATGAGGTGATCAAAGCATATGGTTTTATACAGACTTTCAGAGAAGCCTGCATTTACAAGAAAGTGAATGGGAGCTCTGTAGCATTGCTGATATTATATGCGGATGACATATTGTTGATAGGAAATGATGTAGAATTTCTGGATAGCATAAAAGGATATTTGTATAAGAATTTTTCAATGGAAGACCTCGGTGAAGCTGCTTACATATTGGGCATCAAGATCTATAGAGATAGATCAAGACGCTCGATAAGACTTTCAATGAGTACATACCTTGACAAGATTTTGAAGGAGTTCAAAATGCATCAGTTAAGAAGGAGTTCTTGCCTGTATTGTAAGGTGTGAAGTTGAGTAAAGACTCAAAACCCGACCATGGCAGAAGATAGAGAGAGAATGAAAGTCATTCCCTATGCCTCAGCCATAGGTTCTATAAAATATGCCATGCTGTGTACCAGACCTATTGTATGCCTTGCCATGAGTTTGGCAAGGGGTTACAATAGTGATCTAGGAGTAGATCACTGGACATCGGTCAAAATTATCCTTAGTTACCTTAAAGAGGACTAAGGAAATGTTTCTCGGTTATGGAGGTGATAAAGAGTTCGTCGTAAAGAGTTACGTCGATGCAAGCTTTGACACTAATCTAGATGACTCTAAGTCTAGATACGTATTGAACGTGGGAGCAATTAGCTAGAGTAGCTCCATGCAGAGCATTGTAGACATAGAAATTTGCAAAATACATACGTATCTGAATGTGACAGACCCATTGACTAAGCCTCTCCCATAAGCAAAACATGATCACACCTTAGTACTCTTTGGATGTTACACATAGCGATGTGAACTAGATTATTGACTCTAGTAAACCCTTTGGGTGTTGGTCACATGGCGATGTGTACTATGGGTATTAATCACATGAAGATGTGAATATTGGTGTTAAATCACATGGCGATGTGAACTAGACTATTGACTCTAGTGCAAGTGGGAGACTGAAGGAAATATGCCCTAGAGGAAATAATAAAGTTGTTATTTTACATTTCTTTATATCATGATAAATGTTTATTATTCATGCTAGAATTGTATTAACCGAAAACTTGATACATGTGTGGATACATAGACAAAACACCGTGTCCCTAGTAAGCCTCTACTAGACTAGCTCGTTAATCAAAGATGGTTAAGTTTCCTAAACATAGACATGTGTTGTCATTTGATGAACGGGATCACATCATTAGGAGAATGATGTGATGGACAAGACCCATCTGTTAGCTTAGCATAATGATCGTTAAGTTTTATTGGTATTGCTTTCTTCATGTCTTATACATATTCCTTTGACTATGAGATTATGCAACTCCTGGATACCGGAGGAATACCTTGTGTTCTATCAAACATCTAAACGCAACTGGGTGATTATAAAGATGTTCTACAGGTATCTCCGAAGGTGTTTGTTGGGTTGGCATAGATCGAGATTAGGATTTTTCAATCCGAGTATCGAAGAGGTATCTCTGGGCCCTCTCGGTAATGCACATCATAATAAGGCTTGCAAGCAATGTGACTAATGAGTTAGTTGCAGGATGATGCATTACGGAATGAGTAAAGAGACTTGCCGGTAACGAGATTGAACTAGGTATGGAAATACCGACGATCGAATCTCGGGCAAGTAACATACCTATGACAAAGGGAATAATGTATGTTGTCATTACGGTACGACCGATAAAGATCTTCATAGAATATGTGGGAACCAATATGAGCATCCATGTTCCACTGTTGGTTATTGACTGGAGAGGTGTCTCGGTCATGTCTACATAGTTCTCGAACCCGTAGGGTCTGCACGCTTAACGTTCGAGGACGATTTTGTATTATATGAGTTATGTGATTTGGTGATCGAATATTGTTCGGAGTACCGGATGAGATCACGGACATGACGGGGAGTCTTGAAATGGCCGAGAGGTAAAGATTCATACATTGGATGATGATATTCGGACACCGGAAGTGTTCCGAGGGTACCGGGTGCATATCGGGTCACCGCAAGTGGTTCCGGGCATCCCCTGGCAACTACATGGGCCTTAATGGGCCAAGGGGGACAGACCAGCCCCTAAGGGGCTGGTGCGCCTTTCCCATATGGGCTGGCCAAATTGGAGTAGAAAAGGGGAAGGAGGAAAGGAAAATGGGAATAGGATTCTGTTGGATCTCGGGTTCCGGCAAAACTCTCAAGGTTCGAACACTGGGGTGCGCGCGAAGATCTCCCCCTACCGATCCACGTTCTAGCTTCGCTAAGATCTCAAGCGCTAACTCGACGAACTCGCAACACAAAGGACACAAGATTTATACTGGTTCGGGCCACCATTGCGGTGTAATACCCTACTCCAGTGTGGTGGTGGTGGATTGCCTCTTGGGCTGAGGATGAATAGTACAAGGGGAAGAATAGCCTCCTGAGGCGAGGTGTTCTTGTACTTGGTGAACTTGTGGTTGTTCCGATCCCCCCTCTCTAATGTGGTGGCTTAGTCCTATTTATAGAGGCCCTGGTCCTCTCCCCAAATATTGAGCGGCAAGGGAGCCAACAACGGCCAATTTGAAAGGGGACAACTAGTACAGCTTATCCTGACAAAAGCAGTCTTCGCCTGCAAAAGGCTTTGGTGGTGACGCCGCCTTGGGCTCCATGGTGACCTTCATCTTGTCGTCCTGCTGGTCATGGTCTCGGTGCACTAATATGGAAACCTTTGCTTGACTCCTCGGTACTCCGCGCTTGCGCTTGCTTCCTTAGCACCAAAGAGGAAACAAGGACACTGTGCGCGCTGGCGCCCGCTTGGCGCCTGCCCGATCTTGATCGTCATGGCTCACGTCATTGGAACCTCACGAGGTTTACCTTTCCTTGAACTCTCCGCACCTCGCGAGCCAGCCTGGTGAGGCCTCTCCTGAGGAGGTCTTGTGTCGTCCGCCTCGCGAGGCTTGGCCCCTCGCGAGGGTCTTGAGTGCTTGTTGGTGAATATGGGTCGTACGGGCCCGCTCGCAGAGCCACGCCGTGGGCCACAGGCAGGCAAGTTTGGGGACCCCCGTTCCCAGAACACTGACAGTAGCCCCCGGGCCCAAAGCGCGCTTGGGCTTGGCTTTGAGGCGAAGCCAAAGGGCAAGTGCGGAGTGCCACGGGCCCCAATAGCATGCGGCCTTGGTCGACGTGTGGCGGTTGATTGGACGTGGGCGTCTCCGCTTCCCCACGCCGCCTCAGCAACTGCCCGACTGTCAAAAGGCTGGCGTAGACATCGCTTGCCTTCACTGCTTCCTTTTGCCTTGCTCAGATCCCCTTTCTTGCACACTGCACAAGGTCAAGTCTACCTCGCCGCCGGCTTGGTACGAGCCAACCCTTGATGCGCCCAACGTCTCAGAGAAGAACCCCGCCACCACGCGCTTGCTGATGGCGGGGGAAAGCAACGAGAGAGGGAAGACTGAGCTCCGGGTCGGCTCTGCCATGCCGAAGCCTGAAGGAAGCACCTTATTCCCCTTCTTCACGAGTAGCATCGCCACAGGACTGGTTCCCCCTTTCTCTGACTTCTTCTATGAGGTCCTCGGCCACTACGAGCTGCAAGCGCTACACCTTCATCCCAACTCCATCCTTCTCTTGTCCATCTTCGCCTACTACTGTGAGGCGTACCTCGGCGTGATGCCGTCCGTGGCCCTTCTGCGCCACTTCTTCGTCCTCCGCGTCAAGGAGGGTCATGCCTCTCGGTGTGTCAATTTCATCGTGGTCGGCAAGGCCAACTTGATCTCGAAGATGGGGAAGAAAGCCAAAGGCTTCTGGAGCAAGTGGGCTATGATGGACACTAAATGCATCCACCCATGGTTGACGCTGCCGACGGAGATGCCCCAGTCCGACAAGGGGTGGTCCTGCGCGAAGCTCACCGACAAGCGGGTGACGTTGGTGCTGGAGCAGATGAAGTCTGACCTGAAGCCGGGCAACGTGAAGGAGGCGAAGGTTACAGGGGCCATGCTCCTGAGGGAATTCCTGATGCTGCACGTGGCCCTGCTTCAAGCCCGCACGCGTCCCTTGTGGGAGCTTGGGGACGAAGAGGACAAGGTTCGCTTGAGCCTGAAGGCCTTGTCCGGCGAGGAGCTGGCCGCAGTTCTCCGCCTCCTGGTTGGGGACGACTAGGAGTATCCCCCGAGAATCTTCACCCCCTTGTTTCGTCGTGAGGACGGGGCGCAGGTCGTGGCTTCCAGGACGATTTTTGACGGGCACGGGATGGTGCCGCCGGCGCCTATTGGGGCCCCTGCGGCGCCGAAGCCGGTGGAGCTATCTTTTGATGAGTCCCACGGGGAGGAAGAGGGGGAGGAGGAAGACTCAGAGGTGACCCCCGAAGGGATGGGGGAGACTTCCCCCTTGAGAAAAGCTGACATCCTCCGCGCCTTTCCTGACGACGACGAGGCTGGTGCCCGCCGGGAGGAGGGGAAGCTGCCCGTTATCCCGACGAGGGGCAGATCATCACTGGTCTCTCGAGGTGTTACTCCCGCCTTGATGCCGTCTAAAGCTGCTTTCGGCCCTTCTGCTGCGCCGTTTTCTACTCCCGGAGTCTGCGCGCCCACTCCTCAGGCCTCGAAGCTCTCAGGCTTCAAGCTCACCAAGCAGAGGGTGGACTACGCTGCCATGGACAGTAAGTGCTTGAGCTTCATCTTTTTCTTGCTTATACTACTGCCTCCTGACGTTCGTTCTTGTTTGACCAGGCCGCCGCCTTCAGCAAAGAAGAAGAAGGAGGATGCAGCGCCCACGCCTGGGACTGAACCATCTGTAGCGGCCGCACCCCCCTCCATGGCGAAAGGAAATGATAGCTCTCATACCTCTCCGGTGCTGTCGCCCTCGCGAAGCCTGGAGGGGCGTCGTCTGGATGAGTCAGCCCCCGAGGCCCCACGGGCTCCGGAAGTGCCGATGTCCGATTTGGCTGCTGAGGTCCCGGAGGCTCAGGAGCCCTTGGTCTCCCAAGCCCTAGTGACGACATCGCCTCCTCCGCCCGCTGCACCATTACTCCCAGGTTCTTCTGCCTCCTCTACTGTCTTGGAGCGTGCCCTTTCAGAGATGACTCAGCTGCGGGAAGATCTCCTGGGCGCGAATCCGCGCCTGGTAGCCGGGCGCCTGGAGCTGGCCTCCGGCTGGCTTCAGTCTGATGTAGCAGTTCGAGCGGCGCTGAGCCAGGCCGCGACGACCTCCGAGAAGGAGAAGTGGGCCGTCGCTCAAGCTGCGGCCGATCACTAGGCGGCGCTGAAAGACGCCGAAGCCGCCCACAACCGCTGCCGGGCGCTGGAGGACGAGCTGAAGAGTATGCGTGATGACCGCGCAGAAGAAGCTCGTGGCCGCCAGGCGAAGGAGGAGGAGATGAGGGCCCGGGAGGATGCCATCAAGAACCGCGACGCTGAGCTGGGGGAGTTGGCGAAGGCGCAGGCCACTGAACGCAGCTGCATGGAGGAGCTAGAGCAGAAGGTGGAGGTGTAGGGGGTCGATCTTGACGCCAAGGCGAAGGTTCTGGCCGAGGACCGCGAGGCCTTCGTGCTTTTGGAGAAGAGGTCTCGCGAGGCCCTGAAGTCAATGTATGAGAAGGGCTTGGAGAAGCCGTTGGCCACCAATGAGGACGACCCCGCCCAGTTGCTTCCCTACTTGGTCGAGGCGTTTGAGGAAGTCGTGTGTGGCATAGGCCTCATGACAGAGGCAGAGGCTCGCGTCCTTTCTTCAATCGCGCTCACACGCGTCTTCAGCCACCTCCATCTTCGCGATCCTGCCGCCCGCCTTGACGAGATGCTGGAGCCCGTGGCTGATGAACACTGCTCAGCCGCCGCCGCACCCGTGAAGGGTCAGGTGGAAGCCTTGCTGGAGAAGTTCGACGCTTTCGCCCCCGCGCCTTCAACCGACGGTGCAGGTGAAGGCGACGCCACCCAGGAGGGGGCACCTCTTGCAGGTGCCGGCGGTATTGAGGGATGACTGGCTTGCGGCTCCTTTCCTGTTGAAACTCTTGCAACATGTAGCATGCCTCGTGGAGGCGTTTAAACTTGTGTTTGGTACTCGGAGAACAATATGTCTTGTAATATTTGCTTTGAGATTTTGCGATTTTCTTCCTATTTGCTTTATGTTCTATGTCGGCAGAGCCCGGCCCCACGCATACCTCAACCGTCGTTGGACCGACCGGAGACCAGGACGGACCCAATGAGTGAGGGGCTACGTGACCAGTTAGGCTCCTGAGTCGCGATGCTCAGGAGTCCCCCTTGACGAGCAAACAACTTGTAGAAAGGAGATGAAATGGTAGGTCTTGTGTTCTACGTCGGCAGGGCCCGACCCCGCGCATACCTCAACCGTCGTTGGGCCGACCGGAGACCAAGACGGACCAAGGAGTCCCCCTTGACATTCAAACAACCTTCATACCTTTGTCCTCGCCGAGGCTCGGCTCGGGATGGGCGCGCGACGACCAGGTCCGAGGGACCTGGCGGGGTGGTGTACGCTTGGGCGTGACCTGAGCGCAGCCCCCGTTGAAAGTGCAACTATCCCTGGATGGTTTTGGTAATTCCTAACAATATATAGCTCATTGATCTAACATTATTCCAAGATTAATATTTCAGGAAAAGCTCAATGAATGGCATGGCATGGATGAGGAAAGTGGATCCCTCAAAATTCTAAGGACAAAAAGTTTGGCTCAAGCTTCAAGATCAAGACTCTACATTTTATATTTTAGTGATCCAAGATCACATTGAGTCTATAGGAAAAGCCAATACTATCAAGGAGGGATGAGGTGTTGCTTAATGGCTTGCTTGCTCAAAGTGCTTAGTGATATGCTCCAAAATCCTCAACTACTCTCCCACATCCACATATGACCTAAACCAAAAGTCAAACTCGGCCCCACCGATTCTTTCTATCCGGCGCCACCGAGTTTCAAATGTCATAGCCACTGCCACAAACCCTAGGCAAATCGGTCTCACCGATAGGGATCTTGGTCTCACCGAGATGGGATTGTAATCTCTCTGTTTCCCTTCATAAAGTTTCAATCTTACCGAGATGAGCGATCGGTCCCACCGAGATTGCAATGTAAACTCTCTGTTTCCCTTTTGTAACAATTTGGTCTCACCGAGATGAGCGAATCGGTCCCACCGAGTTTACCTGACCAACTCTCTGGTTAGCTTATTACCAAAATCGGTCCCACCGAGTTTGTGTAATCGGTCACACCGAGATTACGTTATGCCCTAACCCTAACCATATCGGTCCTACCGAGTTGCATCTCAGTCCCACCGAAAACCCTAACGGTCACTAGGTTTGCTGAATCGGTTCGACCGAGTTTAACCATTCGGTCCCACCAAGTTTGGCAAATTGTGTGTAACGGTTAGATTCTGTGTGGAGGGTATATATACCCCTCCACCCACTCTTCATTCGTGGAGAGAGCCATTAGAACATACCTACACTTGCAATACACATTTTCTGAGAGAGAACCACCTACACTTGTGTTGAGGTCAAGATATTCCATTCCAACCATATGAATCTTGATCTCTAGCCTTCCCAAGTTGCTTTCCACTCAAATCTTCTTTCCACCAAATAAAAATCCTGTGAGAGAGAGTTGAGTGTTGGGGAGACTATCATTTGAAGTACAAGAGCAAGGAGTTCATCATCAACACACCATTTGTTACTTCTTGGAGAGTGGTGTCTCCTAGATTGGCTAGGTGTCACTTGGGAGCCTCCGACAAGATTGTGGAGTTGAACCAAGGAGTTTGTAAGGGTAAGGAGATCGCCTACTTCGTGAAGATCTACCGCTAGTGAGGCAAGTCCTTCGTGGGCGACGGCCGTGATGGAATAGACAAGGTTGCTTCTTCGTGGACCCTTCGTGGGTGGAGCCCTCCGTGGACTCGCGCAACCGTTACCCTCCGTGGGTTGAAGTCTCCATCAACGTGGATGTACGATAGCACCACCTATCGGAACCACGAAAAAAACATCTGTGTCTCCAATTGTGTTTGAATCCTCCAAACCCTTCCCTTTACATTCTTGCAAGTTGCATGCTTTACTTTCCGCTGCTCATATACTCTTTTGCATGCTTGCTTGAATTGTGTGGAGATTGCTTGACTTGTGCTAAGATAGCTAAAATCTGCCAAGAACTAAAATTGGGAAAAGGCTAGATTTTTATTTGGTCAAGTAGTCTAATCACCCCCTCTAGACATACTTTCGATCCTACAAGTGGTATCAGAGCTTTGGTCTCCATTTGCTTTGATTTCCATAGCTTTTGGTGGTCATAGCCTTGGTTTCACAACCTAGGAGAGTATGGCGTCTAGCGAGGGAAATTATCACTGTAGAGGTCCTTACTTTGATGGCACTAATTTTGCTAGTTGGAAGCATAAGATGAAAATGTATATTCTTGGACATAACCCCGCCGTTTGGGCTATTGTGTGTATTTTCTTCGGGACATAAGAGTTGAAAATGCTGCAATACAACGCTCAAGCTTGTGATATCCTCTTCAACGGATTGTGCCCCGAAGAATTCAACAAAATCAGCCATCTTGAGAATGCAAAGGAAATTTGGGATACTTTGATTGATATGCATGAAGGTACCGACTCCATCAAGGAATCCAAATTGGATGTGCTTCAAAGTCAACTTGACAAGTTCAAAATGAAGGATTGTGAAGGTGTTGCTGAAATGTACTCTAGGCTTGCTCTTATCACAAATGAGATTGCCGGCTTAGGGAGTGAAGAGATGACAGATAGATTCATCATCAAGAAGATCCTAAGATCCTTGGATGGAAAATATGATACCGTGTGCACATTGATCCAAATGATGCCCAATTACAAAGATCTCAAGCCAACGGAAGTCATCGGAAGAATTGTTGCTCATGAGATGTCACTCAAGGATAAAGAGGAACTTCACAACAAATCAAGTGGTGCTTACAAAGCCTCATGTGAAGCCCCCACATCATCGAGTGAGAAACAAACCTTCAATGAAGAATTGAGCTTAATGGTGAAGAACTTCAACAAGTTCTACAAGAGTAGAAGCAAAGAGAGAAGATCCAAGTCAAGGTCCTACAATGACAAAAGACCTTCTAGTCGAGAGCGAAACTGCTACAATTATGGAAGGCCCGGACACTATTCCAATGAGTGTACGCCCCCCTACAAGAGAAGATAAGATTCTCCCAAGAGAAGAAGTAGAAGAGAAGAATCACCATCTAGAGAAAGAAGGAGTAGAGATGATCGTTATGAACGAAGACCCTCACGGAGAAGCAAGGATTCGTAAAGAAAGGACAAGTCATCAAGGAGCTACACAAAACGAAGACATCAAGCTCATGTTGGTGAATGGGTATCCGGCTCTGACTCCGACAACCACTCCGAGAGAAGCTATCACTCCGACTCCGAATATACTCAAGATGAAGGTGTTGCCGGTCTAGCACTTGTGACAACCAACTCCTACGACATATTTGACTCACCAAATGAAGGAGTTGGAACATGCTTCATGGCTAAAAGCCCAAAGGTATCACACCCCGAGTATGTTGATTTCAATAGTGATGAAGATGACTTGTTAGGTGATGATGATTTACTTGTTGACAACTCTAGTGATGAATACTATGATGAAACATCAATTAATCATGCTAATCAAGATAAAACGAATGACAATGATAAGGAGAAGATTGAGTCTCTAACTAAAGAACTAAACACTCTTAAGTTAGCTCATGAAACTATCTTAGGAGATCATCGAGAACTTTTAAGGACTCATGAGAAATTATGCTTTGAAAAGCTCAACCTTGAGCAAGAGCATGAGTTCTTAAAAGCAATCAATGATGATCTTTGTAAGAAAAGTTCTTCTTACATTGCCAAGCGTTTACTCTTATCCACTTACATGCCTCAAGTCAAGTCTAGTAACAAGAACAAGAAATATTCTTCCTCTAGTAGTAACAATAATCATGCCAAATCCAATATTGTTGCTTCTAGTAGTTCTCTTGATTCCACTAATGATTCTCTTAGCCAAGTTACACTTGAGCCAGAAAATAGCTTATTGAAGGGAATTATAGAGAAAGGTGTTTACAAGAGTGTCAGTGGGAATGACACCTATGGGATCACAAGAATCCCTACTACGGTTGCGGGGCGCGGGGTCGTGAGAAGAGCGGATCAAACAGATAGCACACGGTTCGTTTATACAGGTTCGGGCCACGGGGATGCGTAAAACCCTACTCCTGCTTTGGTGGATTGTATATCTGTGTTCTTGAGCTAGCTATGGGGCGTGAGGAGCTCCAAAAAGCCGAATCCTCCTCCTGGTCGCCTCGGGCCTCCTTTTATAGGAAAGGGGTTGCCACAGTGGCATACAGGAGGTGGAAAGGGAACAGTGATGCGAGGTTATCCCTCACATTACATGACAAGGCGCATTTAATGCGTCCTGCTTAGGTGTCCTTGCTTTATCGGGGACGGGGGAGAGACCTGTATCGTCCGTCGCCGCTCCCTCTCATGTCGACACGTGCCCTGGCCAGCGGCGCCCGCGGTGCCATGTAGGCAGGCAGGCAGCTGAGGTGGCGCAGTGGTGGGTCTCCATGAAGATCTGCATGCCGCCATGTAGGTGCCTGCCCAGCTGGTTGGGTCGGCAGCTGCATGCGAACGGCGGTGGAGGTTTGACTGGCGTGGGCCTGATGGTGGCCCAATGGGTGTTCTTGGCAAGGGCCTTGCTGGGGCCCCGATAAGGGTCTTGCCGTGGCGCCTGCTGTCATCCCCGGCAAGGCTCTTGCCGGGGGCCTTGTGGTCCTCCTTGGCTGGGATCCCGCCAAGGATCATCATCTTCTGAAGGGTGTATCCGATCTTGAATGTCTTCACAAAGATTTGCATGCCACCACGGGGATGTCTCCCGAATCCTTGCCCCATGGGGGCAGTGGACTCAAGGGTGACTCACTTCGTAGGTGTGGGGCGAGCTGCCACGGCAAGGGTCTTGCCGGGTTTGCTAAAACCGCCTCCCAGCAAGGATCTTGACGGGGGGGGGGGGGTCCGTTTCGTCCCCTTTGCTCTTTGTGTTCTTGGTCTCGGCGTTGTTCTGCTTCTCCTGAGCTTCGGCCTTACCTTGGCTCACCTCCCTTGCCTTGCTCAGTGTGGTGGTGCCCCTGTATCAGACTGCCCGTGCACAGTTATAGGGGTACAAAAAGTGTACCCCTCTTTTTGTACACCGACAGGAGCCCCCGGGCCTAGGCCACTCGTAAGCGCAATCGCGTCGTTGGGCTAGGCCCAAAAATGGTGCGTGGGCAGGCGGGGCGGTTTTTACTGCGGTAAGATTCTTCGCGCGCTGCGCTTCCCACAACTCCCTCACGTGGCGTGGCGTGGGGAGGCGTGTGTGACGTGGGTGATATGTGTGGGGCTGAGCTCTGCATGCATGCATCACGTCGTAGTAAAGGGGGCGGTTCGCGCCTTCCCCATAAACGGAGGGAGGCGCGGAGGCGCGACCCATTTACTGAACGGGGCCAAGGCGTGGTCTTCAAGGCATCCACTCCCCACGATCACGGGGTGGGGAGAGGTCGCCTCACCCGTCGCCTCGGTCCTGCACGCCTGCCACGTGGCTCTCATGCGCTTGGGGTGGCGAACGGTGGAGGCGGGAAACTGGGCCGCCGCGGGCTGGGGCGGCGGGTCGGTCCCAGTTCCCTGCGCCTTCCGCGCCTTGATTGGCTGAGCGGGGCGGCCGAGCCCCCACCCCGTTCCTTTATAAGGAGCGGGAGGGGGGATGGTGTCCCGCATTCCTTCAGCTTCTGCTCCCCCCTTCCATCCGCCATGGAGAGAGGGAATCCTGGTCCTTCAACGGTGGTGGCGAGGGTCGCCGCTCGACAACGCGTCCCTCCTCCTCCTGCACCCGCGGTGGCAGAGCCAGCCGCGAGGGGAAGGGGGAGGGGGCGAGGCCGTGGGCGAGGCCGAGGTGCTCGGGGAAGAGGAGGACGGGGCGGCGCGCCGGCCTCGCCTCGCCGGTCTCGCCTCCGCCAGCAGTTCCTCCCCCCATGGAGGGCCACGTTGGGGATGACCCTTGCGAGTTCTTCGTCAGGCTGCGCTGGCCACCTCGCCGTCGCCTTCGTCTCCCGGCCCCATTCGCGCGGGAGATGGAGCTGGATCCGCCAGAGTCGTTGTGGCTGCACATGAGGGGCTGCGGGATCAGTGGCACGCGGGCCCGCGTCGACTTCCCCGCCCCTCACGTGATGTATCTCCGTCCGGGATGGAAGACGTTTGCCCATATCCACCGCTTGACGGAGGGGCTCACTCTCCATTTTAAGCTGATGGAGGGTGGCCTTCTCTCCGTCAAGGTCTTCGGGTGCTTTGGGACCCATGCAAGGTGCTGCGTGGAGAGCTCTTCTGATAGTGAAGACTCCTCCTCGGGCGGGAGTGACGAGGAGGACATCGGCAGCAACGATGAGGGTAGTAGGTGGCAGGATGACGGGTCCGATTAGGTGTCGGGCGCCGCTCCGTGCGGCACCGGCGACCCCATCATCCGCATCGCCGGCTCCCTGAACTTCTCGGGGTCGTATCCTTGGGCGGCTGGCGTTGGGAGGCTGCGGAAGAGGAAGAGGGCAGGCGGCAAGGCCGTCAAGTAGGAGTAAGTGGGTACCGACGCCTTCGACGCGTGCTGACGTCCTGCCGCCTCGTCTTCGAGCTCTGCTTCCGGCGCTGCCATCACCATCCAGCCTTCGGACGGCCACCGAGATGTTCTCTTGGTGTCTTCTGCCACCCGTAGCTCGCCTAGGCGCCCCTTTTGCCCTTTTCGCCTCCTTGACCTGCCTCCTGAGGAGAGGGACAAGAAAGGGATTACGGGCACCTTATCTCTTTTTAGTTTGTAAGCCTTCGGGCCTTAGCTGAATTTAAAACTTGTAATCCCATCATTCATGTTTTTCATTCCCTATGGACTGTACCTGAGTGGAATGTTTTTAATGAAAAAGGGATGCTTGCCGGGTCATTTGTTTGTGGGTAGAACCCACGACAAGGAGTAAATCCTTGATATCCTTAAGATAAACATTTCCTTGCCTGGCAACAGGCCTTGCCGTCTCCCCACTTCGCTCGACCTTTCTCACACCTTTGGCGGAGGCAGGGATGAGGTGGGTTCAGGCTCCTTGTTTCATCCTCTCGCTGCCGCGACTACTACCAAGCCTGGCCCCAGGAACGAGCCCTAGGGCCTAGAGTTAGGGGAGCACGGTAGCTTTAGGAAAAAACGAGGTTTCACATACCTCAGTCCATAAGGGAATGCATGATAAGGGATGAAGAACTTATCTGAAGCTGTAGCCCCCGGCAACTCTGGTTTGCCGTGGGTGAATCTTTGCTCTTGCAGCCCCCGGCAATACTGGCTTGCCGGGGTCTAGATGATGGTCTGTCCCTCTTCTCTTTTTCGTCCTCAAGTGATCCGGCAAGGATTCCTATGAGTCCTGCGAACCAAAGAAGACGAAAGAATGGCAAAGAGATGCACACTCGACCTCTAAGCTAGGGGTTAGTCGCCGCTAAGCACTATCAACCCTAACCAAGGACGAGTCTCGACCTAGCATGCATGCTATAACTTAGGGCGCCAGTGCTTCATTTATTTATGCTCAGGGTCTGCGCCTGGCTTTGTACAAAGGGTTACATGCATCATCGGCAATGCTTGTACAAAAGGTGGCTTGCCGGTGGGCCCGGCAAGCCGCGCCTCACAGGTAAAACTTGCGAAGATGCTCAATGTTCCAGGAGTTACTCATTGGAACGACATCTTCGGTCTCTAGGCGGACTGCACCGGGCCTGGTGACTCGTATTACCCGATAAGGGCCTTCCCACTTTGGCGTCAACTTGTTGGAATTCTTGGCCGATTGAACGCACCGAAGGACAAGGTCGCCTTCCTCAAGGCTTCGGGCATGAACCTTGCGGCTATGGTAGCGGCGCAAGGCTTGCTGGTAGCGCGCTGCTTTCACAGCCGCCCGAAGACGATCTTCCTCAAGGAGCATTGCGTCATCTTGCCGCAGTTGCTCTTGCTCAAGCTCATCATAAGCGAGCACTTGAGGTGACCCGTATATGAGTTCAGTGGGGAGAACTGCTTCTGCCCCGTATACCAGGGCAAAATGTGTCTGGCCGGTGGCTCAATTTGGCGTCGTCCTGATCGATCAAAGAACCGTCGGCAACTCATCAATCCAGCGCCTTCCACTCTTGTGCAGCCTGTCAAAGGTCTTGGTCCTTAAGCCTCGCAGTACTTCAGCATTTGCCCTCTCACCTTGACCACTGCTTCGTGGGTGAGCAACGGAAGCGAAACAAACTTTGCTGCCGAGGTCTTGGATATATTGCATGAAGGTGTGGCTTGTGAACTGTGTGCCGTTGTCGGTGATGACCCTGTTGGGTACACCAAAACGACACACTAGTCCCTTGAAGAACTTGACGGCTGACTGAGCTGTGACCTTCCTCACTGCCTCCATCTCCGGCCACTTTGTGAACTTGTCGATTGCAACGTACAAGTACTCAAAGCCCCCGACAACACGGGGGAAAGGGCCCAGTATGTCGAGCCCCCAGACCGAGAAGGGCCAGGAGAGAGGAATGGTTTGAAGGGCTTGAGCTGGCTTATGAAGCTTCTTTGAATGGAACTGACACGCTTCACACCTGGTGACTAGTGTCGTCGCATCCTGGAGGGCGGTGGGCCAAAAGAAGCCTTGCCGAAATGCCTTGCCGGCAAGGGCCCTTGACCCGATGTGGGATCCACATATGCCTCCGTTTATCTCCGCCAACAGCTCCAGTCCTTCCTCCCGAGGGATACACTTCAATTTCACACCGTTCGGCCTCTTTCTGTACAGGACGTCATCGACGAACTGGTACATGGTAGAGCAACGGGCTACTTTTTCCGCTTCTTCCCGCTCTTCAGGAAGTTCCCCTGTTTGGAGGAATCGAACGGTATGCTGTGCCCACGCTGGAGCTTGAGGCTCGACGGCGAGGACTAAAGGCATTTCCTTTGCTATAGGAGCGGCTGTCTCGACGGCAAGAGCTTGACGCTCTGCCGGAGCTAGCCGTCCCGTGGCGGGCTTAGTGTCCCCGGCAACATCCTTGCCGGCGGCTCCGGGGAGCTCGGCAGGAAGTACTTGCCGGGTCCTGATTTCCTCCTCTTGTTCTGCTCTGTTGATGGATCAACGGATGGCTGAGTTAGCTGGAGCACAAAGGTACTTGGTTCCACAGGTAGCTTGAGGGCAGCGTGTTTTGACAGGTAATCGGCGATATCGTTCTCCGCTCGGGGAACGTATTCAGCCTGTATATCGTTGAAACGCTCTTCCAGCTTTCTCACTTCATCGATGTAGGCCTTCATCAACGGGCTCTGGTAGTCCTTGTTGACTTGCTTGACGACGAGCTGCGAGTCCCCCTGACGATGAGCTTCTTGATTCCGAGGTCCGCCGCGATCCTAAGACCGGCAAGCAGCCCTTCGTACTCTGCCATATTGTTTGTTGACACCTCCCTGGGGAAGTGCATCTGGATCACGTACTTGAGGTGCTCTCCGGTGGGCGCGACAAGCAGTACGCCAGCCCCGGCGCCGTGTAAGGAGAAAGCTCCATCAAAGTACATGATCCAACTGCAACTTGCCTCCTTGCCGGGGAGAGCAGTCTCTTGGGCTTCTTCGTTAGGCATTGCGGTCCATTCTGCAATGAACCCTGCCAGGACTCGGCTCTGAATCGTTGAAGTACTTTCAAACTTGAGGCCAAAGCTGGACAGCTCCAGTGCCCATTCCACAATTCTTCCCGTTACATCTGGATTGTGCAATATCTGTTGCAGAGGGAGGCGAGTGATGACAGTGATCTCGTGTGCCTGGAAGTAGTGACGCAGCTTCCTCGAGGCCATAAGAAGGCCGAAGAGCAGTTTCTGCACGCCGGAGTAGCTTGATCTAGCTCCCTGCAGGAGGGAACTAACAAAGTAGACCGGGTGCTGCACCATTTTCTTCTTCGGCGGCACTTCAACTGGCTGTGTCGTCTCTGCATTGGTGGTGTCGGGCTCTGTCACTGCCATTACCTCGTCGTCAACCTCTCTCTGCGCCACTAGTGCGGCGCTGACCACCTGGTTCGTTGCCGCCAGGTATAGCATCAACGGCTCCTGTGGCCTAGGCGCAACTAGTATTGGCGCGGAGGAGAGGTACTTCTTCAAATCTTGCAATGCTGCTTCGGCTTCTGGCGTCCACTCCATCGGGCCCGCCTTTTTCAAGATCTTGAAAAAGCGAAGGGCGCGCTCGGCAGACTTGGAAATGAATCTGCCCATGGCGGCGATGCAACCAGCAAGCCGACGCACATCCTTGATTCGCTTGGGTGCTTCAATCTGCTCTATAGCTTTGATCTTGTCCGGATTGGCCTCTATCCCACGCTGTGACACAAAGAACCCGAGAAGCTTGCCGGACTGGATGCCAAAGACGCACTTCTCAGGGTTCAGCTTGAGATTGATCTTGCGCAGGTTTGCAAATGTTTCTTGCAAATCCGGTATGAGGGTTGCCCTGTCCTTGGTTTTGACCACTTTGTCATCCATATAAGCTTCCATATTTCTATGGAGCTGGGGTTCAAAACCAATCTGGACCGCCCTTGCAAACATCGAACCAACACTCTTCAACCCGAAAGGCATCCGCATGAAACAATACGTACCACATGGGGTGATGAATGCTGTTTTCTCTTCGTCTTCTCTCGTCATGAAGATCTGGTGGTAGCCGGAGTAGGCATCGAGGAATGACAACAGATCACACCCAGCTGTGGAGTCAACAATCTGGTCGATGCGCGGCAACGGGAAGGGGTCCTTAGGACAAGCCTTATTGATATCTGTGTAATCAATACACAGCCTCCACTTCCCATTAGCCTTGCGCACTACAACCGGATTGGCCAACCACATTGGATGGAGCACTCCTCTTACCAAACCCGCTGCTTCCAGTTTCCGGATCTCCTCTGTGATGAACTCTTGTCATTCCAAAGCTTGCTTTCTGACCTTCTGCTTGACGGGCCGCGCATGAGGACAGACAACCAGGTGGTGCTCAATCACGTCCCTGGGAACGCCGGGGATGTCGGAAGCTTGCCGTGTAAACACATCAACATTCGCCCGCAGGAAGGTGACGAGCGCGTCTTCCTATTTGTCGTCAAGGGTGGAGCTTATGGTGAAAGCCCCTCCCGTGCCGTCCTCATTGACAGAAACCTTCTTGGTTCCCGGCGGTATGGCCCTGGGCTTCTTGTTTCCGCCGGTGGAGCTCTCTGGCACGTCCTCGACGGGAGCGCTACACTCCGAAGAGGTGCGCTTGCCGGAGTGGGTGTCCGAGGTCTCACCGGTCTTCTTCTTCTTCTTCCCTCCCGGGGTCCCAGCGGCAGGAGCAAGTGCCCTAGTGGCGGCAACTGCTGCAACTGCTTGCTGGTATAGTTGGTCAGCGCAAATCATCACATCTTTCTTATCGGAGGGGATGGTGATGATCGTCATAGGTCCTGGCATCTTCAGGGTGTTGTAGGCGTAGTGTGACGCCACCATGAACTTGGCCAGCGCTGGGCGGCCAAGGATCCCGTTGTAGGGCAAGGGGATCTTGGCAACATCAAACACGATCCTCTCCATCCTGTAGTTCAGATCGCTTCCAAAAGTCACGGGAAGCGTGACCTTTCCCTTAGGTTGGCTTCTTCCCAGGTTGACCCCCTGAAACGTGCCCGTCTCCTTGAGGTCTCCATCAGGAATCTGCAGTTTCTCGATCACGGCAGGCGAGATCAAGTTCAGACCGGCCCCGCCATCGACTAGCATCTTTGTCACCTTGAGGTTGCGTATTGTTGGTGAAACCAACAATGGCAAGCACCCGACCGCAGTAGTGCGATCAGGGTGATCCTCAGTGTCAAAAATGATAGGTGTGCTGGACCACTTCAGCGGCCTTTGGGCATCAAACGACGGCTCTGCCGCTGTAATCTCTCGCGCCCACTGTTTAAGCCGGCGGTGAGAAGTATGCAGCGAGGCGCCGCCGTCGATGCACATGGCCTCTGTAGCTTTCTAGAACTCTTGGTTGCCGGATTCGTCGTCCTCTTCATGATCGTCGTCTTCTGGCTTTTTGTCACGGCCCCGGGCGGGCCTCTCCTATTGTTTATCCTTGCCGCGACGGCCCGCCTGGCTGTCACGCTTCTTGCTAGACCCCTCAGCACCGTCTTGGCCCTTCTCCTTGTCCCGCCTCTCATATTCAGCCCTCTGCTTCTCAGCGAGGAGCTCAACCTGTCGGCTGTCTTGGAGAGCATGGCCTTTGGTGCGATGGATCTTGCAGTATCGCTTGTCGGAGTTTCCTGGCTTCTCGGCAACCGCCAAGGCCCGGCAGGCGACACATCCGACAATTTCCTTGCCGGGGTCACCTGCCTTGGTTTTCTTGGTGGAGCCGGTGTCACCAGATCCCTCGACGGCAAGCATGGCTTTACCTTTGCGCTTCCTATTGCGGCGCCGGCCCTTCTTCGCCGGGGCGGCAGTATCTTCATCTGAGGAGTCGGTTTCCACGCCGGCATCTTTGCCGGGGTACTTCCTTCCCTCTTCATCCCGGGCACATTTGTCAGCAAGAACATAGAGTTCTGCTACATCTTTCACCTTGTTCATTGCCAGCTCTTCGCGCATCTTGAGGTTACGCACGTTCTGATGGAACACGCTGATGATGGCGGCAGGGTGAACATCAGGGATATTGTACTGTATCCGGCTGAACCTCTGTATATACTTGCGGAGACTCTCGCCTCCCTTCTGGGGAATGACGTGCAGGTCGCTCGCTTGGCCATGGGCTTGGTGGCCTCCAGTAAAGGCGCCCACAAACTCATGGCACAAATCCGACCAGGAGGAAATATAGTCTACCGGCAAGTGCATCAACCATGACATGGCGTTGGGTTTAAGAGCCAACAGAAAGTAATTCGCAAGCACCTTATCGTCGCGGGCTCCGGCAGCTTGCATCGCAATGGTGTAGATGCTGAGGAACTCGGACGGGTGGGTCTTGCCGCTATACTTTTCGCCCACGTCAGGTTTGAAGGTGCGGTGAGTGGGCCACTGGAACTGCCGCAGCTCACGAGTAAAAGCCGGACAGCCTACCTCATAAGGTAGGCCTCCAGGGCTCTCCGGTGCCGGGTGGTTCACAGCAGGCCCTGCTCGCCTGTCTGACTGGTGGCGCGCTCCGTGCCGGCGCTCGATAGTGGTTCGAGCGTCTTCATGTTCTCGTTCCCAAAGGACTTGGCGCTGGTCACAGTGGGTCCACGGGTCGGACGACGCTATGGAGATTTCGTCGCCCGTAACGTCGTGACGGGCTGGCGTTCGCGGTACCGGGCGAGGAGGAGGCGAGTGCACCGTGGTCGCGGCACCGCCGGCTTTCCTGCCACCGGTGCGTGGGACTCCGTCGGAGCGTCGACCCGGGGGCTCCACCGGACTCGGTTCGTCTTTGTTGGCCACCGCAACCAGGCTTCGGATAGTGGCTCTCCATTCATTGAGTTTCCCCGTAGTGGGAGGAAAATCGAGGAGCAACTGCGCGCGCCAGGGCTTCTGCTGGCGTTGGTGGCAGCGAAACCTGCACGGATCGCAACGCGCTTCGACTTCTGACCATGTCAGAAGGAGCTCTATCACGACCCCGCGGTCGCATGTCATCTTCACCAGCGCCTCGGCGAGCGGGCAGGTCTTCTACCTCCCGGGAGTGGCACTCGGGGCTCTTCCTGCGGCGACGCCCGGGGTCTTCAGCGTGATTACGCCGTTCGTCGCGCGCCACTTGAGAGGAGCGCGCCGTCGGTGCCGGCGTGGGAGTCTTGGAGGCCCTCGCATCGCCTTCGGGCGGGGTGCAGCGATCTTGGAAGGCCCCGCGCCACCCGCGGAGGGCCTAGCTCTATCTTTGGATTTGGCGGTGTGCGGCCCGTTACCAGGCGCACGAACATTGCCGCCTCCCAAACTCCGGCTGCTGGGACGGTGTTGGTGTTCGCGAACGGTGCCCCGGGTCCTTTCTGCGACCGGTCCACTGCTCGCCCGTGTCGGGACGGGATGTCCGGCTTCCGATGGGCCAACCGCCACCGTCGTCTTCTTCTTGGGCGCCATGACGATGAAGAAGCATCGAACTAACTGCTAAAGCCGATTCTCACAACTGCGCCCCCTACCTAGCGCGCCAAAGATGTCGGTGGGAACGACACCTATGGGATCACAAGAATCCCTACTACGGTTGCGGGGCGCGGGGTCGTGAGAAGAGCGGATCAAACAGATAGCACACGGTACGTTTATCCAGGTTCGGGCCGTGCGGATGCGTAAAACCCTACTCCTACTTTGGTGGATTGTATATCTGTGTTCTTGAGCTAGCTATGGGGCGTGAGGAGCTCCAAAAAGCCGAATCCTCCTCCTGGTCGCCTCGGGCCTCCTTTTATAGGAAAGGGGTTGCCACAGTGGCACACAGGAGGTGGAAAGGGAACAGTGATGCGAGGTTATCCCTCACATTACATGACAAGGCGCATTTAATGCGTCCTGCTTAGGTGTCCTTGCTTTATCGGGGACGGGGGAGAGACCTGTCTCGTCCGTCGCCGCTCCCTCTCGTGTCGACACGTGCCCTGGCCAGCGGCGCCCGCGGTGCCATGTAGGCAGGCAGGCAGCTGAGGTGGCGCAGTGGTGGGTCTCCATGAAGATCCGCATGCCGCCATGTAGGTGCCTGCCCAGCTGGTTGGGTCGGCAGCTGCATGCGAACGGCGGTGGAGGTTTGACTGGCGTGGGCCTGATGGTGGCCCAACAGGTGTTCTTAGCAAGGGCCTTGCCGGGGCCCCGGCAAGGGTCTTGCCGTGGCGCCTGCTGTCATCCCCGGCAAGGCTCTTGCCGGGGGCCTTGTGGTCCTCCTTGGCTGGGATCCCGCCAAGGATCATCATCTTCTGAAGGGTGTATCTGATCTTGAATGTCTTCACAAAGATCTGCATGCCACCACGGGGATGTCTCTCGAATCCTTGCCCCATGGGGGGCAGTGGACTCAAGGGTGACTCAATCCGTAGGTGTGGGGCGAGCTGCCACGGCAAGGGGCTTGCCGAGTTTGCTAAAACCGCCTCCCTGCAAGGATCTTGCCGGGGGGGTCCGTTTCATCCCCTTTGCTCTTTGTGGTCTTGGTCTCGGCGTCGTTCTGCTTCTCCTGAGCTTCAGCCTTACCTTGGCTCAGCTTCCTTGCCTTGCTCAGTGTGGTGGTGCCCGTGGCTCAGACTGCCCGTGCACAGTTATAGGGGTACAAAAAGTGTACCCCTCTTTTTGTACACCGACAAAGAGCCTTGCCAGAAGTAAGCAATTCGAGGAAATTGTACGCAAGCAAGGAAGGCACTGGAAGAATCAAGGTGTTGGTTTTGAACGAAAGTTCAATGCCAATGGAGTTGAGTGGGAAGAAGATCAATACCCCAAGACGAAGTTTGTTCCTCAACAAGAGAAGTATGATCCTACGTCTCTCAAAGGGACACAAGCTCAAGATGATCTTCCACCACAAGACCACAAGCAAAAAGGCAAGGACAAGCTTCAAGAGGAAATTGATGCATTTTAAGAAGCTCCTAAGGCCTTGGTCAAGTGGGTTCCCAAGACTACTTCGAGTTCCACTTCATCAAGTACAACTACAACACCGAGGATTCCCATCAAGATGGTGTGGATCCCGAAGAAGAAGAACTAGAGAGTTCTTGATGGTGACTCCGCCAACATACTTCACTCTTATCATCTTGGCAAGAACAAGTGCAATCAACTTCCACATCTTGCACTAGTTCAAGGAGTCACAAACCCTCTTGTTGGTAAGACAAGGGACAAGGTAACCTAAAAGCTTTCATAGACATCATCTTGTGTGTGCATCACTTTATGTCTATGGATATCCTTGTTTGTTCCTTGTGGGACTAACCCGTGTAGGTATTGAAAGTGCAACTCACTCCAATGGATAGCTCCAAATGATCTACATCAACATTGAGCATCCACATCTTCAACATCTACATGAAGTCATCATCGACAAAACCCAAGGTTAGTTCATCCCTCTTAGGGGGGATCTCACATCTAGGGGGAGCTTTACTCTAAGAATTGAGCTAAAGCAACTCTAATGGTGTGAACACAACAATGCTTTATGTAAAAGTGGTAATCCCACTTGTGCTTAAATGATGAGTATGACCTATGATCAAATGTTCTCATTTGAATCCTAAGTCAATATACTCATATATAGATGACCTAGTCATCGCCAATTGTTTGATAGATGCTAGAATTGGTTGTGCATGCTTTGCCACATATTTCAATTGCCATTTTATTGTGTGAGCATGTTGATTGCATATTTTACTTGTTCGGGGACATCCACTTGTTGTTTTGATTGATTGGTTTTATTTTCTTTTGCCAAGTGGATGGACAAGAATGCCTAAGAACCCTCTCTAGCTATTTATGCTTTTCTCGTCTCAAACTCTATTCATGCTACATCACAAAATTTGACCAAGTCAGATTCGAACCACTCTGTGTGAGGAGCACTCGGAGTCCCCGATTCGTCATAGACTTAAACTTCCAAAACTTCTTTGTGCTTTTCGGTCTGACCGAATCCTCCATTTCAGTCATACCGAGATCACTAAGTCGATCTAGGTTTTCAATATCGATGCAACCGATTTGAACCTTTCGGTCACACCGAGTTTCAGTAACTGCTTGCAGTTATGAATCTCGGTGCCACCGAGTTGTTCCACTCGATCACACTGACAGGGTCGGGCTATATATACTCACGGGCAAAATTTTGGAAATTTCTCCGAAACCCCTTCGCCCGCGCATAGCTCGCTCTGCCTCCAGGGTCTCCGGATCGTCCTCCTCGTCGCCAGCCGCCTCCTATCACTGGTCTCCGCCGCTGTCAACAGAATTCTACCCCGTCGTTGCCGCCGTAGCGAGTTCATCGCCGAACTAGGGTATGGACTCGATCACAGTGCTATCCCCGTCTGATTCCTAGCACATTGTGTTCATTATGATTCTTACCACGATTGAAACGCTTCTATCCAGTCAAAACACTCCGTAGATTAGAGTTGAATTGAAAATTTAGGGTTAGGTTTCCGCCGAAACCATCTCGGACCCGCCGAGTTGTGGAACTCGGTACCACCGATTCGGCTCAGGCCATTGCACATATAATTTTCGGTCTGACCGAGAATTGCAAATCGGTGTGACCGAGTTCAGGACTTTGTGAAACCCTAGCAGTCTCGGTGCCACCGAACTGTGACTCGGTCTGACTTAGTTCACTAGTTTAGGTTCCAACAGCTGCTTCGGTATCACCGAGTTTACAAATCGGTTGATCTGAAATGCTTTCTGTGGAAAACTAAAACTAAGCTTTTGACTCATTCTTTTGCAAAAACCTCTACATTTTGTGATGCTCATCCACTCTATCTCATCTATATCTATTCACAGGGTCTGCTGTCAGTGTTTGCAATATGTCTGATCAGAGTGACAGCCAGAACAAGTCAGAGGAGCAGGTTCACCTGAGTGAGGGCACTAGTCCCTCTAGCAGTTCAGATGATGGTAGCAGGAGCACTCCCAGCAACTTGCCCAAAGCTGCCACCAGAACAAGGAAGAATAAAACTTTAGAGTCTGAGGATGAAGACTATGTGGCCACTGAGGATGATGCCACATCAAAGAAGAAAGTGCTTAAGAAGGAATATGGCACAACTGCTTCAACCAAGCCAGGTCTGAAGACCAAGTGGTCAGCAGGGAGACAGCCAATGTCTAAAGCCAGAGCCTCCTCTCAAGCATCTTTGGAATCTCAACACAAAGAGGCTGCTGCAGAAGGGAAGAAGAGGAAGGAGAGGATCAAAAAGACCACTGCTAGAGTGCTTTGGAGATCCTCAATCATGAGAGATTCTGAAGAGGAAGAGGAAGAAGAGGTTGCTGCACCAGCACCTAAGGCCCAGAAGCTGATGGGTGATGCTAAGTCAGGGGCTGCAACATCAAAGCCCAAAGAAGCACCCAAAGCTGCCTCCAAGCCCAAGAGTGCACCTAAGAGGAATACCAGGAGTATACCAGCCACTGAGAAGAACAAGGCCCCAGTGCCTGAAGTTGCTGCTGATGAAGATGATGAAGGACAAGTCCTGAGAAAGCTCAAACCTAAGATTCTAGACCACAATGATGCTCATCCTATGGATGAGAACATGATGATCAGGAGAGACTCAGGGTTAAGGCTATGGAGAGAGACAGATCCATATGCTACCAGGAGAAGGACTGCTGTTGATTACAGGTTCCACACAAAGGAACATCAAGATTTCTATGAGACAGTGCTGCTGGACAAGAAGCCTATAGTGTGTGAAATGAGGTGGGTCGACTGGAAGTATATCAAGGAAAATGAGGAACACTATCCTGGTGTGTTTGACAGCTTCAGTGCTTGTGGAGTTGCAGACTTTGTTGGGCAGAAGCTCACAAAGTGGAATGAGGAGCTCATAATGCAATTCTACTCCACAGCACACTTCTATCCAGATGGCAGGATAGTATGGATGTCTGAAGGTACAAGGTACCACTCAACTATTGAGGAATGGGCAAATCTGATCAATGCTCCTAAGGAAGAATAAGATGACTTGGATGCCAAGAAGAAGATGGATCACAACTCTATGGAAAACGTGTACAAGGAGATTCCTAAAGATGATCTTGAGACTCACCAGTTTGGGTCAGTAAAACACTTGCTGTCAGGGCTGCCTACAATCAATTGGATCCTTAGGCACACTCTCTTGCCCAAGTCTGGTGATCACAGAATGATCAGAGGCCATGAAATTAACTTGCTACATATATTTGATGTGCCACAGAAGTTCAAGGTCATGAGCCTCATAGTTGAGACTATCAAGAAGACTGCATCTAACCAGAAAAGAAGTTGTGGATATGCCCCACAGATCCAGGAGTTGATAAACTCAAAGATGGGCATAGGCACATACTTGTTGGATAAGGAACACTTGCCTATCTATCCTGACTTTGAGGACAATCAAGTTGTGATGAATGAGAATGAACCATCATCAGTACAAGCTCAAGGGAAGAAGGAGAAAGCAAAGAAAGAGAAGGCTGCCAAGATGCCAACTCAAGAGGAGGCATCTGAGTACTTTTTGAAAAGCAAGCAGGACCAGCTTGGTTATTTGATAGCATCAACTCTGAGGATTGAGAAGGGGTTGGCCACCCTAACTCAAAACCAGGAGAGCCTGGAAAGAATCGTGGAACAAAAATTCTATGATTTAGATGTCAAACTAACTGAGATTCAGTCTGTTGCGGAGC
This sequence comes from Triticum urartu, assembly GCF_056163025.1. NCBI lineage: Eukaryota > Viridiplantae > Streptophyta > Magnoliopsida > Poales > Poaceae > Triticum > Triticum urartu. The sequence goes on along the minus strand of NC_141877.1, from coordinate 427,143,035 downwards.
AGCTACAGGATGACATGCAAGAGAGGAAGGGCAAGAAAACCACTGATGCATTTGCCAGAGTGCCTCGAGCTCAGAGATCTGCTACAGTGCCTGTTCCAGACACTAGAGTCACTTCATCTGCACCAGCTACAGCTCCAGTGCAACCAGCTCCAGCACCTACTCCATCAGCTCCATCTACTTCAACTGAAGCCTTCGTCCTTGGTGTTCTCCGGACACCACCACCTGAAGACCAAGCCTGAGAGACGTTTTAGTGCTATGCATTTTCTATGAACTTTTTGGTAACTTGTTGCCAAAGGGGGAGAAAAATGTATAGATCATAGGCTTCGAGAGAGAGCGTTGCTTTTTATTATCTCTTGCTTTGGTGGTTGAACTTTGTTTGTCTTTTGATTGCTTGAGACACTATGCTATTATCTGTGAGACATTGATGATCCTGTGGTTGATCATAAGCTACACTTATGCTTGTTAGATGATATTATCTTACTTATCCTTATATGATCATTCACTTTGCTTGGTGATGAGTGCATGTATTTAATTCTTATCATTCTGAGCACTCCACCAAGATGTATGTGACATGGAAGAGTAACCCATGATCCTAACTCATTGTGCATTTGCAGTCCAAAGCAAATCTTAAGATATGCACAAATTTAGGGGGAGCTCTTGCTTTTCACATACTTCTCAAAGCGACAATTTCTTTCACTCTTATTATCATTTGTCGAAGCTTTGATCTATATGTTGTCATCAATTACCAAAAAGGGGGAGATTGAAAGTGCAACTATCCCTGGGTGGTTTTGGTAATTCCTAACAACATATAGCTCATTGAGCTAACATTATTCCAACATTAATATTTCAGGAAAAACTCAATGAATGGCATGGCATGGATGAGGAAAGTGGATCCCTCAAAATTCTAAGGACAAAAAGTTTGGCTCAAGCTTCAAGATCAAGACTCTACATTTTATATTTTAGTGATCCAAGATCACATTGAGTCTATAGGAAAAGCCAATACTATCAAGGAGGGGTGAGGTGTTGCTTAATGGCTTGCTTGCTCAAAGTGCTTAGTGATATGCTCCAAAATCCTCAACTACTCTCCCACATCCACATATGACCTAAACCAAAAGTCAAACTCGGCCCCACCGATTCTTTCTATCCGGCGCCACCGAGTTTCAAATGTCATAGCCACTGCCACAAACCCTAGGCAAATCGGTCTCACCAATAGGGATCTCGGTCTCACCGAGATGGGATTGTAATCTCTCTGTTTCCCTTCATAACATTTCAGTCTTACCGAGATGAGCGATCGGTCCCACCGAGATGCAATGTAAACTCTCTGTTTCCCTTTTGTAACATTTCGGTCTCACCGAGATGAGCGAATCGGTCCCACCGAGTTTACCTGACCAACTCTCTGGTTAGCTTATTACCAAAATCGGTCCCACCGAGTTTGTGTAATCGGTCACACCGAGATTATGTTATGCCCTAACCCTAACCATATCGGTCCTACCGAGTTGCATCTCAGTCCCACCGAAAATCCTAACAGTCACTAGGTTTGCTGAATCGGTCCGACCGAGTTTAACCATTCGGTCCCACCAACTTGGCAAATTGTGTGTAATGGTTAGATTCTGTGTGGAGGGTATATATACCCCTCCACCCACTCTTCATTCGTGGAGAGAGCCATTAGAACATACCTACACTTCCAATACACATTTTCTGAGAGAGAACCACCTACACTTGTGTTGAGGTCAAGATATTCCATTCCAACCATATGAATCTTGATCTCTAGCCTTCCCAAGTTGCTTTCCACTCAAATCTTCTTTCCACCAAATCAAGATCCTGTGAGAGAGAGAGTTGAGTGTTGGGGAGACTATCATTTGAAGCACAAGAGCAAGGAGTTCATCATCAACACACCATTTGTTACTTCTTGGAGAGTGGTGTCTCCTAGATTGGCTAGGTGTCACTTGGGAGCCTCCGACAAGATTGTGGAGTTGAACCAAGGAGTTTGTAAGGGCAAGGAGATCACCTACTTCGTGAAGATCTACCGCTAGTGAGGCAAGTCCTTCGTGGGCGACGGCCGTGATGGAATAGACAAGGTTGCTTCTTCGTGGACCCTTCGTGGGTGGAGCCCTCCGTGGACTCATGCAACCGTTACCCTCCGTGGGTTGAAGTCTCCATCAACATCGATGTACGATAGCACCACCTATCGGAACCACGACAAAAACATTCGTGTCTCTAATTGCATTTGAATCCTCCAAACCCTTCCTTTACATTCTTGCAAGTTGCATGATTTACTTTCCGCTGCTCATATACTCTTTTGCATGCTTGCTTGAATTGTGTGGAGATTGCTTGACTTGTGCTAAGATAGCTAAAATCTGCCAAGAACTAAAATTGGGAAAAGGCTAGATTTTTATTTGGTCAAGTAGTCTAATCACCCCCCCTCTAGACATACTTTCGATCCTACAGCCGTGCCGAGCCCCTTCGCGCGGCTCTCCCGAGGGGAGGCGTTGCGATGAGGCCAGACACCGAGCCCGGAGGCTCCCCGAGGTTGATACGGCCGTGAGGCCGCCCTCAGTTGTTTATCACCAGGACGGACCATGGCGCTTCCGCACTTGCCCGGGCATAGCCGCTCCTCGACAGTGTCGACTGCCAGCGCGGAGTATGGTGCTTCCACTGGTACGTGGGAGGGGACTCCCTACTGCGGAGAGCCCCCGGGGCGTGTACAACCCCGCCTTGACACGTGGCTTGCACGGCAGGGCTAGACGAGGTGTGTCTGGGCACTCGTGAGCCAGTGCGGGACTCACGAGGCCCTACCTCAAGGCGGGTTGCGGCTGGTCTTGATTCTTGTTCGCTGTGGCGGTCCTGTGAGGTGGATAGACAACCTGCGCCGAACGAATCTCCTGAGGTTATCGCGTGAGAAAGCCAAGCACCAACGGCCCTAGGAGGCGACGTGAACGGGGCTGGCCCACCAGACAGAGCTCGGCCGTTGGATTTATCGACGATGCAGGGACGGGCCCGAGCACAGACGCCGTGCCTAACCCTCTCATGTGAAGGGTCCTGAAGAAAGATGACAGGCGCGCGACTCCCGTGATGGGCAACAATCAAGAAGGCGATAGTCATAGTAGATTAAGCATGAAAGGCAACCTAGCTCAGGTAAATGCATGAATGATACATGCCACTGGGTCAGGCCCGAGCGGCTTGGGGATGATGCAGCCCGAGGGACGCCCCCAGCAAGGTAAGCTAAAGACATAAACAAGAAAGGATACATGCCACAGGGACGGACCCACACGGGCTGGGAATGATGCATCCCTGGGGGCACTCCCAGCTAAACAAACTTGGAAGGTGTCACCTGGTTCCATTGATGAAGGGGTGTTGAGGCAGTTGAAGGTACACGGCGAAGGGGTTGCCCCTCACGAGCCACCGGGTCCCTGAGCCTTGGGAGGCTCTGGGAGTCCAGGCGGTTCCTTGAGGACCGTCGCCATCTCCGCCAGGACTGCGTGGTGCCTAGCCTCCTGACCCGCCATGACGCTCCGCAGGTTGCGCTGGAAGGCAGCAGCCACGCTCGGCAGGCCGAACAACATACAAACGTAGCAGTGAGGTGGACCTTCGCAGCACCCGACACATGAAGGCCAGAAGCGCTCCTGAGACGCGGCTCGGTTGAGCCCTGGGATGTCGATGCAGACGTGTAGCTCACGACCCTCACCAGGGTGGGGAGCAACGCTAGGTGGGCGGTGGTCGCCGCATATTGCTCTTTCTTCCTGAAGCTCCTGAGATACCTTGGTGATGAACTCCTGGGCAGCAGGCGCTCCTTGCCCAGCGTCCTCCTGAGGGAGACGTGCCGCGAAGCATGCCTCCAAGTGTTGCCCGAGCACCACCCTCGTGACGTTGGCAAGGTCCGAGGCTCTCCAGAAGAGAGCCTCCGAGCCCTGCCCGAGAAAGGCGCCAGGCGCGCTTTCCTATGCAATGGAAGGAGGCGCCCCAGGTGCGGGCGCTGATCCTGATGAGGTGCCACTTGCGGCGCTGCCCCCCTGAGGTCTGGCACGGAGTAGCTGCTTCTTCTCCTTGGGGATGACCTCGGGAGGGTACCGAGCTGCATTGTTGCATGGGTCTTCGATTGACGCTGCTTGGAAGGCGCGCTCGAGGGAGCACACCGCATCTCTTTCTTCGCAGGGGACTGTGATGATCCCGCCGCTTCCTGGCATCTTGAGGACGTTGTAGCCGTGGTGCATCACGTCCATGAACTTGGCCAGGGCCGGATACCCGACGATGGCATTGTATGGCAGACGAATGTGGGCGACATCGAAGTCGATGAGCTCGGTGCGGTAGTTGTCGCGCTGTCCGAAGGTGACGAGAAGGCGGACCTACCCGATCGGGGTGGTGGAGCCGTCGGTCACTCCTGAGAAAGGCTTGGTGGGCTGAAGCTGATCATACGGTACTTGGAGGTTGTCGAACATGTCGACGGACAGGACGCTGAGCCCTGTGCCGCCATCGATGAGAGTCTTGGTAACTTGCAGTTGCTAGTGACTGGTGAACAGAGCATCGGGAGGGCGCCAGCGGTAGCCGTGCACTTGAGCTGATCTGCTGAGATAAACGTGATGGCGCACTTGGACCATCTGAGCGGGCGCGTGGCCTCGAGCCTGGGGAGGACCGCACTCACTTCACGAGCAAACTGTTTGAAGATATGCTGTGAGCCTGGGGCTTGAGCTCCGCCCAAGATACAGGCTGTCGGTGTCAAAACCGGCGGATCTCGGGTAGGGGGTCCCGAACTGTGCGCCTAGGCCGGATGGTAACAGGAGGCAGGGAACACGATGTTTTACCCAGGTTCAGGCCCTCTTGATGGAGGTAAAACCCTACGTCCTGCTTGATTAATATTGATGATATGAGTAGTACAAGAGTAGATCTACCACGAGATCAAGGAGGCTATACCCTAGAAGCTACCCTATGGTATGATTGTTGTATATGGAGTTGATTGCCTACGGACTACAACCCTCCGGTTTATATAGACACCGGATAGGGTTAGAGTTACATAGAGTCGGTTACAATGGTAGGAGATCTTGAATATCCGCATCGCCAAGCTTGCCTTCCACGCCAAGGAAAGTCCCATCCGGACACGAGACGAAGTCTTCAATCTTGTATCTTCATAGTCCTGGAGTCCGGCTGAAGGTATAGTCCGGCTACCCGAACACCCCCTAATCCAGGACTCCCTCAGTAGCCCCTGAACCAGGCTTCAATGATGACGAGTCCGGCGCACAAATTGTCTTCGACATTGCAAGGCGGGTTCCTCCTCCAAGTCCTTCATAGAAGATTGTAAACACCAAGAGTAGTGTCCGGCTCTGCAAAATAAGCTTCCACATATTGCCATAGAGAGAATAATATTAACACAAATCAAATCTGCTGACGTATTCCGCAGTGCGTCATCACACTATAGCCAAGTCCTTCACTCGAATCGTTTTCACTTTTCCACCTCAGCGTGTTTTGCGAGGCGGGTTCCTTGGCACATCTTGTCAAAGCAGAGATCGTGTACCCCCTTTTACGGGATTCTCATCAATACGGACGTGGGTAACCCAACCGCGCCACTTATCACGACGCTTGGGAGGCAAGCGAGTTTTACTAGGCTGATGGGGACGCACAACCGCATCCGCCCATATAAGGGGATAAGGATCCACCTTTTTACCTATGCCTTCTTCCTCCTTTGCCTATCCATCTCCTGCGCACTCGAGCTCCAGCGCCCAAGCCCGCACTTCCCACCTCAACCTTCTCCAGCAATGTCTGGAGCGGGAGGCAAGTGGATGGTCTCCTCCGCTACGGAGGGCCAAGTCAAGAAGTTAAGGAAGGCCGGATACCTGTCTAAGGACATCGCGCACCGGCTTCCCGAAAAGGGGCAGCTTCTCCCCACCCCAAGGCCCCATGAGAGGGTAGTATTTCATCCCCACTTCCTCCGCGGACTGGGTTTTCCACTCCACCCATTTGTCCGGGGGCTCATGTTCTACTACGGCCTGGATTTCCATGATTTGGCCTCGAACTTCATCCTCAACATCTCGGCGTTTATCGTCGTGTGCGAGGCTTTCCTCCGCGTCCGCCCTCATTTCGGCCTCTGGCTCAAGACCTTCAACATCAAGCCCAAGGTGGTGCGCGGCAGCCAGGCGGAGTGCGGAGGCACCATGGCGGGCAAGATGGCCAACGTCCTATGGTTCGAGGGCTCTTTTGTGGAGACCCTAAAGGGGTGGCAATCCGAGTGGTTTTACATCACCGAGCCACGTGATCCGAACTGGATCGCAGCCCTCGAGTTCCGATCCGGACCCCCCACGCGGCTTATGTCCTGGAAAGAGACGGGCCTGTCGTGGGGTGACGAAAAAGAGGTGACCGGATTGCAAACATGCATCCAGTCCCTGGTGAACAAGCCAATCCGGCTTGTTAATGTAATCCAGGTTATGCTCGTCCGCCGGATCCTCCCGTGCCAACAACGGGATTTTAATCTGTGGGAGTTCGACCTGGCGCAGCACCAAACCCTTAGCATGCTCTTCGACACGACGTACGAAGATGCCTGGATGGTGCTAGTCAAGGGCTCCGAGGCTCCCGCATCCGCTTCCGAGGACCGCGGATACAGCTCGCAGCGTCACGCTAGCGAGGTAAGCTATCTTCACCTTTTACAGGATGTTAAGCTTTTTTCATAGTTTGACTCTATGCGGGATCTAAACTCCCTTACCTTTGACAGGCTTGGCGAGCGATATCCGGACCGATTAACTGTCCGGCTCCGCTGCCCGAAGACCCAGCCCTAGCTCTACTAGTGAAGCTGCTGGTTCCGGCGCCTTATGTGGTGCCGGAGAAGAAGGCCAAGAAGAAGAAGACCACGGGGACTCGAAAGAGTGCCCGTAACGTGGTGGTGTCGGACTCGTCATCCGACGAGTCCGAGACGCCCTCTTCCCTTGAAAACGAGGAGGAGGAAAAAGAAAACTCTCCCCCCCAGCGGAGGGAGGAGAGCAGAGGAAGGCCGCCCCAACGGGGGAGGCCGAGGGGTCTAGGAAAAGGAGGACCCCTCTGCCGGACTACTCCCCCGACACCGAAGAGGGCAGAGAGGAGTGGCCAAACAGGGCCAAGCGTCCGGTGAAATCGTAAGTTCGGATATCAGAGCAACTCATGATGTTCCTTTGTTGCACAGCTTTCCCTAATGTCGAATGTAATTATGCAGCCCGCCCCGGGCCGAATTCAATGAATCGTCGGGCGGCTCCCTGGACTCATCGGACATGAACTCAGTTCCGCCCGCTATCTCCCCCCGCACTGCAGACGACGCCGAAGTGGCGTCGCGACAAGCTCCGGGGCAGGAGGAGGTGGTCCCCGAGGAGCCGCAAGGCAACCTCTCGGACTCCAGGAGTGAAGGGGATAAGGCCCCCCAGGGCTCCAAGTCCGGCGTTGTGCCGGACACCGCGCTGGAATCTTCCATAGTTTCGGACCGTGGTAGGCGAACTCCTTCCAAGAGGAGCAAGCCTTCTGAGCCGACGGCCTCCGTCCAACCAGAGGTGCCGGAAAATCTGCTGGAGGTGCTCGACGGCGCCTCCATCGACGAGGGGCACCGTACTATTTATGAGTACGGTGATCCAGAAGGTTCAGTCCGTAAAGAGCGGACCGACTGAAGCTTGCGCTAGCCTTCTAACAGGCTTCGAGGTAAGTAAAAATATGTAAAAATATTACCGCATAGACAGTAGCCCCTGATGCTCTGTTTGGCGTTCGGAAAGAAAAGCCGAATAGAGGATCTATTAAATATCGCAGGAGTCTAAAAAAAGAGTCAATATGCGTATGCAGGCTTCGCTGCTATCCACCGCCGCACTGACTGCGGAGGTGGGTGTCCTGAGGCAGGACCTCGAGCGGACCGAGCAAGAGCTCGGCCTTGCCAAGCGGCGGCTCGAGGAGAAAGAAGGTAAGAAATACCTTACAGAAAAAGTGCCTATAAAAAGGCGTGATTGCAAAAAGATAACAGGATTGTACTGCTTATTGTAGGGGCCACGACTGAGGTGGCGACCCTTAAGCAGGCGTTGTCTGAGGCCGAAAAGAAAACGGCCGCGGAGCGCACCGAGCGAGACAGACTTGGGGCTCAGGTCGGCGAGGTTCAGCAAGAGCTTCAGGCTCTCATGAAAAAACATGAGAGTTTGGAGCTTGAGTCAAAGGTACAAGCATCCGAGCTCGCAACGGCCCTTGAGACTGCCAAGTCTGCTAAGGCCGAAGCCCAAAAGGCCCTCCAAGAGTTGGAGGAGATGAGGAAGATAGCAGCGGGTAAGGCATTCTTTATGCAAAGCAGAAATATAAAAGTAAACTACTTGTTACTTACCCGAATCCGGAGCTCTCCAGGGGCATTCGCAGATCTTCCCCGCAGCGTATCCGATGCCGCCGCATTCTACCGAGCTGAAGAGGGCAGCTTGACGGAGAAGGTGTTCTGGTCTCAGTATTCTGAGGCCGGACACCCTATGCCTTTGAGCGACCAGCTGAAACAGCTGGTCGAGCTCCACAAGGCGGCCGAACAGGCCATGAAGGGCCTCATAGTTCGGTTGTGGCCTGGAGAGGCCCTGCTTGGGAGTTATTTCGGGCTGGTGCGGCGGCTGGTGGAGGCCTGTCTGAGGCTCGAGGTCATCAAGTGCTCCGTCTACATCGAAGGTGCCCGTCAGGCCCTTGCCCATGCAAAGGTGCACTGGGGTAAGCTGGACGGTGAGAAGCTTGTGAAGGACGGGCCGCCGCCGGGGAAGGAGCATCGCAAGCCCGAGAACTACTACAAGGATGTTCTTGCAGGTGCCTGCCTTGTGGCGGATGAATGTACCAAGGATGTGATATTTGAATGAACTTGCTCGTGTTTATCCTGTGCGCTGAAAACTTGTTCATATGCGCTAAGCAATGCTTATTGAATTTAAAATATTACTTTCTGTGCGGCCGTTTATCAAAAATTGAGAGATGGCCATTCGTCGGCTTCTGCCCCCGTGCCACTAGTGCTGGGGTGTTCGGGATAAACCTGAGCGCTCTTTTTCCCATAGTTGGGTCCTTCGAGGGAGGCGCTCAGCACAACAACCAGGCAATCGGACTATAATGCTTGAACACTCTCACTTAGCCATAGAACTCTATAATTTTAAATTTCGGCGAAGCCCCTAGTTCGGAAGACCGAGTTCGGGGCGCTATCCACACCTTGGCCGGACAAAGCCAGCTCCTCGCTCGAAGCGGCATAAGCCTTTAGGGACTCGAAAAACCTCTCGAACAGTGACCGGTCTCTCGCCACATCATGACAGTCAGTTTTAGCTTTCTCCACTGAGGTGCTTAACCCAGCTGAACCGGGGCACAATCGCAGTGGTTCTCCTAGTGCTACCTTAGCCGATAGAGCGGAACGTAAGGCACCAAAACATAGGAGCCGGGCAAACCCAACTATTGACCAAAATCATGATTCGGAGCCGATGCATATAGTGCTATAAGTTCGGGGTGCCGCACTTGTGAAAGTGTACGGACTTCTCACAACATAATGAGGGGTACTGAAGCCCCTGGCGTGTTTGCCGTACCATGGTGTACGGGTGCAATCATGTCATTTAATAAACATATATGTGAAAAGAGGATAATGCGAAAAATAGACAAAAAGCTATGCATTGTTTATAGAGAGGCTATTTATCAAAGCCGAACGATACAAATAGTGCGGTAAACAAAAGATATTGGACTATTCAGTATGTCCTGACCAGGGGCAGGCCGCGGAATTGTATTTAAAACAGGTATACCGCTCGTAACAGAGACCACCTGGGAGTTCCATAATGCGGCATGGCTTGTCTGCCTCCCTGGATCTTGCATTGTTTGTGCGGCAGTCGAATTGCCGAACAGGTCGTCCGAAGTATGGAGTCCTGAAAGTAAGAAAAAATTAAAAAAAGAATCCGGCAGCCCCTAGTACATTTTAAGCCGTATTTTGGGCGTGTCGTTATTGTGCCCCTTCCCCTGTGCCCATGGTATTTCAAGGGCGTAGTTATGTACGCGAGGCACTGGTTTCGCTATGTCGCGAGAGCTGGGGTTGGGGCCGCATTGCTACGCTTGCTCAGAACGTGCCAGGCGGTCCTGCTGTGGGTTACTCCGGGCGCGCTTGGCGGTGTCTGGCTTTTTAATGGCCGGACTGGAGAATTGCCTAAGAAGACTACTTTGTACTTCCACTGCGAGAGCCACCGTGTGCTCCTCCGTACGGAGGGAGCTTTCGGTGTTTCCATTGACCGTGATTACTCCTCGAGGGCCTGGCATCTTGAGCTTGAGATATGCGTAGTGTGGCACCGCATTGAACTTTGAGAATGCAGTTCGTCCGAGCAGGGCGTGATAGCCACTGCGAAACGGGAATATATTGAAGATTAACTCTTCACTTCGGAAATTGTCCGGGGATCCGAAGACCACGTCAAGTGTTACTGAGCCTGTACAGTTGGCTTCTACACCTGGTATAACGCCTTTAAAGGTCGTTTTTGTGGGCCTAATCCTTGAGGGATCTATGCCCATTTTCCGCACTGTATCCTGGTAAAGCAGGTTCAGGCTACTGCCACCATCCATGAGGACACTTGTGAGATGAAATCCGTCGATGATTGGGTCGAGAACCAATGCGGTGAAGCCGCCATGACGGATGCTAGTGGGATGGTCCCTTCGATCAAAAGTGATCGGGAAGGAGGACCATGGGTTGAACTTTGGGGCGACTGGCTCCATCGCGTATACGTCCCGTAGCGCACGCTTCCGCTCCCTCTTGGGAATGTGGGTTGCGTATATCATGTTCACCATCCGCACTTGTGGGGGAAAGCCCTTCTGTCCATTGTTGTTCGGCGGCCTGGGCTCCTCCTCATCGTTGTTGTGCAGCCCCTTGTCTTTGTTTTCGGCTCTTAACTTGCCTGCCTGCTTGAACACCCAACAATCCCTGTTAGTGTGATTGGCTGGCCTTTCGGGGGTGCCATGTATCTGGCACAAGCGGTCGAGTATTCGGTCCAAACTGGACGGGCCCTGAGTATTCTTTTTGGATGGCTTTTTCCGCTGACCGGATTTATAGCCTCTGAATCCGGCATTGACTGCCGTGTCTTCATTGCTGTCGCTGCTAACGCGGCGTTTTTTCTTATTCCGACGTGTCCTGCCACTTTTGTCCTTGGTATCTGAATTACCAGGGTTCTTTGATAAGTTGTTACTGCGAGCTAGCCTATTGTCTTCTCCCACGCAAAAGCGGGTCATGAGTGTCGTGAGGGCTGCCATAGATTTCGACTTTTCCTGTCCCAGGTGCCGGGCAAGCCACTCGTCGCGGATGTTATGCTTGAAGGCTGCTAGGGCCTCTGCGTCCGGACAGTTGACTATCTGGTTTTTATTTGTTAGGAACCGTGTCCAGAATTGCCTGGCCGATTCCTCTGGCTGCTGAATTATGTGGCTTAAGTCATCGGCATCCGGTGGTCGCACGTAAGTGCCCTGGAAGTTGTCGAGGAATGCGGCTTCCAGGTCCTCCCAAGAACCGATTGAGTCTGCTGGCAAGTTGTTAAGCCAATGCCGGGCCGGTCCTTTAAGTTTGAGCGGGAGGTATTTGATGGCGTGTAGATCATCGCCGCGTGCCATGTGGATGTGAAGGAGATAATCCTCGATCCATATCGCCGGATCTATTGTGCCATCGTATGATTCGATGTTTACGGGTTTGAAACCCTCTGGTATTTTATGATCCATTACTTCATTCGTGAAGCATAGCGGGTATGCGGCGCCTCTGTACTGGGCTATATCACGACGCAGCTCGGAAGAGCTATGTCTGTTGTGTTCGGCCCGGCCGGATTTGTTGTATTCAGAGTGAAGATCATTGTCACATGCCGTAGGGCTCCTGCGCGATCCGTAGATCGATCTTGTTTGTCTTGCCTTATCTTCCAGTATGTCTCGCAGGTCGGGCGCATTTTCCCGTGCCTTAGTTGAGCAGCGTCGGGGCATGGCTTGGGTGGAGGGCCGAGAGGTCTCTCTGTCGCGGCCGCGAGGTGGCCGGTCTGCCATGTCATGCGCTGGTGATGTAGGTGCTTCCTCCTCTGATCGGGGTAGCGGCCTGCGCTTCGGGTAACTCTTGGAGGTGCGTTCGAGTTCATACTCTTCGGCCGCAAGGACTTCAGTCCATCTGTCAGCTAGCAAATCTTGGGAAGCTCTAAGTTGTTGCTGCTTTTTCTTGAGGCTGCTTGCCATGGCTAAAAGCCTGCGTTTAAAATGCTCTTGTTCGGCAGGGTCTGATGGTATGACGAATTCGTCGTCATCGAGGCTTGCCTCATCTTCGGAGGGAGGCGTATAGTTATCATCCTCGACCTCTTGGTCTGCCGCTCTCTCATGAGGGCTGGCTTCTCCATCTTCCTGTGCGGAATCTTGCTGAGGTGGGTGTTCTTCGGCGCTATCCGGGGTAGTATTATCTCCCGTGCCGGAATCACCGTTTTTGCTTTGGCGGGATTTAGAGCGGCGCCACTGACGCCGACGCTTTGGCTGTTTCTTGGGGGCATCATCCCCCACTGTTCCATCGCCATCTCCATCTTTTGGAGTATCCACCATATATATGTCATATGACGAGGTAGCCTTACAGCGCCCTACAGGTGCTGGTTCCTGTTCGTCTCCTACATCGTCGTCCATGCCGTCGATGTCTTCGGAGCTGAAGTCAAGCATGTCAGTTAGATCGTCGACAGTGGCTACAAAGTGGGTGGTGGGTGGGCTTTGAATTTCCTCATCGTCCGTATCCCACCCTCGCTGACCGTAGTCCGGCCAGGGCTCTCCTGATAAAGAGAGAGAGTTAAGAGAATTCAGGATGTCGCCAAAAGGCGAATGCTGAAAGATGTCTGCGGCGGTGAACTCCATTATCGGCACCCAATCGGATTCGATTGGCAGGGGCGTGGGGGGTTCGGAGTCCGGGGAGGAGTTCGGATCCTCGGAGTCACGGGTCGTGCAGAGTGCGGCGCTAGCGTTCGGCTCGATCACTTTCGGGATCGCAGCCCCCGAGGTGACGTCCAACCGCTCATCCTCGATTGGCGCAATAGGCTTCGAGTTAGGGGTCGGAACCGATGCGTGTGCGGCCTCCAGGACACTGTCCGGGGGCAGAGCTAGATCATGCCCCTCGAGATAGTGCGGCGCGCTTGGCCGTGGCTCGAGCCCGTCGAAGATCATGTCTCCGCGGATGTCAGCCGTGTAGTTTAAGCTTCCAAACCTGACTTGATGGCCAGGGGCGTAGCTTTCGATCTGCTCCAGGTGGCCGAGCGAATTGGCCCGCAGAGCGAAGCCGCCGAAGACGAAGATCTGTCCGGGGAGCAAAGTCTCACCCTGGACCGCATCGTTGTTGATGATCAAAGGAGCCATCGGGCCTAAAGGCGACGACATAGAGGAACTCTCAATGAAAGCACCAATGTCGGTGTCAAAACCGGCGGATCTCGGGTAGGGGGTCCCGAACTGTGTGTCTAGGCCGGATGGTAACAGGAGGCAGGGAACACAATGTTTTACCCAGGTTCGGGCCCTCTTGATGGAGGTAAAACCCTACGTCCTGCTTGATTAATATTGATGATATGGGTAGTACAAGAGTAGATCTACCACGAGATCAAGGAGGCTAAACCCTAGAAGCTAGCCTACGGTATGATTGTTGTATATGGAGTTGATTGCCTATGGACTACAACCCTCCGGTTTATATAGACACTGGATAGGGTTAGGGTTACATAGAGTCGGTTACAATGGTAGGAGAGCTTGAATATCTGCATCGCCAAGCTTGCCTTCCACGCCAAGGAAAGTCCCATCCGGACACGGGACGAAGTCTTCAATCTTGTATCTTCATAGTCCTGGAGTCCGGCTGAAGGTATAGTCCGGCTACCCGAACACCCCCTAATCCAGGACTCCCTCACAGGCGATGGCACGCGGCTCCTGGAAGCCCCCAGCTCCCTCGTCCTGATCGTGGTCGTCATTCCTTCTTGGTGGTGGCGGTAGTGGAGGGAGACCGGTGCTGCCCTGAGGACGATCCTCACGAGGCTGATCCCTCTAGGCGCCCTCGCGAGACTGATCTTGCCAGCGGTCCTCATGAGGCCGGCCGCGCCACTCCTGGCACGGGCCACGGTCATCCTAGGGTCCACCACCACGTCCTCCTCCTCGGCCGTAGCCCCGGTCGTTGCGCTCGGGGCGTCGACCGAAGCGTCCTTCTCGAATGGCTCTGAGCTCTTGACAATCGCTGGTGTTGTGACTATGCAGGTTATGGAAGGCGCAAAATGGTCGGCTGCTCTTGGATGACTCGAGCTGGTCCCTGCCGCGCATTGTGTCCGGCTCCGCTGCGAGCACGGCTACTCCCTTGCGCTTCACGTCTTTGGCCTTGGTTTCTACTCCTCTGGGTCCGCAGCCGGGAGCTCGAGGAGGGAGAGGCGCCCCTCCTCAGCTCTTGCGCACTTGGTCGCTAGGTTGAACAGCTCCAGAGACATGCACAACTCCTCATGGATGGCGAGCTCCTCCTTCATTTTGACGTCGCGAACGCCATCGGAGAACGCGGAGATGATGGCCTCATCCATCACCTTTGGGATCTTGAGGCGAACGTTGTTGAAGCGCTGGATGTACTTCTGGAGGGTCTCTCCTGGTTGGTGCTTGACGCGGCGTAGGTCACGCGCAACCGGTGGGCGGTCGCGAACGCCCTAGAAGTTGGCGACGAAACGGTCGCGCATCTCGTTCCAGGAGGAGATCGAGCCTGGAGGCAGGTTCAGGAGCCAGGAGCGGGCACCATCCTTGAGAGCCATGGGGAACCAGTTCACCATGACTTTCTCGTCACCGTTGGCCGCCTCGATGCTCAGCTCGTAGAGCTACAGGAACTCCGTGGGGTCGGGGGTGCCTTCATAGCGAGGAGGCAGATCCGGCTTGAACTTGCCCGGCCAAGCGACGCTACGCAGCTCAGGGGTGAAGGCGCGGCAGCCTGCCGTGGTCACCGGGACTCTGCGCTGGGGGAGAACTTGTCCTTGATGGGATCCGCGCACCACCGCCGCAGGAGGCATGCAGTCTCGGCGTGGTGGCGCAGGGAGCGCGGGGGCGTTTTCTCATGGCCGAGGGACTTCTTGGCAGCTTCTTTCTTCTTGCATGGGCGCCGAACATGGCAGGTCACGCCATGGGGCCGCACGCCTGGGCGCCAAGACTCCATCTTGGGGCAGAGGTGGTGGAGGCACTCCATGGGCCACGCCGCCCGCGGCTGGCGGAGGGTGAGGCGGCGAGAGGGACGACGAAGGGGAGCCCCCTGCAGCGCTGACAAGCTCGGCGATGCGGTTGAGCCAGTCCTCATAGAGGTCGTCGACGGGGCGGTAGCGCTGGAGCTCGCGCGCCATGCACAGAGCGGCCTGCGCGTCCACGGGAGCATGACGAGCGTGGGATGACGAACCGGCCGGGGTCAGCGATGGAGTGGTGGTGCGGCCGTCCCACCGCACCGAGGGGTGCAGCAAGGATGCTTGCTGCTCGTTCCCCGCCGGGACGATGGCGGCATTGGCGGCAGGCGATGGAGAACGACGGGGTGGCCCGCCTATGGGAGCCGTCTGAGCAATGCGGGCGGCGAGGGCAGTCCAGTGCTCAGCGCGAGTGCGGCGAGCGTCCGCCATGGAGACGATGGAGCAACGGGACGCGAAGTGATGGAAGGGAAGCTTCGGCGCACCCCTACCTAGCGCGGCAAATGTCGGATCTCAGGTTCTGGCAAAACCCTCAAGGTTCTAACACTGGACTGCGTGCGAAGATCTCCCCTACCAATCCACGTCCTAGCTTCACTAAGATCTCAAGGGCTAACTCGACGAACTCGCAATACAAAGGACACAAGATTTATACTGGTTCGGGCCACCGTTGTGGTGTAATACCCTACTCCAATGTGGTGATGGTGGATTGCCTCTTGGGCTGAGGATGAATAGTTCAAGGGGAAGAATAGCCTCCTGAGGCGAGGTGTTATTGTGCTTGGCGAACTTGTGGTTGTTCCGATCCCCCTCTCTAATGTGGTGGCTTAGTCCTATTTATATAGGCCCTGGTCCTTTCCCCAAATATTGAGCGGGAAGGGAGCGAACAACGGCCAATTTGAAAGGGGACAACTAGTATAGCTCATCCTGACAAAAGCAGTCTTCGCCTGCAAAAGGCTCTGGTGGTAACTGAGGGAGTCCTGGATTAGGGGGTCTCCGGACAGCCGGACTATATTCTTTGGCCGGACTGTTGGACTATGAAGATACAAGGTTGAAGACTTCGTCTCGTGTCCGGATAGGACTGTACTTGGCGTGGAAGGCAAGCTAGGCAATACGGATATGTATATCTCCTCCTTTGTAACCGACCTTGTGTAACCCTAGCCCGCTCCGGTGTCTATATAAACTGGAGGGATTTTTAGTCCGTAGGACAACATACAATCATACCATAGGCTAGCTTCTAGGGTAGATCAACTCTTGTAATACTCATATCATCAAGAATAAATCAAGCAGGACATAGGGTTTTACCTCCATGAAGAGGGCCCAAACCTGGGTAAAACATCGTGTTCCCTGCCTCCTGTTACCATCCGCCTTAGATGCACAGTTTGGGACCCCCTACCCGAGCTCTGCTGGTTTTGACACTGACATTGGTGCTTTCATTGAGAGTTCCTCTCTGTCGTCGCGGTTAGGCTTGATGGATCCTACTATCATCGATAGCGATGTAGTCCAGGGTGAGACTTTTCTCCCCGGACAGATCTTTGTGTTCGGCAGCTTCGCACTGTGGGCCAACTCGCTTGGCCATCTAGAGCAGATCGAAAGTTACGCCCCTGGCCACTAGGTCAGGTTTGGAAGCTTAAACTACATGGCCGATATCCGCGGAGACTTGATCTTCGACGGATTCAAGCCCCTGCCTTGTGCGCCACGCGGTCACGACGAGTACGATTTAGCTCTACCATCGGACCGTATTCAGGAGATCGCACCGGCAGCCGCTTTGAGCCTCAATTCGGAGCCAGTTGCGCCATCCATGGACGGGTGGATAGACCCCGTCACGGAGGCCGTATCCTCAGTGGAGATCGAGCCGAATATCGACCTTACCCTTCACGAGAGCCGTGTTTCCAAACTGCCGGATCCTTCTCCGGCCACGGGCTCCGAACCGCCTGCACCCGTTCCTGTCGAATCCGATTGGGCGCCGATCATGGAGTTTACCTCCGCGGATATTTTTCAGCACTCGTCCTTTGGCGACATATTGAACTCATTAAGGTCTCTCTCCTTGTCAGGAGAGTCCTGGCCGAACTACATCCGGCAAGATTGGGATGCGGATGACGAAGAAATTCGCCGCCCACCCACCACCCACTTAGTAGCCACTGTCGATGACTTAACCGACATGCTCAACTTCGACTCCGAAGGCATCGACGGTATGGACGACGATGCGGGAGGCGAAGAGGAACCACTGCCCATAGGGCACTGGACGCCCACTTCGTCACATGACATATACATTGTGGACACACCCAAAGAAAACAACGACGAGGAATGGAAGGACGCAGTGAAGGGTTGTTCCCTCGAGAAGCAGTCAAAGCGGCGGCGTAAACACGCTCCAAATCCCGCCTCGGCAGAAATAACAATCATCTAGACCCAGCGATAGAGCAGGGTGCACCATCGCCAGACCAGGGCAACACGGGGAATCAAACCAAACAACCCAACTCCGTCGAAGATAACAGTCCAGACGACATCACACCGGACAAGCGCCAGGAGCAACATAATGCCCACCAAAGGCTTGTTGCCACGGTGAGGAGTCTGAAAAAACAGAAGTAAAGGCTCAAGGCTGCACAAGACACACTCAAAATCAAATGGAGTGAAGTACTCAACACTGCAGCGAAGTACGACAGTAATCACCACACCAAGAGCTATCCGAAGCGAAAGTTGCTACCTGAATTTGATGAGGAGGCCTTAGATCCTCCACAATTAAAAAATAAAACGGCCATCCGGTCGGATAGACGACCTCATAGCCAACATAGAGCGGCAATTGACGCCGCACATAAACCAGTACGCGATCCGCGTAAGGGCTCACATCAAAAGGACGGTGCAACCAGATCCATCTATGGACCACGCAGGCGCGCTCCAACATACAATGCAACACAAAAAACATCCGAACACCATGATACACCCAAATACAGGGGTGTCGCACACCCTCTATGTTTCACCGACGAGGTGCTGGATCATGAATTTCTAGAGGGATTCAAACCCGTAAACATAGAGGCGTATGATGGAACAACGGATCCTGGGGTCTGGATTGAGGACTACATCCTCCATATCCATATGGCTCGAGGAGATGATCTCCACGCCATCAAGTACTTACCCCTCAAGCTCAAAGGGCCAGCTCGGCACTGGCTTAAAAGCCTCCCCGAAAACTCCATCAGAAGCTGGGAAGAGCTCGAAGACGCCTTTCGGGCAAATTTTCAAGGGACATATGTCCGACCACCGGATGCAGACGATTTAAGTCATATAACTCAACAGCCCGATGAGTCAGCCCGAAAACTTTGGAACATGTTCCTCACTAAAAAGAACCAAATAGTTGACTGTCCAGACGCCGAAGCCTTAGCAGCCTTCAAGCATAGCGTTCGAGACGAATGGCTTGCCAGACACCTCGGTCAAGAAAAGCCGAGAACAATGGCAGCATTAACAAGCCTCAAGACCCGCTTTTGCGCGGGCGAGGACAGCTGGTTAGCCCGATGCAGCACCAGCGACCCAAGTACATTCGAAGTCAGGGATGGAAATGGGAAATCACGACGCAGCAAGAATAAGCGCCGGAATAAAGAAGACAGCCTAAAGAGCACGGCGGTAAACTCCGGATTTAGAAGCTCTCGGCCAGGGTAGCAGAAGCCGCCCTCCAAAGGCAACAGAGACGAATTGTCCAGCCTAAAAAAAATTCTGGACCAAATATGTCAGATCCATAGCACCCCTGATAAACCTGCAAATCATACCCACAGAGAAAGTTGGGTCTTCAAACAGTCTGGCAAGCTCAACGCCGAACACAAGGGGCAGGATACACCAAGTGAAGACGAGGACGAGCCTCGCAAGCAAAGCACAGGGGAACAGAAGAAATTCCCACCAGAAGTCAAAACAGTCAACATGTTACACGTGATAAAAGGGAGAAACAAAGCGGCACCTTTAGAGGAACATGCCCCAGGGCCTATCGCCGCGGAGCTCTGCCACTGGTCGTCCCAACCGATCACCTTCGACCATCGGGATTACTCGGCAAGTATCCGTCATGCAAGATGGGCTGCCTTGGTATTAGATCCAATAATTGATGGATACCACTTCACCCGAGTCCTGATGGACGGCAGGAGCAATTTAAATCTGATATATCAGGACACAGTCCGCAAAATGGGGATAGACCCAACAAAAATTTGCCGCAGCAATGCTACCTTTAAAGGAGTAACGCCAGGCCCGGAGGCTCACTGCAGGGGCTCCCTGCTACTAGAGGTTATATTCGGCTTCCTCGATAACTTCCGCAGCGAAAATTTAACTTTCCATGTCGCTCCGTTCCAAAGTGGCTATCAAGCACTACTCGGACGCGAAGCTTTCGCTCGCTTTAACGCAATACCGCATTACGCTTCCCTCAAGCTCAAGATGCCCGGTCCACGCGGCATCATTACAGTAAATGGAAATATTGAGCGCTCCTTGCACGCCGAAGACGGTGCGGCCGCCTTGGTCGCCGCACACTAAACGGCCTCACCAACTCAAGCATTTGACAGGTCGTTAAGACCACGGACACGGCTAGACGAGTCCGGCTCAGCTATATGTAATTAATACAGGTTTGATGGCTACACCCCTATTACAATACAAGGGGCTCAACGCGCGCGCAAAAGTGGCAATAAGGCTCACCTTTACTCATTTTCAACTATACATTGTTTATTTAGTATAACTTAACTTTTGCACGGCAACTTTTCAATTAAGTTCCTCTCTTTTTCAGATGACCATCGTGCTACACCCGTCCAGGATACGGCACAACGGAGACACATGCGCAGACGTGCAGCAGGGACCCGTTCCAAGGATTCTTTGTAGATTAAGACCCTGCGTAAACCTTTTTTACTGTCTCTTGTTGATTTATATCCCTCGGATTCTCAGTACAACCGAGAAGGATGCTGACGTATTGGCATGTGGCCACGCCAGAATAACGCACGTACCTAGACACCAGGGGCTTATTACAAAGGTACTGTTTAGACCCGGTTTACACCATAAAGACCGAATACCTTAGGGAGTGTTCGGCGTCGCGAGTTTGGCCTTATATGCATCAGCTCCGAATCATGTCTTTGGTCAAATGTTGGGTTTGCCCGGCTCTTCTGTTTTGCTGCCTTACGTTCCGCTCTATCGGCTAAGGCGGCACCAAAAGAACTACTGCGATTGTGCCCTGGTTCATCCGGACGAGCACCTCAGTAGAGAAAGCTGAAAACTTACTGTCATGATATAGCGTGAGACTGGTCAACCACTCGATGACCTATTGGAATCTTCAAGATTCCTCCGCATCAACGAAGGGCCGTTTCCCGGCCAGGCATGTACGCACCCCGAATCCGGATGAGTGCGGAGCCACCAGGGGCTATATAGTAGCCCCACTGTCAAACTCCTATGGCTAAGTGAAAGTGTTAAAGCATTATAGTCCGGTTGCCTAGTTCGCTGCGCTATCACCTCCTTATTAGGACCAAGACGTTGGATTAAGTGTGAATACGCGTCTTCTGCGAACACCCCCGCATTATATGTGTGGGGGCTGAAGCCGACGACTGCAATCTTTCAGGTTATATACATGTATACATAAACGGCCGCACAAGAGGCATCACAATACTTTCGGGTAAAAATATAAATACAGCCTTGATAAATTCAATAAAACGTTGTTTTTACAATGGGAATACATGTCACTCAAACATAACATTCTTCGAGCACTGGGCCTCTATCGTACGAGCGCCCTCAAGAACTTCTTCAAAATAGTGCTCGGCAGCCACTCGGCCTATGGACGAACCCTGCGCCACGACAGTGGTGGCATCCATCTCCGCCCAGTATGTTTTGACATGGGCAAGGGCCATCCGCGAGCCTTGTATGCCCGCCGACCTCTTCATCGCATTAATGCGTGGCACCGCACGAAGGAACTACTGCACCAAGCTGAAATAGCTGTTCGGCTTTGGCCTTTCCGGCCACAGATTATCCACGATAGACCTCATGGCGACTCCGGACAATCTATTGAGTTCGGCCCATTCGGCAAGCTGATCAGTCAATGGAAGCGGACGCTCTGGAACATTAAATTGCGACCAGAACAGCTTGTCCACTTCACGATCTGTTTGATCTCGGAAGTATTCGACTGCATCGACAGCGCACGCCGCCAAGTCCAGATATGCGTCGGCCGAACTCCACAGCCTATCCAGAGGGGCATACCGCGGATCGCCGAACTTCCTTCGCAGCATAAAGGGCTTCCCAGCCACAATATCCCCGGCTTCACGCAGTTCCTCCTTTGCTCTCATTGCAGAGTGGGTGTCTTTGGTCGCCATTGTGGCCTTTTCGAGGTCCGTAGCCTTCGCCCGGCTTTCTTCTTCAAGAAAATGGCAGCGGTCGGCAGTGTCTTTTAACTTCACAGCCATTTTGGCCATTTTCTCTTTGCTCTCGCTATGCGCGACCTTCTCGGCTCTCAACTCTTCGGCCGCCTTCAACGTGGCCGCATTACTACTCCTTGCTTGCTCCTTGGCTTGGGCAAGCTCCGCCCCCAGCCTCCACGGTGGCAGCTCCATCTGCGGTCACAACATATTAAAGATACTGGCACCACGCTGCTCTTACTATGTGACATTCACTATAATCACCTACCCTGTGCCTCGTCAAGCCGCTTGTTAACAAGCTCGATATCGGCATCCGCCGCATCCAGTCACCATTTTAGTTCGGCAACCCCATCAGTCCGGCTAGCCACCGGAGCTTCATACACCTGCACATAACGGCAGTCTGGTTATTACCTGGGACTATGATCCTCTGTTCGCCGCCGTTCTCGACGACAACCAGAGTCTCAGGGGCTACTATCTACACAGGGCGCACCTAAAAATGTGCGGTACTACCACAAATGCATATCATTCCACGTACCTCAAAGCCCGTCAGTAGACTCATAAAGGCTTCATGCAACCCGTTTTCGATGGATGAAATCCTTTCAATCACCATAGACATTAATGTACGGTGCTCTTCTAAGATAGTCGCTCGCTCTAGCAGACCCTTTAGTACGTCCGACCGCATACCAAATGGTGCCGAACTCTTTTGATTGCTCTCTTCAAGAGCCGAATACTGAGGGCTTCGGGTGACCATGGGATTACCTTCTGGCCTTGCCGGATCCGGAGAAACTCTCCGTGACAACACTTCAAGGTCGCCCGCTTCTTGAGCCAGGGAGTCCCGGGGAGGCGTTTCGCTCTCCATCATCTCCGGAAGAAGATCCCCCAAAGACGAGCTCTGCTGGGAAGGGCTCAGACCCGAACTACAAGATAGATGCTTCGGTTATCTTCATCAGAAGTAAGGTAGTATATCTTCACTATTAAGTACTTTTTGATTACTTATAGCTCGTTAGAGGGCTGATCCCCGCACGGACTTTGTGCGGCAAGAGCACCCTCCGAGGCGGGACCCTCTAGTGGAGTTTTCTTTTAAACTTGAAATGGGGCCTAATCAACCCCAACACCCCCCTGAAAAATGCTAATTTCCAACAATTGGAATCTCAATGAACCCAAAATGCCCTTCATAAAAGCCCACCATTTTTGGTCTTGACTAAAACCTCTGTCAAAAATGGTCTTGCAATTTGTGGAGCCATTCTGGATTTTTGAACAAGCCATAAGTATTTGAATTTGGGCATTTTAAATGCTATAAATATTTTGAAGTGCTCAAATAATCTTGGAAGCATTTTTAGGCAGTTGAGAATATTCCCAAATGTGCCTCTGAATATTTCTAGAGTTTTTGGAAATGAAATAGTATTTATTCTATTTCAATACACATAGCAGGAAATAAATAAAAGCAGAACAGAAAGAGAGAGAGAGTTAGAGCTTACCTGTCGCCCTGGCCTGGCCTGGCCCAGCTTGGCCCAGCCCACTGGCTACCGCCAGTCATCCTCCTCCTCTCGCCAGGAGGACGAGAGGCGCGTGGCCGGCGCCCGCAGCCACACGCCGGCCACCTCCTACTTCTGCCGACCCCCAGGACGCCGTCTACGAGTGCCACACAGACCCCCTGGACCCCTCGACCGCTCCACTCTCCCCCTGCCTCGCCTCTCTCGCTCTCTCTCCCGAAGCAGGGCGAAGCCGTCGCCGCCGTTCGTCGCCACCGTGACCACCGTGCTCCCCTTGCCTCACTGATCCGTCCAAAAGCCCCGCCTCGTCGCCCTCGTCCTCTCCGCCGAGCCACGCGGCACCGGACACCCCCAAACGTCATCACCGCGGTCGTCTTCTACCTTGAGCAACCGAGATCGCCGGCGCCGGTCCGTCGCCCACGATGCCTCCCCCGAGCTACTGACCTGCTCATCGACTCCACCGTGAGCTCCTCTCTCTTTCCCCTCTTCTTCAGCATTCGCCCTCGTCCCCTAGCTCCGTTCCCCACCGTGGCCGAAACGCGCCGCCACCTGCGCTCGTCGATGGTGACGCTCCGGTGACCATTTGGTCCTGGGCGTGCGCCCAACATGTTCACTGCCGCGTGTAGAGTCTTCCCAATGCCACGCTGCGCTCGTTTACATGCCGTAGCGCCTAAAACCGAGCGGGTCTGAGCTCCGGCCGCCGCCGCACTGCTCGCCGTCGTCGTTTCTGGCTGCCCCAGGCCCAGCGACCACCACCGTTGGATGCGCCGCTCCTCTAGCATCCTGAAGAACCCAGCCGCGTGCCAAACGGTGCACCAGAGGGGTTCTCCGAAGCCCCTCGCCGCCGCTGACCTCGCCGGCGACTCAACGCCGGCGAGTTTGACTCGTTCGACCCGGGGTTTGACCTCCCTGGGGTTAATACATGTGGGCCCCGCCCCTGACTCGTTTAGTTTAGGACTAATTACCCCACTTTTGACACTGACAGTGGGCCCAGTGCCTGTTAATTTGATTGGTTAGATTTAATTAACCCTGTTAGTTAATTGTGTCACTGACGTGTCGACCCCACTGGTCAGGTTTGACCTGGACCGGGTCAGTTGACCTGCTGACGTCACGGTGACGTAGTGCTGACGCAATTATTCATTTCCTGGATTTATTTTATATAGGAAATTCCAGAAAATAGCCAAAACTTCTAAAAATCATAGAAAATCAACCATAGCTCCAAATCAAACAATTTATATATGAAAAATGATCAAAAAAATTCGATATATCCATATGTAATGGTTTCATGCATGACAAACCACTTTAACCTTGTTGTTTAGGTGAAACAAGCTAATACACTCTTTATGCATAAGAACTTTAACCTTCATTTGAATCTTTGATTCAAATGGACCCATTTCAACTTGTTTCACATTGCATTAGACAGGACACATCATTTCGCCATGTCATAGCATGCATCATATTGTTGCATATTGTCATGTGTTGATTATGTGTTGTGTGTCCTTCGTGGTAGGTTCTGCCTCCGAGGATATCTCCGAGTATCCAACTGAAGGGCAGTACCCTACTACCACTACATCAGGCAAGCAGCCCCATTGATCATATCGATACAATCCCATGTTCTCGCCTCTGCTCTCATTTACTACATTAAGACAACATCGTTTCAAACTGCTGTGTGCTACGGTAGTTGAACCCTTATCCTCTGCATGACCTGTCATTACCACAGTAATTAGATGAAACCCACTAGCATGTGTAGGAGTTGATTGAGCCATGTTTGTGTTTCCTACCTTGCTATGCCTGCTATGCTTAGAGTTGTGTCAGGTCTGGTTCATCTGGGTGATGGGCTAGAGTGAAATGATTATGTCGGTAATGTGAGGGATGTGTTGAACATGTTCTGGTAAAGGTATCGATGAGAGGCCATGTAGGAGTACATGGTGGGTTGTTTCATTGAGGCCATCCCTAAGAACTGAGATCTGTATGTGTGATTTAAGATTCAGTTACTACCATACATTGGGCCCGAAACCAATGGACCCTCTCGGCTTCTTAATCACCCTAGTACTTTGTCCAGGAGTTGCAACTAGTTTTTGGTGTTTGTAGGTTATGTGTTGGCGGCCGTGCGTAGCGCTGACCCTAGGGGTGGGCTATGTTGCGGTAGATACACCGTGGCACGGTGTACCGAGTCACCCGTTTGGTGTCTCGGGAACCCTGTTCACATCGTTCGGGGCCGTATGTGGAAACCTCGGCCGGACTCCTTGCTGATGGAACCTGGATAGGCGATAAACCTGGACTAGAGACTTGAGTGTTTAGGTAGGCCGTGGCCGACACCCTCGTTGGGCTTCCGCTTGAAGGTTGCCAAGTACATGTCGTGTAAACGGCGGTAAGTGGTGAGAGCATGTATGAAGAAGTACACCCCTACAGGGTCAACATCATCTATTCGAATAGCCGTGTCCGCGGTAAAGGACTACTTGGTTGCCTATACAGTTCATAGACAAGTTAATGGATACTACTAAAAGACTCAAGATAAGTGTGAGTACCGAGGATGGCCCTCTCGTAGGATGACGAGGGAGGATCCCCGGTGGAGTATTGTGTTGGTGAGTAGTGGACTCATGTGCGAAAACTATTTTACTAGTGGAGTCTCGTAGGATAGCTTAGCCAAGAGTCAAAGCTGGCTTGCTGCAATAACTCCACCACCTTCTTGAGAATGAGCATGTATAGTAGGTTCTGATGTAAGACTTGCTGAGTACCTTTGTACTCATGTTTGCTTAATTACTGTTTTCAGACGACAACACCGCCCCCTCCGATGGGTTCTACGTAGACCTTGATGTCGACGAGTGACTAGCCACCCAGGTGGTGATCCTGGCCATGGAGGGGCCTATGTAGATAGACAGGCTTCGAGAAGCCTTCTTTCTTTCTAGTGTCTGTACTCAGACTAGTTGCTTCCGCATGTGCTTGTATGATTGTATGACTTGAGTGTCGGGTCGTGTGACCCCTACCTGTATGAATATGTTATGTATGGCTCCTCGGAGCCTTTTTAAGTAAAGTACTTGAGTTGTAGAGTTTTGTTGTGATGCCATGTTGTATGTACTCATATCGGGCATATTGTGTGTATGATTGAAATGCTTGGTATGAGTGGGATCCGACAATCTAGTTGTTTATCCTTGGTAGCCTTTCTTATGGGGAAATGTAGTCTAGTGTTCCTCGAGCCATAGTAGTCCGCTACAGCCCGGTTCACCGGAGTCCTGCTAGCCCAGCACTACTACTCAGGACACTTGACTGGCCGGCATGTGTTTCACTTTGTTCCTATGTCTGTCCCTTCGGGGAAATGTCACGCGGTGACTTCCGGAGTCCTGCCTAGCCTGCTACAGCCCGAGTTCCCCGGAGTCCTGTTAGCCCAGTGCTACAGCCCAGATTCACACGCTGATGACCGACATGCTCGATGTGATTCACGTATGCCTGTCTCCATAGGTCTGTGCCGCTTTGGGTTCACGACTAGCCATGTCGGCCCGGGTTCTCTGTCATATGGATGCTAGCGACACTCTCATATACGTGAGCCAAAAGGCGCAAATGGTCCCGGGCCATGGTAAGGCGACACCCGTGGGGATACCGTGCGTGAGGCCGCAATGTGATATGAGGTGTTACCGGCTAGATCGATGTGACTTGGAATCGGGGTCCTGACAGTTATCCTCCCTCATGGAGGCGCTCGTTCCCTCGGTTGGAATAGGTAGCGGTGGAGGCCCGCTTTTGCCCTCTTTATTCCCCCCCTTCATCTTCCTTTGAGGGCACCAGGCAAGGTGCTGGCTCGAGCATCTTTTCCAGCACGGGATTGTCCAAGCCTTCAGGAAGGGGGGCCGAGCACCGGATCATCTTCGCCTTTGTTATCCTGTCCTGGTCAAAAAGCGATTCTTCAGAATGACGTCATGATAAATGAAAGATAGTGTGTTTGGCTAGAGGATTACTTACTTGGGCCGCGGTGCGGTTGCTGCTCAGGCCCAAGTCCTCGGAGGTGTCCGGAAACTCTATTTGGGGTCCGAAGAACGACTTGTACATCTCCTCGTGCCTCAGGCCGAGGAAATTCTGAATTGCGCGTGATCCTTCTGGGTTGAATTCCCACAAGCGGAGGGGCCGGCGTTTGCAAGGCTGGACTTGACGAACCAGCATGACTTGCACTACGATAACCAAACTAAAATCTCCCTCGAAGAGATCCCGGATGCGGCTCTGCAGTATGGGCACATCCTTGGGTGGACCCCAGCTCAGCCCCCTGCTGATCCATGACATCAGTTGTGGTGGAGGGCCCGAGCGAAAGGCGGGGGAAGCTACCCACTTGGCACTTCTGGGAGCGGTGATGTAGAACCACTCCCGTTGCCATAATCCGGACACCTCTGGAAAGGAACCTTTTGGCCACGGAGCTCCGGCAATCTTGCTTATTAATGCACCCCCGCACGTTGCATACTGCCCCTCGACCGTCTTCGGCTTCACATCAAAGGTCTTGAGCCACAGGCCAAAGTGAGGGGTAATGCGGAGGAAGGCCTCACATACGACAATAAATGCCGAGATGTCGAGAAAGGAATGCGGGGCTAGATCATGGAAATCAAGCCCGTAATAGAACATCAAACCCCTTACAAAGGGATCCAGAGTGAGGCCTAGTCCTCAGAGGAAGTGGGAGATGAACACGACATCTTCATTGGGTTCAGGAGTAGGGACGACCTGCCCTCAGGCGGGCAGCCGATGTGAGACTTCGGCGGTCAGGTATCTTGCCTCCCTCAACTTCTTGATATCCTCTTCCATGACGGAGGAGGGCATCCACCGGCCCTGGAGGCTGGATCCGGACATGATTGAAGATCCAAAGCACCTGACCTAAGCTTTGAGTGTTAGAACTCGAGGCGGGGGACGGATTCGATTGAGCACGGGAGGAAAAAAGTAAAAGCCTTGACCCTTTATAAAGAGGGTGAATATCAAGCGTCCTCCTCGTGGCCGTTTGAGACTTGCCTAAAATCTAGGAGTCCTAGGCGTGGTTGGGTTACCCATGACCGTATTGATGAGAATCCCATAATAAGGGGGACACGATCTCTGCTTTGACAAGACGTGTCAAGAAACTGCCTCGCGTTATGTGCTGGGCTAGTTAAAGAAAAATGGTTCGAATAATCACCGAGCCATGGCATGATGTCATGTTTCCAAAACGTGTCAGCAAATTAGATTTGTGGAAATATTATTCTCTCTATGGTGGTATGTGGAACTTATTTTGCAGGGTCGGACACTATCCTTGTATTCAGATTCTTCCATGGTGTATTCGGAGGAGGAACCCGCCTTGCAACGCCGAAGACAACACTGCGCGCCAGACTCATCATCATTGAAGCCTGGTTCAGGGGCTACTGAGGGAGTCCTGGATTAGGGGGTCTCCGGACAGCCGAACTATATTCTTTGGCCGGACTGTTGGACTATGAAGATACAAGATTGAAGACTTCGTCTCGTGTCCGGATAGGACTCTACTTGGCGTGGAAGGCAAGCTAGGCAATACGGATATGTATATCTCCTCCTTTGTAACCGACCTTGTGTAACCCTAGCCCCCTCCGGTGTCTATATAAACCGGAGGGGTTTTAGTCCGTAGGAAAACATACAATCATACCATAGGCTAGCTTCTAGGGTTTGGCCTCTCCGATCTCGTGGTAGATCAACTCTTGTAATACTCATATCATCAAGAATAAATCAAGCAGGACGTAGGGTTTTACCTCCATCAAGAGGGCCCGAACCTGGGTAAAGCATCGTGTTCCCTGCCTCCTATTACCATCCGCCTTAGACGCACAGTTCGGGACCCCCTACCCGAGATCCGCCGTTTTTGACACCGACAGTAACGTCGCCTTGGGCTCCATGGTGACCTCCGTTTTGCCATCCTGCTGGT
Organism: Triticum urartu; assembly: GCF_056163025.1. Lineage (NCBI taxonomy): Eukaryota > Viridiplantae > Streptophyta > Magnoliopsida > Poales > Poaceae > Triticum > Triticum urartu. Next base: position 427,114,180 of record NC_141877.1, on the reverse strand, counting down.
CATGATCTTGTTGCACTGATATGGAAACCTTTGTTTGACGCCTCGGTACTCCACGCCTGCGCTTGCTTCCTTAGCACCAAAGAGGAAACAAGGACACTGTGCGCACTGGCACCCGCCTGGCGCCTGCCTGATCTTGATCGTCATGGCTCATGTCATTGGAACCTCGCGAGGTTTACCTTGCCTTGAACTCTCCGCCCCTCGCGAGCCAGCCTGGTGAGGCCGCTCCTGAGGAGGTCTTATGTCGTCCGCCTCGCGAGGCTTGGCCCCTCGCGAGGGTCTTGAGTGCTTGTTGGTGAAGATGGGACGTACGGGCCCGCTCGCTGAGCCACGCCGTGGGCCGCAGGCAGACAAGTCTGGGGCCCCTGTTCCCAGAACGCCGACAGATTCCCCTTCCCTTTCTTCCCTTCCTACTCTGAATAGGAATATGAAAGGGGGAAGGACGAATTGGGAGGACCCCAAGTAGGATTCCTCCTACTTGGGGCGCCCCTTGGCTGCCTATCCTCCCCTCCAACCTATATATATGAAGGGGGGCACAGCTAGAACACACACCAACAATTGTTAGCCGTGTGCGGCACCCCCCTCCACAGTTTACGCCTCCGGTCATATCTTCGTAGTGCTTAGGCGAAGCCCTGCACGGATCACTTCACCATCACCGTCACCACGCCGTCGTGCTGATGGAACTCTCCCTCGATACTTTGCTGGATCAAGAGTTCTAGGGACGTCATCGAGCTGAACGTGTGCAGAACTCGGAGGTGTCGTACGTTCGGTGCTTGATCGGTCGGAACGGGAAGAACATCGACTACATCAACCGCGTTGTCAAACGCTTCTGCTTTCGGTCTACGAGAGTATGTGGACACACTCTCCCCCTCTCGTAGCTATGCATCTCCTAGATAGATCTTGCGTGATCGTAGGATTTTTTTTTGAAATACTGCGTTCCCCAATAAGCATCCCACGACAGTTCCAACCAAGGATTTTCATTTGGCCCGGCGGACCTCCTCACCGGAGGCCGCCGATGCGCCATCGTCTCCAACTGACTCCCTTCTTTCCTGCACGTACTCTTCTTCCTTCTCACTCGCCTCCTTCGCTACATGGCTAAGAACACCATCCACATCTTTTACCGTCTCTACTCTACCCGTACACACTCTCTTTCTTGAGACATTTACATTACCATACAGTAAGCTCTCAAGACTATCCATGCTATTTTTCTCAAAAGAAAACACTAGATTACTACTCATTGGACGAGCATCAGAAAGAGGTATTCTTTTTTTGCCTATCATTTTCTCACGGTCTTCCACCGAACGATCAACACCTCCTTCCTTTCTAGCCTTTTCCCTTTCACCTTCTTGTGTCCCTGCGTAGCAGACTTAGTGGCATTGAAAATAAAAGATGAGCCACGCTCTCCAAAATCTCCCTTGGCATTTGCTACAGTGAATTTAGCAGCCACATCACTGGTTAGTCCCTCAAGCATTCCTGGCTGGAAGAGGAGATGGCCCTGCGCTGGGGTTTGGTTGGGCACCACCATCGCCATAGTGCACAGGGCCCCCTGACCCGCCAGGATAGTATGGACCGGAGTAGCAGTGGGCTGCATGTGTTTCTGGAGGTACTCCCCATCCTAGCATAGGTCCTGCAAGGGCACTTGGCCCCGTACCTCATGGCTCCGCCCAGCAAGTACAGCCGGCGCGCCCTCCTGGTCCTCCTGACCAAGCAACGCCTAGCCGGAGTAGGCAAGATGACCCCCTTAGCCCGACCCTCCTGGCCGGTGGTCATCTTGATAGAAGAAACGACCCCCTTATCGGAGACCATGAGACCACTCACAGCAGTGGCCACCTTGATGACATTCATGGGTTTGGTGTTGTTGTTGTTGATGAAGCCTGTAGTTGGACTACTGTCGCCGCGAGCATAGTTTCTGAAGAGGAGACCCCTCCATCTAACACCTTGGCTCTTCCAGTAGGGTTCAACACTAAAGTTTTTTGAGAAACAAACTACTCTCTCCTCACTTGGAATTTTACAAAATCTATCAGAGGTATGACCCACAATCCCACAACACTCGCAGTACAAAGGTAGCTTCTCATACTTTCCATCAAATTTAAAGATCTTTGAACTACCTAAAGGAGTGATCTCTACAAAGCTCTTCAGAGATTCATGCAGTAAGATCTTCACACGCACACGCAAATATTTGTCAACTATTACATGATTACGGTGTGAAACCTCCACCACCTCTCCCAGTTGATCCTCTGGAGACCACCCTACACTCTCCATCTTAAGCTCGAACGGGAGGTCGCGTACCTGGACCCATATGGTCATGACGCCAAGGTCGAGCTCCGCCAGGTCTCCCTTGTCGTCGAACTCGGCAAAGATGAGGTCGTCCCGCTTGAAGTGCCATGGCTGCGCCTTAAGCACAAACCGATGGTCACTTTCAGTGACGAAGTTGAGGATGATCCTCCCATCGTTTCTAGCCACCTCCTGGATGGTGACCACTCCTTTGTTCTTCCAAGCCGTGTTCTGAAGGTCGTCAACAATGACCATCAGGTTGACCTAGAAAGGGGACAGGAGATGCCCCACACCAAGAGCCCACTGACAGCCTTGCGTCCTTGCTCAGGTACATGGTGGTACATGCATGGTTCAATGCCATAGGTAGAGATTCGGTAGAAAACCATAAATTCTACATCTGGACTTGGACTTGGCAAATTTGGCCCTTATACGCCTGAGGGCGTGTCCGTGGATAACGCCGGGCGGCCCTCATTTGACCTGTTGCACATTCACATACATTTAATACTCAAATTCATGCAATCCATGCATGTTGATCATACAATACAAATTCATCGCAATTCAATAGTTCAAAAAAAATACAACAAACCAAAACAAATCATAGTTTAACAATCTAGACATGCCAAAATAAAATCAAAGTTTGAGCGTGACAGATCACTCGTCGGACGCCATCCATGTTGCCTGCTTCGTGGCCGTCCTTGCCTCCTATTTCGCTGCTGCCATAGTCACCCTTGCCCCTCAGAGTCCTTATGTTCTTTGATCTTCTTCACCCCCGGAAGCCATTTATTTGCATGCTTATCCAAAGAGGCTTTCGTCCGTCAATATTATATGTACATCCTCCGCATCCCATGCGATTTGCAACCTATACTTCTCAAGCTCAATCTCCTCAAATGTCTTGGCCTTCTCGAGCTCCCATTTGATTGCCACCTCATTCTTCTCCAACTCGGTCTTCTCCTTATCAATTTGCATATTCTTCTTCGCCCTCTCCAAGTCCCAGTCCATCCTCTCCTTTTTCGCATCCAACATGTGCTTGTACCTCCCCTCTTTCTTGTTCTCCCATACAAAAAAGGGTTTTTATCATTTATGCCACTAGTTGTGTCTCGCTACTCAACTTTGCCATTATAAATTACAAATGCTCAAAAATGCCATCGTTCCATGAGATGTTTTCTCAAAAATGCCATTAGATATCTAAAAAATGCCATCGTTCCATTAGATATTTGCCAAGAAATGCCATTAGACATCGTTATTGTTAGGTCAAGCTCGTTGACCATATTATATGATAAAATACCCCTATACCAACATGTTAGCTCTCTCTATCTCACAATGATAAGTGCGGACCCACTTGTTAGGAGTAAGCAAGCGAATAATTTTAGAGAAAATAAGAACGCTAGCTGTTGGGATCAAGTGGGACCCATACTTTATTGTAGTGAGATAGAGGGAGAGCTGACATGTTGTTCTATAGGTATTTTGATCATTATGACATGCCAAATGAGATTTGAGCTGACAATCATGGTGTCGAGTGGCATTTTTGAGCAGGCGCCTAATGAAGCGATGACATTTTTGAGCAGTTGAAATTCCTAGTGGCAAAATTGAGTAGTGAGATACAACCAGTGTCATAAATGATAACCCCCCCAAATGCCCGTTCATGTGGAGGACATGTAGCCGTGGCATCGCGGGAGGCTCTTGCCTTCTCCCACTTGTTCCTCATCACTTGCTAGTTATCCTTCCATTCTCATCTACAAGATCTTCCTCCTTTTTGTCTAACCCAATTGATTGGTGAGAGCTTGAGCCATCATTCCTCTTCTTGCCAGCCTTGAGATCAGCCACAAGTGTATCCACTTTGGCTTGCCGTTCACTATCACCCAAAAATGGCTAAAATCAAATGGCTTCTTCTCCATTTCATGATACATAGTGGCCGCCACCACCGTCTAGAAAATAAAATAAGTATGATAATGAGAATGTAAAATAAAACACGCATATGCAAAGGATGACAAGATGAAGTAATTTAGCTTATGTGAGTTTTCACTCCCATCTCACTCTGAGGATGACCAACCACTTGTGGATAGTAGCTGGCGTACTTGTTCACTTCCCCTTGAATGATCCCCCATCGATGTTGGAGAAATGCCAAATTACGGTTGGTGACGATAGGATGCAGCTCCACATATTGCTTTTGTTCATGATACTCCTTCCAAATATTTTTCAAATACTTAATCCTCTTTTGCTCCGTGACGCATATGGGATCCATTGTTGTGGCCAACCAAGATTTAACCAACAAGATATTCTCGAATGTTGAGAATGTCAGACCTCTTGCGTTTGTCGTCTTTGGCTTCTTTTCGTACTTGCTCGGACTGGGATTTGATGTTGCCCCAACTTCAAATGAAGGGTAAGTTGGAAACCTCCAGATCAAGCTCATCATCGGAGTATCCCCTAGCCTACCGTTGAAAAGTGGGAGAATCGATTCGGTATCGCCGACCGAGGACTCGTCGTTAGAGTAGACAATGGCGTCACCGCCAAATGTGGAATTGCCTGAAAGATCGACCCCATAGGTGAAGTCGACAAAAGTGTGAGCCCATCCGGCTTGGGCCTGACTGGGTCTGGTGCAACGAGCCAGCTCGACGATGTCGGTGAAGATGTCCGGCTTGGAACCAGATTCGCCAATTATGCCAATGAACACGTGGATCTTGCCGAAGGGGACCCGGTACCCATACTCGATTGAGTCGGCTTTGGGACCCCAACCCGAGTTGTCAATGTAGATGAGGGAGTCCTGGATTAGGGGGTGTTCGGGTAGCCGGACTATACCTTCAGCCAGACTCCTGGACTATGAAGATACAAGATTGAAGACTTCGTCCCGTGTCCGGATGGGACTTTCCTTGGCGTGGAAGGCAAGCTTGGCGATGCGGATATTCAAGATCTCCCACCATCGTAACCGACTCTGTGTAACCCTAACCCTATCTGGTGTCTATATAAACCGGAGGGTTGTAGTCCGTAGGCAATCAACTCCATATACAACAATCATACCATAGGCTAGCTTCTAGGGTTTAGCCTCCTTGATCTCGTGGTAGATCTACTCTTGTACTACCCATATCATCAATATTAATCAAGCATGACGTAGGGTTTTACCTCCATTAAGAGGGCCCGAACCTGGGTAAAACATCGTGTTCCCTGCCTCCTGTTACCATCCGGCCTAGACGCACAGTTCGGGACCCCCTACCCGAGATCCGCCGGTTTTGACACCGACATTGGTGCTTTCATTGAGAGTTCCTCTGTGTCGTCGCCTTTAGGACCGATGGCTCCTTTGATCATCAACAACGATGCGGTCCAGGGTGAGACTTTGCTCCCCGGACAGATCTTCGTCTTCGGCGGCTTCGCTCTGTGGGCCAATTCGCTCGGCCACCTGGAGCAGATCGAAAGCTACGCCCTTGGCCATCAAGTCAGGTTTGGAAGCTTAAACTACACAGCTGACATCCGCGGAGACTTGATCTTCGACGGGCTCGAGCCATGGCCAAGCGCGCCGCACTATCTCGAGGGGCATGATCTAGCTCTGCCCCCGGACAGTGTCTTGGAGGCCGCACACGCATCGGTTCCGACCCCTAACTCGGAGCCTATTGCACCAATCGAGGATGAGCGGTTGGACGTCACCTCGGGGGCTGCGATCCCAAAAGCGATCGAGCCGAACGCTAGCCCCGCACTCTGCACGACCCATGACTCCGAGGATCCGGATTCCTTTCCGAACTCCGAACCCCCCGCGCCCCTGCTGATCGAATCCGATTGGGCGCCGATAATAGAGTTCACTGCCGTAGACATCTTTCAGCACTCGCCTTGTGGCGATATCCTGAACTCTCTCAAGTCTCTCTCCTTATCAGGAGAGCCCCGGCCGAACTACGGTCAGCGAGGATGGGATACGAACGATGAAGAAATTCAAAGCCCACCCACCACCCACTTGGTAGCCACTGTCGACAATTTAAACGATGTGCTCAACTTCGACTCCGGAGACATCGACAGCATGGATGACGATGCAGGAGATACCGACGAACCAACGCCCATAGGGCATTGGACAGCCACCTCATCTCACGATGTGTACATGGTGGATACCCCTAAAGGAAGCGACAACGAGGAAAACGGGGATGGGACGGGAGATCGACCCCCCGAAAAGCAATCAAAGCGTCGGCGTAAACACCGACCCAAGCCCCGCCTCGACAAAAACCCAGCCATAGAGCAGGACGAGCCGGTAGACGACGAGCAGGCCTTAGAGCAACCGTCCGAACAGGGCAACACGGATAGAAAAACCAAACATCCCTCCTCCGGCGAAAACGGCATTCCGGACGACCTCACGCCAAATAAACCTATGGAGCAGAAGAATCTCCACGAGAGGCTCGTTGCAACTGCACGCAGCCTAAAAAAGCAGAAGCGGAAGCTAAAAACAGCGGAAGATGCACTCCGGATTAGATGGAGCAAAGTAATCAATACCACAGATAAGTACGGCGATAGTCGCCGCACTAAAAGCTATCCGAAAAGAAAGCTACTGCCTGAATTCGACGAAGAGGCCCTAGAGCCCTCGCATTCAAAAAATGAAAAAGCCACACGGTCGGATAGACGACCCCATAAAGCGGCAAGCGGCGCCGCACCTAAATCGGCATGCAACCCACTTAAGGATTCGCATCATGGCCCAGTCAGGTCCATTTATGGGCCAAGAAAGCAAGCTCTCGTAAGCAACGCTATGAAGCCATCACCAGAATCCGGCACACCCAAATACAGGGGCGCCGAACACCCCCTATGTTTCACCGATGAGGTCCTGGACTATGAATTCCCAGAGGGATTCAAACCCGTAAACATAGAGGCATATGATGGAACAACAGACCCTGGAGTTTGGATCGAGGATTATATCCTCCACATACACATGGCTAGAGGAGATGATCTCCACGCCATAAAATATCTACCCCTTAAGCTTAAAGGGCCAGCCCGGCATTGGCTTAAAAGCCTTCCCGAAAACACAATTGGAAGCTGGGAAGAGCTCGAGGATGCTTTCCGAGCAAACTTTCAAGGGACCTATGTCCGCCCTCCGGATGCAGACGATCTTAGTCACATAACTCAACAACCCGGAGAATCAGCTCGCAGTTCTGGAATAGATTCCTCACTAAAAAGAATCAGATAGTCGATTGTCCGGACGCTGAAGCCTTAGCAGCTTTCAGGCATAACGTCCGAGACGAATGGCTCGCCAGACACCTCGGCCAAGAAAAGCCAAGAACAATGGCCGCACTAACAAGCCTCATGACCCGCTTTTGTGCAGGGGAGGACAGCTGGTTGGCAAGGTGCAGCCCCAGCGACCCAAGTACATCCAAAACTAGGGATGGAAATGGAAAACCGCGACGCAACAAGGACCGTCGCTGTACTAAGGACAAAAGTCCGAAGAGCACGACAGTCAATGCCGGATTCAAAGGCTCACGACAAAATCAGGAAAAATCGCCCCCCAGGATAACAGGGACGATCCATCCAACCTAAATAAAATCCTGGACAGGATATGTCAGATACACAGTACTCCCGGGAAGCCTGCTAACCATACCCACAGAGACTGTTGGGTTTTCAAACAATCCGGCAGACTCAATGCCGAACACAAGGGGCTCGACACACCAAGAGAAGACGAGGACGAACCCCAAAAGCAGAGCACCAGGAAACAAAAGAACTTCCCACAAGAAGTAAAAACAGTGAACTCACTTCACATAACAAAACATGCGGCGCCCGTAAAGGTACGCACCACATGGCCCATCCCCAAAGGGTCCTGCCACTGGTTGTCAAAACCGATCATCTTCGATCAGCCAGATTATTCTAGGAATATCAAGAATGTAGGCTGGACTGCCTTGATACTCGATCCAATAATTGGCGGACTCCAGTTTTCAAACGTCCTTATGGACGGCGGCAGTGGACTAAACCTGATATATCAGGATACAATCCAGCACATGGGGATAAACCCAGCAAGAATCCGCCGCAGCAAAACCTCCTTTCAAGGGGTAATACCTAGTCCGGACACCCATTGTATGGGTTTTCTCCGGCTCGAAGTCATATTCGGCTCTGCCGATAACCTCCGCCACGAAAAGCTGACCTTCCATATCGTCCCGTTCTCAAGTCGCTATCAAGCACTACTGGGACGCGAAGCTTTCGCTCGCTTTAACGCAATACCGCATTATGCATCTCTTACGCTTAAGATGCCCGGTCCACGAGGCATCATCTCTTTGAAGGGGAAGCACTAAAGTGCGCCTCCCCAAGCGGAGGACTGTGCGGCCGCTTTGACAGCCCCACAGCAAAATGGCCTCATCGGCCAAAAAACTTCAAAATAGGTCATTCAAGACCACAAACGCGGATAGACGAGTTCAGTGCAAAATCATCATTGATGCAGGCCTAGAATCCATATACCCCCGCACTAGGGGCTCCACACATATACAATAAGAGACAATAAAGCTCAGTCTTATATATCTTACTTTATACTTTGCTTATTTTAAACTTTTTCGGCACGACCTGTTTTCAACTCAGTTCCTCTCTTTTACAGATGAACGTCGTGCGGCGCCCGTCCAGGATACTGCACAATGGAGACACATGCGCAGACGTGCAGTAGGGACCCATCCAAAAGGATTCTTTTTAGATTAAGACGCTGCGTAAACCTTTTTTACTGTCTCTTGTTGCTACACATCCCCTGGTTTTTTCTTTCTGATATAACCAAGGAGGAGGCTGGCGTCTTGGCATGTGGCCACGTCAGAAATTTTGCACGTACCTGGACACTAGGGGCTTTTTTAATAAAGAGTGTTGTTTCGCCCGCACTCATAAAGACCGAACACCTTAGGGAGTGTTCGGCGTCGCGAGTTTTGGCATTATATGCATCAGCTCCGAATCATGTCTTTGGTCAAATGTTGGGTTGCCCAGCTCCTGAGTTCGGCTACCTTACGTTCCGCTCTATCGGCTAAGGTAGCACCAGGAGAACTACTGCGATTGTGCCCCGGTTCGGCCGGGCGAGCACCTCAGTAGAGAAAGCCGAAAACTGACTGTCATGATGTAGCGTGAGACTGGTCAGCCACTCGATGACCTATCAGAATCTATCGGATTCCTCCGCTTTAACGAAGGGCCGCTTCCCGGTCAGGCACATACGCGCCCCGAACTCGGACGAGCGCAGTTGCCACCAAGGAGCTACCTAAATAGTCTCACTGTCAAACTCCTATGGCTAAGTGAAAGTGTTAAAGCATTATAGTCCGGTTGCCTGGCCCGCTGCGCTATCACCTCCTTTGTAGGACCAAGACGTTGGGTTAAGTGTGAAAATGTGTCTTCTGCGAGCACCCCCGCACTATGTGCGTGGGGGCTGAAGCCAACGACTGCCATCTTTCAGATTCTGTATATATATATATCTTAAAACGGCCGCACAGGAGGTGTTCGCAATACTTGGAGGCACAAGTATAAAAAAGGCCATTATAGTTTACCAAAATATTACTTTATAATTACATATGCTATCATAACATAGCATCTTTCGGGCACTGCGTCTCTATTACACGAGCCCCTTCAAGAACTTCCTGAAAATAGTGCTCGGAGGGTACTCGGCTTTTGTCCGAATCTCGGGACGCAACAACGGTGGTCTCCATCTCTGCCCAGTATGTCTTAACACGGGCAAGAGCCATCCTAGCGCCCTCTATGCATCCTGACCTCTTCATTGCATTTATACACGGCACCGCGTCAAGGAATTGCTGCACCAAGCTGAAATAACTCTTCGGCTCCGATCTCCCCGGCCACAGGTGACCCATGACGTACTTCGTGGCGAGTCCAGACAACCTATTCAGTTCGGCCCATTGAGCCAAACGATCATCCACTGCCAGTGGACGCTCTGGATTGTGAAACTGCGACCAGAAAAGCTTTTCCACTTCGCGATCTTTCTGATCTCGAAAGTGTTCGGTCGCATCAGCAGCACTCGCTGCCAAGTCCAGATAGGTATCCTCCACACTCCACATCCGGTCCAACGGAGCAAACTTCGGATCACAAAATTTCCTTCGCAGCATAAAGGGCTTTCCAGCCGCAATCTGTTCGGCCTGACGCAGCTCCTCCTTCGCAGCTCTCATCGCAGAGCGCGCGTCCTTGGCATTGGCAACGGCCTTCTCTAAGTCCGTCTGTTTCGCCTGGTCTTCTTTTTCAAGAAGTCTGCAACGATCAGTAGCGATTTTTAACTTTTCGGCCATCTCTTCCTTGCTTCGGCAATGAGCAGCCTGTTCGGCTCTCTGCTCTTCAAGGGCTTTTCTGGTGGCCGCGTCACTTTCGCTGGCTTGTTCTTTAGCTCGGGCAAGTTCTGCCCTAAGACTCTCCATGGCGGCCACACCATCTGCGTCAAGCACACATAGTAAGACACAGGCATAAAACTGTTCTTACCTGATGCCGCCCGAGGAATTACATACCTTGAGCCTCATCAAGCTGCTTATTGACAAGCGTGATGTCGGCATCTGCCACGTCCAGTTGCCGCTTTAGTTCGGAAAAATCGTCAGTTCGGCTCGATTCCGGACACCCTGCCACCTACATTCAAAGGCGACATCTTAGACCTGGGATTATGATCCTCCGCGTGCCGTCTTTTCTTGACGATGCGTAGAGTCTCAGGGGCTACTATCTACACAGGGCGCATCTTAGTCATGCGCAACTGACAAAAGTATACATTATCTAGTGTACCTCGAAACCCGTCAGTAAACTTTTGACGGCCTCATACAATCCTCTCTCTACGGATGAAATCCTTTCAATCACCGTGCCCATCAATGCGCGGTGCTCCTCTGAGATAGAAGCTCGCCCCAGCAGAATCTTTAGCTCCTCCGGCCGAACACCAGACGGTGTCGGGCTCGTCCCATGACCTCTTTCGAAGGCCGGACGCGGAGAACCTCGGGGTGCCGCATAGCCACCTTCCGCCCCTGCCGGATTTGGAGAAACCCTCCGCGATGACACCTCAGGGTCGCCCGCCTCTCTAGGCGGCACGGCAGGGGGAGGCGTCCCGCTCTCCATCATCTCCGGAAGGAGATCCCCCGAAGACGAGCTCTGCTGAGAAGGGCTTAGGTCCGAGCTACAAGATAAAGGTTTGGTTAATCTTCTCAGATATAAATCAAGGACTTCCCTCATCCCTCAAAAGGAAAATCTTTTCTCCACTTACGGCTCGCTGGAGGGCTGATCCCCTTGAGGGCGTAGTCCGGCCGAGGAACTCCCCGGCGTCGGACCCTCTGACGAGGATTTTCTCCCCCGTTTCGAGGCCATGGTTTCCGGGTCGTCAGAGGCGGCTCTCTTCTTCCCCTTAGGAGAGGAATTGTCGGTTCCTCCCTTCGGAGCAGCCTCCTTCGAGGAGGCCATAGCTTCCTTGTCCTCCCCCTCCAAAGGCATTATCTCCAGCATCCTGACCAGCACGGGATCTGGCCTGGTTTCAGGAAGGGGAGCCGGACACCTGATCATCTTTGCCTTCGCTATCCACTCCTGTTTAAAAGGACGGCTCTTTTAGGGGCAAGTTTATGACAATTATACGGATAGAAGGTCCGGGCACAAGGTTGCTTACTTGAGTATCCGGGCGATCGCAGCTTAGGCCTGCGTCCTCGGTGAAATCCGGACACATCTCTTGTGATCCGAAGAACAGTCTATACATCTCCACGGGCGTTGCGCCCATAAAGTTCTGGAGAGCTCGCGGTCCCTCTGGATTAAACTCCCATAGGTGAAGGGGGCGACGTTTGCTGGGCAATATTCGGCGAATCAGCATGACCTGCGTCACCTTGACCAAGCTGAGGTCTCCTTCCAAGAGATCCTTAATTCGGCCTTGTAACAGGGGCACGTCTTTGGGCAAACCCCAATCTAACCCTCTGTTAACCCATGACGCTAGCCGTGGTGGGGGACCCGAGCGAAAGGCAGGAAGCGCCACCCACTTGGTGCTCCGGGAAGCGGTGATATAAAACCACTCTCGTTGCCACAAGCCTAGCTCCTCTTGAAAAGAGCCCTCGGGCCATGGAGCATCAGCATTTTTGCTTATAACAGCGCCTCCGCACTCTGCGTGCCGTCCCTTGATCATCTTCGGCTCCACTTTGAAAGTCTTGAGCCATAATCCGAAGTGAGGGGTAACACGGAGGAACGCTTCGCATACAACGATAAACGAGGAGATATGGAGGATGGATTCCAGAGCTAAGTCGTGGAATTCCAGCCCGTAATAAAACAACAGTCCCCTTACAAAGGGGTCCATCGGGAAGCCTAACCCCTGAAGGAAGTGAGACACGAACACTACGCTCTCACCGGGCTGGGGACTGGGGATAGCCTGCCTTTGAGCAGGCAACCTGTGCGAAATTTCGGTGGTCAAGAACTTAGCCTCTCTCAACTTTAGCACGGAGGGAGGAGGGCATCCATCGGCCTTGAAGGTCGGAACCGGACATTGTCGAAGGTCTGAGGCGCCCGGAATCTGGAGCCTAGGGTGTTGGAACTCGAGGCGACGGGCGAACTCGTTTTGGGATTAGAGAAAAGGAGTAAGGCCCTGGTCTCTTTATAAGAGGTTGAATACCAAGAGCCCTCCCCGTAACCGTTTGGGACTCGCCTTTAATCGAGAAAACATGCTAACGGGCACGATTGGGTTACCCACGTCCGTATTGATGAGAATCCCGTAAAAGGGGGTACACGATCTCTGCTTTGACAAGACGTGCCAAGGAAACCGCCTCGCAAAACACGTTGAGGTGGAAAAGTGAAAACGATTCAAGTGAAGGACTTGGCCGTAGTGTGATGACGCACTGCGGAATACGTCAGCAGATTTGATTTGTGTTAATATTATTCTCTCTATGGCAATATGTGGAAACTTATTTTCCAGAGCCGGACACTACTCTTGGTGTTTACAATCTTCTATGAAGGACTTGGAGGAGGAACCCGCCTTGCAATGCCGAAGACAATTTGCGCGCCGGACTCGTCGTCATTGAAGCCTGGTTCAGGGGCTACTGAGGGAGTCCTGGATTAGGGGGTGTTCGGGTAGCCGGACTATACCTTCAGCCGGACTCCTGGACTATGAAGATACAAGATTGAAGACTTCGTCCCGTGTCCGGATGGGACTTTCCTTGGCGTGGAAGGCAAGCTTGGCGATGCGGATATTCAAGATCTCCCACCATCGTAACCGACTCTATGTAACCCTAACCCTATCCGGTGTCTATATAAACCGGAGGGTTGTAGTCCGTAGGCAATCAACTCCATATACAACAATCATACCATAGGCTAGCTTCTAGGGTTTAGCCTCCTTAATCTCGTGGTAGATCTACTCTTGTACTACCCATATCATCAATATTAATCAAGCAGGACGTAGGGTTTTACCTCCATCCAGAGGGCCCGAACCTGGGTAGAACATCATGTTCCCTGCCTCCTGTTACCATCCGGCCTAGACGCACAGTTCGGGACCCCCTACCCGAGATCCGCCGGTTTTGACACCGACAGTAGAGCTTTCCATGGTGACTCTTCGTCATTCGTCCGACCGCGTACCCCTCAATCCCTGGGAGAGCTCCCTCCAAGAACTCTACACCATCGTGCGCTGGCCCCATGATGGGCGCCAACTGTCTCAGTTTTGTCACGACAGATGTCCTCATGAAAGGACTAAGTCTGGAGGCTATCGCAACTAGGTGGTTGCTTGAACGGGGTTGATCGAGAATGAAGGACACAAGTTACCCAGGTTCGGCCCCTCATGGTGGAGGTAAAGACCTACTTCTTGCTTGATTGATATTGATGATGATCTCTATTACAAGGATACAGATTCGCTAACCTAGATTTTGAGACATTGCAACTTAGTCTTTTCGTCCTAGGAGCTCCCCTTTATATAATAGGTTGAGCCTACCAGGTTTACATACAATTTCGGGTCATACTGTCAACCCTATCCTATTCTAACTCCTATCAATCTTGCCTCCCAAGTTAGAAAATTCTCCATCTGGGCCTTCACCACAAGCCGGCCTGTAAGGCCTCTACATGAGCTGACCTTTGGTTAGGTCTTGCCATCAGCTTTCGGTTCTTTCCCTGTCGCATTACCATGACCCGATAAATAAGGCGACTAAAGCAGCACAATGTTGTGGAGGAGCAACTCCACCTTGCTTCTACAAAGTGTACAACACTAGAGTTGAAGGAACTGCTTCAACGTGTTGTGCTAGAGATCGCTCTTGAGGCGAATGCAGGCCGATATGGCAACAAGAGTTCAATCCAGAACTCCTAGAACACAAGATCTACTCTAAGATCTTAGATAGGAACAACAAGTTCTATTATAGGTAGTGGGTACAAAGTATGGTTACAAAGTAGAGGTGAGGACCTCTATTTATAGGGCTTTGGGAAGCGTTCACATACTTCTACTAATAGCTGGAACGCTCTACAAAACATTATTTAGGATTCACCTCTCTACTCATAGCTACTTATAACTAGAGAACTCTAGAAACAGCAGGTAGGTTAAATAAAAGAGAAGAAATACTACACTAGAGTGGAAGTATCTAGAAGTAGCCAAACAGATCTGGCATCTATTTTTTCCTCATCTATTGTTCCTCATCATTCTCCCCTGGTTGTTTGGAACTCGCCCTCGAGTTATCGTCATAGAGCGCTTCTTCTGGATGGTAGAGAGTCAAGTCCGCAACATTGAAAGTGTTGGATATGCCCATGTCGCTTGGAAAATCTATCACATAAGCATTATCATTTATCTTTCTCATGATAGAGAAGGGCCCATACCTCCGCTGCCTAAGCTTCCCCTTAACACATAAGGCAGCCTCTCTTTTCAGAGGTAGACCATCACCTTATCACCAACTTGGAATGATTTTGGCCTCCTTTTGCAATCAGCAAGTTGTTTATATTTCTGAGTTGGTGCTTCCAGAACACCACGAATCTCTTCAAATAACTCGGGTGTAATTATCAGCAAAGGACAATGCTGATTTTGAGCTTCCCCTTGATGGTAGCTTCACCAGGTTCACCACATGTGTTGGAAATTTAGTGTAGACAATATGGATCCTTCCTATGGATCTATGCTTGGAGTTATTGTAGGAGAACTCTGCAATAGATAGAGCCAAATCCCAATGTCCCTTTCTTTCTCCACAAATGCAACATATCAGATTAGCCAAAAACTTGTTCACCACTTCCGTTTGTTCATTTGTTTGTGGATGATAAGTGCTAGAAAATTTTAATTTAGTGTTGAATTGCTTCCACAAAGTGAGCCAAAATGCAGCAAGAAACTTGCTATCACGGTCTGAGACTATGGACCTTGGTACTTCTGTTGGGGAATATTGCATGGAAAACAAAAAAGTCTACGCACACGCAAGATCTATGCATGGAGATGCATAGCTACGAGAGGGGGAGAGCATCTACATGCCCTTATAGATCGCTAAGCGGAAGCGTTTATCAACGCGGTTGATGTAGTCGTACACCTTCACGATCTGTTCCGATCAAGCACCGAACGCACGGAACCTCTGCGTTCAGCACACATTCAGCTCGATGATGTCCCCACCTTCTTGATCCAATAAGACGGGCGAAGTAGCAGATGAGTTCCGGCAGCATGGTGGCGTGCTAACGGTGGTAGTGAAACTATCCGCAGGGCTTCGCCAAGCACAACAGACATGGACGGAGAAGGAACTAGAACTATAGGGAGGGGGCACCGCACACGGCTTGGGGATCGTGGGGTGTGTTGCCCCTCTCCCTCCTCTCATAGATATATATAGGTGGAGGCAGGAGGGGCTGCCCTAGGGTGCACCCCAAGGGGGGCCGACGGCTGCCTAGGATGCCTGCCCTAGGCGCCGCCTTTCCTTCCTAGGGAGGTGGAGGAGATGGTGGGAGGGGAGGCGGCTCCCTGCCTTGGCGCCCCCTCTTTCCTTCCTCACGCGTGCGCAAGGGAGGCGGAGCGTGCCCAGCCCCTTAGTGTGCTGGTGCGCCTCCCTCTCTTAGCCCATGAGGCCCACCAAGTACCGGTGGCCTCCTGGAACCCCTTCCGGCACTTTGATAAAACTTTGGTGCTTTCGAAACCTTTCCGAAGACCAAATAGTATTGTCCTATATATCAATCTTTACCTTCAGACCATTCTGGAGCTCCTCGTCATGTCTGTGATCTCATCTGGGACTACGAACAATATTCGGTTACCAACTCATATAATACTATATCGTCAATGAACATTAAGCGTGCGGACCCTGCGGGTTCGAGAATGATGTAGACATGACCGAGACACTTCTCCGGTCAATAACCAATAGCGGGAGCTGGATGCCCATATTGGTTCCTACATATTCTACGAAGATCTTTATTGGTCGAACCTTTTATTACAACATACGTAGTTCCCTTTGTCTGTCGGTATGTTACTTGCCCGAGATTTGATCGTCGGTATCTCCATACCTAGTTCAATCTCATTACCGGCAAGTCTCTTTACTCGTTCTGTAATACATCATCTCATAACTAACTCCTTAGTCACTTTGCTTGCAAGCTTATTGTGATGATGTATTACCGAGAGGGCCCAGAGATACCTCTTCGTCATACGGAGTGACAAATCCCAATCTCGATTCACGCCAACTCAACAGACACCTTCAGAGATACCTGTAGAGCATCTTTATGATCACCCAGATGTGGTGTGATGTTTGATAACATGCAAGGTATTCCTCCGGTATCCGGGAGTTGCATGATCTCATGGTCAAAGGAATATGTATTTCACATTAAGAAAGTAGTAGCAATAAACTGAATGATCATATGCTAAGCTAACGGATGGGTCTTGTCCATCACATAATTCTCCTAATGATGTGATCATGTCATCAAGTGACAACTCATGTCTATGGTTAGGTGATACGTCTCCATCGTATCTACTTTTCCAAACTCTTTTGCCCTTGTTTTGGTCTCTAATTTGCATGATTTGCACGGAACTAACCCGGACTGACGCTATTTTTAGTAGAATTTCCTTGGTGTTATTTTTTTGCAGAAACAAAAGTTCTTAGAATGATCTGATAATTTATGGAGAACATTTTTAGAATAAATAAAAAATATTGGCAAAAGAATCAACTAGAGGGGATCCACCAACTGACCCCAAGGGTGGAGGGCGCGGCCCTACCTTGTGGGCCCCCTGGACCTCCTCCGACCCTAACTCCAACTCTATATATTCACGTTCAGGGAGAAAAAATCAGAGAGAAGGATTCATCGTGTTTTATGATACGGAGCCTCCGCCACCTCTTGTTCTTCATCGGGAGGGCAGAGTTGGAGTCCGTTCGGAGCTCCGGAGAGGGGGATCTGTCGCCATCATCATCTCCATCACCAATTTCATGATGCTCACTGTTGTGCGTGAGTAAATCCATCGTAGGCTTGCTGGACGGTGATGGGTTGGATGAGATTTATCATGTAATCGAGTTAGTTTTGTTAGGGTTTGATCCCTAGAATCCACTATGTTCTGAGGTTGATGTTGTTATGACTTTGCTATGCTTAATGCTTGTCACTAGGGCCCGAGTGCCACGATTTCAGATCTGAACCTATTATGTTTTCATCAATATATTTCTGTTCTTGATCCTATCTTGCAAGTTGTACACACCTATTACGAGTTATCATCCGCATACCCCAAGGTGACAATAACTGGGATTTTTTCCGGTGATTACTGTAGTTTGAGGAGTTCATGTATTCACTAATTGCTAATTGATACGTCTCCAACGTATCTATAATTTATGAAGTATTCATGCCATATTTACAATATTTTTATATGATTTTGGTAAGATTTTATTAGAACTAACCCGAACTGACGCTGTTTTCAGCAGAACTACTGTGGTGTTGTTTTTGTGCAGAAATAGAAGTTCTCGGAATGGGATGAAAATCAAAGGAGATTTTTTCTGGAAAATATAAAAAGTACTAGAACTAAGAGTTATCAGAGGGGAGGCCCATGGGACCCACGAGGGTGGAGGGCGCGACCACCCCCCTAGGGCGCACCCCTGTGCCTCATGGACTTCCCGTGGGGCCCCCGACTTGTTCTCGATGCCAACCTCTGCTATAAATACCCAAACCTCCAGAAAATAAGCTAGATCGGAAGTTCCGCTGCCGCAAGCCTCTGTAGCCATGAGAAATCAATCTAGGCCTTCTCTGGCACCCTGCCGGAGGGGGCCATCATCACCGGAGACTATGGAGGAGGATCCCGGAGGGACCATCATCGCCATGAAGGCTAAGATCCAGAGGAAGAACCTCTCCCCATCCAGGGGGAGGCCATGGAGGAGGAAGCACAAGGGGGAGAACCTCTCCTCCTCTCTCTCGGTGGCGCCGGAGTGCCATCGGGAGGGGAATCATCGCCGCTGTGATCGTCTTCATCAACATCACCATCCTCATCTCTTTTACGCGGACCACTCTCCCGCACCCCGCTGTAATCCCTACTTGAACATGGTGCTTTATGCCACATATTATGATCCAATGATGTTTTGAGTAGATATCCTTTGTCTTTGGGTTGATTGATCATCTAGATTGCTATGAGTTGTATGTTTTATTTTGGTGCTGTCCTATTGTTCCCTCCGTGTCGCGCAAGCATGAGGGATTCCCGCTGTAGGGTGTTGCAATACGTTCATGATTCGCTTATAGTGGGTTGCTTGAGTGACAGAAGCAAAAAACCGAGTAAGGGGGTTGTTGCGTATGGGATAAAGGGGACTTGATGCTTTAATGCTATGGTTGGGTTTTACCTTAATGATCTTTAGTAGTTGCGGATGCTTGCTAGAGTTCCAATCATAAGTGCATATGATCCAAGAAGAGAAAGTATGTTAGCTTATGCCTCTCCCTCATATGAAATTGCAATGACGACTACCGGTCTTGTTAACGATTGCCTAGGATAATTCCGCACACCGACCCATCAATATTCCACACTCGCTATTTATAATATTTAGTAATATATTCTAACTTTATGATAACAGCCCCTACTTTTATATTTTATCACTCCGATACCATGCAAAGTTATCCTCTTCATACCCAGAACCTAGTTTTATTTCTCGTTTCTAATTGGAAGCAAACCTTCGGTGTACGTAGAGTCGTATCAGTGGCAGATAGGACTTGAGAGAATATTGATCTTACCTTTAGCTCCTTGTGGGTTCGACACTCCATACCTATCACTTCCACGATTGGGAATTGCTACGATGATTCCCTGCACTTGCGGATTATCACTAATGCTTTGGTCCAGTTCTCTATTAAAAGGAGGCCTTAATATCCCTTAGTTTCCGTTGGGGATATAACTATTAGGTATGACCCGCCCAGGAGGGGCCGGGTTATACCTATGGCGATTCATGAAGCCCAAAACAGCTCTGCAAGATGGTGGTTCAGTTAAGGGCCCAAGACCCAAAGGTGACTCAAGGCCCGTAGTAATAAACCGCCATATGTACATAACTTGTATTGTAAGGCAGGAATAGTTAGAGACCGAGCCGGACAATGTTTATGAGCCGGCTGAGATTCTATGAGCCGCCGGGTGTCAGCCTATGTATATAAAGGGACGACCCGGTGGCGGTTCAAGGCAAGTAATATCAGATCAAAAGCTAGCTTAAGCAAATTCGCTCCCTAGTAATCGAAACATAAGCAACACCACATCAAACTGGATTAGGCTTTTACCTTCACCGTAAGGGGACGAACCAGTATAACTGTAACACCCTCGATGTGACTATATCTCCCACGTGTCGATGCATGACTTAGAGGCATAATCGCATTGAAGGCATATGTCGCAAGTTAGGCAATCTTCACAACATCCCATGTAATATAGATAATAAAAGGGGAGATAACATAGTTGGCTTACACTCGCCACGTCAATCAAGGTACATAAATAACATTACATCATCCAAACACTCATGGCCCGACTACGGCACCAAAATAAAAGATAACCCAACATGCGACACGGTCCCGATCACCCCCAACTGGGCACCACTACTGATCATCAGGAAAGGAAACATAGTATCGTTGAGAGTCCTCGTCAAACTCCCACTTGAGCTCAAGCGCGTCACCTGGAGCGGAATCATCAGACCCTGCATCTGGTGTAATAGTAATCTGTGAGCCACAGGGACTCAGCAATCTCGCACCCTCGCAATCAAGACTATTTAAGCTTATAGGTAAGGTAAGGTAAATATATGTGGAGCTGCAGCAAGCGACTAGTATATATAGTGGCTAACCTATTCGCAAAAGAGAGCGAGAAGAGAAGGCAAAGCACGAACGCATAACTAAAGAGGGCAAACCTGCGGCAAACATTACTCCAACACCGTGTCCACTTCCCGGACTCCGCCGAGAAGAGGCCATCACGGTAACTCACATGGTTGATTCATTTTAATTAACTTAAGGTTCAAGTTATCTACAACCGAACATTAACAAATTCCCATTTGCCCATAACCGCGGGCATGGCTTTCGAAAGTTCAAATCCCTGCAGGGGAGTCCCAACTTAGCCCATGACAAGCTCTCATGGTCAACGAAGGAATAGACCTCCTCCCGAGACGTTCCGATCAGACTCGGTACCTCGGTTCTTCAAGACACTTCGACAGGTTAAAACAAGACCAGCAACACCGCCCGAATGTGACGACAAATCCCGATAGGAGCTGCACATATCTCGTTCTCAAGGCACACTCAGATTGTCTTAGGTACGGGTAGGCCAGCCCAGAGTTCCCCCTGGTGGCCACTGGCAGCTGACAGGTGGACCAACACTCAGAGGAGCACTGGCCCGGGGGGGTTTAAAATAAGATGACCCTCGGGCTCCGGAAACCCAAGGGAAAAAGACGCTAGGTGGCAAATGGTAAAACCAAGGTTGGGCATTGCTGGAAAAACTTTAATCAAGGCGAACTATCAAGGGGTTCCCATTATAACCCAACCGCGTAAGGAACGCAAAATCCGGGAACATAACACCGATACGACGGAAACTAGGGCGGAAAGAGTGGAACAAAACACTAGGCGAGAGGCCGAGCCTTCCACACTTTACCAAGTATATAGATGCATTAAGATAACAAGATAATATAATGATATCCCAACAAGTAAATAATGTTCCAACAAGGAACGGTCTCCAATCTTCACCTGCAACTAGCAACGCTATAAGAGGGGCTGAGCAAAGCGGTAACATAGCCAAACAACGGTTTGCTAGGACATGGTGCGTTAGAGGTTTGACATGGCAATTTGGGAGGCTTGAAAGAAAGTGGTAGGCATCATAGCATTGGCATAGCAAAAGAGCGAGCATCTAGCAAAGCAAAGATAGTAGTGATTTCGAGGGTATGGTCATCTTGCCTGCAAAGTTGTCAGAGTTGACTGGATCCTCGAAAGCAAAGTCAACGGGCTCCTCGTTAGTGAACTCGTCTCCTGGCTCTACCCAAACAAGACAAACAAGAAAACGGAACACAATCAACCACGTGCAAGGCTCAAACAATATGATGCAAGGATGGTATGCTATGCGGGATGCGATGCGGGATGCATATGCAAGATTTGATGAGGTATGCATGAACCTGGCCTCAACTTGGAAATCCAAGTGTGCCACTGGAAAGATGAGATGAAATCGCTTAAAAACGATATAAAGAACGCCAGAATCGGAGTTACGGTTTGGAAATGGCAAACAATTCAAATATGGCCACGTTCTGCGATTTACAGCAAGTAGCCATCTAAATGCAACAAGATGAACATGCTACAGCACCCAAACATGGCATCAAAATACATGGCAGGGATGCATTCATGATTCTTAACAAAAGTCTAGCACTGAGCTACGGCCAATTCATCCATTAACAGGTTCAAACAAGCATGGCAAAAATGCATATGGTAAACAGATCTCAGACTTGGTGAAATTAACACTTGTCTGGAATTTCAGATCAGATAGCACTCTTCGGAGCAACAAAACTACATGCTACAGGACCTGAACATGGCAAAGTAAAGCATGGCATGGAGCTACTCAAAGATCTTAACAAAATTCCCTTAGTGACCTTGAGCCAAAAGGGATCAGAAAATACATTTGCAAGCATGTGAACATGGCAAAAACATAATCAGTTCTCAGACTTAGCGAAAACTGGAACGTGCTGAAAACAGATATCAAGTAGGCATGTTTACGAGCTCGACGCACTCACTACAGAGCAAGTCATGACAATCTAAGCATACATCCATCAAGAATACACAAAATACAAGCTAGACATGGCAAGAACAATAGCATAGCATGCACAGAACAACTACAACATCATCGGCAAAATCGCTAACAAGTAGACAATCTGCCCAGATTTACGAAATGACAAAAGTAGAGCTCGATTGACTCAAGCTAGGGTGCTCCATAATTGCAAACAAAGACATGGATAGATAGAGCACTACAAGATTAACAAAACATCCTTACTGATCATCCTCAAAAGAGGCACGGATCACTAGGAAACAACATGAACATATGGCCATATGAGATAAACAGCTCAAGGACTTAGTGGAAATGCTAAGTCCCTGAAATCAGCATTACCAAGTGCCTCACTTTGCAAGCTTGTGCTAGTCACCACACACATCACAAAAATACATGGGTTGCACCTCTGGAAAGATGGCAAAACCCTTAACAAAACATATGTAGAGCTCATGGGCATATCATGCACACAATAATCATGGCAAAAATGACAAATAGCTAAACGGAGCAGCAGATCTGACAATTATCTCAAGTAGCACTCTTCTAGCAGCATTTCGGGCATCAAGATGAACTCAAATGAAAATGATGCAATGGAATGAAATGATGTACTATCTGAGACAAACATTTTGATATGCTATATGCCCAAAACGGAGTTACGGATGCAAAGTTATAGCATGATGAACAGGGCAACATGAGCTAGGGTTAGGGATAAAAAGTCAACCGAGGGGGCAAAACTCAGATCTGGATCCGGCCTTGCACGCAGCCCGAGGTTTGCCGGATCCGAGCTCTTGCTTGCCGGAAGCGTCGTGGATCGCCGGAGGGGGGTCACCGGACGGTGGAGAGGACGCCGTGGCAGTGAGGAGGCGACTCTGGCGCGGTGGCGGGCGCGGACGGCGTGGGTCACCGGCGTGGGAGGACCGGAGCGGCGCCGGCGGGCTCGGGCGAGGAGGTCGCTGGCCAGCGCAGAAGAAGGCGGCGGCGAGGAGGCGGCTTGTCGGGGCGGCGCGGACCCGGGCGCACGTCCCTACGGGCGGCGGCGAAGGCGGATGGGCCCGGGGGCTCCCCGTGGGCCTCGGCGGGCCTTGGCGGTGAAGTGGGGCTCGGCGCCCATGTGGCGCTTGCTGATAGGTCCGCGGAGCGTGTGGACGCGTCCGGTTGCGGACGGACGTGTCCGATGGCAGCGGAGCTGATTTTTAGGGTTAGGGAGAGAGGAGATCCGGGAATTTCGAGGAGGGATCTATATATGGAGGTAGAGGGAGCTAGGAGAGTCCAAATGAGGTGCGGTTTTCGGCCACGCGATCGTGATCAAACGCTCTAGATGATGGAGAGGGTTTTGGTGGGTTTTGGGCCAACTTGGAGCGGTGTTGGGCTGCAACACACACGAGGCCTTTTCTTTCCCTCGGTTAACCGTTGGAGCATCAAACGAAGTCCAAATGGTACGAAACTTGACAGGCGGTCTACCGGTAGTAAACCAAGGCCGCTTGGCAAGTCTCGGTCCAATCCGGAAATGTTTAATCCCCACACACGAAAGAAAGGTATAAATGACCACTGGAGGAGAACGGAGCGCCGGAATGCAAAACGGACAACGGGGAAAATGCTCGGATGCATGAGATGAACGCGTGCAAATGCAATGCACATGATGACATGATATTAGATGCATGAAAACGACAACAACACACGGAGACAAAGACCCGAACCCGAGAAAATAAAATAACTTAACGCCGGAAATGGCAAGAGATGGAATACATATTGGGAAAGTCATATCCGGGGTGTTACAACACTCCACCACTACGAAAGGATCTCTTCCCGAGATCTAGGACTGAAAGAACGCCGGGTACTCAGAACGGAGGTGATCCTCGCATTCCCAGGTAGCTTCACGGTCGGAATGGTGTGACCACTTAACTTTGAGGAATTTGATTGACTTGTTGCGAGTCTTGCGTTCAGTCTCTTCAAGAATAGCAACTGGGTGCTCACGATAAGATAGATCTTCTTGGAGCTCAATGTCCTCGAAGTTGACGGTGCGGTCAGGAGTCTTGAAGCACTTTCGGAGCTGAGAGACATGGAACACATCATGAACATATGCAAAGTTTGAAGGAAGCTCGAGTTGATAGGCGAGATCGCCTCTCTTGATGACAATCTTGAAAGGTCCCACATATCTGGGGGCAAGCTTCCCTTTGATACCGAAGCGACGAGTACCTTTCATAGGAGAGACGCGAAGGTAAACAAGATCTTCGATCTCGAAAGCCAAATCACGGTGCTTACTATCATAGTAGCTCTTCTGGCGGGATTGGGCTGCTTTGAGGTTATCTTGAATGACTTTACACATTTCCTCTGCCTCTATGATTAAGTCATTACCCAAAAGCTGACGTTCACCGGTTTCAGACCAATTGAGAGGGGTACGGCACTTCCTGCCATACAGAATTTCAAATGGGGCCTTGCCCGAACTTGCTTGAAAACTGTTGTTCTAGGAGAATTCAGCATAAGGAAGACAATCCTCCCACTTCATGCCAAAGGAGATCACACAAGCCCTGAGCATATCTTCAAGAATCTGATTGACACGCTTGACTTGCCTGCTAGTTTGAGGATGGAAAGCTGTGCTGAAGCGGATGTTGGTGCCCATGGCCTTCTGAAAAGAATCCCAAAACTTGGAGGTAAAGATGCTGCCACGGTCTGAAGAGATCACATGTGGAATACTGTGCAGAGAGACAATTCGAGAGGTATAGAGTTCCGCCAATTGAGCTGCAGTCATTGACTCTTTGATAGGCAAAAAGTGAGCCACTTTAGTGAGTTTGTCGATGACAACGAATATAGCATCATTGCTACGCTTGGACTTTGGAAACCCAGTCACGAAGTCCATCTCAATTTGGTCAAACTTCCATTCTGGAATGGCAAGAGGTTGGAGGAGACCCGCTGGCCTTTGGTGTTCTGCCTTCACTCTTCTGAAGACATCACACTCATTCATGAATTGAGCAATCTCGCGCTTCATTCGAGTCCACTAATAAGCCTGCTTGAGGTCCTGATACATCTTCGTACTCCCAGGGTGGATGGAGAGGAGAGAATTGTGAGCCTCGTTCATGATCACTTTACGAAGTTCACCTTTGGGTACAACAATACGATCCTCGAAGAAGAGAGTATCCTTGTCATCAAGGCGGTAGCACTTGTACTTGGGTTGACTCTTGGCAATCCCAATCTTCACCTTTTTCACCATAGCATCAAGAAGCTGGGCTTGGCGAATCTGGTCTTCCAAGGTAGGAGAGACTTGAAGGTTGGCGAGGAAACCTTGAGGAACAACTTGCAGATTAAGTTTGCGGAAGGCTTCACAAAGCTCGGGTTGATAAGGCTTGAGAATAAGACTGTTGCAATAAGCCTTCCTGCTCAATGCGTCAGCAATCACATTGGCCTTGCCTGGAGTATACTCGATACTCGGATTATACTCTTGAATCATTTCGACCCATCGAGTTTGTCTGAGGTTGAGATTAGGCTGAGTGAAGATGTACTTGAGACTCTTGTGATCAGTGAAAATGTCCGCTTTTCTTCCCAATAGGAGATGTCTCCAAGTCAAAAGAGCATGCACAACTGCCGCCAACTCGAGATCATGAGTGGGGTAGTTCTTCTCATTAGGCTTCAACTGGCGAGAGGTATAAGCAACAACTTTCTTCTCTTGCATCAACACTGCGCCAAGACCTTGGAGAGAGGCATCACAAAAGACCTCATACGGCTTGGATTCATCAGGCGGAGTCAGAACTGGAGCAGTGATCAATTTCTCTTTCAAAGTGTTGAAAGCAATGTCACACTCCGGAGACCAAACGTACTTGACGTGCTTCTGAAGAAGATTTGAGAGAGGCTTCGCGATCTTAGAAAAGTTTTCAATGAATCTTCGACAGTAGCTTGCGAGACCGAGGAAGCTACGGAGTTGCTTCACGTTCTGAGGAGGTTCCCAATTCACAATTGCAGACACCTTCTCAGGATTCACCGCAATGCCCTTGGCAGAGATGATATGACCAAGATAAAGAACCTCATCGAGCCAAAATTCGCACTTGGAGAACTTGGCATAGAACTTGTGTTCCCTCAACTTATCGAGTACCAAACGCAAGTGCTTGGCATGATCTTCCTTGTTCTTCGAGAAAACCAGGATGTCGTCGAGATAGACCAAAACGAAGTCATTGGTGTAGGCGTTGAAGATGAAGTTCATCATGCGAGAGAACGTCGGAGGAGCGTTGACAAGGCCAAAACACATGACAGTGTATTCATATGACCCATAGCTTGTCCTGAAAGCCGTCTTGGGAATATCTTGTTCACGGATTCGAATCTGATGATAACCCATACGGAGATCAATCTTGGAGAATACTTGGGCACCTTTGAGTTGTTTGAACAGCTCGTTGATGTTGGGAAGTGGGTATTTGTTCTTGATGGTCTTCTTGTTCAATGGATGGTAATCAACACAAAGCCGGTCTGTTCCATCCTTCTTCTTCACAAAAAGAACACCACAACCCCACGGAGAAGAACTAGGCCGGATGAGACCCATTCTCTCTTGAATATCGAGTTGCTTCTTCAGCCCCTTCAACTCTTCAGGTCCGAGCTTGTAAGGACGCTTGCACACTGGTTCCGTGCCAGGCTCAAGATCGATGACGAATTCAACTTGCCGGTGCGGAGGCATTCCTGGAAGCTCTTCTGGAAAGACGTCTTGATATTCGCAAATGACTGGAATTTGCGAGATGGCATCGAGTTCACCCTTCTCATTGAGAGAAAACAGACGGATGGTATTATCCCGAGCGGCAAAGACAATTACATCCTCAGACGAATGAGTCAATTGAATCTGCCTGGCTGCACAGTCAAGATGTGCCTTGTGCTTAGAAAGCCAATCCATTCCGAGAATAAGATCAATATCCGAGTCACCAAGAACCATAGGATAAGAAAGGAACTTGTAGTCGCCCAAGGTGATAGTAACGTCCGGAGCCATCATTTTAGTGTTCATGAACAAACCCGGAGAAGAAACCGCTATCGGCCTAGGCAAATCAATAGTATGCACTTCATGCATGGATGCAAAAGGCTTTGATAAAAATGATAAAGATGCACCAGTGTCAAAAAGAACTCTTGCGGGAATGTCATTAACAGGAAGGTTACCCATGATCACATCTGGTGAGTCCTCTGCCTGAGCTGCATTCAGCAAGTTGACCTTGGCAGACTTGGTGTTATGCTTGACCATAGCTGTACTTGCCGATCTGACAGGAGGAGGAGGAGGAAGACGCCTCTGGTTGAGACACTTGTTGGCATAGTGACCCTTCTGTTGGCACTTGTTGCACGTGACCTCTAAAAGCGGACGGTGATACGGAGCACTCGATCTTGGAGCTTGAGACGAAGTCTTGTTCTGAAAGCCAGGGTTGGGTGGGTGGGAAGATCCACTGCCACCTTTGCTCTTCTGCTGATACGGCTGACGGAACGGAGGAGGAGGAAGCCAATACTTTTGCTGCTTGGCCACTTGAGTAGAGGAAGAAGGAGTAGCATCTCTGACTCGCTTCTTGGAAGCATCACACCTCAATTGAGCGGCCTCTTGCTTCAATGCCATGTTGTAGAACTCATCGTACCTCAAGGGCTCAAAGAGAACAAGAGCGAGCTGAATTTCTTCTCTGAGACCACCCCTGAACTGCTATATCATGCTCTTCTCATCAGGTACATCCTGTTTGGCAAAGTGGGTGAGCTTCTAGAACAACTTGTTGTAGTCATAGACAGACAAAGAGCCTTGCTTCAGGTTGTGGAATTCCTCACGCTTGCTTTCAACCACGCTTTGAGGAATATGATGAGCTCTGAAATCTTGACGGAATTCATCCCAGGTAATAGCACGTCCACCTCTGGAATCCTTGTACTGCTGAAACCATTCTGCAGCTTAGTCTTTGAGTTGGAAGGAAGCGAACTTGACAAAGTCCTCAGGCCTGACGTTACTGCACTCGAAATGCTTGCACAGATCCACGAGCCAATCGTCAGCATCGGTTGCCTCAACACAATTGCTGAAAGTCTTTGGCCTGTTAGCAAGGAACTGGTTGAGTGTAGCAAAGTGATTCTGATTGTTGCCTTGGTTCCCTTGGTTGCCTTGATTGCGCTCTTGGAGAATTTGCATGATCAACTGTGTGTTTGCATTGGTTGTGGCCATCACAGCTTGCCATGCCTCCGGAGGAGGGGGAGGTGGTGGCGGATCTTGATTCTGATTCTGATTGGTGCTCTTAGCGGGAGCCATCCTGAAGAGGTTGACCACCGTTAGCACATAGACAGATAAAATGAAGCTGAATCCAACAGAATGAAAATTGCAACATAAAGTCTTCACATCCGAACAAAATGAACGAATGCATTCCTCTTGAAATGGTCACATATCCATAAATTGAGAAGCCACGTAGAATTTAGGTAGAGAAATAAATCAACAAGGTACGGATCAAGAACAAATACTCGGTAAGAAATCCCAATCTCAAACCAAATATCCGTGGAAGAAGAACTAGAGCTACAAGAATTCCCACCTATGAAACTCCCGAACCTTTCCGGTTATGCAATCAGGTGTTGGGGATACAGGGGAAGCATAATATCTCACCCAAATCTAGCAAATCCTACATCCAGCTGTATCCATCCTTCAACACATAACCGAGAAAAACTTCGGAAACCATCTACCTCAACCTTCGAAAAGCATCCATTATACAAGTTATGGCGATACTCCCGAACTCCCGCCCCAGTACTGGGTGGCGTCGAGGTTATCTCACCAACGAACTGCATAAAAGAGATTTTCAATGTCGGCATACTAAACTCAGGTATTCCAGAACTGCAACGATAAAATTATGACGACAACACCTCAGAGCTCAACTCCCCGGGACACTTCCACAAAACCCCTGACAGGAGGCACCAAGACAATGTTCTCATCATAAAACCATCGGAACGATTCCAAGATACCCGCGTGATCCTAAAAAAAATTGTGAAATTTGAGAAGAGAACAGTCAAAACTCTACGTCAGGATGCCTTACCACAACGATGAGGAGACTGGGAAGTAAAAAGAATTCCTAAACTCTCCGATATATAATTCCTAAATGACTCAAAACATTTTTCTAGACACAACTCGGCCGCTAGAAACGATCAAGCAATGGGGCTCCTAAGGTCGGGGAAGGCTCTGATTACCAACTTGTAACACCCTCGATGCGACTATATCTCCCACGTGTCGAGGCACGACTTAGAGGCATAATCGCATTGAAGGCATATGTCACAAGTTAGGCAATCTTCACAACATCCCATGTAATATAGATAATAAAAGGGGAGATAACATAGTTGGCTTACACTCGCCATGTCAATCAAGGTACATAAATAACATTACATCATCCAAACACTCATGGCCCGACTACAGTGCCAAAATAAAAGATAACCCAACATGCGACACGGTCCCGATCACCCCCAACTTGGCACCACTACTGATCATCAGGAAAGGAAACATAGTATCGTTGAGAGTCCTTGTCGAACTCCCACTTGAGCTCAAGCGCGTCACCTGGAGCGGAATCATCAGGCCCTGCATCTGGTGTAATAGTAATCTATGAGCCACAGGGAGTCAGCAATCTCGCACCCTCGCGATCAAGACTATTTAAGCTTATAGGTAAGGTAAGGTAAATATATGTGGAGCTGCAACAAGCGACTAGCATATATAGTGGCTAACATGTTCGCAAAAGAGAGCGAGAAGAGAAGGCAAAGCGCGAACGCATAACTAAAGAGGGCAAAGCTGCGGCAAACATTACTCCAACACCGTGTCCACTTCCCAGACTCCACCGAGAAGAGGCCATCACGGTAACTCACACGGTTGATTCATTTTAATTAACTTAAGGTTCAAGTTATCTACAACCGGACATTAACAAATTCCCATCTGCCCATAACCGCGGGCACGGCTTTTGAAAGTTCAAATCCCTGCAGGGGAGTCCCAACTTAGCCCATGACAAGCTCTCACGGTCAACGAAGGAATAGACCTCCTCCCGAGACGTTCCGATCAGACTCGGTACCTCGGTTCTTCAAGACACTTCGACAGGTTAAAACAAGACCAGCAACACCGCCCGAATGTGCCGACAAATCCCGATAGGAGCTGCACATTTCTCGTTCTCAAGGCACACTCAGATTGTCTTAGGTACGGGTAGGCCAGCCCAGAGTTGCCCCTGGTGGCCACTGGCAGCTGACAGGTGGACCAACACTCAGAGGAGCACTGGCCCGGGGGGGTTTAAAATAAGATGACCCTCGGGCTCCGGAAACCCAAGGGAAAAAGAGGCTAGGTGGAAAATGGTAAAACCAAGGTTGGGCATTGCTGGAAAAACTTTAATCAAGGCGAACTATCAAGGGGTTCCCATTATAACCCAACCGCGTAAGGAACGCAAAATCCGGGAACATAACACCGATATGACGGAAACTAGGGCGGCAAGAGTGGAACAAAACACCAGGCGAGAGGCCGAGCCTTCCACCCTTTACCAAGTATATAGATGCATTAAGATAACAAGATAATATAATGATATCCCAACAAGTAAATAATGTTCCAATAAGGAACGGTCTCCAATCTTCACCTGCAACTAGCAACGCTATAAGAGGGGCTGAGCAAAGCGGTAACATAGCCAAACAACGATTTGCTTGGACATGGTGGGTTAGAGGTTTGACATGGCAATTTGGGAGGCTTGAAAGAAAGTGGTAGGCGTCGTAGCATTGGCATAGCAAAAGAGCGAGCATCTAGCAAAGCAAAGATAGTAGTGATTTCGAGGGTATGGTCATCTTGCCTGCAAAGTTGTCAGAGTTGACTGGATCCTCGAAAGCAAAGTCAATGGGCTCCTCGTTAGCGAACTCGTCTCCCGGCTCTACCCAAACAAGACAAACAAGCAAACGGAACACAATCAACCACGTGCAAGGCTCAAACAATATAATGCAAGGATGGTATGCTATGCGGGATGCGATGCGGGATGCATATGCAAGATTTGACGAGGGATGCATGAACCTGGCCTCAACTTGGAAATCCAAGTGTGCCACTGGAAATATGAGATGAAATCGCTCAAAAACGATATAAAGAACGCCGGAATCGGAGTTACGGTTTGGAAATGGCAAGCAATTCAAATATGGCCACGTTCTGCGATTTACAGCAAGTAGCCATCTAAATGCAACAAGATGAACATGCTAAAGCACCCAAAAATGGCATCAAAATACATGGCAGGGATGCATTCATGATGCTTAACAAAAGTCTAGCACTGAGCTACGGCCAATTCATCCATTAAGAGGTTCAAACAAGCATGGCAAAAATGCATATGGTAAACAGATCTCAGACTTAGTGAAATTAACACTTGTCTGGAATTTCAGATCAGATAGCACTCTTAGGAGCAACAAAACTACATGCTACAGGACCTGAACATGGCAAATTAAAGCATGGCATGGAGCTACTCAAAGATCTTAACAAAAGTCCCTTAGTGACCTTGAGCCAAAAGGAATAAGAAAATACATTTGCAAGCATGTGAACATGGCAAAAACATAATCAGTTCTCAGACTTAGTGAAAACTGGAACATGCTGAAAACAGATATCAAGTAGGCATGTTTACGAGCTCGATGCACTCACTACAGAGCAAGTCATGACAATCTAAGCATAGACCCATCAAGAATACACAAAATACAAGCTAGATATGGCAAAAACAATATCATAGCATGCACGGATCAACTACAACATCATCGGCAAAATCGCTAACAAGTAGACAATCTGCCCAGATTCACGAAATGACAAAAGTAGAGCTCGATTGACTCAAGCTAGGATGCTCCATAATTGCAAAAAAATACATGGATGGATAGAGCACTACAAGATTAACAAAACATCCTTACTGATCATCCTCAAAAGAGGCACGGATCACTAGGAAACAACATGAACATATGGCCATATGAGATAAACAGCTCAAGGACTTAGTGGAAATGTTGTCCCTGAAATCAGCATTACCAAGTGCCTCACTTTGCAAGCTTGTGCTAGTCACTATACACATCACAAAAATACATGGGTTGCACCTCTGTAAAGATGGCAAAACCCTTAACAAAACATATGTAGAGCTCATGGGCATATCATGCACACAATAATCATGGCAAAAATGACAAATAGCTAAACGGAGCAGCAGATCTGACAATTATCTCAAGTAGCACTCTTCTAGCAGCATTTCGGGAATCAAGATGAACTCAAATGAAAATGATGCAATGGAATGAAATGATGTACTATCTGAGACGAACATTTTGATATGCTATATGCCCAAAACGGAGTTACGGATGCAAAGTTATAGCACGATGAACAGGGCAACATAAGCTAGGGTTAGGGATAAAAAGTCAACCGAGGGGGCAAAACTCAGATCTGGATCCGGCCTTGCACGCAGCCCGAGGTTTGCCGGATCCGAGCTCTTGCTTGCCGGAAGCGTCGTGGATCGCCGGAGGGGGGTCACCGGACGGTGGAGAGGACGCCGTGGCAGTGAGGAGGCGACTCTGGCGCGGTGGCGGGCGCGGACGGCGTGGGTCACCGGCGTGGGAGGACCGGAGCGGCGCCGGCGGGCTCGGGCGAGGAGGTCGCCGGCCGGCGCGGAAGAAGGCGGCGGCGAGGAGGCGGCTTGTCGGGGCGGCGCGGACCCGGGCGCACGTCCCTGCGAGCGGCGGCGAAGGCGGATGGGCCCGGGGGCTCCCCGTGGGCCTCGGCAGGCCTTGGCGGCGAAGTGGGGCTCGGCGCCCACGTGGCGCTTGCTGATAGGTCCGGCGGAGCGGCCGGACGTATCCGATGGCGGCGGAGCTGATTTTTAGGGTTAGGGAGAGAGGAGATCCGGGAATTTCGAGGAGGGGTCTATATATAGAGGTAGAGGGAGCTAGGAGAGTCCAAATGAGGTGCGGTTTTTGGCCACGCGATCGTGATCAAATGCTCTAGATGATGGAGAGGGTTTTGGTGGGTTTTTGGCCAAATTGGAGGGGTGTTGGGCTGCAACACACACGAGGCCTTTTCTTTCCCTCGGTTAACCGTTGGAGCTTCAAACGAAGTTCAAATGGTACGAAACTTGACAGGCAGTCTACCGTTAGTAAACCAAGGCCTCTTGGCAAGTCTCGGTCCAATCCGGAAATGTTTAATCCCCACACACGAAAGAAAGGTAGAAATGACCATCGGAGGAGAACGGAGCGCCGGAATGCAAAACGGACAACGGGGAAAATGCTCGGATGCATGAGATGAACACGTATGCAAATGCAATGCACATGATGACATGATATGAGATGCATGACAACGACAACAACACACGGAGACAAAGACCCAAACCCGAGAAAATAAAATAACTTAATGCCGGAAACGGCAAGAGTTGGAATACATATTGGGAAAGTCATATCTGGGGTGTTACAATAACCCTCGTGTCCTTTGTCCTGTTTTAACCCCTTAAAGCTTCCTAGTTGCGACGGCTCCATGATTAAGTCCTTTCACTAGGACATCTGCTGTGACAATTCCACGATAGTTTCCATTAGGACCCCACTGCCATGGGAGGGTAGGACAAAAGAAGTCATGCAAGTTCTTTTCCATAAGCACGTATGTGAAGGAAATATGCCCTAGAGGCAATAATAAAGTTGTATTTATATTTCCTTATATCATGATAAATGTTTATTATTCACGCTAGAATTATATTAACTGGAAACTTGATACATGTGTGAATACATAGACAAAACAGAGTGTCCCTAGTATGCCTCTACTTGACTAGCTCGTTAATCAAAGATGGTTAAGTTTCCTGACCATAGACATGTGTTGTCATTTGATGAATGGGCTCACATCATTAGAGAATGATGTGATGGACAAGATCCATCCATTAGCTTAGCATAATGATCGTTAAGTTTTATTGCTATTGCTTTCTTCATGACTTATACATATTCCTTTGACTATGAGATTATGCAACTCCCGAATACCGAAGGAACACCTTGTGTGCTATGAAATTTCACAACGTAACTCGGTGATTATAAAGATGCTCTATAGGTGTCTCTGAAGGTGTTTGTTGGGTTGGCATAGATCAAGATTAGGATTTGTCACTCCGATAACGGAGAGGTATCTTTGGGCCCTCTCGGTAATGCACGTCATGATAAGCCTTGCAAGCAATGAGACTAATGAGTTAGTTGCGGGATGATGTATTACGGAACGAGTAAAGAGACTTACCAGTAACGAGATTGAACTAGGTATGAAGATACCGACGATCGAATCTCGGGCAAGTAACATACCGATGGCAAAGGGAATAACGTATGTTGTTATTGTGGTTTGACCGATAAAGATCTTCGTAGAATATGTAGGAACCAATATGAGCATCTAGGTTCCGTTGTTGGTTATTGACCGGAGATATGTCTCGCTCATGTCTACATAGTTCTCGAACTCATAGGGTCTGCACGCTTAATGTTCGATGATGATTTGTATTATGAGTTATGTGTTTTTGTGACCGAAGATTGTTTGGAGTTCCAGATGAGATTATGGACATGACGATGAGTCTTGAAATGGTCGATAGGTAAAGATTGATATATTGGACGATAGTATTCGGACACCGGAACGGTTTCGGATCGTTTTGGGTATTTCTCAGAGTACCGGAAGGTTACCGGAACCCCCCGGGGAAAGTAATGGGCCACTATGGGCCATAGGGCACTAGTACAGTGAGGTGCTATACAAATGGTTTTTAACCCCTTTCCGCAACGGCGTTCGGAACTGTCACCTAGTGAGTGACTGTGATAGGGGGGTCCTTCCCACACGACCCAGAAACCATCGGGGATATGCCCTCCTGGCACACACGCTCGGAAAAATGAGGTCGTGTGTGACCGGCGAGCGACCAAATACGGTTATACGTATAGTAGTGCTAAAAATACAATTATACAGGCGAAATCATTTTCGGTCGTAAGTACATCCCACACAGTCAGCCCCTGCTAAACGTTTCCGTTCGTATATACATCCCACACAGTCACTCCAAGGAAAAAATTTGCGCAAGGTGGTGTAACGCAAACAATTTTCAAGAGAATGTCGTGTGTGATTGTTCATTGATCCAACACGGTTTATTCCTAGAAACTGTGTGCGTTGCTTGAGGTCATCGCCCACAGTGTTTTCTCAATAACCGTTTGCAATAGGAAAACCCAATTAGCAGGATAATTGCCCTATTATTAATAATCAATTTACTAATCTAATTGACATTCATATTAAGCACATAATATATTTCATTTTCATATTAAGGAAGCAGGATTTCATAATTGAAATACATCCGAGTACAACATGATATAGCTTCAGCACTTAGCTACCCCATTGCACAACTGCACCAGCACCAAGTTTCACATGAAACATCTAGAACCTTTCGAAATTAGCATCATAGACGGTACATAGACATATGCATCTCATCTGGAAAACTGCTAAAGCGGAAGGCGAATATTGAGCCTTCATTCATGTTGAAGGTCTTTGCAACTTTAGTCCAGTGCCTGTGGATGATTGACCGTCCATCCTTCGTCCTCTTCAGGAGCACTTCAATATTGAACCGTGGGTGTTGTATGAAAACGTTCCTCGCCTCCTGACCACAGAGGTGGTTTGAGAGGTAATCATCAGTGAACTGCTTTGGAAAGGCCTGAAAACAAGGATGTGCATAAATATCTTCTGTATATTGGAAATGGGGCAAAGGAATAAAAAAGGGCAAGGTATAATAGTTAGTACCATCTTGTAAACCTTAGTGCTTCCCATTGTTTCCCTGCAACACATATAAGGTAGTTAGTCATCAGGTTAAGTAAGGGTTCGCATGCTATCAGTAAAATATGTTGATGATAAATAAGCACATTGTAGATTCATCAGATTAATTCAAGCCACATGGAAAACCCATTTATCCAAACCAAGCATGATTAAGAACTAGGAAATATAGCACTTGTATATGTTTCTCATGTATTAAGTGCAGCCAAATTCGATTTATTCCTCACATGGTA
Source organism: Triticum urartu (assembly GCF_056163025.1). NCBI lineage: Eukaryota > Viridiplantae > Streptophyta > Magnoliopsida > Poales > Poaceae > Triticum > Triticum urartu. The sequence goes on along the minus strand of NC_141877.1, from coordinate 427,077,900 downwards.
TACAATAACAGAATGCAGCAACAACAATTGAACATCGCATTGCAGAATTGAACCAAGCAGTTAACTAAACACCACAACAAATGAACCAAACGTTAACTGAGCACCACATTGCACAATATAACATACTACTAATAGAAGATCAGACAGTTAACCAAACCAAGCATGCTTAACAACTTGGAAATATAGCAATTGTATTTGTTTCTCACGTATTTAGTACAACCAAATTCAACTTATTTCTCACATGGTATACAATAACAGAATGCACCCACAACAATTGAACATCACATTGTAGAATTGAACATAGCAGTTAACTAAACACCACAACAAATGGACCAAACGTTAACTAAGCACCACATTGCACAATATAACATACTCCTAATAGAAGATCAGACAGTTAACCAAACCAAGCATGCTTAACAACTTGGAAATATAGCAATTGTATTTGTTTCTCATGTATTTAGTACAGCCAAATTCGATTTATTTCTCACATGGTATACAATAACAGAATGTATCCACAACAATTGAACATCGCATTGCAGAATTGAACCAAGCAGTTAACTAAACACTACAACAAATGAACGAAATGTTAACTGAGCACCACATTGCACAATATAACATACTCCTAATAGAAGATCAGACAGTTAACCAAACCAAGCATGCTTAACAACTTGGAAATATAGCAATTGTATTTGCTTCTCATGTATTTAGTACAGCCAAATTCGATTTATTTCTCACATGATATACAATAACAGAATGCACCCATAACAATTGAACATCGCATTGCAGAATTGAACCAAACAATTAACTAAATATCACAACAAATAAACCAAATGTTAACTGAGCACCACATTGCACAATATAACATACTCCTAATAGAAGATCGGATAGTTAACCAAACCAAGCATGCTGACAACTTGGAAAATTGCACCCTAAAGAATTGAACGTCAAATTTGCAGAATTGAACCAAATAGTTAACTGAACACCACATTGCACGACATATAGACCATATACTCTAGAGCACAAGATTGCATGGTAAAAGTAGATAGCACAATTCACTAGAATTTGTAAAGGAAAGGTAGTGATAAGTCTCCGTCGTATCTATAATTTTCTATTGTCCCATGCCAATATTCTACAACTTTTATATACATTTGGCAACTTTTTATACTATTTTTGGGACTAACATATTGATCCAGTGCCCAGTGCCAGTTCCTGTTTGTTGCATGTTTTTTGTTTCGCAGAAAATCCATATCAAACGGAGTCCAAACGGGATAAAAACTGACGGAGATTTTTTTTGGAATATATGTGATTTTTGGGAAGAAGAATCAACGCGAGACGATGCCCGAGGGGGCCATGAGGCAAGGGGCGCGCCATGGGCCCTCGTGGCCACCCCGTAAGGCGGTTGGTGCCCTTATTTCGCCGCAAGAAAGCCAATATTCAGATAGAAATTGTATTAAATTTTTAGCCCAATCGGAGTTACGGATCTCCGGGAATATAAGAAACGGTGAAAGGTCAGAATCTAAAACGCAGAAATATATATATATATATATATATATATATATATATATATATATATAGAGAGAGAGAGAGAGAGACATATCCAATCTTGGAGAGACTCTCGCCCCTCCGCCGCCATGGAGGCCATGGACCAGAGGGGAAACCTTCTCCCATCTAGGGAGAAGGTCAAGGAAGAAGAATAAGAAGGGGGCCCCTCTCCCCCTCTCTCCAAGTGGCGCCGAAATGCCGTCGGGGCCATCATCACGACAACGATCTACACCAACACCCCTGTCATCTTCACCAACGTCTTCATCACCTTCCCCCATCTATCTACAGTGGTCCACTCTCCCGCAACCTGTTGTACCCTCTACTTGAACATGGTGCTTTATGCTTCATATTATTATCCAAATGATGTGTTGCCATTCTATGATGTATGAGTAGATTTTCGTTGTCCTATCGGTAATTGGTGAATTGCTATGATTGGTTTAATTTGCTTGTGATTATGTTGTTGTCTTTGGTGCCCATCATATGAGCACGCGCGTGGATCACACCATAGGGTTAGTTGTATGTTGATAGGAGACTATGTATTGGAGGGCAAGAGTGACAGAAGTTTCAACCTAGCATAGAAATTGATGCATACGGGATTGAAGGGGGACCAATATATCTTAATGCTATGGTTGGGTTTTACCTTAATGAATGTTAGTAGTTGCGGATGATTGCTAATAGTTCCAATCATAAGTGCATAGAATTCCAAGTCAGGGATGACATGCTAGCAGTGGCCTCTCCCACATAAAACTTTCTATCGGTCTAGTAAAGTAATCAATTGCTTAGGGACAATTTCGCAAATCCTACCTTCACTTTTCCACACTCGCCATACTAACTTTATTGCTTCTTTACCTAAAACAACCCCTAGTTTTTATTTACATGCTCTTTATATTCTTGCAAACCTATCCCGTTACACCTACAAAGTACTTCTAGTTTCATACTTGTTCTAGCTAAAGTGAACGTTAAGCGTATGTAGAGTTGTATCGGTGGTCGATAGAACTTGAGGGAATAATTGTTCTACCTTTAGCTCCTCGTTGGGTTCGACACTCTTACTTATTGAAAGAGGCTACAATTGATCCCCTATACTTGTGGGTTATCAAGACCTTTTTCTGGCGCAGTTGCCGGGGAGTTATAGCATGGGGTGAATATTCTCGTGTGTGCTTGTTTGCTTTATCACTAAGTAGTTTTTATTTTGTGGTCTTGTTTTCTATCTTTAGTTGTGGGTAGGAAACAAAAAATACAAAAAAATTTGGTGTACCTACTACACCAATGGTTGAAGAACCACTCAAAATCTATCACACTCCTGAAGCTTTTTTACTTGGATCATCTTCGATCCCTATGTGCTCATGCTGAAACCCCAACTAGCTTAGTTGAGGTCAAATATTTAGATGAGCATGCTTGTTATGTGCGACACCGCTTATCTCAAAAAGGGAAACTTTTACTGGATCAAATTCATCGTTTGCAATGCTATGCTTGGAATTTATGTGAAATATATGATTTTACTTGTTGTTCTGAAGACCCTAAGAAACACCTTCCCTACCAATGTGAGTTTAGTGATAATGGAATCATATCTTCATATGCTAAGGGTGTTTATAATTACTATGATGTTCAAAAAATTGAAGAATTTGTTCCTTTTAAGGGTGCTTATGAAATTGCTTCTTTGATTGGAAAGTATGATGCTACTCTACAAATCTAAATTTTTTTCCATACTTAAATATTTTTATGATAATTATGCTTATAATGCCTATGTTAAACCATATATTGAGTACTCCTCTATTGTCCAAGAAGAGACTAATATTTTGCAGGAGTCTATGGACGAAGGAACTGATGAAACTGGGGGCTCATTGGATGAAAAAGATGAGGAGGAGAGTGAAGAACAAAAGGAGGAAGAGTGGATTAGCTACCCGTGCCCACCTTCTAATGAGAGTAACTCTTCAACTCATAGATTTTTTAATTTCCCTTCAAATTTACCAAAGGATGAATGCTATGATGATTGTTTTGATCCCATTGATTCTTTTGAAATATCCCTTGTTGATGATGCTTGCTATGCTTGTGGCCAAGATGCCAATATGAATTATGCTTATGGATATGAACTTGCTATAGTTCCTGATGTTAAACATGAAATTGTTGCCATTGCACCCACGCATAATAGTCCTGTTATCTTTTTGAATTCTCCCGACTACACTATATCGGAGAAGTTTGCCCTTATTAAGGATTATATTGATGGGTTGCATTTTACCGTTGCACATGATAATTTTGATGAATATAATATGCATGTGCTTTCTGCTCCTACTTGCAATTATTATGATAGAGGAACTACATCTCCGCCTCTCCATGTTTCCAATATGATAAAATTGCAAGAAACTGTTTATACTATGCATTGGCCTTTACTATGTGTTGATGAATTGTTCTTTTATGACATGCAGATGCATAGGAAGAGAGTTAGACTTTGTTGTTGCATAATATATGTTACTTTGTGCTCACTACTAAATCACAAATCATTGTTAATTAAAATTGGCTTTGATATACCTTGGGATCTGGGTGGATCCATTACCTGAGCACTATATGCCTGGCTTAATGGCTTTAAAGAAAGTGCTGCTAGGGAGACAACCCGGAAGTTTTAGAGAGTCATTTTTCTGTTCTGTGCTTTTATAACATTTAAAACCAAAAATAATGTGCCAAGATTTGCCTTTAGGATGTTTACATTGCTTGTTGGTTTGTGCGGGGCAAAACAGAAACTTTGGCTGTAGTGCGTGATTTTACAATTTTTCCTGGAACGTCAAACGGTTCTAAAACTCTTTGCACTATCTTTATATACAAATTGTTTATTCTTCCTAATTTTTTCAGAATTTTTGGACTACCAGAAGTATGATGAATGTTCACATTACTACAGATTGTCCTGTTTAAGACAGATTCTGTTTTTGATGCATAGGTTGCTTGTTTTGATGAAACTATCGATTTCTATCAGTGGATTAAGCCATGGAAAAGTTATATTACAGTAGCTACAATGCAAAAACAAAATATGAATTGGTTTGCAACAGTACTTAGAGTAGTGATTTGCTTTATTATACCAATGGATCTTACCGAGCTTTCTGTTGAGTTTTGTGTGGATGAAGTGTTCGAAGATCGAGGAGGTATCGATGTGAGGAGAAGGAGGAGAGGCAAGAGCTCAAGCTTGGGGATGCCCAAGGCAACCCAAGTAAATATTCAAGGAGACTCAAGCGTCTAAGCTTGGGGATGCCCCAGAAGGCATCCCATCTTTCTTCAACAAGTATCGGTATGTTTTCGGATTCGTTTTGTTCATGTGATATGTGCAAATCTTGGAGCGTCTTTTGCATTTAGTTTTCACCTTTCTTTTATGCACCATACTGGTATGAGATAGTCCATGGTTGATTTATAGAATGCTCTTTGCACTTCACTAATATATTTTGAGTATGGCTTTATAGAATGCTTCATGTGCTTCGCTTATATCATTTGAAGTTTGGATTGCTTGTTTTTCTTCACATAGAAAACCGCCATTTGTAGAATGCTCTTTTGCTTCACTTATATTTGTTAGAGCATGGACATATATTTTGTAGAAAGAATTAAACTCTCTTGCTTCACTTATATCTATTTAGAGAGATGATAGGAATTGGTCATTCACATGGTTAGTCATAAAATCCTACATAAAACTTGTAGATCACTGAATATGATATGTTTGATTCCTTGCAATAGTTTTGCAAAATAAAGATGGTGGTATTAGAGTCATGCTAGTGGGTAGTTGTGGATTGTAGAAATACGTGTGTTGAAGTTTGTGATTCCCGTAGCATGCACGTATGGTGAACCGTTATGTAACGAAGTTGGAGCATGAGGTATTTACTGATTGTCTTCCTTATGAGTGGCGGTCGGGGACGAGCGATGGTTTTTTCCTACCAATCTATCCCCCTAGGAGCATGAGCATAGTACTTTGTTTCGATGACTAATAGATTTTTGCAGTAAGTATGTGAGTTATTTATGACTAATGTTGAGTCCATGGATTATACGCACTCTCACCCTTCCATCATTGCTAGCCTCTTCGGTACCGTGCATTGCCCTTTCTCACCTTGAGAGTCGGTGCAAACTTCGCTGGTGCATCCAAACCCCGTGATATGATACGCTCTATCACACATAAGCCTCCTTATATCTTCCTCAAAACAGCCACCATACCTACCTATCATGGCATTTCCATAGCCATTCCGAGATATATTGCCATGCAACTTCCATCATCATCATATACATGACTTGAGCATTTATTGTCATATTGCTTTGCATGATCGTAAGATAGCTAGCATGATGTTTTCATGGCTTGTCCGTTTTTTGATGCCATTGCTACGCTAGATCATTGCACATCCCGGTACACCACCGGAGGCATTCATATAGAGTCATATCTTTGTTCTAGTATCGAGTTGTAATATTGAGTTCTAAGTAAATAAAAGTGTGATGATCATCATTATTAGAACATTGTCCCATGTGAGGTTATGGCCAGAGAAGCCCCAAAAGAGAGAGAGAGAGAGAGAGAGAGAGAGAGAGAGGCCAAAGAAGCCTACAAAAAAGAGAAAAAAATAAAAAATAAAAAATGAGAGAAATGATAGAAAAGAGAGAAGGGACAATGTTACTATCCTTTTACCACACTTGTGCTTCAGAGTAGCACCATGTTCTTCATATAGAGACTCTCTTGAGTTATCACTTTCATATACTAGTGGGAATTTTCATTATAGAACTTGGCTTGTATATTCCAGCGATGGGCTTCCTCAAGTGCCCTAGGTCTTCATGAGAAAGCAAGTTGGATGCACACCCACTTAGTTTCAATTTGAGCTTTCATACACTTATAGCTCTAGTGCATCTGTTGCATGGCAATCCCTACTCCTCGCATTGACATCAATTGATGGGCATCTCCATAGCCCATAGATTAACCGTGTCGATGTGAGACTTTCTCCTTTTTGTCTTCTCCACACAACCTCCACCATCATATTCCATTCCACCTATACTGCTATGTCCATGGCTCACGCTCATGTATTGCGTGAAAGTTGAAAAGGTTTGAGAACATCAAAAGTATGAAACAATTGCTTGGCTTGTCATCGGGGTTGTGCATGATTTGAATATTTTGTGTGGTGAAGATGGAGCATAGCCAGACCATATGATTTTGTAGGGATAACTTTCCTTGGCCATGTTATTTTGAAAAGACATGATTGCTTTATTAGTATGCTTGAAGTATTATTGTCTTAATGTCAAATGATAGACTATTGCTTCGAATCACTCATGTCTTAATATTCATGCCATGATTAGATTACATCATCAAGATTATGCTAGGTAGCATTCCACATCAAAAATTATCTTTTTTATCATTTACCTACTCGAGGACGAGAAGAAATTAAGCTTGGGGACGCTGATACCTCTCCGTCATATCTATAATTTTTTATTGTTCCATGCCAATATTATAAAACATTTATATACTTTTGGTAACTTTTTATACTATTTTTGGGACTAACATATTGATCCAGTGCCTAGTGTCAGTTCTTGTTTGTTGCATGTTTTTTGTTTCGCAGAAAAAATCCATATCAAACGGAGTCCAAACGGGATAAAAATTGATGGAGATTTTTTGGAATATATGTGATTTTTGGGAAGAAGAATCAACACGAGACGATGCCCGAGGGGGCCATGAGGGGGGTGATACGTCTCCAACGTATCTATAATTTTTGATTGCTCCATGCTATATTATCTATTGTTTTGGGCAATATTGGGCTTTATTATCCACTTTTACATTATTTTTGGGACTAACCTATTAACCGGAGGCCCAGCCCAGATTTGTTGTTTTATGCCTATTTCAGTGTTTTGAAGAAAAGGAATATCATACGGAGTCGAAACAGAACGAAATCAACTGGAGAAGTTATTTTTGGAACGAAAGCCACCCGATGGACTTGGATCCCACGTCAAGGAAGGAACGAGGTGCTCACGAGGGTGGGGGCACCCCCCCTAGGGCGCGCCCCCCTGTCTCGTGGGGCCCTCGTGGCTCCCCTGACGTACCTCCTGCACCCATATATACCTACGTGACCTAAAACTTCCAGAACACAAGATAGATCGGGAGTTCCGCCGCCAGAAGCCTACGTAGCCACCGGAAACCAATCTAGACCCGTTCTGGCACCCTGTCGGAGGAGGCAATCCCTCTCCGGTGGCCATCTTCATCATCCCGGTGCTCTCCATGACGAGGAGGGAGTAGTTCTCCCTCGAGGCTGAGGGTATGTACCAGTAGCTATGTGTTTGATCTCTCTCTCTCTCGTGTTCTTGAGATGATACGATCTTGATGTATCGCGAGCTTTGCTATTATAGTTGGATCTTATGTTTCTCCTCCCCCTCTTCTCTCTTGTAATGAATTGAGTTTCCCCTTTGAAGTCATCTTATCGGATTGAGTCTTTAAAGATTTGAGAACACTTGATGTATGTCTTGCCGTGGATATCTGTGGTGACAATGGGATACCACGTGCCACTTGATGTATGTTAAGGTGATCAACTTGCGGGTTTCGTGACATTGGGAACCTATGCATAGGGGATGGCACACGTTTTCGTCGTGATTCTCTGGTAGGAACTTTGGGGCACTCTTTAAGGTCCTTTGTGTTGGTTGAATAGATGAATCTGAGATTGTGTGATGCATACCGTGTAATCATACCCACGGATACTTGAGGTGACATTGGAGTATCTAGGTGACATTAGGGTTTTGGTTGATTTGTGTCTTAAGGTGTTATTCTAGTACGAACTCTAGGGCTATTCGTGACACTTATAGGAATAGCCCAACGGATTGATTGGAAAGAATAACTTTGAGGTGGTTTCGTACCCTACCATAATCTCTTCGTTTGTTCTCCACTATTAGTGACTTTGGAGTGACTCTTTGTTGCATGTTGAGGGATAGTTATGTGATCCAATTATGTTAGTATTGTTGAGGGAACTTACACTAGCGAAAGTATGGACCCTGGGCCTTGTTTACCATTATTGCAATACCGTTTACGCTCACTTTTATCACTTGCTACCTTTCTGTTTTTATATTTTCAGATTACAAAAACTATTATCTACTATCCATAATGCACTTGTATCACCATCTCTTCGCCGAACTAGTGCACCTATACAATTTACCATTGTATTGGGTGTGTTGGGGACACAAGAGACTCTTTGTTATTTGGTTGCAGGGTTGCTCGAGAGAGACCATATTCATCCTACACCTCCTACGGATTGATAAACCTTAGGTCATACACTTGAGGGAAATTTGCTACTATCCTACAAACCTCTGCACTTGGAGGCCCAACAACGTATACAAGAAGAAGGTTGTGTAGTAGACATCAAGCTCTTTTCCGGCGCCGTTGCCGGGGAGGTGAGTGCTTGAAGGTATATCTTTAGATCTTGCAATCGAGTCTTTTAGTTTCTTGTTTTATCACTAGTTTAGTTTATAAAAGAAAACTATAAAAAATGGAATTGAGTTTGTCTCATAAGCTTCACCTTTTTAATATCTTTCGTGAGTATGATGGAAAGGATAATTGTGCTCAAGTGCTAGAAGAAGAAATCTATAAAATGTTTGGCACTAAATATTTGATGATGAGCATGATTGCAATGTTGTTAGTACGAATTCTTTGAATATCCATAATACTAATGATGATTGCACTAGTTATGATGAAAGCATGCCTCCTATTTATGATGATTATATTGATGAAAGTGGATTTGGAGAGGTCATGACTTTATTTTGTGATGAATCCACTATTCCGGAAGAGGTTCCAGTTGATTATGAGAACAAAGTTGCTATCTATGATGATTATTGTGATGACTTGTATGCTATAAAGAATAATGATATCCATGAAAGTTGTCATCATGATTTTAGTTTTCAATTGGATTATGCCTCACATGATAATTATTTTGTTGAGTTTGCTCCCACTATTATTCATGAGAAGAATTTTGCTTATGTGGACAGTAATAAAATTTCTATGCTTGTAGATCATGAAAAGAATGCTTTAGGTGCTGGTTATATTGTTGAAATCATTCATGATGCTACTGAAAATTATTATGAGGGAGTAATATATGCTTGTAGGAATTGCAATAATATCAAGTTTCCTCTCTATGTGCTTAAAGTTTTGAAGTTATGCTTGTTTTACCTTCCTATGCAAGTTGATTATTGTTCCCATAAGTTGTTTGCTCACAAAATCCCTATGCATAGTAAGTATGTTAGACTTAAATGTGCTAGTCATATTCTTCATGATGCTCTCTTTATGTTACAATTCTTATCCTTTATGTGAGCATCGTTGAAATCGTCATGCCTAGCTAGGGGCGTTAAACGATAGCGCTTGTTGGGAGGCAACCCAATTTTATTTTTGTTCCTTGCTTTTTGTTCCTGTTTAGTAATGAATAATTCATCTATCCTCTGTTTATAAGTGGTTTTATGCTTTTAATTAGTGTTTGTGCCAAGTAGAACCTTTGGGAAGACTTGGGGAAAGTCTTTGCGATCATGCTGTAAAAAACAGAAACTTTAGCGCTCACGAGAATTGCTACCATATTTATTTGGAGAGTGATATTTAGTTAATTATTTTTTCAGATGATTAATAGATAAATTCCTCAGGTCCAGAAATTTATTTGAGAATTTTATGAGTTCCATAAGTATACTTTTGATCCAGATTACTACAGACTGTTATGTTTTTGACAGATTCTGTTTTTTAAGTGTTGTTTACTTATTTTGATGAATCTATGGCTAGTAAAAGAGTTTATAAACCATAGAGAAGTTGGAATACAGTAGGTCTAACACAAATATAAATAAATAATGATTTCATTACAGTACCTTGAAGTGGTGTTTTGCTTTCTTATACTAACGGAGCTTACGAGTTTTCTGTTAAATTTTGTGTTGTGAAGTTTTCAAGTTTTGGGTAAGGATTCGATGGACTATGGAATAAGGAGTGGCAAGAGACTAAGCTTGGGGATGCCCGAGGCACCCCAAGGTAATATTCAAGGATATCCAAGAGCCTAAGCTTGGGGATGCCCCGGAAGGCATCCCCTCTTTCGTCTTCGTTCATCGGTAACTTTACTTGGAGCTATATTTTTATTTACCACATGATATGTGTTTTGCTTGGAGCATCAATTTATTTTGTTAGGATTTGCTTTTTGTTATTTAGAATAATGTTTTGCATCTTTTATTTCAATAAAAGTGGCATCGATAGCCTTTACTATGCCTATGTTACAAGTATACATGTTGCTGTTTGAAAACAGAAAGTTTACCGCTGTTGCAATAATTCCCTTGAAAAGTCAGAATGTGATAAAATGTTGAAACCTTTTGAATATTAAGCTCTGATAAATTTACTACAGTGGGAATTTTATTTCATAATTTTTGGAGCTAGGGAAGTATGGATGTTGCAGCATTCTTTACACACTATCTTGTTTAGGCAGATTGTTGCTATGTTTGCATTGTTTGCATATGTTTGCTTCTTTAATGATTCAATTTGAGGATAGGACTATTAAATATGCAGAGGCATTTAGTATGCAATGTTGAATAATAATTTTAGTGATTTGCTACAGTAGAGTATGATAAGGTTTTTGCAATGGTTTATACTAACCTATCTCACGAGTCCTTGTTGAGTTTTGTGTGGATGAAGCTTTTGAGATTTAGGGAGACCGTGATATGAGAGGAATTAAGGAGACACAAAATCTGAAGCTTGGGGATGCCCAAGGCACCCCAAGATAATATTTCAAGAAGTCTCAAGCGTCTAAGCTTGGGGATGCCCCGGTTGGCATCCCACCTTTCTTCTTCAACAATTATCGGTTAGTATCGGTTGATCCTAAGTTTTTGCTTCTTCACATGATGTTTGCTAATGTCATTTTATTTTGCTTTGCTTGCTGTTTGAATAGAATACCAAGTTCTGAAATTATTAAATGTTAGAGAGTCTTCACATAGTTGCATAATTATTAAACTACTCATTGATCTACACTTATATCTTTCAGAGTAGTTTGTTGTTGCTCTAGTGCTTCACTTATATCTTTTAGAGCATGGTGGTAGTTTTATTTTGAAGAAAGAGATGAACTCTCATTGCTTCACTTATATTATTTTGAGAGTCTTAAATAGCATGGTAATTCTCTTAAAATCCTAATATGCTAGGTATTCAAGAATAATAAAATTCTCTTATGAGTGTGTTGAATACTAAGAAAAGATTGAAGCATGATAATTGTTTTGAGATATGGAGGTGATAATATTAGAGTCATGCTTAGTTGAGTAGTTGTGAATTTGAGAAATACTTGTGTTGAAGTTTGTGATTCCCTTAGCATGCACGTATGGTGAACCGTTATGCGATGAAGTCGGAGCATGATTTATTTATTGACTGTCTTCCTTATGAGTGGCGGTCGGGGACGAGCGATGGTCTTTTCCTACCAATCTATCCCCCTAGGAGCATGCGCGTAATACTTTGCTTTGAAAACTTCTAGATTTTTGCAATAAGTATGTGAGTTCTTTATGACTAATGTTGAGTCCATGGATTATACGCACTCTCACCCTTCCACCATTGTTAGCCTCTCTAGTACCGCGCAACTTTCACCGGTACCATAAACCCACCATATACCTTCCTCAAAACAGCCACCATACCTACCTATTATGGCATTTCCATAGCCATTCCAAGATATATTGCCATGCAACTTTCCACCATTCCGCTTATTATGACACACTCCATCATTGTCATATTGCTTAGCATGATCATGTAGTTGACATTGTATCTGTGGCAAAGCCACCGTTCATAATTCTTTCATACTTGTCACTCTTGGTTCATTGCATATCCCGGTACACCACCGGAGGCATTCATATAGAGTCATCTTTGTTCTAGTATCGAGTTGTAAATAAATAGAAGTGTTATGATCATCATTCAATAGAGCATTGTCCCAAAAAAAGGCCAAATAAAAAGAAAGGCCAAATAAAAAAAGAAAGGCCAAAAAAAGAAAGGCCAAATAAAAAATAATAAATAATAAAAGGGACAATTCTACTATCCTTTTACCACACTTGTGCTTCAAAGTAGCACCATGATCTTCATGATAGAGAGTCTCCTATGTTGTCACTTTCATATACTAGTGGGAATCTTTCATTATAGAACTTGACTTGTATATTCCAATGATGGGCTTCCTCAAAATGCCCTAGCTCTTTGTGAGCAAGCGAGTTGGATGCACACCCACTAGTTTCTTTTGTTGAGCTTTCATATACTTATAGCTCTAGTGCATCCATTGCATGGCAATCCCTACTCACTCACATTGATATCTATTAATGGGCATCTCCATAGCCCGTTGATACGTCTAGTCGATGTGAGACTATCTTCTCCTTTTTTGTCTTCTCCACAACCACCATTCTATTCCACCTATAGTGCTATGTCCATGGCTCACGCTCATGTATTGCGTGAAGATTGAAAAAGTTTGAGAACATTAAAAGTATGAAATAATTGCTTGGCTTGTCATCGGGGTTGTGCATGATTTAAATATTTTGTGTTGTGAAGATAGAGCATAGCCAGACTATATGATTTTGTAGGGATAACTTTCTTTGGCCATGTTATTTTGAGAAGACATAATTGCTTTATTAGTATTCTTGAAGTATTATTATTTTTATGTCAATATGAACTTTTGTCTTGAATCTTATGGATCTGAATATTCATGCCACAAGTAAGAAGAATTACATTGAAATTATGCCAACTAGCATTCCACATCAAAAATTATTTTTTTATCATTTACCTACTCGAGGACAAGCAGGAATTAAGCTTGGGGATGCTTGATACGTCTCCAACGTATCTATAATTTTTGATTGCTCCATGCTATATTATGTACTGTTTTGGGCAATATTGGGCTTTATTATCCACTTTTATATTATTTTTGGGACTAACCTTTTAACCGAAGGCCCAGCCCAGATTTGTTGTTTTATGCCTATTTCAGTGTTTTGAAGAAAAGGAATATCAGACGGATTTGAAACGGAACGAAATCAACTAGAGAAGTTATTTTTGTAACGAAAGCCACCCGATGGACTTGGACCCCACGTCAAGGAAGGAACGAGGTGCTCGCGAGGGTGGGGGCGCGCCCCCCTGTCTAGTGGGGCCCTCGTGGCTCCCCTGACGTACCTCATGCACCCATATATACCTACGTGACCTAAAACTTCCAAAACACAAGATAGATCGGGAGTTCCACCGCCAGAAGCCTCCGTAGCCACCGAAAACCAATCTAGACCTGTTTCGGCACCCTACCGGAGGGGGCAATCCCTCTCCGGTGGCCATCTTCATCATCCCGGTGCTCTCCATGATGAGGAGGGAGTAGTTCTCCCTCGGGGCTGAGGGTATGTACCAGTAGCTATGTGTTTGATCTCTCTCTCTCGTGTTCTTGAGATGATACAATCTTGATGTATCGCGAGCTTTGCTATTATAGTTGGATCTTATGTTTCTCCTCCCCCTCTTCGCTCTTGTAATGAATTGAGTTTCCCCTTTGAAGTCATCTTATCGGATTGAGTCTTTAAAGATTTGAGAACACTTGATGTATGTCTTGCCGTGGATATCTGTGGTGACAATGGGATACCACGTGCCACTTGATGTATGTTAAGGTGATCAACTTGCGGGTTTCGTGACATTGGGAACCTATGCATAGGGGTTGGCACACGTTTTCGTCGTGATTCTCCGGTAGGAACTTTGGGGCACTCTTTGAGGTCCTTTGTGTTGGTTGAATAGATGAATCTGAGATTGTGTGATGCATATCGTATAATCATACCCACGGATACTTGAGGTGACATTGGAGTATCTAGGTGACATTAGGGTTTTGGTTGATTTGTGTCTTAAGGTGTTATTCTAGTACGAACTCTAGGGCTGTTTGTGACACTTATAGGAATAGCCCAACGGATTGATTGGAAAGAATAACTTTGAGGTGGTTTCGTACCCTACCATAATCTCTTCGTTTGTTCTCCGCGATTAGTGACTTTGGAGTGACACTTTGTTGCATGTTGAGGGATAGTTATGTGGTCCAATTATGTTAGTATTGTTGAGGGAACTTACACTAGTGAAAGTATGAACCCTGGGCCTTGTTTACCATCATTGCAATACCGTTTACGCTCACTTTTATCACTTGCTACCTTGCTGTTTTTATATTTTCAGATTACAAAAACTATTATCTACTATCCATATTGCACTTGTATCACCATCTCTTTGCCGAACTAGTGCACCTATACAATTTACCATTGTATTGGGTGTGTTGGGGACACAAGAGACTCTTTGTTATTTGGTTGCAGGGTTGCTCGAGAGAGACCATCTTCATCCTACGCCTCCTACGGATTGATAAACCTTAGGTCGTCCACTTGAGGGAAATTTGCTACTGTCCTACAAACCTCTGCACTTGGAGGCCCAACAACGTCTATAAGAAGAAGGTTGTGTAGTAGACATCAGGGGGCGCGCCCTGGGCCCTCGTGGCCACCCCATAAGGCGGTTGGTGCCCTTATTTCGCCGCAAGAAAGCGAATATCCAGATAGAAGTTGTATTAAAATTTCAGCCCAATCGGAGTTACGGATCTCTGGGAATATAAGAAACGGTGAAAGGCCAGAATCTAAAATGCAGAAACAGAGAGAGACAGAGAGACAGATCCAATCTCGGAGGGGCTCTCGCCCCTCCGCCGCCATGGAGGCCATGGACCAGAGGGGAAACCCTTCTCCCATATAGGGAGAAGGTCAAGGAAGAAGAAGAAGAAGGGGGGCCTCTCCCCCTCTCTCCTGGTGGCGCCGGAACACCGTCGGGGCAATCATCACGACAACGATCTACACCAACACCTCCGTCATCTTCACCAACGTCTTCATCACCTTCCCCAATCTATCTACAGCGGTCCACTCTCCCGCAACCCTCTACTTGAACCTGGTGCTTTATGCTTCATATTATTATCCAATGATGTGTTGCCATCCTATGATGTCTGAGTAGATTTTCATTGTCCTATCGGTAATTGGTGAATTGCTATGATTGGTTTAATTTGCTTGTGATTATGTTGTTGTCCTTTGGTGCCCATCATATGAGCGCGCGTGTGGATCACACCATAGGGTTAGTTGTATGTTGATAGGACTATGTATTGGAGGGCAAGAGTGACAGAAGCTTCAACCTAGCATAGAAATTGATGCATACGGGATTGAAGGGGGGCCAATATATCTTAATGCTATGGTTGGGTTTTACCTTAATGAACGTTAGTAGTTGCGGATGTTTGTTAATACTTCCAATCATAAGTGCATAGAATTCCAAGTCAGGGATGACATGCTAGCAGTGGCCTCTCCCACATAAAACTTGCTGTCGGTCTAGTAAAGTAGTCAATTGCTTAGGGACAATTTCGCAACTCCTACCATCACTTTTCCACAGTCGCTATACTAACTTTATTGCTTCTTTACCTAAAACAGCCCCTATTTTTTATTTACGTTCTCTTTATATTCTTGCAAACCTATCCCGTTACACCTACAAAGTACTTCTAGCTTCATACTTGTTCTAGGTAAAGTGAATGTTAAGCGTACGTAGAGTTGTATCGATGGTCGATAGAACTTGAGGGAATATTTGTTCTACCTTTAGCTCCTCGTTGGGTTCGACACTCTTACTTATCGAAAGAGGCTACAATTGATCCCTTATACTTGTGGGTTATCAGGCAGTAGCTAGCAAACTGAACATGGGTCCTTATAGTCAGCTAATAAGACAAGCTACTCCTCATTGTCGGAGATATCGATGACGATTGGCTCCTTGGACATGGAAGAGGGTGAGGCCTCCGCATCGTGGGTGCCCTCGTCGTGGTGGTGAGTTGTTTGAGCCGCTCCGGGCACCAACCTGCTAGCTCTCGGGATGAGGTAAGCACATGCACGCTGAGTAAACACCTCGTAGTCTTTGTCGAAGGCACCGACGGTGGCCTCGAGAAAACGCCATGAACTGTCGTTTAAAGCAGCCAACTGCGTCACGGCGTCGGCGTGCGAGGAGTCGACGGTGGCCTCGACGTCGAGGTGCTCCTCCAAGATCTAGGGGTCGGCACGAATGGCAGCCATCACGACCTCATCCGCGCGTGCGGCCAAGATTTGCTCCTCCGCTGCCAAATGCTCCTTGAGATCATGGCTATACTGCGTGCACCGTGGCTTAGGGCGGTGCATATTTGGTGGAGGGTGATTTGGGTGGAAGGTGTCACGCCGGTGGTCGGGGCATGTGGGATGTGGAAGGAGGAGGAGGATGGGGGTCAGGTGTGGATTACCTGCCTGGATAGACGAGGACGAGCAGCGTGAAGGACGGTTGCCGATGAGGAGGTGGCGCTGCAAGCAAGGAGTGAAGGTTTCAACTTGAAAAGGAAGGCGGAAATAGGGAAAATGTGGCTTTTGGTAAGGGGGAGGGGCGGGGAGGTAGATATTTCCGTGGAAGCCATAAATTTGGAATCGCTTCAGTGAAAAAACTGGCGCGCAAACTGCCATCAAACATGGTCCCTTATTCAGAGCAGGCTATGGACTGTAGCCGTCGCACCTTCTCGCTAAGCCGTGTGCGTACTATACTCTGACGGTGCTCCAAGATATTTTGTGCTGCATCTCACACGGTTGGTTATAATAAACTATGTGGGATCTACTTGATTTTTTGTCTTGATATGAATTACATAATGGGGTCACAACGGCAATGGACGGTGTTTGAATTACTAGACCTTTTATCTGTAGTGAACATGCAACTATATGTGTGTCATAAAAGAATTGGAATTATTCAGGATTTGTTTGGACATTTTATACATTAAATTGGTTATCTAGCCATTTCAGGTGCATAATTCAAAATTAAACTACATGCATATGCTCCGGTGCACCAACATGGGTT
Source organism: Triticum urartu (assembly GCF_056163025.1). NCBI lineage: Eukaryota > Viridiplantae > Streptophyta > Magnoliopsida > Poales > Poaceae > Triticum > Triticum urartu. The sequence goes on along the minus strand of NC_141877.1, from coordinate 427,060,526 downwards.
GTAAAATCATATATGTGTCCATGGGTTTATGCTTATGTCCCATGCAAGAAATGGGGATGAATTTCAAACACCACGGCATCATGGCCCTCCGGCAAACGTTGATGTACTTGCTTTTGTAATTCTAGTAAATCTAAAAGTCGTCTGAAATTCATGAAACTTGGCATACTATCATGGAGCGGCGTCAACATGCCATGGTAAAAATTTTGTCCCATCTGGGGCAGGTTTGGGTATAAGCTTCTCATAAACCAAAGCTTCTCACAACAAGTGTGATGGTTTCGGTAGGGAACGTTTCACCTTTCTGGACGAAACGATATCCGTTGCCTCTTCTCGATTTCAATTTTTTTTCTAGTGTCAACATAGAACAACAGGAGTGTTGTGTCAATTTTTGGAATTTTTCGGGGTTCGCTTGGACATTTTTATACATTAACTGAGTTTTCTATACATTCATGTGCATAATTCAAATTTGAACTACATGCACATGCTCTAATGCACATAAATTAGTGAAAATTCAAATCTGTGTCCTTGGTTGCATGCTTAGGTCCCATGCAAGAAATGGGAATGAATGTCAAACACCCTGCCACCGTCACTATAACACCCTCGATGCGACTATAGCTCCCACGTGTCGAGGCATGACTTAGAGGCATAATCGCATTGAAGGCATATGTCGCAAGTAAGGTAATCTTCACAACATCCCATGTAATATAAATCATAAAGGGGAGATAACATAGTTGGCTTACACTCGCCACGTCAATCAAGGTACATAAATAACATTACATCATCCAAACACTCAAGGCCCGACTACGGCGCCAAAATAGAAGATAACCCAACATGCGACACGGTCCCAATCACCCCCAACTGGGCACCACTACTGATCATCGGGAAAAGAAACATAGTAACGTTGAGAGTCCTCGTCGAACTCCCACTTGAGCTCAAGCGCGTCTCCTGGAGTGGAATCGTCAGGCCCTGCATCTGGTGTAATAGTAATCTGTGAGCCACAGGGGACTCAGCAATCTCGCACCCTCACGATCAAGACTATTTAAGCTTATAGGTATGACAAGGTAAATATATGTGGAGCTGCAGCAAGCGACTAGCAAGTATGGTGGCTAACTTATACGCAAAAGAGAGCGAGAAGATGAGGCAAAGCGCGAGCGAGAAACTAGAGAGCAACCTGCGCAAACATTACTCCAACACCGTGTCCACTTCCTGGACTCCGCTGAGAAGAGGCCATCACGGTAACACACTCAGTTAATTCATTTTAATTAAGTTAAGGTTCAAGTTATCTACAACCTGACAATAACAAATTCCCATCTGCCCATAACCGCGGGCACGGCTTTCGAAAGTTCAATCCCTGCAGGGGAGTCCCAACTTAGCCCATAACAAGCTCTCACGGTCAACGAAGGAATAGACCTCCTCCCAAGACATTCCGATCAGACTCGGTATCTCGGTTCTTCAAGACAACTCCGGCAATGGTAAAACAAGTCCAGCAACACCGCCCGCTGTGCCGACAAATCCCGATAGGAGCTGCACATATCTCGTTCTCAGGGCACACCGGATAAGCTAAGTATACGGGAGCCAACGTAACCCAAGTTGCTAAGGGACGGCCCCGCACGGTGCTCTAGGTTGGACTAACACTCAGAGGAGCACTGGCCCGGGGGGGTTAAAATAATGATGACCCTCGAGTCTGTAGAACCCAAGGGAAAGAAAAGGCAAGGTGGCAAATGGTAAAACCAAGGTTGGGCATTGCTGGAGGAGTTTTATTCAAGGCGGACTGTCAAGGGGTTCCCATTATAACCCAACCACGTAAGGAACGCAAAATTCGGGAACATAACACCGATATGACGGAAGTTAGGACGGCAAGAGTGGAACAAAACACTAGGCGAGAGGCCGAGCCTTCCACCCTTTACCAAGTATATAGATGCATTAAGATAACATAGCAATATAATGATATCCCAATAAGTAAATAAATGTTCCAACAAGGAACGGCCTCCAATCTTCACCTGCAACTAGCAACGCTATAAGAGGGGCTGAGCAAAGTGGTAACATAGCCAATCAACGGTTTGCTAGGACATGGTGGGTTAGAGGTTTGACATGGAAATTTGGGAGGCTTGCAAGCAAATGGTAGGCATCGTAGCATTGGCATAGCAAAAGAGCGAGCAAACTAGCATAGCAAAGATAGTAGTGATTTCGAGGGTATGATCATCTTGCCTGCACAGTTGTCAGAGTTGACTGGATCCTCAAAAGCAAACTCAACGGGCTCCTCGTTAGCGAACTCGTCTCCCGGCTCTACCCAAACAAGACAAACAAGCAACAAGGATACAATCAACCACGTGCAAGCTCAAACAATAAGATGCAATGATGGTATGCTATGCGGGATGCGATGCGGGATGCATATGCAAGATATGACAGGAAATGCATGAACCTGGCCTCAACTTGGAAATCCAAGTGTTCCACTGGAAAGATGAGATGAAATCGCTTGAAAACGATATAAAGATCATTGGAATTGGACTTACGGTTTGGAAATGGCAAGCGATTCAAATGACACCGGTCTGCGATTTACAGCAAGTAGGCATCTAAATGCAATGAGATGAACATGCTACAGCACCCAAACATGACAACAAAATACATGGCAGGGATGCATTCATGATGCTTAACAAAAGTCTAGCACTGAGCAACGGCCAATTCATCCGTTAACAGGTTCAAACAAGCATGGCAAAAACGCAAATGGTAAACAGATCTCAGACTTAGTGAAATTAACACTTGTCTGAAATTTCAGATCAACTAGCCCACTTCGGAGCAACAAAACAACATGCTACAGGACCTGAACATGACAAGGTAAAACATGACATGGAGCTACTCAAATAGCTTAACAAAAGTCCCTTAGTGACCTTGAGCCAAAAGGGATCAGAAAATATACTAACAAGCACGCGAACATCGCAAAAACATAATCAGTTTTCAGACTTAGAGAAAACTGACACATGCTGAAATATAACTCAAGTAGGCATGTTTACGAGCTCGATGCACTCACTACGGTAAAAGTCATGGAAAGACAAGCATACATCCATCAAGAAGGCACAAAATGAAAGCTATAAATGGCAAGAACAATGGCATGGCATGCACGGATCAACTACAACATCACCGGCAAAATTACAAACAAGTTGACAATCTTCCCAGATTTACAAAGTAGCAAAAGAAGAGCTCGATTGACTCAAGCTAGGGTGCTTCATAATTGCAAACAAATACATGGATGTATAGAGCACTACAATATTAACAAAACTCCTTTATTGATCATCCTCAAAAGAGGCACGGATCACTAGGAAACAACACGAACATATGGCATCATGAGATAAACAATCCCAGGACTTAGTGAAATTACTAAGTCCCTGAAAACAGAATTAGCACGTGCACCACTTTGCAAGCTTGCACTAGACACCACACACATCACAAAAAAACATGGGTTTTACCTCTGAAAAGATGACAAAACCCTTAACAAAACATATGTAGAGCATCAGGGCATATCATGCACACATTAATCATGGCAAAAATAACAAAAACCTAAATGGAGCAGCAGATCTGACAATTAACTCAAGTAGCCCTCTTCTAACAGCATTTCGGGCATCAAGATGAGCTCAAATGAAAATGATGTAATGGAATGAAATGATGTACTCTCTGAGATGAACATTTTGATATGCTATATGCATGAATCGGAGCTACGGATGCAAAGTTACGAGGCCTCGAACAGGGCAACATGGATCTGCAATTTCCGGGACTTAGTGAAAATATACCTCCACGAAAGTCAACGCGGGACGGAGGGATCCGGGACGGAGTGGTGCAGATCTGAGGGTGGCGTGTTTGGTTGGACTCCCGATGGATCTCGTCCAGGCGGGGCGGATCTAGCCGGGACAGACTCCGGCGAGCGGCGCGGCGATTCCGGCGAGGGGCGGAGCAAGGCGGAGCTCGACCATGGCGGACGGCGAGCTTGGCCGAGCGGCGAAGCAGCGGCGGGGCATGGCGGCGACCGGGGCCGGAGCAGGGCGGCGAGCGAGCTCGGCTCCGGCGGCTATCGGGACGGCGCAAGGCGGCGCCGGCGATGGTGGCCCGCGGCGAAGGCGGCGCATGGCGCGGGCGGCGGCTCGGGCAAGCAGGCGCGGGGAGGCGACAGCACCGGGCGGCGGCGGCGACTGACAGGCGGTGGTGGATCCGATCGGGCGGCGGCGCGAGGAGATGGGCCCCGCGGGCCCGATCCGGGCCGCGCGGGCCGGCGGCGGGGCTGAGGAGAGAGAGGGAGCGGCTGGGCTGAGGTGGTGCGCCGCGGTTGGCCCGGAGCGGTGGCGCGGTTGATGTGGCGGCTGCCCATTGGGCGGGGTGAGGTGGAGGGCGAGCGGACATGTCCGGGCGCGGTGGGAAATTGTCCGGCGGCGCGCGGAGGAGGAGGTTAGGGTTCATCCGCGCGAAAATTCTGGGAGGGACACATATATATAGGTAGAGGGAGCTAGGAGAGTCCAAATGAGGTGCGCTTTTCGGCCATGCGATCGTGATCGAACGCTCTAGATGATGAGCAGGCTTAGGTGGGTTTTGGGGTCAAATTGGAAGGGTGTTGGGCTGCAACACACACGAGGCCTTTTTGGTCCCTCGGTTAACCGTTGGAGTATCAAACGAAGTCCAAATGATACGAAACTTGACAGGCGGTCTACCGGTAGTAAACCCAGGCCGCTTGGCAAGTCTCGGTCCAATCCGTAAATGTTTAATCCCCACACACGAAAGAAAGCTAGAAATGACCACCGGAGGAGAACGAAGCGCCGGAATGCAAAATGGACAACGGGGAAAATGCTCGGATGCATGAGACGAACATGTATGCAAATGAAATGTGCATGATGACATGATATGCAATGCATGACACGCAAGCAATGACAAGGCAACAACAGCGAATAACTGGACGACACCTGGCACATCGGTCTCGGGGAGTTACAATCACTCGGCCGCAAACATTGAGATACCTGGTTTTTAAATTCTAGTAAATCCAAAGCTCGTCTGAAATTCATGAAACTTGGCATGTTGTCATGGAGCGGCATCAATATGCCGTGGTAAAATTTTTGTCCCATTCGGGGCAGGTTTGGGGATATGCTTCTCACAAACCAGAGCTTCTCACAACAAGCCGGATGGTTTCGGTAGGGAACGTTTCACCTTTCTGGACGAAACGATATCCATTGCCTCTTCTCAATTTCATTATTTTTCCTAGTGTCAACATCGAACAACAGGAGTGTTGTGTCAATTTTGGGGATTTTTCGGGGTTTGTTTGGACATTTTTATGCATTAACTGAGTTTTCTTTGCATTCATGTGCATAATTAAAATTTGAACTACAGGCACATGCTCTAATGCATATAAATTGGTTGAAAATTCAAATATGTGTCCTTGGTTGCATGCTTAGGTCCCATGCAAGAAATGGGAATGAATGTAAAACACCCCGCCACCGTCACTCGGCCGCAAACATTGAGATACCTGGTTTTTAAATTCTAATAAATCCAAAACTCGTCTGAAATTCATGAAACTTGGCATATTGTCATGGAGCGGCATCAACATGTTGTGGTAAAATTTTTGTCCCATTTGGGGCAAGTTTGGGGATACGCTTCTCACAAACTAGAGCTTCTCACAACAAGCCTGATAGTTTCAGTAGGGAACGTCCTACCTTCGGGGACGAAATGATATCCATTGCCTCTTCTCGATTTCAATTTTTTTCCTAGTGTCAACATAGAACAACAGGAGTGTTGAGTCAATTTTTGGGATTTTTCGGGGTTCGTTTGGACATTTTTATGCATTAACTGAGTTTTCAATGCATTCATGTGCATAATTCAAATTTGAACTGCATGCACATGCTCTAATGCATATAAATTGGTTAAAAATTCAAATATGTGTCCTTGGTTGCATGCTTAGGTCCCATGCAAGAAATGGGAATGAATGCCAAACACCCTGCCACCGTCACTCGGCCGCAAACATTGAGATACCTGGTTTTTAAATTCTAGTAAATCCAAAACTCGTCGGAAATTCATGAAATTTGGCATGATATCATGGAGTGGCACCTGGCATGCCATGCTATTTTTCGTGTCCATTTTGAGAGAAGGCGCACTCGAATAACAGCCAACAAAGGCATTTTGAAAAAAATAGCTGACACTTTAATATCTCAAACGTTTGTATAATTCAAACCGTGTGCGTTCTGTTAACCATTCACATGACACCACGTGTCTTGGTTTTAATGGCTATAGGTTTTAATGGCTCTTGATCGCAAACGTTTTAGATAGAACACCTGTATGCAAAGTGAGAGCGGGATTTGTGCATCTCTTGAACGCAAACGGTTCTTTTGGATGACCCGTGTTCAACCACTTACAAACAATTTGGTAAGATTTGCATCTGTCATATTGGGTATGTTGCCATTTGTCAAACTGGAAAGATTGACATTTGTTGATATAGTAACATTGCCATTTGTCAACCTTGTAACACTGCGGTTTGTCAAAATATGAAGCTAAAAATCACTAGCAGTATCTAATTTTTGCAAATAAAATTCAGTAATTAAGCATAGATGGAAGCGAGGAGGCGTGTTCAGCCGGGCGTGCAGCGGGCGGCGCAGTACTATTTGATTTGACAGCGGGCAGTGCAGTTCTCGATATGGCTTTAATGCAGACGAGGGAGAATGTTGGGGATATGACTATTTGTTTAAGCCATCCAGGAGAGGCCGGGTTACGCAAATAGAGGTTCATCAGAAGCCCAAGACCAAGGCATGAAGATGGCAGTTCACTAAAAGGCTTAAAGGCCCACAGGTGACTCTGAGGCCCGTAAAGATAAACCGCCATGATGCTATAACTTGTACTGTAAGGTAGAAGTAACTAGTCGCCGAGCCGGACACTGTTTATGAGCCGGCCGGGACTCTTTAGGCCGCAGGGCGTCAACCCGTGTATATAAGGGGACGACCCGCCAGCGGCTTAGGGCGGGAAACAACTGATCGAGAGCCAGGCATAGCGTATCTCGCTCCCTGGTCATCGAAACCTCAAGCAATTCCAACCCAACTAGACATAGGCCTTCCTTCACCGTAAGGGGCTGAACTAGTATAAACCTCGCGTGTCCTTGTCCTGATTAACCCCTTTAAGCTTCCTAGTTGCGATGGCTCCACGACTAAGTCCTCGCAGAAGGACATCTGCCGTCACAATTCCACGACAGTTGGCGCCCACCGTGGGGCCAGCGCACGGTGGATTTGAGTTCTTGAAGGGCAGCTTCGAAGGGATCAAGGGATACGCAGTTGGCCGGATGACCAAGAGTCGTCGCGGCAAGATCTACATCGACGACGAAGGCTGGGGCCCCGACGCCGGCTCAATTGAGTATGGGTACCGGGTCCCCTTTGGTGGGATTCACGTCTTCATCGGCCGGATTGGTGAGCCGGGCCCTGAGCCGGACAGCTGCACCGACCTCGTCGAGACGGCTCAGCGTGCGAGCCCAACCCAGGCAGTTTTTGCGGCGATTCAATGAGGAACGATGAAAAGCTATAGGAGAAGAGGTCGCCCGGCTCTTGGCGGCTGGGTTCATTGTCGAAGTGTTTCACCCGGAGTGGTTGGCTAACCCGATGCTCGTGCTCAAGAAAAACGGCACCTGGCGGATGTGTGTGGATTACACGGACTTAAATAAGGCTTGTCCGGCTGATCCTTTCGCTCTCCCCCGTATTGATCAAATCATTGATGCTACGGCGGGTTGTGCGTGTTTGAGCTTTTTGGATGCTTACTCCGGTTATCATCAGATCAAGATGGCAGTTAAGGACCAGGAGAAGACAGCTTTCATCACTCCGTTTGGAGCCTTCTGCTATGTGTCTATGCCTTTTGGGCTCAAGAGTGCCTAGGCGACTTATCAATGGTGTGTACAGAATTGTCTCCACAATCAGATTGGGCGCAATGTTCATGCTTATGTGGATGACATAGTGGTGAAATCCAGAGAGGCGGAAACCTTGATATCTGATCTCAGAGAAACCTTTGACAATCTCCGGGTTACAAAATGATGCTTAACCCGGAGAAGTGTGTATTTGGTGTGCCTGCAGGCAAGCTTTTGGGATTCTTGGTCTCAAACAGGGGCATCGAGGCTAATCTGGAGAAGATTAAGGCAATCACTTCTTTGGCTAAACCGGCATGTATCAATGATGTTCAGGGACTGGCGGGTCGTGTTGCCGCTTTAAGCCGGTTCATAAGCCGGTTAGGTGAGAAGGCCCTACCGTTGTACCAACTGATGAAGAAGGCAGACACCTTTGTCTGGAGTAATGCTGCTAATGCTGCTTTTGAGGATTTGAAGAGGCAATTATCTAAGCCGCCAGTTCTTGCAGCTCCCATTGACAAAGAGCCTTTGTTGTTATATGTGGCTGCTAATTCACGAGCCTTCAGTGTGGCAATTGTGGCAGAGCACAAGGAGGCTGGTAAGGAACATCCAGTTCAACGGCCGGTTTATTATGTCGGTGAGGTACTCATCGAGTCAAAACAAAGATATCCTCATGGGCAGAAACTTGTTTACGGGGTGTTCATGGCAAGCCGGAAGCTGAAGCAATACTTCCAAGGTCACCCTATCACTGTGGTAAGTTCTACCCCCTTGGGAGACATTATTCAGAACAGAGAGGCTACAGGACGATTCACCAAGTGGGCCATCGAGCTCGGGCCTCATGGTCTGAAGTACGTACCACGCACTGCCATTAAGTCTCAAGCTTTGGTGGATTTCATCAATGACTAGACAGAGCTACAGGCACCTGAGGAGAAGCCCGATAACACTTATTGGACTATTCACTTTGATGGGTCCAGACAGTTGGAAGGCTCGGGGGCTGGAGTCGTGTTAACTTCTCCTCGAGGTGACAAATTTTGTTATGTGCTCCGGCTCATGTTTCCTTGTACTAACAATGCAGCTGAGTACGAGGCCCTACTCCATGGTCTCCGGATGGCCAAAGAGATGAACTTGAGCCGGGTAAGATGCTTGGGAGACTCAGACCTTGTGGCTCAACAGGTGTCAGGCAAGTGGGACTCTAAAGATCCCCTTATGGCGGCTTACCGTCGTGAAGTCGATGTTGTGGCTGGACATTTCAAGGGTTATGTGGTGGAACACATTGATCGAAGGAAGAATGAGGCGGCTGATGCCTTAAGCCGGCTAGGATCTCAGCGTAAGCCGGTGCCGCCTAACACCTTTCTTGATGTTTTGAATAATCCTTCTGTTAAGTTACCTATAGAGGAAGATCTGGCAATACCAGACCCGGAGGCACAGCTGGTGGCGGCTCTCCACGTTATCCCGGATTGGACAGTGCCTTATTTGGCTTACATGACCCGGGGAGAGTTGCCTGAAGATGAGACCTTGGCAAGACAAATCGCCCGGCAGTCCAAGTCCATGACAATTGTCAATGGCGAGTTACATCATTGCAGCGTCACTGGAGCGTTTCAACGTTGCGTGTCACCTACAGAGGGTCAGGAGATCCTTCGTGAGATTCATGAAGGCGATTGTGGTCATCACGCTGGCTCAAAATCTCTTGTGGCCAAAGCTTTCCGTCATGGGTTTTATTGGCTGACGGCTCATGCTGATGCAGAAGACCTGGTCAGTAAATGTGATGGATGTCAGAAATTCTCATGACGAGCCCATGTGCCGGCTCAAGAATTGAGGATGATTCCAATTACTTGTCCGTTTGCAGTCTGGGGGCTTGATATGGTCGGGCCTTTCAAAAGGTCTAAGGATAAAAAGACGCACCTCTTGGTGGCGGTTGACAAGTTCACAAAGTGGGTGGAGGCGGAGCCAGTCAGTAAGTGTGATGCAGCCACAGCGGTCCAGTTTATGAAAAAGGTGATTTTTTCGCTTTGGTTTTCCACACAGCATCATAACTGATAATGGCACTAACCTCTCCAAAGGAGCTATGGAAGAGTTCTGTCAACGAGAGCATATCCGGCTTGACGTTTTAGCTGTGGTTCACCCTCAATCCAATGGTCAAGAAGAACGAGCTAATAAAGAAATCTTGAGGGGTATCAAGCCCCGGCTCTTGGTCCCCTTGCAGCGGACGCCGGGTTGTTGGGTGGAGGAGTTACCTTCTGTACTTTGGAGCATCAATACTACGCCTAACAGATCTACGGGTTACACGCCTTTCTTTATGGTGTATGGAGCAGAGGCGGTCCTGCCAAGTGACATCTGTCATGACTCACTTGGTGTAGAGGAGGTCGTATTCGAACCAAAGAGAACATAGCTGTCGATACCCACTTGATCGGCATCGCCACAGCCACTGGGGGCTAACAGATCGTATCCGAATCTTAGCTCAACCCCTTTGGAACGGTTCACTGATCATATTCGAATTAGAAACCCTTTTGTTCATCATATTTTACAAGTATCAACATTGGATATCTTGCGACCCTCTTGAAAATACAATGGAGTACATTGCAATCCTCCAGGATTAAAATTGGTTACATCAGGTTGTTAAGTACCAGGTGAACTTTTATGTGCCAATTTTCAGGAGTTAAACTTACCCTCAGGGGTTGGCTTATATAAGCCGGAAAAGTAGCCGTAAGCATCACAGGGCAGTGCAAGACATTTCTGCAAAGGACATAACAGATTCATATAAACTACAAAGTGCATAGTGACGGCGGCTTATGCAAGTATTAAGGGCCATAAGCATGCGCAAAGGCATAGCAAAACTCAAAGTATTTTCTACTCTGTTACAAGACTCCCCGAGTCTGAATGATGCGGCATTGTTTTTCTACAACGACATAAGCAGGTGGCGCCTGGCAATCTACTCTTGGGGTTGACTTGAAGCCTCCAGGTTATCCTTCTCCTCCTCTCCGCCGGCTGCTTTGTCCTGGAAGGATGATGAGGCCCATTCAATGCCACTCAAGGCCTCAAACTCAGCTTCATCATCTATTAAACCGGTTGGGTCGACTTCAGGGGCAAAGGTGTGCTTACGGATTGGAGGGATCAAGCTGACATCGTCATAATGCGGCGTGGGGATTCTCCGATTCTCCTTGTCATAACCCAGCTGATACTTGGTGAGGTCAGTGTCATTTCCAATTTGAGTGGCCACAGGGCGTATATCCCTCACGCAGGTGGTGAAATCCTTTTCATCAAATGGAGTGCCATCCTCCTTTAAACTTGGATAGCCAAGAGCAATGTCGGCCGGGTCTAGCTCTGGCAAGAGCAATGTTGCCTGAAGATGAGACCTTGGCAAGACAAATCGCCCGGCAGTCCAAGTCCATGACAATTGTCAATGGCGAGTTACATCATTGCAGCGTCACTGGAGCGTTTCAACGTTGCGTGTCACCTACAGAGGGCCAGGAGATCCTTCGTGAGATTCATGAAGGCGATTGTGGTCATCACGCTGGCTCAAAATCTCTTGTGGCCAAAGCTTTCCGTCATGGGTTTTATTGGCTGACGGCTCATGCTGATGCAGAAGACCTGGTCAGTAAATGTGATGGATGTCAGAAATTCTCATGACGAGCCCATGTGCCGGCTCAAGAATTGAGGATGATTCCAATTACTTGTCCGTTTGCAGTCTGGGGGCTTGATATGGTCGGGCCTTTCAAAAGGTCTAAGGATAAAAAGACGCACCTCTTGGTGGCGGTTGACAAGTTCACAAAGTGGGTGGAGGCGGAGCCAGTCAGTAAGTGTGATGCAGCCACAGCGGTCCAGTTTATGAAAAAGGTGATTTTTTCGCTTTGGTTTTCCACACAGCATCATAACTGATAATGGCACTAACCTCTCCAAAGGAGCTATGGAAGAGTTCTGTCAACGAGAGCATATCCGGCTTGACGTTTTAGCTGTGGTTCACCCTCAATCCAATGGTCAAGAAGAACGAGCTAATAAAGAAATCTTGAGGGGTATCAAGCCCCGGCTCTTGGTCCCCTTGCAGCGGACGCCGGGTTGTTGGGTGGAGGAGTTACCTTCTGTACTTTGGAGCATCAATACTACGCCTAACAGATCTACGGGTTACACGCCTTTCTTTATGGTGTATGGAGCAGAGGCGGTCCTGCCAAGTGACATCTGTCATGACTCACCCCGTGTGGCGGCTTATGTTGAGGAAGAAAACGAAAAAGCTCGGCAAGACGCACTTGACCTGTTGGATGAAGAGCGAGACTTGGCAATAGCTCGCTCGGCGATTTACCAGCAAGACCTGCGCCGCTACCACAGCCACCGGGTTAAGTCCAGAACCTTTCAGGAAGGCGACTTAGTGCTCCGACTCATCCAGGATCAATCTGACATGCACAAGCTATCCCCTCCTTGGGAAGGACCCTTTGTGGTCAGCAAGAATCTGAACAACGGATCATACTACCTTATCGACGTTCGGGAGCACAAAGACTCACGTAAGTCAGAGGAGGAGACCCATCAGCCGTGGAATATCGCTCATCTTCGGCCTTATTATACTTGAGCCATCGGCTCTAATGTGTATATATTTATACTATGTATATTACATAAAGCAATAAAGCAGGACCTCTGTCCTTTTTTCCACTCCCAAAAAAGGTTTATGTGTTTTCTTTGTCAGGTGGTGGAGATAACTAAGGAGAAGCGGATCATATCTGAATCCGGCTTTCCTTTGGTCCGGCTTATGATCATATCTGAATCTAGCCGTGATCACTTGGGGGCTTCCTGCTCAAACATAGGTCGTATTCGAACCAAAGAGAACATAGCTATCGATACCCACTTGATCGGCATACTGCCAAACCCACTTGGGGGCTTCTTGATCATATTTGAATCATAGCTTAACCCCTTTGGGTCTAACATGGATCGTATTCGAATCAGCGTCATTAAACAACTCTTATGGTCACTTGGGGGCTTCCTGTTCAAACATAGGTCGTATTCGAACCAAAGAGAACATAGCTGTCGATACCCACTTGATCGGCATCGCCACAGCCACTGGGGGCTAACAGATCGTATCCGAATCTTAGCTCAACCCCTTTGGAACGGTTCACTGATCATATTCGAATTAGAAACCCTTTTGTTCATCATATTTTACAAGTATCAACATTGGATATCTTGCGACCCTCTTGAAAATACAATGGAGTACATTGCAATCCTCCAGGATTAAAATTGGTTACATCAGGTTGTTAAGTACCAGGTGAACTTTTATGTGCCAATTTTCAGGAGTTAAACTTACCCTCAGGGGTTGGCTTATATAAGCCGGAAAAGTAGCCGTAAGCATCACAGGGCAGTGCAAGACATTTCTGCAAAGGACATAACAGATTCATATAAACTACAAAGTGCATAGTGACGGCGGCTTATGCAAGTATTAAGGGCCATAAGCATGCGCAAAGGCATAGCAAAACTCAAAGTATTTTCTACTCTGTTACAAGACTCCCCGAGTCTGAATGATGCGGCATTGTTTTTCTACAACGACATAAGCAGGTGGCGCCTGGCAATCTACTCTTGGGGTTGACTTGAAGCCTCCAGGTTATCCTTCTCCTCCTCTCCGCCGGCTGCTTTGTCCTGGAAGGATGATGAGGCCCATTCAATGCCACTCAAGGCCTCAAACTCAGCTTCATCATCTATTAAACCGGTTGGGTCGACTTCAGGGGCAAAGGTGTGCTTACGGATTGGAGGGATCAAGCTGACATCGTCATAATGCGGCGTGGGGATTCTCCGATTCTCCTTGTCATAACCCAGCTGATACTTGGTGAGGTCAGTGTCATTTCCAATTTGAGTGGCCACAGGGCGTATATCCCTCACGCAGGTGGTGAAATCCTTTTCATCAAATGGAGTGCCATCCTCCTTTAAACTTGGATAGCCAAGAGCAATGTCGGCCGGGTCTAGCTCTGGTAACCAGGATTTGGCCCGACTCAAAGCGGCTATTGCTCTGACTCTTGCTTGGGCCCGTCTCAACTCTTGAATCCGCTGAGGAAGTACAGCAAGCCATTGTAACACATCTTGCAAGATGTGGGGCACATCATTTGATAAGGCTACAACGGCCAAGGCACATTGTGACCCGATGTACAGTTGCTCTACTAGAGTATACACCGCCTTCAATTTGATCAGCATATTCTGCTTGAGGTTTGTGCTCCTGGGGCCTGTATTGGTAAATATAAGGTAAACCTCAGGTAACAATTGAAGGAATATTTACAATATTTAATGCTTGCTTAATATAACTTACCAAAGATCGCTGAGACCATCCGAGATATCTGGCGTTGTAAGCCGGTCAGTTCGGCTGTTGCATTTGCCAGCGACGCCTCTGTTGTCTCGGCCCGGGTCACCAGTCCGGCCTTTTCGTTAGTCCAAATTTTCTTCTCCGACTCAAAATTTTTCTTCAGCTTCTCTTGTTCAGAGATGCTGAATTCAAATTTGGAGTTAGCCTTTTGAATTTCAATCTCCTAGGCTGCTAGGCGGTTCTTCAGGTCAGCAATCTCCGATTCAAATTGACTTATGGTGGCCTGCATTGCACCGGATAGTAGTCAAGATTACGGTAAATAATATTAAGTCCCAAGCACTTTGCAAGCAAAGATACTTGACACTTGGGGGCTAATGTATACCGAAGCTTTCTAAATTATTAAGCCGGTCCTGGATATTAAGTCCCAAATACTTTGCAAGCAAAGATACTTGGCACTTGGGGGCTAATGTGTATCGCAAGTTAAAGGTATTGTGTTACATCCGGTTTAAATATTTTTCTTTAAGCCGGGCAAGCAGCTCTAACAATTTTTCTAAGTCTATAGCATATTTATTCATAAGCAATAGACTTGGGGGCTGGTACAGTAAGTATGATTGAAAGTAAGGAAGCATAAGTCATACCTCAGATTTTTGCTGTATTTGCTTCACCATGTCAATTTCCAGGTCATGGCTGCTTTGCACCTGGTTGATATAGCCCAAGACGATCTCTCCAATACTCAAATGAGTATAGTCGGTGATATCCATCTTGGCCTTATGGCGTTCTAGCAACTCCTCTTTTTAGCCGAGCATTTGGCAAGGACGGTGGGCCTGGCCGGCTCAACGAATTGAGCCTTGAGAAATTCCACTTCTGGGTCAGCCGTTTTGACTGGGCTAGGTGCCTCCGGGTTAACAGAACCATCAAGAATATCTTCAGCAGGCAGGTCAGAAGTTGGTGCTGCAATGTCTTGAGCCGGCTCAGGCGGCGGTTGATGTGTGGAAGAGTCGGGAGCAGCTATACCCTGTTCTGGTTCAGTCACCACAGGGGTTTGGGCCGGTTTATCCTTCTTGGTTTTCTTCCTGGGCTTAACCTGCACGCTGTGGGCAAAGCAGAGAAATAAGTAAAGAAACATGAAGAAAGAAAAATATAAGGTGAATAAATTGATATTACCCAGGGGCAGTCTTAAAAGCCGGCATGTTTGATTGCATGGACTCGCCGGATGAAGGAGAGGTATCCTGGTAATTGGAGTCAGAGGAATTGAGAGGTTGACGGATTAGACCCGCCAAAGGTAAAAAAAGGGTATAAGTTAGAGATAACCTCAGTCCGACGCTTCCGGGTTGTGTCAGGCAAGCCGGAGGATAGCTCTGCATCCTTGCTGGTCCGGGTCTGCCTCCGGTTTTCAAATTGTTGTTGCTTCAAAAGAAAGTCAGGATCTTGGTAAGCCAAAGGGTGTGAAAATCTTACTTTCCGGGTTACTCTTTGAATTTTCTGACGCGGCCGAAGCTCAGAGTCGGAGGAGATTATAATTACCTCTTCCTCGATGGGTTGGCTGTTGCCCGTGTCTTCCTAAAAGAAGGTTAATATCAGTAAGGTAGTGATAAAGGAGAAAGGGAAATTAAAAAGTTACCTCTTCCTCATTGTCATCAGTATCATCAAGCTGAAACAGCTCAGAAGCGCTTGGCTTCCTTTTCCCTGAAGTGGTGGGCTTGGCGGTTTTCCTTTCGGCTCTCTTGGCCGCCCTGGCTTTCTAGGCCGCCTCATGATCATATTGGATTTTCCAGAAGTTATCATTTGCCTATAAAAGGTTATAAAGGGTTATGCGTAAGAATACAGTATAACATGATAAAAAATAACCCGACGGCTGGAAACTTACTGCAGGGGCCGGGTTCTTCTTGCAAAAAGGTAGTAAGCCGAAAGCATTACTATTCACTGTGCCCTCTTTCAACAAAGACTGAGTTGTAGCTTCCACTACGTCATCTGGTAAGTCGTCAGGACTATGACGCTGAGGGTCATCTTTCTCGCCTGAATAATTACACATTAAGCCGGGGCGGCGGCTTAACAGAATTATTCTCCAAGCAACCCAGACTCGGACCAGGTCAATACCATCTAAGTCGTTCCCTAAAAGAGCTTTAATCTTCTTGATCTTGGGGGTGAGTGGCAGACGTTCAATAGTAGTCAACTTATCCGGCAGCGGGTGAGTAGGTTCAAGGCGCAATGCACGGAAGCCGGGCAGCGGGTTTTCACCAGCCGGAGAAGTATCTTGGCAGTAGAACCATGTCTGGTTCCAGTCCTTTGGATGACTCGGCAATTCAGCATAAGGGAACAGGCAGTCTCTCCGCCTTTGAATCGATATGCCACCAAGCTCCAGACTGGGCCCATTGGCCCGCTCATTCTGCCGGTTCAAATAGAACAATTCCCTGAACAAAAGTAGGCTGGGTTCTTCTCCAAGGTAGACCTCACAGAAAACTTGGAATTTGCAGATATTTGACACGGAATTGGGCCCGATGTCTTGAGGTCTTAAGTCAAAGAAGTGCAAAATGTCTCTAAAGAATTTTGAACCGGGAGGAGCAAATCCCCGGCTCATGTGATCGGTAAAAATGATCACCTCCCCTTCCTTGGGTTGAGGTTTCTCTTCAGACGGGTCAGGAGCACGATAAGACATGACATCCTTCTTGGGAAGATGGCCAGACTTTACAAACTCGGACAGTTTGCTCTCTGTAACAATGGATGGGACCCAGTTGCAGGTAACCGGAGGTTTAACAGCTTTGGGTGCCATTGAGTAAATTGAAGCCTACAACAAGATAAAGGAAATTTTTCCAGTTTATTATAACCCGGAGAATAAACATTATTGGGTTATTTAAGATGGCGGCTTAAGAAGGGGCCTAATGACATACAGGTAACTATGTGATAATGTTTAACAGCTGCAGGAATTAAAGATGATTAAGGTTTTCTTAAGTCGCCAGAGGCAAGCGGTGCTGACAACCGGTATTATCTTAAACCGGTTACACGGACTACTATGGCTGAAACAGAGTCAACAGACACAGTTTTTGGCTAAGTGTGGAGCAAACAGGTTTCATAAATTGCAATTATTATTTTGGATCAAATGATGCTCTGGAAAGGAAAATTTTCTAGACCTAAAATAGTACAGGGAAGTTCATATACTCAAGGAGGGCTTCCAAAACAAGGAAATAAGATCTGTTTTCATACAGAATAAGCACACAACATCCTCCGCGGCAGTTCTATGTGGTTTTTACAATCTGAACAAGGTATTAGAGGTAAGAACTAATGGAGGTTGCGTCGGGCGACGATGAACGTCGACGAACACAAGACAATACTAATGCAGATCTGAGAAAGGGGGGAAAGAGAACTCACCGATGTGGAAGAACTGCGGAGGGTTGCCGTTGTTCTCTGGTCAAAAAATAGGGTGATGCAGCGGCCTGAGACGGTGAAGACGAGGTTTCCGACGGTGGCGGCGGCGGAGCTCGAGCGGCAGAAGAGGGAGTGCGAGGAAGAAGACGACCGGAGGAAATGAAAAAGACCTAGGTCGCGCCTATTTATAAGGAGGACCGACTGAGACGGCGCGAGAAATGAGGAGACCAAGACATCATTATCCAGCAGCCCTGACGCCTCGATTTTCGGGAGGGTCAGTAAAGGCAAAGATCCGTTGAAGATATGATGAATTAAAATATAAGTTTTATTGAAGATGACATCACGATGATTTAACCCGAAGCCAGAGGATGACGTCACGGCGGGTTACAATTTTTACGCAAGACTAAAGGCCAGTTCATAAGGTTTTCAAAGATTGACATGAACCGGTTCAAATCAATCTGGGGCCTAATGTTGGGGATATGACTATTTGTTTAAGCCATCCAGGAGAGGCCGGGTTACGCAAATAGAGGTTCATAAGAAGCCCAAGACCAAGGCATGAAGATGGCGGTTCACTAAAAGGCTTAAAGGCCCACAGGCGACTCTGAGGCCCGTAAAGATAAACCGCCATGATGGTATAACTTGTACTGTAAGGTAGAAGTAACTAGTCGCAGAGCCGGACACTATTTATGAGCCGGCCAAGACTCTGTAGGCCGCAGTGCATCAACCCGTGTATATAAGGGGACGACCCGCCAGTGGCTTAGGGCGGGAAACAACTGATCGAGAGCCAGGCATAGCGTATCTCGCTCCCTGGTCATCGAAACCTCAAGCAATTCCAACCCAACTAGACGTAGGCCTTCCTTCACCGTAAGGGGCTGAACTAGTATAAACCTCGCGTGTCCTTGTCCCGATTAACCCCTTTAAGCTTCCTAGTTGCGATGGCTCCACGACTAAGTCCTCGCAAAAGGACATCTGCCGTGACAATTCCACGACAGAGAGGATAGCGGTTCCCGAAATGTTGAACGGGCAATGATGCATCCTCCTTCAATTAGCATCGTCTGAATGCATGAGGGAAGTAATGGGAGGAGGACCGGGAAAATAGGCAGCACGATGTGAATGCAATGCAGTTTGCACTCATATAAAGGCACCCCTCCATTCCAATGCATCTACCACATCGTACGCACCTAAGCATTTGCCTAAGCACCTACACCAATAAGCGCAGAAGTGCTCACTTCAGACCCATGGTGGTGATGCGCGCGAGCGGCCAGCGGCTGTGCCAGATGGTCCACGACACCGGCCGGTGGCATGGCACCGAGGATTATCTCCAGACGGTGTTGGTGATCGGCTGGTGGATGGCCGCCGTCGACGCCAGCTACGACTCTCAGTTGGACCAGATGATCGTTGCCACCACCAATAAGTTCACCGTCATCAAGAAGCTCGCGGACGACATCGTCGTACTCCTCCAGCCCGCGCGCCCGGGCTCCTCATTGCCTGCCACCCTAATCGGCCTCCATGGTCGGAACCTCTTTCAAGCACTAGTGGCCCTGCGACTACCCGCCGACGCCACGAAGAATGTCCACCTGGAGGTCGCGCTCACCGCGAGGCGCCTCGCCCTGCAAGAATCCGTTGACCTACATATCCATGTGTACCAGCAAATCATGTACGTAGGTATCTACAAGGCCAGTGAGGACGCTATGGCGTTGGCCTTCTTCAACCGGCTGGAAGCCTTGGATGCCTTTGCTGAGAAGCACCTTGACCTCGCAACAAAAGTTGTCGCTCCTTAGCCATTGGTCGGTGGTCCAGCGCACTAAGTTGAGGAGGAGGAGGAGGTCGTACGTTGATGGATGCATCTTTCTTCTTGCCTCCTGTAACCACCACTGCGATCGCGTCATCGCGGCCTTAATTCTTATTGTGCTATTGCATTCTTGTTCCAGTCAATACAGACATGTGCGGTCCCTTTGCTTAATTATATGCATCACTGTAACTAGCTAGTACTCCATCCGTCAATTTATAAATTGTGCTGCCAGTGTTTGGGGCCGACGCACAATCACGCACGTTCTTGTGCATGCGGTTGCATCGGGCGCGACGCGACGATGCAGTTACCCGCTGCAAAAACTGCCATGCGGGGGACGTGGCATTGACCATTGGGCGGCAACAGTCGGTCATTCGGGTGCCCAATAAAGGATGCAAAGGGCGATCCTACAGCAGCAAGGACCAACTTCCCTACCGATAGCTCATCTAACAGAACTCCCAAGTTAACTGTGTTGAGGCTTGAGTAGTCATCAGATGGGTGACCGGATGGGAAGTGGCCACGATGTTAAATTAACTGATGTGATGGGTCACTGTAAACATTTAATTGCGTTGAATGCCTCCATCATATTAGTTGAATTAACCTTGAGGTCCTTGTTTTGTAATTTTTGACATTTTTTGTTTTTTGTACACACGTTGATTGGCTTGAAGAAGGTCTATCTCGTTACTTTTTGATAATTTTTTTTGAACACATGTTGATTGGCTTGAATGAAGGTCTATCCCATTACTTTACAACATGTTTCCAAAACATGGACCTCGAGGTTAATTCAACTAATAGGACGGAGCACTATATACATTCAACGCAATTAAATGTTTTCCAAAAAAAGTGATATGATTTCTGTGAAACTTATAAGTCATGTATGTCAAATTAACCTCTGTGTACTTGTTCTCGAATTAACCTCCAGGCCTTTTGCCGCGTATCACACACATCTTGTTAAGTAAAACCGTTTATGTTCTCTTCCCTAATCGAAAATAGTTCATTCGACTGAACCGTATGTTGTATATCACACACACCTTGATCTGGCTGATCGTTTATGTTGCTTTCCCTAATAGCAAACAGTTCATCGGAGCGAACTGTATGCCGTATATCACACACACGTTGATATGGTTACCCATTTCTGTTGCTCTATCTAATCGCAAACAGTTCGTCTGGATCAACCGTATGCCCTGCATCGCACACACAACTAAAATTAGAACCGTGTTTGATGGCTCCACCATCCCAAATGTTTTGTACCTTTTTTGGTGTTTCTTTTACACCACTGTTTGCGATTATTGCATCGCACACAATTTCGTCGAAGGGTCTCTGATGTAGTGTCGCGTTAGCAGCATCCTGCAGTAGTGGGGGAGAGAGGAGGCAGCCCACAAGGGGTGGCCATGCCCCCCCATGGGAGTCCGAATTGGACTAGGGGAGGGGCGGCGCCCCCCTTTCCTTATCCTCCTCCCTCTCCTACCCCCCTTTCCCCCTACATGAGAAGGAATAAGAGGGGGGCCGAATCCTACTAGGACTGGGAGTCCTAGTAGGACTCCCCCCACTTGGCGCACCCCCTGGGGCCGGCCTCCTCCCTCTCCCTCCTTTATATACGTGGGCAGGGCACACCTTGGAGACACACCAAATGTTCCAAGCCGTGTGCGGCATCTCCCTCCATGGTTTACTCCTCCGGTCATATTCACATAGTGCTTAGGCGAAGCCCTGCGCAGATCACATCACCATCACCGTCACCATGCCGTCTTGCTGACGAAACTCTCCCTCGACACTTTGCTGGATCAAGAGTTCGAGGGACGTCATCGAGCTGAACGTGTGCTGAACTCGGAGGTGTCGTACGTTCGGTACTTGATCGGTTGGATCGTGAAGACGTTCGACTATATCAACCGCGTTAACCTAACGCTTCCGCTTTCGGTTTATGAAGGTACGTGGACACACTCCCCCCCCCCTATTGTTTCTATGATCTCCTAGATAGATCTTGTGTGATCATAGGAATTTTTTTGAAATTGCATGCTACGTTCCCCAACAGTGGTATCCGAGCCAGGTCTATGCATAGATGATATGCATGAGTATAACACAAAGAGTTGTGGGCGATCATAGTCATACTGCTTACCACCAACGTCTTATTTTGATTCGGCAGTATTGTTGGATGAAGCGGTCCGGACCAACCTTACATGACCATGTTCATGAGGCCGGTTCCACCGACAGACATGCAACTTGTTTTGCATAAAGGTAGCTGGCAGGTGTCTATTTCTCCAACTTTAGTTGAATCAAATTTGACGACGGTCGGTCCTTGTTAAAGGTTAAAATAGCACACTTGATGAAAAATCGTTGTGGTTTTGATGTGCAGGTAAGAACGGTTCTTGCTAGAAGCCCGTAGCAGCCACGTAAAACTTGCAACAACAAAGTAGAGGACATCTAACTTGTTTTTGCAGGGCATGTTGTGATGTGATATGGTCAATACATGATATGATATAAGTTATTGTATGAGATGATCATGTTTTGTAAAAGTTATTGACAACTGGCAGGAGCCTTATGGTTGTCGCTTTATTGTATGAAATGAAATCGCCATGTAATTGCTTTACTTTATCACTATGTGGTAGCGATAGTCATAGAAGCAATAGTTGGCGAGACGACACTACGATGGAGATCAAGGTGTCAAGCCGGTGATGATGGAGATCATGACGGTGCTTTGGAGATGGAGATCAAAGGCACAGGATGATGATGGCCATATCATCTCACATATTTTGATTGCATGTGATGTTTATCTTTTATGCATCTTGTTTTGCTTAGTACGACGGTAGCATTATAAGATGATCCCTCACTAAATTTCAAGGTATAAGTATTCTCCCTGAGTATGCACCGTTGCGACGGTTCGTCGTGCCGAGACACCACATGATGATCAGGTGTGATAAGCTCTACGTTCACATACAACGGGTGCAAGACAGTTTTGCACGTGCAGAATAATCGGGTTGAACTTGACGAGCCTAGCATGTATAGACATGGCCTTGGAACACTGAGGCCGAAAGGTCGAACGTGAATCATATAGTAGATATGATCAACATAGAGATGTTCACCATCGAAAACTACTCCATCTCATGTGATGATCGGACATGGTTTAGTTGACATGGATCATGTGATCATTTAGATGACTAGAGGGATGTCTATCTAAGTGGGAGTTCTTAAGTAATATGATTAACTGAACTTAAATTTATCATAAACTTAGTCCTGGTAGTTTTTTGCATATCTATGTTGTAGATCAATGGCCCGTGCTACCGTTCACTTGAATTTTAATGCGTTCCTAGAGAAAGCTAAGTTGAAAGATGATGGTAGAAACTACACGGATTGGGTCCGTAACTTGAGGATTATCCTCATTGCTGCATGGAAGAATTATGTCCTGGAAGCACCGCTGGGTGCAAGGCCTGCTGCAGGAGCAACTCCGGACATTATGAACATCTGACAAGCTAAATCTGATGACTACTTGATAGTTCAGTGTGCCATGCTTTAAGGCTTAGAATCGGGACTTCAAAGACGTTTTGAACATCATGGAGCATATGAGATGTTCCAGGAGTTGAAGTTAATATTTCAACCAAATGCCCGAGTTGAGAGATATGAAGTCTCCAACAAGTTCTATAGCTGCAAGATGGAGGAGAACGGTTCTGTCAATGAACACATACTCAGAATGTCTGGGTACCATAACCACTTGACTTAGCTGGGAATTAATCTTTCGGATGATAGTGTTATTGACAGAGTTCTTCAATCACTACCACCAAGCTACAAAGGCTTCGTGATGAACTATAATATGCAAGGGATGGAAAAGACTATTCCCGAGCTCTTCACAATGCTCAAAGCTATGGAGGTAGAAATCAAGAAGGAGCATCAAGTGTTGATGGTTAACAAGACCACTAGTTTCAAGAAAAAGGGCAAAGGAAAGAAGGGGAACTTCAAGAAGAATAACAAGCAAGTTGTTGCTCCCGGGAAGAAGCCCAAGTCTGGACCTAAGCCTGAAACTGAGTGCTTCTAATGCAAAGGGACTGGTCACTGGAAGCGGAAATGCCCCAAGTATTTGGCGGATAAGAAGGATGGCAAAGTGAAAGGTGCTACCTCTTGAACAATGCGTTGGTTTTCCCTTGAAGAGGAAAGGGTGATGCAGCAAAGTAGCGTAAGTATTTCCCTCAGTTTTTGAGAACCAAAGTATCAATCTAGTAGGAGATCACGCACAAGTCCCATGCACCTACACAAACAAATAAAAACCTCGCAACCAACGCGATAAAGGGGTTGTCAAGCCCTTCTTGGTCACTTACGAGAGTGAGATCTGATAGATATGATAAGATAATATTTTTGGTATTTTTATGATAAATATAAATAAAGATGCAAAGTAAAATAAAGGCAAAAGAAATAACTAAGTATTGGAACATTAATATGATGAAAGATAGACCCGGGGGCCATAGGTTTCACTAGTGGCTTCTCTCAAGAGCATAAGTATTACGGTGGGTAAACGAATTACTGTCGAGCAATTGATAGAATTGAGCATAGTTATGAGAATATCTAGGTATGATCATGTATATAGGCATCACGTCCGAGACAAGTAGACCGACTCCTTCCTGCATCTACTACTATTACTCCACACATCGACCGTTATCCAGCATGCATCCAGAGTATTAAGTTCATAAGAACAGAGTAATGATTTAAGGAAGATGACATGATGTAGAGGGATAAACTCATGCAATATGATATAAACCCCATCTTTTTATCCTCGATGGCAACAATACAATACGTATCAGTTCCCTTTCTGTCACTGGGGTCGAACACCGCAAGATTGAACCCAAAGCTAAGCACTTCTCCCATTGCAAGAAAGATCAATCTAGTAGGCCAAACCAATGTAACATCCCAAATTTTCAATTTGGAATGTTATACACTAGATCATCATTGCATATCATATTTATTGCATTTTGGTTGATCCTAGAATTTCACGCAACTCAAGGACCCTCGGAGAGAGTTGGGGATTTCATTATTTTCATATTTGAGTTGTCTCAAATTTTGAAAATAGGATCATTTGATTTTATTTATTTTATCTTCAATTATTTCTATTACAAAAATATGAGAGAGGGAATAAAATGACTTTCCAAAAATAAAGAAATATTTACGATTTAATAAAAAAATCAAATAAGAATTTATTTTGGTTTTATTTGCTATTTTATTTGAATTTAGGAAAAATGCATGTTTTTCAAAATTGCATTTAGGCCCCAAATAAATGTTCATCCTGTGCGGCTTGATTTTAGAAGCCAGCGAAAATTTATTTAGGGATTTTTGGAGTCCGTTTAGTATTTCTTTTGTTTTTTCGAGCGTAATTATTTAAAAAAAAGTCTGAACCGACCTTGGGTCGTAACCGGCCAGGACTCCTCCTGGCCGGGCCTTTTTATAGCGCCCCGAGGCCCCGGCCGAAGCCCAGTCGCGCCCCCCGCCCTAACCCTAGCCGCCGCCGCCTGGCCCGCGCCGCCCCGCCGCCGCCTGCCCGCGCCGCCGCCGCGCCGGAGTCGCCGGAGGTAGTTTTTTTTTTTGCCTTCGGTTTTCCGACGGTTTGCTCATTTTTTTTAGTTTAGGTTTTTTAAATAGATCGGTTTTTCTGGTTTATTTAAATAGCGAGCGTTTGCCCGTTTGTTGGTTTTAATGAACATTCGTCGTTTTTCTTTTTCTCAGATTAAATCCGCGATTTTTCTGATCGCGATTTCTGATCCGATTTTCGTTTTAGTTTAACTTTTCGCTCGTTTATCAGAATCAGGCGATTCAAGCACCTGGAGTTTCGTCTCGAAACCCTCTTTCCGTTTAACCAACTTAAAAAGTTTTTGCCACTGTAAAAATTGCCCTAGATCCAGAATAGCAAACGAAGCTTGTTTTTTTTGCCGGTTGTCTTTCGTTGCTTCGTTCGATTTGATTCTTTTTGCCAACCGGAGTTCTTAAGTTGAACTTTCTGGTTAGATCTCTTATTTGAGTTTTACTTGTGCATTAGTTGAGTACTTATTGTATACTTGTTTGTTTGCGATAGAGTACCCGGAGTGCGCTGCTTGCTACTTCGAATCGCTAGGTTTCCCGGATCATCAGCAAGGCAAGTAACACTTTGATCATGCTTTCCAACTACCCAGTTTTATTGCATTAGATCAATCCTCACACATTATATGATTAGGATCTAATTAAATTGTGGGTTTGGGAAGTAGTTGAGGTAGTACCTATTACCTGTTATTATCAAACCTTTGGGAGTTACTTCTACATTTGCTTATTATGCCATGCTATGCTAGTAGACGTGGATTGGGTGAGTGTATCCATGACAGATGTGAGATTGTTAATTAATGGTTTACTTAAGGTGGCAACTTAAATACACATCTGGGTGGATTGAGGCACCTGGGTATTCCAGCGATTGCCTGTTTTTCTTATGGACCGCCACCCAGGCTCAAAGGGATCATGAGATTATTCATGCTAGAAACTTCCGTGTGCAGCCACAAGCTATTATGGGCTCTAGCATAGTTGACTAAGTTGTGCGAACTCTTACAGTGGTAGACTAGCAGATGTAGGGGATGTAGGTTGGTACGGTCTACCCGTTCGTAAGGTGCTAGCGCTTCTAAAAGACTATGTCTCGGTCATCCGTTTCTCAAACACCATGTAGTGCGAGAAATCCAACGGAGGAGATCGAGTCTTGTGGGGAAAAGTGCGCAAACCTCTGCAGAGTGTATAAACTAATCATGGTTAGCCGTGTCCCTGGTTATGGACATCTTGAGTATCTAGTACCTGGATTATCATGTGAACCTCAACATGTTACTCTGAAATTAATTTTGTTGGGTTTTGTCTAATGATGATGCTTAATTGGGATTGAGAATGCTGTCAACAATTCTCAATGTTTAACAACCACCATGATAGTTAATTAAAATTTATTCCTTTGTAGTAGGGAAAAATTGGCTTTACGCAAAACTGTAACCATAGAGCTTTCCACCAGCCAAATATGCATATAGAATAGCCTGATTATTCCATTACTCTCTATGTGTTACTTTGCCAGCATATTCCATGTGCTGACCCGTTTCGAGCTGCAACGTTAATGTTGCAGACTTTTCAGACGACGATTAAGGAGTTTTAGGTCGTGGTTCTATACTCAGTGATGCCGTTGGAGTTGATGGACTCACTTATCTTCCAAGCCTTCCGCTGTTATCGTCATTAGATGGCCTTAAGCCATATTTATTGTAATAAGTTCTCTTTTGAGACACTCGATGTAATAAGTGTGTGATTGCTACTCTGTTATAAATCCTTCAAGTACTGTGTGGTGTCAGCATTACTGATCCAGGGATGACACCTGAGCACAGAGATTGGATCGTTTGAGGTCTGGTCGCGACAAGATGGTATCAGAGCACACGCTGACTGTAGGACACGACCACTAAGCTAAAGACCTAGATCACTACTCACTCTCCTCTCTTTTCTGACTTCTCATCTTTTCTACTCTTTTAGGATGGCGGATGCAAGGAACAAGTTCACTCAACCGGATGAAGATACACCCTTTGGACGTCACTTGAAGGAAGTCACTAGATACCTGAACATAGGAGTACCAAGCTTCACCGGAACCTACAACGCCACTTTACCTGAAGAGGAGAGCTGGATGATTCAAGTTCAAGTTCCAGGAAGGACGTTCATGCCAGTCACTGAGCCCATAGTGTTTTCTTTTGATGTACCAACTTGGAGTCTAGGAAAGAGCATGGCAGCTCACATCGCTATGGGACGCATTGGAGAAGTCTACCGCAATGATCTTAAGGACACTATCTACCTGATTTGTGGGCGCCGAGATGAGCACTGGAAGATGATCAGCACCAGGAAGGATAGATCAGTTGTAACTTTTATCGAGGAGTTAAACCAGCACATTCGACGTCAGGAAAACCAGATATGCGCTGACATGATAGATCTGAAGAAGGCAAGGACAAGAATCAAGGAATTGGAGGAAGAACTCAAGGCTACACGTGAATATTATGAAGAGGAAATAGAAGTATTAGTGGAGAAGAATGACGATCTGATCAAGAAGATCGGAATATTTATGGGAGGCCCTACATCAGTAGAAGAAGACGAAGAACCCAAGGAGATTCGCCCGAAAGACTACATCGTCATCAACGACACCGACTCGGATCCAGATGATAGCGATGATGACTATGTTGATGAAGCTGGAGCAGATATCATGGAGTCTGCAACCGAAGAATATTTCTAGGAGACCACCTCATCAGTAGTAGTAGTCCACCATGTAATTATAGTAGTCCGAGAACTTTTGCGATAGTTAGATCGATTGTAAGCCCTTGTTTGATTGAATGAAGTGAAATTGTTTGCTTTTGCCTCATGAGCATATGGGTAGCGTTTTCTCTTTAGACCCCTCTCTATTCTTAAATCTCATATTTTCTAAACCCTCAGATGCCTCTGAGACGTGACCCCGGATTTACCTTTCCACCGGAGCTCACTCAGTTGATCCAGCAGCAGAACACATTGATGCAGTTGCTAGTCTAGAATCAGAACCAGGGGAACAACAACAACAACAACCCACCACCACCACCACCTGTTGATCACTTAGTCTGTTTTCTTAGGCTGGATCCGCCAGTGTTTTCCAGTAGCACCGAGCCGATAGTGGCAGATGATTGGCTCCGCAAGACAGCTAGAGAGTTGACCACAGCAGGATGCACGGATGCGGAGAAGGTGAAGTTTGCCGCACATCAGCTTGAAGGACCCGCAGCATCATGGTGGGAGAATTTCACAGCCACTTTCCCTGTCAACACTGTCACATGGGACCAATTTCAGCAGGCTTTTCGAACTGCCCATGTTTCAGCAGGAGCTATGGCCATGAAGAAGCGAGAGTTTCGCAACTTGCGCCAAGGAGGACGAACTGTTGGCCAGTATGTGGAGGACTTTAGTAAATTAGCATGTTATGCCCCAGATGACGTTGCTACGGATGCAGCTAAGCAGGAGAAGTTTCTGGAAGGACTGAATGATGAGTTGAGCATGCAGTTGATGGTAGCAACCTTCAACAACTACCAGGAGTTGGTAGATCGTGCTCTTATGATTGAAGGGAAGCAGCAGCAGATTGAGAATCGCAAGAGGAAATATGGACAAGGGAAGTATACTTCAGGAGCTCAGCAGAAGCCACGTTTTACCCCTAGACCGGGAGGACATTTTCAGCATACCCATGGAGGAAGTAGCTCGCACAATCACAATGGCACCAAGAATGGTAATGGGAATGGAGGAAGTAACGGCCAGTTTTTGGTTAAGTCATTTACTGCACTTGTTCTTTTAGATACTAGTGCATCGCATTCATACATATCAAGAGGATTTGTGGATAAGTATAAACTGCCAACCCAAGCCCTTAGGTCACCCATGTTAGTAACCTCGCCTGGAGCAGAATATATGGCTCGCCTATGGTGTGATTGATTGCCATTAAGGATTGGTAACTACGTATTTCCCTCAGACCTAATAGTGTTGGAATCTCAAGGATTGGATGTGATATTAGGCATGGATTGGTTGTCGATGTATGGTGGAAACATCGATTGCGCCAGTAAGCCGATCTTGCTTACCACCCTAGAAGGGAGAAGGATCAAGTATGTATCCCGGCATGTGCCGAAGAGGACTCAACTATATTATTTAACCGGAGTTGTGCAGGAGGAAGTACCAATAGTGAAGGATTTCCCCGAAGTATTTCCAGAAGAGTTGCCAGGCATGCCACCGGATAGAGATATTGAGTTTTTGATTGAGCTTTTGCCAGGCACAGGGCCAATATCAAAGAGACCATATAGGATGCCTGCAAAGGATTTGGTGGAAATTAAGAAGCAAATTAAGGAGTTACTGGATAAAGGATATATTCGCCCAAGTTCTTCACCTTGGGGGTCGCCAGTACTTCTAGTGGAAAAGAAGGATGGATCGTTAAGGATGGTTGTTGATTATCGAGGTTTGAATGAAGTAACCATCAAGAACAAGTACCCACTACCGATGATCAATGATTTATTTGATCGATTGCAAGGAGCTAAGGTATTTTCCAAGATCAATCTGCGATCAGGATACCACCAGTTGAAGATTCGAGAACAGGATATACCCAAGACGGCTTTTACCACCAGGTATGGGTTGTACGAGTATACCGTTATGTCATTTGGTCTGACTAACGCACCTGCATATTTTATGAACATGATGAACAAAGTGTTTATGGAGTTCTTGGATAAGTTCGTCGTAGTGTTCATTGATGATATCCTGGTTTACTCGAAGAATGAAGAGGAGCATAAGGAGCATTTGCGTTTGGTGCTTGGTAAACTTAGAGAACATCAACTATATGCCAAGTTCAGCAAATGTGAGTTTTGGTTGAAGGAAGTTGGATTTCTCGGACACGTTATATCCGGAGAAGGTATAGCAGTAGATCCCACTAAAGTTGATACCATGACCAAGTGGGAAGCGCCAACCACAGTTGGAGAGATCCGGAGTTTTCTTGGACTCGCAGGATACTACCGGAGGTTTATTGAGAATTTCTCAAAAATTGCGAAGCCTATGACGGAGTTGTTGAAGAACGATACCAAGTTCATATGGACTGAGGAATGCGAGGCTAGTTTTCAGGAGTTGAATAAATGTTTGGTTACCTCACCAGTGTTGATTTTACCGGATCAGACCAAGGATTATGAGGTGTATTGTGACGCTTCACGTTGAGGACTTGGAGCAGTTCCTATGCAGGAAGGAAGAGTTATTTCATATGCCTCACGACAGCTTAAGCCTCGTGAGTTGAATTATGCTACGCATGATTTGGAGTTAGCAGCCGTAGTGCATGCATTGAAGACTTGGAGACATTTTCTGATTGGAAACCATTGCGAGGTGTACACGGATCACAAGAGTTTGAAGTATATTTTCACACAAAAGGAGTTGAACCTCAGACAAAGGAGATGGTTGGAGCTCATCAAGGACTATGATATGAAATTGCATTATCACCCCGGAAAGGCTAACGTAGTAGCTGATGTGTTAAGCCGTAAGAGTCATGTCAACACCCTAATGACGGGAGATTTACCAAGGTAGTTAGCCGAAAATCTTCGAGAGCTATGTTTGGAAATAGTCCCGAAAGGCTATGTAGCAGCATTGGAGATTCAGTCTACGTTGATGGATAAGATCAGAGAAGCCCAAAACACTAACAAGGAGATTGCTTCTATTAAGGAGAAAATGAGCAAAGGAAAAGCTAAGGGAATTTGTGAGGATGAGCACGATACCTTATGGTTTGAAGACCGTATCTATGTGCCAAATGATTCGGAGATCAGGAAGTTAATCTTACAGGAGGCCCATGATTCACCATATTTGATTCACCCAGGAAATACCAAGATGTATTTGGATTTGAAGGATATATTCTGGTGGAACGGAATGAAGAAGGATATTGTGGAATATGTAGCAGTTTGTGATGTATGTCAGAGAGTAAAGGCAGAGCATCAGAAGCCAGCAGGATTGCTACAACCATTGTCGATACCCGAATGGAAGTGGGATAAGCTAGGCATGGATTTGATTACAGGATTGCCCAGAACACGTTCAGGCTATGACTCGATATGGGTTGTAGTCGATCGTTTGACAAAGGTAGCTCATTTCATTCCCGTGAAGACTACCTATACCAGTGCAAAGTTGGCAAAGATATATATGACCAGAATCATTTGTCTGCATGGAGTTCCAAGGAGCATAGTATCAGATAGAGGAACCCAATTTACCTCAAAGTTCTGGAATCAGTTGCATGAAACTTTGGGAACCAGACTGGAGTTTAGCACAGCCTTCCATCCGCAGACAGATGGACAGACCGAGAGAGTCAATCAGATTTTGGAGGATATGCTGAGAGCTTGTGCGCTAGATTACGGATCTAGCTGGGACGAGAATTTGCCGTATGCAGAGTTCTCTTACAACAACAGTTATCAATCCAGATTGAAGATGGCCCCTTTTGAAGCCTTGTATGGAAGGAGGTGCAGGACCCCATTGTCTTGGGATGAAGTTGGAGACCGTCAGTTGTTTGGACCGGATCCGATTAAGGAGTCTGAACAGAAAGTGAAATTGATTCCCGACAGGCTCAAGGTAGCTCAATCCAGGCAGAAGAGTTATGCAGATTCTAAACGCAAGGAGATAGTTTACGAAGTTGGAGACCGAGTTTATCTTCGAGTATCACCACTTCGAGGAGTTAAGCGCTTTGGAGTTAAGGGAAAGTTAGCGCCACGTTTTGTAGGCCCATACAAAGTTTTGGAGCGTATGGGAGAAGTAGCCTACAAGTTGGAATTACCTGAAGGATTATCAGGAGTTCACGACGTGTTCCACGTTTCCCAGTTGAAGAAGTGCCACGCAGAGATGGATGAAATACTGCTGAGTGATACAGTACCACTGGAAGCGATTCAGTTGGACAGTGATTTGACCTATGAGGAGAAACCCGTTAAGATTCTAGAGTATGCCAGTCGAGTCACCCGCAGTAAGGTTATCAAATTTTGAAAGGTCCAGTGGAGCCACCACACGGAGGATGAAGCCACCTGGGAATGAGAGTAAGATTTGCTGAAGGACCACCCTCACCTATTTTCTAGCCAACCCGAATCTCAAGGGCGAGATTCATCTTAAGGGGGGTAGGTTTGTAACATCCCAAATTTCCAATTTGGAATGTTATAGACTAGATCATCATTGCATATCATATTTATTGCATTTTGGTTGATCCTAGAAATTTCACGCAACTCAAGGACCCTCGGAGAGAGTTGGGGATTTCGTTATTTTCATATTTGAGTTGTCTCAAATTTTGAAAATAGGATCATTTGATTCTATTTATTTTATCTTCAATTATTTCTATTACAAAAATATGAGAGAGGGAATAAAATGACTTTCCCAAAATAAAGAAATATTGAGGATTTAATAAAAAATCAAATAAGAATTTAATTTGGTTTTATTTGCTATTTTATTTGAATTTATGAAAATTGCGCGTTTTTCAAAATTGCATTTAGGCCCCAAATAAATGTTCATCCTGTGCGGCTTGATTTTAGAAGCCAGGGAAAATTTATTTCGGGATTTTTGGAGTCCGTTTAGTATTTCTTTTGTTTTTTTTCGAGCGTAATTGTTTAAAAAAAGTCCGAACCGACCTTGGGCCGTAACCGGCCAGGACTCCTCCTGGCCGGGCCTTTTTATAGCGCCCCGAGGCCCCGGCCGAAGCCCAGCCGCGCCCCCAGCCCTAACCCTAACCCTAGCCGCCGCCGCCTGCCCGCGCCGCCGCCGCCGCGCCGCCGCTCGCCGGACCGCCGCCGCCGCCGTTCGCCGGAGTCGCCGGAGGTAGTTTTTTTTCGCCTCCGGTTTTTCTCGAAAAACCGTTCGGTTTTCCGACGGTTTGCTCGTTTTTTTTAGTTTCGGTTTTTTAAAATAGATAGGGTTTTCCGGTTTATTTAAATAGCGAGCGTTCGCCCGTTCATTCGTTTTAACGAACATTCGTCATTTTTCCTTTTCTCGGATTAAATTCATGATTTTTTTTGATCGCGATTTCTGATCCGATTTTCGTTTTAGTTTAAGTTTTCGCTCGTTTATCGGAATCAGGCGATTCAAGCGCCTGGAGTTTCGTCTCGAAACCCTCTTTCCATTTAACCAACTTAAACAAGTTTTTGCCACTGTAAAAATTGCCCTAGATCCATAATAGTAAACGAAGCTTGTTTCGTTTGCCGTTTGTCTTTCGTTGCTTCGTTCGATTTGATTCTTTTTGCCAACCGGAGTTCTTAAGTTGAACTTTCTGGTTAGATCTCTTATTTGAGTTTTACTTGTGCATTAGTTGAGTACTTATTGTATGCTTTTTTGTTTGCGATAGAGTACCCGGAGTGCGCCGCTTGCGATAGAGTACCCGGAGTGCGCCGCTTGCTACTTCGAATCGCTAGGTTTCCCGGATCATCAGCAAGGCAAGTAACACTTTGATCATGCTTTCCAACTACCCAGTTTTATTGCATTAGATCAATCCTCACACATTGCATGATTAGGATCTAATTAAATTGTGGGTTTGGGAAGTAGTTGAGGTAGTACCTATTACCTGTTATTATCAAACCTTTGGGAGTTACTTCTATGTGTGCTTATTATGCCATGCTATGCTAGTAGACGTGGATTGGGTGAGTGTATCCATGAAAGATGTGTGATTATTAATTAATGGTTTACTTAAGGTGGCAACTTAAATACACATCTGGGTGGATTGAGGCACCTGGGTATTCCAGCGATTGCCTGTTTTTCTTATGGACCGCCACCCAGGCTCAAAGGGATCATGAGATTATTCATGCTAGAAACTTCCATGTGCAACCACAAGCTATTATGGGCTCTAGCGTAGTTGACTAAGTTGTGCGAACTCTTACAGTGGTAGACTAGCAGATGTAGGGGATGTAGGTTGGTACGGTCTACCCGTTCGTAAGGTGCTAGCGCTTCTGAAAGACTATGTCTCGGTCATCCATTTCTCAAACACCATGTAGTGCAAGAAATCCAACGGAGGAGATCGAGTCTTGTGGGGAAAAGTGCGCAAACCTCTGCAGAGTGTATAAACTAATCATGGTTAGCCGTGGCCCCGGTTATGGACATCTTGAGTATCTAGTACCTGGATTATCATGTGAATCTCAACATGTTACTCTGAAATTAATTTTGTTGGGTTTTGTTTAATGATGATGCTTAATTGGGATTGAGAATACTGTCAACCATTCTCAACGTTTAACAACCACCATGATAGTTAATTAAAATTTATTCCTTTGTAGTAGGGAAAAATTGGCTTTACGCAAAACTGTAACCATAGAGCTTTCCACCAGCCAAATATGCATATAGAATAGCCTGATTATTCCATTACTCTCTATGTGTTACTTTGCCAGCATATTCCATGTGCTGACCCATTTCGGGCTGCAACGTTAATGTTGCAGACTTTTCAGACGACGATTAAGGAGTTTTAGGTCGTGGTTCTATACTCAGTGATGCCGTTGGAGTTGATGGACTCACTTATCTTCCAAGCCTTCCGCTGTTATCATCATTAGATGGCCTTAAGCCATATTTATTGTAATAAGTTCTCTTTTGAGACACTCGATGTAATAAGTGTGTGATTGCTACTCTGTTATAAATCCTTCAAGTACTGTGTGGTGTCAGCATTACTGATCCAGGGATGACACCTGAGCACAGAGATTGGACCGTTTGAGGTCTGGTCGCTACAACCAAACTGATAATTCGAAGAGACTTGCAAAGATAAACCAATCATACATAGAAGAATTCAGAGGAGAATCAAATATTGTTCATAGATAATCTGGATCATAAACCCACAATTCATCAGATCTCGATAATCACACCGCAAAAGAAGATTACATCGAATGGATCTCCAAGAAGATCGAGGAGAACTTTGTATTGAGATCCAAAGAGAGAGAAGAGGCCATCTAGCTAATAACTATGGACCCGTAGGTCTGAAGTAAACTACTCACACATCACCGGAGAGGCCATGGAGTTGATGTAGAGGCCCTCCGTGATCAATGCCCCCTCTGGCAGAGCTCCGGAAAAGGCCCCGAGATGGGATCTCTCGAGTACAGAAGGTTGCAGCGGTGGAATTAGGTTTTCGTGGTGCTCTGATGTCTACTACACAACCTTCTTCTTGTATACGTTGTTGGGCCTCCAAATGCAGAGGTTTGTAGGACAGTAGCAAATGTCTCTCAAGTGGATGACCTAAGGTTTATCAATCCTTAGGAGGCATAGGATGAAGATGGTCTCTCTCAAGCAACCCTGCAACCAAATAACAAAGAGTCTCTTGTGTCCCCAACACACCCAATACAATGGTAAATTGTATAGGTGCATAAGTTCGGCGAAGAGATGGTGATACAAGTGGTATATGGATAGTAGATATGAGTATTTGTAATCTGAAAATATAAAAACAGCAAGGTAATTAATGATAAAAGTGAGCATAAACGGTATTGCAATGCTAGGAAACAAGGCCTAGGGTTCATACTTTCACTAGTGCAAGTCCTCTCAACAATAATAACATAATTGGATCACATAACTATCCCTCAACATGCAACAAAGAGTCACTCCAAAGTCACTAATAGTGGAGAACGAACGAAGAGATTATGGTAGGGTACGAAACCACCTTAAAGTTATTCTTTCCAATAAATCCGGTGGGCTATTCCTATAAGTGTCACAAACAGCCCTAGAGTTCGTACTAGACTAACACCTTAAGACACAAATCAACCGAAACCCCTAATGTCACCTAGATACTCCAATGTCACCTCAAGTATCTGTGGGTATGATTATACGATATGCATCACACAATCTCAGATTCATCTATTCAACCAACACATAGAACCTCAAAGAGTGCCCCAAAGTTTCTACCGGAGAATCACGACGAAAATGTGTGCCAACCCCTATGCATAGGTTCATGGGCGGAACCCGCAAGTTGATTACCAAAACATACATCAAGTGAATCACGTTATATCCCATTGTCACCACAGATACGCACGGCAAGACATACATCAAGTGTTCTCAAATCTTTAAAGACTCAATCCGATAAGATAACTTCAAAGGGAAAACTCAATCCATTACAAGAGAGTAGAGCGGGAGGAGAAACATAAGATCCAACTATAATAAAAAAGCTCGCGATACATCAAGATCATGCCAAATCAAGAACACGAGAGAGAGAGAGAGAGATCAAACACATAGCTACTGGTACATACCCTCAGCCCCGAGGGAGAACTACTCCCTCCTCGTCATGGAGAGCACCAGGATGATGAAGATGGCCACCGGAGAAGGATTGCCCCCTCCAGCAGGGTGCCGGAACGGGTCTAGATTGGTTTTCGGTGGATACAGAGGCTTCTGGCAGCGGAACTCCCGATCTATTGTGCTCACCGATCGTTTTAGGGTATATGGAGATATATAGGCGGAAGAAGTACGCCAGGGGAGCCACGAGGGGCCCACGAGGGTGGAGGGCGCGCCCAGGGGGGTGGGCGCGCCGCCTACCTCGTGGCTTCCTCGAAGCTCCCTTGACGTGGACTCCAAGTCTCCCGAGTTGCTTTCCTTCCAAAAATAAGTTCCGTGAAGTTTCAGGTCAATTGGACTCCGTTTGATTTTCCTTTTCTGCGATACTCTAAAACAAGGAAAAAACAGAAACTGGCACTGGGCTCTGGGTCAATAGGTTAGTCCCAAAAATAATATAAAAGTGTATAATAAAGCCCATAAACATCCAAAACACATAATATAATAGCATGGAACAATCAAAAATTATAGATACGTTGGAGACATATTAGCATCCCCAAGCTTAATTCCTGCTCGTCCTCGAGTAGGTAAATGATAAAAACAGAATTTTTGATGTGGAATGCTACTTGGCATAATTTCAATGTAATTCTTCTTAATTGTGGTATGAATATTAAGATCTGAAAGATTCAAGATAAAAGTTCATATTGACATAAAAATAATAATACTTCAAGCATACTAACTAAGCAATCATGTCCTCTCAAAATAACATGGCCAAAGAAAGTTCATCCCTACAAAATCATATAGTTTAGTCATGCTCCATTTTCGTCACACAAGAATGCTCTCATCATGCACAACCCCGTTGACAAGCGAAGCAATTGTTTCATACTTTAGTAATCTCAAACCTATAAACTTTCCCGCAATATATGAGCGCGAGCCATGGACATAGCACTATGGGTGGAATAGAATATGATGATGGGGGTTATGTGGAGAAGACAAAAAGGAGAAAGTCTCACTTCAACGAGGCTAATCAATGAGCTATGGAGATGCCCATCGATTGATGTTAATGCAAGGAGTAGGGATTGCCATGCAACGGATGCACTAGAGCTATAAATGTATGAAAGCTCAACAAAAGAAACTAAGTGGGTGTGCATCCAACTTGCTTGCTCACAAAGACCTAAGGCACTTGAGGAGGCCCATTCTTGGAATATACAAGCCAAGTTCTATAATGAAAAATTCCCACTAGTATATGAAAGTGACAAAACAAGAGACTCTCTATCATAAAGATTATGGTGCTACTTTGAAGCACAAGTGTGGAAAAAGGATAGTAGCATTGTCCCTTTTATTTTATTTTTTATTTTTTATTTGGCCTTTTTTTCTTTTTTGCCTTTCCTTTTTTTGGCCTCTATTTTTTTGGGACAATGCTCTATGAATGATGATCATCACACTTCTATTTATTTACAACTCAATAATTACAACTTGATACTAGAACAAAAGATGACTCTATATGAATGCCTCCGGCGGTGTACCGAGATATGAAATGAACCAAGAGTGACATGTATGAAAGAATTATGAACGGTGGCTTTGCCACAAATACTATGTCAACTACATGATCATGCTAAGCAATATGACAATGATGAATGTGTCATGATAAATGGAATGGTGGAAAGTTGCATGGCAATATATCTCGGAATGGCTATGGAAATGCCATAATAGGTAGGTATGGTGGCTGTTTTGAGGAAGATATAAGGAGGTTTATGTGTGATAGAGCGTATCATATCACGGGGTTTGGATGCACCGGCGAAGTTTCCACCAACTCTCAAGGTGAGAAAGGGCAATGCACGGTACCGAAGAGGCTAGCAATGATGGAAAGGTGAAAGTGCGTATAATCCATGGACTCAACATTAGTCATAAAGAACTCATATACTTATTGCAAAAATCTACAAGTCATCAAAAACCAAGCATTACGTGCATGCTCCTAGGGGGATAGATTGGTAGGAAAAGACCACAGCTCGTCCCCGACCACCACTCATAAGGAAGACAATCAAAGAACACCTCATGTTTCAAATTTGTTACACAACGTTTACCATACGTGCATGCTACGGGACTTGCAAACTTCAACACAAGTATTCCTCAAATTCACAACTACTCAACTAGCACGACTTTGATATTATTACCTCCATATCTCAAAACAATCATCAAGCATCAAACTTCTCTTAGTATTCAAAACACTCATAAGATTTTTTTACTAATCTTGAATACCTAGCATATTAGGATTATTTAAGCAAATTACCATGCTATTTAAGACTCTCAAAATAATATAAGTTAAGCATGAGAGTTCATCTATTTCTATAAAATAAAACCACCACCGTGCTCTAAAAGGATATAAGTGAAGCACTAGAGCAAATGACAAACTACTCCGAAAGATATAAGTGAAGATCAATGAGTAGTCGAATAATTATGCAACTATGTGAAGACTCTCTAACATTTAATAATTTCAGATCTTGGTATTTTATTCAAACAGAAAGAAAAATAAAAGTAAGTAAAATGACGCTCCAAGCAAAACACATATCATGTGGCGAATAAAAATATAGCTCCAAGTAAAATTACCGATGAACGAAGACAAAAGAGGGGATGCCTTCCGGGGCATCCCCAAGCTTAGGCTCTTGGTTGTCCTTGAATATTGCCTTGGGAATCCCCAAGCATAGGATCTTGCCACTCCTTATTCCATAGTCCATCGAATCTTTACACAAAACTTGAAAACTTCACAACACAAAACTTAACAGAAAACTCGTAAGCTTCGTTAGTATAAGAAAATAAATCACCACTTAGGTACTGTTGTGAACTCATTCTAAATTAATATTGGTGTAATATCTACTGTATTCCAACTTATCTATGGTTCATACCCTCCGATACTACTCATAGATTCATCAAAATAAGCAAACAACACATCAAAAACAGAATCTGTCAAAAACACAACAGTCTGTAGTAATCTGGATCAAACGTATACTTCTGGAACTCATAAAATTCTAAAATAAATTGATGGACGTGAGGAATTTATCTATTAATCATCTGCAAAAAAAATTAACTAAATAGCACTTTCCAAATAAAAATGGCAGGAATTCTCGTGAGCGCTAAAGTTTCTGTTTTTTTACAGCAAGATCAACAAGACTTTCCCCAAGTCTTCCCAACGGTTCTACTTGGCACAAACACTAATTAAAACATAAAAACTCAATCATAACAGAGTCTAGATAAATTATTTATTGCTAAACAGGAACAAAAAGCAAGGAACAGAAATAAAATTAGGTTGCCTCCCAACAAGCGCTGTCGTTTAATGCCCCTAGCTAGGCATGATGATTTCAGTGATGCTCACATAAAAGATAAGAATTGAAACATAAAGAGAGCATCATGAAGAATATGACTAGCACATTTAAGTCTAACCCACTTCCTATGCATAGGGATTTTGTGAGCAAACAACTTATGGGAACAATAATCAACTAGCATAGGAAGGCAAAACAAGCATAACTTTGAAACTTTAAGCACATAGAGAGGAAACTTGATATTATTGCAATTCCTACAAGCATATATTCCTACCTCATAATAATTTTCAGTAGCATAATGAATTAATTCAACAATATAACCAGCAGCTAAAGCATTCTTTTCATGATCTACAAGCATAGAAATTTTATTACTCTGCACGTAAGCAAAATTCTTCTCATTCGGAATAGTGGGAGTATCATAAGAAACTCGAATACTATAAATTGTTTCCACATTAAAAGAGTAATGTTAAGAAAAGGGGTAATCATAATCATGACAAGTTTTATAAATATAATCACTACTTTTTATAGCATAAGTATCATCACAATAATCATCATAGGTAGGAGGCATGCTATCATCATTATAAATTTGCATATCAAAACTTGGGAGACTAAAAATATCATCTTCATTAAACGTAGCATCCCCAAGCTTGGGACAAACATTAATTGCAGCAAATATATTCTCAAAAACATCATCTTCATCAAACATAGCATCCCCAAGCTTGGGCCTTTTCATATCATAAGCATAATCACTCTCATAATTAATAGTATGGATAGCACCAATAGTATAGCAATTATAATATTCTTCCAAGCGAGTGTCAAAAAGCTTTTCAAGATCATAAGAAGTATCATTATCTTCCACAATTATATTTTCATGAGGCACAATAGTAATAGGAGCAGCATTATTAGGGGGAGATATCTTTTTACCTCTCTTCCTTTTTCTTTTCTTCTTCTTCACCACATCATGTGTGGGTTCAATCCTCTTTTTGGAGCTCCTTATTAATGAGATTGGTTGAATAGAAGGCTCCTCCTCGTTACCTGATTCATCATAAGAAATAATAGGAGGATATTGGGAAGTCTCTTCCCTTTCATTAGCATTCTCTTCATCTTCTATTTGTTTTCTTTTCTTTATGTAATTGGCAATATAAGGATTTTCAATGCAATTCACCGCACAATACATATAAATTTCCTCTAGATCAAAAGCAAGAAGTTTATCACGGGCAAATACTCTCTATGTGCATAGGAAGGCAAAACAAGCATAACGTTTCAATTCTTCGTAATCCATAAGCAAACTAAGTTCATTATGATGTGCAAGAGAAATCAAGTCATCACAATTTTGGGAAACGATTAGATCATGAAACAATTTGCATCGGATGGTTAAATGACCACGTTCATTGCAAAGCTCACAAGTATGTCCAAGAAAATTTAAATTTTCAGCACAATCATCTAGCCTTTCTTGCAACAATTTAGTTTCTAAGTACTTATGCCACTTGCAATATCTATCTTCCCTATTTGGTGTGTACTTACAAACCCAATGCACTCCACAAAAATTGACATGTTTATAGGAGACATTTTCATCATAACTAGTGCAATCATCATTAGTACCATGCATATTCAAGGAGTTCATACTAACAACATTGCAATCATGCTCATCATTCAAAGATTTAGTGCCAAACATTTTAATGCATTCTTCTTCCAGCACTTGAGCACAATTTTCCTTTCCATCATACTCACGAAAGATATTAAAAAGATGAAGCGTATGAGGCAAAATTAATTCCATTTTTTTGTAATTTTTTTATAAACTAAACTAGTGATAAAACAAGAAACTAAAAGACTCGATTGCAAGATCTAAAGATATACCTTAAAGCACTCACCTCCCCAGCAACGGCGCCAGAAAAGAGCTTGATGTCTACTACACAACCTTCTTCTTGTAGACGTTGTTGGGCCTCCAAGTGCAGAGGTTTGTAGGATAGTAGCAAATTTCCCTCAAGTGGATGACCTAAGGTTTATCAATTCGTAGGAGGCGTAGGATGAAGATGGTCTCTCTCAAGCAACCCTGCAACCAAATAACAAAGAGTCTCTTGTGTCCCCAACACACCCAATACAATGG
The DNA here is from genome assembly GCF_056163025.1 of Triticum urartu. Lineage (NCBI taxonomy): Eukaryota > Viridiplantae > Streptophyta > Magnoliopsida > Poales > Poaceae > Triticum > Triticum urartu. The sequence continues at coordinate 427,019,126 of NC_141877.1, read as the reverse complement.
TAAATTGTATAGGTGCACTAGTTTGGCGAAGAGATGGTGATACAAGTGGTATATGGATAGTAGATATGAGTATTTGTAATCTGAAAATATAAAAAACAGCAAGGTAACTAATGATAAAAGTGAGCATAAACGGTATTGCAATGCTAGGAAACAAGACCTAGGGTTCATACTTTCACTAGTGCAAGTCCTCTCAACAATAATAACATAATTGGATCACATAACTATCCCTCAACATGCAACAAAGAGTCACTCCAAAGTCACTAATAGCGGAGAACGAACAAAGAGATTATGGTAGGGTACGAAACCACCTCAAAGTTATTCTTTCCAATCAATCCGTTGGGCTATTCCTATAAGTGTCACAAACAGCCCTAGAGTTCGTACTAGAATAACACCTTAAGACACAAATCAACCGAAACCCTAATGTCACCTAGATACTCCAATGTCACCTCAAGTATCCGTGGGTATGATTATACGATATGCATCACACAATCTCAGATTCATCTATTCAACCAACACATAGAACCTCAAAGAGTGCCCCAAAGTTTCTACCGGAGAATCACGACGAAAATGTGTGCCAACCCCTATGCATAGGTTCATGGGCGGAACCCGCAAGTTGATTACCAAAACATACATCAAGTGAATCATGTGATATCCCATTGTTACCACAGATACGCACGACAAGACATACATCAAGTGTTCTCAAATCTTTAAAGACTCAATCTGATAAGATAACTTCAAAGGGAAAACTCAATCCATTACAAGAGAGTAGAGCGGGAGGAGAAACATAAGATCCAACTATAATAGAAAAGCTCACGATACATCAAGATCGTGCCAAATCAAGAACACGGGAGAGAGAGAGAGAGATCAAACACATAGCTACTGGTACATACCCTCAGCCCCGAGGGAGAACTACTCCCTCCTCGTCATGGAGAGCACCGGGATGATGAAGATGGCCATCGGAGAAGGATTTCCCCCTCCGGCAGGGTGCCGAAACGGGTCTAGATTGGTTTTCGGTGGCTACGGAGGCTTCTGGCGGCGGAACTCCCGTTCTATTGTGCTCACCGATCGTTTTAGCGTATATGGAGATATATAGGCGGAAGAAGTACGCCAGGGGAGCCACGAGGGTGGAGGGCGTGCCCGGGGGGTGGGCGTGCCCCCCTAGCTCGTGGCTTCCTCGAAGCTTCCTTGACGTGGACTCCAAGTCTCCCGGGTTGCTTACCTTCCAAAAATAAGTTTCGTGAAGTTTCAGGTCAATTGGACTCCGTTTGATTTTCCTTTTCTGCGATACTCTAAAACAAGGAAAAACAGAAACTGGCACTGGGCTCTGGGTCAATAGGTTAGTCCCAAAAATAATATAAAAGTGTATAATAAAGCCCATAAACATCCAAAACACATAATATAATAGCATGGAACAATCAAAAATTATAGATACGTTGGAGACGTATCATGCTCCTAGATGTTTGGGGGGTACGTGGATATATATAGGAGGAAGAAGTACGTCGGTGGAGCAACGGAGGGCCCACGAGGGTGGAGGGCACGCCCAGGGGGGTAGGCGTGCCCCCCTGCCTCGTGCCTTCCTCCCTTGTTTCTTGACGGCCACTCCAAGTCTCCTGGATCACGTTTGTTGAGAAAATCACGGTCCCGAAGGTTTCATTCCGTTTGGACTCCATTTGATATTCCTTTTCTTCGAAACCCTAAAATAGGCAAAAAAAACAGCAATTTGGGTTGGGCCTTCGGTTAGTAGGTTAGTCCCAAAAATGATATGAAAGTGTAAAATAAAGCCCATTAACATCCAAAATAGATAACATAATAGCATGGAGCAATCAAAAATTATAGATACGTTGGAGACGTATCAAAAGGTATATTTGATATACATGTTATTGATGTGTACCTTACTAATGCTCGTAGTAGTGCCTGGGTATTTGATACTAGTTTTGTTGCTCACATTTGCAACTCGAAACAGGGGCTACGGATTAAACAAAGATTGGCTAAGGACGAGGTGATGATGCGCGTCGGAAATGGTTTCCAAGGTCGATGTAATCGCCATCGGCACGCTACCTCTACATCTACCTTTGGGGTTAGTTTTAGACCTGAATAATTGTTATTTTGTGCCAGCGTTGAGCATGAACATTATATCTGGATCTTGTTTGATGCGAGACGATTATTCATTTAAATCAAAGAATAATGGTTATTATATTTATATGAGTAATATTTTTTGTGGTCATGCACCCTTGATGAGTGGTCTATTTTTGTTGAATCTCGATCGTAGTGATACATATATTCATAATATTGATGCCAAAAGATGCAAAGTTAATAATGATAGTGCAATTTATTTGTGGCACTGTCGTTTAGGTCATATTGGTGTAAAGTGCATGAAGAAACTCCATGCAGATGGGCTTTTGGAATCACTTGATTATGATTCACTTGATGCTTGCGAACCATGCCTCATGGGCAAGATGACTAAGACTCCATTCTCCTGAACAATGGAGCGAGCCACTGACTTATTGGAAATAATACATACCGATGTATGCGGTCCGATGAGTGTTGAGGCTCGCGGCGAGTATCATTATTTTTTGACCTTCACAGATGATTTTGAGCAGATATGGGTATATCTACTTAATGAAACATAAGTCTGAAACATTTGAAAAGTTCAAAGAATTTCAGAGTGAAGTGGAAAATCATCGTAACAAGAAAATAAAGTTTCTACGATCTGGTCGCGGAGGCGATTATTTGAGTTACGAGTTTGGTCTTCATTTGAAACAATGTGGAATAGTTTCACAACTCACTCCATTTGGAACACCACAAAGTAATGGTGTGTCCGAACGTCGTAACCATACTTTATTAGATATGGTGCGATCTATGATGTCTCTTACCGATTTACCACTATCGTTTTGGGGTTATGCTTTAGAGATGGTTGCATTCACGTTAAATAGAGCACCATCTAAATCTATTGAGATGACACCATATGAACTATGGTTTTGCAAGAAACCTAAGTTGTCATTTCTTAAAGTTTGGGGTTGTGATGCTTATGTGAAAAAGCTTCAGCCTGATAAGCTCGAACCCAAATCGTAGAAATATGTCTTCATAGGATACCCAAAAGAAAATGTTGGGTACACCTTCTATCATAGATCCGAAGGCAAGATATTTGTTGCTAAGAATGGATCCTTTCTAGAGAAGGAGTTTCTCTCGAAAGAAGTGAGTGGGAGGAAAGTAGAACTTGATGAGGTAATTGTACCTTCTCTCGAGTTGGAAAGTAGTTCATCACAGAAATCAGTTCTAGCGATGCCTACACCAATTAGTGAGGAAGTTAATGATGATGATCATGAAAATTCAGATCAAGTTACTACCGAACCTCATAGGTCAAACAGAGTACGTTCCGCACCAGAGTGGTACAGTAATCTTGTTCTGGAAGTCATGTTACTAGACCATGACGAAACTACGAACTATGAGGAAGCGATGATGAGCGCAGATTCCACGAAATGTCTTGAGGCCATGAAATCTGAGATGGGATCCATGTATGAGAACAAAGTATGGACTTTGGTTTACTTGCCCGATGATCAACAAGCCATAGAGAATAAATGGATCTTCAAGAAGAAGACTAACGCTGATGGTAATGTTACTGTCTACAAAGTTTGACTTGTTGCAAAAGGTTTTCGACAAGTTCAAGGAGTTGACTACGATGAGACCTTCTCACCCGTAGCGATGTTTAAGTCTATCTAAATCATGTTAGCAATTGCCGCATTTTATGATTATGAAATTTGGCAAATGGATGTCAAAACTGCATTCTGTAATGGATTTCTTAAAGAAGAGTTGTATATGATGCAACCAGAAGGTTTTGTCGATCCTAAAGGTGCTTACAAAGTGTGCAAGCTCTAGCGATCCATTTATGGACTGGTGCAAGCCTCTTGGAGTTGGAATATACGCTTTGATAGTGTGATCAAAGCATATGGTTTTATACAGACTTTTGGAGAAGTCTGTATTTACAAGAAAGTGAGTGGGAGCTCTGTAGCATTTCTAATATTATATGTGGATGACATATTATTGATTGGAAATAATACATAATTTTTGGATAGCATAAAAGGATACTTGAACAAGAATTTTTCAATGGAAGACCTCGGAGAAGCTGCTTATATATTGGGCATCAAGATCTATAGAGATAGATCAAGACGCTTAATTGGACTTTCACAAGGCACATACCTTGATAAAGTTTTGAAGAAGTTCAAAATGGATCAGTCAAAGAAAGGGTTCTTGCCTGTGTTACAAGGTGTGAAGTTGAGTCATACTCAATGCCCGACCACTGCAGAAGATAGAGAGAAAATGGAAGTCATTCCCTATGCCTCAGCCATAGGTTCTATCATGTATGCAATGTTGTGTACCAGACCTGATGTGTGCCTTGCTATAAGTTTAGCAGGGAGGTACCAAAGTAATCCAGGAGTGGATCACTGGACAGCGGTCAAGAACATCCTAAAATACCTGTAAAGGACTAAGGATATGTTTCTCATTTATGGAGGTGACAAAGAGGTTGTCTTAAATGGTTACGTCGATGCTAGCTTTGACACTGATCCGGATGACTCTAAGTCACAAACCGGATACGTATTTATATTGAATGGTGGAGCTATCATTTGGTCCAGTTCCAAGAAGAGCGTCGTGCCGGGATCTACGTGTGAAGCGGAGTACATAGCTACTTCGGAAGCAGCAAATGAAGGAGTCTTGATGAAGGAGTTCATATCCGATCTAGGTGTAACACCTAGTGCATCGGGTCCAATGAAAATATTTTGTGACAATACTGGAGCAATTTCCTTAGCGAAGGAATCCAGATTTCACAAGAGAACCAAACACATCAAGAGACGCTTCAACTCTATCCGCGATCAAGTCAAGGAGGGAGATATAGAGATTTCCAAAATACATACGGATCTGAATGTTCCAGACCCGTTGACTAAACCTCTTCCACGAGCAAAACATGATCAGCACCAAGACTCCATGGGTGTTAGAATCATTACAATGTGATCTAGATTATTGACTCAAGTGCAAGTGGGAGACTGAAGGAAATATGCCCTAGAGGCAATAATAAAGTTGTTATTTATATTTCCTTATATCCTGATAAATGTTTATTATTCATGCTAGAATTGTATTAACTGGAAACTTGATACATGTATGAATACATAGACAAAACAGAGTGTCCCTAGTATGCCTCTACTTGACTAGCTCGTTAATCAAAGATGGTTAAGTTTCCTGACCATAGACATGTGTTGTCATTTGATGAACGGGATCACATCATTAGAGAATGATGTGATGGACAAGACCCATCCGTTAGCTTATCATAATGATCCGTTAGCTTAGCATAAGTTTTATTGGTATTGATTTCTTCATGACTTGTACATATTCCTTTGACTATGAGATTATGCAACTCCCGAATACCGGAGGAACACCTTGTGTGCTATCAAACGTCACAACGTAACTAGGTGATTATAAAGATGCTCTACAGGTGTCTCCGAAGGTGTTTGTTGGGTTGGCATAAATCGAGATTAGGATTTTTCACTCCGAGTATCGGAGAGGTACTCGGTAATGCACATCACGATAAGCCTTGCAAGAAATGTGACTAATGAGTTAGTTGCGGGATGATGCATTACGAAACGAGTAAAGAGACTTACCGGTAACGAGAATGAACTAGGTATGAAGATACCGACGATCGAATCTCGGGCAAGTAACATACCAATGAGCATCTAGGTTCCTTTGTTGGTTATTGACCGGAGATATGTCTCGGTCATGTCTACATAGTTCTCAAACCCGTAGGGTCCGCACGCTTAACATTCGATAACGATTTGTATTATGAGTTATGTGTCATGGTGACCAAAGATTGTCCGGAGTCCCGGATGAGATCACGGACATGATGAGGAGTCTCAAAACGGTCGAGAGGTAAAGATTGATATATTGGACAATAGTATTCGGTCACCAGAACGGTTCCGGTTCGTTTCGGGTATTTTTCGGAGTACCGGAAGGTTACTCGAACCCCCGGGGAAAGTAATGGGCCACTATGGGCCATAGGGGAGAGAGGAGGCACCCCACAAGGGGTGGCCGCCTCCCCCCCCCATGGGAGTCCGAATTGTACTAGGGGAGGGGGCGGCGCCCCCCTTTCCTTCTCCTCCTCCCTCTCCTTCCCCCTTTTCCCCCTCCATGAGAAGGAATAAGCGGGGGGGCAAATCCTACTAGGACTGGGAGTCCTAGTAGGACTCCCCCCACTTGGCGTGCCCCTAGGGTCGGCCTTGATACGTCTCCAACGTATCTATAATTTTTGATTGCTCCATGCTATATTATCTACTGTTTCGGACTATATTGGGCTTTATTTTCCACTTTTATATTATTTTTGGGACTAACCTATTAACCGGAGGCCCAGCCCAGAATTGCTGTTTTTTTGCCTATTTCAGTGTTTCGGAGAAACAGAATATCAAACGGAGTCCAAACGGAATGAAACCTTCGGAAACGTGATTTTCTCATCAGATAAGATCCAGGAGACTTGGACCCTCCGTCAAGAAAGCCACGAGGCGGCCACGAGGGTGGAGGGCGCCCCCCCCCTAGGGCGCGCCCCCCTGCCTCGTGGGCCCCTCAAAGCTCCACCGACGTACTTCTTCCTCCCATATATATCCACGTACCCCCAAACGATCGGGGACGGAGCCAAAAACCTAATTCCACCGCCGCAACTTTCTGTATCCATGAGATCCCATCTTGGGGCCTGTTCCGGAGCTCCGCCGGAGGGGGCATCGATCACGGAGGGCTTCTACATCATCATCCAAGCCCCTCCGATGAAGTGTGAGTAGTTTACTTCAGACCTACGGGTCCATAGTTAGTAGCTAGATGGCTTCTTCTCTGTTTTTGGATCTCAATACAATGTTCTCCCCCTCTCTCGTGGAGATCTATTCGATGTAATCTTCTTTTGGCGGTGTGTTTGTTGAGACCGATGAATTGTGGGTTTATGATCAAGTCTATCTATGAATAATATTTGAATCTTCTCTGAATTCTTTTATGTATGATTGGTTATCTTTGCAAGTCTCTTCGAATTATCAGTTTGGTTTGGCCTACTAGATTGGTTGTTCTTGCCATGGGAGAAGTGCTTAGCTTTGGGTTCGATCTTGCGGTGTCCTTTCCTAGTGACAGAAGGGCCAGCAAGGCACGTATTGTATCGTTGCCATCGAGGATAACAAGATGGGGTTTTTATCATATTGCATGAAACTATCCCTCTACATCATGTCATCTTGCTTAAGGCGTTACTCTGTTTTTAACTTAATACTCTAGATGCATGCTGGATAGCGGTCGATGAGTGGAGTAATAGTTGTAGATGCAGGCAGGAGTCGGTCTACTTGTCTCGGACGTGATGCTTATATACAAGATCATACCTAGATATTCTCATAACTATGCTCAATTCTGTCAATTGCTCAACAGTAATTTGTTCACCCACCGTAGAATACTTATGCTCTTGAGAGAAGCCACTAGTGAAACCTATGGCCCTCGGGTCTCTTTCTCATCATATCAATCTCCATCACTTTATTATTGCTTTGCTTTTACTTTACTTTTACTTTTTACTTTGCATCTCTATACCAAAAATACCAAAAATATTATTTATCATCTCTATCAGATCTCACTTTCGTAAGTGACCGTGAAGGGATTGACAACCCCTAAGCGTGTTGGTTGCGTTGAGCTATTGTTTTTGTGTAGGTACGAGGGACTCGCGCGTAGCCTCCTACTGGATTGATACCTTGGTTCTCAAAAACTGAGGGAAATACTTACGCTACTTTGCTACATCATCCTCTCCTCTTCGGGGAAATCCAACGCAGTGCTCAAGAGGTAGCAGGCCTCCCCCTCTCCCTCCTTTATATACGTGGGCAGGTGTAACGCCCCGAGATCGATGCTCCAGTTCCCTTCCATTTATTATCGTTGTCATCGTGTGTTTCGATTGTTTGTTGCGTTGTTCATGATAGTGACATGCCATCCTTGTGTTTGTTTCTTGGTCATGGTGCATGTTAACTTGTTGTTTAACAACTCTAACTTAATGTGTTATTCAGATCTGGACCAATTTCGAAATTTGCATATGAGTACGTACCGGAATTGTTATGTGTTGTTTCCGGCCTCATTTAAACTTGCTTTGATGTGGGGTTCTTGTGTGCATCATCTCTTGCCATGAGTGGTATCATGTAGCCTTGTCATGCATCATACTTGGATGAGCATCATGCCATGTTATGTGCTTGTGTGTTTACCATGTTGTTTGCTTCTTTCCAGTTGTGCTCCTTCTCGATAGTTCCTGTTTCATTGCGATCGTGAGGATTCGTTCGACTACGCTTGGTTTGTCTACGCCTGTCCGTCTTCTTGTACTCGTTCTTCTTCCTAGCGGGATTTCAGGCAAGATGACCATCACATTGGATCTCACCACTATCTTTGCTATGCTAGTTGTCTCGATGCTATCGCTATGTCACGCTACCCACCACTTGTTTATCAAGCCTCCCAATATGCCATGAAATAGCCTCTAACCTTTTCACCATCCCAGCAAACCGTTGTTTGGCTATGTTACCGCTTTGCTCAGCCCCTCTTATAGCGTTGCTAGTTGCAGTTTGTTCCATGTTGGGACATGGATATCTTGGGATATCACAATCTCTTATTTAATTAATGCATCGATATACTTGGTAAAGGGTGGAAGTCTTAGCCTTTTTCTTGGTGTTTTGTTCCACTCTTGCCGCCTTAGTTTCCGTCATACTGGTGTTATGTTCCTTGATTTTGTGTCCCTAACACGGTGAGGGTTTACGGGCCCCTCTTGACAGTTCGCTTTGAATAAAACTCTTCCAACAAGGCCCAACATTGGTTTTACCATTTTCTCAACATAATAACTAAACATGATATTAAATTTGACGCATAGGGAGTTAGCGCTACCCGAGGAGTAATTCAACATAATACAGGAGGGCCGGTGCTGATGATGTTGGTCCCAAACGGGCAGACTGCGGGACCACCACGGGGCAACCCGAGGATCTGGTTTTACTCGTAGGCTGACCCATCCAGTCATGGCCTGAGACGAGATACACGCGGCTACTATTAGGGTGTCGACACGCCGGGAGGTCTTGCTGGACTTCTTTTACCATTGTCGAAATGCCTTGTGCACCGGAATCCCGAGTTTGATCGGGTGTTCCGAGATGGAGGATTGTCTCCGCAGACCGTGAGCTTGTCATGGGCTAAGTTGGGACACCCCTGCAGGGTTTAAACTTTTGAGAGCCATGTCCGTGGTTATGTGGCAGATGGGAATTTTTAATATCCAGTTATAGAGAACTTGACACCAGATCCGAATTAAGATACACCAACCACATGTGTAACCGTGACCGTCTCTTTTCGAGTGAGTTCGAGAAGAGAACATAGTGGGGTTATGTTTGAATGTAAGTAGTTCAGGATCACTTCTTGATCATTACTAGTTTGCGACCGTTTGCGTAGTTTCTCATCTTACTCTTGTACTCGTAAGTTAGCCACCATACAATGCTTAGTCGCCTGCTGTAACCTCACCACTTATCCATTCCATACCTATTAAGCTTTGCTAGTCTTGATACCCATGGTAATGGGATTGCTGAGTCCTCGTGGCTCATAGATTACTACAACCACAGTTGCAGGTGTAGGTAATGCGATGGTACGACGTGAGTGCGATGTTTGCTTGTTTGGGAGTTCTTCTTCTGCTTCTTCTTCGTTTAGGGGATAGGTTCCGGGTCGGCAGCCTGGGCTAGCAGGGTGGATGTCGTTTGAGTTTCTATTTGTGTTTCATCTGTAGTTAGATGTGCTCTCATGTATGATGTTTGATGTATTTGTGAGGCAATTGTATGCCTTTGTATGTATCCACAAATATAATGTAATGGTACGATGTGATGATATCCACCTTGCAAAACGTCTTCAACATGCACTCTATCCTTGGTGGGACCTTCGAGTTCCTCTCGGATAGGATCGCATATTGGGCGTGATAGCGGGGCACCCCTTGGAGACACACCAATTGTTCCAAGCCGTGTGCGGCGTCTCCCTCCACGGTTTACTCCTCCGATCATAGTCATGTAGTGCTTAGGCGAAGCCCTACGCGGATCACATCACCATCACCGTCACCATGTCGTCATGCTGACGAAACTCTCCCTCGACACTTTGCTGGATCAAGAGTTTGACGGACGTCATCAAGCTGAACGTGTGCTAAACTCGGAGGTGCCGTACGTTCGGTACTTGATCGGTTGGATCACGAAGGCGTTCGACTACATCAACCGCGTTAACCTAACACTTCTGCTTTCGGTCTACGAGGGTACGTGGACACACTCTCCCCCTCTCGTTGCTATGCATCTCCTAGATAGATCTTGTGTGATCGTAGGAATTTTTTGAAATTGCATGCTACGTTCCCCAACAGTATGACTATATTCGGAATACATGCCTACATTATATTGATGAATTGAAGCTAGTTCTGTGTCACCTTAAGTTATAACTGTTGCATGATGAATGCCATCCGACACAATTATCATCGATGATCCATTGTCTATGAGCTTTTCACATATTGATCTTTGCTACGTTACTTTGCCTTTGCCACTGTTACAATTGCTACAAAACTACTACTGTTACTTTTGCCACCATTAATGTTACTTCCATACTACTTTGCTACTAAATACTTTGTTGTAGATATTAAGTCTTTCAGATGTGGTTGAATTGATAACTCAGCTATTAATACTTGAGAATATTCTTTGGCTCCCCTTGTGTTGAATCAATAAATTTGGGTTGAATACTCTACTCTCGAAAATTGTTGCGATCCCCTATACTTGTGGGTTATCATTAGGAAACCTTAAGCATCTTTTATCAACGGCCTAGTCTAGTAGAGGCTTACTAGGGACACAATGTTTGTTTATGTATCCACACATGTATTTAAGTTTTAGGTCAATACAATTCTAGCATGATTAATAATCATTTATCATGATTAAGGAAATATAATAATAACCACTTTATTATTGCCTCTAGGACATATTTGCAACAACTCCATGAAGTTTGACCACTTCTTGAAAGAATAGGTTTGCTACATGATGAGCATCCGTTGTCTTGCGACATGAGATGAAATGAGCCATCTTAGAGAATCTATCCACGACCACAAATACAACATCACTTCCTCGTCTTGTTCTTGGCAAGCCCAAGACGAAGTCCATAGAGACGTCCTCCCATGGAGCAACAGGAACAGACAAAGGCATGTATAACCCTGTGTTCTGGACTTGTCCTTTGCAGGTTTTACATACTGGGCACCACTAAACAAACTTTCCAGCATCTCTCTTTAGTTGTGGCCAAAAGTAGCGAGCTTCTAGGTTAGCGATAGTCTTGCCCGTCCAACATGGCCACTAAGATCAATTGAATGGAGTTCTCTGCATGACAAACGATCATTTTTGAAGAGATAGCCATGTTGCACCAAATAGTCGTCACCTAATGGCTGGCCCCTGATGTGCTTCACCCAAAATGGCCAAAGTCTTCATCATCCTCATACAACTCCTTTATTTGTTCCATGCTTGGAAGTTCAACTTCAAAAGAAGTAGAGAGGCATGCACGACAACTCAAAGCATCGGCCACTCTATTAGTTGTCTCAGATTTATGCACATTAAGATAGTTAAACCTCTCCAGATATGTTGCCCATCTCGCTAGCATGCGGTCAACGTGCTTTTGATTTCTAAAATGTTTCAAGGATTGATGGTCACTATATGCAATGAACTCTTTAGGCAGCAAATAAACTTCCCAAGTTTTCAAGGCTCTGAAAATGGCATACAATTATTGCTGATAGGTGCTCCATTTCTGTCTAGCTTCACTTAACTTCTCACTAAAGAAAGCAATGGGCTTCCTTTCTTGAGATAGAACAGCTCCAATGCCTACTCCACTTGCATCACACTCCAACTCGAAAGTCTTGTTGAAATTAGGTAGCACCAAGACAAGAGCTTGTGATAGTTTTTGTTTAATCTCATTGGAACTAGCTCTGCTCGCACATGGGCCAGCTCAAAAGGGTGCGAGAGGGGAGTGGGGGTGCGCGTTTGTGCGATTTGCATCGCACGACGTGCTAAATTGGATGTTTCTTAGAAGTGAAGCAGAATCAAAATACGGTAAGCCCCCACTGTATCAAGCTTCATGTGATTGGTCTTTACTAATGCATCAATCGTGTATAGGAAACAAGTTCTCTATTAGGCCTTGTTTGGCACAAAGGGTTTTCAAACCCCAAAGGGACTGGGTATTATTGGGGATTTGATGAATCCCTCCCCTGCACCAAATCCCCTGAAATCCTCACTCTTCCCCAACATCTTCCATCCCCAATCCTCTTTCTCTAAAATTACTTTTGGTCATAGCCATGGTGGGGAGAGAAGAAACCCTAGGAAGGTTAGGAGAGGGGAGGGAAGGGGAGGTGGCAGCGACGGTATACCCTAGAAGCCTTGTGATGGCTCGATCTCCTTGTGGCTGGCGGGAGACGCCGACATGGAAGCAGCTGGCGGCGGCGGCTCTTTCTTACCGACACCTCGCGTCAAGCGAGCCAAGGGCCAGGCCGCGAGGTAACCTTCGATGCGTGAAAGTCCCGTGGAACGGGGGGATCGAAGGGGAATTTGGGGCTGGCCCGGTATAAGCCATGTACACCAAACACATGCTTGAGGATTTTAGGGGCTTTTGAGCCCAAGAGGGGAAAATCCTCTAAAAGCCTCCCCAAGCCTTGTGTGCCAAACAAGGCATTAGGGGATTAAATTCATCGGCCATACCCAAAGGAACAAGTATACAAAACTTCATAAGAGGGCGGTCTGATAAACTAAGTGGCGTGCCCAACTACAATCGCCACACATGGTATAGGTGATGATTTCAACTTATTATGTGCTAATGTTGGTGTGCAACACTTTGTATTTCAGGACACAAAGACCTATCGGCGGTTAATGCTTGAGTTTTTAAGCATCCTATCACATAGTGTCAAACTTAACCCTGTGAGCGATGCGGACCAGATCACCTTCCGCCCCATGGACCAAAGCTTTGACATGTCCCTTATAGACGAGTGCACCCTCTTTGGCTTCACCAACAATGATGCCATGTCCGTTACGTCTCTGGTGTGCTACATCCACATCCAGTACAACTATTTCAATATATGAGTTGTGAATTCCATAAGCATAGGGTCAGTTGCATTGAGTGTCCTGCAATGCGATAGTTCTATTATGTTATCACTAACACTTTGCAAGCACAAGGAGAAATATTCAAAATTAACGAAGCAAATATGTTCATCCTTGGGATGGCCCCGAGCACTGACATCAACTAAACGCCTAACTTAGGCCCTGTCCTTCTACTTCACCTTGCCCACCAGGCAAATCAGACACATGGTGACATCACCTACGAAGGAGTCACTGACGTCTTGGCCATCGCCCTCGGCCTTGACATCATCGGCTTGGGACCGCTGGGAGTTAACCGCCTTGTCAATATGCATGCACTTACTAGTGCCAGTATGGTACTTCCTCGTAATGCTCGTCACTATATCCGTATTCTTGAAGTGGAGCATTTGTTTCCCACTTCCATGCCTAAACACTTCTTGATCAAGGAGGGAATTTTGCACTATGTTGCACAGGATGCGGATAAAGCTTTCAACCTTGAAGCTCCAGAACTAGAAGAGGTGGATGAGGAGGAGCTTGCGCTGGAACAAGATGAGCGGTTGAGGACATAGAAGAAGAGAGGCCCCACACCACCTACGTTGGAACAAGATGAGCAGCCCGAGGAGGACACTGAACAAGATGGGCAACTTTCAACTTTCGCTATGAACGTTTTTCTATTTGATGAAGTCATCTTGCGGTTGAGCTCGCTCACTCTTTACCAGGTTCAGTAAAAATCATGAAAAGTGTGAGCCAGACCTCGGTGAGTGCCACTTGTCGGACCTTCCCTATTTGGTCTGAACATGTCGCAGACAAGTCCGAGCCTTCTCGGCCTTGTTTATATGATTGAGCCGGACAGTCCGGCCACTTGTCCGGGCCTTCTCGATTTGGCCTGGACATGTCCCAGACAATCCGGGCCTTCTCAGTCTAGTTTACACGGTTGGACCGGGTGAACTCCTCTTGTGCAGTGCATTGTCTTCTGCGGAGGTCACATACAACCTCAGATGAAGATAACCCAAAAAGTTAAGGTGTTCGTTCCGACGAATCACACAAATCTCAGGCTGAACTTTTTTTTTCATTTGATTTGAGGCCATCTTAGTCACGGTTTTGTGCAATGAAAAAAAAAACTAGTGTTTGCCAAACTTTGAAATATGGGTGTGTGCTTAAAACGATGTAGACACCAGGGTTATTGTCTTTATCAATAACAGAAGGAGATTTTGTTTTCAAAGAGATACTTCCTCCGCCCATAATATAAAAATGTTTTTGACACGAGTATAATGTGAAAAACATTCTTATTTTGGGACAGAGAGAGTAGAAGTTGAATATTTGATACTTAGGCCCTGTTCGGTAGTCACTTGCTTCTAAAATCTGTGGAGCGGGGCAAATGCAGCTCCATCATTTTGAACTGCAGCTTCACCAACTCTGCTCCCGGAGTTGTGGAGCGGAGTGGTACTGAACAGGGCCTTAGAAAACAAGACTCGCGGCGCTCTGTAGACACGACACCAATGCACACATACAAAGCACAAGGACGCTCCAATCAGCACATGAGGCGCTCCCCTCCCGTGCGGCGAGTTTAACGACGCCTCCACGCGAGGATGACGCGATTGCTTCTCGTGGGGTGATCTAGCGCCGGACTCTGAAGCACACGATGGTTTGTCCAACCTTGGTTTTATAGCTGAAGCAGTAAGTGGCGACTGCCGACCGGCGGCCGAGAACCAAAAACCTGGCTAGATTCCCACGGCGACGGCCACTTTTTCTTCACACCGACGCTGCACGGTCAGTTCTCCAGCAGCGGCACGATGGATGGGTCGGTCGCACCTGCAAAACCCAACAAGACTTGCGTCCTACGATGCTTCAGCCAGGCGCCTGCGCCTGCGTTTCGCATTCAGGACGGAGACATCTCTCCTCCTGGATTATCAATCAGCCGTCCAGCTTTGCTTCATGTCATGTCCATTTGGCGCTTGGTTTCCTCGTGACGGTTTCTCGCCGCGCGCCAGAGCATGCATGTGTTACTTGTTTGTTACACGATCATGGCGCTGGCTAGTAGGTGGGACATGTGCCACCAAATTAAGGTGCCTGGTCACCGTCCTAGCTCATAACACTGGCGTCAGAAAAGGGGCCTCGAGCGTGCGAAAGGTGATGCGTCTCGTTAGCTTCACGCTCAATGCTTCCTACGAAACGAACCGACGGCCCATGGGACTGAACCTGATGTCCTGAGGACATGCATGCGTTGCATCTGTTCACCGGAAGCAAGTAAACAGAGCCGTATATTTTGATTGCATGGAAATTTTTGTTTGCCATGTTCGATCTTGACGACAAAAAAGCTGGACAAAGTTTGATCTCCACGGGACATGGATGCGTCCATTTTTCAATTGCTCTTTAAGGTACTACTCACCAATCACGAATAGTTTTTCAATTCTGAAAAGAGAGTTTTAGAAGAAGAAAAAGGTGACGATGGCGGGAAATCCAAGTCTCGGTTGGTCCGGAGGCGAACGCACGCACGCACGCAGCCCTGACAGCGCAGCGCAGGACACCGGCAAAACCAACCTTTCGCTTCACTTCGCGGCAACGGGGACGCCGCACCCAACCGACCCATCGACCCGGCTCACCCGCGGCCACGCTCCACACGCCGGCGCCCATCCGTCCGTCCACCCGCGCTCGTGGACTCCATCGGACGCACCAGATCGCGCTCGCTCCAACAGCCACCCCTCACCTCTCCCACCCGCCAAAAACCATCCCCCCTCTTTTAACCCTCTCATATAGCCCCTGCCACAAGCGAACCAGGCACCACCACCACCTCCACACCCCTCGTCCTCCTGCTCGGCCGGGGAAGCGAGCGAGCGATCGAGCTCCACCGCGCGCGACCATGGAGGCGGGCGCCGGGCTGGTGGCCGGCTCGCACAACCGGAACGAGCTGGTGCTGATCCGGGGGCACGAGGACCACAAGCCGGCGCGGGCGCTGAGCGGGCAGGTGTGCGAGATATGCGGCGACGAGGTCGGCCGCACGGTGGCCGGCGACCTCTTCGTCGCCTGCAACGAGTGCGGCTTCCCGGTGTGCCGCCCCTGCTACGAGTACGAGCGCCGGGAGGGCACCCAGAACTGCCCCCAGTGCAAGACCCGCTACAAGCGCCTCAAGGGGAGCCCCCGGGTGGAGGGCGACGAGGACGAGGAGGACATCGACGACCTCGAGCACGAGTTCAACATCGACGACGACAAGCAGCTGCAGCAGCATGGCGCCCTGCAGAACAGCCACATCACCGAGGCCATGCTCCACGGCAGGATGAGCTACGGGAGGGCCTCCGAGGACGGCGGCGAGGGCAACACCACCCCCATGGTCGGGATCCCGCCCATCATCACCGGCAACCGCTCCATGCCGGTATGCATCATATCCTGATATCCATTCACTTCTTTGTGTCCATCAAGCCCTGGATCACTCTAGCAGCTTAAATTAAATTGTTCATCGATCATGCACAACAATTTAGGTGAGCGGCGAGTTCCCGATGTCAGCAGGACATGGCCATGGCGACTTCTCCTCCTCCCTGCACAAGCGCATCCACCCCTACCCAATTTCCGAGCCAGGTGACTAACTACTTACTCTACCGGTTGATGCCAAGGAACCATGCATGCAGTTCCTCGTGTTGTGTTGGTAAGCTCAAGCAAGCAACATGAATTTGATGATGATCAGGGAGCGCAAAGTGGGGGGACGAGAAGAAGGAGGTGAGCTGGAAGGAGAGGATGGACGACTGGAAGTCCAAGCAGGGCGTCTACGGCGCCGCCGACCCGGACGACATGGACGCCGACGTGCCCCTGAACGACGAGGCGAGGCAGCCGCTGTCCCGGAAGGTGTCGATCGCGTCGAGCAAGGTGAACCCGTACCGGATGGTGATCATCCTCCGCCTCTTCGTGCTCTGCGTCTTCCTCCGCTACCGCATCCTCAACCCGGTCCCGGAGGCCATCCCGCTGTGGCTCACCTCCATCGTGTGCGAGATCTGGTTCGCCGTCTCCTGGATCCTCGACCAGTTCCCCAAGTGGTACCCCATCGACCGCGAGACCTACCTGGACCGCCTCTCGCTGCGGTACGAGCGGGAGGGCGAGCCGTCGATGCTGTCGCCGGTGGACCTGTTCGTCAGCACGGTGGACCCGCTCAAGGAGCCGCCGCTGGTGACGGCCAACACGGTGCTCTCCATCCTCGCCGTCGACTACCCGGTGGACAAGGTGTCGTGCTACGTCTCCGACGACGGCGCCTCCATGCTCTCCTTCGAGTCGCTGTCGGAGACGGCCGAGTTCGCCCGCAAGTGGGTGCCCTTCTGCAAGAAGTTCAGCATCGAGCCCCGCGCCCCCGAGTTCTACTTCTCCCGCAAGGTCGACTACCTCAAGGACAAGGTCCAGCCCACCTTCGTCCAGGAGCGCCGCGCCATGAAGGTACGTACTACAACGTGGCAACAACAACTATTCGCCGTCGCCGTCGCCGCCGCGCCATGAACATTTCTGATCATCTCTTGCTATGATGAGCAGAGGGAGTACGAGGAGTTCAAGGTGCGGATCAACGCGCTGGTGTCCAAGGCGCAGAAGGTGCCGGACGAGGGGTGGATCATGAAGGACGGCACGCCGTGGCCCGGCAACAACACCCGCGACCACCCCGGCATGATCCAGGTCTTCCTGGGCCACAGCGGGGGCCTCGACACCGAGGGCAACGAGCTGCCGCGCCTCGTCTACGTCTCCCGTGAGAAGCGCCCCGGCTTCCAGCACCACAAGAAGGCCGGCGCCATGAACGCTCTCGTACTGCACCGTCCCTTCTTCTCCAGAGCTTCGTCGTAAATGCCAGAACTCACAACGTTTCTTGCTCACTCTTCTCTGAATTTTGGCCGGCAGATCCGCGTCTCCGCCGTGCTGACCAACGCGCCCTTCATGCTCAACCTGGACTGTGACCATTACATCAACAACAGCAAGGCCATCCGGGAGTCCATGTGCTTCCTCATGGACCCTCAGGTCGGCCGCAAGGTCTGCTACGTGCAGTTCCCCCAGAGGTTCGACGGCATCGACGCGCACGACCGATACGCCAACAGGAACACCGTCTTCTTCGACGTAAGATTGCTATACAGTTCAATCACACTTCACACCTACATTTTGCATAGTCTAGTAGAGCCATGGATCTGACATTGGTAGTTCTTGGCGATCAGATCAACATGAAGGGGCTGGACGGCATCCAAGGGCCGGTGTACGTCGGAACAGGGTGCGTGTTCAGGCGACAGGCGCTCTACGGATACAACCCTCCCAGCGGCCCCAAGAGGCCGAAGATGGTGACCTGCGACTGCTGCCCGTGCTTCGGCCGCAAGAAGCGAAAGGGCGGCAAGGATGGGCTGCCGGAGGGCGTGGCCGACGGAGGTAAGTTTCAGAGGAAGCACACACTGAAGTACTGAACATTTGGTTTTGGTTCAGTCGCTTAGTACAGGTTGGTGAAATTTCCTCTTTGGCTCTTCAGGAATGGACGGCGACAAGGAGCAGATGATGTCCCAGATGAACTTCGAGAAGCGGTTCGGGCAGTCCGCGGCGTTCGTGACGTCGACGTTCATGGAGGAAGGCGGCGTCCCGCCGTCGTCGAGCCCCGCCGCTCTCCTCAAGGAGGCCATCCATGTCATCAGCTGCGGCTACGAGGACAAGACTGACTGGGGTTTAGAGGTACAGAGAAACAACACAACGCAAAGATCACTTCAGACAACTCCACATGGTTGCAGACTTCCAGTACTGATTTGTTGTTCCTGGCATGAATGGAATGGTGCAGCTGGGGTGGATCTACGGGTCGATCACGGAGGACATCCTGACGGGGTTCAAGATGCACTGCCGCGGGTGGCGGTCGATCTACTGCATGCCGAAGCTGGCGGCGTTCAAGGGGTCGGCGCCGATCAACCTGTCGGACCGTCTCAACCAGGTGCTGCGGTGGGCGCTGGGGTCCGTGGAGATCTTCTTCAGCCGGCACAGCCCGCTGCTCTACGGCTACAAGGGCGGCAACCTCAAGTGGCTCGAGCGCTTCGCCTACATCAACACCACCATCTACCCCTTCACCTCGCTGCCGCTGCTCGCCTACTGCACCCTCCCCGCCGTCTGCCTCCTCACCGGCAAGTTCATCATGCCGCCGGTCAGTGCTGAGCAGCTAGCTACTTTTCCCCATTCGTCCTCCTTCCCGCCAAAATCCACCGGTTCAAATGTCTGACGGGTTTTGTGGTGTGTGTTGTGTTGCTGCTGCAGATTAGCACGTTCGCCAGTCTCTTCTTCATCTCCCTCTTCATCTCCATCTTCGCGACGGGCATCCTGGAGCTGCGGTGGAGCGGGGTGAGCATCGAGGAGTGGTGGAGGAACGAGCAGTTCTGGGTCATCGGCGGCGTGTCGGCGCACCTGTTCGCCGTCATCCAGGGCCTGCTCAAGGTCCTGGCCGGGATCGACACCAACTTCACCGTCACCTCCAAGGCCACGGGGGACGAGGACGACGAGTTCGCCGAGCTCTACGCCTTCAAGTGGACCACCCTCCTCATCCCGCCGACGACGCTGCTGGTGATCAACATCATCGGCGTCGTCGCGGGCATCTCCGACGCCATCAACAACGGGTACCAGTCGTGGGGCCCGCTCTTCGGCAAGCTCTTCTTCGCCTTCTGGGTGATCGTGCATCTCTACCCGTTCCTCAAGGGCCTCATGGGGAGGCAGAACAGGACGCCCACCATCGTCATCATCTGGTCCGTGCTGCTCGCCTCCATCTTCTCCCTGCTCTGGGTCAGGATCGACCCCTTCACCGTCAAGGCCAAGGGGCCTGACGTGAAGCAGTGCGGCATCAACTGCTGATCGCATTAAGAGCTCTGGACATTGTGCATAGGAGAAGAACAATTTGGACGCAAGTTTTGTATTGTGGATGTTTTTGTTCATGCTATGTTTTGTGTAATATTTTGGTGGCCAGAAATGGTTTAAACAAGAATTGAACAGCGGACCAGACTTTGGATGTCATGTCAAGCAAGAATGAACAGCATTCATGTTTTTTAGCTGTGATTGCTCTTGTGGGTAGCTGGTAAGTTTTGCTGAAATCAAAGCCTGATGTAGCTAACTAAAACAGGTGCATTTACTTGTTTTCTGAATGTAAAGTTGAAGAGTGGCATTCAGACTTCAGGATAAGAAGTCCTGGTAACAGAAAAAAAAAAGACCTTGCAGCAGCAGAGCGCTTTAGACAGGTTCTTGCTTAGGTAAAGAGCCTGAGTGCCAAGGGGATCTAAATCTAATACAGTATTCGACAATTCAAAGACTTTAAAAGCATTCCGATATCAACCAAACCACCACAGAGGTGTCATTTTAGAGCAGATAAATTAACAGCATTCCACAATTCAAAGACTTTAGAAGCAGAATCCCGATATCAACCAAACCACCACAGAGGTGTCATTTTAGAGTAGATAAATTAACAGCAATCCATACAATATTCCACAATTCAAAGACTTTAGAAGCAGAATCCCGATATCAATCAAACCACCACAGAGGTGCCATTTTAGAGTAGATAAATTAACAGCAATCCAACAGCAACATGAATATTGGTACGATTGAGATGTCCGTAATCACCAAACAATGGGGTTGGTTAGGGTGACAAGAGAGCACAGCTACAAAATCGGGCAGCACTTGTTGCACACAAAAGGGAGAATCCATACCTTTCAGTATCTTTTCCCTTAAAATTTCATTTCTATATTCTCTTTCCGGATATCAAAAGAATACAGTGGAAAAGAATAGGGGTCTACCCTTAAAAAGAAACTAAAAGAAGGGGGAGAAGGGGCTAGAAATGCACTATACGGTAAAAGCCATTTACACACGAGGAGACCTACAATCTATCATATCTAAGAACTGTGAGTTGTTATCTGCACAGCATCACACCTTGATCAGCAGGGGATGTTTAATACTCTTCCATTTTGTTATTTCTTCTCTACGGATTCCTTGTCTGTTTGCACAGTATGTTCTTATAGTCACAGGCTCAACTTGCACAGGAGTACCTATTCAAGAAGATTGGTATCGTATAGCTTTGCCCAGGTTGTTAATTCATCTGGGCAAGTCCTTTACTTGCATAAGATGTGTCCGCAGGCTAGACTCCTGTACCTGATTAAAGATACAATAGCACTAGTAAGGTACTGTGTACAACTGCTCTCGTCATGAGATAAAATTAAGCACCAGTTCAACACCAATCAGAGAAACACATTTTTTTAATTCGAAATTCAGAGCACTATGGTCACTTAGAAGGAATGTCTTGGGAATGGAATGTAAGTACCTCCAGTTCTGCGGCCATAGCTAAGAGTTCTCTGCATTCGTCAAGCATGACCTTTTCTTGTGCTGCTACGACTGAAAGCTCTGAGATCAAATATGTCCTGTCTTCAACCTGGCAACAAAGATGCTCCAAGTCAGTTAAAACAGTCACTGACAAGAATTTGCCATAACAGTGTGGGATGGCCTTTCGTGGTTATTAAACTTTTGTACTCGACTCCATGCAATATCTTAAGCTTTACTGAGGGTCAAACTTAACAATGCAATCAAGGGTGTGCACAAAAGGGTCCAGTTACTGACACATGGACCCAATTTTTAGTGGGGCTTTATTCATAGTTTGTTTGTGACTGAAGAGTCGATATATTTCATCGGTTTTAAAAATGGAAACAAGCCTTTCAAAGCAGACCGATAGCTGACGGTTCCTATGAAAAATGACGGATGCAGAACATCACCATTTTGCGAGGGAACAGCTTTTCTTAAAGTCTGAATCATACTTGCGTGCAATTCTTGTGATGAATGGGTGTAGTAAACCATGTCACAAGTAAAAGAGCTTCCTCTATGGTTGGACAGTTGATTTTATTATTATGAGACAAGGAAATATGGAAAGTAAAATTCGAAGTCATACTGCTGTTTACCTTAGAAAGCATAGAATAAACTGACGATCCCAAACCTTGCATGACATCAACAGCTGAGCTTACAGCATTCTTAAGACTAACTGCATCCACCTGTTAAAAAAAACAGGCAATACAATTAGTCACAATCACAAAAGTAATATATGTTCACAAGTAGAAGTGCAACAACAAAATAGTTTGAGTTTATTTAAATGCATTTTTTTCACAGCATACCCTTGCTCCTGAAGTGACTGGAAGGCGCAGTGTACTTGCTTTTAGAGCCTCAGTTGCCCGAGAAAAGGAAAGGTTATTCTCGTCTTCAAGTGCTGGCCATTGTTCAAGGCAAGCAATCTGAACCACAATAACAGCAGATTAAAAAATGCAATGTATGCATTTACAGTCATAATCCATGTAGTATAGTCATGACCCATCATATTCATTCTTTCATATCCCTAATTTCCAGATTTTATATCACCTCTTTTGGAGAAGAAAGTGTGTTATGACAACTATGTACTTATATATTGTGTTCGAATTTGCCATGTAAGAATGAGAACAGTCCTATCACATTGCAATTAGCTCCTATTCTTTCAAAGAGTACTTCTAAAAAGAAACATGGCTATGCTTCAATTGGTGTCACTAGGAACATCGTAGAAAGTTTGTGTCAACTTGGCCAAAATTGGAATTATACTCAAATGGAAAAGAACATGGGTTCCGCAATATGCTTGGGAGATTATTATAGAACCAAAGCCATCAATGCATCAGGTGGAGCTTACCTGCTCTTGCAGAATGCCATACAGCTTCAACTCTTGTCGATGGCGCTGCACCATGATTCTTCGCAAATTAACAGCATCCCTCAAGTCTGAAGTATTCCTCCAAACATTATATATGGTATTCTGTTTTAAATGAGAACATGGGAACTGTTTCATCAACTGAACATCACTAAACAAAAAAAGTAACAAAGCTCACAAGAAAAGTACAAAACGTATTAATGTCAACAAAAAGTTGATCAGAGGCTTCTAAACACATAGACGACTATGTGGGCAAACTTTATAATGCAAAAAATGCTGTCAGCTGTGCCAAACAGTAATCATCACTAAACTGAGTCTTAAACAGCCGCATTATAAAGTATGTTAATTTTATGAGGCGCATTATAAAGTCTGAAACAGTTGCATTATAATGATCCAAACTAACTTGAAACAATTTTAAATAAATAAAATATGCTAATTTTACCTCAGCAGTGGCCTTTTGGAAAGATAGAACATCTTCCGAACGAGCATTTACAAGACGCAATTGCAAGTATCTATTATTCAGCAAACGCAGTTGATGGATATTTTCAATTTGGCTGGCATTTTTCTTTCCCTTTCTTGGATCAACCATGTAGCTAACAACAGGAGCTATACCACCTGATTGAATACTTCCAGCACTTTGTGACCGGCAAGGTGTTGAAGGTCTTGTCCTCGATGGACTCTGAAAAGCCCTAGAAGCAGAGGATGCAGCTGACAAGACCTTGTTTGGTGACGATGAGCGATGAAGAACAGGAACAGGCAAAGTGGTTGTCCTGCTTGGACGGCTCACATATTTAGATCTTTCCGTTGTCTGTGAAGAAACATCACTGCCAGAATCTAACTGTTCATCTCTTCTTTTTGCATGAATAGCTAGTCTCCTTGCCACGTCATCCAGTGATTGATTCAACCTTTTACCTGCGTCTTCAGAAGCAGAAATCTTCCTTGGTGAAAGCCCTCTAGAAGTGTTTGACAAAGGGACTGGTTTGCTAGATTTGTCAGAAAGTTCAGTATTCGGCATAAGATTGGCAGGCCCACGCCCACTTGTCATGGCTGGCCAACGGTTTTGCTCAGTTGCCTTCTTAGGTAGATCTTCTGAAGGTCGAGAATTCTCACATTGTTCAGTAATTTTTTTCCTTCTCAGAGGACTCCTCTTCCTCTCAGTTAGAACACTCGCCTGTCCCTTGATATGATCTAAAGATGGGCTAGAGACCACCTTATCTTTTTTATTACCAGGAGCAGCCGCAGACTCCAACTGGTAGGAGGGAGACAGGTTCCGCATTGCTGGCCACAAGCCATGTGGGGACCTTTCATTTGCTATACACCTAGAACTCTTATTTACCTCTTTGACAGTATCACGGACTGGTGTTATGGACCTTGATGTTGGGGTGGAGGGTGTTGACACCTTAGAAGAAGGGGTTGAAGGTGTTGAGGGTCTTCTTCTGTCTGCAGATTGCGCCCTATTGGGCACTGGTGTACCATTAGTTGTTGAGGTCCGGCCAAGACTAGGAGATGTACATCGCCTTGTCGCAGTAGCACCCTGACCAGTCTTGTACCTGGATGCAACATCTCTCACTCGGCTTAAAGAAGAAGCATTATGCTTCTCAGATGGAACAAGCGGCGGTCTTCGAGTTTCTTCAACAAGAGCAGCTTTCTGCACAGTGCTCTTATGAACATCCATGAAGAATAGTAATTTCTAGAACCAACCACATCAACACGTCTCTCATGAAATTAGCTCCCTGCAGGCTCTACTGCAATGCTTCAGTGGCCCAGATCTGCAGAAGGTCCACATACAGACATCAAACAATCAGACTAGGCCAAATGAAGAAATTCATTCAACTAGATTCACTTGAAACAAGCAAGACAAACTATCCAGACACACAAAAACCAAGAAAAATACAGAGTCAACATGTTTAAGCAATGTACCAAAGCGATCCTGAAACTGCAGGTAAATGAATAACATACCCACTTACAGTACAAAACTTGCGGCAGCTGCTCCCTCAACCCTCTCACAGAGATGCCATGGTTGGACCAGGGAGGGAGAAGTTATATAATGGAGGCTCCTAAGCAAGGGAGGGAGGAAGGTGGCATTTATAGATGCACTGCTCATACACTAATAAAAATATAAAATAGAAGATGTTTTGTGCAAATTGCTGTTGCCATGTAACATGAGGCATTCGAGCAAGGACGAAGCCAATAAACAAAACTATTTGCGGAGATTCTGAGGGGTTTTGGGACAGACAAGGAAATCCACATCATCACAAGCATGTGAGGCGAATCTCTTTGCCTAGCAGATTAACAATCTCCCATCAGAAGCGGCATTGGAAACAAGAGACCTTTTATTAAGGTGCCACTTATGAACCAGGAACATGCATCGAGATTTTGTAATCTTCGATGCAAACAACAGAAAAAGAAAGCCGCAGGACAGGGCACATGCCTATAGAACCAATGGGATTCACTTGAAATTGCCGGGAATTTTCCTCGACTGAATCGACTGACCGATGAAGCGTTGTAAGAAGTATGACACGTTGCTTTCATTGCTGCATCTACATTGGATAATTCTTGAGGGCTTGCTCGAAGAATTCACCCACCGAAAGTGAATCAAGCACAAATTGCATGAGCACATTTTCTTTGGCTCACTGCAGGAGCTAAGTGTGGCTGGATTGCTGCTACTAGGATTAATTAAGGGCAGTAAAAAATTGCAGCGGGTACTAATCAAGCATCGAAATCACCAAAGAGTCTAGAATTGAGAGTACTACGTAGCCTTAATAACAAATTAATTTCCCCAGCCGTGCTAGAACGAGGACCAAGGGAAACAAACGGAAGACACAAATTTCTCAGGGCTCACGCCCACGGAATCCGCAGCGGGGAACCCAACCCAACCCGCGCACTGGCATGAGCACTCATTCGAGAACGTCGACGAGCTCAAGACAAGCATAGCGGCGTCGCCGATGCTCTCTCCGTACAACCCGATTGGGGGCGCGTCCAGAACTCCAGATCATCCGAGCTGTGCAGTCTCGCAAACATCGTCCGTCGTCTCCATTGACAGACTGAACCCAGCTCTCGATCGCACAGCCCAGCACTACCTCTCGTCCTCTCCTACAATAACTAACAAACAAACAAACACCTGGTGCGCGCCTGGCTAGGGAGGAGCACCTCGCCCTCCTCAAATTGAACAGCAGCAAAACACAAAGCCGAAAAACTATCTCCCCAGCAGACAGGCCGCAGCCAGGGCCTCCGAACAACGAACCCTAGACTCCCAGCTCCGAAACCGACCATGCAGGCGCCAGGGAGGAGGCTCACGTCGAGAGCACCGGCGGCGACAGCTCGGAGACCAAAGGCCGCCTGCTCCTCCTCTTCCTCCTGCTGCCCCTCCTCCTCGGGGCAGCTCCGGGTAGAGCGGGCACCAGACGGCGGGCGCTCGCGGATTCGCCACGCCTGGTTCGGCGTGGGGTTTTGCTTCCGCAGGAACAGAGCAGAGGGGGGAGGAGGTGGAGGTGGGAGGGGGCGCGCAGCCCGCAGCGTGGGAGAGAGGGCAGGGGAGGGCAGGGCAGAGGGAGGGAGGGAGGTTACGGGGGGAGTAGATGGATTCGCGCGGCGGGGGCGGGATTAAGGGGGAGTGCGTAGTTAAGGAAGGCCAGACCAAACGGCTCCTCCCCTTTATTAATCACGGCAAACGTTCCGGTAAGCGCACAGGGTCCGGCCGTGCGCTGGCCGATCGTGCAGCCCGTCCATACGTACAGTATCCATACGGTGATTGGCGATGATGATGATGGACCTTATCTACGGGTCGGGCGCCATGGTCCATGTCCATCCCGCTCGCACCCCTCTTCCCTGCGTGCACACGCAACGGGTGGGCGCAAAACGCAATCATCAAAGCTCGCAGTTCGCACGTACTTGCCGATTTCGTTTGTGGTAAAATGGCCGAGAGAATTGGTACGGGTTATTTATTATTATTATTATTATTATTATTATTATTATTATTATTATTATGTTGCCGAATTTTGTGAAATGGTTTTGGACGTGCGTGTGGTGGACAGGAATTCGGTGGACGGATTTGAGCGAACATTGCGATATATGAGCATGGCAGTACAGTGCGTGCAGAGATGATGTTGTCGGGCGCGACTAGTTGATAGAGGTGAGGTGGAAACATGGGACGTCCTTGTCGCTTTATTAATCGACCGGCCTCTGGTTTCTTCTTCTTTTGCAGAAAGTGGAATGAAAAGAAACGGAAGCAACAATCCGGGGGAAAGGGAGGAAGCTGGAGTTCCCCAGGTAGCTCATCTCTTTGGACCAAAAGCAACACGCAAGAGCTACGTCAATGCCGCCGATGCGCCTCGTTGGTTGACCAATCCCATTGGAAAAACGCATGCTTTCTTACTTTTCTTATCGCGACTGCTTCGGTTTTGTATAACATCGGCTGAACGCTTCCAGCCCCAAGAGGTTGCAGTTCTTTTTTCCCGGAGACTAAATCAATTGTAGTTAAGACGATGGATACGAGGCAATCTAGCGAAATTGAAACCATAGTTTAGATTAACGTTCTCAACTCTTTTAGTTCACCACATGTCATATGTGGTAAGCTATGTAAAGAAACCAACTTATCAAAGCGAAGAAAAAGATCTTTTAGTTCAAAGTAATAAACTTCTAGCTCATACATAAATACATGTTTATTCATGGTGATCAACAAGAACTATGTATCATTAAATTTGAAATTGTAAAACATGTTTTCTAAAAAAGGTTTCAATTAATATCTACTCTTATAAAAAAAATCGAGCTGGTAATAATGGTGTGCCTATCATCTTGCAATATAGACCGTCTGATCTATATCTACGGACAGAAAGTAAACTACGACAATTTTGCAAAAAGATACCCGCACCTCTCTCCACATTTGCAGACAAGGCCTTCCCTCGTTCATCCTTATCTCCCATAACTTCATGGTTGAGCAATTAAAAAAGAAAACCTCAAGAACAATCCGTCATCGTGGCCGCTGCCGGCGTTGTCCATCCCCATGCCTCCGCTCAGTCCAACCACCAATCACCACCACGCCCCACTCCTCCTCACCTTATCTCTCCTCTTTCTCAAGATATCATTAGTTCTTACACATGGAATTACTGCCGCATGGTAAATCACAACATGTGTTTTGTAAAAAAATACATCTTGCTAGTCAATAAAAAAGACAAAAATGCTTCCAATCGACCGGCTGGTTTCTCGCGCCGTCTGCCGCCTTCTTCACTATCGGATTTGATTTTTTGATAGATCCCCCCGCAGCAACCTCTACTCATCGCCCTGTTTTGCAAGTTGGCCCTTGTTGCAATCCGGCGGTAGCTTTTTGGTTACCGCTGCCATGTAAGACGGACGGTGCGCCTGGGTCGAGCACGTCTGGAGATGGGCCATGGCCGCATGCAGCCACTCGATGCGTTCCACCTGGCGCTACTGCGGGGATGCGGGGCTTGGGGCCACGGATGGCTCACCGCCATGAGGACCCCATTGCGGCAGCTGAGCGGGGGCATTTTAGGGTTTCGGGAGGGGATCTCGCACCTACCACATCCCATTCCAGTGCGGGGACTGCCGATACACACCTTGAGCGGCTCTTCGGCCATTTCTGGACCAGATCCAAGGCCCCCCCTCCTCCCTCATCTGATTCCTTCCAGTGGTGGCCGGGGAAGGTTGGCGACGACGAGCGCTCGTTTGCTCAGGTCGTCGGGGAGACGTCGCGCGCACCGACTCCTCCGATGGCGGATCGTGGAGCAGGCAGGCTCGGGGGACGACAAGAGGGCGCATGTCGCGGCAGTTTCGGAGGAGGTCGGACGCAGGCGCCGTCGAGCCAGGGGCGGAATCTGGTGTGGCAACGCACGGATCCACCTCCCCCGCCTGGCAGCAGATCCGTGGGCGCGGGCGCGGGGGACTGATGGGAGGCGGCGGCGAAATCCCAAGGCAGCGGTGCGAGGGAGCAGTGGCCTGACCCAGGTTCCAAGACGGCATCGAAAGGGGGAGCTCCTGTTCCTCCCGTTGTTCCTACTCGTCAGGACAACAAACGCACAGGCGAGCTTTGCCACAACTGCAATTTACCAGGTCATTTTGCTCCTCGTTGCCCCACTATTAGATGTGAGAGATGCAGTAAACTTGGGCACATGGCACAACTATGCCAATCTCCTCGCCCCTGGGAATGCATTCTTATGATGTGTGGATTTCAGTCCCCTGGCCAGGGTTTTTTCTGCATCCCTGATTGTGCCTATAGTAAGCAATCCAGTGAAAAAACCAATACTGTTGTGATTACTGTTCTAGAGAGAGATGCTTCTGTTAAAGAAATAGAGACTAAATTCAATGGTTTTTTCTCTCAGAAACCTAAAAAGTGGCGTTGTATTGCTCGCCAAATCAGTCCTACTCAGTTTGTTATGAGATTCCCTAATGCTCGTGAGGTTGAAAGGGCGTGCTGTTATGGTAAACGCCTCCCGATCCTGGATGGCTCTATGATTGTTTGTATCTCCTCCTGGTCAGCGTCGGTAGGGGCTAAGGCTGGTCTTTAGAAAGCCTGGGTTCGTGTGCGCAATGTCCCCTTGGAGAAACGTTGTACCGAATATGTGTCATATGCTGGGGGTTTAGTTGGGGTCACTTTGGAAGTTGATCCAGCTACCTTACATAAACCTGAGTATGCTCGTATTCTGCTGGGTTGTAGGGAAGTTGAAAAAATTCCTCCCTCGGCTGAGGGTATGCTTGAAGGGAAGTTCTATGATTTCTTTTATGAAGTGGAAAGAATTGTGGTGGGGGCCCCTGATAAAAATCAGTCTTCTGTTCGTGTTGACAATGGCGCATCTTCCTCTGTTGCCAAAAAAACTAAGTTTGATTTTTAGCATGAGTCTTCTACTGACCAGGGGGACAAGTGATTCTGTGGTGGGGAATTCATCTTCTCAGAACTATACCGTGTGTTCTCGGTTGCCCACTCTATCTGAAAATGAGGAGGAGGAGGAGAGTGACGATGGGGACCATACTGAATTACTCATTCACTCTATGGCAAAAGAACATGCAGCTATGGAGTCTCCTGAGCTGAGTTCGCCAACTGTTAATATGAGTTCTGAGGGGCTTAGTCAAGATCAGGGAGTTGTTGTCGCCTCGTGTGCCTCTCCGGTCCCAGTTGAGCCTATGAAAACAGGTGCCTGGGCTGTTACACCTATTCCTCCTTCGCCTGTTTTTTCGGATAATTTTGGTCAATTTGGTAACTTGACTAAACTATCAGACTATGTGGTGTGGCCGGCTCTGCCACGTGTGGTGGAACTTGAGGAGGGCTCGGTGGAGGGTGGTGGGGTTCATAGTGTGTACACTATGGAGTCGCCCAATGGATCTCCTATGCATGAAAACGTGCCTCCTGAGCCAACCGGGCCTTCTACTCGCAATCAGTACCGGAAGCTTGCTAGGGTGGAGGAGATAGCCTCTTGAAGAATGAGGAAGCGCAACTTGGAAGGTAATGGCACCCCTCCTATTCTGTCCAATACTGCTATTATGTTGCGTGCCTCCCTCATGGGGGTTGAAATTCCTGATGATAATTTTGTTATGATTGATGTTCTTCGGGAATTAGAGTCATCTAGGCAAATGCTTCAGGAGAAAAATTATGCTCCTGCTAAAATTACCATTAATGACTGTTGTGGTAACTCTACTCCTCTCTCATTGACCTGGAGTGATCAGGAGAGTGGGGATGATGATATTTTCATCAAAGTTCAGTCTCGAAAAAAGAAAAAAGAAAAGTCTAGTAAGGTCAAAGTGGCTCTCTCATCCCCTATTTCCTCTTCTAGGCCTCTTACTAGAAGACAAAGGAAAAAAATTTGAGGATAGGTCTGTCTCGGAACCTGGCTGACCTATCAGGGTGAGGGATAAACCTAGTCGATATAAATGATAGGTATCTTTTGGAACTGTAGGGGGGCAGGAAAGAAAGGCATGTCTTCCTGTCTCACAGATATCATTAGTGCCAATGGTGTTGATTTCATTGGTCTTCAAGAGACCATGAAGAAAAATTATAAAACCTCCTTTTTTAGGAAGCTTGACCCTATGGCTAATTTCCACTGGGAATGGATCCCTTCAATTGGGAAATCTAGAGGAATCCTATGTGGTGTGAGAGTAGAGAAGTTTGATGTTATTGACACTGTTTGTGGCAAGTACATTTTGCAAATTAACCTTTTTGACAAAATTAAGAAGTGCAAGTGGGCTCTACTGGTCGTTTATGGAGCTGCACATGTGTTGGGGAACGTAGCAGAAATTCAAAATTTTCTACGCATCACCAAGATCAATCTATGGAGTAATCTAACAACGAGGGGAAGGAGAGTGCATCTACATACCCTTGTAGATCGCTGATACGTCTCCGTCGTATCTACTTTTCCAAACACTTTTGCCCTTGTTTTGGACTCTAACTTGTATGATTTGAATGGAACTAACCCGGACTGACGCTGTTTTCAGCAGAATTGCCATGGTGTTGTTTTATGTGCAGAAAACAGAAGTTCTCGGAATGACCTGAAACTCCACGGAATATCTTAGAATAAATAATAAAAAATCCTCGCCAAAGATGAAGACCAGGGGGCCCACAACCTGTCCACAAGGGTGGGGGGCGCACCCCTCCCCCCTGGGCGCGCCCCCCTACCTCGTGGGCCCCCTGGTGGCCCTCTGACCCAACTCCAACTCCATATATTGGCTTTCGAGGAGAAAAAAATCAGAGAGAAAGTTTCATCGCGTTTTACGATACGGAGCCGCCGCCAAGTCCTAATCTCTCTCGGGAGGGCTGATCTGGAGTCCGTTCGGGGCTCCGGAGAGGGGGATTCGTCGCCATCGTCATCATCAACCATCCTCCATCACCAATTTCATGATGCTCACCGCCGTGCGTGAGTAATTGCATCGTAGGCTTGCTGGACGGTGATGGGTTGGATGAGATTTATCATGTAATCGAGTTAGTTTTGTTAGGGTTTGATCCCTAGTATCCACTATGTTCTGAGATTGATGTTGCTATGACTTTGCTATGCTTAATGCTTGTCACTAGGGCCCGAGTGCCATGATTTCAGATCTGAACCTATTATGTTTTCATGAATATATGTGAGTTCTAGATCCTATCTTGCAAGTCTATAGTCACCTACTATGTGTTATGATCCGGCAACCCCGAAGTGACAATAATCGGGACCACTCCCGGTGATGACCATAGTTTGAGGAGTTCATGTATTCACTATGTGTTAATGCTTTGTTCTGGTTCTCTATTAAAAGGAGGCCTTAATATCCCTTAGTTTCCAATAGGACCCCGCTGCCACGGGAGGGTAGGACAAAAGATGTCATGCAAGTTCTTTTCCATAAGCACGTATGACTATTTACGGAATACATGCCTACATTATATTGATGAACTGGAGCTAGTTCTGTGTCACCCTATGTTATGACTGTTACATGATGAACCACATCCGGCATAATTATCCATCATTGATCCGGTGCCTACGAGTTTTCCATATACTGGTTTACGCTTATTTACTTTTCCGTTGCTACTGTTACAATCACTACAAAAATACCAAAAACATTACTTTTGTTGTCTTTACTTTGTTACCGTTACTACCACTATCATATTACCTTGCTACTAAACACTTTGCTGCAGATACTAAGTTTCCAGGTGTGGTTGAATTGACAACTCAGCTGCTAATACTTGAGAATATTCTTTGGCTCCCCTTGTGTCGAATCAACAAATTTGGGTTGAATACTCTACCCTCGAAAACTGTTGCGATCCCCTATACTTGTGGGTTATCAATCGCTAAGCGGAAGCGTTCAAGTGAACGGGGTTGATGGAGTCGTACTCGTCGTGATCCAAATCACCGATGATCCTAGTGCCGATCGGACAGCACCTCCGTGTTCAACACACGTACAGCCCGGTGACGTCTCCTACACCTTGATCCAGCAAGGGGAGAAGGAGAGGTTGGGGAAGACTCCATCCAGTAGCAGCACGACGGCGTGGTGGTGGTGGAGGAGCGTGGTACTCCAGCAGGGCTTCGCCAAGCACCGCAAGAGACGAGGAGGGAGAGGGATAGGGCTGCGCCAAGAAGGAGATGTTCTCGTGTGTATGGCAGCCCAAAACCCCACTATATATAGGGGAAAGGGAGGGGCTGCGCCCCCACCTAGGTTTCCACCCATAGGGGTGGCGGCCAGCCCTAGATCCCATCTAGGGGGGTGGCGGCCAGCCCTAGATCCCATCTAGGGGGATGGCCAAGGGGGGAGAGAGGGGGGGCGCACCACTAGGTGGGCCTCAGGCCCATCTGAGCCTAGGGTTTCCCCCTTTTCCCTTCTCTCTTCGCCTTGGGACCTGGTGGGGGGCGCACCAGCCCACCTAGGGCTGGTCCCCTCTCACACTTGGCCCACGCAGCCCTCTGGGGCAGGTAGCCGCACCTGGTGGACCCCCGGGACCCTCCCGGTGGTCCCGGTACGTTACCGATAGCACCCAAAACTTTTCCGTTGACCAAAACAGGACTTCCCATATATAAATCTTTACCTCCGGACCAATCTGGAACTCCTCGTGATGTCTGAGATCTCATCCGGGACTCCGAACAACATTCGGTAACCACGTATATCTATTCCCTATAACCCTAGCGTCATCGAACCTTAAGTGTGTAGACCCTATGGGTTCGGGAGTCATGCAGACATGACCGAGACAACTCTCCGGTCAATAACCAATAGCGGGATCTGGATACCCATGTTGGCTCCCACATGCTCCACGATGATCTCATCGGATGAACCACGATGTCAAGGACTTAATCAATCCCGTATACAATTCCCTTAGTCTAGCGGTACGATACTTGCCCGAGATTCGATCGTCAGTATCCCGATACCTTGTTCAATCTCGTTACCGGCAAGTCTGTTTACTCGTTACGTAACACATCATCCCGTGATCAACTCCTTGGTCACATTGTGCACATTATGATGATGTCCTACCGAGTGGGCCCAGAGATACCTCTCCGTTTACACGGAGTGACAAATCCCAGTCTCGATTCGTGCCAACCCAACAGACACTTTCGGAGATACCTGTAGTGAACCTTTATAGCCACCCAGTTACGTTGTGACGTTTGGCACACCCAAAGCACTCCTACGGTATCCGGGAGTTGCACAATCTCATGGTATAAGGAAATGATACTTGACATTAGAAAAGCTTTAGCATACGAACTACACGATCTTTGTGCTAGGCTTAGGATTGGGTCTTGTCCATCACATCATTCTCCTAATGATGTGATCCCGTTATCAACGACATCCAATGTCCATGGTCAGGAAACCGTAACCATCTATTGATCAACGAGCTAGTCAACTAGAGGCTTACTAGGGATATGGTGTTGTCTATGTATCCACACATGTATCTGAGTTTCCTATCAATACAATTCTAGCATGGATAATAAACGATTATCATGAACAAGAAAATATAATAATAACCAATTTATTATTGCCTCTAGGGCATATTTCCAACAGTCTCCCACTTGCACTAGAGTCAATAATCTAGTTCACATCGCCATGTGATTAACACTCACAGATCACATCGCCATGTGACCAACATCCAAGAGTCTACTAGACTCAATGATCTAGTTCACATCACTATGTGATTAACACTCAAAGAGTTCTGGGTTTGATCATGTTATGCTTGTGAGAGAGGTTGTAATCAATGGGTCTTGCCATATTCAGATCCCTATGTATTTCGCAAAACTTTATATCATAGATGCTGCTACCACGTTCCACTTGGAGCTACTCCAAATTATTGCTCCATTATACGTATCCGGTATCTCTACTCAGAGCTATCCGGATAGGTGTCAAGCTTGCATCTACGTAACCCTTTATGTCGAACTCTTTATCACCTCCATAACCGAGAAACATTTCCTTATTCCTCTAAGGATATTTTGACCGCTATCTGGTGATCTACTCCTAGATCACCTTTGTACCCTCTTGCTAGACATGTGGCAAGGCACACATCAGGTGCGGTACTCAGCATGGCATACCGTATAGAGCCTATGACAAAAGCATAGGGGACGACCTTCGTCCTTCCTCTTTCTTCTGCCGTGGTCAATCTTTGAGTCTTACTCATCTTCACACCTTACAACTCAGGTAAGAACCCCTTCTTTGACTGATCTATTTTGAACTCTTTCAAAAACATGTCAAGGTGTGCGTTCTTTGAAAGTATCATCAGGCGTCTTGATCTGTCTCTATAGATCTTGATGCCCAGTATGTAAGCAACTTTATCCAGGTCTTCCTTTGAAAAAATACTCTTCAAACAACCATTTATGCTTTCCAGAATTTCTACATTATTTCGAATCAACAATATGTCATCCACATATACTTATCAGAAATGTTGTAGTGCTCCCACTCACTTTCTTGTAAATACAAGTTTCTAGCAAACATTGTATAAACCTAAAAGCTTTGATCACTCCATCAAAGCATATATTCCGACTCCGAGATGCTTGCTCTAGTCCATAGAAGGATTGCTGGAGCCAGCATACCTTTTAGCATCCTTAGGATCGACAAAACCTTTTATTGTATCACATACAACTTTTCTTACGAAAACTAGTAAGAAAA
This sequence comes from Triticum urartu, assembly GCF_056163025.1. Classification (NCBI taxonomy): domain Eukaryota; kingdom Viridiplantae; phylum Streptophyta; class Magnoliopsida; order Poales; family Poaceae; genus Triticum; species Triticum urartu. Next base: position 426,983,768 of record NC_141877.1, on the reverse strand, counting down.
CTTGTTTTGACATCCATCTGTAAGATTTCATAATCGAAAAATACAGCTAATGCTATCATGATTCCGACGGACTTAAGCATCGCTACGGGTGAGATATTCTCATCGTAGTCAACTCCTTGAACTTGTGAAAAGACTCTTTCCCACAAGTCGAGCTTCATAGACGGTAACATTACCGCCCACGTCCGTCTTCTTCTTAAAGATCCATTTATTCTCAATGGCTTGCCGATCATCGGCCAAGTCCACCAAAGTCCATACTTTGTTCTGATACATGGATCCTATCTCGAATTTCATGGCTTCTAACCATTTGTCGGAATACGGGCCCACCATCGCTTCTCCATAGCTCGTAGGTTCATTGTTGTCTAACAACATGATATCTAAGACAGGATTACCGTACCACTCAGGAGTAGTACATATCCTTGTCGACCTACAGGTTCGATAGCAACTTGATCCGAAGCTTCATGATCACTATCATTAACTTCCTATTCAACAGACGTAGGTGCCACAGAAAACATCTTTCTGTGTTGCATCATTCTCTGGTTGAAATAAAGGTTCGACAACCTCATCAAGTTCTATCTTCCTCCCACTCAATTCTTTCGAGAGAAACTCCTTCTCGAGAAAGGACCCGTTCTTAGAGACAAACAATTTGCCCTCGGATCTGAGATAGAAGGTATACCCAACTATCACCTTTGGGTATCCTATGAAGATGTGTTTGTCCGCTTTGGGTTCGAGCTTCTCTGGCTGAAGCCTTAAGCATCGCAGCCCCAAACATTAAGAAACGACAACTTTGGTTTCTTGCCAAACCAATGTTCATATGATGTCGTCTCAACGGACTTAGATGGTGTCCTATCTAAAGTGAATGCAGTTGTCTCTAACACATAACCTCAAAATGAAAACGGTAGATCGGTAAGAGACATCATAGATCGCACCATATCTCATAAGGTTCGATTACGACGTCCGGACACACCATTACTCTGTGGTGTTCCAGGTGGCTTCAACTGTGAAACAATTCCACAATGTCTTAAGTGATTTCCAAACTCATAACTCAGAAAATCCCCTTTTGATCAGATCGTAGGAACATGATCTTTTTTTTATGATGATTCTTAAATTCACTCTGAAATCGCTTGAACTTTTCAAACGTTTCAGACTTGTGCTTCATTAAGTAAATATACCTATATCTACTCAAATCGTCAGTGAAGATGAGAAAATAGCGATATCCACCACACGCTTCAATTCTCATTGGATCACACGCATCAGCATGTATGATTTCCAACAAGTCACTTGCCCGTTTCATTGTACCTGAAAACGGGGTCTTAGTCATCCTGCCCATGAGGCATGGCTTGCATGTGTCAAGTGATTCAAAATCAAGTGACTCCAAACATCCATTGACATGGAGTTTCTTCATGCATCTTACGCCAATATGACCTAAGCGGCAGTGCCACGAGAAAGTGGTACTATCATTATTAACTCTACATCTTTTGGCGTGAACATGTGTATTACCACGACCGAGATTCAATGAACCATTCACATAGGGTGCATGACCATGAAAGGTATCATTCATGTAAATAGAATAACCATTATTCTCTAACTTAAATGAATGACTGTATTGCAATGAACATGATCTAATCATATTCATGCTCAACGTAGACACCTGATAACATTTATCTAGGTTCAATACTAATCCCGAAGGCAGATGGAGCGTGCGATGGTGATCTCATCAACTTTGGAAACACTTCCAACACACATCGTCACCTCGCCCTCAGCCAGTCTCCGTTTAGTCCGTAGCTTTTGCTTCAAGTTACCAATAATAGTAACTGAACCGGTATCCAATACCCAGGTGCTACCAGGAGTACTAGTGAGGTACACATTAATGACATGTATAAATTTTGTTGAAGTTGCCAGCCTTCTTATCTACCATGCATTTTGGGTAACCCCGCTACCAGTGACCATTCCCTTAACAATAGAAGCACTTAGTCTTGGGTTTGGGTTCAACCTTGGGTTCCTTCACTTGAGCGGCAACTGGTTTGCCATCCATGAAGTTTCCCTTCTAGCCCTTGCCCTTCTTGAAACCAGTGGTCTTGTTAAACCATCAACACTTGATGCTCCTTCTTGATTTCTACCTTTTGCGATCTCAAGCACCGCGAACAGCTCCGGGATCAACTCCATCCCTTGCATGTCATAGTTCATCACAAAGATCTAGTAGCTTAGTGATAGTGGCTAGAGAACTCTATCAATCACTATCTTATCTGGAAGTTTAACTCCCACTTGATTTAAGTGATTGTAGCACCCAGACATTCTGAGCACATGCTCACTAGCTGAGCTATTCTCCTCCATCTTGTTGGCAAAAGAACTTGTCAGAGGTCTCACACCTCTCAACACGGGCATGAGCCTGAAATCCCAATTTCAGCTCTTGGAACATCTCATATGTCTCATGCCGTTCAAAACATCATTGGAATCCCGATTCTAAGCCGTAAAGTATGGTGCACTAAACTATCAAGTAGTCATCAGGACGTGTCTGTTAGGTGTTCATAACATCCACAGACGACGTTGTAGGGGTTTCCACACCGAGCGGTGCATCAAAGACGTAAGCCTTCTGTGTAGCAGTGAGGACACTCCTCGGACTACGGACCTAGTCCGCATCATTGCTTACAATATCTTTCAATTTGGTCTTTCTCTAGGAACGTATTGAAATAGGGAGCTACAACGTGAGCTATTCATCTACAACATATTTGCAAAGACAATTTAGACTATGTTCATGATAATTGAGTTCATCTAGTGAACTCCCACTCAGATAGACATCCCTGCAGTTATCTAAGTGAAACATGATCCGAGTCAACTAGGCCGTGTCCGATCATCACGTGAGACGGACTAGTCAATATCGGTGAACATCTTCATGTTGATCGTATCTTCTATACGACTCATGCTCGACCTTTCGGTCTTCCGTGTTCCGAGGCCATGTCTGTACATGCTAGGCTCGTCAAGTCAACCTAAGTGTTTTTGCTGTGTAAATCTGGCTTACACCCGTTGTATTCGAACGTTAGAATCTATCACACCCGATCATCACGTGGTGCTTCGAAACGACGAACCTTCGCAACGGTGCATAGTTAGGGGGAACACTTTTCTTGAAATTTTAGTGAGGGATCATCTTATTTAAGCTACCGTCGTTCTAAGCAAATAAGATGTAAAACATGATAAACATCACATGCAATCAAATAGTGACATGATATGGCCAATATCATTTTGCTCCTTTTGATCTCCATCTTCGGGGCTCCATGATCATCGTTGTCACCGGCATGACACCATGATCTCCATCATCATGATCTCCATCATCGTGTCTTCTTGAAGTTGTCTCGTCATCTATTACTTCTACTACTATGGCTAACGCTTTAGCAATAAAGTAAAGTAATTACATGACGTTTATGTTGACACATAGGTCATAAATAAATTAAGACAACTCCTATGGCTCCTGCCGGTTGTCATACTCATCGACATGCAAGTCGTGATTCCTATTACAAGAACATGATCAGTCTCATACATCACATATATCATTCATCACATCCTTTTGGCCATATCACATCACAAGGCATATGCTGCAAAAACAAGTTAGATGTCCTCTAATTGTTGTTGCAAGTTTTTTACGTGGCTGCTATAGGTTTCTAGCAAGAACGTTTCTTACCTACGCGAAAACCACAACTTGATATGCCAATTTCTATTTACCCTTCATAAGGACCCTTTTCATCGAATCCGATCCGACTAAAGTGGGAGAGACAGACACCCGCTAGCCACCTTATGCAACTAGTGCATGTCAGTCGGTGGAATCAGTCTCACGTAAGAGTACGTGTAAGGTCGGCCCAGGCCGCTTCATCCCACGATGCCGCCGAATCAAGATAAGACTAGTAACGACAAGTAAATTGACAAAATCGACGCCCACAACTACTTTGTGTTCTACTCATGCATAGAAACTACGCATAGACCTAGCTCTGATACCACTGTTGGGGAACGTAGCAAAAATTCAAAATTTTCTACGCATCACCAAGATCAATCTATGGAGTAATCTAGCAACGAGGGGAAGGAGAGTGCATCTACATACCCTTGTAGATCGCTAAGAGGAAGCATTCAAGTGAACAGGGTTGATGGAGTCGTACTCGTCGTGATCCAAATCACCGATGATCCTAGTGCCGATCGGACGGCACCTCCGTGTTCAACACACGTACAGCCCGGTGACATCTCCTACACCTTGATCCAGCAAGGGGAGAAGGAGAGGTTGGGGAAGACTCCATCCAGCAGCAGCACGACGGCATGGTGGTGGTGGAGGAGCGTGGTACTCTAGCAGGGCTTCGCCAAGCACCGCGAGAGACGAGGAGGGAGAGGGATAGGGCTGCGCCAAGAAGGAGATGTTCTCGTGTGTATGGCAGCCCAAAACCCCACTATATATAGGGGAAAGGGAGGGGCTGCGCCCCCACCTAGGTTTCCACCCCTAGGGGTGGCGGCCAGCCCTAGATCCCATCTAGGGGGGCGACCAAGGGGGGAGAGAGGGGGGCGCACCACTAGGTGGGCCTTAGGCCCATCTGAGCCTAGGGTTTCCCCCTTTTCCCTTCTCTCTTCGCCTTGGGCCCTGGTGGGGGGTGCACCAGCCCACCTGGGGCTGGTCCCCTCTCACACTTGGCCCATGCAGCCCTCTGGGGCAGGTAGCCCCAACTGGTGGACCCCCGGGACCCTTCCGGTGGTCCCGGTACGTTACCGATAGCACCCGAAACTTTTCCGGTGACCAAAACAGGACTTCCCATATATAAATCTTTACCTCCGGACCATTCCGGAACTCCTCGTGATGTCCGGGATCTCATCCGGGACTCCTAACAACATTCGGTAACCACGTATATCTATTCCCTATAACCCTAGCGTCATCGAACCTTAAGTGTGTAGACCCTACGGGTTCGGGAGTCATGCAGACATGACCGAGACAACTCTCCGGTCAATAACCAACAGCGGGATCTGGATACCCATGTTGGCTCCCACATGCTCCACGATGATCTCATCGAATGAACCACGATGTCAAGGACTTAATCAATCCCGTATACAATTCCCTTTGTCTAGCGGTACGATACTTGCCCGAGATTCGATCGTCGGTATCCCGATACCTTGTTCAATCTCATTACCGGCAAGTCTCTTTACTCGTTCCGTAACACATCATCCCGTGATCAACTCCTTGGTCACATTGTGCACATTATGATGATGTCCTACCGAGTGGGCCCAGAGATACCTCTCCGTTTACACGGAGTGACAAATCCCAGTCTTGATTCGTGCCAACCCAACAGACACTTTCGGAGATACCTGTAGTGAACCTTTATAGCCACCCAGTTACGTTGTGACGTTTGGCACACCCAAAGAACTCCTACGGTATCCGGGAGTTGCACAATCTCATGGTCTAAGGAAATGATACTTGGCATTAGAAAAGCTTTAGCATACGAACTACACGATCTTTGTGCTAGGCTTAGGATTGGGTCTTGTCCATCACATCATTCTCCTAATGATTTGATCCCGTTATCAACGACATCCAATGTCCATGGTCAGGAAACCGTAACCATCTATTGATCAACGAGCTAGTCAACTAGAGGCTTACTAGGGACATGGTGTTGTCTATGTATCCACACATGTATCTGAGTTTCCTATCAATACAATTCTAGCATGGATAATAAACGATTATCATGAACAAGGAAATATAATAATAACCAATTTATTATTGCCTCTAGGGCATATTTCCAACAACATGATGATAGGAAACCTGTGTTTTTGGTTGAGCTGTCCTCGTTTTGTAATAAAATTGACATTCCTTATCTGGTTGGGGGAGATTTTAATATTCTTAGGCATCGTGGAGAGAAAAACAAACAAACTCCTATGTCTCATTTCTCGGATATTTTTAATTCTATAATCCATTTACATGGGCTGGGAGAGATTTATACGTCCGACGGTTCTTTTACTTGGTCCAATAAACAAGAATGTCCTACTTTGGAGAAGTTGGACAGGGTCTTAATGTCTCCTGATTGGGAAGACGTGTTTCCCTTGGTCTCTGTTCGTAAGTTGGTTAAAGAGCTTTCGGACCATAATCCCCTACTTCTTGATGGGGGGTGGCTCCTTCAAGGGCTCAGGGCAGCAGATGTTTTAGGTTTGATGTGACCTGGTTGAATAACCCTGATTTCCTCCCTCTTGTGGCTAATATTTGGTCTAAACCTGTGTATACTGAGGATCCTATCGACACCCTTAATATTAAACCGAAGAGGGCCAAAAAATTCTTTAAAGGGTGGGGGTCGAACATTTTTGGTAATAACAGAATTAATAAGAATCTTCTCAGACTAGAACTTCAGGAATTGGAGTTGCTAGAGGAGAAGAGTGACCTGTGTGGGGAAGCCTATGCTAGGAAACTTGATATTTTAGTGGAACTAAATAATATGTATACATAGGAAGAGCTTTATTGGCATAAATAATCTAGTGAGAGGTGGTTGCTTAAAGGGGATCGTTGTCGGTGTCAAAACCGGTGGATCTCGGGTAGGGGGTCCCGAACTGTGCGTCAAGGCCGGATGGTAACAGGAGACAAGGGACATGATGTTTTTACCCAGGTTCGGGCCCTCTCGATGGAGGTAATACCCTACTCCTGCTTGATTAATATTGATGATATGGGTAGTACAAGAGTAGATCTACCACGAGATCAAGGAGGCTAAACCCTAGAAGCTAGCCTATGGTATGATTGTTGTATATGGAGTTGATGTCCTACGGACTACAACCCTCCGGTTTATATAGACACCGGATAGGGTTAGGGTTACATAGAGTCGGTTACAATGTTAGGAGATCTTGAATATCCGCATTGCCAAGCTTGCCTTCCACGCCAAGGAAAGTCCCATCCGGACACGGGACGAAGTCTTCAATCTTGTATCCTGGAGTCCGGCTGAAGGTATAGTCCGGCTACCCGAACACCCCCTAATCCAGGACTCCCTCAGTAGCCCCTGAACCAGGCTTCAACGATGACGAGTCCGGCGCGCAGATTGTCTTCGGCATTGCAAGGCGGGTTCCTCCTCCAAGTCCTTCATAGAAGATTGTAAACACTAAGAGTAGTGTCCGGCTCTGCAAAATAAGTTTCCACATATTGCCATAGAGAGAATAATATAAACACAAATCAAATCTGCTGATGTATTCCGCAGTGCGTCATCACACTACGGCCAAGTCCTTTACTCAAATCGTTTTTACTTTTCCACCTCAGCATGTTTTGCGAGGCGGTTTCCTTGGCACGTCTTGTCAAAGCAGAGATCGTGTACCCCCTTTACGGGATTCTCATCAATACGGACGTGGGTAACCCAACCGCGCCATTTATCACGGCGCTTGGGAGGCAAGCGAGTTTTACTAGGCTGGTGGGGACGCACAACCGCATCCGCCCATATAAGGGGATAAGGATCCACCTTTTTACCTACGCCTTCTTCCTCCTTTGCCTATCCATCTCCTGCGCACTCGAGCTCCAGCGCCCAAGCCCGCACTTCCCACCTCAACCTTCTCCAGCAATGTCCGGAGCAGGAGGCAAGTGGATGGTCTCCTCCGCTACAGAGGGCCAAGTCAAGAAGCTAAGGAAGGACGGATACCTGTCTAAGGACATCGCGCACCGGCTTCCTGAAAAGGGGCAGCTTCTCCCCACCCCAAGGCCCCATGAGAGGGTAGTATTTCTTCCCCACTTCCTCCGCGGACTGGGTTTTCCACTCCACCCATTTGTCCGGGGGCTCATGTTCTACTACGGCCTGGATTTCCACGATCTGGCCCTGAACTTCATCCTCAACATCTCGGCGTTTATCGTCGTGTGCGAGGCTTTCCTCCGCGTCCGCCCTCATTTCGGCCTCTGGCTCAATACCTTCAACGTCAAGCCCAAGGTGGTGCGCGGCAGCCAGGCGGAGTGCAGAGGCGCCATGGCGGGCAAGATGGCCAACGTCCTATGGTTCGAGGGCTCTTTTGTGGAGACCCTAAAGGGGTGACAATCCGGGTGGTTTTACATCACCGAGCCACGCGATCCGAACTGGATCGCAGCCCCCGAGTTTTGATCCGGATCCCCCACGCGGCTTATGTCCTGGAAAGAGACGGGTCTGTCATGCGGTGACGAAAAAGAGGTGACCGGATTGCAAACATGCATCCAGTCCCTGGTGAACAAGCCAATCCGGCTTGTTAATGTAATCCAGGTTATGCTCGTCCGCCGGATCCTCCCGTGCCAACAACGGGATTTTAATCTGTGGGAGTTCGACCCGGCGCAACACCAAACCCTTAGCAGGCTCTTCGACATGACGTACGAAGATGCCTGGAAGGTGCTATTCAAGGGCGCCGAGGCTCCCGCATCCACTTTCAAGGACCGCGGATACAGCTCGCAGTGTCACGCTAGCGAGGTAAGCTATCTTCACCTTTTACAGGATGTTAAGCTTTTTTCATAGTTTGACTCTATGCGGGATCTAAACTCCCTTACCTTTGACAGGCTTGGCGAGCGATATCCGGACCGATTAACTGTCCGGCTCCGCTGCCCAAAGACCCAGCCCCAGCTCTACTAGTGAAGCTGCTGGTTCCGGCGCCTTATGTGGTGCCGGAGAAGAAGGCCAAGAAGAAGAAGACCACGGGGACTCGAAAGAGTGCCCATAACGTGGTGGTGTCGGACTCATCATCCGACGAGTCCGAGACGCCCTCTTCCCGTGAAAACGAGGAGGAGGAAGAAGAAAACTCCCCCCCCCCAGCGGAGGGAGGAGAGAAGAGGAAGGCCGCCCCAACGGGGGAGGCCGAGGGGTCTAGGAAAAGGAAGACCCCTCCGCCGGACTACTCCCCCGACGCCGAAGAGGGCGGAGAGGAGTGGCCAAACAGGGCCAAGCGTTTGGCGAAATCGTAAGTTCGGATATCAGAGTAACTCATGATGTTCCTTTATTGCACAGCTTTCCCTAATGTCGAACGTAATTATGCAGCCCGCCCCGGGCCGAATTCAACGAATCGTTGGGCGGCTCCCTGGACTCATCGGACGCGAACTCAGTTCCGCCCGCTGTCTCCCCCCGCACTGTAGACGACGCCGAAGTGGCGTCGCGACAAGCTCCGGGGCAGGAGGAGGTGGTCCCGGAGGAGCCGCAAGGCAACCTCCCGGACTCCAGGAGTGAAGGGGATAAGGCCCCCCAGGGCTCCAAGTCCGGCTTTGTGCCGGACACCACGCCGGAATCTTCCACAGTTCCGGACCGCGGTAGGCGAACTCCTTCCAAGAGGAGCAAGCCTTCTGAGCCGGCGGACTCCGTCCAACCGGGGGTGCCGGACAATCTGCTAGAGGTGCTTGACGGCGCCTCCATCGACGAGGGGCACCGTACTATTATGAGTACGGTGATCCAGAAGGTTCAGTCCGCCAAGAGCGGACTAACTGAAGCTTGCGCTAGCCTTCTAACAAGCTTCGAGGTAAGTAAAATTATGTAAAAATATTACCGCATAGACAGTAGCCCCTGATGCTCTGTTTGGCGTTCGAAAAGAAAAGCCGAATAGAGGATCTATTAAATATCGCAGGAGTCTAACAAAAAAGAGTCAATATGCGTATGCAGGCTTCGCTGCTATCCGCCGCTGCACTGACTGCGGAGGTGGGTGTCCTGAAGCAGGACCTCGAGCGGACCAAGCAAGAGCTCGGCCTTGCCAAGCGGCGGCTCGAGGAGAGAGAAGGTAAGAAACACCTTACAGAAAAAGTGCCTATAAAAAGGCGTGATTGCAAAAAAATAACAGGATTGTACTGCTTATTGTAGGGGCCACGACTGAGGTGGCGACCCTTAAGCAGGCACTGTCTGAGGCCGAAAAGAAAACGGCCGCGGAGCGCACCGAGCGAGACAGACTTGGGGCTCAGGTCGGCCATGTGCAACAAGAGCTTCAGGCTCTCATGAAAAAACATGAGAGTTTGGAGCTTGAGTCAAAGGCGCAAGCATCCGAGCTCGCGACGGCCCTTGAGACTGCCAAGTCTGCCAAGGCCGAAGCCCAAAAGGCCCTCCAAGAGTTGGAGGAGATGAGGAAGATAGCAGCGGGTAAGGCATTCTTTATGCAAAGCAGAAATATAAAAGTAAACTACTTGTTACTTACCCGAATCCGGAGCTCTCCAGGGGCATTCGCAGATCTTCCCCGCAGCGTATCCGACGCCGCCGCATTCTACCGAGCTGAAGAGGGCAGCTCAACGGAGAAGGTGTTCTGGTCTCAGTATTCTGAGGCCGGACACCCTGTGCCTTTGAGCGACCAGCTGAAAACAGCTGGTCGAGCTCCACAAGGCGTCCGAACAGGCCATGAAGGGCTTCATAGTTCGGCTGTGGCCCGGAGAGGCCCTGCCTGGGAGCTATTTCGGGCTGGTGCGGCGGCTGGTGGAGGCCTGTCCGAGGCTCGAGGTCATCAAGCGCTCCGTCTGCATCGAAGGTGCCCGTCGGGCCCTTGCCCGTGCGAAGGTGCACTGGGGTAAGCTGGACGGTGAGAAGCTTGTGAAGGACGGGCCGCCGCCGGGGAAGGAGCATCGCAAGCCCGAGAACTACTACAAGGATGTTCTTGCAGGTGCCCGCCTTGTGGCGGATGAATGTACCAAGGATGTGATTTTTGAATGAACTCGCTCGTGTTTATCCTGTGCGCTGAAAACTTGTTCATATGCGCTAAGCAATGCTTATTGAATTTAAAATATTACTTTCTGTGCGGCCGTTTATCAAAAAATTGAGAGATGGCCAGTCGTCGGCTTCTGCCCCCATGCCACTAGTGCTGGGGTGTTCGGGATAAACCTGAGCACTCTTTTTCCCATAGTTGGGTCCTTCGAGGGAGGCGCTCAGCACAACGAACCAGGCAATCGGACTATAATGCTTGAACACTCTCACTTAGCCATAGAACTCTATAATTTTAAATTTCGGCGAAGCCCCTAGTTCGGAAGACCGAGTTCGGGGTGCTATCCACGCCTTGGCCGGACAAATCCAGCTCCTCGCTCGAAGCGGCATAAGTCTTTAGGGACTCGAAAAACCTCTCGAACAGCGACCAGTCTCTCGCCTCATCATGACAGTCAGTTTTAGCTTTCTCCACTGAGGTGCTTAACCCAGCTGAACCAGGGCACAATCGCAGTGGTTCTCCTAGTGCTACCTTAGCCGATATAGCGGAACGTAAGGCACCAAAACATAGGAGCCGGGTAAACCCAACTATTGACCAAAATCATGATTCGGAGCCGATGCATATAGTGCTATAAGTTCGGGGTGCCGCACTTGTGAAAGTGTACGGACTTCTCACAACATAATGAGGGGTACTGAAGCCCCTGGCGTGTTTGCCGTACCATGGTGTACGGGTGCAATCATGTCATTTAATAAACATATATGTGAAAAGAGGATAATGCGAAAAATAGACAAAAAGCTATGCATTGTTTATAGAGAGGCTATTTATCAAAGCCGAACGATACAAATAGTGCGATAAGCAAAAAGATATTGGACTATTTAACATGTCCTGACCAGGGGCAGGCCGCGGAATTGTATTCAAAACAGGTATACCGCTCGTAACAGAGACCACCTGGGAGTTCCATAATGCGGCATGGCTTGTCTGCCTCCCTGGATCTTGCATCGTTTGTGCGGCAGTCGAATTGCCGAACAGGTCGTCCGAAGTATGGAGTCCTGAAAGTAAGAAAAAATTAAAAAAAGAATCCGGCAGCCCCTAGTACGTTTTAAGCCGTATTTTGGGCGTGTCGTTATTGTGCCCCTTCCCCTGTGCCCATGGTATTTCAAGGGCGTAGTTATGTACGCGAGACACTGGTTTCGCTATGTCGCGAGAGCTGGGGTTGGGGCCGCATTGCTACGCTTGCTCAGAACGTGCCAGGCGGTCCTGCTGTGGGTTACTCCGGGCGCGCTTGGCGGTGTCTGGCTTTTTAACGGCCGGACTGGAGAATTGCCTAAGAAGGCTACTTTGTACTTCCACTGCGAGAGCCGCCGTGTGCTCCTCCGTACGGAGGGAGATTTCGGTGTTTCCATTGACCGTGATTACTCCTCGAGGGCCTGGCATCTTGAGCTTGAGATATGCGTAGTGTGGCACCGCCTTGAACTTTGCGAATGCGGTTCGTCCGAGCAGGGCGTGATAGCCACTGCGAAATGGTACTATATCGAAGATTAACTCTTCACTTTGGAAATTGTCCGGGGATCCGAAGACCACGTCAAGTGTTACTGAGCCTGTACAGTTGGCTTCTACACCTGGTATAACGCCTTTAAAGGTCGTTTTTGTGGGCCTAATCCTTGAGGGATCTATGCCCATTTTCCGCACTGTATCCTGGTAAAGCAGGTCCAGGCTACTGCCGCCGTCCATGAGGACTCTTGTGAGATGAAATCCGTCGATGATTGGGTCGAGAACCAATGCGGCGAAGCCGCCATGACGGATGCTAGTGGGATGGTCCCTTCGATCAAAAGTGATCGGGCAGGAGGACCATGGGTTAAACTTTGGGGCGACTGGCTCCATCGCGTATACGTCCCGTAGCCCACGCTTCTGCTCCCTCTTGGGAATGTGGGTTGCGTATATCATGTTCACCGTCTGCACTTGTGGGGGAAAGCCCTTCTGTCCATTGTTGTTTGGCGGCCTGGGCTCCTCCTCGTCGTCGCTGTGCAGCCCCTTGTCTTCGTTTTTGGCTCTTAACTTGCCTGCCTGCTTGAACACCCAACAATCCCTGTTAGTGTGATTGGCTGGCCTTTCGGGGGTGCCATGTATCTGGCACAAGCGGTCGAGTATTCGGTCCAAACTGGACGGGCCCTGAGTATTCTTTTTGGATGGCTTTTTCCGCTGACCGGATTTATAGCCTCTGAATCCGGCATTGACTGCCGTGTCTTCATTGCTGTCGCTGCTAACGCGGCGTTTTTGCTTATTCCGACGTGTCCTGCCACTTTTGTCCTTGGTATCTGAATTACCAGGGTTCTTTGATAAGTTGTTACTGTGAGCTAGCCAATTGTCTTCTCCCGCGCAAAAGCGGGTCATGAGTGTCGTGAGGGCTGCCATAGATTTCGGCTTTTCCTGTCCCAGGTGCCGGGCAAGCCACTCGTCGTGGATGTTATGCTTGAAGGCTGCTAGGGCCTCTGCGTCCGGACAGTCGACTATCTGGTTTTTCTTTGTTAGGAACCGTGTCCAGAATTGCCTGGTCGATTCCTCTGGCTGCTGAATTATGTGGCTTAAGTCGTCGGCATCCGGTGGTCGCACGTAAGTGCCCTGGAAGTTGTCGAGGAATGCGGCTTCTAGGTCCTCCCAAGAACCGATTGAGTCTGCTGGCAAGTTGTTAAGCCAATGCCGGGCCGGTCCTTTAAGTTTGAGCGGGAGGTATTTGATGGCGTGTAGATCATCGCCGCGTGCCATGTGGATGTGAAGGAGATAATCCTCGATCCATACCGCCGGATCTGTTGTGCCATCGTATGATTCGATGTTTACGGGTTTGAAACCCTCTGGGATTTTATGATCCATTACTTCATCCGTGAAGCATAGCGGGTGTGCGGCGCCTCTGTACTGGGCTATATCACGACGCAGCTCGGAAGAGCTATGTCTGTTGTATTCGGCCCGACCGGATTTGTTGTATCCGGAGTGAAGATCATCGTCACGTGCCGTAGGGCGCCTGCGCGATCCGTAGATCGATCTTGTTTGTCTTGCCTTATCCTCCAGTACGTCTCGCAGGTCTGGCGCATTTTCCCGTGCCTTAGTTGAGCGGCGTCGGGGCATGGCTTCTGTTGAGGGTCGAGAGGCCTCTCTGTCGCGGCCGCGAGGTGGCCGGTCTACCATGTCGTGCGCTGGTAATGTAGGTGCTTCCTCCTCTGATCGGGGTAGCGGCCTGCGCTTTGGGTAACTCTTGGAGGGGCGTTCGAGTTCATACTCTTCGGCTGCAAGGACCTCAGTCCATCTGTCAGCTAGCAAATCTTGGTCAGCTCTAAGCTGTTGCTGCTTTTTCTTGAGGCTGCTTGCCGTGGCTAAAAGCCTGTGTTTGAAACGCTCTTGTTTGGCGGGGTCTGATGGTACGACGAATTCGTCGTCATCGAGGCTTGCCTCGTCTTCGGAGGGAGGCATATAGTTATCATCCTCGACCTCTCGGTCTGCCGCTCTCTCATGAGGGCTGGCTTCTCCATCTTCCTGTGCCGAATCTTGCTGTGGTGGGTGTTCTTCGACGTTATCTGGGGTAGTATTATCTCCCGTGCCGGAATCACCGTTTTTGCTTTGGCGGGATTTAGAGCGGCGCCGCTGACGCTAGCGCTTTGGCTGTTTCTTGGAGGTGTCATCCCCCGCTATTCCATCGCCATCTCCATCTTTTGGAGTATCCACCATATATATGTCATATGACGAGGTGGCCTTCCAGCGCCCTACAGGTGCTGGTTCCTGTTCGTCTCCTACATCGTCGTCCATACCATCGATGTCTTCGGAGCCGAAGTCAAGCATGTCGGTTAAATCGTCGACAGTGTCTACAAAGTGGGTGGTGGGTGGGCTTTGAACTTCTTCATCGTCTGTATCCCATCCTCGCTGACCGTAATCCGGCCAGGGCTCTCCTAATAAATAGAGAGACTTGAGAGAATTCAGGATGTCGCCAAAAGGCGAGTGCTGAAAGATGTCCGCGGCGGTGAACTCCATTATTGGCGCCCAATCGGATTCGATCGACAGGGGCGCGGGGGGTTCGGAGTCCGGAGAGGAGTCCGGATCCTCGGAGTCGTGAGTCACGCGGAGTGTGGGGCCGGCGTTCGGCTCGATCGCCTTTGAGATCGCAGCCCCCGAGGTGACGTGCAACCGCTCATCCTCGACTGACACAACTGGATCCGAATTAAGGGTCAGAGCTGGTGCGTTTGCGGCCTCCGGGATACTGTTCGGTGACCGAGCTAGATCATGCCCCGCGAAACAGTGCGGCGCACTTGGTTGTGGCTCGAATCCGTCGAAGATCAAATCTCCGCGGATGTCTGCCATGTAATTTAGGCTTCCAAACCTGACTTGATGGCCAGGGGCGTAGCTTTCGATCTGCTCCAGGTGGCCAAGCGAATTGGCCCGTGGTGCGAAGCTACCGAAGACGAAGATTTGTCCAGGGAGAAAAGTCTCACCCTGGGCCGCATCGTTGTTGATGATCAAAGGAGCCATCGGGCCTAAAGGCGACGACACAGAGGAACTCTCAATGAAAGCACCAATGTCGGTGTCAAAACCGGCGGATCTCGGGTAGGGGGTCCCGAACTGTGCGTCAAGGCCGGATGGTAACAGGAGACAAGGGACACGATGTTTTTACCCAGGTTCGGGCCCTCTCGATGGAGGTAATACCCTACTCCTGCTTGATTAATATTGATGATATGGGTAGTACAAGAGTAGATCTACCACGAGATCAAGGAGGCTAAACCCTAGAAGCTAGCCTACGGTATGATTGTTGTATATGGAGTTGATGTCCTACGGACTACAACCCTCCGGTTTATATAGACACCGGATAGGGTTAGGGTTACACAGAGTCGGTTACAATGGTAGGAGATCTTGAATATCCGCATCGCCAAGCTTGCCTTCCACGCCAAGGAAAGTCCCATCCGGACACGGGACGAAGTCTTCAATCTTGTATCCTGGAGTCCAGCTGAAGGTATAGTCCGGCTACCCGAACACCCCCTAATCCAGGACTCCCTCAATCGTAATACGGATTTCTTCCATAAAGTGGCTAACGGGAGACGGAGGAAAAATACTATGCATTCCCTTGAGTGTGGTTCCATATTCATTGAGGGGACTAAGAACCTTTTGTCCCATGCTACAGATTTCTATAAGGAATTGTTTGGGCCTGCTCCTGGTAACATTTGCAAAATCGATGCCTCTTTGTGGCCCGAGGAGGAAATTCTAAATGCTAGTGATAATGAGGACCTTACGAGACCTTTTTCCCTCGAGGAAATTAAAGCAGCTCTTTTTGCGATGGAACCTAATCGTGCCCCTGGCCCCGATAGTATCCCGGCCGAATTTCATCAACATTGTTGGGAGGTGGTTAATGCAGACTTGTATCGTTTATTCGAATGGTTTTACGAAGGTAAATTGGATGTACAGAGACTGAATTATGGCATAATTACCCTGTTGCCTAAATCCTCTGAAGCCAAGAGAATCCAGCAATATAGACCCATTTGTTTGCTGCGATGTCCCTATAAACTGATCACTAAGGTGATGGATAGGAGGGTGAGTGTCTATGCTCCTAAGTTGTTTAGTATCCAGCAAAATGCCTTTATAAAAGAAAGAAATATTATGGATGGTGTCCTTTCCCTCCATGAAATTATGCATTATGCTCACATCAAAAAACAGGTTGGGGTTATCCTTAAGCTTGACTTTGAGAAAGCGTACGACAAATTTAACTGGGATTTCCTTCTCGACTGTCATGTTAAACGAGGGTTTAATGACAAATGGTGTGGTTGGGTTTCTCAAATTCTTCGTAATGGTACGGTTAGTGTCAAGATTAATGATGAGACGGGTCCGTATATCCAGAGTGCTAAAGGGGTCCGATAGGGGGATCCTTTCTCCCCTTTCTTATTCAACTTGGCGGTTGAGTGCCTCACTAAGATGGTGTTGGCTGCTCAGAAAAATAATCTGTTTCAAGGCCTGGCTTCCGATCTCATTGATGGGGGCTTGGGCATTCTGCAGTATGCCGACGATACGATCCTGTGCATTTCTCATGGTGTGGAAAAAGCCAAAAATGTTAAGTTACTCCTCTACCTGTTTGAACTCATGTTAGGCCTGAAAATCAACTTTGATAAAAGCGAGGTGTTTACGATCGGAGGGGACAACAACATTGATCAGCTGTATGCTGAGATGTTTCGTTGTCAAGTTGGCAAGCTCCCTATGAAGTATTTGGGGGTCCTATTAACCTACTCCTCGCTCAAAACAGTAGATTGGGATTTCTTGGATGCTAAGCTGATTAAAAGGCTAGCGCCATGGATGGGTTATGCTGCTTCCTCTAGGGCTAGAGCGATCTTGGTAAACACTAGCTTGGATGGTATTCCCTCCTACTTTATGTCCATGTTTCTCCTCAATAAAACTATTATTGAAAAAAAGAATGTTCATCGTCGCCGGTTCTTTTGGAAGAAGGGGAGGAAACAACGAGCTTATCATATGGTCAGGTGGGATAGGATCTGTCGCTCTAGGAATATTGGAGGTCTGGGTATTAAGGATCTCCATAAGCAAAATATCAGTCTCCTTGTGAAGTGGTGGTGGAAACTTGAATCTGGGGATGGCTTATGGCAACGTATTGTCCGTGCTCGATACTTCAAAAGGAAAACGGTTGCCAATGTGCAAGCTCGTTTTTCTGATTCACCCTGTTGGAAAGCACTTATGAAAGTCAAAGATGTTTATATGGCTGGGAGATAAATTAAGACGAATAGGGGTGACCTGACTAGGGTTTGGCATGACCCCTGGCTATATGAAACACCTTTAAAATGGCAGTTTCCTGTTCTGTTTGATGTCTGCTCTGAACAAGATTGTATTGTTGCATGTTTTGCTACTAACAACTTTATAATGCATTTCAGACACACTCTCTTTAGTGATTTGGCCGAGCAGTGGTCTGATATTGTGGAGAGAGCTAGAAATTTCCCGTTTAATAACCTTCCGGATGCTGTAGGCTGGAAGTTTACTCCTAAGAAAATCTTTACCACCAAATCAGTATATGAGTGGCTGGAGAAAGACCTGGCCAGACCTAACTATAAGTGGGTTTGGAAAGCAAAGATTCCCCTGAAGATTAAAAGTGGCTGTATAAATTCCTCCCTAGTGGGAGGAAGTATTACATGGAATTCATACCTGCTGTTTGTTGGGGGATCTGGTGTACTCGCAACAAGATCACGTTTGAGAAACGCGCTGTTCGTACACCCCTAGAGACTGTTTTCACTGTGTGCTCTTTCATGATGTATTGGTCAGGTCTGATGAAAGGAGATGACAAGGCGAAATTCCAGGCTGGGGTGCAGAAGATGGTTCGAGTGGCGACATCTCTTGCTGATTGATCTACTTCACGTGGCAGACTCGCGCTGGAGCAAGGGAGCTGAAAAAGTTTGAGCTAGAAGTGTGTGCTAGCTGTTTGGTCTATTAGATACTCATTGGGGTTTGATGCCCACTGAGGTTAAATTGTCTCCTGGTGGGTGGTGTCAGTAGCTGCCTTATTTTGGTCCGTCTCTTGGATACTATTTTGGTGCTTGATGGTTAGTGTTAGCAGGTTTTCGCCCCATGGTGGGTACTTTGTTTTAGAAGTGCTCACAGTGGGTTTCCTGCTGGTGCTCCAACTCGCTACCCCCTTTCTGCCTCCTGTTGCGTTAACTCTAGTAGCCATTTGGTGTGGTTTTAGTCCAGTATACTCAGACTGCTATTGTTGTATTTCCGTTAAGCAATTAATGGAAAGGGGTGTGCGCCCAGCTGGAAAAAAACAAAGGGTCTCCGGTAAACCGACCACGCCCCCCACATGTGTCATATCCTCAAATCTTCTCTTTTCCCATCAGAAACAAACTTATCCCTTCCCACCAAAAACATCTAGAAACAAACTCTTATTTCTCTCTAGAAAGCACGCCGCCGCCTACCTCCTTTTATTCCCCGGCGTGGCGCTCCATGTAGTAAGACATTGCCACACAATTTTCCCTCCTCCCCAGTAGCAAAGCAAGTAGGAGTGGTTACTCCTCTCCCCGTTTTGCATCAATCCATGGCAATGCCCAAGTGAACGTGATGAAGCGATGGCAACCATTGTTGCAAGGTTGCCCGTATACCTAGCCATCTGTCGGACCGGGCCGGGCTTCGGGTCGGGCCTATGAAAGCCCGATGCAAAAAACTCAGGCCCGAGCCCGGCATGGCCCGGTCGTCGGGCCTAAAAACCGGGTCCGAGCCCGGCCCATCACGCTGGGCCTTTTCCTTAAACGGAAAATATCATGGGCCTGGGCTCGGCCCGGCCATCGGGCTTAAAATCTAGGCCCAGGCCCGGCCCATGGGCAAGGTCGGGTCGGGCCTGGTTAGGTCGGGCTGTTCGGGCTGGGCTGCCCATGGCCAGGACTAGTTGCCGGTGAGCCGATGCGTCGTTGCTGCAATGGCGGAGGAAGAGGAGAGACGACGGGCGCGACTTGGGCCATGGGACGTTTGTCGGTGTCAAAACCGGCGGATCTCGGGTAGGGGGTCCCGAACTGTGCGTCTAGGTCGGATGGTAACAGGAGGCAAGGGACACGAAGTTTTACCCAAGTTCGGGCCCTCTCGATGGAGGTAAAACCCTACGTCCTACTTGATTAATATTGATTATATGGGTAGTAGAAGAGTAGATCTACCACGAGATCGGAGAGGCTAAACCCTAGAAGCTAGCCTATGGTATGATTGTTGTTGAGTATCTTGTCCTACGGACTAAAACCCTCCGGTTTATATAGACACCGGAGAGGGTTAGGGTTACACAAAGTCGGTTACAATGGTAGGAGATCTGCATATCCGTATCGCCAAGCTTGCCTTCCACGCCAAGGAAAGTCCCTTCCGGACACGGGACGAAGTCTTCAATCTTGTATCTTCATAGTCCAGGAGTCCAGCTGAAGGTATAGTCCGGCTATCCGAACACCCCCTAATCCAGGACTCCCTCAGTAGCCCCTGAACCAGGCTTCAATGACGACGAGTCCGGCGCGCAGATTGTCTTCGGCATTGCAAGGCGGGTTCCTCCTCCAAGTACTTCATAGAAGATTTTGAACACAAAGATAGTGTCCGGCTCTCAAAAATAAGTTTCCACATATTGCCATAGAGAGAATAATATTTAAACAAATCTAATTTGCTGACGTATTCCGTAGAGTGACACACCACGGCCAAGCCTTTATCCGAGTCGTTTTATTATCCCACCTCAGCGCTTCATGCGAGGCGGTTTCCTTGGCACGTCTTGTTAAAGCAGAGATCGTGTCCCCTTATTCCGGGATTCTCATCAATATGGGCGTGGGTAACCCAACCGCTTCTAGGACTCCTAGATTATAGGCAAGTCCAAACGGACACGAAGAGGACGCTTGATATTCACCCTCTTTATAAAGGGACAAGGCTTTTATTTTTCCCTCCCGTGCTCAATCGAATCCTTCCCCCACCTCAAGCTCAAACGCCCAAAGTTTAGGTCAGGTGCTCCGAACCTTTAGTCATGTCCGGATCCAGCCTTCAAGGCCGATGGGTGCCTTCCTCCGTCACGGAAGAAGACATCAAAAAGTTGAGGGAGGCCAGGTATCTGACCGCCGAGATTTTGCATCGGCTGCCTCCCCGAGGGCAGGCCGTCCCCACCCCCGAACCCAACGAGAATGTCGTGTTCGTTTCCCACTTCCTCCGAGGTCTAGGCCTTGCTCTGGATCCTTTCGTCAGGGGTTTGATGTTTTATTACGGGCTAGACTTCCATGATCTAGCTCCGAACTCCTTTCTTCATATCATGACATTTATTGTCGTGTGCGAGGCCTTCCTCCGGGTTACCCCTCACTTTGGCCTATGGCTCAAGACCTTTGAAGTAAAGCCGAAGATGATCGAGGGGCAATATGCAGCATGTGGAGGTGCCTCAATACGCAAGATGACGGGAGCTCCGTGGCCCAAAGGTTCCATCCCAGAGGTGTCTGAATTGTGGCAACAGGAGTGGTTCTACATCACGGCTCCTAGAAGTGCCAAGTGGGCGGCCGCCCCTGTTTTTCGCCCGGGCCCTCCACCACAACTGATGTCATGGATCAGCAGAGGTTTGAGCTGGGGTCCAGCCAAGGACGTGCCTATACTGCAAAGCCGCATTCTAGATCTCTTCAATGGAGATTTCAGTTTGGTTGCGGTAATACAAGTTATGCTGGTTCGTCAAGTCCAGCCTTGCAAACGCCGGCCTCTTCGCCTGTGGGAGTTCAATCCCGAGGGACCGCATGTCATTCAAAATTTTCTCGGCCTGACGCACGAGGAGGTGTACAAGTTATTCTTCGGACCTCAGGTGGAGTGTCCGGAAATCACCGAGGATGTGGGCCTGAGTAGTAACCGCGTCGCCGAACAGGTAAGGCATCTTCCGGCCGAACATACTATCTCTCCTTTGTTACGAAGTTATTTATGAGAGTTCGCTTTTTGACCAGGACTGGCTAACAAAGGCGAAGTTGATTCGGTGTTTGGCCCCCCTCCGTGAGGGTTTGGAAAATCCGGTATTGGAAAAGATGCTCCCGGTCGCACCTTGCCTGGAGCCCTTGAAGGAAGATACTGTGGAGGATAATACGGGCGGACGCGGGCCCCCAACGTTGCCCATTCTAACCGAGGGAGCGAGCGTCTTCATGAAGGAAGACGATCAGAAGAGGAAAAGGACTGCGCCCGGGGATTCGGAAGCCGAAGCTTCCAAACGGGAGAAGAAGTCTCCCACAGAGGGTCCTACCTTGGGGGGCACTGTTGCCGCGCAAAGTCCGCGGGGGGATCAATTCTCCCGCGAGTCGTAAGTGACCCGAAATACTTTAATAGTACATATATGCCATCTTTTTCTTCTGAGGAAATAACCACCGCATATATCTTTGCAGCTCGGGCCTTAGCCCCTCTCAAATGAGCTCGTCTTCGGGGGATCCTCTTCCAGAGATGATGGAGAGCGAAACGCCTCCTCCAGACTCCTCCGCTCCGGAAGCGGGCGACCCTGAAGTGTCGTCGCGGAGGGCCTCTCCGAGTCCGGTGAGGCCAGAAGATAATCCCATTGACCCCCGAAGCTCCCAGTGTCCGGCTCCCGAAGAGAGCAGACAAAAGAGTCCGGCACCGTCTAGTGTGCGATCGGATGTTCTGAGGGAGTTAGTGGGGCGAGCGGCCATCTCAGACGAACACCGTGTGCTGATGAATACTGTGATGGAGAGAATCTCGTCCGCCGAAAGCGGATTTCATGAAGCTTTTATGAGTCTACTGACAGGCTTTGAGATACATAAAAGAATGTATGATAGTCCTGCACATGCTAGGTGTGCCCTGTGTAGATAGTATCCCCTGAGACTCTGGTTGTCATCGGAAACGATGACGAACAGAGGATCATATTCCCAGGTAATAACCATACTGCCTCTATGTGCAGGTGATGGAAGCTTCGGTGGCTAGCCGGACTAGCGAGTTTGCCCATTTAGAACGGCAGTTGGATGCGGCGAACGCCGACATCGAGCTTGTTAACAAAAGGCTTGACGAGGCACAACGTAAGTGTCATTATCTGGTAAACGCCACATAGGAAGAGCAGCATGATGCCAGTATCTTTAATATGTTGTGACTACAGATGGGGCTGCCATTATTGAGCCTTGCGGGCAGAACTTGCCCGAGCCAAGGAACAAGCGAGGTTGGGTAATGCGGCTGCTTTGAAGGCGGCCGAAGAGTTGCAAGCCGAGAAGGCCGCGCATGGCGAGAGCCGAGACAAGATGGCCAAGATGGCCATAGAATTAAAAGCCGCCGCCGACCGTTGCCGGGTTCTTGAAAAGGAAAATCAAGCGAAGGCATCAAACCTTGAGAAGGCTGCTGCGACGAGAAAAGACCTCCGCTCTGCTATGAGGGCGAAGAAGGAGGAGCTGCGGGAAGCCGGGGATATTGTAGCTGGGAAATCCTTTATGTTACGGAGGAAGTTCAGAGATCCACGGTATGCCCCTCTGGATCGGCTGTGGAGTTCGGAGGATGTGTATATGGATTTGGCGGCGAGCGCTGCCGATCCGGCCAAGTACTTCCAGGGTCAGACGGACCGTGAAGTAGACCGGCTGTTTTGGAGATAATTCCATTCTCCCGAGCGTCCGCTTTCATTGACTGACCAATTAGCCGAATGGGCCGAACTAAATAGGTTGTCCGGACTCTCCGGACTCTCCAGTGCTCAAAAATATTATGTCTGAGTGATATGTAATCTCATTGTAAGCGAAATGCTTTTATAAATTTTTATAAGGCTATTTTTATACTTTTGCCTGAAAGTAATATGATGCCTCCTGGGCGGCCGTTTATGTATACATGTGTATAACCTGAAAGATTGCAGTCGTCGGCTTCAACCCCCACGCATATAATGCGGAGGTGCTCGCAAAAACACGCGTTCACACTTAACCCAACGTCTTGGTCCTATTAAGGAGGTGATAGCGGAGCGAGCGAGGCAACCGGACTATAATGCTTTAACACTTTCACTTAGCCATAGGAGTTTGACAGTGGGGCTACTAGATAGCCCCTGGTGGCTCCGCACTCTCCCGATCCTGGGGTGCGTACATGCCTGGCCGAAAAATGGCCCTTCGTTAAGGCGGAGGAATTCTAACATTCCCACAGGTCATCGAGTGGTTGACCAGTCTCACGCTATATCATGACAGTCAGTTTTCGGCTTTCTCTACTGAGGTGCTCGTCCGGATGAACCAGGGCACAATCGCAGTAGTTCTCCTGGTGCTACCTTAGCCGGTAAAGCGGAATGTAAGGCACCAAAACACAGGAGCCGGGCAAACCCAACATTTGACCAAATATAATGATTCGGAGCTGATGCATATAGGGCCAAACCCGCGACGCCGAACACTCCCTAAGGTATTCGGTCTTTATGGTATAAACCGGGCCCAAATAATGGCCTTTGTAAGAAGCCCCTTGTGTCTAGGTACGTGCATTGTTCTGGCGTGGCCACATGCCAAGACATCAGCATCCTTCTCAACGGTGGATATGTATCAACAAGAGACAGTAAAAAAGGTTTACGTAGGGTCTTAATCTAAAAAGAATCCTTGGAGCGGGTCCCTGCGGCACGTCTGCGCCTGTGTCTCCGTTGTGCCGTATCCTGGACGGGTGTAGCACGATGATCGTCACTTGTCTGTGCGAGTTGAGCCCCTTGTATTGACAAATAGGGGTGTGACTATTTATTCGGTATAAGTAGCGGCGCCGGACTCGATTAGTTATGTCTGAGGTCTTGACGACCTATTGGATGCTTTCGCTGGTCCGGGCGCCTTTAGTGTGCGGCTGCCAAGGCAGCCTCACTCTCTTCGGCGCGCAGAGATCGCTTGATATTTCCGTGCACTGAAATGATGCCACGTGGACCGGGCATCTTGAGTGTGAGGGAGGCGTAGTGTGGTATTGCATTAAAGCGAGCGAAAGCTTCGCGTCCGAGCAGTGCTTGATAGCCACTTTGAAACGGAGTGACGTGGAAAGTTAAATGCTCGTGACGGAAGTTATCGGGGGAGCCGAATATAACTTGTAGTAGGAGGGAGCCCGTACAACGAGCCCCTGGGCCTGGCGTTACTCCTTTAAAGGTAGTATTGCTATGGCGAATTTGTGTTGGGTCTAACCCCATCCCGCGGATTGTATCCTGATATATTAGGTTTAGGCTACTGCCGCCGTCCATCAGGACTCTTGAGTGATATCCGCCAATTACTGGGTCTAATACCAGGGCAGCCCATCCTGCGTGTCGGATACTTGCTGAGTAATCGCGATGGTCGAAAGTGATCGGTTGAGACGACCAGTGGCAGGACTTCGCGGTGACAGGCACTTGGGGTATATTTTCCTGGGAGTGCCGCGTTGTTTTTTCCCTTGATCACGTGTAACACGTTTACTGTTTTGACTTCTGGTGAAAATTTCTTTTGTTTCCCCGTGTCTTGCTTGGGGGGCTCGTCCTCGTCTTCACTTGGTGTATCCTCCCCCTTGTGTACGGCGTTGAGCTTGCCGGACTGCTTGAAGACCCAACATTCTCTGTGGGTATGATTAGCAGGTTTACCAGGGGTACTATGGATCTGACATACTTGGTCCAGAATTTTGTTGAGGCTGGACAGTTCATCCCTGGTTCCTTTAGGGGGCGGCTTTTGACCTGGCCGAGAGCTTTTGAATCCGGCATTTACTGCCGCACCCTTCGTGCTGTCTTCTTTATTCCGGCGTTTGTTATTGCTGTTGCGCCATGATTTCCCGTTTTCATCTCTAACTTCAGATGTACTGGGGTCGCTGGTGCTGCATCTGGCTAGCCAGCTGTCCTCACCCGCGCAAAAGCGGGTCATGAGGTTTGTTAATGTGGCCATCGTTCTCGGCTTATTTTGGCCGAGGTGTCTGGCAAGCCATTCGTCACGGACGCTATGCTTGAAAGCTGCCAAGGCTTCGGCGTCCGGACAGTCGACAATCTGGTTCTTTTTAGTAAGAAATCTGTTCCAAAGCTTTCGGGCTGACTCTCTGGGCTGTTGAGTTATATGACTCAAATCGTCCGCATCCGGAGGTCGGACATAAGTCCCTTGAAAATTTGCCCGAAAGGCGTCTTCGAGCTCTTCCCAACTTCCAATGGAGCTTTCGGGGAGGCCTTTGAGCCAGTGACGAGCTGGCCCTTTGAGCTTGAGGGGTAAGTACTTGATGGCGTGGAGATCATCTCCTCGAGCCATATGGATGTGAAGGATGTAGTCCTCAATCCAGACCCCAGGGTCTGTTGTTCCGTCGTATGCCTCTATGTTTACGGGCTTGAATCCCTCTGGAAATTCATGGTCCAACACTTCATCGGTGAAACATAGGGGGTGTGCGGCACCCCTGTAGCTGGGTGTACCGTGTTGTTCGGATGTTTGTTGTGTTGCATTGTATGTTGGGGCGCGCTTGCGTGGTCCGTAGATGGATCTTGTTGCGCCGTCCTTTGGGTGCGAGCCCTCGCATGGGTCGCGTATTGTATTGTGAGCGGCGTTGTATGCCGCTCTGTGTTGGTAGAGGGGTCGTCTATCCGACCAGGTGGTTGCTTTGATATTTGGTTGTGGGGGGTCTGAGGCCTCCTCATCGAATTCAGGTAGCAGCTTCCGCTTTGGGTAGCTCTTGGAGGGGCGATTGTCGCCGTACATCGCTGCTGTGTTGAGTATTTTACTCCATCTGATGTGGAGTGTGTCTTGCGCAGCCTTGAGCCTTTGCTTCTGCTTTTTCAGACTCCTCGCGGTGGCAACAAGCCTTTTACAGGCAGTCTGCTGCTCCGAGTGCCTGTCCGGCGTTATGTCGTCCGGACCATTATCCTTGATAGGATTTGTTTGTTCGGTTTGATTATCCGAATTGCCGTTGTCCGGCAGCGGTTCGCCCTGCTCCAGTGCTGGGTCTGTGTGATCGCTATTTCTGCCGAGGCAGGATTTGGGGCGGCGCTTGCGTCGCCGCTTTGACTGCTTTTCGAGGGAACAAGCCTTCGGTTCGTCCTCCCGCTCCTCGTCGTCATCTTTTGGCGTGTCCACCATGTATACGTCATATGACGAGGTGGCGTTCCAGGGCCCAATAGGCGCTGGTTCTTCATCGTCTCCTTCATCGGCGTCCATACCGTCGATGTCTTCGGAGTCGAAGTCGAGCATGCCGGTTAAATCGTCGACAGTGGCTACAAAGTGGGTGGTGGGTGGGCTTTGAATTTCTTCATCGTCCGTATCCCAATCTTGCTGACCGTAGTCCGGCCAGGGCTCTCCTGATAAAGAGAGAGACTTTAGTGATTTCATAATATCGTCGAAGGGCGAGTGTTGAAAGATGTCTGCGGCAGTAAACTCCATGATCGGCGCCCAATCGGATTCGATTGGCAGGGGCGCGAATGGTTTGGAGTCACGAGTCTCACGGAGTGCGGGGCTGGTGTTCGGCTCGATCGCCGTTGGGATCGCAGCCCCCGAGGCGGCGTCCAACTGCCCATCCTCGATCGGCGCAGTTGGCTCCGAATTAAGGGTCGAAGCCGATGCGGGCGCGGCCTCCAGGGGACTGTTCGGCGGCAGAGCTAGATCATGCTCGTCATGACAGTGCGGCACGCTCGGCAGTGGCTCGAATCCGTCAAAGATCAAGTCCCCGCGGATGTCGGCCGTGTAGTTTAAGCTTCCAAATCTGACCTGACGGTCAGGGGCATAGCTTTCGATCTGCTCCAGATGGCCAAGTGAATTGGCCCGCAGTGCGAAGCCGCCGAAGACGAAGATTTGTCCGGGGAGGAAGGTCTCACCCTGGACTGCATCGCTATTGATGATCGTAGGAGCCATCGAGCCTGACGGCGACGACACAGAGGAACTCTCAATGAAAGCACCAATGTGGTGTCAAAACCGGCGGATCTCAGGTAGGGGGTCCCAAACTGTGCGTCTAGGCCGGATGGTAACAGGAGGCAAGGGACACGAAGTTTTACCCAGGTTCGGGCCCTCTCGATGGAGGTAAAACCCTACGTCCTGCTTGATTAATATTGATTATATGGGTAGTACAAGAGTAGATCTACCACGAGATCGGAGAGGCTAAACCCTAGAAGCTAGCCTATGGTATGATTGTTGTTGAGTATCTTGTCCTACGGACTAAAACCCTCCGGTTTATATAGACACCGGAGAAGGTTAGGGTTACACAAAGTCAGTTACAATGGTAGGATATCTGCATATCTGTATCGCCAAGCTTGCCTTCCACGCCAAGGAAAGTCCCTTTCGGACACGGGACGAAGTCTTCAATCTTGTATCTTCATAGTCCAGGAGTCCGGCTGAAGGTATAGTCCGGCTATCCGAACACCCCCTAATCCAGGACTCCCTCAACGTTGCTGCTGAGATGAGCTTCTGAAACAACGATGGCGGTGCTACTACGAGACGTGTCAAAATGGCGTCGGCATTTCTGTAACATTATCTTATTTGCCAAAAAAATTATCACCGTCACCATCACTTGCGAGGATCACTTCACCATCACCATCACCACGCCGTCGTGCTGACGGAACTCATCTACTACCTCGATAACTTGCTGGATCAAGAAGGCGAGGGACGTCATCGAGCTGAACGTGTGCAGAACGTGGAGATTGGATCCTTCCGATCTATTCTTCTCTTGATCGGCGATGATTGTTGTTCTGGTGGCGCTGGTCCCATGGGGTCTTAGCACGCCACTTCTTGACTGTCTACTACAATAAGGTTTGCCCGACTCCGGTGATGAAGGGGCGATGACAGCGGCGTGCCTTCGGCTCGCTACAGTGCTTGTAGTCATCGCTAGGTGGTCTTTTTCGATAAAGGGTGTTTTTTATTGACTCATAATGTAGCATCGAGGGATACGATCATCAGAAGTATACACCCGGCTTTGCATAGCTAAGATGCACACAATCGACACGTGCGCACACACAAAATCACGCCAACAAATAGTGAAGTCAAACAAGACTGAAGCTAATGCCTAGACACATAAAGAAAAAGAAGAAAGAAAAAAAAAATCCTGAAGTGATCAAAACAGCGATCGATGATGCACCTCAGCAACCATCTGTACCAACCAACTTTTGACAACACATAGGCTACGAGAAAGGTTCTTCAAAGACGACGCCTCCATGAAGGAAACGACACGCAAATGCCGTCGTCGCCTGATCCAACCAACAAAGGTCAGATCTTGGGTTTTCACCCTAAAGATCACGGTCAACTCCAGGCAATGCTTACATCAAGGTAACGACGCAAAAGACGCCGCCATTGCCAAGTATAACCAACAAGGGTCAGACTTAGGGTTTTCACCCCAGAGCTCGAGATCGGGTACTTGAGAAGTACCACCCAACCGAAGTCATTATATGATGCCACATCCACTTGCCACAATCCTAGCTGCTGCTTACGCGCATAGTCCGAGTGATGGCCATGCAGGGCGAGCAGATGGTCAAGCCACGGCAAAATTGCTCACCACCACACAACGAAGTCAACGATGAGGAAGGATGGTCGCTGGCACTGCCAAAATCCCATGTTCGGGACAATCCAGAGTACCCGCACCGTCCTCACAAGTAGCAGCCAATGGCTAATCAGAACCAGACAACACCACCGCACGCCGCCACCATCTCCGTCATCCTCATTCGCAACAACAAATCATACCGAGGGAAGGACACAAATACGTCATGCATCTACGCAGTGAACGGATCATCTGAGACATGAATGACCACGGAATTGCCAGTCCACAAGGGAACCATCGAAAGCTCCGCACCACCTGCTGTAGATCTAGATCGATTTGACTTCGGCAGACATCACCATTGTTGCCAGATTGGATGTTCCAAGCCCCTAAGATGATGGCTGCCGAACCGATGCCGCACCCACCGGGACAACTGGTCACGACAGGCAACATCAACCCCGGATGGCACCGCTCGCCGGCTGCGTGGGCGACAGTCCGCCATGACCCACCGTGCCTTGGGGCTGCAAAGGCGCCCCAGGACTATCACGGGTTGGGGACCATTATTGTCGGCGGCGGCTCACTTCCAGTTGGACCATTATTATCGCTAGGTGGTCTAAGAATCTGGATGTAATTTTTACTTTAGGTGTTCTTTGTATTCCCTCCGTTCACTTTTGTAAGACGTTTTAGACATTTAAGACAACACCTAAAACAATTCAATTTTAGCTGTCTTAAACGCCTTACAAAAGTGAATAGAGGGAGTACTACTTGGACAGTTGATGAATAGATTGATTTTTTTTTAAAAAAGCAATCCGACTATTAAAAAAAAGTTTGAAAATGTTTTAGTTTTTCCAATCCAAGTTACAGTTTGAAATATGGATGTGTGATTAAAATCTGAGATCAAATCGTACGTGTCCTTCTCTAGGCGCACATCGACCGGTGGATAGTGGAGCGCTACTATCCTTCCTACTCGTACGTTTGCTTCGCTAGGCGTACATCGACCGGTGGAGAGTGGAGCGCTACCATCCTTCGTACTCGTACGTGTCCTCTTGCTTTTGGGCAGTACTCCATTCGTACTCCTCCACCAAGCTTTACGCGCGCGCCTCTCTCCCGCCACAACCGCGGCGGAAGATTCAGAAGCGGTTGCCATCGTTGGTCGTGGCCACGTCGGGCGCGGGCGAGCGAGACCGCGGCGTCTCGCCTACCGGCTACCGTCACGTTGGCCGTTTCGACAGGGCGCCCCGCGCGGGGCGCGCCCTGCCGGCCCGTGCGCCGGAGCGCGCACATGGCCTGTGGGCGCGGACGTCGACGCGGCGGTCCTGTCGGGGTCTGGTCACTCTGCACGAGCTAGCTCGTGGTCCGGGTCCGGCCTTCCAAGCGGCGTGGCGTCGAGCGGCGCACGTATGGAGCGAGGAAGTGGCTTCAGATACGGACAGATTCGCCGGCAGGCGCAGGAGCATGAAGTGCGTGGACTGTAGCGGCGGCTACGGTGCGGTGCTGTACCAGTGGTATTTTCAGTAGTACACTTTTCTTCTGGAAACTTGTACTATATAAAAGTGATGATTTTTGTAGACTTTATAATTGTTTGGGCCATTTTTATGCTAATTATTATTATCGATCCTTTACTTGGTTTGTGGGAGATCGTCAAATCCTTTCCGTTCCATTAGTTTTCGAAACTATCCGGCATGGAGCTTCAGGTGTTTTTTTTAAATGTAGGAAGACCCCCGGCCTCTGCATTTGGATGATACATGCAGCCACTTTATTAATTATTCACATAAGACCTTACAAAGTCATACAACAGTAAGATTGAAGCAAATGTCTAGACAACAAAAGTGTCGCTACTCCTATCTAAGAGATGAAGGGATGCTGATAGTCTAACCTAGTACCAAACAGACCTTGCAGCCAAACCTAACATCTAAGACCTGATGTCTCATCCAGGACGCCTGCCGGGTATGGGTCACCTACTAGTCCGGCGCACTCCTCAACCAGGACGCCTGCCGGGTTTGAGGTCGCCGCAGCCACCTGCCACCAATCCATCTTCAGAGCTGTATTGCTGCATCTACGTTGCTCGGTCTAGCTGTCGTCGACGCCACCATGACGCCAGACCGCGTCACCCTCCTGCGCGAGTCCATCTCCGCGCATCGGACGCAGAGTCACCACAGCGCCATACCGCCGAGACCCGCCGCCATCAATGAGTGAGATCCCGCACCGCTCCACCAAAGAATCCGTCCTCTGATCCTGCATCCAGCTGCTGCTCAAAAAATGATGCCCCCATGAGGGAAAACGACGCCCCAAAAGCACCACCATCGTCCGATCCGGAAACTCCGGATCAAGATTTTCATCCAGAGCAGCGCAAGCAAGTCGACAGAAGCTGCAGAGGCGATGTCTTCAACACTGGCGGAGCTACGGCCAAGCAAAACTATGCCATGGCCCGCCCAGCTCAGTGGTAATTCACTAGGATATGAGATGAAAATGGGCTATAAGAGTAAACTAGTTAGAATTCCCTTCAGTTTGGCCCACCCAGCTTTTCAAGTGTAGCTCCGCCACTGGTCTTCAACAAGATAACGACGCAAAAACACCGTCATCGCCCGCCATGACCCGAGTCATAGCACGATTTTCACCGGCAGCCCCGTCTCCTCACTGTACGCCGGGACCGGATGAGAGCTTCAGGTGTATTCTCAAGAAAGAGAGCTTCAGGTGTATTCGTCAAGATAAAAAAAGATAAGCTTCTCAAAGAGAAAATGGTATGAACGGTTAGAGATGTTTGCAGGGCCAAACAAAGGTGGGTGCCGCGTGGGCGTGCGTCCTGCTGGTTGCACGGCCTGGGTACAGCCGTACATCCCGATACTAATGCGTAACGGCTGAGCAATGGATCGTCAGAGTTTAAGAATAAGCAACGTGCGTGCATAACGCTACGATTAGTACGTACTATGTACGTACATATGGCCTCTTAATCGACGCAGCTATTCCGCAACTATACGTACCGCTATAGTACCATAGCTGTAGCACAAACGTACGTGCAAAGCAAACAATCAAAGGCGGCAAGCAACCATGATGAGCGCCGGTCCGGCCATAATGCCGCAGACGTGCATGCCAGCCGGTGCAGGATGGATGCACGAGTGCGTCCGCCGCTTCATCAGTCATCACCTCAAACTTCAAAAATTCCAATCATCAGCTCTGGCTACTTACCCCGATCGGCCGGAGGCTGCGCTCGTGCAGTCGATCGTGACCTGAATGAAGGCTGGCCGGTTATGGATAGCCGGGGTTCCGTGACAGCCAGGGATGGAAGATGGAAGGCAACGCAGGATACTGTCATTGGAGCGCCACTCAGACTTCTCTTTATCATGTCGCCGCTGATCTTGACATGGGAATAAAATGTGTCAGTCCTGGACCGTGTCAAGTATTACATCATTAACAATTTGACATGTCGTGCCAGGTTGAGGCACCCAGCTTTGACATGATGGACATGCTTCATGTATTCAAAACAGATCTGGGATAACCTTTTTTAGCTTATACTGGGATTGACATATGGCATGCTTTCAAAAATAAGTAAGTTTCTGTAGCAATCAAGGTCTAATTTTTCAGAAAAAAAAGTATCATTTTGCTAACTTTTTTCAGAGCAACTATCTACGGGTTACCCCTAATAAAAGCCGCATGGGTCACTTCTGTGACCTGTGAGCGCACCAAGTGGTGCGTCCAGTCACCACCATGTGTCGTGTGTTAGGTGCTCTCTCTGAATTTTATTTTTTTTATTTTTTGTATGTGTTTTCGGGAGCTACACGGGGGTTTTCGATTCTCGCCTGAATTTTCCGAGGTTTCTTGAGATTTTTTTTTGCGAAGCATAATTGTGTTTCTTGAGGAAAAAAACATTTGTGCTTTGCTTCTTGGGAAAAAAATGTGCTTCTTGCTTCTTGTGGAGCTTTCATGAGATGCACAATTTACCATGAATTGTGCTTCTCGAAAAGTAAAAAAATTGTACTTTCACAAGAAGCACATGTTTGCTTTTCATGGAAGCACACATTTGTTTCCATGACTGTCTTTCTCGCAAAAAAAAGTGCTTCCACGAGAAGCACATATTTGCTTACCCGAGAAGCAAAGTTGTGTTCTCGAAAAAGTGAAAAACTGCAACCATGCTTCCGGGCTCTGATTTTTCTTCCCTTTTCTCGTATCCATTTTTTTGTTTTCATTTTTTTGGATTTTTTTCTTTTCTTTTTTGATTTTTTGTCTCCCTTTTTTCCAGTATATGGATTTTCCTCTTTTTTGTGAAAAAATGTTTATCAGAACTTATTAACATGGGATCTACTTTCGAAAATCTCAGGCAAAAAATCAACGATGAAAACTATTCAGGATTTGGACGCACGGTTCAATAGATAAAATATTTTGAATAAACGAATTTACAAGAAAAAGAAAAAAACTCACAAGTTGCGACAAATGACACACACACTTGTCAGCGTTTGAGAAGGTGTGTCATTTTGCTGACGACCCTTAACTGGTGATTTCGATTTTTCTAGTGGAGTACGTATCATTTTGCTGACGACCCTTTTTTTTTGAAACATTTTGCTGATGAAATTCTGAACATAAGGCCCAATTCTGAACAAATGTACTCCTAAAAAGGGAAAACAAATATAAGGCCCAATTCTGAACTTATGTACTCCTAAAAAGGGAAAACAAATATAAGGCCCAATGGGTTATGGACCCAATAGAAACTCTTGCGTCTCCACCGACCGAACTTCCCTGTCGCCCGCTCTCCAGCCGTCGTACTGCAATTTCCGTTCCCACTCAAACCCCACGCCATTAGAAAAAAATGAGAGGGGAAAATCCCACTCAAACCCGACGACGGTGGGGAGCACGACGGCCGCGCCGGGCGGCACCATCGGCGCGGGCCAACGGTGGCGCGATCGGAGGCCCTCTTCATGGATTTGTAGCTGTACAGCCTGTGATCTCCTGGTTGTCTTGTCTGCCACCGGCTGGGCACCCGCGCGCCCACCACCTGCTCGTGCAAATGCGCGGCACAGCCCAGCACTTGCACCGCCTGCTGATCCCGATGCCGGCTACCTCCGGATGCTTGCCTACTAGGATCATGTGCAGCGTTGTTTGTGGAGACAACTTTCTGAAAACCAGAGATGCTAACCTGGCCCCAGAGGATTGGCATTATTGCGCAAATCAGGCTGAGGCTTGCGCTAGATGATTCAAAGGGTAGGGGCGGCGACTGCGAGCATGCCTGATGCACCTCCTCCTCGCATGAGGTAGGCCGTGTACAATGTTTTCCATTATCTCGGGAACCTTGTCTGATCAATTACATTTTGAGGCAGAAAATACAGAGGTCGTGTGCTCCTTCTGAAGAAGGCGACAGCAGACCGAAGCCCATTCACCCGGTGCTGGCTATGGATAACTTCAATTAAAAAGGTCAGAATTATGATAGATGGTGGCATGGCATTTTCTCTAGGCATTGCTAAAAAGATCAATGGATCATCTCAACTGGCAATAGTTTAGTTTCGTGAGCTATTGCTAGTGCTCGGCTCTAGAGGCTTCACTGCACATCCTCAGTCTCAAGTGATTCGAGTGTTAGGAAAAAAAGTGCCCCGCTGTACTTATTTACAGTTTGGCATGCACATAGAGCAATACAGAAGCCTCTATCTATCTCTGCTACTTATCTTGTCCTTCTACTTTACATGGGAACGGTGTGAAACTAGCAGGACAAACAGTTTATCTGAAAAAACTAGCAGTGCAAACAACTAACACAATCTGCTTGGTATCCTGCATATCAGGGAAGATGGAACAGTGCCAGACATCTACAAACTGAACATCTTGTTTGTTCCAGAGGGAAGTAAGCATCATGGAGCAAATGAAACACCTCAAGAGTGCCCCACTTGATTTTGGTTGAAAGGGCAGTCATGATGCACCTAACTACTCATTTAATAACAGCCTTAGACATTGTTTTTGGGCTACCTATGTAT
This sequence comes from Triticum urartu, assembly GCF_056163025.1. NCBI lineage: Eukaryota > Viridiplantae > Streptophyta > Magnoliopsida > Poales > Poaceae > Triticum > Triticum urartu. Next base: position 426,949,350 of record NC_141877.1, on the reverse strand, counting down.
AAACAAGGTCTCATAGGTTAAGCTTTCTGGCCCACCCCTAGCTCGTGCATAACAGCATAGGTCACACTTGTAGGTTGAACTTTACTAGTAGTAGTACTAAAAATCTGCAATTGCAATATTGCATGATGGGGCCAGACTGTTGAAAAGTTTGTTCATGAATCACATGCCTGGGTTGCGAAAAATGTGGCTTTTCTCTGAACAGAGATGGCGTGTGCACGATAGATGCCCCGCTACTCTGCTCCTCTCTGGTGGATGTTAGCCTGAAACCAGATAGTTGAGATGACCCAGCTTTGTGTGGTTAAGTGAGTAGAATTTCTGTTTGTGCTTCTGTTTGTTACACACATGCAAAATTTGACATCTATAACTGCACATATGTGGAGCTGCTCGGCATGAATTGGTTCAGGCTTAAACTAACCAGATAGTAATTTTTTTTACAGAGCTTGGCTTTTTTGGATGGTGGCGCCCGGCTTCTGCATGGAGGCATGGATTGGTGCACACAGTCAATACATAACCAGGTTGGCTCACTCTAGCTTTATCATGCTCAACTTACTGCAGATCTGTGTACACACGCTCCTAAAGTAGTGTTCAGATTAACTAATAACTCGGTCGGTACGCAAGGGGATCCTCTTGGCAAAGCACCACAACAGTACAGTATTTCCCGAGACAGATAACCCCAGCCATATTGGGCTACTGGCGCGAGTGCGCGCTGCCGAAGTTGAAGTGCCGAGCCGTCTCCGGTGGCTTTCCCACTGCCTGCACCCACTTATCGTGCACTGGGCAATCATAGCCGACGCACAAACAAATCAGTTAGGGGAAAAAGGAGAAAAACAAATGCTTGCAACGCAAAGGCTGTGCAACCTGCAATCGAAGAAGAAATCCATTAAAGGTCGAGCTGGGCCAAATCGACTTGATCGCCCGTCCCTTCTGACGTCATTGAATTACTACTACTGGCCAGGCCTGCTGGACGGATCGGTTGGTTAAATCAGAGACCACCGACTCACTGACTGACAGCGAATGCAGGGTCATTTTGTTGAATTTCCAAAAGGATCGCAAGACTTTTGTTTTAGTCCTGACGTAACCTTCGTATACACGACCGAGGTTGATTAGATTAGTATAGGCTGGTGGGCTGGAAGAATCCGTTGATTGACGACCGACCGAGTGGTGTGCTGCAAGGTCGTCTTTGTTCTCTTTGGTTATTCTACCTACCTTGTACTGTACGTACTGAACGCAAGAAATGAAATGGCTAGGAAATTCAAAGCCGGAGAATAAGTGTTGTTGGCTAGCTAGAACCGCTGGGTCGCTGATTGTTGCTCCCCGGCGGGCTGGCGGGTTCCGAAGCCGAATCCGCGACGTCCCGGTCGCCGGTCGGGATCTCATTCTTGCTCCACTCGGTCGGTCATCAATCAACGGATTCTTCCAGCCCACCATCCTATACTAATCTAATCAACCTCGGTCATGTATACGAAGGTTACGTCAGGACTAAGACAAAATGACCCTGCATTCGCTGTCAGTCAGTGAGTCGGTCGTCTCTGATTTAACCAACCGATCCTTAATTCAATGACATACGATATTTAAGCGCTGGCCGGCCAGCCAGAACGGACGGGCGATCAAGTTGATTTCGCCGGCTCGACCTTTAATGGATTTCCTCTTCGATTGCAGGTGGCACAGCCTTTGCGTTGCAAGCATTTGTTTTTCGCCGGTCGCCGTCACCTCATTCTCCATCCGTCTATCCTCGTCCCCAGTCCATATTTTCTGCAACCTGCTGCTGCATCCTTTCTGATCCATCTCTAGTACATCGAGGTCGAGCCTATAGAGAAGTGACCGGAGATGCTACCGCCATGTAGAACACTTAGCTAGCTCCGAGGTCCAAGCTACCTCCCATAGTCCATCACTGGCTGCATGCCTTCCCAGTAAAGCATGAGGGCTCCCATGGCCGTCAAGCTCGCGGCCATTCTCCTCCTCCTCCACCTCACACGCTTCCATGCCATGGCCGCTGCGACGGGTGAGCGGCGGGCTGGGACGATCGTCCGGCAGCAGCGTCGGTGGCAAGTGCTGCTGCAGGAGAAGGCCACGCTCCTGGCATTGAAACGATCGCTCACCTTGCCGTCGCCGTCGGCTCTGGCCGACTGGAACGAGTCCAATGACGATGTCTGCGGCCTCACCGGCGTCGCCTGCGACTGGAGGCGGCAGCACGTCACCGGCCTCTCCCTAGGCGACATGAACATCTCTGGCCCCGTGCCGCCGGTCATCGGTAACCTCACGCGCCTCAAAAGCCTCGACATGTCTCGCAATTTCCTTGCAGGGCAGATCCCGGCCGAGCTCTCCAACCTCCGCGGCCTCGAAGTCCTCGACCTCGGCCACAACCAGCTCAGCGGCGGCATACCGCTGTCCCTCTCTGAGCTGGTAAGCTTGGGTTTCCTCTTCCTCAAGGATAATCAGCTCTCAGGCCCTATCCCGGCCGTTCTCTTCAAGAACTGCACCATTCTAAGTGTGGTCGACTTCGGCAACAACGATCTATCCGGCGAGATTCCCCTGGAAGCCTCGGAGAACATTTTTTTTCTCAACCTCTACTCCAACAGGCTAACCGGAAAACTACCATGGTGGCTCGCTAACTGCACGTATCTATACTTGCTGGATGTGGAGGACAACTCGCTCGCCGACGAGCTCCCCTCCGGCATCATAGCGGGCAAGCAGCAGCTCAAGTACCTGCATTTGTCCAACAACTACCGGTTCTCGAGCCACGACGGCAACACCAACCTGGAGCCCTTCTTCGCCGCAGTATCGAACTGCTCCCAAATACTGGAGATCGAGGCCGGCGCGGTGGGGATGGGCGGTCGGCTGCCAAGCTGGCTTGGCTCGTTGCTCCCACCAAACATGTCACACCTCAACCTGGAGCTCAACGAGATCCAGGGGCCGATCCCGGCCGACATCGGCGAAATGATAAACATCATGCTGATGAACCTCTCAAGCAACCAGCTGAACGGGACAGTCCCGGCATCCATCTGCGCGTTGCCGAAGCTCGAGCGCCTCTCCCTGTCCAACAACGGCCTGACGGGCATGATCCCGGCGTGCATAGGCAACGCGACAAGCCTCGGCGAGCTGGATCTGTCAGGCAATGCGCTGTCGGGGAGCATCCTGAGCGGCATCGGGACCGGGCTTGTCAACCTCTACCTGCAGAACAACCAGCTTTCCGGGGAGATACCGGTAAACCGCCTTGCCGAATGCATGCGCTTGCTCCACCTTGACCTCTCAAACAACAGCTTGACCGGAGAGGTACCATACATGGTCTCTGGCACCAACATTATATTTCTCAACCTGTCACACAACCAGATCAGAGGTGAGCTGCCGCGGGGGCTCGGTGACATGCAACAGGTGCAAGCGATTGACCTGTCCTGGAACAACTTCACAGGCACGATCTCTCCACAGCTTGGACTCTGCCGCGAGCTGGAGGTCCTCGACCTGTCGCACAATTCGCTCACCGGCGTCCTACCATCGTCCTTCGACCTCCTCAACGACCTGAAAAACCTGGACGTATCCCACAACTCCCTGAACGGAGAGATCCCTGCAAACCTGACAAAATGCACCAGCCTGAAACATTTCAACCTGTCGTACAACGACTTCGTCGGCCATGTGCCCACCATCGGCGTCTTTGCAGACTTCACCTTCCTGTCCTACATTGGCAACCCACGGCTCTGCGGCTCGGTGTTGAGGCGCAACTGCCAAAGGCACCGCCCATGGTATCAGTCCCGGAAGTATTTGGTCGTGATGTGCGTCTGCGCCGCCGTGCTGACAATCCTCTGCGCGGTTGGTGCCTGGAAGATCCAGGATTGGTTAGCTGCTGTGCAGGAAGACATGTTCAGGGGCCGACGCAGCGGAGGCTTGTCGCTGGTCATGAAGTATAAGTACCCGCGGATCACGTACCAAGAGTTGGTTGAGGCGACACAGGAGTTTAGTGCAGATCGGCTGGTCGGAGCAGGCAGCTACAGCCGCGTGTACCGCGGCACGCTGCGGGACGGCACCATGGTTGCCGTGAAGGTGCTGCAGCTCCAGTCAGGGAACTCGATCAAGAGCTTCAGCCAGGAGTGCCAGGTCCTGAAGCGCATCCGCCACCGGAACCTCATGCGGATCATCACGGTATGCAGCCTGGCGGACTTCAAGGCGCTGGTCCTGCCCTTCATGGCGAAGGGTAGCCTCGAGCGGTGCCTCTATGCTGGGCCTCCGGCCGAGCTCAGCCTGGTGCACCGTGTCAACATCTGCAGCGACATCGCCGAGGGGGTGGCCTACCTGCACCACCACTCACCAGTCAAGGTCATCCACTGTGACCTTAAGCCAAGCAACGTCCTCATCAACGACGACATAACCGCGCTCGTGTCTGACTTCGGCATTTCCCGGCTGGTCATGAGCGTTGGTGGTGTGGCCAACCCGGCCGACGTCGGTGCCTCCACCGCCAACATGCTGTGCGGTTCCATCGGATACATTCCTCCAGGTAAACCACACACTGCCAAAAGTTAAATCACAAGCTATCCTCGTGATGAGTTCACATGCTCTGAGTTCTGACTTCTGAGTGGTTTTTGGTCGATGGTCTGAAGAGTATGGCTACGGCTCGAACCCAACGACGATGGGTGATGTGTACAGCTTCGGCGTTCTGGTGATGGAGATGGTAACGAGGAAGAAGCCGACCGACGACATGTTCGAGGGTGGGCTGAGCCTGCACAAGTGGGTGAAGAGCCACTACCACGGCCGGGCCGACGCGGTGGTCGACCAGGCGCTGGCCAGGATGGTTCTGGACCAGACGCCTGAGGTGAGGAGAATGTCGGACGCGGCCATCGGCGAGCTGCTGGAGCTCGGCATTCTCTGCACCCAGGAGACCGCGTCCACGCGGCCGTCTATGCTGGACGCCGCCAACGAGCTGGACCGGCTCAAGCGGCACCTCGGCGGCGACACGACCGCTACATTCGAAGATATTGATGACTTAGCTTAGCGGTAGCAAGCTACGCATCCACGGAGTATAAATTAACAGGGATACGTTGTGTATGCGTAGTGAGGACTTTATGTGCTTCTGAACGAGGTAGATGGTCTTCTGAATATCACAAGATGTATGTATATCATTCTTTCAAGGTGTCTGATTTGATGTAATTTAAGCTTTGTACATAGGCTTGGTTATTATAATTATATAGACTGAATTAAGTTCAGGAAGTAATTAACTGATTAGCTTAGTGTGACGGCTATATTGTCCTAGTACCGTGTACACACCCGAAACCCTAAAACCCTTGCGGCGACTAGGTCTAGGCGACTCTGACAGCGCTCGCAGATCTCATCGGCGGGGCACGCACATGTTCCCGGCGACGATGGCGACATCAGGTGCGGGCAAGGGGAAGCAAGGAAGCGGCGCTCTCTCACCGCGCTCGGATCGGGCGTAGATGGAACAAGCGCTTGGCAAGCTCGACATCTCTAAAGAGGAGGCGACTCCTCTGGTGATCGATGACACGGACAACGGTGCAGCACCCAAGTGGCTACTGGCGGGCAAGGTCCTGTACAGAAATCTATTCCACATCCAGACTATTTCCAACGCCCTACATCCAGCATGGAGTAACCCTAGGGGCTTGGTTTTTCGTCCATTGGGGAAGAACATGTTCATAGTGGAGTTTGAATCTAAGAGAGACCAGGATTGAATCTGGGAGGGATCCCCATGGCACACCAGCAAACATGCAGTGATCCTTGAGGACTTTGAATCACACATGCAGCCTTCCGGACTCGAGCATGATTGGTTTGATGCCAAAAATTGGCATGCCAACATTTGGCAAATGCCAAATATTGGCTAGTGATTGGTTGGTTACCATGTTTACTTGTTAACCTCACAAGAAGTTGTCAAATTTTTGACAACTTTTGATATTGTCAAATGTTGGCTTGCCAAATATTGGCAATGTCAAATGTTGGCATCAAACCAATTATCGTCTCAAATTTGATCGGTTGCCGGCATGGGCTAGGTGTAGCGACCAGACCTCAAACAATCTAATCTCTGTGCTCCGGTGTCATCCCTGGATCAGTAATGCTGACACCACACAATACTCGGAGGATTTATAACAGAGTAGCAATCACACACTTATTACATCGAGTGTCTCCATAGAGAACTTATTACAATAAATATGGCTTAAGGCCATCTAATAACGATAACAGCGGAAGGCTTGGAAGATAAGTGAGTCCATCAACTCCAACGGCATCACTGAGTATAGAACCACGACCTAAAAACTCCTTAATCGTCGTCTGAAAAGTCTGCAACATTAATGTTGCAGCCCGAAACGGGTCAGCACATGGAATATGCTGGCAAGATAACACATAGAGAATAATGGAGTGAAACAGCTATACTATATGCATATTTGGCTGGTGGAAAGCTCTATGGTTACAGTTTTGCGTAAAGCCAATTTTTCCCTACTACAAAGGAATAAATTTAATTACTATCATGGTGGTTGTTAAACATTGAGAATGGTTGACAGCATTCTCAATCCCAATTAAGCATCATCATTAAACAAGCCCAACAAAATTAATTTAGGGTAACATGTTGAGATTCACATGATAATCCAGGTACTAGATACTCAAGATGTCCATAACCGGGGACACGACTAACCATGATTAGTTTATTACACTCTGCAGAGGTTTGCGCACTTTTCCCCACAAGACTCGATCTCCTCCGTTTGGTTTCTCGCACTACATGGTGTTTGAGAAGACGGATGACCGAGACATAGTCTTTCAGAAGCGCTAGCACCTTACGATCGGGTAGACCGTACCACCTACATCCCCTACATCTGCTAGTCTACCACTGTAAGAGTTCGCACGACTTATTCAACTATGCTAGAGCCCATAATAGCTTGTGGCTGCACACGGAAGTTTCTAGTATGAATAGTCGCATGATCGCTTTGAGCCTGGGTGGCGGTCCAAAAGAAAACAGGCAAGTCCCGGAATACCCAGGTGCCTCAATCCACCCTGATGTGTGTTTAAGTTGCCACCTTAGATAAACCATTAATTAACAAACTCACATCTGTCATGGATATCACTCACCCAATCCACGTCTACTAGCATAGCATACCATAATAAGCAAACGTAGAAGTAACTCCCAAAGGTTTGATAACAAACAGGTAATAGATACTACCTCAACTACTTCCCATCCCACAATTTTATTAGATCCTAATCATGCAATGTGTGAGGATTGATCTAATGCAATAAAACTGGGTAGTAGGAAAGGTATGATCAAAGTGTTACTTGCCTTGCTGATGATCCGGGAAACCTAGCGATTCGAAGTAACAAGCGGCGCACTCCGGGTACTCTATCGCAAACAACAAACAAGTATACAATAAGTACTCATCTAATGCACGGGTAAAACTCAAATAAGAGATCTAACCAGAAGGTTCAACTTAAGAACTCCGGTTTGCAAAAAGAATCAAATCGAACGAAGCAACGAAAGTCAAACGGCGAAAGAAAACAACTTCGTTCTACTAATCTGGATCTAGGGCAAATTTTACGGTAGCAAAAACTTGTTTAAGTTCATTAAACGGACAAAGGGTTTCGAGACGAAACTCTAGGCGTTTGAATCGCCTGATTCCGATAAACGAGCGAAAAGTTATACTAAAAAGAAAATCGGCTCAGGAATCGCGATCAGAAAAATCGCGGATTAAAACCGAGAAAAAGAAAAACGACGAACGTTCGCTAGAACGAACGAACGGACGAACGCTCGCTATTTAAATAAAACGGGAAAAAAACCAACGAAAAATCGACGGAAAAACCGAACGGTTTTTCGAAAAAATTAAAAAAATCGGCGCGGAAAACGAGGCGGCGGCGGACGTCAGGCGGCGTGCGGCGGCGGACGTCGGGCGGCGTGCGGCGGCGGCGGCGGCGTCCGGCGGCGGCGACGGCTTGGGGCGGCTGGGGCGGCTTTGAGCGGGGCTAGGGTTCGGCTGGGCCTCTACCCCGGCTTATATAGCCTAACGGGCTGGGAGTCCTAGTCGGACACGGCCCTAGGTCAGTTCGTTTTTTTAAATAATTACGCGCAGAACAAAAATAAAAAGAAATACTAAACGAACTTCAAAAATCCCAAAATAAATTTTCCCGGGCTTTTAAAATCAAGCCGCATAAAGTGAACATTTATTTGGGGCCTAAATGCAATTTTGAAAAACGCACATTTTTCCTAAATTCAAATAAAATAACGAAAAACTCCGAAATAAAATCTTATTTGATTTTATTATTAAATCCTCAATATTTCTTTATTTTGGGAAAGTCATTTTATTCACTCTCTCATATTTTCTGTAATAGAAATAATTGATGAATAAATAATTAAAATCAAATGATCTTATTCTCAAAATTTGAGAAAACTCAAATATGAAAATAACGAAATCCCCAACTCTCTCCGTGGGTCCTTGAGTTGCGTAAAATTTCTAGGATCAAAACCAAACGCAAATAAAATATGATATGCAATGATGATCTAATGTATAACATTCCAAATTGAAAATTTGGGATGTTACAAACCTACCCCCTTAAGATGAATCTAGCCCTCGAGATTCGGGTTGGCTAGAAAATAGGTCAGGGTGGTTCTTGAGCAAATCTTCCTCGCTCTCAGGTGGCTTCATCTTCCATGTGATTGCTCCACTGAACTTTGCAAAAGTTGATAACCTTGCTGCGAGTGACTCGGCTGGCAAACTCGAGGATCTTAATTGGTTTCTTCTCGTAGGTCAAATCGTTATCCAACTGAATTGTTTCCAATGGCACCGTGTCTCTCAAGGGTATGTCAGCCATCTCAGCGTGACACTTCTTCAACTGTGAAACGTGGAACATATCATGAACTCCTAACAATCCTTCAGGCAATTTCAACCTGTAGGCCACTTCTCCCATACGCTCCAAAACTCGATATGGTCCTACAAATCGTGGCGCTAATTTTCCCTTAACTCCAAAACGCTTTGTTCCCCAAAGTGGAGATACTCGAAGATAAGCTCTATCTCCAACTTCGTAAACTGTCTCCTTCCGTTTAGAATCTGCATAACTCTTCTGTCTGGACTGGGCTATCTTGAGCCTATCGCGAATCAACTTCACCTTTTGCTCAGACTCTTTAATCAAGTCAGGTCCAAACAACTAGCGGTCTCCAACTTCGTCCCACGACAACGGTGTCCTGCATCTCCTTCCGTACAAAGCTTCGAAAGGGGCCATCTTTAAACTGGTTTGATAACTGTTGTTGTAAGAGAACTCTGCATATGGCAAATTGTCGTCCCAACTAGATCCATAATCTAGCGCACAAGCTCTCAACATATCATCCGAAATCTGATTGACTCTCTCGGTCTGTCCATCTGTCTGTGGATGAAAAGCTGTACTGAATTCTAGCCTAGTACCCAAAGTTTCATGCAACTGCTTCCAGAACTTTGAGGTAAATTGGGTTCCTCTATCTGATACGATACTCCTCGGAACTCCATGCAAACATACGATCCTGGTCATGTATATCTTTGCCAACTTAGTACTGCTGTAAGTGGTCTTTACCGGGATGAAATGAGCTACCTTCGTCAACCGATCGACTATAACCCAAATCGATTCATAGCCTGAACGAGTCCTGGGTAATCCCGTGATAAAATCCATGCCTAACTTATCCCACTTCCATTCAGGTATCGGCAAAGGTTGTAACAATCCTGCTGGCTTCTGATGCTCTGCCTTTACTCTCTGACACACATCACAGACTGCTACATACTCCGCAATATCCTTCTTCATTCCGGTCCACCAGAAAATATCCTTCAAACCCAAATACATCTTGGTATTGCCTGGGTGAATCGAATATGGTGAATCGTGTGCCTCTTGCAGAATCAACTTCCTAATCTCCGGGTCATTGGGCACATAAACACGGTCTTCAAACCATAGGGTGTCGTGCTCATCCTCACGAAATCCTTTAGCCTTTCCTTTGCTCAGTTTCTCCTTTATAGAGGCAATTTCCTTGTCAGTCTTCTGAGCTTCTCTGATTCTATTCATCAAGGTTGACTGAATCTCCAATGCTGCTACATAGCCTCTAGGAACTATTTCCAAACATAGTTCACAAAGATTTTCTGCTAACTCCCTTGGTATTTCTCCCGTCATTATTGTATTGACATGGCTCTTACGGCTTAATGCGTCGGCTACTACATTAGCCTTTCCGGGATGATAATGCAATCTCATATCATAATCCTTGATGAGCTGCAACCATCTCCTCTGTCTGAGGTTTAACTCCTTCTGCGTGAAAATGTACTTCAAACTCTTATGATCCGTGTACACCTCACAATGATTTCCAATGAGGAAATGTCTCCATGTTTTCATGCATGCACTACGGCTGCTAACTCTAAATCATGCGTAGCATAATTCAACTCATGAGGTTTCAGTTGTCTTGAGGCATATGAAACAACTCTCCCTTCCTGCATAAGCACTGCTCCAAGTCCTCGATGTGAAGCGTCGCAATACACCTCATAGTCCTTGGTTTGGTCTGGCAAAATCAACACTGATGAGGTAACTAAACGTTTCTTCAACTCCTGGAAACTAGCCTCACATTCCTCAGTCCACTTGAACTTGGTATCCTTTTTCAACAACTCAGTCATAGGCTTCGCAATCTTTGAGAAATTCTCAATAAATCTCCGGTAGTATCCTGCGAGTCCAAGAAAACTCCGTATCTCTCCAACCGTGGTCGGTGCTTCCCATTTGGTCAGGGTATCAACTTTAACGGGATCTACTGCTATTCCTTCTCCGGATATAACGTGTTCGAGGAATCCTACTTCCTTCAACCAAAACTCACATTTGCTGAACTTGGCATATAATTGATGTTCTCTGAGCTTTCCAAGTACCAAACGCAAATGCTCCTTATGCTCCTCTTCATTCTTCGAGTAAACCAGGATATCATCAATGAACACCACGACGAACTTATCCAAGAACTCCATAAACACTTTATTCATCATGTTCATAAAATATGCAGGTGCGTTAGTCAGACCAAATGATATAATGGTATACTCGTACAGCCCATACCTGGTGGTAAAAGCTGTCTTAGGAATATCCTGTTCTCGAATCTTCAACTGGTGGTATCCCGATCGCAAATCAATCTTGGAAAATACCTTAGCTCCTTGCAATCGATCAAACAGATCATTGATCATTGGTAGTGGGTACTTGTTCTTGATCGTAACTTCATTCAATCCTCGATAGTCAACAACCATCCTTAACGATCCATCCTTCTTCTCCACCAGAAGTACTGGTGATCCCCAAGGTGAAGAACTTGGGCGAATATATCCTTTATCCAGCAACTCCTTAATCTGCTTCTTAATTTCTATCAAATCCTTTGCTGGCATCCTATATGGTCTCTTTGATATTGGCCCTGTGCCTGGCAATAGCTCAATCAAAAACTCAATATCTCTATCCGGTGGCATGCCTAGCAACTCTTCTGGAAATACTTTAGGGAAATCCCTTACCACCGGTACTTCCTCCTGCACAACTCCTGTTAAGCAATTTACTTGTGTCCTCTTTGGCACATGTCGGGATACATACTTGATCCTTCTCCCTTCTGGTGTGGTAAGCAAAATTGACTTACTAGCACATTCAATATTCCCTTCATACTTTGATAACCAATCCATGCCTAATATCACATCCAATCCTTGGGATTCCAATACTATTAGGTATGAGGGAAAAACATAGTTACCAATCCTTAATGGTAACCGATCACACCATCGACTAGCCATATACTCTGCTCCAGGCGAGGTTACTAACATGGGTGACCTAAGGGCTTGGGTTGACAGGTTATACTTATCCACAAATCCCCTTGAGATGTATGAATGCGATGCACCAGTATCAAAAAGAACGAGTGCAGTAAATGACTTAACCAAAAACTTACCTATTACTGCATCAGGCTGAGCTTCAACCTCCTCCACGTTAACGTGGTTCACCTGTCCCCTGTTGAAAGGGTTCGGCTTCTTCCCAGAGCTTCCATTGCCATTTTCATTTTGTAATTCAGGACATTCATTGGCATAATGTCCGGTCTTCGAACACTTAAAGCAAGTGACTTGGCTCAGGTCTTTCTTGGCTGGGGTTGATGGGTTGGTGCCATTCTGGCCGTTGCTTCCTCCATTCCCATTACCATTCCTGGTGCCATTGTGATTGTTCGAGCTACCTCCTCCATGGGTATGCTGAAAATGTCCTCCCGGTCTAGGGGTAAAACATGGCTTCTGCTGAGCTCCTGAATTGTATTTCTCTTGTCCATACTTCCTCTTGCGGTTCTCAATTTGCTGTTGTTTGCCTTCAATCATAAAAGCACGATCTACCAACTCCTGATAGTTGTTGAAGGTTGCTACCATCAACTGCATGCTCAACTCATCATTCAGTCCTTCTAGAAACTTCTCCTACTTCGCTGCATCCGTAGCGACATCATCTGGGGCATAACGGGCTAACTTACTAAAGTCCTCCACATACTGGCCAAATGTCCGTCCTCCTTGGCGCAAGTTGCGAAACTCACGCTTCTTCATGGCCATAGCTCCTGCTGAAACATGGGCAGTACGAAAAGCCTGCTGAAACTGGTCCCATGTGACAGTGTCGACAGGGAAAGTGGCTGTGAAATTCTCCCACCATGATGCCGCGGGTCCTTCAAGCTGATCTGTGGCAAACTTCACCTTCTCCGCATCCGTGCATCCTGCTGTGGTCAACCCTCTAGTCGTCTTGCGGAGCCAATCATCTGCTACTATCGGCTCGGTGCTACTGGAAAACATCGGTGGATTCAGCCTAAGAAAACGCGCTAAGTGATCAACAGGTGGTGGTGGTGGTGGGTTGTTGTTGTTGTTCCCCTGATTCTGATTCTGAACTAGCAACTGCATCAATGTGTTCTGCTGCTGGATTAACTGGGTGAGTTCCGGTGGGAAGGCAAATCCGGGGTCACGTCTCGGAGGCATCTGAGGGTTTAGAAAAGATGAGAGTTAAGAATAGAGGGGGTCTAAAGAGAGAACACTACCCATATGCACATGAGGCAAAAGCAAACAATTCACTTCATTCAATCAAACAAGGGCATACAATCGATCTAACTATCGCATAAGTGCTCGGACTACTATATTTACATGGTGGACTACTACTACTGATGAGGTGGTCTACTAGAAATATTTTTCGGTTGCAGACTCCATGATATCTGCTCCAGCTTCATCAACATAATCATCATCGCTATCGTCTGGATCCGAATCGGTGTCGTCGATGATGATGTAGTCTTCCGGGCGAATCTCCTTGGGTTCTTCGTCTTCATCTACTGGTGTAGGGCCTCCCATAAATATCCCGATCTTCTTTGTTAGGTCGGCATTCTTATCCACCAGTAGTTCAATTTCTTCTTCATAATCTTCATGTGTAGCCTTGAGTTCTTCCTCCAGTTCCTTGTGTAACACCCCGGATGTAACTTTCCCAATATGTACTCCAACTCTTGCCGTTTCCGGCCTTAAGTTATTTTATTTTCTCGGGTTCGGGTTCTTTGTCTCCATGTGTTGTTATCGTTGTCATGCATCTCATATCATCTCATCATGTGCATTGCATTTGCATACGTGTTCATCTCATGCATTCGAGCATTTTCCCTGTTGTTCGTTTTGCATTCCGGCGCTTCGTTCTCCTCGGTGGTCATTTCTACCTTTCTTTCGTGTGTGGGGATTAAACATTTCCGGATTGGACCGAGACTTGCCAAGTGGCCTTGGTTTACTACCGGTAGACCGCCTGTCAAGTTTCGTACCATTTGAACTTCGTTTGATGCTCCAACGGTTAATCAAGGGACCGAAAAGGCCTTGTGTGTGTTGCAGCCCAACACCCCTCCAATTTGGCCCAAAACCCACCAAAACCCTCTCCATCATCTAGAGCGTTCGATCACGACCGCGTGGCCGAAACCGCACCTCATTTGGACTCTCCTAGCTCCCTCTATGCCTATTTAAAGACACCCCCGAAAATCTCCTTCTCCTTCCCCCGAAACCCTAAAAATTGCCTCGCGCCGCGCCGGACATGTCCGTATCCGGCCAGACACTTCGCGCCACCGCCCCGGTCCACTAGCTGCGCGCCACGTGTCGCCTCGCCACCGCCACCCGCCGCGGCCCGGAGAGCCCGCGTCCGGCCCCCGGGCCCGTCCGCGCCGCCCGCGCCTGCCCTTCCCCGCCCGAGCCGGCAGTCTCCTTCGACGCTGGATCGCCGCGCCGCCGCGCCGGCCTCCCGTCCGGTGAGCTCCGCCACCGGAGCCGCCGGCCCCGCCCTCGTGGAGCTCCGCCACCGGAGCCGCACCGTCGCCGCCGCGCCTCCCCAGCCTCGTCGCCGGCCGCGCCCATACCGGCCCACGCCTCCCCGTCGTGCTCCGGCGAGCTTCCTCCCCGCCGGTGAACAGTACTCCGGCGAGCCGCATCGGGAACCGTGCAGATCTCAGATCTAGATTCAAACTCGGGTTGACTTTCTCCCAAAACCCTAGTTCATGTTGCCCTGTTCATCATGCTATAACTTTGCATCCGTAGCTCCGTTTTGGGCATATAGCATATCAAATTGTTCGTCTCAGAGAGAACATCATTTGATTCCATTGCATCATTTTCATTTGAGTTCATCTTGATGCCCGAAATGCTGTTAGAAGAGTGCTACTTGAGATAATTGTCAGATCTGCTGCTCCATTTAGATATTTGTCATTTTTGCCATGTTTATTGTGTGCGTGATATGCCCCTGAGTTCTAGATATGTTTTTTTAAGGGTTTTGCCATCTTTCCAGAGGTGCAACCCATATATTTTTGTGATGTGTGTGGTGACTAGCACAAGCTTGCAAAGTGAGATACTTGGTAATGCTGATTTCAGGGACTTAGCAATTCCGCTAAGTCCTTGATCTGTTTTTCTCATGATGCCATATGTTCATGTTGTTTCCTAGTGATCCGTGCCTCTTTTGAGGATGATCAGTAAGGATGTTTTGTTAATATTGTAGTGCTCTATCCGTCCATGTCTTTGTTTGCAATTATGGAGCACCCTAGCTTGAGTCAATCGAGCTCTATTTTTGCTACTTCGTGAATCTGGGCAGATTGTCTACTTGTTAGCAATTTTGCCGAGGATGTTGTAGTTGATCCGTGCATGCTATGCTATTGTTCTTGCCATGTCTAGCTTGCATTTTGTGTATTCTTGATGGATGTATGCTTAGCTTGCCATGACTTGCTCTGTAGTGAGTGCATCGAGCTCGTAAACATGCCTACTTGATATCTGTTTTCAGCATGCTCCAGTTTTCACTAAGTCTGAGAACTGATTATGTTTTTGCCACGTTCACATGCTTGCAATTGTATTTTCTGATCCCTTTTGGCTCAAGGTCACTAAGGGACTTTTGTTAATCTCTTTGAGTAGCTCCATGCCATGCTTTACTTTGCCATGTTCAGGTCCTGTAGCATGTAGCTTTGTTGCTCCGAAGAGTGCTATCTGATCTGAAATTCCAGACAAGTGTTAATTTCACTAAGTCTGAAATCTGTTTGTCATATGCATTTTTGCCATGCTTGTTTGAACCTGTTAATGGATGAATTGGCCGTAGCTCAGTGCTAGACTTTTGTTAAGCATCTTGAATGCATTCCTGCCATGTATTTTGATGCCATGTTTGAGTGCTGTAGCATGTTCATCTTGTTGCATTTAGATGGCTACTTGCTGTAAATCGCAGACCGGTGTCATATTTGAATCGCTTGCCATTTCCAAACCGTAACTCCGATTCCGGCGTTCTTTATATCGTTTTCAAGCGATTTCATCTCATCTTTCCAGTGGCACACTTGGATTTCCAAGTTGAGGCCAGGTTCATGCGTTCCTTGTCAAATCTTGCATATGCATCCCGCATCGCATCCCGCATAGCATACCATGTTTGCATCATATTGTTTGATCCTTGCACGTGGTTGATTGTGTCCTTGTTGCTTGTTTTTCTTGTTTGGGTAGAGCCGGGAGACGAGTTCGCTAACGAGGAGCCCGTTGAGTTTGCTTTCGAGGATCCAGTCAACTCTGACAACTTTGCAGGCAAGATGATCATACCCTCGAAATCACTACTATCTTTGCTTTGCTAGATGCTCGCTCTTTTGCTATGCCAATGCTACGATGCCTACCACTTGCTTTCAAGCCTCCCAAACTGCCATGTTAAACCTCTAACCCACCATGTCCTAGCAAACCGTTGATTGGCTATGTTACCGCTTTGCTCAGCCCCTCTTATAGCGTTGCTAGTTGCAGGTGAAGATTGGAGACCGTTCCTTGTCGGAACATTATTTACTTGTTGGGATATCATTATATTGCCATGTTATCTTAATGCATCTATATACTTGGTAAAGGGCGGAAGGCTCGGCCTCTCGCCTAGTGTTTTGTTCCACTCTTGCCGCTCTAGTTTCCGTCATATCGGTGTTATGTTCCCGGATTTTGCGTTCCTTACGCGGTTGGGTTATAATGGGAACCCCTTGATAGTTCGCCTTGATTAAAGCTTTTCCAGCAATGCCCAACCTTGGTTTTACCATTTGCCACCTAGCCTCTTTTTTCCTTGGGTTTCCGGAGCCCGAGGGTCATCTTATTTTAACCCCCCGGGCCAGTGCTCCTCTGAGTGTTGGTCCACCTGTCAGCTGCCGGTGGCCACCAGGGGCAACTCTGGGCTGGCCTACCCGTACCTAAGACAATCTGAGTGTGCCCTGAGAAAGAGATATGTGCAGCTCCTATCGGGATTTGTCGGCACATTCGGGTGGTGTTGCTGGATTAGTTTTAACCTGTCGAAGTGTCTTGAAGAACCGAGGTACCGAGTCTGATCGAAACGTCTCGGGAGAAGGTCTATTCCTTCGTTGACCGTGAGAGCTTGTCATGTGCTAAGTTGGGACTCCCCTGCAGGGATTTGAACTTTCGAAAGCCGTGCCCACGGTTATGGGCAGATGGGAATTTGTTAATATCCGGTTGTAGATAACTTGAACCTTAACTTAATTAAAATGAATCAACTGAGTGTGTTACCGTGATGGCCTCTTCTCGGCGGAGTCCGGGAAGTGGACACGGTGTTGGAGTAATGCTTGCGCAGGTTGCTCTCTAGTTTCTCGCTCGCGCTTTGCCTCCTCTTCTCGCCCCCTTTTGCGAACAGGATAGCCACCATATACGCTAGTCGCTTGCTGCAGCTCCACCTTATTTACCTTGCCATACCTATTAAGCTTAAATAGTCTTGATCGCGAGGGTTCGAGATTGCTGAGTCCCGATGGCTCACAGATTACTATTACACCAGATGCAGGGCCTGATGATTCTGCTCCAGGTGACGCGCTCGAGCTCAAGTGGGAGTTCGACGAGGACTCTCAACGATACTATGTTTCTTTTCCTGATGATCAGTAGTGGTGCCTAGTTGGGGGTGATCGGGACCGTGTCGCATGTTGGGTTATCTTTTATTTTGGCGCCGTAGTCGGGCCATGAGTGTTTGAATGATGTAATGTTATTTATGTCCTTGATTGACGTGGCGAGTGTAAGCCAACTATGTTTTCTCCCCTTTATTATTTATATTACATGGGATGTTGTGAAGATTGCCTAACTTGCGACATATGC
Organism: Triticum urartu; assembly: GCF_056163025.1. Lineage (NCBI taxonomy): Eukaryota > Viridiplantae > Streptophyta > Magnoliopsida > Poales > Poaceae > Triticum > Triticum urartu. The sequence continues at coordinate 426,931,819 of NC_141877.1, read as the reverse complement.
CTTCAATGCGATTATGCCTCTAAGTCGTGCCTCGACACATGGGAGATATAGTCGCATCGAGGGTGTTACAAGTTGGTAATCAGAGCCTTCCCCGACCTTAGAAGCCCCATTGTTTGATCGTTTTTAGTGGCCGAGTTGTGTCTAGAAAAATGTTTTGAGTCATTTAGGAATTATATATCAGAGAGTTAGGAATTCTTTTTACTTCCCAGTCTCCTCATCGCTCTGGTAAGGCATCCTGACGTAGAGTTTTGACTCTTCTCTTCTCAAATTTCACTAAAAAAAATTTTAGGATCACGCGGGTATCTTGGAATCGTTCCGATGGTTTTATGACGAGAACATTGTCTTGGTGCCTCCTGTCAGGGGTTTTGTGGAGGTGTCCCGGGGTGTTGAGCTCTGAGGTGTTGTCGTCATAATTTATCGTTGCAGTTCTGGAATACCTGAGTTTAGTACGCCGACATCGAAAATCTCTTTTATGCAGTTCGTTGGTGAGATAACCTCGACGCCACCCAGTACTGGGGCGGGAGTTCGGGAGTATCGCCATAACTTGTATAACGGATGCTTTTCAAAGGTTGAGGTAGATGGTTTCCGAAGTTTTTCTCGGTTATGTGTTGAAGGATGGATACAACTGGATGTAGGATTTGCTAGATTTGGGTGAGATATTATGCTTCCCCTGTATCCCCAACACCTGATTGCATAAGCGGAAAGGTTCGGGAGTTTCATAGGTGGGAATTCTTGTAGCTCTAGTTCTTCTTCCACGGATATTTGGTTTGAGATTGGGATTTCTTACCGAGTATTCGTTCTTGATCCGTACCTTGTTGATTTATTTCTCTACCTAAATTCTAAGTGGCTTCTCAATTTATGGATATGTGACCATTTCAAGAGGAATGCATTCGTTCATTTTGTTCGGATGTGAAAGACTTTACGTTGCAATTTTCATTCCGTTGGATTCAGCTTCATTTATCTGTCTATGTGCTAACAGTGGTCGACCTCTTCAGGATGGCTCCCGCTAAGAACACCAATCAGAATCAGAATCAAGATCCGCCACCACCTCCACCTCCTCCGAAGGCATGGAAAGCTGTGATGGACGCAACCAATGCAAACACACAGTTGATCATGCAAATTCTCCAAGAGCGCAATCAAGGCAACCAAGGGAACCAAGGCAACAATCAGAATCACTTTGCTACACTCAACCAGTTTCTTGCTAACGGGCCAAAGACTTTCAGCAATTGTGTTGAGGCAACCGATGCTGACGATTGGCTCGTGGATCTGTGCAAGCATTTCGAGTGCAGTAACGTCAGGCCTGAGGACTTTGTCAAGTTCGCTTCCTTCCAACTCAAAGATCAAGCTGCAGAATGGTTCCAGCAGTACAAGGATTCCAGAGGTGGACATGTGATCACTTGGGATGAATTCCGTCAAGATTTCAGAGCTCACCATATCCCTCAGAGCGTGGTTGAAAGCAAGCGTGAGGAATTCCGCAACCTGAAGCAAGGCTCTTTGTCTGTCTATGACTACAACAAGTTGTTTCAGAAGCTCGCCCGCTTTGCCAAGCAGGACGTTCCTGATGAGAAGAGCATGATATACCAGTTCAGGGGTGGTCTTAGAGAAGAAATTCAGCTAGCTCTTGTTCTCTTTGAGCCCTTGAGGTACGATGAGTTCTACAACATGGCACTGAAGCAAGAGGCCGCTCAACTGAGGTGTGATGCTTCCAAGAAGCGAGTCAGAGATGCTACTCCTTCTTCCTCTACTCAAGTGGCTAAGCAGCAGAAGTATTGGCTTCCTCCTCCTCCGTTCCGTCAGCCGTATCAGCAGAAGAGCAAAGGTGGCAGTGGATCTTCCCACCCACCCAACCCTGACTTTCAGAACAAGACTTCGTCTCAAGCTCCGAGATCGAGTGCTCCGTACCACCGTCCGCTTTCAGAGGTCACGTGCAACAAGTGCCAACAGAAGGGTCACTATGCCAACAAGTGTCTCAATCAGAGGCGTCTTCCTCCTCCTCCTCCTGTGAGATCGGCAAGTACAGCTGTGGTCAAGCATAACCCCCAAGCACGCCAAGATCAACTTGATGAACACAGCTCAGGCAGATGATTCGTCAGATGTCATCATGGGTAACCTTCCTGTTAACGATGTTCCTGCAAAAGTTCTTTTTGACAAGGGTGCATCGCATTGTTTCATTTCGAGACCGTTTTCATCTAAGCATGGTTTGACTTTGCAAATTTTGCCTAGTCCATTAGCAGTTGTCTCTCCTGGTAGGCGCATGCATGCTAACTCCATTGCTCCGGATGTTACTATCACCTTGGGTGACTACAAGTTTCTGGCTTCTCCAACGGTTCTTGGTGACTCGAATATTGATCTTATTCTTGGAATGGATTGGCTTTCTAAGCACAAGGCGCTTCTTGATTGTGCTGCCAGGCAGATTCAATTGACTCATTCGTCTGAGGATGTAATTGTCTTTGCCACTCGGGATAATACTATCCGTCTGTTTTCTCTCAATGAGAAGGGTGAACTGGATGCTATCTTGCAAATTCCAGTCGTTTGCGAATATCAAGACGTCTTTTCAGAAGAGCTCCCAGGAATGCCTCCGCACCGGCCAGTTGAATTCGTCATCGATCTTGAGCCTAGCACAGAACCTGTGTGCAAGCGTCCTTACAAGCTCGGACCTGAAGAGTTGAAGGAGCTGAAGAAGCAACTCGATATTCAAGAAAGAATGGGTCTCATCCGGCCTAGTTCTTCTCCGTGGGGTTGTGGTGTTCTTTTTGTGAAGAAGAAGGATGGAACGGACCGACTTTGTGTTGATTACCGTCCATTGAACAAGAAGACCATCAAGAACAAATACCCACTTCCCAACATCAATGAGCTATTCGAACAACTCAAAGGTGCCCAAGTATTCTCCAAGCTTGATCTCCGTATGGGTTATCATCAGATTCGAATCCGTGAGCAAGATATTCCCAAGATGGCTTTCAGGACAAGCTATGGTTCATATGAATACACTGTCATGTCTTTTGGCCTCGTCAACGCTCCTCCGACGTTCTCTCGCATGATGAACTTCATCTTCAACGCCTACACCAATGACTTCGTTTTGGTCTATCTCGACGACATTCTGGTTTTCTCGAAGAACAAGGAAGATCATGCCAAGCACTTGCGTTTGGTACTCGATAAGCTGAGGGAACACAAGTTCTACGCCAAGTTCTCCAAGTCCGAATTTTGGCTCGATGAGGTTCTTTATCTTGGTCATATCATCTCTGCCAAGGGCATTGCGGTGAATCCTGAGAAGGTGTCTGCAATTGTGAATTGGGAACCTCCTCAGAACGTGAAGCAACTCCGTAGCTTCCTCGGTCTCGCAAGCTACTGCCGAAGATTTGTTGAAAACTTTTCCAAGATCGCGAAGCCTCTCTCAAATCTTCTCCAGAAGCACGTCAAGTACGTTTGGTCTCCGGAGTGTGACATTGCTTTCAACACTTTGAAAGAGAAATTGATCACTGCTCCAGTTCTGACTCCGCCTGATGAATCCAAACCGTATGAGGTCTTTTGTGATGCCTCTCTCCAAGGTCTTGGCGCAGTATTGATGCAAGAGAAGAAAGTTGTTGCTTATACCTCTCGCCAGTTGAAGCCTAATGAGAAGAACTACCCCACTCATGATCTCGAGTTGGCGGCAGTTGTGCATGCTCTTTTGACTTGGAGACATCTCTTATTGGGAAGAAAAGTGGACATTTTCACTGATCATAAGAGTCTCAAGTACATCTTCACTCAGCCTAATCTCAACCTCAGGCAAACTCGATGGGTCGAAATGATTCAAGAGTATAATCCGAGTATCGAGTATACTCCAGGCAAGGCCAATGTGATTGCTGACGCATTGAGCAGGAAGGCTTATTGCAACAGTCTGATTCTCAAGCCTTATCAACCCGAGCTTTGTGAAGCTTTCCGCAAACTTAATCTGCAAGTTGTTCCTCAAGGTTTCCTCGCCAACCTTCAATTCTCTCCTACCTTGGAAGACCAGATTCGCCAAGCTCAGCTTCTCGATGCTATGGTGAAAAAGGTGAAGATTGGGATTGCCAAGAGTCAACCCAAGTACAAGTGCTACCGCCTTGATGACAAGGACACTCTCTTCTTCGAGGATCGTATTGTTGTGCCCAAAGGTGAACTTCGTAAAGTGATCATGAACGAGGCTCACAATTCTCTCCTCTCCATCCACCCTGGGAGCACGAAGATGTATCAGGACCTCAAGCAGGCTTATTGGTGGACTCGAATGAAGCGCGAGATTGCTCAATTCGTGAATGAGTGTGATGTCTGCAGAAGAGTGAAGGCAGAACACCAAAGGCCAGCTGGTCTCCTCCAACCTCTTGCCATTCCAGAATGGAAGTTTGACCACATTGAAATGGACTTCGTGACTGGGTTTCCTAAGTCCAAGCGTGGCAATGATGCTATATTCGTTGTCATCGACAAACTCACCAAAGTGGCTCACTTTCTGCCTATCAAAGAGTCAATCACTGCAGCTCAATTGACGGAACTCTATACCTCTCGGATTGTCTCTCTGCACGGTATTCCACAAGTGATCTCTTCAGATCGTGGCAGCATCTTTACCTCCAAGTTTTGGGATTCTTTTCAGAAGGCCATGGGCACCAACATCCGCTTCAGCACAGCTTTCCATCCTCAGACTAGCGGTCAAGTCGAGCGTGTCAACCAGATTCTTGAAGATATGCTCAGGGCTTGTGTGATCTCCTTCGGCATGAAGTGGGAGGATTGTCTTCCTTATGCTGAATTCTCCTACAACAACAGTTTTCAAGCAAGTTCGGGCAAAGCCCCATTTGAAATTCTGTATGGCAGGAAGTGTCGTACCCCTCTCAACTGGTCCGAAACCGGTGAACGTCAGCTGCTGGGTAATGACTTAATCACAGAGGCAGAGGAAATATGCAAAGTCATTCGAGATAACCTCAAAGCAGCCCAATCCCGCCAGAAGAGCTACTATGATAGTAAGCACCGTGATTTGGCTTTCGATATCGGAGATCATGTTTACCTCCGCGTCTCTCCAATGAAAGGTACTCGTCGCTTCGGTATCAAAGGGAAGCTTGCCCCTAGATACGTGGGACCTTTCAAGACTGTCAGCAAGAGAGGCGATCTCGCCTATCAACTCGAGCTTCCTTCAAACTTTGCAAATGTTCATGATGGGTTCCATGTCTCTCAGCTCCGAAAGTGCTTCAAGACTCCTGACCGCACCGTCAACTTCGAGGACATTGAGCTCCAAGAAGATCTCTCCTATCGTGAGCACCCAATTGCTATTCTTGAAGAGACTGAACGCAAGACTCACAACAAGTCAATCAAATTCCTCAAAGTCAAGTGGTCACACCATTCCGACCGTGAAGCTACCTGGGAACGCGAGGATCACCTCCGTTCTGAGTACCCGGCGTTCTTTCAGTCCTAGATCTCGGGACGAGATCCTTTCGTAGTGGTGGAGTGTTGTAACACCCCGGATGTAACTTTCCCAATATGTACTCCAACTCTTGCCGTTTCCGGCCTTAAGTTATTTTATTTTCTCGGGTTCGGGTTCTTTGTCTCCATGTGTTGTTATCGTTGTCATGCATCTCACATCATGTCATCATGTGCATTGCATTTGCATACGTGTTCATCTCATGCATTCGAGCATTTTCCCCGTTGTCCATTTTGCATTCCGGCGCTTCGTTCTCCTCCGGTGGTCATTTCTACCTTTCTTTCGTGTGTGGGGATTAAACATTTCTGTATTGGACCGAGACTTGCCAAGCGGCCTTGGTTTACTACCGGTAGACCGCCTGTCAAGTTTCGTACCATTTGGACTTCGTTTGATGCTCCAACGGTTAACCGAGGGACCGAAAAGGCCTCGTGTGTGTTGCAGCCCAACACCCCTCCAATTTGGCCCAAAACCCACCAAAACCCTCTCCATCATCTAGAGCGTTCGATCACGACCGCATGGCCGAAACCGCACCTCATTTGGACTCTCCTAGCTCCCTCTATGCCTATTTAAAGACACCCACGAAAATCTCCTTCTCCTTCCCCTGAAACCCTAAAAATTGCCTCGCGCCGCGCCGGACATGTCCGTATCCGGCTGGACACTTCGCGCCACCGCCCCGGTCCACTAGCTGTGCGCCACGTGTCGCCTCGCCGCCGCCACCCGCCGCGGCCCGGAGAGCCCGCGTCCGGCCCCCGGGCCCGTCCGCGCCGCCCGCGCCTGCCCTTCCCCGCCCGAGCCGGCAGTCTCCTTAGACGCCGGATCGCCGCGCCGCCGCGCCGGCCCCGCCCTCGTGGAGCTCCGCCACCGGAGCCGCACCGTCGCCGCCGCGCCTCCCCAGCCTCGTCGCCGGCCGCGCCCATACCGGCCCACGCCTCCCCGTCGTGCTCCGGCGAGCTTCCTCCCCGCCGGTGAACAGTACTCCGGCGAGCCGCATCGGGAACCGTGCAGATCTCAGATCTAGATTCAAACTCGGGTTGACTTTCTCCCAAAACCCTAGTTCATGTTGCCCTGTTCATCGTGCTATAACTTTGCATCTGTAGCTCCGTTTTGGGCATATAGCATATCAAATTGTTCGTCTCAGAGAGAACATCATTTGATTCCATTGCATCATTTTCATTTGAGTTCATCTTGATGCCCGAAATGCTGTTAGAAGAGTGCTACTTGAGATAATTGTCAGATCTGCTGCTCCATTTAGATATTTGTCATTTTTGCCATGTTTATTGTGTGCGTGATATGCCCCTGAGTTCTAGATATGTTTTTTTAAGGGTTTTGCCATCTTTCCAGAGGTGCAACCCATATATTTTTGTGATGTGTGTGGTGACTAGCACAAGCTTGCAAAGTGAGATACTTGGTAATGCTGATTTCAGGGACTTAGCAATTCCGCTAAGTCCTTGATCTGTTTTTCTCATGATGCCATATGTTCATGTTGTTTCCTAGTGATCCGTGCCTCTTTTGAGGATGATCAGTAAGGATGTTTTGTTAATATTGTAGTGCTCTATCCGTCCATGTCTTTGTTTGCAATTATGGAGCACCCTAGCTTGAGTCAATCGAGCTCTATTTTTGCTACTTCGTGAATCTGGGCAGATTGTCTACTTGTTAGCAATTTTGCCGAGGATGTTGTAGTTGATCCGTGCATGCTATGCTATTGTTCTTGCCATGTCTAGCTTGCATTTTGTGTATTCTTGATGGATGTATGCTTAGCTTGCCATGACTTGCTCTGTAGTGAGTGCATCGAGCTCGTAAACATGCCTACTTGATATCTGTTTTCAGCATGCTCCAGTTTTCACTAAGTCTGAGAACTGATTATGTTTTTGCCACGTTCACATGCTTGCAATTGTATTTTCTGATCCCTTTTGGCTCAAGGTCACTAAGGGACTTTTGTTAATCTCTTTGAGTAGCTCCATGCCATGCTTTACTTTGCCATGTTCAGGTCCTGTAGCATGTAGCTTTGTTGCTCCGAAGAGTGCTATCTGATCTGAAATTCCAGACAAGTGTTAATTTCACTAAGTCTGAAATCTGTTTGTCATATGCATTTTTGCCATGCTTGTTTGAACCTGTTAATGGATGAATTGGCCGTAGCTCAGTGCTAGACTTTTGTTAAGCATCTTGAATGCATTCCTGCCATGTATTTTGATGCCATGTTTGAGTGCTGTAGCATGTTCATCTTGTTGCATTTAGATGGCTACTTGCTGTAAATCGCAGACCGGTGTCATATTTGAATCGCTTGCCATTTCCAAACCGTAACTCCGATTCCGGCGTTCTTTATATCGTTTTCAAGCGATTTCATCTCATCTTTCCAGTGGCACACTTGGATTTCCAAGTTGAGGCCAGGTTCATGCGTTCCTTGTCAAATCTTGCATATGCATCCCGCATCGCATCCCGCATAGCATACCATGTTTGCATCATATTGTTTGATCCTTGCACGTGGTTGATTGTGTCCTTGTTGCTTGTTTTTCTTGTTTGGGTAGAGCCGGGAGACGAGTTCGCTAACGAGGAGCCCGTTGAGTTTGCTTTCGAGGATCCAGTCAACTCTGACAACTTTGCAGGCAAGATGATCATACCCTCGAAATCACTACTATCTTTGCTTTGCTAGATGCTCGCTCTTTTGCTATGCCAATGCTACGATGCCTACCACTTGCTTTCAAGCCTCCCAAACTGCCATGTTAAACCTCTAACCCACCATGTCCTAGCAAACCGTTGATTGGCTATGTTACCGCTTTGCTCAGCCCCTCTTATAGCGTTGCTAGTTGCAGGTGAAGATTGGAGACCGTTCCTTGTCGGAACATTATTTACTTGTTGGGATATCATTATATTGCCATGTTATCTTAATGCATCTATATACTTGGTAAAGGGCGGAAGGCTCGGCCTCTCGCCTAGTGTTTTGTTCCACTCTTGCCGCTCTAGTTTCCGTCATATCGGTGTTATGTTCCCGGATTTTGCGTTCCTTACGCGGTTGGGTTATAATGGGAACCCCTTGATAGTTCGCCTTGATTAAAGCTTTTCCAGCAATGCCCAACCTTGGTTTTACCATTTGCCACCTAGCCTCTTTTTTCCTTGGGTTTCCGGAGCCCGAGGGTCATCTTATTTTAACCCCCCGGGCCAGTGCTCCTCTGAGTGTTGGTCCACCTGTCAGCTGCCGGTGGCCACCAGGGGCAACTCTGGGCTGGCCTACCCGTACCTAAGACAATCTGAGTGTGCCCTGAGAAAGAGATATGTGCAGCTCCTATCGGGATTTGTCGGCACATTCGGGTGGTGTTGCTGGATTAGTTTTAACCTGTCGAAGTGTCTTGAAGAACCGAGGTACCGAGTCTGATCGAAACGTCTCGGGAGAAGGTCTATTCCTTCGTTGACCGTGAGAGCTTGTCATGTGCTAAGTTGGGACTCCCCTGCAGGGATTTGAACTTTCGAAAGCCGTGCCCACGGTTATGGGCAGATGGGAATTTGTTAATATCCGGTTGTAGATAACTTGAACCTTAACTTAATTAAAATGAATCAACTGAGTGTGTTACCGTGATGGCCTCTTCTCGGCGGAGTCCGGGAAGTGGACACGGTGTTGGAGTAATGCTTGCGCAGGTTGCTCTCTAGTTTCTCGCTCGCGCTTTGCCTCCTCTTCTCGCCCCCTTTTGCGAACAGGATAGCCACCATATACGCTAGTCGCTTGCTGCAGCTCCACCTTATTTACCTTGCCATACCTATTAAGCTTAAATAGTCTTGATCGCGAGGGTTCGAGATTGCTGAGTCCCGATGGCTCACAGATTACTATTACACCAGATGCAGGGCCTGATGATTCTGCTCCAGGTGACGCGCTCGAGCTCAAGTGGGAGTTCGACGAGGACTCTCAACGATACTATGTTTCTTTTCCTGATGATCAGTAGTGGTGCCTAGTTGGGGGTGATCGGGACCGTGTCGCATGTTGGGTTATCTTTTATTTTGGCGCCGTAGTCGGGCCATGAGTGTTTGAATGATGTAATGTTATTTATGTCCTTGATTGACGTGGCGAGTGTAAGCCAACTATGTTTTCTCCCCTTTATTATTTATATTACATGGGATGTTGTGAAGATTGCCTAACTTGCGACATATGCCTTCAATGCGATTATGCCTCTAAGTCGTGCCTCGACACATGGGAGATATAGTCGCATCGAGGGTGTTACAAGTTGGTAATCAGAGCCTTCCCCGACCTTAGAAGCCCCATTGTTTGATCGTTTTTAGTGGCCGAGTTGTGTCTAGAAAAATGTTTTGAGTCATTTAGGAATTATATATCAGAGAGTTAGGAATTCTTTTTACTTCCCAGTCTCCTCATCGCTCTGGTAAGGCATCCTGACGTAGAGTTTTGACTCTTCTCTTCTCAAATTTCACTAAAAAAAATTTTAGGATCACGCGGGTATCTTGGAATCGTTCCGATGGTTTTATGACGAGAACATTGTCTTGGTGCCTCCTGTCAGGGGTTTTGTGGAGGTGTCCCGGGGTGTTGAGCTCTGAGGTGTTGTCGTCATAATTTATCGTTGCAGTTCTGGAATACCTGAGTTTAGTACGCCGACATCGAAAATCTCTTTTATGCAGTTCGTTGGTGAGATAACCTCGACGCCACCCAGTACTGGGGCGGGAGTTCGGGAGTATCGCCATAACTTGTATAACGGATGCTTTTCAAAGGTTGAGGTAGATGGTTTCCGAAGTTTTTCTCGGTTATGTGTTGAAGGATGGATACAACTGGATGTAGGATTTGCTAGATTTGGGTGAGATATTATGCTTCCCCTGTATCCCCAACACCTGATTGCATAAGCGGAAAGGTTCGGGAGTTTCATAGGTGGGAATTCTTGTAGCTCTAGTTCTTCTTCCACGGATATTTGGTTTGAGATTGGGATTTCTTACCGAGTATTCGTTCTTGATCCGTACCTTGTTGATTTATTTCTCTACCTAAATTCTAAGTGGCTTCTCAATTTATGGATATGTGACCATTTCAAGAGGAATGCATTCGTTCATTTTGTTCGGATGTGAAAGACTTTACGTTGCAATTTTCATTCCGTTGGATTCAGCTTCATTTATCTGTCTATGTGCTAACAGTGGTCGACCTCTTCAGGATGGCTCCCGCTAAGAACACCAATCAGAATCAGAATCAAGATCCGCCACCACCTCCACCTCCTCCGAAGGCATGGAAAGCTGTGATGGACGCAACCAATGCAAACACACAGTTGATCATGCAAATTCTCCAAGAGCGCAATCAAGGCAACCAAGGGAACCAAGGCAACAATCAGAATCACTTTGCTACACTCAACCAGTTTCTTGCTAACGGGCCAAAGACTTTCAGCAATTGTGTTGAGGCAACCGATGCTGACGATTGGCTCGTGGATCTGTGCAAGCATTTCGAGTGCAGTAACGTCAGGCCTGAGGACTTTGTCAAGTTCGCTTCCTTCCAACTCAAAGATCAAGCTGCAGAATGGTTCCAGCAGTACAAGGATTCCAGAGGTGGACATGTGATCACTTGGGATGAATTCCGTCAAGATTTCAGAGCTCACCATATCCCTCAGAGCGTGGTTGAAAGCAAGCGTGAGGAATTCCGCAACCTGAAGCAAGGCTCTTTGTCTGTCTATGACTACAACAAGTTGTTTCAGAAGCTCGCCCGCTTTGCCAAGCAGGACGTTCCTGATGAGAAGAGCATGATATACCAGTTCAGGGGTGGTCTTAGAGAAGAAATTCAGCTAGCTCTTGTTCTCTTTGAGCCCTTGAGGTACGATGAGTTCTACAACATGGCACTGAAGCAAGAGGCCGCTCAACTGAGGTGTGATGCTTCCAAGAAGCGAGTCAGAGATGCTACTCCTTCTTCCTCTACTCAAGTGGCTAAGCAGCAGAAGTATTGGCTTCCTCCTCCTCCGTTCCGTCAGCCGTATCAGCAGAAGAGCAAAGGTGGCAGTGGATCTTCCCACCCACCCAACCCTGACTTTCAGAACAAGACTTCGTCTCAAGCTCCGAGATCGAGTGCTCTGTACCACCGTCCGCTTTCAGAGGTCACGTGCAACAAGTGCCAACAGAAGGGTCACTATGCCAACAAGTGTCTCAATCAGAGGCGTCTTCCTCCTCCTCCTCCTGTGAGATCGGCAAGTACAGCTGTGGTCAAGCATAACCCCCAAGCACGCCAAGATCAACTTGATGAACACAGCTCAGGCAGATGATTCGTCAGATGTCATCATGGGTAACCTTCCTGTTAACGATGTTCCTGCAAAAGTTCTTTTTGACAAGGGTGCATCGCATTGTTTCATTTCGAGACCGTTTTCATCTAAGCATGGTTTGACTTTGCAAATTTTGCCTAGTCCATTAGCAGTTGTCTCTCCTGGTAGGCGCATGCATGCTAACTCCATTGCTCCGGATGTTACTATCACCTTGGGTGACTACAAGTTTCTGGCTTCTCCAACGGTTCTTGGTGACTCGAATATTGATCTTATTCTTGGAATGGATTGGCTTTCTAAGCACAAGGCGCTTCTTGATTGTGCTGCCAGGCAGATTCAATTGACTCATTCGTCTGAGGATGTAATTGTCTTTGCCGCTCGGGATAATACTATCCGTCTGTTTTCTCTCAATGAGAAGGGTGAACTGGATGCTATCTTGCAAATTCCAGTCGTTTGCGAATATCAAGACGTCTTTTCAGAAGAGCTCCCAGGAATGCCTCCGCACCGGCCAGTTGAATTCGTCATCGATCTTGAGCCTAGCACAGAACCTGTGTGCAAGCGTCCTTACAAGCTCGGACCTGAAGAGTTGAAGGAGCTGAAGAAGCAACTCGATATTCAAGAAAGAATGGGTCTCATCCGGCCTAGTTCTTCTCCGTGGGGTTGTGGTGTTCTTTTTGTGAAGAAGAAGGATGGAACGGACCGACTTTGTGTTGATTACCGTCCATTGAACAAGAAGACCATCAAGAACAAATACCCACTTCCCAACATCAATGAGCTATTCGAACAACTCAAAGGTGCCCAAGTATTCTCCAAGCTTGATCTCCGTATGGGTTATCATCAGATTCGAATCCGTGAGCAAGATATTCCCAAGATGGCTTTCAGGACAAGCTATGGTTCATATGAATACACTGTCATGTCTTTTGGCCTCGTCAACGCTCCTCCGACGTTCTCTCGCATGATGAACTTCATCTTCAACGCCTACACCAATGACTTCGTTTTGGTCTATCTCGACGACATTCTGGTTTTCTCGAAGAACAAGGAAGATCATGCCAAGCACTTGCGTTTGGTACTCGATAAGCTGAGGGAACACAAGTTCTACGCCAAGTTCTCCAAGTCCGAATTTTGGCTCGATGAGGTTCTTTATCTTGGTCATATCATCTCTGCCAAGGGCATTGCGGTGAATCCTGAGAAGGTGTCTGCAATTGTGAATTGGGAACCTCCTCAGAACGTGAAGCAACTCCGTAGCTTCCTCGGTCTCGCAAGCTACTGCCGAAGATTTGTTGAAAACTTTTCCAAGATCGCGAAGCCTCTCTCAAATCTTCTCCAGAAGCACGTCAAGTACGTTTGGTCTCCGGAGTGTGACATTGCTTTCAACACTTTGAAAGAGAAATTGATCACTGCTCCAGTTCTGACTCCGCCTGATGAATCCAAACCGTATGAGGTCTTTTGTGATGCCTCTCTCCAAGGTCTTGGCGCAGTATTGATGCAAGAGAAGAAAGTTGTTGCTTATACCTCTCGCCAGTTGAAGCCTAATGAGAAGAACTACCCCACTCATGATCTCGAGTTGGCGGCAGTTGTGCATGCTCTTTTGACTTGGAGACATCTCTTATTGGGAAGAAAAGTGGACATTTTCACTGATCATAAGAGTCTCAAGTACATCTTCACTCAGCCTAATCTCAACCTCAGGCAAACTCGATGGGTCGAAATGATTCAAGAGTATAATCCGAGTATCGAGTATACTCCAGGCAAGGCCAATGTGATTGCTGACGCATTGAGCAGGAAGGCTTATTGCAACAGTCTGATTCTCAAGCCTTATCAACCCGAGCTTTGTGAAGCTTTCCGCAAACTTAATCTGCAAGTTGTTCCTCAAGGTTTCCTCGCCAACCTTCAATTCTCTCCTACCTTGGAAGACCAGATTCGCCAAGCTCAGCTTCTCGATGCTATGGTGAAAAAGGTGAAGATTGGGATTGCCAAGAGTCAACCCAAGTACAAGTGCTACCGCCTTGATGACAAGGACACTCTCTTCTTCGAGGATCGTATTGTTGTGCCCAAAGGTGAACTTCGTAAAGTGATCATGAACGAGGCTCACAATTCTCTCCTCTCCATCCACCCTGGGAGCACGAAGATGTATCAGGACCTCAAGCAGGCTTATTGGTGGACTCGAATGAAGCGCGAGATTGCTCAATTCGTGAATGAGTGTGATGTCTGCAGAAGAGTGAAGGCAGAACACCAAAGGCCAGCTGGTCTCCTCCAACCTCTTGCCATTCCAGAATGGAAGTTTGACCACATTGAAATGGACTTCGTGACTGGGTTTCCTAAGTCCAAGCGTGGCAATGATGCTATATTCGTTGTCATCGACAAACTCACCAAAGTGGCTCACTTTCTGCCTATCAAAGAGTCAATCACTGCAGCTCAATTGACGGAACTCTATACCTCTCGGATTGTCTCTCTGCACGGTATTCCACAAGTGATCTCTTCAGATCGTGGCAGCATCTTTACCTCCAAGTTTTGGGATTCTTTTCAGAAGGCCATGGGCACCAACATCTGCTTCAGCACAGCTTTCCATCCTCAGACTAGCGGTCAAGTCGAGCGTGTCAACCAGATTCTTGAAGATATGCTCAGGGCTTGTGTGATCTCCTTCGGCATGAAGTGGGAGGATTGTCTTCCTTATGCTGAATTCTCCTACAACAACAGTTTTCAAGCAAGTTCGGGCAAAGCCCCATTTGAAATTCTGTATGGCAGGAAGTGTCGTACCCCTCTCAACTGGTCCGAAACCGGTGAACGTCAGCTGCTGGGTAATGACTTAATCACAGAGGCAGAGGAAATATGCAAAGTCATTCGAGATAACCTCAAAGCAGCCCAATCCCGCCAGAAGAGCTACTATGATAGTAAGCACCGTGATTTGGCTTTCGATATCGGAGATCATGTTTACCTCCGCGTCTCTCCAATGAAAGGTACTCGTCGCTTCGGTATCAAAGGGAAGCTTGCCCCTAGATACGTGGGACCTTTCAAGACTGTCAGCAAGAGAGGCGATCTCGCCTATCAACTCGAGCTTCCTTCAAACTTTGCAAATGTTCATGATGGGTTCCATGTCTCTCAGCTCCGAAAGTGCTTCAAGACTCCTGACCGCACCGTCAACTTCGAGGACATTGAGCTCCAAGAAGATCTCTCCTATCGTGAGCACCCAATTGCTATTCTTGAAGAGACTGAACGCAAGACTCACAACAAGTCAATCAAATTCCTCAAAGTCAAGTGGTCACACCATTCCGACCGTGAAGCTACCTGGGAACGCGAGGATCACCTCCGTTCTGAGTACCCGGCGTTCTTTCAGTCCTAGATCTCGGGACGAGATCCTTTCGTAGTGGTGGAGTGTTGTAACACCCCGGATGTAACTTTCCCAATATGTACTCCAACTCTTGCCGTTTCCGGCCTTAAGTTATTTTATTTTCTCGGGTTCGGGTTCTTTGTCTCCATGTGTTGTTATCGTTGTCATGCATCTCATATCATGTCATCATGTGCATTGCATTTGCATACGTGTTCATCTCATGCATTCGAGCATTTTCCCCGTTGTCCATTTTGCATTCCGGCGCTTCGTTCTCCTCCGGTGGTCATTTCTACCTTTCTTTCGTGTGTGGGGATTAAACATTTCTGTATTGGACCGAGACTTGCCAAGCGGCCTTGGTTTACTACCGGTAGACCGCCTGTCAAGTTTCGTACCATTTGGACTTCGTTTGATGCTCCAACGGTTAACCGAGGGACCGAAAAGGCCTCGTGTGTGTTGCAGCCCAACACCCCTCCAATTTGGCCCAAAACCCACCAAAACCCTCTCCATCATCTAGAGCGTTCGACCACGACCGCATGGCCGAAACCGCACCTCATTTGGACTCTCCTAGCTCCCTCTATGCCTATTTAAAGACACCCACGAAAATCTCCTTCTCCTTCCCCTGAAACCCTAAAAATTGCCTCGCGCCGCGCCGGACATGTCCGTATCCGGCTGGACACTTCGCGCCACCGCCCCGGTCCACTAGCTGTGCGCCACGTGTCGCCTCGCCGCCGCCACCCGCCGCGGCCCGGAGAGCCCGCGTCCGGCCCCCGGGCCCGTCCGCGCCGCCCGCGCCTGCCCTTCCCCGCCCGAGCCGGCAGTCTCCTTAGACGCCGGATCGCCGCGCCGCCGCGCCGGCCCCGCCCTCGTGGAGCTCCGCCACCGGAGCCGCACCGTCGCCGCCGCGCCTCCCCAGCCTCGTCGCCGGCCGCGCCCATACCGGCCCACGCCTCCCCGTCGTGCTCCGGCGAGCTTCCTCCCCGCCGGTGAACAGTACTCCGGCGAGCCGCATCGGGAACCGTGCAGATCTCAGATCTAGATTCAAACTCGGGTTGACTTTCTCCCAAAACCCTAGTTCATGTTGCCCTGTTCATCGTGCTATAACTTTGCATCTGTAGCTCCGTTTTGGGCATATAGCATATCAAATTGTTCGTCTCAGAGAGAACATCATTTGATTCCATTGCATCATTTTCATTTGAGTTCATCTTGATGCCCGAAATGCTGTTAGAAGAGTGCTACTTGAGATAATTGTCAGATCTGCTGCTCCATTTAGATATTTGTCATTTTTGCCATGTTTATTGTGTGCGTGATATGCCCCTGAGTTCTAGATATGTTTTTTTAAGGGTTTTGCCATCTTTCCAGAGGTGCAACCCATATATTTTTGTGATGTGTGTGGTGACTAGCACAAGCTTGCAAAGTGAGATACTTGGTAATGCTGATTTCAGGGACTTAGCAATTCCGCTAAGTCCTTGATCTGTTTTTCTCATGATGCCATATGTTCATGTTGTTTCCTAGTGATCCGTGCCTCTTTTGAGGATGATCAGTAAGGATGTTTTGTTAATATTGTAGTGCTCTATCCGTCCATGTCTTTGTTTGCAATTATGGAGCACCCTAGCTTGAGTCAATCGAGCTCTATTTTTGCTACTTCGTGAATCTGGGCAGATTGTCTACTTGTTAGCAATTTTGCCGAGGATGTTGTAGTTGATCCGTGCATGCTATGCTATTGTTCTTGCCATGTCTAGCTTGCATTTTGTGTATTCTTGATGGATGTATGCTTAGCTTGCCATGACTTGCTCTGTAGTGAGTGCATCGAGCTCGTAAACATGCCTACTTGATATCTGTTTTCAGCATGCTCCAGTTTTCACTAAGTCTGAGAACTGATTATGTTTTTGCCACGTTCACATGCTTGCAATTGTATTTTCTGATCCCTTTTGGCTCAAGGTCACTAAGGGACTTTTGTTAATCTCTTTGAGTAGCTCCATGCCATGCTTTACTTTGCCATGTTCAGGTCCTGTAGCATGTAGCTTTGTTGCTCCGAAGAGTGCTATCTGATCTGAAATTCCAGACAAGTGTTAATTTCACTAAGTCTGAAATCTGTTTGTCATATGCATTTTTGCCATGCTTGTTTGAACCTGTTAATGGATGAATTGGCCGTAGCTCAGTGCTAGACTTTTGTTAAGCATCTTGAATGCATTCCTGCCATGTATTTTGATGCCATGTTTGAGTGCTGTAGCATGTTCATCTTGTTGCATTTAGATGGCTACTTGCTGTAAATCGCAGACCGGTGTCATATTTGAATCGCTTGCCATTTCCAAACCGTAACTCCGATTCCGGCGTTCTTTATATCGTTTTCAAGCGATTTCATCTCATCTTTCCAGTGGCACACTTGGATTTCCAAGTTGAGGCCAGGTTCATGCGTTCCTTGTCAAATCTTGCATATGCATCCCGCATCGCATCCCGCATAGCATACCATGTTTGCATCATATTGTTTGATCCTTGCACGTGGTTGATTGTGTCCTTGTTGCTTGTTTTTCTTGTTTGGGTAGAGCCGGGAGACGAGTTCGCTAACGAGGAGCCCGTTGAGTTTGCTTTCGAGGATCCAGTCAACTCTGACAACTTTGCAGGCAAGATGATCATACCCTCGAAATCACTACTATCTTTGCTTTGCTAGATGCTCGCTCTTTTGCTATGCCAATGCTACGATGCCTACCACGTGCTTTCAAGCCTCCCAAACTGCCATGTTAAACCTCTAACCCACCATGTCCTAGCAAACCGTTGATTGGCTATGTTACGGCTTTGCTCAGCCCCTCTTATAGCGTTGCTAGTTGCAGGTGAAGATTGGAGACCGTTCCTTGTCGGAACATTATTTACTTGTTGGGATATCATTATATTGCCATGTTATCTTAATGCATCTATATACTTGGTAAAGGGCGGAAGGCTCGGCCTCTCGCCTAGTGTTTTGTTCCACTCTTGCCGCTCTAGTTTCCGTCATATCGGTGTTATGTTCCCGGATTTTGCGTTCCTTACGCGGTTGGGTTATAATGGGAACCCCTTGATAGTTCGCCTTGATTAAAGCTTTTCCAGCAATGCCCAACCTTGGTTTTACCATTTGCCACCTAGCCTCTTTTTTCCTTGGGTTTCCGGAGCCCGAGGGTCATCTTATTTTAACCCCCCGGGCCAGTGCTCCTCTGAGTGTTGGTCCACCTGTCAGCTGCCGGTGGCCACCAGGGGCAACTCTGGGCTGGCCTACCCGTACCTAAGACAATCTGAGTGTGCCCTGAGAAAGAGATATGTGCAGCTCCTATCGGGATTTGTCGGCACATTCGGGTGGTGTTGCTGGATTAGTTTTAACCTGTCGAAGTGTCTTGAAGAACCGAGGTACCGAGTCTGATCGAAACGTCTCGGGAGAAGGTCTATTCCTTCGTTGACCGTGAGAGCTTGTCATGTGCTAAGTTGGGACTCCCCTGCAGGGATTTGAACTTTCGAAAGCCGTGCCCACGGTTATGGGCAGATGGGAATTTGTTAATATCCGGTTGTAGATAACTTGAACCTTAACTTAATTAAAATGAATCAACTGAGTGTGTTACCGTGATGGCCTCTTCTCGGCGGAGTCCGGGAAGTGGACACGGTGTTGGAGTAATGCTTGCGCAGGTTGCTCTCTAGTTTCTTGCTCGCGCTTTGCCTCCTCTTCTCGCCCCCTTTTGCGAACAGGATAGCCACCATATACGCTAGTCGCTTGCTGCAGCTCCACCTTATTTACCTTGCCATACCTATTAAGCTTAAATAGTCTTGATCGCGAGGGTGCGAGATTGCTGAGTCCCTGTGGCTCACAGATTACTATTACACCAGATGCAGGGCCTGATGATTCTGCTCCAGGTGACGCGCTCGAGCTCAAGTGGGAGTTCGACGAGGACTCTCAACGATACTATGTTTCTTTTCCTGATGATCAGTAGTGGTGCCCAGTTGGGGGTGATCGGGACCGTGTCGCATGTTGGGTTATCTTTTATTTTGGCTCCATAGTCGGGCCATGAGTGTTTGAATGATGTAATGTTATTTATGTCCTTGATTGACGTGGTGAGTGTAAGCCAACTATGTTTTCTCCCCTTTATTATTTATATTACATGGGATGTTGTGAAGATTGCCTAACTTGCGACATATGCCTTCAATGCGATGATGCCTCTAAGTCGTGCCTCGACACGTGGAAGATATAGTCGCATCGAGGGTGTTACACCTTGATTCTTGTCTTAGCCTTCTTCAGATCTATCATGTCGGCGCACATCTGGTTCTCCTGTCGTCGAATGTGCTGGTTTAACTCCTGGATAAAAGCTGCAATTGATCTATCCTTCCTGGTGCTGATCATCTCCCAGTGCTCATCTCGGCGCCCACAAATCTGGTAGATAGTATCCTTGAGATCATTGCGGTAGACTTCTCCAATGCGTCCCATGGCGATGTGAGCTTCCATGCTCTTTCATAGACTCCAAGTTGGTGCATCAAAAGAAAACTCTATGGGCTTAGTGACTGGCATGAACGTTCTTCCTGGAACTTGAACTTGAATCATCCAGCGCTCTTCTTCAGGTAAAGTGGCGTTGTAGGTTCCGGTGAAGCTTGGTACTCCTATGTTCAGGTATCTAGTGACTTCCTTCAAGTGTCGTCCAAAGGGTGTATCTTCATCCGGTTGCGTGAACTTGTTCCTTCCATCCGCCATCTTAAAAGAGTAGAAAAGATGAGGAGTCAAAAGAGAAGAGGATGAATAGTGATCTAGGTCTTTAGCTTAGTGGTCGTGTCCTACAGTCAGCGTGTGCTCTGATACCATCTCTGTAGCGACCAGACCTCAAACAGTCTGATCTCTGTGCTCCGGTGTCATCCCTAGATCAGTAATGCTGACACCAAACATTACTCGGAGGATTTATAACAGAGTAGCAATCACACACTTATTACATCGAGTGTCTCCATAGAGAACTTATTACAATAAATATGGCTTAAGGCCATCTAATAACGATAACAGCGGAAGGCTTGGAAGATAAGTGAGTCCATCAACTCCAACGGCATCACTGAGTATAGAACCATGACCTAAAAACTCCTTAATCGTCGTCTGAAAAGTCTGCAACATTAACTTTGCAGCCCGAAACGGGTCAGCACATGGAATATGCTAGCAAGGTAACACATAGAGAATAATGGAATGAAACAGCTATACTATATGCATATTTGGCTGGTGGAAAGCTCTATGGTTACAATTTTGCGTAAAGCCAATTTTTCCCTACTACAAAGGAATAAATTTAATTACTATCATGGTGGTTGTTAAACATTGAGAATGGTTGACAACATTCTCAATCCCAATTAAGCATCATCATTAAACAAGCCCAACAAAATTAATTTAGGGTAACATGTTGAGATTCACATGATAATCCAGGTACTAGATACTCAAGATGTCCATAACCGGGGACACGACTAACCATGATTAGTTTATTACACTCTGCAGAGGTTTGCGCACTTTTCCCCACAAGACTCGATCTCCTCCGTTTGGTTTCTCGCACTACATGGTGTTTGAGAAGACGGATGACCGAGACATAGTCTTTCAGAAGCGCTAGCACCTTACGATCGGGTAGACCGTACCACCTACATCCCCTACATCTGCTAGTCTACCACTGTAAGAGTTCGCACGACTTATTCAACTATGCTAGAGCCCATAATAGCTTGTGGCTGCACACGGAAGTTTCTAGTATGAATAGTCGCATGATCGCTTTGAGCCTGGGTGGCGGTCCAAAAGAAAACAGGCAAGTCCCGGAATACCCAGGTGCCTCAATCCACCCTGATGTGTGTTTAAGTTGCCACCTTAGATAAACCATTAATTAACAAACTCACATCTGTCATGGATATCACTCACCCAATCCACGTCTACTAGCATAGCATACCATAATAAGCAAACGTAGAAGTAACTCCCAAAGGTTTGATAACAAACAGGTAATAGATACTACCTCAACTACTTCCCATCCCACAATTTTATTAGATCCTAATCATGCAATGTGTGAGGATTGATCTAATGCAATAAAACTGGGTAGTAGGAAAGGTATGATCAAAGTGTTACTTGCCTTGCTGATGATCCGGGAAACCTAGCGATTCGAAGTAACAAGCGGCGCACTCCGGGTACTCTATCGCAAACAACAAACAAGTATACAATAAGTACTCATCTAATGCATGGGTAAAACTCAAATAAGAGATCTAACCAGAAGGTTCAACTTAAGAACTCCGGTTTGCAAAAAGAATCAAATCGAAGAAGCAATGAAAGTCAAACAGCGAAAGAAAACAACTTCGTTCTACTAATCTGGATCTAGGGCAAATTTTACAGTAGCAAAAACTTGTTTAAGTTCATTAAACGGACAAAGGGTTTCGAGACGAAACTCTAGGCGCTTGAATCGCCTGATTCCGATAAACGAGCGAAAAGTTATACTAAAAATAAAATCGGATCAGGAATCACGATCAGAAAAATCACGGACTAAATCCGAGAAAAAGAAAAACGACGAACGTTCGCTAGAACGAACGAACGGATGAACGCTCGCTATTTAAATAAACCGGGAAAAAAACCGAATCTAAAAAAAACAACAGAAAAACCGAACGGTTTTTCAAAAAAAAAAATCGGCACGGAAAACGAGGCGGTGGCGGACCTCGGCGGCGTGCGACGGCAGCGGCGTGGCGCGGCGGCGGCTTGGGGCGGCTGGGGCGGCTTTGGGCGGGGCTAGGGTTCGGCTGGGCCTCTACCCCGGCTTATTTAGATATATTCTAACCGAGCACTCTCCCAGCCCTGTCAGGCCATCAGTACTTTTGGCCATCGGATCTGCATTTGTGAAAGTTTATGGCCATCTGATTAAACTTTGGGGGCAACGCTTAACACGACTAAACTGGGCAGCTGCTCTCGCAGCAAAATTGGAGGCATGTGGTTAATTGGGCCCTTGCTCTCACGTGAAGCCCATTCAGACCTTGTGAGGAAACAACCGAACGAGCGACGAATGCCGAGGCTCACAATCTAGCGAAGCATAGTTTGAAGTTGGGAGTTGGCCGCCATGTTTGGTTAGGCAACCCGGGTAATCTTTCTTTTGTACCTTTGAACATTGGCACAAGTTAATAAAGGCTTCACGTGATTGTCTCAAAAAAAACGAACGAGCGAGTCACCCGTCTCCCTTCGCTCGACCCCCCTCCTTCCCTTCGGTTCTGTCCCTCCATCTCTCTTGCAGCGCCTCCCCACCCCAGACCTAGCCGCCCCAAGATCTGTAGCGCCACATGGTCTCTCTCTCTCTCTCCGATCCTAACCACGGATCAGCATCGCGGCAGCCCGTGCGCCTTTTCATCTTGGTAGCGTGTTCAATCACACATCGCCGCCTCCGGCTGGGCGCTCCACTGCTCTCCTTCTCCATCTCCATGACTCCATCTCCCCGGCGGCCGGCGACGGTTATGACGACGCAGAGTCTGTGGTAGGGTATGTTCTTGGCAGCGTGGGCAGTGAACAGCTAGGTGCGTCGCCTACGCCTCATGACTGCTCCTTGCATTCCTCATCCAAGTGCTCTGCCTGTTGGTTGGCTTTTGCCTCTTCGACCACCAGATTCGGGCAGCAAAGAGGCTGTAGAGTTTCATATGCTACATTCAGATCATTGCATTTATGTTGAAACCAACAAAGGGAATAATTATCATGTATCTAATTTAAAGGCAGTCCTGCCTCAACTTGTGGCTCTCTATTTTAATTTTGCTTAGCATTTGGGTCAACATTTTATAATAAATCTTCTCATTTCTTATGCTACATTCAAATTATTGTACAGAGCTTGTCCTGGGAAGAGAGGATGATCTTAAGAGATAAATGCTCAAATAACTCGATACTTTTAAGAGCAAGGACACTTAGTCTTGAAGGGGTTGGTCCGGTATGTTGTCTTAGCCTTGATGTTTGATATTTCCCTACTTTGTCTTGTCTCTGCACGTTTACCTTATCTGCATTTTATGCATTAACTAGGAACTTGCATTTTTTTTGCGCAGCTAAATAACATATGATGAATCAAAAGACTAAAGCAGATGCAGTTTCATGTGAGTGATCTCAGCATAAATTATATGCTGCATTATTGTTGTCACGAAGGGAATATTGACATGATGTTGCAAGGTAGCGACAACCATCTAACTCTGTTCCCATATTTCTTTGAAATTTACTTCTTAGTACTATGTATTCTGCACCCTATCAAGTATTAATTAAATAGGAGTCCCTCCTTTGGATACTAAAGTAACGAAGTATTTGTATGTGTATTTGATATATCCACTTGCTACAAGTCCATAGTTGGGATAGAATACATGATATAACCTGACATGGATATGAAACTTTTTACTTATGTTTTTTATCAGGTTGGTAAATGCCCTCCAGTGTTGGATCCAATGATATATTATGGGTACCTCGTAGCCAACACAAGGTCTCTAGAATGACAGGGAACGTTGGATGAGATTTGAAATAGTGCAACCATGTTTGAGTCAAGAAGTTCAGTATAGTTAGTTTGGCTAGACAGACACAAGGGCTTCGCTCCTACAACCATCTTTGTGGTATGGTTATAATGCTCACAGGAAATATTTTTCCTTCACGTGTCTGGTTCAGGTACTTCAAAACCTACACGCTTATGATGTGCTAGTTTTAACCAGGTAGAATAAGAAGTGATTGCTGACATATAGGAGAATAGGGTGTATGCTTTTGAAGTAAAGCAGATTCTTAGAGAGAGCCATGATGATGTACTCTTTGCTGCAGGGTTATGCCGATATAGCTGAATAGACGGGAGAAACTAGCACTATTCTGCCATTAACATGTTCTCATACTTGTGGAGAAAAGTTACACACTGAACTGTTGTTGAAATATTAAAGTACGTACATGTTTTTGGGTTTGTTAATGAAGTTGAGGAAAATACTTGAATATTGTTATTTATATGTTACGAATGTGATATAAAGACTATGAGAAATATAAATAAATATACCTCACCACTATATTGAGCCAGTGTATATGTAAACGATTGGATTTTTATGTGTTTAACTTTTCTTAAAGATTTTTATTTTTTATTTCTGAAAATAGATGGCACGGACACAGTAATACACTTTTTATTTCACTTCATGCGAATATAACCTTTTTTCAGTTCATAATCATGTGGAAATTTCTACCATTCTATCCTCCAGATGGAGGGGCACGGCAACGCTTGCTTGCTTCCGTTGTAGGTGATATTTGTGTTAGTGTCACCATGTTTAGAAATCTCTCCTTCCTGTTGTCTTTTTACTTTGATAATATTCAATTTGGTT
This sequence comes from Triticum urartu, assembly GCF_056163025.1. Taxonomy (NCBI): domain Eukaryota; kingdom Viridiplantae; phylum Streptophyta; class Magnoliopsida; order Poales; family Poaceae; genus Triticum; species Triticum urartu. The sequence goes on along the minus strand of NC_141877.1, from coordinate 426,907,551 downwards.
ATTGCCCTAGAACTTTGTAATGGCGTGGCTGATTGGTGCGGCTGCCAACTTGCCCACGAACATGTAAGCCTGTTGGTCTATGACATCACAAACTTTATTTATCATTTAGTCGCAGCCAATTTGGCTAGCTCATCCCTCAAATGAAAAATGTTATAGTAGTATGGTGCTTATGCCATCCTTGGTGATGAATCACGGCCTTAGGGAGATTGAATATATGAGAACGTTGACATTTTTTATTAACTATGCTCATTGTGGGCTAAGTGGGTGATGAGCAATGCCTCTTTTTTTTTTATATCAACTCTGCATTGTAAACGAAATGTCATATTTTCATTATCACAACTACAATATGAACCAAATAATGGCATTTAGGAACTGGCACTGCCATGTGTCTTTATGACAGTTTGACATTAATTTGTAGCTATGTAGCAGGGCCTTTTGCTTGAAAATTGCTTTTGGAGCTCGGCCTCCATGGAGGCCTCCAAATTCAAAAGTCAAATTTCATGAAAAGTCAAATTTTTATGTTTCAAAAAATTCTGAAAAAAATACAGATATACTTGAAGCATGACACACACATGTAAATTTTCAGAGCAAAATATGTTTCATCCTCCTTTTTTGTACAGATAACATTTCAAGGTATTTCATCATAGAAATTTGCACACATACACATAACATCCTTGTTTACTTGTATTTTTTTTACATATTTTAAACAAAAAGTTTGAATTTGAATTTTTCAAAAATTTAGAGCTCCAATGAGCTCGGTCACCAAACGTCTATCTCCTCTTTTGTTGGACTATGTAACTTAGCCATTCCACCAAAAAAATGGAATAGAAAATAATGGAGTGCAAACACAATAAATGAACGCCCACCACATGTACAATTGACCAAATAAACTTTAAAAATCACGAATATATACATAATAGTTCATGCCAACTTTGAAAAACAGTAAATCTTGACATATATCTGTATCAATCCCTAACATTAAAGTGCATAAATAGACGGGCGCAGCAACGCGCGTCATCAATGATCTAGTATAGCCTAACGGGCCGGGAGTCCTAGTCAGACACGGCCCTAGGTCGGTTCATTTTTTAAAATAATTACGCGCAGAAAAAAAATAAAAAGAAATAGTAACTGACTCCAAAAATCCCGAAATAAATTTTTCCGGGCTTCTAAAATCAAGCCGCACAAGGTGAACATTTATTTGGGGCCCAAATGCAATTTTGAAAAACGCACATTTTTCCTAAATTCAAATAAAATAACAAAAAACTCTGAAATAAAATCTTATTTGATTTTATTATTAAATCCTCAATATTTCTTTATTTTGGGAAAGTCATTTTATTCCCTCTCTCATATTTTTTGTAATAGAAATAATTGATGAATAAATAATTAAAATCAAATGATCCTATTCTCAAATTTTGAGAAAACTCAAATATGAAAATAACGAAATCCCCAACTCTCTCCGTGGGTCCTTGAGTTGCGTAAAATTTCTAGGATCAAAGCCAAACGCAAATAAAATATGATATGCAATGATGATCTAATGTATAACATTCCAAATTGAAAATTTGGGATGTTACACTAGGGTTGTAAATCTCCCTTACAACATGAAGAACAACACATGGGGCCTTATTGCGAATCAAATTTATTAGAAGGCCACCGTGGTGGAGATTGATCCCGTGGGGGGATTCCTTAAGAGTCCGAGTAACTATTGCAGTGCAAAAGCCCCTACACAGATGGATCTTGAGAGTCGGCCAAGAGGAACAACACGGACTACTACAATATCCAATATGAAAACATCCCGCACTTCTGCTTCTCTTGTGGCCGTTTGGGACATTCAGACTTATTTCTTCCTACGCCAGGGACTAGCGATGAGAAGGGGGATCTACCCTTCAAACCGAGCCTTCGGGCGATAGAGAGTAGGAAGAAAGCAAACTCGGGGGAGCATACGGTGAAGGAGAAACAAGACTCACAAAGCGTCTCATTCGTCCAGTACTAAGCAGGAGAAGGGAACTGAGGTTAACTCCCTTGTCAAGAACAACCGGCAGAATAAGCGCAAAGGGGGGCCTCAGTCCACTCAAGTCTACCGCAAGGTGCTTCCCACACAGCTAGCCATTACTGAGCATGGGGAGGCACATACGGAACAGGACGTCGAGGCGGTGACAACCACTGTAACAGAGTAAGAAACATGAAACCTCGGGGAGGCCTTTCCTGAAAGGGAACAGAAGAAAAGAAGCCCCCGCATCATTTGAATCTCCGGCAGCGGCTGCGAGTCAGCCCTCCCAGAACCAATGAGTACCTTGTCTTGGAACTGCCTGGGGCTTGGGAACCCTTGGACAGTTCGAGAGCTTCTCAAACTTGTGAAGCAAGAAGGGCCCGCCCCGCTATTTATCATGGAGACGAAAATCAGGGGCAATAGGGTTGAGGATCTGAAGAACACACTTGGTTTTTCAGCCTGTTTTGCCATCGATAGCGACGGTCTTAGTGGAGGTACTGGCCTCTTTTGGTCAAGTGATATCAATGTAACTCTGGAAAATTATAATGCTTCACATATTGATGTAACTGTGAGACAAGAAAATAAAACTTGGTGTTTCACGGGCTTCTATGGTGAGCCACGGGTGAAAAATAGACACCATAGTTGGCATTTTATGCGCAATTTTTTTGTTGTCCCTCATGAAGCATGGATATGTATGTGAGATTTCAATGAAATACTTCAGGAGGATGAGCAGTTTGGGGTTAACCCAAAGCCGGAAGGACAAATGCGAGATTTTCGGGAAGTGATATCAGACTGTGCACTCCAGAAGTTGGGTGGCAGGGAGTACCTTTCACATGGGATAATAAACAAGGAGACAAGAACGTCAAGGCTAGATTGAATCGAGCTCTTGTCAACCAAAGGTTTCTAGATTTGTTCGAATTGTCAAGTGTCAAGCACATTAGCAGAATCTGATCATTGCTTTGTACTTGCGGCTTCAACAACGTCTTAGACCGTCTAAGAAGTACCTGTTGGGACGTGGACCAACGGAGGAAGAGAGAGCGGATGAATCACAGCTACGAGAAGCCCATCGGCAGGAGGAAAACGATCCCACGTGACATGGCTTAAGGAGGGTGACCGGAAAACTGGATATTTCCAGGCCCAGGCAACCCATCATAAGCGCATAAACCGCATAACGTCTTTGAAGAGAGCTAATGGTCAGATATGCAGCGACCCAGGGGAGATAAAACAAGAAATACCGAGCTTCTACCAGGCATTGTACCAATCCCAAGGGTATAGCCCAATGGAAGAGCTGTTGGAATGTGTGCAACCTCGTGTATCCGAAGCCATCAATGAGTTCATTGAGAAGGACTTTGTGGCTAAAGAAGTAAGGAAGGCACTTTTCGATATGGCACCGTCCAAGGCCCCGGGAGTGGACGGTTTCACGGCTGGTTTCTATCAACGACACTGGGATGTCGTCGGTGAGGATGTAACACACGTTCAACATTTTTTAAATGCTTGATTAATATTTTTTAATACATGATCAACATTTTTCCTATACATATTTATTTTTTATTTTTCAAAAGCTTTATTAACATATTTCAAATACAAATTTAACATTTTTTAATACATGGTCAACTTTGTTTCTATATACATTTAAAATTTTTTAAATACAAGGTTAACATTTTTTTAATAGATGGTCAACATTTTTTGTGTACATATTTAACATTTTTTTAATACATGGTCAACATTTTTACTATACACAGTTAACATTTTTTAAATATCAGTTTCACATATTTTGAATACATGGTCAACATTTTTTACACACAGTAAAAAAATTCAAATTCAAATTTATTTATTTTAATACACGGTCAATATTTTTTCTATACACATTTTACCTTTTAAAAATGCAAGTTAAACTTTTTTTTAATAAATGTTTGACATTTTTTCTATACACATTTAATGTTTTTAAATGTTTGATTTTTTAAATAATTGTTTAACAATGTTTTTAAAGCTTTATTAATTTAAAAAATTACATGATCAACTTTTTTCACACATTGTATATTTTTCATATACATGGTCAACATTTTTTTCTATACACATTTAACAATTTTCAAATGCATGATTAACATTTTTCAAAATATTATGTAAAATTTATTTTTGTAATATATATGTTTATTATTTCCGGAAGTGTAAACAAAATTTAAAAAAGAGATGAAAATGAGAAACAAAAAAACGTGACAGAACAAAACCCGAGGATGTGCCCTGGAGCTGCCCTGACGCGTGGGTTTCCCTCGGTCTCGCTTAGAGCGAGACATAGGGGCGCCCCATGTCGCGTTGCGTCTCCCCCGACAATCCTGTCGTCCGCCTCTCCAAGCCGTCGTACCACTCAAACCCCATGACACGAAAAAAGGAGGTGGGAAAAATCCCACTCAAACCCGACGATGGCGGGGAGCACGACGGCCGCGCCGGGCGGCACCATCGGCGCGGGCCAACCGTGGCGCGATCGGAGTCGGAGGCCCTCGTCATGGATTTGTAGCTGTACAGCTTGTGATCTCCTGGTTGTCTTGTCTGCCATCGGCTGGGCACCCGCGCGCCCACCACCTGCTCGTGCAAATGCGCGGCACAGCCCAGCATTTGCACCGCCTGTTGATCCCGATGCCGGATACCCTACCTCCGGGATGCTTACTAGGAGACCATGTGCAACCTTCTTGGTGGAGACACCTTTGCGAAAAATAGACCTGGTCCCAGAGGACTGGCATTATTGCTCAAATCAAGCTGGGGCTTTCTCTGGATGATTCAAGGAGCAGGGGCGCATGCCTGTGATTTGGTATCCAGCTCCTCCTCGCATGAGATCGGTCGTGTACAATGTTTTTCCATTATCTCGGGAACCTCGTCTGATCAATTACATTTTGAGGCAGAAAATACAGAGGTTGTGTGCTCTTTCTGAAGAAGGCGACAGCAGACCGAAGCCCATTCACCCGGTGCCGGCTGCGGATAACTTCAATTAAAAAGGTCAGAATTATGATAGATGGTGGCATGGCATTTTCTCTGGGCATTGCTAAAAAGATCACTGGATCATCTGAATTGGCAGTAGTTTAGTTTCGTGAGCTATTGCTAGTGCTCTAGCTAGAGGCTTCACCACATATGCTCAGTCTCACATGATTCGAGTATTAGGAGAAAAAGTGCCGTGCTGTGCCTGTTTACAGTTTGGCATGCACATGGAGCAATACAGAAGCCTCTATCTATCTCTACTACTTATCTTGTCCTGCAGGACAAACAGTTTATCTGAAAAAACTAGCAGTACAAACAACTAACACAATCTGCTTTGTATCCTGCATATCATCGAAGATGGAACAGTGCCAGACATCTACAAACTGAACATCTTGTTTGTTCCAGAGGGAAGTAAGCATCATGGAGCAAATGAAACACCTCAAGAGTGCCCCACTTGATTTTGGTTGAAAGGGCAGTCATGATGCACCTAACTGCTCATTTAAATAACAGCCTTAGACATGTAGGCCGATCTTCCTATCCTGCATCGCAAAAGTGCTAATCATTCTTTGACATTGTTTTTGGTTACCTATGTATAAACAAGGTCTCATAGGTTAAGCTTTCTGGCCCACCCCTAGTTCGTGCATAACAGCATAGGTCACACACTCACACTTGTAGGCTGAACTTTACTAGTACTAAAAGTCTGCAATTGCAATGTTGCATGATGGTCCAGACCGTTGAAAAGTTTGTTCATGGATCACATGCCCGGGTTGTGAAAAGTGTGGCTGTTCTCTGAACCTTTGAGAGACAGCGTGTGCATGTTAGGCATGATAGACGCCCCGTAAACACCCTGCTACTCTGCTAGTCTCTGGTGGATGTTAGCCTGAAACCAGATAATTGAGATGACCCAGCTGATGGATGTTAGTGAGTAGAATTTCTGTCTGTGCTTCTAGTTGTTACACACATGCAAGATTTGACATGTATAACTACACATATGTGCAGCTGCTTGGTATGAATTGGTTCTGGCTTAAACTAATCAGATCTTTTTTACAGAGCTTTGTTTTTTTTTTGGATAAAGGAGGGGCGCCGGGCCTCTGCATGGAGGTGTGGATTGATGCACAGAGTCAATACATAACCAGGTTGGTTCACTCTAGCTTTATCATGCTCAACTTACTCCAGATCTGTCAGATGGTTGTTCGGTTGGCAATAGAGATACACACGCTTGTCTAAAGTAGTGTTCAGATTAACTAGCTGGGTTAACAGTAGAAGAAAATACATTGTACACAAGGGGATCTTCTTGGCAAGCACCACAGCTAGCACTACAGTATTTCCCGAGACAGATAACCCCATCCGTATTGGCCTACTGGCGCGAGTGTGGCATGCCCGAAGAAAATCTATGGCCATTGCAACCTCGTCCCTACTGCACGCGCGTGCGTGCGCGCTGCCGAAGTGCAAGTGCAGAGCCATCTCCGGTCGCTTTCCCACTGCCTGCGCCCGCTTATCGTGCACTGGGCAATCATAGCCGACGCAGAAACAAATCAGCCAGGGGCCATGCCATTACCGCCACTCTCGCCGGTCGCCGTCACCTCATTCTCCATCCATCTATCTTCGTTCCCATTCCATATTTTCTGCGACCTGCTTCAACATCCTTTCCGATCCATCTCTGGAGTCTGGTACATCCATTCCAGCCTATAGAGTAGTGACCGGAGATGCTACCGCCATGTAGAACCCTTAGCTAGGCTCTCAGGTCTGAGCTACCTCCCATAGTCCATCACCGGCTGCATGCCTTTCCACTAAAACATGAGGGCAGCTCCCATGGCCGTCAGGCGCGCGGCCATTCTCCTCCTCCTCCACCTCCACCTCATGCTCTTCCATGCCGTGGCCGCTGCGGCGGGCGAGAGGCGGGCTGGGACGATCGTCCGGCAGCAGCAGCGTCGGCGGCAAGTGCTTCTGCAGGAGAAGGCCACGCTCCTGGCGTTGAAACGCTCGCTCACCTTGCTGTCGCCGTCGCCTCTGGCCGACTGGAACGAGTCCAACGGCGACGTCTGCGGCCTCACTGGCGTCGCCTGCGACTGGAGGCGGCAGCACGTCATCGGCCTCTCCCTAGGCGACATGAACATCTCTGGCGCCGTGCCGCCGGTCATCGGTAACCTCACTCGCCTCAAGAGCCTCGACATGTCTAGCAATTTCCTCGCAGGGCAGATCCCAGCCGAGCTCTCCAACCTCCGCGGTCTCGAAGTCCTCGACCTCGGCCACAACCAGCTCAGCGGCGGCATACCGCCGTCCTTCTCTGAGCTGGCAAGCTTGGCCTACCTCAGCCTTAAGGATAATCAGCTCTCAGGCCCTATCCCGGCCGTTCTCTTCAAGAACTGCACCCGTCTAGGTCTGGTCGACTTCGGCAACAACGATCTGTCTGGCGAGATTCCCCTGGAAGCCTCGGAGAACATTCTTGTGCTCAACCTCTACTCCAACAGGCTAACCGGAAAACTCCCATGGTGGCTCGCTAACTGCACCTATCTGTACATGCTGGATGTGGAGGACAACTCGCTCGCCGACAAGCTCCCCGCCGGCATCATAGCAGGCAAGCAGCAGCTCAAGTACCTGCATTTGTCCAACAACTACCGGTTCTCGAGCCACGACGGCAACACCAACCTGGAGCCCTTCTTCACCGCAGTATCGAACTGCTCCCAAATACTGGAGATCGAGGCCGGCGCGGTGGGGATGGGCGGTCAGCTGCCAACCTGGCTTGGCTCGTTGCTCCCACCAAATATATCGCACCTCAACCTGGAGCTCAACAAGATCGAGGGGCCAATCCCGACCGACATGGGCGACGTGATAAACATCACACTGATGAACCTGTCGAGCAACCAGCTGAATGGGACAGTCCCGGCTTCCATCTGCGGCTTGCCGAAGCTCGAGCGGCTCTCCCTTTCCAACAACGCCCTGAGGGGCATGATCCCAGCGTGCATAGGCAACGCGACGAGCCTCGGCGAGCTGGATCTGTCAGGCAATGCGCTGTCAGGGAGCATCCCGAGCGGCATCGGGACCGGGCTTGTCAACCTCTACCTGCAGAACAACCAGCTGACCGGGGAGATACCGGCAAACCGCCTTGCCGAATGCATCCGCTTGCTGCACCTTGACCTCTCGAACAACAGCTTGACCGGAGAGGTACCGGACATGGTCTCTGGCACCGACATTATATCTCTGAACCTGTCGCACAACCAGATCAGAGGTGAGCTTCCACGGGGGCTCGGCGACATGCAACAAGTGCAAACGATTGACCTGTCCTGGAACAACTTCAGTGGCATGATCTCCCCGCAGATTGGGCTCTGCCGGGAGCTGGAGGTTCTGGACCTGTCGCACAACTTGCTCACCGGCGTCCTACCGTCGTCCCTCGACCTCCTCAAGGACCTCAAAAACCTGGACGTCTCCAACAACTCCCTGACCGGTGAGATCCCTGCAAACCTGACGAAATGCACCAGCCTGAAACATTTCAACCTGTCATACAATAACTTCGTCGGCCATGTGCCCACCACTGGCGTCTTTGCGGACTTCACCTTCCTGTCCTACATTGGCAACCCACGGCTCTGCGGCTCGGTGGTGAGGCGCAACTGCCAAAGACACCGCACATGGTATCAGTCCCGGAAGTATTTGGTCGTGATGTGCGTCTGCGCCGCCGTGCTAGCATTCGTGCTGACAATCCTCTGCGCGGTCGGTGCCTGGAAGATCCGGGATTGGCTAGCTGCAATGCGGGAGGACATGTTCAGGGGCCGACGCAGCGGAGGCTCGTCACCGGTGATGAAGTACAAGTACCCGCGGATCACACACCAGGAGTTGGTTGAGGCGACGGAGGAGTTCAGCGCAGACCGGCTCGTCGGAACGGGCAGCTACGGCCGCGTGTACCGTGGCACGCTGCGGGACGGCACCATGGTTGCCGTGAAGGTGCTGCAGCTCCAGTCAGGGAACTCGACCAAGAGCTTCAGCCGCGAGTGCCAGGTCCTGAAGCGCATCCGCCACCGGAACCTCATGCGGATCATCACCGCATGCAGCCTGGCGGACTTCAAGGCGCTGGTCCTGCCCTTCATGGCGAAGGGCAGCCTGGAGCGGTGCCTCTATGCTGGACCGCCGGCCGAGCTCAGCCTGGTGCAGCGCGTCAACATCTGCAGCGACATCGCCGAGGGGGTTGCCTACCTGCACCACCACTCACCGGTCAAGGTCATCCACTGTGACCTCAAGCCAAGCAACGTCCTCATCAACGATGACATGACCGCGCTGGTGTCCGACTTCGGCATCTCCCGGCTGGTCATGAGCGTTGGCGGGGTGGCCAACATGGCCGACGTCGGCGCCTCCACCGCCAACATGCTGTGCGGTTCCATCGGATACATTCCTCCAGGTACGTACCATGAAACCACACACTGCTAAAGCTAATTCACAAGCTATTCTGGTGATGAGTTCTCAGATTCTTAGTTCTGAGTGGTTCTTACTTCTTGGTCAATGATCTGAAGAGTATGGCTACGGCTCGAACCCGACGACGAAGGGCGATGTGTACAGCTTCGGCGTTCTGGTGATGGAGATGGTAACGAGGAAGAAGCCGACTGACGACATGTTTGAGGGCGGGCTGAGCCTGCACAAGTGGGTGAAGAGCCACTACCATGGCCGGGCCCACGCGGTGGTCGACCAGGCGCTGGCCAGGATGGTTCTGGACCAGACGCCCGAGGTGAGGAGGATGTCGGACGCGGCCATCGGCGAGCTGCTGGAGCTCGGCATTCTCTGCACCCAGGAGAGCGCGTCCACGCGGCCGTCTATGCTGGACGCCGCCGATGACCTGGACCGGCTCAAGCGGTACCTCGGCGGCGACACCGCCGCTACATTCGAGTCCTCGTTGGGCTTCTCATCCACGGTAGTTGAAGATATTGATGACTAGCTTAGCGGTGGCAAACTATCAAATTAACAGGGATACGTTGTGCATGCGTGGTTAGGAATTTATGCAGTCGTGAAGGGAGAAGATGATCACAAGATGTATGTTTATCATTCTTTCAAAGTGTCTGATTTGATGTAATATTAGCTTTATACATAGGCTTGATTAATTACAGACTGAATTAAGTTCAGGAAGTAACTGATTAGTTCAGTGTGACGGCTATCTTCTGTTTTTACCTTTGTTTTGTCCCCGTACCATCTACTCCAAAACAATCAGATGTCTCCCTTTTGTTTGGCAAACTTGAAAATTACTCCCTCCGTCCCATAATATAAGAGCGTTTTTGACACTATGTCAAAAACACAGTGTAAAAAATGCTCTTATATTATGGGATGGAGGGAGTAGATTATTATTATTTTTGAGAAAAACTTGAAAAATCAGATGTTAGTATGTTACTGAAGTATCGGAGTACACTGAAAATGGAGTCACGCGCACTACTGAATGGGTCGAGAGCACAAATTGTTTCATCTTCTGTGATATACCAGTGCCCTTTTACCATGCTAAAGCAGACTAGTTTGCAGTTGCAAGAACCACAGCCTTTTGAGCACGAAGTTGGCACCTTTTCTACGTAGGCTTTACAGAAAGGTTAGGATAGGAGTGGTGAAACAGCAAAGTTGCATATGGATTTCAGATGGAAGGTTTGGTCCATGTACACCTTCTATCTATGTATATATGATGGATATATAAACCGAGCGTGCGCCGGAGCATATCATGAGCAATCCCCTAGAATGGACCAGCCTAGCAAATATGATAACCTGATCATGCAGATGATGCGTATCCCTGTTGTGCTCTTAATGCCCCACTGATGACGCTTCTGGTTGGATGCTTCTTTCTTTCTAGGACTAGGATTGGTCCCCCGTCCGCGTATCCGGTTTGCGGGTATAGCTTAACATGCTATGATTCATCCCATCATCATTCATCTTGTTCCTCAGCGATGTCTTGATAATCTTCATTGTTTAGGGCATTTTCAATGCTGATCCTCAAATTTGCTCAGGCATCTGTCCATGGACAGGGGGCCGAATCTACGAGCACTGATATCGAAGGCCGTCATCCAACAGTGTCTGCATACATTTTAAACAACTTTTCAACTAACCGGACGAAATTATGCAAACACGGCGGATTTTCATATAAACCGGATGAGATTCATGCAAAAACGGTGGATTTTAGAAGAAGAAAAAACCCGACCTAAACCTATCCTATGGCGACGGCCGTCGTCCACTTCCTTTCTATTCCACATCGTCGACCACCTCCTCCATCTGTCGTCTCCATGAGCGGCGACGGTAAGACACATGAAGTGAAGGTGCGGTCTCCGGCGAGAAAGAGTAGAACATGGGAGACAGACCGGCCCACTTGGGGCACAATGCCCTGCCGCCTCCCATGCCCTACTCATCCTTGGACGAGTCCGCGACCTGTCCATTGTCGACGCCGGTGGGCATGAGGTCGATGATGGACGTGGACGGTCAATCATTGTCCACCTGCCACGTGTGGGGCTGATAGTTCAATGGGGCGTGTAGGAGGTGCAGCTAGCAGTCGCGTCCGCGTCCGCCTGAGGCGGAACTTCATTGCGAGTAGCGCGCGGCCTCTTAGTGAGTTTGGCAAGCGAGTACAATAGTGATCTAGGAGTAGATCACTGGACATTGGTCAAAATTATCCTTAGTGGAATAAGGATATGTTTCTCGATTATGGAGGTGACAAAAGGTTCGTCGTAAAGGGTTACGTCGATGCAAGTTTTGACACTGATCCAGATGACTCAAAGTCTCAATCTGGATACATATTGAAAGTGGGAGTAATTAGCTAGAGTAGCTCCGTGCAGAGCATTGTTGACATAAAAATTTGCAAAATACATACGGATCTGTGTGGCAGACCCGTTGACTAAACTTCCCTCACAAGCAAAACATGATCACACCTTAGTACTCTTTGGGTATTAATCACATAGCGATGTGAACTAGATTATTAACTCTAGTAAACCCTTTGGGTGTTGGTCACATGACGATGTGAACTATGGGTGTTAATTACATGGTGATGTGAACTATTGATATTAAATCACATGGCGATGTGAACTAGACTATTGACTCTAGTGCAAGTGGGAGACTGAAGGAAATATGCCCTAGAGGCAATAATAAAGTTATTATTTATTTCCTTATATCATGATAAATGTTTATTATTCATGATAGAATTGTATTAACCGTAAACATAATACATGTGTGAATACATAGACAAACAGAGTGTCACTAGTATGCCTCTACTTGACTAGCTCGTTGAATCAAAGATGGTTAAGTTTCCTAGCCATAGACATGAGTTGTCATTTGATTAATGGGTCACATCATTAGAGAATGATGTGATTGACTTGACACATTCCGTTAGCATAGCACTTGATCATTTAATTTGTTGCTATTGCTTTCTTCATGGCTTATACATGTTCCTATGACTATGAGATTATGCAACTCCCGTTTACCGAAGGAACACTTTGTGTGCTACCAAACGTCACAACGTAACTGGGTGATTATAAAGGTGCTCTACAGGTGTCTCCGAAGGTACTTGTTGGGTTGGCGTATTTCGATATTATGATTTGTCACTCCGATTGTCGGAGAGGTATATCTGGGCCCTCTCAGTAATGCACATCACTTAGGCCTTGCAAGCATTGCAAATAATAAGTTAGTTGCAGGATGATGTATTACAGAACGAGTAAAGAGACTTGCCGGTAACGAGATTGAACTAGGTATTGAGATACCGACGATCGAATCTCGGGCAAGTAACATACCGATGACAAAGGGAACAACGTATGTTGTTGTGCGGTTTGAGCGATAAAGATCTTCGTAGAATATGTGGGAGCCAATATGAGCATCCAGGTTCCGCTATTGGTTATTGACCGGAGACGTGTCTCGGTCATGTCTACATAGTTCTCGAACCCGTAGGGTCTGCACGCTTAACGTTACGATGACAGTTATATTATGAGTTTATATGTTTTGATGTACCGAAGATTGTTTGGAGTTCCGGATGTGATCAAGGACATGACGAGGAGTCTCGAAATGGTCGAGACATGAAGATTGATATATTGGAAGCCTATGTTTGGATGTTGGAAGTGTTTCGGGTGAAATCGGGATTTTACCGGAGTACCGGGAGGTTACCGAAACCCCCGAGGGGCTTAATGGGCCTACATGGGCCTTAGTGGAAATAGAGGGAAGCAAGGGGAGTGTGGGGCGCCCCCCCCCCCAAGGCCCAAACCGAATTGGTTTAGGGCAAGGGGGCCGGCCCCCTCTTTCCTTCTTCCCCTTTCTCTTTCCTTCTCCCGAATCCTATTCCAACGTAGGACTCCTCCTGGCGCGCCCTCTCCCTGGCCGGCCGCACCCCCCCTTGCTTCTTTATATACGGGGGCAGGGAGGCACCCCATAGACACAACAATTGATCGTTTGATCCTTTAGCCGTGTGCGGTGCCCCCCTCCACCATAGTCCACCTCGATATTACTGTAGCGGTGCTTAGGCGAAGCCCTGCGTCGGTAGAACATCAACATCATCACCACACCGTCATGCTGACGAAGCTCTCACTCAACACTCGGCTGGATCGGAGTTCGAGGGACGTCATCGGGCTGAACGTGTGCTGAACTCGGAGGTGTCGTACGTTCGGTACTTGATCGGTCGGGTCGTGAAGACGTACGACTACATCAACCGCGTTGTGCTAACGCTTCCACTTTCGGTCTACGAGGGTACGTAGACAACACTCTTCCCTCTCATTGCTATGCATCACCATGATCTTGCGTGTGCGTAGGAATTTTTTTGAAATCACTACGTTCCCCAACAGTGGCATCCGAGCTAGGTTTTATGCGTTGATGTAATATGCACGAGTAGAACACAAGTGAGTTGTGGGCGATATAAGTCATACTGCTTACCAGCATGTCACACTTTGGTTCGGCGGTATTGTTGGATGAAGCGGCCCGGACCGACATTACGCGTACGCTTACGCGAGACTGGTTTTACCGCCGTGCTAAGCACACAGGTGACTAGCGAGTGTCAGTTTCTCCAACTTTAGTTGAATCAAGTGTGGCTACGCCCGGTCCTTGAGAAGGTTAAAACAACACTAACTTGACAAACTATCGTTGTGGTTTTGATGCGTAGGTAAGAACGGTTCTTGCTCAGCCCGTAGCAGCCACGTAAAATTTGCAACAACAAAGTAGAGGACGTCTAACTTGTTTTTGCAGGGCATGTTGTGATGTGATATGGTCAAGACGTGATGAGATATAAGTTGTTGTATAAGATGATCATGTTTTGTTGAAGTTATCGGCAACTGGCAGAAGCCTTATGGTTGTTTCTTTATTGCATAAGATGCAAGAGCCAAATAATTGCTTTACTTTATCGCTATGCGATAGCAATAGTTGCAAGAGCAATAGTTGGCGAGACGACCATGTGACGACACATTGATATAGATCAAGATGATGGAGATCATGGTGTCATGCCGGTGACGATGGAAATCATGACGATGCTTTGGAGATGGAGATCAAAGGCACAAGATGATGATGGCCATATCATGTCACATATTTTGATTGCATATGATGTTTATCTTTTATACATCTTATTTTGCTTAGTTCGGCGGTAGCATTATAAGATGATCTCTCACTAAATTTCAAGATAAAAGTGTTCTCCTGAGTATGCACCATTGCCAAAGTTTGTCGTGCCCAGACATCACGTGATGATCGGGTGTGATAAGTTCTACGTCCATCTACAACGGGTGCAAGCCAGTTTTGCACACGCAGAATACTCAGGTTAAACTTGACGAGCCTAGCATATGCAGATATGGCCTCGGAACACTGAGACCGAAAGGTCGAGCGTGAATTATATAGTAGATATGATCAACATAATGATGTTCACCATTGAAAGCTACTCCATTTCACGTGATGACCGGTTATGGTTTAGTTGATTTGGATCACGTGATCACTTAGATGATTAGAGGGATGTCTATCTAAGTGGGAGTTCTTAAGTAATATGATTAATTGAACTTAAATTTATCATGAACTTAGTCCTGGTAGTATTTTGCAAATTATGTTGTAGATCAATAGCTCACGTCGTTGCTTCCCTGTGTTTATTTTGACATGTTCCTAGAGAAAATTGTGTTGAAAGATGTTAGTAGCAAAGATGCGGATTGGATCCGTGATCTGAGGTTTATCCTCATTGCTGCACAGAAGAATTATGTCCTTGATGCACCGCTAGGTGACAGACCTATTGCAGGAGCAGATGCAGACGTTCTGAATGTTTGGCTAGCTCAATATGATGACTATTTGATAGTTTAGTGCACCATGCTTAACGGCTTAGAATCGGGACTTCAAAAACGTTTTGAACGTCATGGAACATATGAGATGTTCCAGGAGTTGAAGTTAATATTTCAAGCAAATACCCGAGTTGAGAGATATGAAGTCTCCAACAAGTTCTATAGCTAAAAGATGGAAGAGAATAGCTCAAGCAGTGAGCATGTGCTCAGATTGTCTGGGTACTACAATCGCTTGAATCAAGTGGGAGTTAATCTTCCAGATAAAATAGTGATTGACAGAATTCTCTAGTCACCATCACCAAGTTAATAGAACTTCATGATGAATTATAATATGCAAGGGATAACAGAAACGATTCCCAAGCTCTTCGTGATGCTGAAATCGACGAAGGTAGAAATCAAGAAAAGCATCAAGTGTTGATGGTAAACAAAACCACTAGTTTCAAGTAAATGGACAAAGGGAAGAAAGGGGAACTTCAAGAAGAATGGCAAGCAAGTTGCTACTCAAGTGAAAAACCCAAGTCTGGACATAAGCCTGAAACTGAGTGCTTCTACTGCAAAGGGACTGGTCGCTGGAAGAAGAACTACCCCAAGTAATTGGCGGATAAGAAGGATGGCAAAGTGAACATAGGTATATTTGATATACATGTTATTGATGTGTACTTTACTAGTGTTTATAGAAACCCCTCAGTATTTGATACTAGTTCAGTTGCTAAGAATAGTAACTCGAAACGAGAGTTGCAGAATGAACAGAGACTAGTTAAGGGTGAAGTGACGATGTGTATTGGAAATGGTTCCAAGATTGATATGATCATCATCGCACATTCCCTATACTTTCGGGATTAGTGTTAAACCTAAAATAAATGTTATTTAGTGTTTGCGTTGAGCATGAATATGATTGGATCTTGTTTATTGCAATACGGTTATTCATGTAAGTTAGAGAATAATTGTTGTTCTGTTTACATGAATAAAACCTTCTATGGTCATACACCCAATGAAAATGGTTTGTTGGATCTCAATCGTGGTGATACACATTTTCATAATATTGAAGCCAAAAGATGCAAAGTTAATAATGATAGTGTAACTTATTTGTGGCACTGCCGTTTAGGTCATATTAGTGTAAAGCGCATGAAGAAAATCCATGCTGATGGGCTTTTGGAACCACTTGATTATGAATCAGTTGATGCTTGCGAACCATGCCTCATGGGCAAGATGACTAAGACTCCATTTTCTGGAACAATGGAGCGAGCAACAGATTTGTTGGAAATCGTACATACTGATGTATGTGGTCCGATGAATATTGAGGCTCACGGTAGGTATCATTATTTTCTGATCTTCATAGATGATTTGAGCAGATATGAGTATATCTACTTGATAAAATACAAGTCTGAAGCATTTGAAAAGTTCAAAGAATTTTAGGGTGAAGTGGAGAATCATCGTAACAAAAGTAAAAGTTTCTACGATATGATCGCAGAAGTAAAATATTTGAGTTACGAGTTTGGCCTTCAGTTAAAACAATGTGAAATAGTTTCACTACTCGCGCCACCTAGAACACCACAGTGTAATGGTGTGTCCGAACGTCGTAACCGTACTTTATTAGATATGGTGCGATCTATGATGTCTCTTACCGATTTACCACTATCGTTTTGGGGTTATGCATTAGAGACAGCTACATTCACGTTAAATAGGGCACCATCTAAATCCGTTGAGACGACACCGTATGAATTATGGTTTGGCAAGAAACCTAAGTTGTCGTTTCTTAAAGTTTGAGGTTGCAATGCTTATGTGAAAAAGTTTCAATCTGATAAGCTCAAACCCAAATCAGAGAAGTGCGTCTTCATAGGATACCCAAAAGAAAATGTTGGGTACACCTTCTATCACAGATCCGAGGGCAAGATATTCATTGCTGAGAATGGATCCTTTCTAGAGAAGGAGTTTCTCTTGAAAGAAGTGAGTGGAAGGAAAGTAGAACTTGATGAGGTAACTGTACCTGCTCCCTTATTGGAAAGTAGTTCATCACAGAAATCTGTTCCTGTGACTACTACACCAATTAGTGAGGAAGCTAATGATGATGATCATGTAACTTCAGATCAAGTTACTACCGAAACCTCATAGGTAAACCAGAGTGAGATCCGCACCAGAGTGGTACGGTAATCCTGTTCTGAAGGTCATGTTACTTGACCATGATGAGCCTACGAACTATGAGGAAGCGATGATGAGCCCAGATTCTGCGAAATGGCTTGAGGCCATGAAATCTTAGATGAGATCCATGCATGAGAACAAATTATGGACTTTGATTGACTTGCCCAATGATCGGCGAGCCATTGAGATTAAATGGATCTTCAAGAGGAAGACGGACGCTGATAGTAGTGTTACTATCTACAAAGCTAGAATTGTCGTAAAAAGGTTTTCGACAAGTTCAAGGTGTTGACTACGATGAGAGTTTCTCACTCGTATCTATGCTTAAGTCTGTCCGAATCATGTTAACAATTGCCGCATTTTATGAAATCTGGCAAATGGATAAACAAAACTGCATTCCTTAATGGATTTATTAAAGAAGAGTTGTATATGATGCAACCAGAAGGTTTTGTCAATCCTAAAAGTGCTAACAAAATATGCAAGCTCCAGCGATCCATCTATGGACTGGTGCAAGCATCTCGGAGTTGGAATATACGCTTTGATAAGTTGATCAAAGCATATAGTTTTATACAGACTTGCGGTGAAGTCTGTATTTACAAGAAAAGTGAGTGGGAGCACTACAACATTTCTGATAAGTATATGTGAATGACATATTGTTGACCGGAGATAATGTAGAGTTATTCTGCAAAGCATAAAGGAATGTTTGAAAGGAGTATTTTTTTTCAAAGAAAGACCTCGGTGAAGCTACTTACATATTGAGCATCAAGATCTATAGAGATAGATCAAGACGCTTGATAAGTTTTTCAATGAGTACATACCTTGACAAGATTTTGAAGTAGTTCAAAATGGAACAGTCAAAGAAGGAGTTCTTGCCTGTGTTACAAGGTGTGAAGTTGAGTAAGACTCAAAACCCGACCACGGCAGAAGATAGAGAGAGAATGAAAGTCATTCCCTATGCCTCAGCCATAGGTTCTATAAAGTATGTCATGCTGTGTACCAGACCTATTGTATACCCTGCCCTGAGTTTGGCAAGGGAGTACAATAGTGATCTAGGAGTAGATCACTGGACATTGGTCAAAATTATCCTTAGTGGAATAAGGATATGTTTCTCGATTATGGAGGTGACAAAAGGTTCGTCGTAAAGGGTTACGTCGATGCAAGTTTTGACACTGATCCAGATGACTCAAAGTCTCAATCTGGATACATATTGAAAGTGGGAGTAATTAGCTAGAGTAGCTCCGTGCAGAGCATTGTTGACATAGAAATTTGCAAAATACATACGGATCTGAATGTGGCAGACCCGTTGACTAAACTTTCCTCACAAGCAAAACATGATCACACCTTAGTACTCTTTGGGTATTAATCACATAGCGATGTGAACTAGATTATTAACTCTAGTAAACCCTTTGGGTGTTCGTCACATGACGATGTGAACTATGGGTGTTAATCACATGGTGATGTGAACTATTGATGTTAAATCACATGGCGATGTGAACTAGACTATTGACTCTAGTGCAAGTGGGAGACTGAAGGAAATATGCCCTAAAGGCAATAATAAAGTTATTATTTATTTCCTTATATCATGATAAATGTTTATTATTCATGCTAGAATTGTATTAACCGTAAACATAATACATGTGTGAATACATAGACAAACAGAGTGTCACTATTATGCCTCTACTTGACTAGCTCGTTGAATCAAAGATTGTTAAGATTCCTAGCCATAGACACGAGTTGTCATTTGATTAACGGGGTCACATCATTAGAGAATGATGTGATTGACTTGACAAATTCCGTTAGCATAGCACTTGATCGTTTAGTTTGTTGATATTGCTTTCTTCATGACTTATACATGTTCCTATGACTATGAGATTATGCAACTCCTGTTTACCGGAGGAACACTTTATGTGCTACCAAACGTCACAACGTAACTGGGTGATTATAAAGGTGCTCTACAGGTGTCTCCGAAGGTACTTGTTGGGTTGGCGTATTTTGAGATTATGATTTGTCACTCCGATTGTCGGAGAGGTATCTCTGGGCCCTCTCGGTAATGCACATCACTTAAGCCTTGCAAGCATTGCAAATAATGAGTTAGTTGCAGGATGATGTATTACAGAACGAGTAAAGAGACTTGCCGGTAACAAGATTGAACTAGGTATTGAGATACCGACGATCGAATCTCGGGCAAGTAACATACCGATGACAAAGGGAACAACGTATGTTGTTGTGCGGTTTGAGCGATAAAGATCTTCGTAGAATATGTGGGAGCCAATATGAGCATCCAGGTTCCGCTATTGGTTATTGACCGGAAACGTGTCTCGGTCATGTCTACATAGTTCTCGAACCCGTAGGGTCCGCACGCTTAACGTTACGATGACAGTTATATTATGAGTTTATATGGTTTGATGTACCGAAGATTGTTCGGAGTCCCGGATGTGATCAAGGACATGACGAGGAGTCTCGAAATGGTCGATACGTGAAGATTGATATATTGGAAGCCTATGTTTGGATGTCGGAAGTGTTCCGGGTGAAATCGGGATTTTACCGGAGTACCGGGAGGTTACCGGAACCCCCTGGGGGCTTAATGGGCCTACATGGGCCTTAGTGGAAATGGAGGGAAGCAAGGGGAGTGTGGGGCGCGCCCCCCAAGGCCCAAACCGAATTGGTTTAGGGCAAAGGGGGTCGGCCCCCTCTTTCCTTCTTCCCCTCTCTCTTTCCTTTTCCCGAATCCTATTCCAATTAGGAAAGGGGGGGGAGTCCTAATCCCGGTGGGAGTAGGACTCCTCCTGGCGCGCCCTCTCCCTGGCCGGCCGCACCCCCCCTTGCTCCTTTATATACGGGGGCAGGGGGCACCCCATAGACACAACAATTGATCGTTTGATCCTTTAGCCGTGTGCGGTGCCCCCTCCACCATAGTCCACCTCGATATTACTGTAGCGGTGCTTAGGCGAAGCCCTGCGTCGGTAGAACATCAACATCGTCACCACACCGTCGTGCTGACGAAACTCTCCCTCAACACTCGGCTGGATCGGAGTTCGAGGGACGTCATCGGGCTGAACGTGTGCTGAACTCGGAGGTGTCGTACGTTCGGTACTTGATCGGTCAGATCGTGAAGACATACAACTACATCAACCGCATTGTGCTAACGCTTCCGCTTTCGGTCTACGAGGGTACGTAGACAACACTCTCCCCTCTCGTTGCTATGCATCACCATGATCTTGCGTGTGCGTAGGAATTTTTTTTGAAATTACTACGTTCCCCAACACTTAGATCACGTGCTACTCCGCACCGAAGTTCGAGTTCGCCGTTGCCATGGCGGACACGGCCTCCTCACTTGCGTGCTTGTCGTAGATTTGGCCCTCCGCTAGTCGGTGCTGCTCGAGGAGGAACAAATTGTACCTCTGCTCCTCCTGAGCCTGTCAGAACGCTGACACAAGCTCCTCCTCCTCCGCCATGGCAGCGTCGTAGTGCGCCTGCGCCTGCTCCATAGTCAGGCCGACATGCACCGACGCGGGGTTCGGGGCCGTGTCATCATCGGAGCCCGTGGGGTCGCCGTCGGAGCCTCGGGCGAGCTACTGGAATGCCCTGCTTGATCTGCTTGGCATGGTGGGACTGCCAGGCGACTGCAAGGACGGCCACCTCGTGTTTCATCTCCGGCAACAGACTATCCCACAGAGCATTCCCGCTCGCAGTCATGGGGATGTGGAGCAAAGGGAGGAGGATGTGTTGTGGAGATATCTGGGTGTGGCTGCCTTTAATAGCGGATTTCGGTGAGGCCAAGCGTCTAGGTGCGTCAATGCGTGGCGCCGGAGTTGGTTCCTTGTCTGGCGAGCCTACTTAATGGCGGCATACAGATGGACGGGCATTGTACGGGCGTGCTAGATATCCGTCCCGTCCTGAATAACAAACTCCACTCTGACATTGAACAAACACGGACACCAGGGACGTGGCGTGGGTGGCTCCCTCAGCCGGTGCGACGCTTCAATGCCGGCGCCAGTCAGAGGTCGCTTCCGCTCTGGACCGACGTCATTGCGGAGGGGCCGCTCTGCATGGGCATGAATGCAGGCAGCCGGTGTCGTGTGGGAACACACGCGGGCGAGGGAGGAGGGTTTTTTTGCGGGCTAGGGCGGACAGAAATGGGCGTGGTATCGATCTGGACGCTCGCAAAGCCCTCCTAATTTGTCTCTGGTGTTCGGGAAAAAGCACGTCTAGACTTTCCAAGAACCAATATAGATCCGTGTTGGATGACAAAACACATTTGGACAGCGCGGTCCGAACTTACGCAGACGGTTTATGGGTCAGCATCGGAGATGCCTGCTCTTTCCATTATTGTTGTTGCTACCAGCAAAATCAAGGTCAACTATGTTAAACGACCCGGTGTTGACTTTTGAAGCATAGGTGCATTGAAACACTTTATTTTAAGAAGATTAAAAATGACATCTAAAAGTTTTAAAAAGAACTTAACTTTTTAAACAAATGAAATACATATCAATGTTCTCTATGTACTGTTAATTTCCGCTCAATAATACATTACATTATATATGCTACATAGAAAACGAAAATTCAGCCCAAAAACAAAGAAAACCCATTTTTGTGCATGTATTGATGAAACTTTGTACATCCCTAAAGATACTAAGCTCCCTAGGGAGGGAGCTTTCTCAGCCCTCCTCTTTTATTGACCATTAGATCCAGATTGAAATGATCTGGATCATCTGTGAGCATCTCCAGCCGCGCCCCCAACAGGCCCCCAGGCCACTTTTTTGGCGCCGGTGCAAAAAAACGCCCTAGTCGTGCCTCCAAGACGTCAAAAAGCGCCGATTCGCCCCGTTTTGGGCCCGACAGGCCGAACCCGACGCACTGGGGGGCGATCGGGGGCTCCGGCGCAAGGGAAAAGCGCGGCTGGCCCACACCGTCAGGTGAAAAGTTAAGTTTTTCTTCCCCGACTCGCCTCCCACCCCCCGCGCCCTCGGCCGCCACTAGTTGTATCCCAGCACAGCCCGCCACCCTTCACCGCTAGATAGCCAATCCCCGCCGGAAAAATAGCAGAGGTTCGCCGAGGCAGCCCCTCCACCAACAGCTGGGCGTTTCCGGCCGCGGAGGGGCAGTTTAGCGGCGGGTACACGCCCTCCAGGCGCAAGGTGTTCGGTGATTTGCCTGCCTCGGCGATGGACTCAGATGACGAGGAAGCGCTCGCCGCGCTGCTGGAGGAGGAAGCCGAGGCCGATGTCCAGGAAGAAGAGGATCTCATGGTGCTCACCGCCCTCGCCCAGCTGCTGGCGAGCAATGAAAAGCCACGGCGAGGTGGCTCGGCGCCGGGGCGGGTGAAAGCAAAGAACCGGCATCGTCTCGAAGGCTACTGCATGCTCTACTCCGACTACTTCACTGACGCTCCACTGCATGGCGACAAGACATTTCGGCACTGTTATCGGATGAGTCGAAAGCTTTTCCTCGGGATTGTGAATTCCATCCGGGAGTTCAACAACTACTTCAAGTGCAAGAAGGATTGCACTGGCAAACTTGGATTCACCTCGATCCAGAAGTGCACGACAACGATGAGGATGCTTGCATATGGAGCTCCCGATGATTCGCTCGACGACTATGGGCGCATGGCCGACTCCACCACCATTGAGTGTTTCTACAAGTTCTGTCAGGCAGTCGTGGCAGTGTTTGGGCCGCAATACTTGCGAACACCCAATGCGGAAGACATTGCTCGGATCCTAGCACAGAATGCAGCAAGAGGATTTCCTGGGATGCTTGGAAGCATCGACTGCATGCATTGGAAATGGAAGAACTACCCATTTGGTTGGCAGGGGATGTACAAAGGCGCCAAAGGCGGTTGCAGTGTGGTACTTGAGGCGGTGGCCACAGGACCTCTGGATTTGGCACTCCTTCTTTGGTATGCCAGGAACTCACAATGACATCAACGTGCTGCAGTGCTCCCCTATCTTTGCCAAGCTTGTTGAAGGTCATTCTCCTCCAGTGAACTTCGAGCTCAATGGGCGGCACTACAACAAGGGGTACTACCTAGCTGATGGCATCTATCCGAGATGGTCTACATTTGTGAAGACTATCTCAAACGTTGTGCCAGGAGGCAAGAAGTCCCACTTTGCCAAGGTGCAGGAGGCTTGCAGGAAGGATGTCGAGCGGGCTTTTGGTGTGCTCCAATCTCGATTTGCTGTTGTCCGCTACCCTACTCAGACCTGGTCGAAAGATCAA
Organism: Triticum urartu; assembly: GCF_056163025.1. Taxonomy (NCBI): domain Eukaryota; kingdom Viridiplantae; phylum Streptophyta; class Magnoliopsida; order Poales; family Poaceae; genus Triticum; species Triticum urartu. Next base: position 426,884,010 of record NC_141877.1, on the reverse strand, counting down.
ATGTGGGAGATCATGACTTGCTATTGTTAAGGCATATCTTTCTCGATGTAGTTTTGGTGATTGATGACAACAGGTTTGCAGACTAGCCGTGTGCTTTGAGCATTTCAGAGATTCATCCTTTGGCACGAGACGATTTCTTTCCCCTCGGAGTGTTTTTCAAGACGGTGTAGCTCTTTCGTTTCTTGTTTGGTGAACTAGTTTCGTAGGAGTCACCGTACTATCGAGAGGGGGTCCGCTTTGGTAAGGCTAGGGTGGAATCATCACGTACACTTTCGTTTCACACCCTCTGGGCCTTCCCGCGTCGTTGGAGGTTTGATTCCCTGCTGGATGGGCAGTCTTTGGCCCCAGCGGTAGTACTGCGGTGCCCAGCGGTATTAGCGCTTGAGGGTCCTCAGCGGCAGTACCGCTGCGGTACCGGGTCACTACCGTCTCGACTCGAGGGGGGCGCATCTTGTGTCGGGTTGAGCGGCACTTGAAGCGGTAGTAGGTGCGGTAGTACCGCTCGAGAGCGGTAGTACCGCCCTACCACCGTGGCAGTACCGCGCTGGGCACGGTCCCTCCTCTACCTTCAAGCCCTCCCAGGCTGGGCGGTAGTACCGCAAGGGGGAGCGGTAGTACCGCTGCCCCCTGCGGTAGTACCGCCCTCTGCGGGGCTGTTTTGGAGGTAATGGTTGGATGGGGCCCTTTAGTATAAAAGGGGGTCCCCTTCTTCCTCGTTGACCCACCTCTTCCCCCATAAGCTCCATTAATGCTCCAAGCTCCATTTTCGCCCGATCTCTCTCCCTAGCCAATCATACTTGTTGATTTGCTCGGGAGTGGTTGAGAAGGCCCCGATCTACACTTCCACCAAGAGAAATTTGATTCCACCACCAATCCCTAGCAGATCTTGTTACTCTTGGGTGTTTGAGCACCCTAGACGGCTGAGGTCACCACGGAGCCATAGTCCATTGTGGTGAAGCTTCGTGGTGTTGTTGGGAGCCTCCGATTAAGTTGTGGAGATTGCCCCAACCTTGTTTGTAAAGGTCCGGTCATCGCCTCCAAGGGCACCAATAGTGGAATCACGACATCTCGCATTGTGTGAGGGCGTGAGGAAAATACGGTGGCCCTAGTGGCTTCTTGGGGAGCATTGTGTCTCCACACCGCTCCAACAGAGACGCACTTTCCCTCAAAAGGAAGGAACTTCGGTAACACATCCTCGTCTTCACCGGCTCCACCCTTGGTTATCTCGTACCTTTACTTGTGCAAGCTTATTAGTATTACTTCCCTTGCTTGCTTGTGTGCTTGTTGTTGTTGCATCATATAGGTTGCTCACCTAGTTGAACTTCTAGACAACCTACTTTGATGCAAAGTTTAATTTGGTAAAGAAAAGCTAAAAATTGTTAGTTGCCTATTCACCCCCCCCCTCTAGTCAACCATATCGATCCTTTCAGATGTGTCATCTTGCACAACATGATCGTCGAGAGCGAGCAGGAAGAGCCAGTGTTTGACACTGTACCATACTACCGGCAGGGTCCTCTAGCCGAAGTTGATCACCAGCTACCGGCAACCTAGACTGCCTACCTCAGTATGCGTCAGGAGATCCGAGACCCACAGGTGCATATCAAACTGCAGCAGGATCTGGTGGAGCACCTATGAAGGCTCACGGGCGACGCTGGGCTCGACGTGTGATGAAATATGAGTTTTTATTTGTTGAACTATATAATTTGTATTGAACTATTTGTTGTTGCACTATTTTGTTGAACTACTTGATTTTCTGTGATGAACTATGTGATAAAAATATATTTATGTTCATAATTGAACGCCGAGCCACGATGAACCGCGCCGAATATGGGCCGATTCTCGCCCATATGTGGCCTTTATTCGCCGAAAATGGGTCGAAAACTGGGCCAATATCGGCGCCTGGGGGCGACGACTGGACGCCCAACCGTCCCCAGCACCGATTGTATCGCCGGCTCGCCCCCAGGGGCGATTTTTATGCCTCCTGGGGGGGGGGGCAACGGCTGGAGATGCTCTAATACGGTGTGAACCATTTTCACTCTAGGTTTTCTCTCTCCTTACCTGCCAAAGGGAGTGACTAATAGTTTCTTTTTTACAGTTCCGACAAATAACAAGTGAGTGATTAAATGTGCATTTGAGTCACAATTCACCGGCAAAACAAAATCGGCCATATACAAATTTATAATGGTCATCCACCATACATATCACTCCACCGTCCACCGCACGAAATAAAGCTCCGAAATTCTAATACGCTTCGCCAAGGCCAGCTCATCAGCGACGATATTGACAACCGTCATGGCTAGCTCTCATGCCACCATCTTGGACACCTTCACTCACTGGTCCCGTTGTTGCACACGTAGAAAGTGGTTGTTATCGTTCTCAACGTGCTCCAGGTACACCCGCGCCTTGATGCATGTCGAGCCCCCGCCACTGAAGCTCTCCACCACCAAGCGATCGGCATGTTAATTGGCAGGACATAAGGAAATACAAGTTGTTAGTTTGATTGCCCTTCATGTTATCTATAACGAAGCAATAGATTCAAACACGTACAACAAGGCAATAGATTCAGACGATGGCGGCAATGAATACTAAGCTCCCTTGGGAGGGAGCTTTCTCAGCCCTCCTCTTTTATTGATTGTTAGATCTAGATTGAAATGATCTGGATTATCTAATAGAGTGTGAACCATTTTTACTCTAGGTTTCCTCTCTCCTTGCCCGCCAAAGGGAGTGACTAATAGTTTCCTTTTTACAGTTCTGACAAATAACAAGGGAGTGATTAAATGTGCATTTGAACCACAATTCACCGGCAAAACAAAAAACGGCCATATACAAATTCATAATGCTCATCCACCATACATATCTTTCCACCATCCACCGCAAAAAATAAAGCTCCGAAATTCTAATACGCTTCGCCAAGGTCAGCTCATCGGCGACGACATCGACAACCGCCGTGGCTTGCTCTCACGCCACCATGGACACGTTCACTCACTGGTCCCGTTCTTGCACACGTATAAAGTGGTTGTTATCATTCTCAACGTGCTCCAGGTACAAAAAGTTTCATGTCCTTGCCAGTGTTTAAACATGTACAAAAAGGCAAAAGATTTAAACGATGGTGACGAGGAATTTACCAGTGTTTTGAGAGAGATGCTCTTGCCGTGCTCCTTGATATCCATGTTCACTAAAGCCCGATATGGCGGCTTATTTCTCATAACCATGACCGACCCCAGAGACCTTTGTGATGAATTTTGCATCTTTTAAGTTGTTGGGTAGGCCCTATCGTACGTTGTGTCCTGAGTTTTTTTAGATCATATTGTGGTAGAGCTAAGGGCATCTTGAAGGACAAAAACGGACATCCACATAGCCAGGCGAGTGTTGGTCCTCCAAAGTTACACCTCAAATATCACCTACTCGTACATATGAAAACAGAGCCAATGCTTATGATTGACAATAAAGGTGTTTCTTGTTGGGATGCTGACAAATATACACAACATGAATACACATGATAAACTTTTCCTCGAAAACCTAAACCTCTGGTGACGGCTAGGGCGACTTGGGTTATGAGGGGAACCGTCTTTCAGCGTCGTCCTATAGCGGCTCCCCTCCGTCGATGACCTCTCGGACGTTCATGGTGAGGGGGGTCAACGGAACCCACGTGCAGGGATCGTGTAGCTTTAGGTTTCGAAAATGATAAAATCCAAACGTCAGATTTTTGACCATGACAAATCAAACGTTTTTATGACAATTCGCGAGGATGGCAACTTTAGTTGGCAAGCATGTTAATTTTCTGGCAAAAAAAAACTAAGGGCAGACTTGTCATGCTTACCAACTAAATTTTCCATGATCAACAAATATACATTTCCACAAAAAATGTTCGATTTGCCATGGTTAAATCCCGAACGTTCGGGACTTATGGGCATCCTTAGGTTTTAGGGGCTTATTATCTTAGTTTTTTTGTTGTCAATGGACGTCATGGCTTGGCGCCGCCGAATAATAAAGCTTTAGATCCTTCCCCTCATTGGTGGGTGCTAGATTTGGTTGCTAGTTTGTTCAAGTAGAGATGGTGTGGTAGGGACGGCCCCTATGGTGGACTTGAATTCTCGGGCTCCCTGTTGCGACATCTACTCTAAGCGTCGGCGTGGAGCTCAGGAGGTAGTGCAAGAGCGAAAGCAGATAGTGGCCTGCTTCAACGACAACTGGAAAGCAATGGATCATGTGCCGGGTTCGTGGTTGGTTGCTAACGGGTATGTTTTCCTCCTCCGACATCATTGTCGAACGGGGCTGTCAGATCAGGAGTTCGCTGGCGTGTCCGAAGTGCTGCCCCGGACAAATTCTTTCAATGTCAATGGTTTCACCCTTGATAAGCTACCTTGGAGGTTCAAAGAACTGCATAGCAATGGAGTCACGCCAAACTTAGGTGAAGAGGTTATCAATCACATTATATTTTGGTGGTTGTCGCGGTAGTGCGGGAGGTGATGAGCGTTGTTGTCAAGTTTAGGGGATTCTTCGGTCTTGATTATAATTTGCCTTCTTGGCTGATGGTCCTTTGTGTAAAGGCTGAAATTTTACTATTTTGTCAGATCAGCGTTTACATGGCTTGTAACTTAATCTTTGTTCCAGACACGTATTACCATGAAAGAAAAAGATGTTTCTTGGTAAACTGCAAGGAAATTTCTAGCCTATTGGCCTCATTTCGTTGCAAAGTGAAAATATTCCAGGGTAGTAATCCCACGAGGGGCTTTCCATGGTCATAGGAAATCCTCTCCCGCCACCGGGGGAGATCTCCACGTGAGTTTGGAGACAAGGGGGAGGGGAGGGAATCACCTCAGGGAAGTGCCAAATTTCTTAGAAAAGAAAAGTAGTATTCAAAAACCATGAAAACGAATTCCTTTTTTTGTTTTTTTTTCTTACAGAATCATCATAGCAGGAAGTAATTAATTTCTAATTTCCATGCAAAAATTCAGAAATAACAGAACAATGGAGAATAATTCTGTAATTTCAAGGATAAACCAGGAAATATGAAACACACATCATCAGTAAAAAATACTTCAGTCCACATCACACATGCTGACCATAAATAACATAACACCGAGGATAAATTCTGGTGTGCTAATTGTTGTTTAACATTTTTTAGACAAAAGGCATCAGCCGAGCCTGAGATGGGGCTCGAGCCTAGCCCGATTTTGAATTAACAAAGCCATCAACTGGCAGATTACAAGCAAACGCCCTCATGCAAAAGAAAGAACAACACGGCGGTAAGATACATAAACGATGGACAACACCAAACTACTCCTCACACGCTACGGAAACTGAAGATGATCAAAAGAGAACGAAGCCGAAGACACCAAGGACCTTCTCCAAGAATGCTGCACCAAGAACAATATCACACTGGCTCGGAGGAGAGAGGGGCCGACACCAGCGGGGCATATGCTGTCACCATGCACCTACGGGCCTCGACACGACACATCAGGTACACCATCTTCGAAGAAGGCCACTACCTGCTTGCCTGGATCGAAGGCGCCGCACCGTCGCAAGATGAGACAGATGCCGCCGGAAGATGGCCACATAGAGAAGGTCAGTGCATCCCCAACAAGACGCCGGAGGCTCTCCTTGAGCAGAACATCGCTGCTGCACACATCCAACACCGAAGGGGGAAGTTTCACGTTAGGACAAGAGGGCCACACCGTCGCTGCCGCCCACCACCCACAAACGCCAGCAGACCACAAGGCTCACAAAGCGGAGCCTTCAAGAAGGGAACAGCGCCGAGAGCACCGCCGCCGCCCAACAAAGTTAGGGCTTTCGCCCGGGAGACCTAGGGGCAGGGGAAGTGAGAGGATCAGTCCATACCGACGCCTCCAAGGAGGGGAACGACACATTTAGTTCCATTAAAAAGATGTGCATATGTGACTGATCCATGCTGAAATGCATTGTCACTGGAATAATCACTCTACTGAAACTTCCACCATCAACTTCTTTGAACATTTTCATTGGTTAGCTTTAGGAAACCTGCAAATCAAAAAAGAACAATATAGTTACTATACAATATCACATTTTAAACTATATATAATCACATATGCATGGTTCTCAAAGAAATAGATGCAAACATAATAAGACAGACTTATTTATGTTCTAATAAATAAAATATTGTTCCCTTTTGTTAGCGAATGTGTGTTCGGGCTGTATGTACGTGCCTACTTTGTAGGACTAGCGTTGAGTTAGTTAGCCCAGATTGATTAATGTAAGAGTGTTGCACGGCCTCTCTCTCTCTGCTTGCTTCGACTCCAGCACCTTTGATTCCTAGACGACCACGGCATGAAAGCCATCATTTGGCAAGAAAAGAATGTTACACTGAAACCAGCTTGAAAATAGTCCTCGAAGCTTTTCAATTGTATAATATTCAGAATAATATACACTGTCATGCCAGTTTCCTAGGAGTGGCAACATTAAGATCAACACCCAGATGCATATATCTAATCAGCACAAGATCCATATATACCTCATTTGCCCACATGTGCATAGATGACTATCTAATCAGCACACAACCGGATGCATATTTCCAAGAAAACTGACATATATGGTATAGGGCTAGGGCTACAGATTATTTCAGGCGACAACCTTCAAAAATTCTTCATGGATGAAGGGCCAAGAACACAACTGCTCTAGATCTTAGTGTACAAAATAAGATAGAAACATTTCTTGGAAGATCCGGAATATAGCATCACATAACATCTAGGGGAGAGCAGGAGGAGGGGACAAACTTTGGTTGAAGGAAGAGGAAGACAAACACCGGGTCGTCATGATGAAACTTTGGTTGAAGGAAGAAAAGAACACATAATAAATGAAGAACACAAGAAGAGGAAGTGCATTAGCTACTAGGCTTGCTCCCAATAAAACTAACCACAAAGATGGAAGTGCATTAGCTACTAGGCTTGGTCCCAACAAAACTAAGTAAACTAATTTCAACTAAAACCAGCAGCAAAAGATTCATCATGTAAACGGTCATCTCGCAAAAAAGGGTTAAAACTAGTCTGTACAAGGAGATCGAAAAGGGTCAAAACTAGTCTTGATTGCAGTAATGAAATAAAGTTCTTAAGAACATAAAAAAATTAGCAGCTACACCTTTCAGTTGAAGCAACAAATAATCTGAAAGTTGGCTTATGGATTTAGATTTCAATGACATAATACATTCATAATTGAGAAGAACTGATTAAGTATGCACTTCCATAAAAAGCAAATGAAACAACAATACTACAAATGTTTCATAAGAAATAGTTTGTCATCAACGATAAGTATTATATATGAAACAATGCATTGTTTCATATGAAACAACGTCAAGAAACCTAGGAGAACTGAAAAAGAAACAAAATCAATGCATATGAAACATTGATCTGATATATATTTCAGTTCCCTACGCACTACGGAAGACCTACTATTGACCAATGCATATGAAACTTGTTTAAAACAACATCAGTAGAAAAATATAACGATCATTTTCTGTTTCTTCTAAACTACTAAGCATTGCTTACATTTCTTTCATTTTCTAATATCCAACACTGACGTATGAATCCTACCTCCTTCTGGACAAGTAGTTTGTATAAGCAAATAAAACATTCCTGGATCTAGCATTGTGTAGTTCTTCCGGACAGCCACTAAAACATCAGCAACCAAATATTGTGTAGTGATCTAGGTGCTCACCGGTGATTGGCAATGGTGGGAATGATTTGAGAGAACAAGGCGGTGCTCACTTCCTGGATATGGATGTTCAAGTTCATCAGTGACGGTGAAGGCATGAATTCAAGAAAGACAGAGGTTGCCAAGGGGGGAGAAGGAGGAGGGGGCTAACCTTGACCGGAGGAGGTAGAAAATGACCAAAGAACTGTCGCCGTCATGGTCGCTAGAGGGGGTCGAAGCTTCGAGGTGGAGGGGAGATCCGGGGAAGGAGGACGGTGACGGCCGCGGTTAGTAGCCGTCGCTGGAGGGGAGGACATTGGATCATGAACACCTCGCTTCTGCCATCGGCGGAAGGAGCTCGGAGGCGGAGGAGGCGGCGGCGGCGGATCTTGGTCGACGGCGCGTTGTTCGCTCGTCTGCCGCTGGAGCCGTGGCTTTCCTCCCCGACCTGTCGGGTTGTAGCTTTCCTTCCCGTGGTAAGGTCATGGGTCCGGCAGGGTTAACCCTCGAAGGATAAGGTCGTGGTTCTCCGAACCGGGGAAACAGCGGGGATCCCCGCGGGATACCTTGCAACCAAACGTGGCCTTAGGGTGACTGTTTTTTTTTTTTTTTGAAGGGTCCTTAGGGTGACTGTTAGTGTTGCTCAAACCTTCGTTAGCAATATGTTGAAGACAGACTGATCGTCGCATCAACAATATATATATATATCTCGATCGTTTGGAATCAGACAAGCGTGTCCACCACTTGCACTTGCTGGTCGGATGTGGCTGGTTGGAGTTCCATTTCAATCGGGGACATCGGTGGCTGAAGAATTCGGGCGAGTTCTTTTCGGCGATTCTTCCAGAATCGCCCCCCTTCCCAGCTTTTCTCAGAATCGTCACTTCATATATTTTTTACAATCCTATCTAGTTAAGGTATAATTAGCTAGAATTGTAAAAAACATATGGAGTAGCGATTCTGGGAGAAGCTGGGGAGAGGGGCGATTCTGATAGAATCGCCCAAAAGAACTGGCCCTTCCTATCACGGGGTTACCGAAGGCTGGACGCTGGAGATCGACGGCGGTCCACATCCATCCATACATCCAGGATGTGTTTGGTTGCCCGCATGCAGCCCAACCAGACCCGCGCGGGATGTGCGCGGCCTGTTTGGTTGGCTGAGCTGCATGCGGTTTGAGGCCCGCACGAACCTCAAAGCAGCCCGCAGCCTGGCCCGGCGAAAACTGCCGAATCGGCAGTTTCTCGCGAGCCTGGCCGGGCGCGGCCACGCGTGCGGGACAGTTGCACGCCTTGGGCAGAGCGGGAGACGGAGGTGACGTCTCATTACTCGCCCCCACTCTCGTGTCACCGTCCAGGCACACTGTTCCCACCGCTTCCTCTCTCTTCCTCACCACCCCTCCCTCTCCTCTACTCCAATGGCTCCGCCACGCCCACCGCCGCGCCACCCTCTGACCCCGGTCAACCAGCGCATCGCCAGCATCCAAGAGCGCTGGCTGGCCGGGCTCCAGAACTCGGGCTGCGACCTGGCGTCGACGCTGCGGGCGCGGTCCCCCATTTGCTGCCGGCCTCCACGAGCGCCCGCCAATGCGGTGTCGGCAGCTCCTGCTCCGCCGCCGATTCCGAACCTCATGGTCCTGGGCTCGGCGCCAGCGCCGTCGACGGAGCCGCCCCTTCTTGGGACACCATTGGGCTCGGGGGTTTTCTTGACCCTCGTCCAGGCGTTTTCTCCGGTCGGCGGGCAGTCCTTCTTGACCTCCGGCATGGCGTTCAGCACGTGCTCCGGTGAGTCATATCCCCTCAAATCTTGCTCCTAGATGTAGATTTGTGGTTAATTTCTTAGGCATGTGCTAGGATTTATAGGATTCTAGCAGATCCGATTGGATGCGATCCCAATCGAATCCAATCGGACTGATCTGTTCTTGTTTTGTACAGTGCGTGTGCTACTGCTTGTGTTCATGCTAGAATGCTAGTAGTTGTGTTACATGCTAGATTCATGTTCATGCTAGAATCCTAGAATCATGCTAGTCCGAGTCCTACTACATGCTAGATTTGTGCTACATGCTAGTAGCTGTGTTCATGCTAGAATCATGTTCATGTTGAGTGATGAATGCTAGAATCATGTTGACTGATGGCATGTTCATGTTAGGATCATGTCATTGTTTCATATTGCATGTTGAAGCTAGGGTTTGTGCCATGAGTGGATGTTATACATGCATGTAGTAGGACCATTTTAGGATGGTGCCAAATCTGCATGGCTGCACACGGGTGCTATTGGCACTTGCTGTTGCTATTTTTAGATGTTTCCTTGTTTAGGATAGTGCAGTGATCAGTGCCAATTGCAGCAAAAAAGATGCCAATGATCAATGATTTGCCCAACAACAAGTGTCATTGATAAGTGGAGGTGATGAACACCTGGCTGGTCATCAAGCTCGCCATGCTCGTCGTCCCTCCCAAGTTCGTGGAGGTGATGAACACCTGGCTGGTCATCAAGCGACTCCCGTGCGTGGTCAGGCTCTCAACCAACAAGCGGTGCGTGTTCTGGGTGCAGGTCCAGAACTTCGAGGGACACATGATGCTTGGCCGGGGGTGGAACTACTTCTGCCGCCGCCACCGCATCGTCCCCGGCGACCTCGTCGTTGTGCGCATCTCCGGACTCAGACTGAAGGTTCAGATCTACAACCACGACTCGTCGATGATGTGCAGGTATCGTTGCAGCAGGCACAACTGCCTTGGTGGCATCGAGCAGGCTATGTAGTTAAGTTAAGTCAGGTGTTAGTGGAGAACTTTTAGGGTGTGTGGCGAGACTTGTGCTGGGAACTTGTTCATATTTTGGCCAGGAACAGCACCCTGGCACAACAGGGAAGGAGGATGCCCCTGCTCTTAATCTAGACTTATGCTATCTAGTTAAGTAGTTTGATGTGTTAAGTTTGATGTCATTACATTGCTTGCTTTGTTTAATCTTGTTGTTGTGATGTTGCTGTTGTGATGACCATGTGTGGTGGTCAGGCCACCACATTTGAATGGGGTGAGCAGAACACAAACGTTGTTTGCAACCAAACAGTTGAAGTTTGCATCTGCTCACACCCTAAGCACAAATGCGGGCAACCAAACAGCATGGGGTAAGTGCCTCTCGATGCGATGCAGGCAACCAAACAGGTTGCATCTGTTGCATATGAGGTTGTTTTTCAGCAACCAGGCTGGCTAAAGATGAACATGCAATGCAACTACTGTTGCAAACTACAACCAAACACGCCCCTAGGCTAGCGCTCACGTTCAAGAAAACACATCAACCGATCAAGAAAGCTCCCTGCACTGGAAACTTCCAGCGGCCTGCACCGGCAGCCGGCAGGCGCATATTAAAAAGGTTGCACCTTACCTCATGAAGCTCCCCCATGCTTTCCCTTTCCCCTTACTCGCTTCTGCTCGTTTATGTTCCTGAGCTCCACGAAACAGCTACCATTCCTCGTTTCTTCCCGAATGTCTCTTCGTCATTTCCCCCCTGAATCCTCCTGGACTCCACGATATTAGCCATGTTGGACATGTCTGCAAATTTCGCCCTGTGCACATGCTACATCGAGCAGCTGGTCACCGTGATACTCAGTGACAATGAGAAGGCGGCCAGGAAGAAGAAAGGAAAGGCAATGAAGAAGAAGAATAAGAAGAAGAAAGAAAAGGCAATGAGAAAGAAGAAACCGATGACGAAGAAGATGAAGAGTAGGAGAAAGAAGCCAGCGTGCTGGACAAGGGTAGTAAGAACGAGGGGGATGTCTCTGTTTTCCGCCTTTATGTGCATCAAGATTTGAATGGTTGGTCGTAATACACCGTACGTACGCTTGTATACGCAAATCAAGCTGATGCTCATGACTGAAAATAAAGTTGTGTTTCTTTTAAGCTGCAAGGCAGTTTCTAGCATGTCATTCAGGTTGCAAGGTGGATGGGATATCCCGCTGCGTCGTCCCGCAAAAAATCCCGCGTAGCCGCCGCCGGGCTGACCGCGTATGAACAACGGGTTCAAGCGGAGGCGCCGCTTTGTCCAGGGTGAGTGTGGATGCTGCCCCCGGCAGGATCTCGGCACGGAGCATGCGGGTGAGCATGCCGGCGATGTAGGGTAACGCAGCAGAAAACAAAATTTTTCCTACCTACGCACCAGCCAAGGACCACTATGGAGACTGTATACATGGTTTGATATTTTTCGTTACCGACTCGTAGCGCAGCAGGAAGTAGAGTCGATGACGATCGGCGGTGCAGATCCCCGCAGTTAGGATTTACAACCTCCCAACCGCGAGGATGTATATCCTCATCTGCTCCTCAGACAGCCCTCCGGGAGGCGGTCAAATAGCCCCCCAGACGGTGTCGCGGACAGCCCTTCAGGAGGACCTTCGAAACTCGAACGGTCACTCGGACAGCCCTTCGGGAGGACCTTCGAAACTCGAACGGTCACTCGGACAGCCCTTCGGGAGGACCTTCGAAACTCGGATGGTCACACGGGCAGCCCTTCGGGAGGCACTCACGAACTAAGACCGAAACTACGATCTCTCTACAGAGTTGGCCTTTCGGCTCTACGAAACTATTTCATGGGGAGGGAGAGAGAAGCCAGATAATTGCATGGCACTTGTATGTGAGAAGGGATGAGGAGAATGTCAGCCCCTTCTCCTCCTTTTATAGGCCAAGGCAAGGGGTAGGGTGGTGGAGGAAATACCAAAACACCCATGCTACATGTCCCACATGAAGGGTGAAATGGTAACTCAAGTGGGGCACCAAGGGGACACCATGGAGGCACCCCCTTGGCCAGCCACAACCTTGCCCCCTCCCATGGTGAGGGCAACAAGCCACCAACATGTCTCCTAGAAACATGGGTGCTCCCTATACAAAAAGCCACCAAACATGTAACCCCCGATTCGTGGGATCTTGTCCCCTCGTGCTGAGACAAGATGTTTTCGGCGAAACATTTTTTCTGAAAAATTCCGGAAGGTCCCAGAACATTTCCGGCACCCTCTAAAATTCTTCTGGGCATGATCCGAAACATTTCCGGTATGGTGATTTTTATCAGCGAAAAGCAACAACGGCGGTTACGGCAGCTCCGGAACATTTTCAGTTTTTCTCTCCGAAAATTCCCAGACCAATTCTGGGACCCTCTAAGAATTTCTAGGCGAGTGCCGAAACCATTTTGACCTAATAATATATTCTGAAATAACTTTTTGGTTTTACCGAAACTCTTTCGGTGTTCTCTCTCCGGAACTCTTCCGTTGTCTCCGAAACTTTTCCGGTGACTTTCTCTCAGACTCCCTGTCTAGTATTCAACAGATAGATGACCCTTAAGCGTGTGACCCTATAGGTTCGGTGAAGTATAGACATGACCTGGAACCCCTTCTGATTAATGATCAACATCGGAGCCGTGGACACCCATATTGACCCCTATACCCACACGAATGAATATTCGAGTGAACCTCCAGTTGCCGTGTGCTATTCCTGTTGCTTCGTGATATGTTACAAATACCCGAGGTGAGATTTACTTGCATCCCCATGGATCAACGACTTGTCCACTATGCTAGTTACCTCGTTACCGGTTTTGTTCTCTTTTCTCGTTTTCGTGTTGCGGCATCCCTGTGATCAAATCACACTGTGTCTCGCCAGACGATGATGGATACCGTAACACCGAGAGGGCCCGAGAATATCTCTCCATCGTCGGAGGAGCAAATCCCAATCTTGAGCTATCAAGTTACTTGACACACTTTTCCATGAACCCGTAAGCCGCCGTAATAGCCACCCATTTACGGATGACGTTTAACAAACCCCAAAGTTCATGAAGCAAGTATGAAGAAACTTGATACTCTCATGGTCTAAGGAATTATGCAAACATTAACCATCTCTGTGTTATGTACCATTAACTTGTGACGAACGAATCTCATAGCATAACATCTATCCGGGTCGATTCAACACAAATGTTCTCTTAACATTGTGCCCTCAAAATTGCTGGCATAGACATGCCCATGACCAGGAAAAAAGAATCATCATGCAACACTTGAGCTAGTCTTAGAGGCCAGACTAGTAATACTTCTTACCGTTTATTATTCCACACGTGCATATGAGTCTTCCTCTGAGCCTCGTGTTATTGCAGACTCGAGAACCATAGCAGTTATAGCATGGAACATAAACATAATTATGAACATGGAGATAAGTAATATCATTTATTATTGCCTCTAGGGCATATCTCCTACAGGTGACGCGTTGGACGAGAAAGTGCTGGCGGAGGAGGCCGTGTCTTGTCGGTGATGGGCTGCTGTGCGAGGCGAGTTCGTCGGGCTGGCGGAGTAGCCGGCCTGGGTGGCCGACGACGAGGAGGGCGAGTAGAGGGTCAGGGCCTGAGGGAGGCGTTAGGTGTGTTCGACATGGACGGATGCTTAGTGGGGTGGCCTCTAACAAACTCTGAAGTATCATTATTTGTATATGCTACAACTGCATCTATTAGACCTGACAGTGGACAGAAAAATGAAAGTGACATTGGCTTCTCTAGCAGACGCGCGTCCCGCAAAACGCGTATAAGAGTGTCCGTAAAAAAATAAGGTGCGACGGACGCTCCGGTGGATTTGCGGGATATGTTCCACTAAAACGATTGCTGCACCGTAAAAAGTGTGTAGCATCAAACAAATTCACACATTTCAATGATATCCGAATGAAATCTCAATATAAATTCACCATACAAATATATAAATGGTTCGAAGAGAAATTCAAAATACAACAATATTTTCATTAAAACAAATGTTCAAATTCAAATAATTATTACAACATCAGATTGTTCAAATCTCACATGAATAGAAATGCATACAAATGGCACCAATGCTCAATAAGATCGTGCTGCAATTGGTTGTGCGCATCATGGTTCTCGATCCTCCGGTAGGTCTCAAGAGATGCAGTGATCTCATCTGCGTCCCTTGTCATAGTTGTACTTCAAGTTCAAATCTCTCTCATCTTCGACGATTATGTTGTGTAAAATTACACAAGTAGTCATGATGTTTCTAAGGGACTTTTTACCCCAGAAGCGAGAAGGACCTCGAACAATGGCGAACCAAGCTTGCAACACTCCAAATGCCCTCTCAATATCCTTTCGGCAAGCTTCTTATGCTTCGGCCAAAATTTTGTGCTTTTTGATTTTGGGGTCACTTATGGTCGTCACAAATGTTGACCATGATGGATAAATACCGTCGGCAAGATAGTACCCCATGGTATAATCATGGCCATTGATGGTATAGTTGCAAGCCGGTGCTTTGCCACTAGCTAGTTGAGCAAATAAATGAGATCACTGCAAAACATTGATATCATTGAGAGACCCCGGCAAACCAAAGAAGCAATGCCAAATCCATAGATAATGTGAAGCCACGGCTTCAGGCATGATGGTGGGTTTACGTTTGTGGCCGGTCTATTGCCCTGCCCAAGCCACCGGGCAGTTCTTACACCTCCAATGCATGCAAACAATACTACCTAGCATGCCCGGCCATCCCCTTGTTTCGTTCATTGCCATGAGCATCTTTGTGTCTTCTTCGTTTGGAGCTTGAGGATACTCTGAGCCAAAAACTCGGGTCATTGTCTTCGCAAAGACGCAGACACTTTTGATGATGGTATCTTCACCAATGCGAAGATATTCATCCGCGTAGTCGGCCGGAACACCATATGCAATCCCTCTCATCGCCGCCGATATTTTTGCAAAGATGCGGACACTTTTGATGATGGTATCTTCACCAATGCGAAGATATTCATCCGCGTAGTCGGCCGGAACACCATATGCAATCACTCTCATTGTCGCGATATTTTTCATATGCACTCAAACCAATCAAACCGGCGGCATTCCTACTCCTGGTGAAGAAACAACAATTTTGCTCGCAAGCCATGATGGCGCGGACGAAAAGTGACCTACACATTCGATATCGCTTATGAAAGAGGTGAGCCGGATATGTCGATACCTCGACAAAGTAGTCCTTCATGAGCACCTTGTCGCCAAGAGCTCAGTTGCGGGGAATGCATAGCTAGTTGACCGTCGATCGCGCCGCTTTTTCTTCGGCCCCGCCTCAAATCCGTCGACGAGATGCAACAACACTAGGTTGTCGTCATCATCATCGAGGATCAAATCGTCTATCTTCGAATAGTCGGACGAAGACGACGAGGACAAACTCCAATCCATCTACGAAATGCACGCAAACCAACATGCACTACAAAAAAAGACACATCCGTGACATTTTGGGTCAAACAAAAAAAAAATTCTGTCATACTAATGACACTTCTATGACAATAATTGTGACAACACCCGGTATCATCATAGATGTGGTGGGGTCCTACTTCTATGATAAAAAATCATGACAGAAAATGGACTTTTCGTCCTGGGCGGGCCGGAGACGCAGCTGCATGACATTCTTTGGGCCATCCATGACGGAAAAAACCGTGGTAGAAGCGAGGGTGAGGAAAATATCGGGGTGTTCCCGGTTACGGTGGGTGGTTGGGGCCGAGCGATGCGCGTTTCTCTCGTACACGCACGCGCGTGGGTGCGAGGCGTTGGGCTCTAACTGAACCTGAGCGATTGCACTGCAGGCTACACATTACTGAACCCGAGCGATCGATCGATGGTTGTTAACTGAACCCGATCGAACAATTCCTTCGCTACTGCTGCTAACTGAAGCCGATCGATGCTGCCTCTGGATGAACAGTGAGCGTGCTGGGGGGTTTGGATGAACAGTTCTCGGTGGGGGTGGATGAACAGGACCCCGTGGTGTTGCCTCAGGATGAACAGGACCCTGATCGATCGAGCCGGTTAGGGCTGGATGAACAGGACCCCGTGGAGGGCAGGATGAACAGGACCACCCCGTGGAGGGCAGGATGAACAGTAGACGGTGGAGGGCTGGATGAACAGTAGCCCGTGGAGGGGTGGTTGAACAGGAGCCCGTGGAGAGGGCTGGTTGAACAGTAGCCGGTGGAGTAGCGCGCGGTGGAGGCTGGATGAACAGGAGCCCGTGGATGAACAGTCGCAGGTGGAGGCTGGAGGAGGTCGACGGTGGATGAACAATAGCCCGTGAAGGCTGGAGGGGGTCGACGGTGGAGATGAACAGTATCCCATGGAGCCCCGTTTTGCGGTACGCCACACTCCTCCCGATGAACAGGACCCCTGTTTCGACCGTAGCACTCCAACACAAGTTCGTTTCCTCCGTTTTGCGGTACGCCACACCCCTCCCGATCAACAAGACCCCCGTTTCGATCGTAGGAGGCCCGTTTCCTTCGTTTTGCGGTACGTCAGACCCCTCCCGATGAACAGGATCTTGTTTCGAACGTGGCCGGTCGAACACAAGGCCGTTTCCTCCATTCTGCGGTACGCCAAGCCTCGTTTCCATCGGCTGTTCCATCCAAACCCTCCCGATGAACACGATGACGCATTCCGTTCCGACCTAGCCGGTTGGCTCCCCATGAACACGACGATGACGATGTTTCTCCGTTTGGACCCAGCCATGTACACGAGCCCTGACCGTACGTATGCACGAGTAGGCGTTCGAGACCCTGCCCGTATGTACGTACGTGGCCGTATTTTCTTTCTTGCACACTAGCCTCTGTACGTACGTGTACATGCTACGTGCGCGCCTCTACTACGACACGTGCGCGCCTCTACATCGACCAGTATGTACGTACACGTTCGCGACTAGAATGACAACGCTATGTATGCTTCGACCAGGTGGGTCCCGACTGTCAGGCACTTCCTTGCGTGCGAAGATGTAGCTGGTGGGTCGCAGCAGTCAGGGGGGCGAATCATTTTTTTCTGTTTTTTCCCGGACGCACTTCCTTGCATGCGAAGATGTAGCTGGTGGGTCCCAGCAGTCGGGGGGAAACATTTTTTTCGCGAAATTCGGTGGCCCGTCCAGTGGGTCCCCGCTGTCAGATGGAGGAATAATTATTTTGCGCGCAATATGGAGGCACTTCCTTACTGCGGCCGTGGACCCAGCTGTCAGCCTTTGCACGTATAGTCCATGTTCGATGGAAGCCGTTCCTTGACCACGTTGACCACGCCGCGCCGAGAGCACCAGGGCTGTGGACCCCGGCGAGGCCTAGGAAGGGGACGACGCGGAGCCGGGGAAGACGCGGAAGTGGATGCCCACACGTAGAGGAGTATGAGGGTTCACTGGTTCGCTGCGGTGTGAGGCTGTCGTCGCCGCAGAATAACAGGGGGTGTGGGTGAGTAGAGGGATGGCCTGGCCAGCGGTCGGAATAGTAGGGGCGGTGAGGCCTCCGGGGCAGCACAGCCGGCCACGGGAGGCAGGAACATGCGGCACGACCGGCGCTGCTTTGGGCGGTTGGAGCAACAAGACCAGAGGTTGAAGAAGCACTACGGCCGTTGGATGGACATCGTACGGTCACCGGAGCTAGAATCGTTCATATTGACTAAGTTGACAAAGCACTCCGTCCCCATCAACTTAGTAGGCCCACAAGTCAGCTTCCCACCAAGGTGGGTCCCAACTAGCAGGGGGAGTATTCATTTTTTGTGCATAATAAGGAGGCACCTCCAGTGGGTCCGAGCTGACAGCAGGGGGAACGTTTTTTCGCAAAATACATTGGCCCGTCTGGTGGGTCCCAGCAGTCAGGGGGGAAACGTTTTTTCGCCAAATACGATGGCCCGTCCGGTGGGTCCCCGCTGTCAGGTGGAGGAATAATTATTTTCCGCGTAATAAGGAGGCACTTCCTTGCGGCTGCCTGATAATCCACAAGTATAGGGGATCGCAACAGTTTTCGAGGGTAGAGTATTCAACCCAAATCTATTGATTCGACACAAGGGGAGCCAAAGAATATTCTCAAGTATTAGCAGCTGAGTTGTCAATTCAACCATACCTGGAAACTTAATTTCTGCAGCAAGGTATTTAGTAGCAAAGTAATATGATAGTAGTGGTAACGGTAGCAAAAGGTAACGGTAGCAAAAGTAATGTTTTTGGTATTTTGTAGTGACGATAGCAATAGCAACGGAAAAGTAAATAAGCGAAGAACAATATATGGAAAGCTCGTAGGCAATGGATCGGTGATAGAGAATTATGCCGGATGCGGTTCAACATGTAACAATCATAACCTAGGGTGACACAGAACTAGCTCCAATTCATCAATATAATGTAGGCATGTATGCCGAATATAGTCATACGTGCTTATGGAAAAGAACTTGCATGACATCTTTTGTCCTACCCTCCCGTGGCAGCGGGGTCCTAGCGGAAACTAAGGGATATTAAGGCCTCCTTTTAATAGAGTACCGGACCAAAGCATTAACACATAGTGAATACATGAACTCCTCAAACTACGGTCATCACCGGGAGTGGTCCCGATTATTGTCACTTCGGGGTTGCCGGATCATAACACATAGTAGGTGACTATAGACTTGCAAGATAGGATCAAGAAATCACATATATTCATGAAAACATAATAGGTTCAGATCTGAAATCGTGGCACTCGGGCCCTAGTGACAAGCATTAAGCATAGCAAAGTCATAGCAACATCAATCTCAGAACATAGTGGATACTAGGGATCAAACCCTAACAAAACTAACTCGATTACATGATAAATCTCATCCAACCCATCACCGTCCAGCAAGCCTACGATGGAATTACTCACGCACGGCGGTGAGCATCATGAAATTGGTGATGGAGGATGGTTGATGATGACGATGGCGACGGATTCCCCTCTCCGGAGCCCCGAACGGACTCCAGATCGGCCCTCCCGAGTGAGTTTAGGGCTTGGCGGCGGCTCCGTATCGTAAAACGCGATGAATCTTTCTCCCTGATTTTTTTCTTTCCGAACACAAATATATAGAGTTGGAGTTGAGGTCGGAGGAGCTCCAGGGGGCCCATGAGGTAGGGGGCGCGCCCCCACCCTCGTGGCTAGGGTGTGGCCCCCCTGGTCTTGATCTTTTGCCAGTATTTTTTATTATTTCCAAAAATAATCTCCATGAAGTTTCATGTCATTTTGAGAACTTTTGTTTCTGCACATAAATAACACCATGGCAATTCTACTGAAAATAGCGTCAGTCCGGGTTAGTTCCATTCAAATCATGCAAGTTAGAGTCCAAAGCAAGGGCAAAAGTGTTTGGAAAAGTAGATACGACGGAGACGTATCAACTCCCCCAAGCTTAAACCTTTGCTTGTCCTCAAGCAATTCAGTCGATAAACTGAAAGTGATAAAGAAAAAATTTTACAAACTCTGTTTACTCTTGTTGTTGTAAATATGTAAACCCAGCATTCAAGTTTTCAGCAAAGATTATAAACTAACCATATTCACAATAACGCTTAGGTATCATGTTTACTCATGTCAATGGCATAATCAACTAGCGAGCAATAATAATAAATCTCGGTTGACAACACTTTCTCAAAACAATCATAATATGATATAACAAGATGGTATCTCGCTAGCCCTTTCTGAGACCGCAAAACATAAATGCAGAGCACCTTTAAAGATCAAGGACTGACTAGACATTGTAATTCATGGTAAAAGAGATCCAGTCAAGTCATACTCAATGTAAACTAACAGTAATGAATGCAAATGACAGTGGTGCTCCCCAACTGGTGATTTTTAATAAGAGGGTGATGACTCAACATAAAAGTAAATAGATAGGCCCTTCATAGAGGAAAGCAGGGATTTGTAGAGGTGCCAGAGCTCGATTATGAAATAGAGATGAATAATATTTTGAGCGGTATACTTTCATTGTCAACATAACAACCAAGAGATGGTGATATCTTCCATGCTACACACATTATAGGCGGTTCCCAAACAGAATGGTAAAGTTTATACTCCCCCTCCACCAACAAGCATCAATCCATGACTTGCTCGAAACAACGAGTGCCTCCAACTAACAACAGTCCTAGGGGGAGTTTTGTTTGTAATTATTTTGATTTGATTTGCATAAAGCATGGGACTGTGCATCCCGGTGACCAGCCATTTTCTCGTGAGTGAGGAGCGGACTCCACTCCTCTTGAGAATAACCCGCCTAACATGGAAGATACGGACAACCCTAGTTGATACATGAGCTATTCGAGCATACAAAACAGAATGTTTATTTGAAAGTTTAGAGTTTGGCACATGCAAATTTACTTGGAACGGCAGGTAGATACCGCATATAGGAAGGTATAGTGGACTCATATGGAATAACTTTGGGGTTTATGGGATTGGATGCACAAGCAGTATTCCCGCTTAGTACAAGTGAAGGCTAGAAAAAGACTGGGAAGCGACCAACTAGAGAGCGACAACAGCCATGAACATGCATTAAAGTTAATGAACATTGAGTGCAAACATGAGTAGGATATAATCCACCATGAACATAAATATCGTGAAGGCTATGTTGATTTTGTTTCAACTACATGCGTGAACATGTGCCAAGTCAAGTCACTTAAATCATTCAGAGGAGGATACCACCCTATCATACCACATCACAACCATTTTAATAGCATGTTGGCATGCAAGGTAAACCATTACAATCTCCTAGCTAATTAAGCATGGCATAAGAAACTATGATCTCTAATTGTCATCGCAAACATGTTTATTCATAATAGGCTGAATGAGGAACGATGAACTAATCATATTTACAAAAACAAGAGAGGTCGAGTTCATACCAGCTTCTCCCATCTCAATCAGTCCATCATATATCGTCATAATTGCCTTTCACTTGCACGACCGAATGATGTGAATAATAATAATAGTGCGCGTGCATTGGACTAAGCTGGAATATGCAAGCATTCAATAAATAGGAGAAGACAAGGCAATATGGGCTCTTTTGTCAGATCAACTATAATGCATATAAGAGCCACTTTAACAATTTAATCATGGTCTTCTCCTATCGACCCCCAAAGAAAAGAAAATAAATAAAACTATTTACACGGGAAAGCTCCCAACAAGCAAAAGAAGAACAGGAAATCTTTTTGGGTTTTCTTTTTAATTACTACTACAAGCATGGAAATTAAAACTAGCTAAAAGTTACAACTAATTTTTTTGGTTTTTCTTAAGGTTTATTAAACACACAAGAAGAAAGCATAAAAAGGAAATATACTCGCATGGATATTACAATGAAAAAGTATGAGCACCGACATCTAGCAATGAGTGTGTGAACATGAATGTAATGTCGGTGGGAAATACGTACTCCCCCAAGCTTAGGCTTTTGGCCTAAGTTGTTCTAATGCCACGGATGGCCTGGCGGATATCCAAAGTTGTAGTTGGGGTCGTGCTGAGATGCATCAGTCATTGCATCGTGGGCTGCAGCTTGGAGGCGAGCTATCTCAGCCCTCCTCTTATACTCTTCCGCCTCCTCTCTGGTTATAAAATATCTCCCCTTTGTCTAAAAGTCAAAGAAAGTAGAAGTAGGGAGAGCAACGTGATAGGTGTGTCGTCTGTCGAAGATTAGTCGGTACTGGAGGAACTGATCGTTCCTCTCAACAAAATGATGACGAACCATAGCCTCATAATCCAAATAAGCAGGGGGCAACTCAATATCATCCTCACATATGGTTATACCAAGAAAATTAGCTACACGGGTTGCGTAAATTCCACCAAAGAAATCTCCATTAAATCTATTATGATGCAGCCTACGTGCAACAATGGCTCCCAAGTTATAAGATTTATCTCCTGGCACAACACTCCTAAGAATACTGAGGTCAGGGACACACATATGACATGCTTCATCTTTACCATTTATGCACCTACCTATGAACAGAGCAAAATAATGTATAGCTGGAAAATGAATGCTTCCTATGGTAGCTTGTGCTATATCTCTAGATTCCCCCACAGTTATGCTAGCAAGAAAATCTCTAAGTTCATATTTGTGAGGTTCACTAGCACTACCCCATTGTGGAAGTTTGCAAGCAGTGGTAAAGTCCTCTAAGTCCATAGTATAAGAATTTTCATAAAGATCAAACAGGACAGTTTGAGAATTGCATGAAGATGAAAATTCAAACCTCCTCACAAAGGAACTAGTGAGATAGTGGTACTGGCGGCACTTTTCTGCCCCGAAGCTCACAAGATCAGCATTACGCAAATATGCATTAAATTCTTCCTTAATTCCTGCTCGATCCATGAAGTCCTCTAAAGTCCATTCACAAGGCCGCACCGGAGCGTCCCTTGGTGGCTCATCATCAGCATCACGCATTGCAAGCCTGGATCCTTGCTTCCTTGAATAACCACCTTGGTACATTTTCCTAAACATATTTCTTCTTCTGAAAAATTTCTGAAATTTTTAGTAACTTCAAATAAAAGTGAACCAAGCTCAACAATATTGATAGCAACTACTCCTACAAGTGCCTAGAGCCTATATCATGCATTAGAACTATTTGGAACCACATAAATTTGACATGCAAGCTCAAGAACATGGTCACCTAGGCAACACAAATTTGCAATGAATAAATCACTAGAACAAAAACTAATTGGACCAATGGAGGAGTCACATACCAAGGAACAATCCCCCAAAGCAGTTTTGTGAGAGGTGCTTTGAGCAAGGAGATTGAAAATCGCAGCAAAATGAGCTAGAACTCGTGCTTGAGCTGGATAATGGTGTTTGTGGGAGGAAGGAGTGTGTGGGTGCAGGAATAAGTGGAGGAGGGCCACCGTGGGCCCACGAGGCAGGGGGCGCGCCCAGGAGGTAGGGCGCGCCCTCCACCATCGTGCCAGGTGGATGCCCCCCTGCTGTGTTCTCAGTGCCAAATATTCTGAAATATTCCAGAAAAAATCATATTTAAATTTCAGGGCATTTGGAGAACTTTTGTTTTCGAGGTATTTTTATATTGCACGGATAATCAGAAAACAGGCAGAAATTACTATTTTTTCTTTATTTAATATAAATAACAGAAAGTAGAAAGAGGGTACAGAGAGTTGTGTTTTCTAAATTCATCCATCTCATGATCATCAAAAGGAATCCATCAACAAGGTTGATCAAGTCTTGTTAACAAACTCATTCCGAATAACATGGAACCGGAGAATTTTCGAATAACACTAGGTTACCTCAACGGGGATATGCACATCCCCAACAATAAGAATATCATATTCCTTCTTGACAGTAGGAAGAAGAAATTCAAAACCTCCAAAAATAATCGATGGAATTTTTCCAATAGAATTGATACTGTGGACTTGAGGTTGTTTCCTCGGAAAGTGTACCGTATGCTCATTACCATTAACATGAAAAGTGACATTGCCTTTGGTGCAATTAATAACAGCCCCTGCAGTATTCAAAAAGGGTCTTCCAAGAATAATAGACATACTATCGTCCTCGGGAATATCAAGAATAACAAAGTCCGTTAAAATAGTAACGTTAGCAACCACAACAGGCACATCCTCACAGATACCG
The DNA here is from genome assembly GCF_056163025.1 of Triticum urartu. NCBI lineage: Eukaryota > Viridiplantae > Streptophyta > Magnoliopsida > Poales > Poaceae > Triticum > Triticum urartu. The sequence continues at coordinate 426,860,019 of NC_141877.1, read as the reverse complement.
ACAGGTATAACAGTTGATTTATCAGCCATTTTCAAAGATATTTCAGTAGGTGTCAACTTATTCAAATCAAGTATACGATATAAAGAGAGAGGCATAACACTAACACCGGCTCCAAGATCACATAAAGCAGTTTTAACATAGTTTCTTTTACTGGAGCATGGTATAGTGGGTACTCTTGGATCTCCAAGTTTCTTTGGTATTCCACCTATAAAAGTATAATTAGCAAGCATGGTGGAAATTTCAGCTTCCGGTATCTTTCTTTTATTAGTAACAATATCTTTCATATACTTAGCATAAGGATTCATTTTGAGCATATCAGTTAATCGCATACGCAAAAAGATAGGTCTAATCATTTCAGCAAAGCGCTCAAAATCCTCATCATCCTTTTTCTTGGATGGTTTGGGAGGAAAAGGCATGGGTTTTTGAACCGAAGGCTCTCTTTCCTTACCATGTTTCCTAGCAACAAAGTCTTTCTTATCATAACGTTGATTCTTTGATTGTGGGTTATCAAGATCAACAGCAGGTTCAATTTCTATATCATTATCATTACTAGGTTGAGCATCAACATGAACATTATCATTTACATTATCACTAGTTTCATGTTCATTACCAGATTGTGTTTCAACATCAACAATAGAAATATCATTTGGATTCTCAGGAATTTCAGCAATAGGTTCACTAGAAGCATGCAAAGTCCTATAATTTTTCTTTTTCTTCCTTTTAGAAGGACTAGGTGCATCTATATTATTTCTCTGAGAATCTTGCTCAATTCTCTTAGGGTGGCCTTCAGGATACAAAGGTTCCTGAGTCATTTTACCAGTTCTAGTAGCACTCTAACAGCATAGTCCTTATTCTTACTATTCAATTCATTGAGCAAATCATTTTGAGCTTTAAGTACTTATTCTACTTGAGTGGTAACCATAGAAGCATGTTTGCTAATAAGTTTAAGTTCACCTTTGGCATTGGCCATATAATCACCCAAGTGTTCAAGCATATCCGCACTACGTTTTAATTCTCTGCCAAAATAAGCATTGAAGTCTTCTTGCTTAACCATAAATTTATCAAACTCATCTAAGCGTGGGCTAGCAAAGTTAGTAAATGGGATTTCAGCTTTATCATATCTATAGAGAGAATTTACCTTTACTACCTGTGTTGGGTTATCAAGACCATGTGTTTCTTCAATAGGTCATGGATTAAAACCATATATTTCTTCAATAGGCGGTAAATTAAGACCATGTATTTCTTCAATAGGAGGTAAATTCTTAACATCTTCAGCTTTAATACCCTTTTCTTTATGGATTTCTTTGCCTCTTGCATATCTTCAGGACTGAGAAATAGAACACCCCTTTTCTTCTGAGTTGGTTTAGGAATAGGCTCAGGAGTTGGCTCAGGAAGTGTGCAATTATTTTCATTTGTCAACATATTATTCAATAGAATTTTAGCTTCATCTAGTGTTCTTTCCCTGAAAACAGAACCAGCACAACTATCCAGGTAATCTCTAGAAGCATCGGTTAGTCCATTATAAAAGGTATCAAGTATTTCATTTTTCTTAAGAGGGTGATCAGGCAAAGCATTAAGTAATTGGAGAAGCCTCCCCCAAGCTTGTGGGAGACTCTCTTCTTCGATTTGCACAAAATTATATATATCCCTTAAGGCGGCTTGTTTCTTATGAGCAGGGAAATATTTAGCAGAGAGGTAATAAATCATATCCTGGGGACTACGCACACAACCAGGATCAAGAGAATTAAACCATATCTTAGCATCACCCTTTAATGAGAACGGGAATATTTTAAGGATATAAAAGTAGCGAGTTCTCTCATCATTAGTGAACATGGTAGCTATATCATTTAATTTAGTAAGATGTGCCACAACAGTTTCAGATTCATAGCCATAAAAAAGATCAGATTCAACCAAATTAATTATATGAGGATCAATAGAGAATTCATAATCCTTATCAGTAACAAAGATAGGTGAAGTAGCATAAGCAGGATCATATTTCATTCTAGCATCCAGAGTTTTTTGTTTAAGCTTAGCCAATAATTTCTTAAGATCACTTCTATCATTGCAAGCAAAGAAATCTCTTTTAGTTTCTTCATCCATAACATAGCCCTCAGGCACAACAGGTAATTCATATTTATTATGAGAGCCTTCATAATCACTTTCATCAGTATTATCAGTTTCAACAATTTCATCCTCTCTAGCCCTAGCAAGTTGTTCATCAAGAAATTCACCAAGTGGCACAGTTGTATCAAGCATAGAAGTAGTTTCATCATAAGTATAATGCATAGCAGAAGTGACATCATCAATTATATGCGACATATCAGAATCAATAGCAGAAGCAGGTTTAGGTGTCACAAGCTTACTCAAAACAGAAGGTGAATCAAGTGTAGAGCTGGATGGCAGTTCCTTAACTCCCCTCGTAGTTGAGAGATAAATCTTGGTTTTTGGATCTCTCAAGTTCTTCATAATGATAAGCAGATATAAATCCCAAGTGACTCAAAGAATAGAGCTATGCTCTCTGGCAACGGCGCCAGAAAATAGTCTTGATAACCCACAAGTATAGGGGATCGCAACAGTTTTCGAGGGTAGAGTATTCAACCCAAATTTATTGATTCGACACAAGGGGAGCCAAAGAATATTCTCAAGTATTAGCAGCTGAGTTGTCAATTCAACCACACCTGGAAACTTAATATCTGCAGCAAGGTATTTAGTAGCAAAGTAATATGATAGTAGTGGTAATGGTAGCAAAAGGTAACGGTAGCAAAAGTAATGTTTTTGGTATTTTGTAGTGAGGATAGCAATAGCAACGGAAAAGTAAATAAGCGAAGAACAATATATGGAAAGCTCATAGGCAATGGATCGGTGATAGAGAATTATGCTGGATGCGGTTCATCATGTAACAGTCATAACCTAGGGTGACACAGAACTAGCTCCAATTCATCAATGTAATGTAGGCATGTATGCCGAATATAGTCATACGTGCTTATGGAAAAGAACTTGCATGACATCTTTTGTCCTACCCTCCCGTGGCAGCGGGGTCCTAGCGGAAACTAAGGGATATTAAGGCCTCCTTTTAATAGAGTACCAGACCAAAGCATTAACACATAGTGAATACATGAACTCCTCAAACTACGGTCATCACCGGGAGTGATCCCGATTATTGTCACTTCGGGGTTGCCGGATCATAACACATAGTAGGTGACTATAGACTTGCGAGATAGGATCAAGAACTCACATATATTCATGAAACATAATAGGTTCAGATCTGAAATCATGGCACTCGGGCCCTAGTGACAAGCATTAAGCATAGCAAAGTCATAGCAACATTAATCTCAGAACATAGTGGATACTAGGGATCAAACCCTAACAAAACTAACTCAATTACATGATAAATCTCATCCAACCCATCACCGTCCAGCAAGCCTACAATGGAATTACTCACGCACGGCGGTGAGCATCATGAAATTGGTGATGGAGGATGGTTGATGATGACGATCGCGACGGATTCCCCTCTTCGGAGCCCCGAACGGACTCCAGATCAGCCCTCCCAAGAGAGTTTAGGGCTTGGCGGCGGCTCCGTATCATAAAACGCGATGAATCTTTCTCCCTGGTTTTTTTTCTCTCCGAACACGAATATATAGAGTTGGAGTTGAGGTCGGAGGAGCTCCAGGGGGCCCACGAGGTAGGGGCGCGCCCCCCACCCTCGTGGCTAGGGTGTGGGCCCCCTGGTCTTGATCTTTTGCCAGTATTTTTTATTATTTCCAAAAATAATCTCCATGAAGTTTTAGGCCATTTCGAGAACTTTTGTTTCTGCACATAAATAACACCATGGCAATTCTGCTGAAAACAGCGTCAGTCCGGGTTAGTTCCATTCAAATCATGCAAGCTAGAGTCCAAAACAAGGGCAAAAGTGTTTGGAAAAGTAGATACGACGGAGACGTATCACTGCCGTGGACCGAGTTGTCAGCCTCTCCATGTACAGTACTCTTCCGATGGAAGTCGTTCCTTGACCACGTTGACCAGCCGCGCCGAGAGCACCAGGGCGGTGGACGACGGCAAGGCCTAGGAAGGGGACGACACGGAGCCGGGAAAGAGGCGGCAGTGGATGCCCACGCGAAGAGGAGTACGAGGTTTCACTGGTTCGACTGCGGTGTGAGGCTGTCGTCACCGCAGAATAACATGGGGTGTGGGTGAGTGGAGGGATGCCCTGGCCAGCGGAGGGAGTAGTAGGGGCGGTGAGGCCTGTGTGACAGCATAGCCGACCACGGGAGGCAGGAGCAGGCGGCACGACCGGCGCTGCTTTGGACGGCTGGAACAAGAAGACCAGATGTTGAAGAAGCACGACGGTCGTTGGATGGACATCGTACGGTCACTGCAGCTAGAATCGTTTATATTGACTAAGTTGACAAAGCCCTTGGTACACGTCAACTTAGTAGGCCCACAGGTCAGCTTCCGAAACGGTGCGCCCCAGATGTCAGGGGGAGGAATCATTTTTTGGGCGGGTGAAGCTTGAATATCTGAGATTAAAGAAGAAGCACGGCATCCGTAGGATGGACATCCAACGGCCACTGCTGCTAGAAGCGTGTGTTGACTATAAGTTGACAAAGCCTTGCATACGCGTCAACTCTTTTCTTTTGAGGGGACGCGTCAACTTAGTAAGGCCACAAGTGTGTGGCAGAGAACTTATAGCCCATTTGAGATTTGTAAGAATGTGCAGCCAATTTTGGAATTCTAATGGAATTTACTACATCCCATTTACAGTTTGTTAAAAGTACAGCCCATTTCAACCAGCCGTTCAAAACAAAATTCAATAAAATTTCCCACATTTTGATGGGATCCGAAATACTTTTATCCCGAAATTTCTAGTCAGATTAAATACAATTTCAATATAAATTTATATTACGTAAAAATCCAACGAAACATTGCGATCGCAACAATTAGTGAAATTAAAATTTTTGATATCCAAAAATAATATTTTATAAAGTAATTACGTGTTTGGTGCATTTTTTATAGTTACTGCCCAGTTTTTATAATTACATCCCATTTATTATTTCTTAAAGCTCATTTCCTTGTTAAGCCTAATGCATCCCTCCTAGGAAAGATTTGCAGCCCAGCGGGGTGGATAATAACAACTTGACCTTGCCTGGTTATTCCTAAAAAAAGCATAGCTGGGCTAGCCATTTTCAGTTTGAAAAAAATTAATATCTAGGATGGATATCTGGCCTGGGCTAGACGGACCGCAGCCCGCCCAGTTAATAGCTGCAGCGATGTTTTCGTTATTGTTCAGAGGAGAAAAATTAATATCTGGGCTAAACATCGCTCAAGAAAAACTTTGCAGTGCTCATACCTCAAAAACACAAATACTGCTCGAGCTGATTGGTCCCAGCTGTCGGCCGCTTCTTGTGCAATTCTCTTGTTTATTGACTACATAGGTTGACAATGGTGTGGGACTCTGATGTCAGGAAACCAGGAGGAAGCAAAAAAAATTATTGTTTTATACACTAATAAGGAGGCACTTGCGTACGTGCGGCTATGGCCCTGGTGGGTCCCCACTGTCATCCTCTCCAAGTAAAGTCATCTCCTCATCCTCATGTCCGTTGACCATGCTGACAACACGAGACGGCGGCGCCACGGCGAGCGCAACAACTCGAAGGACGGTGGAAAGGCCTCGCGGGCCCTACGGATGGTCTGATATAGCGCCCGCTGCTCATTCGGGAAGCCAGGATCATAGGGCCACATGTCCGCGACGGCATTGTCGTTCGCTTGTTCACCGGTGCTCGTTGAGGAGACAAAGGTTGCAGCACAGGTCCTCCTGCGCTGGTAGCTCTTCCGCTATTAGGGCGTCGAAGTGCGGCCGCACCTGCTCTATGGTGAACACGGCATGAACCGGCTTGGACAGTGGCGCCGACTCCTCGTCGGAAGCTACGTCCATCGTCTGATTGTCGTCGCTCAGCTCGGCGAGATAGCTGGCGAGCCAGCATGTCCGGCTACTGGACCGACCTGCTGCCAAGCACGAGTCTGACTACCTTGGCCCACCGAGACCACCTCCCTCGCCCGCGCGCGCTTTCCGCCCGACACGGTCAGCGCCACCAGCCCCGCTTCCCGGTGCATGCGATTGCTCCGCCTTCAAATGACACAAGTGCCGTCCGTCCGTCCTTCTGCCGCCCACATTAATGATACGCGGTTGCCGAGGCGGCTACTCCGGCGCCACACGTCCGTCCCTCCGCCGCCCACCATTGCTATATAAACTGCTGCGCCGGCCATAGCCGCAGTCATCCGCATCCGTTCCTATTCTCCTGTCCACACCACTACTGCCCACCATGGCTTCCTCACGCTCCAGCGCTCTTCACGATGGGCGGACGACGGACCACAAGGAGATGGAAGCCATTGCTGCCGACTTGCTGCCAGCAGGCAGCCGGAGGACGACGACGTCCCAATGGAGAACATGGTAGTTGTTGGGGAACGTAGCAGAAATTCAAAATTTTCCTACGTATCACCAAGATCTATCTATGGAGAGACTAGCAACGAGGGGAAGGAGAGTGCATCTACATACCCTTGTAGATCGCTAAGCGGAAGCGTTCAAGTGAACGGGGTTGATGGAGTCGTACTCGTCGTGATTCAAATCACCGATGATCCTAGTGCCGAACGGACGGCACCTCCGCGTTCAACACACGTACAGCTCGGTGACGTCTCCCATGCCTTGATCCAGCAAGGAGAGAGGGAGAGGTTGAGGAAGACTCCATCCAGCAGCAGCACAACGGCGTGGTGGTGGTGGAGGAGCGTGGCAATCCTGCAGGGCTTCGCCAAGCACCACGGGAGAGGAGAAGAACTTGGGAGAGAGGGAGGGGCTGCACCAAAGGCAAAAGGTGTGTTTGAGAGGCCCTCCTACCCCACTATATATAGGGATCCCAAGGGGAGGTGCGCCAGCCCCTAGGAGATCCAATCTCCAAGGGGGCGGCGGCCAGGGGAGGAGTCCTCCCCCCCCCAAGGCACCTAGGAGGTGCCTTCCCTCCTTGGGACTCTTCCTTAGGGTTCCCCCTTCACCCTAGGCGCATGGGCCCTAGGGGAAGTGGCGCCCCAGCCCACTTTGGGCTGGATCCCTTCTCACTTCAGCCCATGGGACCCTCCAGGATAGGTGGCCCCACCCGGTGGGCCCCCGGGACCCTTCCGGTGGTCCCGGTACAATACCGATGACCCCGAAACTTGTCCCGATGGCCGAAACAGGACTTCCTATATATAAATCTTTACCTCCGGACTATTCCGGAACTCCTGGTGACGTCCGGGATCTCATCCGGGACTCCGAACAACATTCGGTAACCACATACAAGCTTCCTTTATAACCCTAGCGTCATCGAACCTTAAGTGTGTAGACCCTACGGGTTCGGGAGACATGCAGACATGACCGAGACGTTCTCCGGTCAATAACCAACAGCGGGATCTGGATACCCATGATGGCTCCCACATGTTCCACGATGATCTCATCGGATGAACCACGATGTCAAGGACTTAATCAATCCCGTATACAATTCCCTTTGTCTATCGGTATGTTACTTGCCCGAGATTCGATCGTCGGTATCCCGATACCTTGTTCAATCTCATTACTGGTAAGTCTCTTTACTCGTTCCGTAACACATCATCCCATGATCAACTCCTTGGTCACATTGTGCATATGATGATGTCCTACCGAGTGGGCCCAGAGATACCTCTCCGTTTACACGGAGTGACAAATCCCAGTCTCGATTCGTGCCAACCCAACAGACACTTTTGGAGATACCTGTAATGCACCTTTATAGTCACCCAGTTACGTTGTGACGTTTGATACACCCAAAGCATTCCTACGGTATCCGGGAGTTGCACAATCTCATGGTCTAAGGAAATGATACTCGACATTAGAAAAGCTTTAGCATACGAACTACACGATCTTTGTACTAGGCTTAGGATTGGGTCTTGTCCATCACATCATTCTCCTAATGATGTGATCCCGTTATCAACGACATCCAATGTCCATGGTTAGGAAACCGTAACCATCTATTGATCAACGAGCTAGTCAACTAGAGGCTTACTAGGGACATGGTGTTGTCTATGTATCCACACATGTATCTGAGTTTCCTATCAATACAATTATAGCATGGATAATAAACGATTATCATGAACAAGGAAATATAATAATAACTAATTTATTATTGCCTCTAGGGCATATTTCCAACAGTCTCCCACTTGCACTAGAGTCAATAATCTAGTTCACATCGCCATGTGATTAACACTCACAGGTCACATCGCCATGTAACCAACATCCAAAGAGTTTACTAGAGTCAATAATCTAGTTCACATTACTATGTGATTAACACTCAATGAGTTCTGGGTTTGATCATGTTGCTTGTGAGAGAGGTTTTAGTCAACGGGTCTGAACCTTTCAGATCCGTGTGTGCTTTACAAATCTTTATGTCATCTCCTAAATGCAGCTACCACGCTCTATTTGGAGCTATTCCAAATAACTATTCTACTTGGAGTTATTCTAAATTGTTGCTCCATTATACGTATCCGGTATCTCTATCGGAGCTATCCGGATAGGTGTTAAGCTTGCATCGACGTAACCCTTTACGACGAACTCTTTTACCACCTCCATAATCGAGAAAATTCCTCAGTCCACTAGTTACTAAGGATAATTTTGACCGCTGTCCTGTGATCCATTTTTGGATCACTCTTGTACCCCTTGACTGACTCATGGCAAGGCACACTTCAGGTGCGGTACACAGCACAGCATACTGTAGAGCCTACGTCTTAAGCATAGGGGACGACCTTCGTCCTTTCTCTCTATTCTGCCGTGGTCGAGCTTTAAGTCTTAACTTCATACCTTACAACTCGGGCAAGAACTCCTTCTTTGGCTGATCCATCTTGAACACCTTCAAGATCATGTCAAGGTATGTGCTCATTTAAAAGTACCATTAAGCGTTTTGATCTATCCTTATAGATCTTGATGCTCAATGTTCAAGTAGCTTAATCCAGGTTTTCCATTGAAAAACACTTTCCAAATAACCCTACATGCTTTCTAGAAATTCTACATCATTTCCGATCAACAACATATATTCATCAGAAATTCTATAGTGCTCCCACTCACTTCTTTGGAAATACCAGTTTCTCATAAACTTTGTATACACCCAAAATCTTTGATCATCTCATCAAAGAATACATTCCAACTCCGAGATGCTTACTCCAGTCCTCAGAAGGATTGCTGGAGCTTTGCATACTTATTAGCATCTTTCAGGATTGACAAAACCTTCTGGTTGTATCACATACAACCTTTCCTCAAGAAAATCGTCGAGGAAACAATGTTTTGACATCCTATCTGCAAGATTTCATAAATGATGCAGTAATCGCTAATATAATTCCAATAGACTCTTAGCATCGCTACGAGTGAGAAAGTCTCACCGTAGTCAACTCCTTGAACTTGTCGGAAAACATCTTAACGACAAGTCGAGCTTTCTTAACGGTGATACTTACCATCATTGTCCGTCTTCCTTTTAAAATCCATATGTACCTAACAGCCTTACGACCATCAAGCAGTTCTTCCAAAGTCTACACTTTGTTTTCATATATGGATCCTCTCTCGGATTATATGGCCTCGAGCCATTTATCGGAATCCAGGCCCACCATCGCTTCTCCATAGCTCGTAGGTTCATTGTTGTCTAGCAACATGACTTCCAAGACAAGATTACGTACCACTCTGAAGTAGTACGCATCCTTGTCATCCCACGAGGTTTGGGAGTGACTTGATCCGAAGTCTCATGATCAATATCATAAGCTTCCACTTCAATTGGTGTAGGTGCCACAGGAACAACTCTTTGTGCCCTGCTATACACTAGTTGAAGTAACGGTTCAATAACCTCATCAAGTCTCCACCATCCTCCCACTCAATTCTTTCGAGAGAAATTTTTCCTCGAGAAAGGACCCGATTCTAGAAACAATCCTTTATTGCTTTCGGATCTGAGACAGGAGGTATACCCAACTGTTTTTGGGTTGTCCTATGAAGATGCATTTATCCGCTTTGGGTTCGAGCTTATCGGCCTGAAACTTTTCCACATAAGCGTCGCAGTCCCAAACTTTTAAGAAATGACAGCTTAGGTTTCTCTAAACCATAGTTCATACGGTGTCATCTCATCGGAATTACGTGGTGCCCTATTTAAAGTGAATGTGGTTGTCTCTAATGTTTAACCCATAAACTATTGTGGTAATTCGATAAGAGACATCATGGTATGCATCATATCCAATAGGGTGCAGTTATGATGTTCGGACACACCATCACACTATGGTGTTCCAGGCTGTATCAGTTGTGAAACAATTTCCACAATGTCTTAATTCTGTGCCAAACTCGTAATTCAGATATTCATCTCTATGATCATATCATAGATCTTTTATCCTCTTGTCACGACGATCTTTCAACTTCACACTGAAATTACTTGAACCTTTCAATAATTCAGACTCGTGATTCATCAAGTAAATGTACTCAACATCTACTCAAATCATCTGTGAAGAAAGAACATAACGATATCCACTACATGCCTCAGCACTCATTGGACTGCATACATCAAAGTGTATTACTTCCAACAATGTGCTTTCTAGTTCCATTTTACTGAAACCGAGGCTTTCAGTCATCTTGCCCATGTGGTATGATTTGCATGTCTCAAGTGATTCAAAATCATGTGAGTCCAAATGGTCCATTCGCATGGAGTTTCTTCATGCATATCTACCAACAAACATGGTTCGCATGTCTCAATCCTTTCAAAAATGAGTGAGTCCAAAGATCCATCAACATGGAGCTTCTTCATGCGTTTTATACCGATATGACTTACGTGGCAGTGCCACAAGTAGGTGGTACTATCATTACTATCTTTTGGCATGAACATGTGTATCACTACGATCGAGATTCAATAAACCATTCATTTTAGGTGCAAGACCATTGAAGGTATTATTCAAATAAACAGAGTAACCGTTATTCTCCTTAAATGAATAACCGTATTGCGATAGACATAATCCAATCATGTCTATGCTCAACGCAAACACCAATCTCAATGGTAGAGGGAGCGTGCGATGCTTGATCATATCAACATTGGAAACACTTCCAACACATATCGTCAGCTCACCTTTAGCTAGTCTCCGTTTATTCCGTAGCTTTTATTTCGAGTTACTAACACTTAGCAACCGAACCGGTATCTAATACCCTGGTGCTACTAGGAGTACTAGTAAAGTACACATTAACATAATGTATATCCAATATACTTCTATCGACCTTGCCAGCCTTCTAATCTACCAAGTATCTAGGGTAATTCTGCTCCAGTGGCTGTTCCCCTTATTACAGAAGCACTCAGTCTCGGGTTTGGGTTCAACCTTGGGTTTCTTCACTAGAGCAACAGCTGAATTGCCGTTTCATGAAGTATCCCTTTGTTCCCTTGCCCTTCTTGAAACTAGTGGTTTCACCAACCATCAATGATTGATGCTCCTTCTTGATTTCTACTTTTGTGGTGTCAAACATCGCGAATATCTCAAGGATCATCATATATATCCCTGATATATTATAGTTCAACACGAAGCTCTAGCAGCTTGGTGGTAATGACTTCGGAGAAACATCACTATCTTATCTGGAAGATCAACTCCCACTTGATTCAAATGATTGTTGTACTCAGACAATCCGAGCACAAGCTCAACAATTGAGCTTTTCTCCTTAGTTTGCAGGTTTAAGAAAATCGTCGGAGGTCTTATACCTCTTGACGTGGGCACGAGCCTGAAATTCCAATTTCAGCCCTCAAAACATCTCATATGTTTCGTGACGTTTCAAAAACGTCTTTGGTGCCTCAACTCTAAACCGTCTAACTGAACTATCATGTAGTTATCAAAACGTGTATGTCAGATGTTCGCAACATTCACACACAACGTTCGAGGTTTAGCTCACTAAGCGGTGCATTAAGGACATAAGCCTTCTAAGAAGCAATGAGGACAATCCTCAGTTTACGGACCTAGTCCGCATAATTGCTACTATCAACTTTCAACTAATTTTTCTCTAGGAACATATCTAAACAATAGAACTGAAACGCGAGCTACGACATAATTTGCAAAATCCTTTTTGACTATGTTCAGGATAATTAAGTTCATCTTATGAACTCCCACTTAGATAGACATCCTTCTAGTCATCTAAGCGATTACATGATCCGAGTCAACTAGGCCGTGTCCGATCATCACGTGAGACGGACTAGCCAACGTCGGTGAACATCTTCATGTTGATCGTATCTTCTATACGACTCATGCTCGACCTTTCGGTCTTCTGTGTTCCGAGGCCATGTCTGTACATGCTAGGCTCGTCAAGTTAACCCTAAGTGTTTTTGCATGTGTAAAACTGTCTTACACCCGTTGTATGTGAACGTAAGGATCTATCACACCCGATCATCACGGCGTGCTTCGAAATGACGAACTGTAGCAACGGTGCACAGTTAGGGGAGAACACTTCTTGAAATTTTAATGAGGGATCATCTTATTTACTACCGTCGTTCTAAGCAAATAAGATGTATAAACATGATAAACATCACATGCAATCAAATAATAGTGACATGATATGGCCAATATCATATAGCTCCTTTGATCTCCATCTTGGGGCTCCATGATCATCTTGTTACCGGTATGACACCATGATCTCCATCATCATGATATCCATCATTGTGTCTTCTTGAAGTTGTCTCGTCATCGACATGCAAGTCGTGATTCCCTTGACAAGAACATGATCAATCTCATATATCACATATATCATTCATCACATCCTTTTGGCCATATCACATCACATAGCATACCCTGCAAAAACAAGTTAGACGTCCTCTAATTGTTGTTTGCATGTTTTATGTGGCTGCTATGGGTTTCTAGCAAGAACGTTTCTTACCTACGCAAAGACCACAATGTGATATGCCAATTGCTATTTACCCTTCATAAGGACCCTTTTCATCGAATCCGATCCGACTAAAGTGGGAGAGACAGGCACCCGCTAGCCACCTTATGCAACTAGTGCATGTCAGTCGGTGGAACCAGTCTCACGTAAGAGTACGTGTAAGGTCGGTCCGGGCCGCTTCATCCCACGATGCCGCTGAATCAAGATAAGACTAGTAACGGCAAGCATATTGAACAAAATCAACGCCCACAACTACTTTGTGTTCTACTCGTGCATAGAAACTACGCATAGACCTAGCTCATGATGCCACTGTTGGGGAACGTAGCAGAAATTCAAAATTTTCCTACGTATCACCAAGATCTATCTATGGAGAGACTAGCAACGAGGGGAAGGAGAGTGCATCTACATACCCTTGTAGATCGCTAAGCGGAAGCGTTCAAGTGAACGGGGTTGATGGAGTCGTACTCGTCGTGATTCAAATCACCGATGATCCTAGTGCCGAACGGACGGCACCTCCGCGTTCAACACATGTACAGCCCGGTGAAGTCTCCCATGCCTTGATCCAGCTAGGAGAGAGGGAGAGGTTGAGGAAGACTCCATCCAGCAGCAGCACAACGGCGTGGTGGTGGTGGAGGAGCGTGGCAATCCTGCAGGGCTTCGCCAAGCACCACGGGAGAGGAGAAGAACTTGGGAGAGAGGGAGGGGCTGCACCAAAGGCAAAAGGTGTGTTTGAGAGGCCCTCCTACCCCACTATATATAGGGATCCCAAGGGGAGGTGCGCCAGCCCCTAGGAGATCCAATCTCCAAGGGGAGGAGTCCTCCCCCCCCAAGGCACCTAGGAGGTGCCTTCCCTCCTTGGGACTCTTCCTTAGGGTTCCCCCTTCACCCTAGGCGCATGGGCCCTAGGGGAAGTGGCGCCCCAGCCCACTTTGGGCTGGATCCCTTCTCACTTCAGCCCATGGGACCCTCCGGGATAGGTGGCCCCACCCGGTGGGCCCCCGGGACCCTTCCGGTGGTCCCGGTACAATACCGATGACCCCGAAACTTGTCCCGATGGTCGAAACAGGACTTCCTATATATAAATCTTTACCTCTGGACTATTCCGGAACTCCTCGTGACGTCCGGGATCTCATCCGGGACTCCGAACAACATTCGGTAACCACATACAAGCTTCCTTTATAACCCTAGCGTCATTGAACCTTAAGTGTGTAGACCCTACGGGTTCGGGAGACATGCAGACATGACCGAGACGTTCTCCGGTCAATAACCAACAGCGGGATCTGGATACCCATCATGGCTCCCACATGTTCCACGATGATCTCATCGGATGAACCACGATGTCAAGGACTTAATCAATCCCGTATACAATTCCCTTTGTCTATCGGTATGTTACTTGCCCGAGATTCGATCGTCGGTATCCCGATACCTTGTTCAATCTCGTTACTGGTAAGTCTCTTTACTCGTTCCGTAACACATCATCCCGTGATCAACTCCTTGGTCACATTGCGCATATGATGATTTCCTACCAAGTGGGCCCAGAGATACCTCTCCGTTTACACGGAGTGACAAATCCCAGTCTCGATTCGTGCCAACCCAACAGACACTTTTGGAGATACCTGTAATGCACCTTTGTAGTCACCCAGTTATGTTGTGACGTTTGATACACCCAAAGCATTCCTACGGTATCTGGGAGTTGCACAATCTCATGGTCTAAGGAAATGATACTCGACATTAGAAAAGCTTTAGCATATGAACTACACGATCTTTGTACTAGGCTTAGGATTGGGTCTTGTCCATCACATCATTCTCCTAATGATGTGATCCCGTTATCAACGACATCCAATGTCCATGGTTAGGAAACCGTAACCATCTATTGATCAATGAGCTAGTCAACTAGAGGCTTACTAGGGACATGGTGTTGTCTATGTATCCACACATGTATCTGAGTTTCCTATCAATACAATTATAGCATGGATAATAAACGATTATCATGAACAAGGAAATATAATAATAACTAATTTATTATTGCCTCTAGGGCATATTTCCAACAGTAGTCAATGATCCGGCGCCAACCCCCTCCTCCGCGCCATCCTCGCCGGTGCATTGCACCATGACCATCAGCGAGGCCCGTGCCCAATATATGGACACGGTGAGGCAGAAGCGTGAGGAGCAGTTCCTGGAGGCGCAGGCCGACGCCGTCTACAACCACCACCTCCTCCAGGAGCACCTGCACGCGGAGGAGAAGATCGCCGCGGAGCGAGCGGAGCAGGAGGCACTGCTCGACTCGTACTGCTCCCCCCGCGAGGGCTGCCTCGAGCGCTGGCGGTACCACATGCGGGTGGCGAAGGCTGCGGCCGCCTACAAAGAGGGCGATAAAGCGGGCGAGGCGCTGTTTGGCGAGACCGAGGACGAGGCAAAGCACAATGCCGGCTCCGACGAGTCCCCGCTCCGCTGGCGTCGACGAGGCCCTGCTCCGCCGAGGCCCCGCGGCACCAACAACGAGGCAGACGACACCGCTAGCTCCGCCGAGGCCCCACCCTGCCGGAAACGAGGGGGAGGATTTCCCCCGCTCCGCCGAGGCGCCGCCCGCCGGCAACGAGACAGAGGACATCGCCGGCTCCGCCGAGGCCCCGCCTTGCTGCCAGCGAGGCCGCGCCACACAAAAAACAAGGAAGAGTAGAACACGGTAGGTCGCCGCCACTCGGGTCCAAGTAAGGCCACCGCTGCTACCCTCGATTGAAGCCAAGCTAGGCGGGTTGACCACTGATGGCCGGTTAGTTTCTTGGCGGCGACGTGGAGTCGGAGAGCTATGTTGGAGAAGGACGCTGCTTCTACTTAACTGCTGGTGCAGTTGGCTGACTGACACGTGGGCCCAACAGGCATATGGGCCACATGTCAGTTACGCAACTGCACCTGCAGTTAAGTCACTGAAGCTTCTGTTCGGCTCAGCAGGACACAGGTGGGTAGCTTCGGTTAATTAATTATACCTCCAGCGCACGCCTTTTTAGTTGAAGAATGTAAGAAATGTGATGAAATCCGACATGTTTATATGAAATCCGACCGTGTATGAATGAATTTATTTCGATTAGTTCGAATTCTTGTATCACTGGCATTGAATGAACATGCAAAACAATACGTACTAGCATTATTCCCAGGGTGATCACCTCGCTTGCAGCAGTTTCACATGTACTCTCTCCGGTCCTTTCTAGTCTGTATACAAGTTTTGTCTGCAGTCAAAGTATCTCTACTTTGACCAATCTTATAGAAAAAAGTATGCACTTTCACAATGTGCGAAGTAAAAAGGAATAGAAGGAGTACAAAGAGTTTGAGCAGCCTTTTAGCGTTCTTGTACATTGCAATCAAACACACATGCCTGGCAATTCATAGAGAACATTCAAAACAATCGATGATTATGCATATCAGCAATTCACATGTCAGAGACAATATTTACTTCACAACTAAAGAATAAAGAAAAAATGAATCGACGCTGTTGACAGCAAAGGGCATCCCATTAGAAAATATCAAACGCATGTCTTTTTGCTAAAATCAATGAGCAAAATTTGACAAGGTTTTCCCATTCCAAAATATCAAATGCCTACGATTGTGGAATAGGCAGGGTTTGCCATCAGTTCGGACATTGACATGGCACCTCGTGCTAAATAAACCAACTGTTCTTTTTGTGCAATTCCACCAAAATCAACCAAATTCGCGCGTAGCTTGTATGATTTTGCCCTTATATGTTGCAACACCTTGAACTTATCGGAACCTCCTTTCTTGTGGTGGAAATGAATGATTCGATGTATTCATGAACATTTTGTGCAGTTCCCATTGAAATCAAGCTGAGCACCCTGTTTGCACAAATACAAAAAAGTGATTAGTATAAAGCAAACTGTACTATGAATTGACAGTTTAAACAGGCACCGACATGGTCCATGTAGAGCACACTTTTCGAAAAATGGAACACATCGGAAAGAATCCTAGAACAACATTGTACTCGCGCATCACAGCAAGAAAATGGAGATTTGTCAGACCTTCTGAGCTGAAGTTAGTTTGGTTTTGTGGGGGGTAATGTAACCATCGTTCAACTGCTCCTTCTGATGAGAAGATAGACAGGGCTTCTTCATCCTGGCATAATCGGAACTAGTCACTTCACGTACTCCATATTCTTCTTCAGAGGAGGATGATCCTGTTGTGCAAAGACAAGAGGATAACTAAATGCTAGCATCCTTGTTTGCTCGAAAAAAAGGAAAGGACATATTTAAAAGAGCACAGATGAAGCACTTCTCAAGGACAATACCACTTTTTGATGACAGTATCTAAACAGTAGCACAACACCAATAGAGATGACAAAGCTCAATCATATGGATGAAATCAGTGGGCGAGTACCAACCTTTGTTAGGAGGCTTATTGTGTAGAGCATACAGATGAAGCACTTCTCCGGAACCATCTGTTGCTATTTATTGTGATGGCCATGCTTACTATATACTCCTCGATTAGATTAATGTTTCTAACATCTTCTTGTGCAATTCCACTAAAATATATGGTATCTTCAAAGAAGATCCCTGTTTGCACAAGTAGAGATAATTACGTATTACATTAAGAGTGGCATCAAATCAGTGGCAAAACAATTGATTGTTCCAGCCATAGCAATAAATTAAGATGCAAAACTATATCATTACTTGTGTCATCACAGTTCCAGTGCTTCATTACAGCACCAGGAGTTGATTTTTGTTTTTCTTTCGCTTGTTCTTCCCCTTCATCACTTGGTTCAATAACAGACAAGCTTCGCCTTCAATGTAAGATTTGGCATGTCAATTAGGTTGCACAAGTATAGCACTAAACAATGACATTAATTTTCTGATGAAAGTGGCAAAATAGAGGCCAACAGTTGTGAAATATCCTTATCTTACCTCAATGGGATATTGCAGTGCACATACGGATTGGAAGTTTTGTCTCCATTTGTGCATTTCACTAAATTCAAGCAATATTACCGTACAAGTAGCACAACATATGCAAGCACACTGCAGAATCATGTGAAAGAAGGCTAGTACTGACCTCTGATGACGCGGAATTCAAACAACTCACAAGAAGAAGATCTGAACCAAATTTGCCAACACGGATAGGAAGTAAGATCTCCTCTTGTGCAGTTCCACTAAGATCAAGCAATAAACCAACATTGCCGGCGTGACATTTTGGTTGAACTGCACAGAACACTCTTAAAACAAAAGTGTTTTGTGCAGTGCAACAAAAGGTCATAATGGCAACGAGGTGAAGTAGATAACCCTGTTTACACAAAGGTGCAAAGGAAACAACTAGTGGTCAATAACGGTGGATGACACAGAAGCCAACAAAAATAAGCATCTACCTTACCTAAATGGGAAAGAAAGCAAGACAGTAGCATTTCTCAAACGGTGGCATTGATTAATATTAGCAGACAGATTATATTAACAATAAAATTTGTTAAACATGTAATTTGCTTTTAACTATGGCATTGCATCAATTTTACAGCGGCATTATTAGAGGGTGCTTGTTTACAAGGACATTTTGGTGGAGGGACTAAAAAAACTCTGTGTCAGTCCCATCTAAACAAAACAGGAGGGACTTTTAGGGACTAAAAGTGGGTATTTGGGACTAAAGAAAGAAGACCCCGAGGGAGAGTCTTTTTGGGACTTTTTCCAACAGTTGCCCCTGCCACGCATCGCACCTTGTCTCTATTAGTTCATTACTAGGGGTAACATGGTCTTTTAGCATGTCATTGAATAACCTATAGTCCATGTTTAGTCCATGGAACCAAGAAGGTAGGGACTAGGGAGTTTTTAACCAAACAGGGCCTTAGATTAACAATAGCTAAAGAGTTGCACGAGACAGTGGACGCACCAGCACCATGTGCATCTACCGATGTACCGGGGTGATGCATAGTCTGTTGCAACAAAGAACAAACAACCAAGGAGCATATTTGTGTTGGTCCCGGTTTTGTTATCTTTAGACAGCTTTCCCTATGTGAGCGCAACAAATCTAGTCCTACTCAAACTCTACAGCCTTGTCCCCTAAAACAAAAGATCAGTTTGTTACATATGTGCATACTGCATTTGTCATTATTTTCCCTTTTCGACCAACGTAGGTGTTGGATAGCCACTCCGTACTAGTACTTTCCCCACATCCTTTCCTCTGTGGACCACGTCCTAGATTTATGCTATACAATTTTCCCCACTACTTTCCCCCATTCCCGTCCTCTTTGAACCACGTCTTAGATTCATGCGATACAACTTTCCCCACTACTTTCCCCCTTCCTTTCCTTTTTGAACCACGTCCTAGATTCATGCTATACAACTTTTCCCACTACTTTCCCCCATTCCTTTCCTCTTTGAACCACGTCCTAGATTCATGGTATACAACTTTCCCCACTACTTTCCTGTTTGATCCAACACCTAGATTCGAGTGCAGAAGCGAAAAAAGCCCACATGCAGCTAGAGCAATGCATGTGGAATAAGTAAATTATACCTTAAGGTTCTTGGGGTGTGGTTCAGTGGGCGACCGGAGGCCGTTTGACTCACTCTATGTACGGCGGCGAAGAAGAAGGGGTCGGAGGCCCTCCCGCGCCGCCGCTGGGTGAAAGTAAACAGCTGTGCCGGTAGTGAATTCCCTCCTCCCTCGTCGACGGCAACAGCGTTAAGCCTCCTTCCCTTCCCGGCGGACGAATCCTGCTAGCTCTTTGACCAGCAATGAGGGGAGAGAGAGAGGCCAATGAAGTCTTGTTTAGATCTGGAGAGGGTGAGAGTGTGAAGAGAGCAACTACAAGTAGACCAGCGGTGAGGGGAGAGAGAGACCAACGAAGTCTTGTTTAGATCTGGAGAGGGTGAGAGAGTGTGAAGAGAGCAACTACAAGCGCTGAGGCTCCAGCATGTGTATATATATACTAAAGAGAGTGTGAAGAGTGCAAACCCTAGAAAACAAGCGCCGAGGCTGCAGCTTATACGTGATGAGGTGATTATACGGTCACTACGAGATCGTATAGCTCCGTATCCATCCATTTTGACCAGTAGTACGCTACCTCTCTCCACGTAGTACGTTGGGTCCCACCAGTCACAGGGTGAAACAAACAAATTAATAAGAAAAATTAAAAGCACCTGCGGTGTATCTTACCTTACACATCTCGCTACTGCTCGGGAGCACTGTCCAATTGATGCCTCTGTTTGCTCATGTACTATTTTAAGTGAATCCTTATTATAACATGCACAAAATTTTGGGCACTTGTATTCGACCTAAGTCAGTGTGCCACCGTATCTCGTACGACTCCCTCCGTCTAGGTGTAATAAGTCACGTTAGAAGGTGCAGCGGGACCAAGGTGCAAGCAGATTGGAGGAGAAGGAGAAACTTGACCGGTCATTCCTCCAATCAAAGCCCTGATTTCTGTCTCTAAATGCAACAATTAATCCAAACAACTAAGAGATGTTGTCTTAGCTACCATGCAGGGCCATGTATTAACTCGCATGCAAACCGACTTTGATTTCTTGACTGATCAACGCGTAGTTGCGCTCCATGCATTGGGTTTCCGGGGGAGATAACAAGGCAAAGTAAGGAGCATTTTGTTACATTTCTTATGCTGGTCATAGTGGTGAGTAACTTGGAGTAGTACAACATGCATATGTTACTAGTCTATGTTACTACTACGCGAAGTTTGCCGTCGGAAGCAAGCCGATCTGGCTCTCCTGAGCTAGCAAGGTTTTTCTAGCCCACCCAAGCTAGCTGGCCCACAAAAGCTAACATATTTTAACAGTTACAAACGCCTAACCTTGCCCGGCTATGCTATAAGCTGTTCTTGCTAAGGATCCAAATGCTCCCTAAGTAACAACGCTCGCTAGCAACGAGGCCAGGAGGGGATTGAGATGCGAAGTTAATGGACGACGCCTAAACATTTTGGGAATATCTGATTTCCGTAGGATGACTTAACACCTAGACGGAGGGAGTACTACTCCTCAGTCCAGGTTTGATGGAATATTCGTCACCTCTTCTCTTCTTGTACGTACTCCATTTGTATCTCACTTCCTGTGGCTTCGCACTCGCACGATTTTCCTATTCTATGACCCTGTGTGTGCGTGTGCATGTGTGTGTTTAACAGCATGTGTGTGTTAGAGAGAGCGACATATCGACCTACTCCTACAGAGAGATGTTGTGTAGTGTACGATTTTAGCCGCTAGAGTCGGTGCATCCTCTCGTTTCCAGGCGTCCGGTAGGGACAGGCGGACAGCTGCCATGCCCGCTCCTGACCAGCCTAGCCTACCCAAAGCCCCTCCATCGCCCGCGCGCGCTTCTCGCCCGGAACGGTCAGTGCCGCATTCATGCCCGGGCAGAGCGGACGCGACCTCTCACTGGCGCCTGCGTTGAAGGGAGAAGCGGATTCAAGAGTGATGGTTGCTTCGTCCGTCCAACTTACTGCTGGGTCTATGTGATTTGACGGCTCATTGGTCATTATTACTAGGGTGGTAGGACTGCTGGATGTCCCACGCTTTCGGCGAAAGGAGGTACTACTAGATTACAATTTTCTCCATTCTTACGGTGGAGGAGTGCAAGAGCAGTGAAAACACGCAGGCTTAGTGATTACATGGCCCACCTCACACTATCACCATATTTTCTGGACACCGTGCGACACCTAACTCTTTACATAGTACTCCCTCCGTTCCTAAATATAAGTCTTTGTATAGACTCCACTAGGTGGACTACATACGGAACAAAATGAATGAATCTACACTTAAAATGCATCTATATACATCCGTATGTGGTTCATGGTGAAATCTCTACAAAGACTTATATTTAGGAACGGAGGAAGTACTTGTATAGTACGTACTATAATTTATCAGCGAGACAGTACAATGCTATGAAGCTTCCAGCTTCTGTTACATGTATCTTGCGTCCAAGGTTGCCCGTTGCAACATTTCATCAAATACAAAGGAGACTAACATGCATGCTATTGCATCTCAATGATTGATAGATCATAGCAAATATGTACTCCCTCCGTTCCAAAATAAGTGTCTCAACTTTATGCTACATACGGAGCAAAATGAGTGAATCTACACTCTAAAATACGTCTATATACATCAGTGTTTGGAGTATGTACTAGTAGTTCATATTGAAATCTACTAAAGGACATATATATATTCCAAACAATATGATAATCTCTCTAACCAAGGTAGTAGGGACGAGGGGTAAACGGAGGGAGTAGTAAAATTTTCTCCTCGTCCTGCGAGCCACTGCACGCGTGGGCGAGGGAGCGGGCGTAAGGCGTACAATACTACTACTACTCATGCAGTCCCTAGCCATTGAAACAGAGACAGCTAAAGAAAAAACGATCCATGCAGTCCCTAGTCCTTGAACCGTAAACCCTAACCAGGCTTTAATTTGCTGGCAACGTCGGCGCTTCCTAAGAAATGAAGTTTGCAACCCTTTTACCATCGGATCATTTTGTGCAGTTTCACCAAAATCGAGATGAGCATCCCTGTGGCAAAGAAATTGAAGAAGCATGATTATAATAAGATTACTGGGACTAGTTGATGAGACAGAAACTCATCACAAATACAGTACGTAGAAGCCAGTAGAGGTATGTGTGGGGCAAATAAGTAGAGAAATATCCACATGGAGTGATGTGGGCAGCTGGAGCAGTGGTGCAAGCCGGCTGTAAAGGGCGTTGTGCCTAAGGGATGTCGGGACGTAGATCAACCTAGAGGAGGGCGGCGGGAGGAGGCAACTACCCACGTCGTGGCAGTGAGCAATGGATGAAGGCAAACTCACCGGCTTTGTGAGAGAGAATGGCGGGGACCCCTGATCGGGACGTGCCGACAGTGGGTTTTCGCCGTCGGCGACGGCGACCGCATCTACACTAAGCATCCACCCCTTCAATATGGACTACATACGGAGCAAAATGAGTGAATCTACACTCTAAAATACGTCTATATACATCAGTGTTTGGAGTATGTACTAGTAGTTCATATTGAAATCTACTAAAGGACATATATTCCAAACAATATGATAATCTCTCTAACCAAGGTAGGGACGAGGAGTAAATGGAGGGAGTACTAGTAAAAATTTCTCCTCGTCATGCGAGCCACCGCGCGCGTGGGCGAGGGAACAGGCGTACTAAGCAAGCTTCTCCTCGTTCTGCGAGTTGACGAGACACACCAAAAGTACTCCAGTGTATAGAGCCTTGCCTCTAAGGTAGGCCCCACATGGTTTGCCTCTTTTTTAAACATAACGCGTCAAGTCGCAATTTGTTTGTTCACCCGTGGTAGACGATCCTCCCTCCATCTAGTGGACAACCAGTACACGTGTCAAGTTACCACGTGGGCTGCCTTTTCATAAAGAAATGAGCTCCACCATGTACCCGTGCGGGTGTGGTTGGGAAAGAGACGGGAGTACGTGCGCCGTGCGTGCACCTCTTCTCTTCGTGCACGTCCCCCACCTACGTGGGTGTGTGTGAGAGATACAAACCTAGACAAATGACTTGTGCGTTCATGAGTGTTTTTTATTGGGGGGAGGTTGATTTCGTGGATGTATTTGTGGGAATATGTGTCGATGACATCTCAAACAAATTTTTGCATGCAATGTGTGTGAAATGGAGGCCTATCCATATCATATATAGAGGGTCGGGCGATCCACGAGAAGAGAGGGAGGTGTCATAGATATCGATAGAGTTGAAGAGAGGATCAAGTGGGTGGGTGCGAGATTGATGAAGAGAGCCATCGAAATTGTGTGTGTGCAAGTCAAAGATATAGGGCGACTGACCTAGCTACCAGAACGTCAGAGGGCACATGTCAAATTTGTGTGTGGCAGGGAGACATGACTAGAGCACTCGATGTATCGGTGTGTGTGTGTGTGTGTGTGTGTGTGTGTGTGCGAGGGGGTGGGGGGAGGGGTAGGCAGAGGCCTAACTATAGAGGTAGAACGACTCGTATATGTGTTGAGAAGGAGAGACCCAACTATGTATTGAGGGAGATCGGTCGACGTCCATACATAACTGAAGGATGGGACAGAGAGAGAGAGGAGAGAGAGGGGGGGAGGGAGGGAGAGGGGTAGAGTGCTGGATGGGTGATGGAGTTGCTTCTCGAAGATGGTGGGAGAGGCCTACTAGACAAACTGAGGGTGGGACTGCAATATTATCACTAAGAGTGGGGATGTGTTTCTGTGTGTGCCTGTGCGTGATAGATCTGTCGGGACGCATCCATGGATGATGAAGGGGAACCATGTGTTTGGTAAGCAAACCTAACTAGATCGATAGATCAATTGTTGTTTGTCGGAGGAAGGGAGAGATACAACTAATGAGGTAGATCGATCGACGCGTGGGGAAAACGAGTTATAAGGACCTAGCTAGCTATACGTATAGCGGGAGATCGGTCGGTGTATGTCCATTTGTTAGAGGCAAATAAGGCCTGGCGAGACGATAGATAGAGAGAATGGAGCTAGGAGGTGGTGCGAGAGGCCCGGCTACTAGCTAGATAGGGGAAGGAGTGTGCGGTTGTGAGATCGATGAAAAGAGGGGCGAGAGTTTACACGTGTGTGGGATCGTATGAGAGGCACGAGGCAAGGACACATAAAGGAGGAGATTGAAGGTGCATGTGTATGTTGTAGGCAGACATCGCTGGAGAGGTTTATCGATCGGTGTGTGTCGGAAAGGAGTTGTGGAGACTGTGGGAGAATGACCTAAAGAAAAAAATGAATGTGCGCGATGGATAGAATGCTGAGGGAGGGGGAGGGCGAGGAGGGCGTGTGCATGCACGAGGGAAAGTTAGTGGTAGCTACAAAGGTTGGAGGATTGTGTGGTTGTAAGAGACTAACAAAGATCATGATTTGATATGAAAGTGGATTCATATATTTGAACAGGAGATCATAGTGTTTTAAACATATGCGTGCATGAATATAGCAGTGATATGCGTGTTGTGGTTTTGCACATGTTATACCATAATGTGATAATGCATGGCGTTTGCAACTCACAGCTAAATATCGAACAATCTAAACCATACTATACATCGAATAATCTCACATTTTATTTGAATTTGTGATAATGTGTGGCGTTTGCAGCTTACAACTAAATATCGAACAATCTAAACAATACTATATATATCGAACATTCTCACATTTTATTTGAATTTGTCGTAATGTGTGGTGCTTGCAACTCACATCTAAATACTTGTAGGCGTAGGGGGCGGGGCACCATACATAATGTGATAAACACATTAGACATATGAGACATGGTTTAGTTTGTGAAGATCTAGCTAGAGCTTGAAATGTACTGTGATTTGAAATCAACATAAAGTGGATTCAAAAAATCGAGTTCGAGTTCATATATTACACATAGTTCATATGTAACTCGAGACTAATCATGTGGTGTGCTGTGAAGATAATACACAAACGATGGTTTAACTTGACAATAATGACGACTGTAAACAGTGAAACAAATTCAAATGCTTTGACTTCACAACAATCATTATTGTAGATCTTATTCAAATAGAGAAACGAATTCAAATTTAGTTCATATTGAAGCGGTAGTATATACGTCTGGAATGCACTAAAACGTTCATTTGAGTACTAGGTTGCATGCATTATACATGTAGCGAAATATTTTAATTGAACATAACATGAATTCAAAGTTTTGAATGACATTTGTAGTGCGAATTGATTTGGTACAGTACACGTTAGGCTTGTCCGGAAATTTCAACCCGCATCTTGTTAGCCCGAAATATTTAAGATATATCTTTGTCTCGTTGTGTTCCGACAACTCCCTCCGTCTCAACCCGCGCCTTGCTATTCCAAAATTACAACTCGCGTGAAAACTCCCGCCTCCTGTGAAATCCCGACACGCGAAATGCCCGTGATACCCCTGAATCGAAAGAACCGCCTCAAATCGGTGGGGGTACTTTTGTAACTTACCCCACATTTCGGACAAGCGCGTCCCTAAGCCATGGTTCCCCACTCCCGTCCCGGGAAAACCCGCGAAGCCCCACACCCTCCTCCGTCTGCCACCCAGCCGGAGCCTCTTCTCCGACGACGTCGTCCACAGCAACACCTCGACGTCCCTCATCCATCGTACCGGATGAGGATCCGTCGTCGATCTGGTCGTCCCGCCGGTTCAGCCACCCCGTCCTCCAGCTCCAAGGAGCTGCCCCGATGTTCCCCTCGTCTTTCACGCCACCTCCATTCCCACACCACCTTCTTCACCTGCACCACCGGAAGAGCATCATCGTCACCGTTTCCTTGGATGAAGCTGTGGCCTAATCGGCGCCACCAAAGAGGTTGTACACTAATCGCCGCATTTTCTTCTTGATTCGATCTCACGATGCTGCCGGCGCTCGGTCCCGAGCCGACACCACGCGGCTCCATCCATGGCGGCGTCGCCGCACACTTCCTCCACGACGTCGCTCCCTCGGCGACGTCCACATCAGTAGGAGCTGCTTCTGCTTCAGCTCTCGCTCGCGCTGCTGCTCTGCTCTTGCTCTCGGTCCCCTGCCTGGTCTGCTCTTGCTCTTGCACTTGCTCGCGCTGCTGCTCTCGCTCTTGCTCTTGCTTGCGATGCTGCTCCGATTTAGCTACACTTCAGTCGACTGAATCGACTTTTGGGTCAGTCGATTTTCAGGGGGTGGGGGGCTCGCCGGAGTTAAGGAAGAACCAGCCGCAGTGGGGAGGGGGGCTCGCCGGAGAGGTACCCCACTATCTATCTTAGGGTTTGGGGTGGGGGCGGTGGTCGCCGACAGTGGTGGGGCGGTGGCGTGAGGATCGCCGGAGAAAAAGCTCAGCACGGGGTGGCCTATAGGGATGGCCGGGGCGGCAGCGGACTAGCGGTGGGGAGTGTTTTTGGGGCGGGCGGGGTGGTGCACCGCCGGCCGCGGGCGACGAGGGCAGCTCTTTGGCCGGTGGTGGCTGGCGGCTCAGGGGGGTAGAGGTTGAAGATGAACTGCAGGACCTTGATTTCGTATCCAACGGCTGCAAAATCGACTGACCAGAGATGAAAAAGTCAGTCGACTAACGTGTAGCCTCACCTCTAGTGCCTTCAGTTTTGACAGTAAAATTCAGTTTCGGCAGCAAAATTCAGTTTCGACAGTTAAGTTCAGTTTCGACAATTAAATTCAGTTTCGAGAGTTAAGTTCAGAGATGAGCGGCTGATGTATACATCTACCACTTTGTGGTTATGTAGTTTACGTCATCTATTGGAGATGCTATTAGAATTCCACTCAGGTTAACGTTGTCTCTCTTGTCCTGCTTCAGCCTCGGCGTCGTACAACTCACCGGAGCTGCTCCAACGACGAAACCCTCCATCACAGCGGAGCAGTACCTCGGGATCCATCTCCAGACGCCTAAGATCTTCTTCCCCTCCTCCGACAGCCAAGTCAGCCGGAGCATCCTCACCGGCCAACCCAATCACGCTGAGATCGACATGGCTTCGCTAAAGAGGTTGTACACTTGTTGCATATATTTTTTACTCTACATGTTATATATATTGTCCACTGAGCACACGGAGTAACGGGAAATACAATCATTTTATCCTACTATATGACAAGCAGTGAGGTACCAGGCAACTTAGCTATCCATGATGGACTCTCTTGAACGCCATCATTATTTATCTCTGCGCGTTTGAGCTGTGCTTTTGTCGATGGCCCTGGGAGTTGAGCTAGTAGGGCACTGGCCTGGGTCCAAAGTAATAGAAGTAGCACAAAAACATTTTTTAGTGTAGGCTTTTCCTTGCTCAAGCCTGCCTACTGGAATCGCCAGTGCTTGAAAGGAAAAGTGAATGAAAAACATAGGAATTGGAAAGTTTCGTATGGTACTACTTTTCATGAATTTGGTGCAAAGGAATGGAGCAAAGGAAAACTGTAGGATTTGTTCCTTTAGTGTCTCCTTGAAAGAAAAACCGTAGGAATTTTAATTTCCACTTGTCCTCCTTTTCAAATTCCTATTTATGAAGCACAAGACTAAGAGATAGTAGCATAATAGCATTATAACCGTACATTTTCTTTTGGTTTGACTTAATCTCACCATGCTTCTTTGCATCATGTGATCTTCCAATTCTTGTGAACCAAACACCCAGATTGGCAGAAATCCTCTATTTTTAAATTCTCTGTTTTGCACGTGCATTCCTATCCTATTCCTGTCTATTTCCTATCCCTGCATTGTTAGAATCCTCAAATTCAAACAAGCCCTTACACAATTACTTCTATTACAGATATGTGTCAAAGAAAACCTTGTGTGGTTTGTCCTGCTCCTGCGGTGCTGTGTTCCACCCTAGCTCAGCTGCTCCAACGATGGAAGGGTTCACCACAGCAGGGATTCGCTCTCCAGACCGTCTTTCGCCGCCTCAGATCTTCTTCCCCGCAGCCGGCAGCCACGACAACGGCGTTACCATCATCAACTGAGAAGATGACCTTGAGGACTACACGGGCCCGCAAGAGAGGTCGCACTCTTCCGTTTCTGCTTACGTTATGCATCGCTTAATATGATGACATGCTAATTTATCGTCGTGTTCACCTATTAGACTCCGAGTCAGTTCCAAACTGATGCTGAAACTTGAGTTTTTAAATGGTTGTGGGGTACATATTGGGGCAGCAATCAGTACTATCTGTCTACTATCTAGTTCATCTCGGGTGTCTACTATGAGTTTCATGTTGGGTGCAAACAAACATTAAAGGAGCCATTATCTGTATTTTTTAACTAAAGCTATTATCTGCCTGCTATCATTGGTTTTGGGTCTATCCACAGTTTGCTACCATCAGTCTGGATTTGTGCATGCACTCCTTACATAATCTCACTATGTTTTATTCCTATGCATGTCAGTTATTGTACACAATGGAACTGAACATGTAGAGCAAAAGAGACGAGCCTTGCGTGGCAATAAAATTTCATGCAGACGTCGCTCCATGGTGGGCGCAAAGGCAGCCCCCTCCACCCATTTCGGATCGTAATCAAGAGGAAGAAAACTGTTCTGAGGGGGACTCAGAAGCAGAAGACCACTCCTATTTACCCCATGAGGTATTCACTCTAACTTGGCATGCTGATGTTGGTTATATCATGCATATGGTGCCTTGCATTGCTTACTTTATACATCAAATATGTCAACGGCTTAGTTTAGACATGCTTTGTGTGAATGCCATATGTTTAGTTTATTCATCGTTTATGTGAATTATGCAATGCCATCTTGTTTAGCCAAGCATCATATATGTGAATTTTGCAATGTCATCCTGCTTAGCCAGTTATCTTATATGTGAATTATATCAGGCCATCCTTTTTTTCGTTACGTATTACATTTGTCAACAATGTTAGTACATTCAACTACTCTTCGTGTGCATCACCATTTGACACGGTGATGGAAAATTCTGGAGTGAAAACAAGGTCTTTAGAGCAGACTATGCTATCTGACGAAGTGCATATCTCGCTGGTTACGGATAACTCCTCAGAGGAGGATTCAGAGACAGATGACCAGTCCTATCCCCCCCCCGAGGTGTATGCTCTAATTAACTTGGCTCATATCATGCGTATGGTGTCTTGCATTGCGATGTCATTTGATTAGTTTAGACATGCTTTGTGTGAAAGCCACATGTTTAGTGTCTAATTACCATATATGTGAATTATGCATTGCCATCTTGTTGCAATACATTATATATGTGAATTTTGCAATGCTATCTTGTTGCAAAGGCATTATATATGTGGATTATGCAATGCCATGCTGTTGAGCCAACCATCATGTATGTGAATTATATCATGCTATCATTTTTGTGTATTACGTGTTCCATTTGTCGACAACTTTTGTATATTCAACTACTATTCCTGTGCATCAGCCATTTGAAGCGGTGATGGAAGTATCTGGAGTGAAAACAAGGTATTCAGAGCAGACACTGCTACCTACTGAAGCAGACATCTTACTGGATACAGAGAGCTCCTCAGAGGACGATTCAGAGACTGATGACCAGTCCAATTTCCCCCTTGAGGTTTATGCTCAAACTTGGCAGGGTTATATTACCCATGTCATGCATGTTGTCTTGCATTGCTTAGTTTTTACATCATATATGGATTGCCATCCGCTTACTTGCTTACTATATAAATCATATATTTGAATTATATCATGCCATCATGTTTACATACACAACATCTATCTGAATTATGGCATGGCAACCCATTTAATAAAGACATCATATAGTTATATCATCTCATCCTGTTTAGTGTTTACAGTCATCATATTTTGAATTATGTCATTCTATCCGGGAATTATATCACGCTATCATGTTTCCATAGGCGGCATGTATGTGAATTATGGCATGCCAACCTATTTAATAAACACATTATATAGTTATATCATGTCATCTTGTTTACATAGTCATCATATTTTGAACTATGTCTTTCCATCTTTTTTAGTTAGCCATCATAATGTGAAATTGTATCATGCTATCCTATTTAGTTAGCCATCATATATGTGAAATTGTGTCATGCTATCCTGTTTGGTTAGAAAACATAAATGTGAATTATTCCATGCCCTCTTTTATTCCCCACTATCCGTTGCACCTGTCTATCATACAATGTATGTACATTCAATTACTTTTCTTGTTTATCAACCATTTGAATTGGAGAGGGTGATGACAGTATCTAAGGGAGTAACAACACGGTCTTCAGAAAAGATAGTGTTACCAATTGATGTAGATAGAACCACAGTTGTACTTGCCCAAGAACCAGCCCTACCACACATAACCCAGATTCTCGCAGATTGTACCCCTACGCAGTTGGACAGAGAACCAGCTACACCCCTTCTAACCCCAACCCCAGCAGATAGTAACCCAGTTCTAGTTGACACAACACCGTCTCCACCACAGAGCACCCAAACACGAGCAGTTAGTAAGGGAACTGCAGTGCCCAAAGCACGAGGACCACCACTCCGAATCCCAACTCAACGCTTAAAGGAGAAGAAGAATTGTTCTCAGGTTAGGTTCTGTAGCTATGGTTCATACTCCTTTGCTCTTGCATCACTGTATTTACTCTGACCAACTATTTTCAAATTTGAAGGATGGAATTGAAACTCCAATGGCGCAACAGGTATGTTTTAAACTTGTTTCTTTAACTGGTTTGCTATTGTAACTTGCTCTATATTGATTTCAGTTTCAATTGAATAAACAATTATGTTCTCATGTCATGCACATTACAAGTGTCTCTATAGTTTCCCACACTTATATTCTGTCTATTCTGCTTTGTCTTGAAAAAAATATTATTTGAACTGTGTCTCTATCTTGATTTGGCAACAAAAACTAGAATGATATAGACCATAAAGTGACCACGGTACATAGATATATGTTTGTTTCATGCTGTTATCCTGTGCACTTTACTACTGAATTGATTTACCAAAATGAGTTTCATATACAACATGGTAAACCTGTGATGTGTCTGCTTGTTTCTCTTTTAGAATGCGGACAAAATATTGGAGAAAAATACCCCGTTATGCAATGGTGAAGGAAGTAACGCAGATAAGGTTCAAGATAGTGAGACATCCCTGTTGGCCTCCAAGAAAGCTGATAAAAACTACCTTGATGACAGTGAGAGAACCCAGAAGTCCTGTCTTGATGTAGTGTTCGAGTAACTGGCCACTACTGCTGGTACAAGCTCTTCAAACTCGCTGCCTGAATCAGTTCGTCTTCTTGAGTCTCAGCTTCAAGTTGAAAGACATCGATCAGATGTGTTGCGACAGGAAGCTGAAGGACTAAGGAAGTCCCTGCAGAATTTAGATGCGTACTTTCTGGTGCAACAGCAAGTGCTGGAGGATTTAAGCGCCAAACAAGAGAAAGTTAATAAGCTTGCTAAGCATCTTGCCAGCATTATGGGTACCCAGGATATTGTTTCTTGAGATCTCCTGAAGTGGTTTCAGCTCTGGACTTGTTTTGCTGCGGCGTTTATTTGCACTGGTCGCCAACTTTGACAACCAGTGTATATGATATGCTGCTTTGTTCCCTATATTTGCAGTGGTGGCAAACTTTGATGCCCAGTGGATGTAATATGTGTAATAGCCGTGATAGCCTAGTGTAAGTTGCTTGCTTATTTATTTCCTTGTTGTCTTGTTTATTTGTTTGCTTGTAGTCAGTGATGTTCTTTTTCCGCGGTTTGCTAGTGGCCGCAATAACCTATTTTTTTAAAACTAGGCCACAGTAACCATGGGCTACATATTTACTATAGTGACACTGGGCCTTCTATGGGCCGTAGAAACAGTGGGCCTTCTACGGGCCGTATCATCAATGGGCCTTATACGGGTCGTATGATCGATTGCCCAAACATGGACCGATAACATACCGCTTTATGGCCGTAAACGGGCTAGAGTTGGAATTGTCCGTTCATGGGCCGACCATAATGGGCCGTCGTTAATCGGTCATATTTGATGATGCTATGAAAACGGCCCAACGTATTAACGGGCCACAAACGGGCCGACTGTAAGCACGGGCTGAATTTGGCCCACAAGCAGAAAATGACAGTAACGAGCCATAAGTAACCGAATGCTGGAAATGAGCCCAAGAATAAATGGGCCCTGAGAAGGCCGAAAGATAACATGGGCTGGAAACGGCCCAACGAGATAATGGGCCGTTAATGGGTATAAAGTGATACACTGTTCATTACGGGCCAGTTTTACCATGGGCCGTTAATGGGCCGAGGGTTACTAAGGGCCTCATATGGGCCAAAAGACGTCATGGGCCATACATGGGCCGGAAGTTAAAACGGGCTGGAATTATATTGGACGGCCCAAATGACGCTACTGGGCCTAATTTGTATAGGCCGTAAACGGGCCCTGGGTTAGCGGGCTGTAAATGGGCTATATGTGAACAGGTCGTTAACAGGCTTGTCGTGGGCCGGCCCGCCACCTTTTGACCAAGTCAAACGGGCCGGCCTTTTCACAGGAATGGGCCTCTGTTGGGCCATGCCATGTGTCGACGTATCATAGGCGCTTTGGGTCCAATGAGTGGATGACATCTGTCCCAACGGTGAGCCGACACGTGTTTCCTCCAGCCAATGATGATTTTACACGTGGAAAATCCCCATTAGTCGAGGCTGTTAATGGGTTATCGAATCCAAAATCGGACCTGATAGCTTAACGATGTTCCGTTACGGTGGATGCCACATGTCGGTCACCCTTGACGAAAGCACTTCTGTGATGCGCGATTTATCATCATGCAAGTGGACACTTCCGTGATGATAATTTTGGTAATGTCATGCAACACTTCTACAACAACACAGGTATGTCTATCTTGATTCTGTCATAAAATTTTCATGGATGTACATGCATGACAGAAAACGTGACCTACTGTGACAAACACGTATCATCACGGAAGTGTATTTTTTTGTAGTGATGAGTTCCACCCGAACCTACTTCGGGCCAAAATCGAGCACAAGCCGGTGGGATTTGTACATACCTCGCTCGAAGCAAAGACGTGTCATGCCACCCCTTTCTTCTCCCGCCGGCCAAAGCTGCCCCATGCCACCCCCTTCTTCTTCTCGCTGCCCGAAGCCTCACCACCCCTTTCTTCTTCCCGTCGGCCTCTTCCCCCCCACGCGCGCCGCTCACAGTCGCCGGAACCAACCGGACCCGCAAGCTACCAGCGCATGTGCGCGGGAGAAGATGGAAGGGTGGGAGGGTGCTGCATCGATGGAAGATATTTTCCCCATGTCGTCCAACTCAGGAGAAGTGATGGACCTAGACGACGTGGTAGCCACCCTCTCCCACATGCGGGGCGAGACCATGGTGCTCGATGGTGAGCCGGACAAATCCAGCGGTGGTGCCAACTGCCGAGGATGCATGAGAGGTACGCTAGTGAGGTTGTTGGACCAGAATAACGACAACAACTGAGCTAGCTTTTCTGGCTACAAGGAGGTAATCCAAAGAAATATATGTCCCAGCCGATTTTTTCCCCTTATCTTGTACTTTCTCTGGATATAGTGATCTAAACGCTCTTATATTTCTTTACAAAGAAAATCATCTATGTACGTGTGCATAAACCTGAACCGATGTGTGTAAGGATAGTTCTTGTCAATATTAATCAGTACTACTCTTCTTGCCTGTGTTTTAATCATCTCTGTAGTCTGTACTTGTGCACAAAATGGAACCTAAGCCAATCGTGTGTTTAGCTTATCATGTACAGATAGCAGATGTAACTAATCATCTTTCTACATGTGTATAAAATTGAAACCATTGGCCTAAGACAATCCAAATCAATAGATGTATGTGCTCTATCTTTTTTTAATAATTGAATTCCATAAGTTTTGGTTAGTGGACTTACATTTGAAAAAAATAGACCTTAAATGTTCACCCCGACGGATGTAAACTGCCACATTCAGATTCCCTGTTTTTTTAGAAAAGGAGGATGAGCCCCGGTCTCTGCATTTGTAAGATGCATGCAGCCATTTTATTAATTATTCACGAAGACCTTACAAAGTAGTACATCAATATGTCTGAATCCGCCATCTTGACAACATCTGTCGCTACTCCTATCCACTTGATGAAGGGGTGCAAAAATACTGGGCCGAATACCCAGACCTCTCACCTAAGCCTAACATCTAAATGCGGAGGCCCCAACCCAGCCACATACCGGTTCTGGGGCATAGACCAGTCTGACAGCTCTCATAGGTCGTCACCTCTGTCTTCCACCGATCCATCTTCAGAACAAGTACTGATGCACAGATCTTACCAGGCCTACCTTCGACGCTGCTATGGCGCCAAACAACGTCACCACCCTGCACTCGTCCATCCAGCCGCATCAGTCATTGAGATCCAGCTGCACCATGTCGTCAATACTCGCCGTCATTGATGCGGTAGATACAACGCCGCTCCTCCTGCCAATCTCCACACCGTCACCACTGCTGGAGCTATGTAGAGCCCACCACTCACAACATCTCTCCACCGAACACCTGAGCCTCCCAAGACGGTGCCTCCATGGATGATACGATGCGCGGGCCGCCGCCGCCGCCCAATCTAGACTGGATTTTGGACTTTTGTCTGGGAGGGGTTCGGAGGTGGATAGGAGGAACCTCGGCTTCGCCTCAGGATAACGGCGTTCAGGGACGTCGCCGATTTCGGGTCGAACCAGCCGACCAAAGTTTCCTCCGACCGGTCCCCATCCGATACCACCAAACCTCCGTCTGCTCCGGTTCCGGCAACGAGCCATGAACCTAAACCTACAGAGATGAAAGTGCCATCGGGCTCAACCCACCGGCAAGGAGGATCGAGAAGAACAGCCGTCGTAGACCTCTAGGCGTCGAATCCAACGATCCGACGAGGCTGATGTCTACTACACAACATTCTTCTTGTAGATGTTGTTGGGCCTCCAAGTGCAGAGGTTTGTAGGACAGTAGCAAATTTTCCTCAAGTGGATGACCTAAGATTTATCAATCCGTGGGAGGTGTAGGATGAAGATGGTCTCTCTCAAACAACCCTGCAACCAAATAACAAAGAGTCTCTTGTGTCCCCAACACACCCAATACAATGGTAAATTGTATAGGTGCACTAGTTCGGCGAAGAGATGGTGATATAAGTGCAATATGGATGGTAGATATAGGTTTTTGTAATCTAAAAATATAAAAACAGCAAGGTAACTAATGATAAAAGTGAGCACAAACGGTATTGCAATGCGTTGAAACAAGGCCTAGGGTTCATACTTTCACTAGTGCGAGTACACAATAATAACATAATTGGATCATATAACAATCCCTCAACATGCAACAAAGATTCACTCCAAAGTCACTAATAGTGAAGAACAAATGAAGAGACTATTGTAGGGTACGAAACCACCTCAAACTTATCCTTTCTGATCGATCTATTCAAGAGTCCGTAGTAAAATAACATGAGGCTATTCTTTCTGTTCAATCTATCCTCGAGTTCGTACTAGAATAACACCTTAAGACACAAATCAACCAAAATCCTAATGTCACCTAGATACTCCAATGTCACTTCAAGTATCCGTGGGTATGATTATACGATATGCATCACACAATCTCAGATTCATCTATTCAACCAACATAAAGAACTTCAAAGAGTGCCCCAAAGTTTC
The DNA here is from genome assembly GCF_056163025.1 of Triticum urartu. Classification (NCBI taxonomy): domain Eukaryota; kingdom Viridiplantae; phylum Streptophyta; class Magnoliopsida; order Poales; family Poaceae; genus Triticum; species Triticum urartu. The sequence continues at coordinate 426,824,046 of NC_141877.1, read as the reverse complement.
TACCGGAGAGTCAAGATGAAAACGTGTGCCAACCCCCATGCATAAGTTCATGAGTTCACGGAACTCGCAAGTTGATCACCAAAACATACATCAAGTGGATCACGTGATATCACATTGTCACCATAGATAAGCACATGCAAGACATACATCAAGTGTTCTCAAATCCTTAAAGACTCAATCCAATACGATAACCTCAAAGGGAAAAGTCAATCCATTACAAGAGAGTAGAGGGGGAGAAACATCATAAGATCCAACTATAATAGCAAAGCTCGTGATACATCAAGATCATTCCGAATCAAGAACACGAGAGAGAGAGATAGATCAAACACATAGCTACTGGTACATACCCTCAGCCCCGAGGGTGAGCTACTCCCTCCTCATCATGGAGAGCGCCGGGATGATGAAGATGGCCGTCGGAGAGGGATTCCCCCTCCGACCGGGTGCCGGAACGGGTCTAGATTGGTTTTCGGTGGCTACGGAGGCTTGCAACGGCGGAACTCCCGATCTAGGTTTATTTCTGGGGGGTTTCTGTATTTATAGGAATTTTTGACGTAGGTATCACGTCAGGGGGGTCTCCGGATTGTCCACGAGATAGGGGCCCACGCCCAGGGGGGTAGGGCACGCCCCCCACCCTCGTGGACAACCCGGGACTCTTCTGGCCCAACTCTTTTACTCCGGGGGCTTCTTTTGGTCCATCAAAAATTGGCACTTCAATTGGACTCCGTTTGGTATTCCTTTTCTGTGATACTCAAAAACAAGGGAAAAACAAAAACTGGCACTGGGCTCTAGGTTAATAGGTTAGTCCCAAAAATCATATAAAATAGCATATAAATGCATATAAAACATCCAAGGTTGATAATATAATAGCATGGAACAATCAAAAATTATAGATACGTTGGAGACGTATCAAGCATCCCCAAGCTTAATTCCTGCTCGTCCTCGAGTAGGTAAATGATAAAAACAGAATTTTTGATGTGGAATGCTACCTAACATATTTTATCCATGTAATTCTCTTTATTGTGGCAACAATATTCAGATTCGAAAGATTCAAGACAAAAGTTTAATATTAACATAAAAATAATAATACTTCAAGCATACTAACAAAGTAATCATGTCTTCTCAAAATAACATGGCCAAAGAAAGCTATCCCTAAAAAATCATATAGTCTGGCTATGCTCTATCTTCATCACACAAAATATTTAAATCATGCACAACCCCGATGACAAGCCAAGCAATTGTTTCATACTTTTGATGTTCTCAAACTTTTTCAATTTTCACGCAATACATGAGCGTGAGCCATGGACATAGCACTATAGGTGGAATAGAATGGTGGTTGTGGAGAAGACAAAAAGGAGAAGATAGTCTCACATCAACTAGGCGTATCAATGGGCTATGGAGATGCCCATCAATAGATATCAATGTGAGTGAGTAGGGATTGCCATGCAATGGATGCACTAGAGCTATAAGTGTATGAAAGCTCAAAAAGAAACTAAGTGGGTGTGCATCCAACTCACTTGCTCACGAAGACCTAGGGCATTTTGAGGAAGCCCATCATTGGAATATACAAGCCAAGTTCTATAATGAAAGATTCCCACTAGTATATGAAAGTGACAATATAGGAGACTCTCTATCATGAAGATCATGGTGCTATTTTGAAGCACAAGTGTTGTAAAAGGATAGTAGCATTGCCCCTTCTCTCCTTTTCTCTCTCTTTTTGTTTTTGTTTTTTTGGGCCTTCTCTTTTTTTGGCCTCTTTTTTTATTTTTCGTCCAGAGTCTCATCCCGACTTGTGGGGGAATCATAGTCTCCATCATTCTTTCCTCACATGGGACAATGCTCTAATAATGATGACCATCACACTTTTATTTACTTACAACTCAAGAATTACAACTCGATACTTAGAACAAAATATGACTCTATATGAATGCCTCTAGCGGTGTACCGAAATGTGCAATGACTCATGAGTGACATGTATGAAAGAATTATGAATGGTGGCTTTGCCACAAATACGATGTCAACTACATGATCATGCAAAGCAATATGACAATGATGAAGCGTGTCATAATAAATGGAACAGTGGAAAGTTGCATGTCAATATATCTCGGAATGGCTATGGAAATGCCATAATAGGTAGGTATGGTGGCTATTTTGAGGAAGGTAATGGTGGGTGATATGGTACCGGCGAAAGTTGCACGGCACAAGAGAGGCTAGCAATGGTGGAAGGGTGAGAGTGTGTATAATCCATGGACTCAACATTAGTCATAAATAACTCACATACTTATTGCAAAAATCTATTAGTTATCAAAATGAAGTACTGCGCGCATGCTCCTAGGGGGATAGATTGGTAGAAAAATACCATCACTCATCCCCCGACTGCCACTCATAAGGAAGACAATCAATAAATAAATCATGCTCCGACTTCATCACATAACGGTTCACCATACGTGCATGCTACGGGAATCACAAACTTTAACACAAGTATCTCTCAAATTCACAACTACTCAACTAGCATGACTCTAATATCACCATCTTCATATCTCAAAACAATCATCAAGTATCAAACTTCTCATAGTATTCAATGCACTCTATATGAAAGTTTTTATTATACCCATCTTGAATGCCCATAATAGTAGGACTAACTTTATAACCCAAGCAAATTACCATGTTGTTCTAAAGACTCTCAAAATAATATAATTGAAGCATGAGATTTCATCTATTTCTTCAAAATAAAACCATCGCCGTGCTCTAAAAAGATGTAAGTGAAGCACTAGAGCAAATGAAAAACTACTCCAAAAGATATAAGTGAAGATTAATGAATATTCGATTAATTATGCAACTATGTGAAGACTCTCTAACATTTAAGAATTTAAGATCTTGGGATATTAATCAAACAGCAAGCAAAACAAAACAAAATAAAATTACGCTCCAAGCAAAACACATATCATGTGGTGAATAAAAATATAGCTCCAAGTAAAGTTACCCATGAACGAAGACGAAAGAGGGGATGCCTTCCGGAGCATCCCCAAGCTTAGGCTCTTGGTTGTCCTTGAATATTACCTTGGGGTGCCTTGGGCATCCCCAAGCTTAGGCTCTTGCCACTCCTTATTCCATAGTCCATCGAATCTTTACCCAAAACTTGAAAACTTCACAACACAAAACTCAACAGAAAATCTCATGAGCTCCGTTAGTATAAGAAAATAAATCACCACTTTTTGGTACTGTTGTGAACTCATTATAAATTCATATTGGTGTAGTATCTACTGTATTTCAACTTCTTTATGGTTCATACCCTCCGATACTACTCATAGATTCATCAAAATAAGCAAACAACACATAGAAAACAAAATCTGTCAAAAACAGAATAGTCTGTAGCAATCTGTAGGTTTTGAATACTTCTGTAACTCCAAAAATTCTACAAAATTAGGAAGACCTAAATACTTTGTATATTGATCTACTGTAGTTGGACTTGGTATTTTATCGCTCTCTAGTAAAAAAATAAAATTATTCTCATGAGCGCATACTTTCTGTTTTTATCAGCAAGATCAAACAACAATCACCCAAGAAGATCCTAACGGCTTTACTTGGCACAAACACTAATTAAACATAAAAACACAATCATAACATAGGATAGATGATTTATTTATTACTAAACAGGAACAAAAAGCAAGGAACAAAAATAAAATTGGGTTGCCTCCCAACAAGCGCTTATGTTTAACGCCCCTAGCTAGGCATGATGATTTCAATGATGCTCACATAAAAGATAAGAAATGAAACATAAAGAGAGCATCATGAAGAATATAACTAGCACATTTAAGCCTAACCCACTTCCTATACATAGGGATTTTTTTAAGAAAACAACTTGTGGGAACAAGAATGAACTTGCATAGGAAGGTAAAACAAGCAAATCTTCAAAATTTTCAACACATCAAGAGGAAACTTAATATTATTGCAACTCCTACAAGCATATGTTCCTCCCTCATAATAATTACATGTAGGATCATAAGCAGATTCAACAATATAGCTATCACAAAACATATTGTTAACACGATCCACATGTATGCAAAGTTGACACTCTTCCAAAATAGTGGGATTAACATTAACTAAAGTCATGACCTCTCCAAACCCACTTTCATCAATATAATCATCATAAATAGGAGGCATGCTATCATCAAAATAAATTTGCTCATCAAAACTTGGGGGACAAAAAATATCATCTTCATCAAACATAGCATCCCCAAGCTTGTGGCTTTGCATATCATTAGCATCATGGATATTCAAAGAATTCATACTAACAACATTGCACTCATGCTAATTATCCAAAGATTTAGTGCCAAACATTTTAATACATTCTTCTTCTAACACTTTGGCACAATTATCGGAATCCTTATTTTCACGAAAGACATTAAAAAGATGAAGCATATGAGGCAACCTTAATTCCATTTTTTGCTTTCTTTTATAGACTAAACTAGTGATAAAACGAGAAACTAAAAGATTCGATTGCAAGATCTAAAGATATACCTTCAAGCGCTAACCTCCCCAGCAACGGCGCCAGAAAAGAGTTTGATGTCTACTACACAACCTTCTTCTTGTAGACGTTGTTGGGCCTCCAAGTGCAGAGGTTTGTAGGACAGTAGCAAATTTTCGTCAAGTGGATGACCTAAGGTTTATCAATCCGTGGGAGGCGTAGGATGAAGATGGTCTCTCTCAAACAACCCTGCAACCAAATAACAAAGAGTCTCTTGTGTCCCCAACACACCTAATACAATGGTAAATTGTATAGGTGCACTAGTTCGGCGAAGAGATGGTGATACAAGTGCAATATGGATGGTAGATATAGGTTTTTGTAATCTGAAAATATAAAAACAGAAATGTAACTACTGATAAAAGTGAGCACAAACGGTATTGCAATGCGTTGAAACAAGGCCTAGGGTTCATACTTTCACTAGTGCAAGTTCTCTCAAAAATAATAACATAATTGGATCATATAACAATCCCTCAACATGCAACAAAGAGTCACTCCAAAGTCACTAATAGCGGAGAACAAACGAAGAGATTATTGTAGGGTATGAAACCACCTCAAACTTATCCTTTCTGATCGATCTATTCAAGAGTCCGTAGTAAAATAACACAAAGCTATTCTTTCCGTTCAATCTATCCTAGAGTTCGTACTAGAATAACACCTTAAGACACAAATCAACCAAAACCCTAATGTCACCTAGATACTCCAATGTCACCTCAAGTATCCGTGGGTATGATTATACGATATGCATCACACAATCTCAGATTCATCTATTCAACCAACACAAAGAACTCCAAAGAGTGCCCCAAAGTTTCTACCGGAGAGTCAAGATGAAAACGTGTGCCAACCCCTATGCATAAGTTCACGAGGTCACGGAACTCACAAGTTGATCACCAAAACATACATCAAGTGGATCACGTGATATCCCATTGTCACCACAGATAAGCACATGCAAGACATACATCAAGTGTTCTCAAATCCTTAAAGACTCAATCCGATAAGATAACCTCAAAGGGAAAACTCAATCCATTACAAGAGAGTAGAGGGGGAGCAACATCATAAGATCCAACTATAATAGCAAAGCTCGCGATACATCAAGATCGTTCCGAATCAAGAACACGAGAGAGAGAGATCAAACACGTAGCTACTGGTACATACCCTCAGCCTCGAGGGTGAACTACTCCCTCCTCGTCATGGATAGCACCGGGATGATGAAGATGGCCGCCGGAGAGGGATTCCCCCCTCCAGCAGGGTGCCGGAACGGGTCTAGATTGGTTTTCGGTGGCTACGGAGGCTTGCAGCGGCGGAACTCCCGATCTAGGTTTATTTCTGGGGGTTTCTGTATTTATAGGAATTTTTGGCGTAGGTCTCACGTCAGGGGGGTCTCTGGATCGTCCACGAGATAGGGGCCCACGCCCAGGGGGGTAGGGCGCGCCCCCTGAAGGAAATATGCCCTAGAGGCAATAATAAAGTTATTATTTATTTCCTTATATCATGATAAATGTTTATTATTCATGCTAGAATTGTATTAACCGGAAACATAATACATGTGTGAATACATAGACAAACAAAGTGTCACTAGTATGCCTCTACTTGACTAGCTCGTTAATCAAAGATGGTTATGTTTCCTAACCATGAACAAGTAGTTGTTATTTGATTAATGAGATCACATCATTAAGTGAATGATCTGATTGACATGACCCATTCCACTAGCTTAGCACCCGATCGTAGTATGTTGCTATTGCTTTCTTCATGACTTATACATGTTCCTGTGACTATGAGATTATGCAACTCCCGTTTGCCGGAGGAACACTTTGTGTGCTACCAAACGTCACAACGTAACTGGGTGATTATAAAGGAGCTCTACAGGTGTCTCTAAAGGTACATGTTGGGTTGGCATATTTCGAGATTAGGATTTGTCACTCCGATTGTCGGAGAGGTATCTCTAGGCCCTCTCGGTAATGCACATCACTTAAGCCTTGCAAGCATTGCAACTAATAAGTTAGTTGTGGGATGATGTATTACAGAACGAGTAAAGAGACTTGCCGGTAAAGATATTGAACTAGGTATTTGGAATATCGACGATCGAATCTCGGGCAAGTAACATACCGATGACAAAGGGAACAACGTATGTTGTTATGCGGTCTGACCGATAAAGATCTTCGTAGAATATGTAGGAGCCAATATGAGCATCCAGGTTCCGCTATTGGTTATTGACCAGAGACATGTCTTGGTCATGTCTACATTGTTCTCGAACCCGTAGGGTCCGCACGCTTAAGGTTACGATGACAGTTATATTATGAGTTTATGCATTTTGATGTACCGAAGTTTGTTCGGAGTCCCGGATGTGATCACGGACATGACGAGGAGTCTCGAAATGGTCGAGACATAAAGATTGATATATTGGAAGCCTATGTTTGGATACCGGAAGTGTTCCAGGTGAAATCGGGATTTTACCGGAGTACCGGGAGGTTACCGGAACCCCCCGGGAGCTAAATGGGCCATGATGGGCCTTAATGGAAAAGAGAAGAGGCAGCCCTACATGGGCCGTGCGCCCCTCCCCTCCCTTGGTCCGAATAGGACAAGGAGAGGGGGCCAGCCCCTCTCTCTCTTTTCCCCCCTCCACGAATCCTATTCCAACTAGGATTGGGGGGGAATCCTACTCCCAGAGGGAGTAGGACTCTCCTGGCGCGCCCTCCTTGGCCGGCCGCCTCCCCCCCTTAGTCCTTTATATATAGAGGCAGGGGCACCCCAGAGACACAAGTTGATCCACGTGATCTATTCCTTAGCCGTGTGCGGCGCCCCCAGTCACCATAGTCCTCGATAATATTGTAGCGGTGCTTAGGCGAAGCCCTGCAGCAGTAGTACGTCAAGATCGTCACCACGCCGTCGTGCTGACGGAACTCTTCCCCGACACTTTGCTGGATCGGAGTCCGGGGATCGTCATCGAGCTGAACGTGTGCTAGAACTCGGAGGTGCCGTAGTTTCGGTGCTTGATCGGTCGGATCGTGGAGACGTACGACTACATCAACCAAACGCTTCCGTTGTCAATCTACTAGGTATGTAGATCATACTCCCCCTCTCATTGCTATGCATCACCATGATCTTGCGTGTGCGTAGGAATTTTTTTGAAATTACTACGAAACCCAACAGTGGCATCAGAGCCTAGGTTTTATATGTTGATGTTATATGCACGAGTAGAACACAAGTGAGTTGTGGGCGATATAAGTCATACTGCTTACCAGCATGTCATACTTTGGTTCGGTGGTATTGTTGGACGAAGCGGCCCGGACCGACATTACGCGTACGCTTATGCGAGACCGGTTCTCCCGACGTGCTTTGCACATAGGTGGCTTGCGGGTGACAGTTTCTCCAACTTTAGTTGAATCGAGTGTGGCTACGCCCGGTCCTTGCGAAGGTTAAAACAGCACCAACTTGACAAACTATCGTTGTGGTTTTGATGCGTATGTAAGATTGGTTCTTGCTTAAGCCCGTAGCAGCCACGTAAAAACTTGCAACAACAAAGTAGAGGACGTCTAACTTGTTTTTGCAGGGCATGTTGTGATGTGATATGGTCAAGACATGATGCTAAATTTTATTGTATGAGATGATCATGTTTTGTAACCGAGTTATCGGCAACTGGCAGGAGCCATATGGTTGTCGCTTTATTGTATGCAATGCAATCGCGCTGTAATGCTTTACTTTATCACTAAACGGTAGCGATAGTCGTGGAAGCACAATCTCGGCGAGACGACAACGATGCTACGATGGAGATCAAGGTGTCGCGCCGGTGACAATGGTGATCACGACGGTGCTTCGGAGATGGAGATCACAAGCACAAGATGATGATGGCCATATCATATCACTTTTATTGATTGCATGTGATGTTTATCTTTTATGCATCTTATATTGCTTTGATTGACGATAGCATTATAAGATGATCTCTCACTAAATTATCAAGTAGTGTTCTCCCTGAGTATGCACCGTTGCGAAAGTTCTTCGTGCTGAGACACCACGTGATGATTGGGTGTGATAGGCTCTACGTTCAAATACAACGGGTGCAAAACAGTTGCACACACGGAATACTCAGGTTAAACTTGACGAGCCAAGCATATACAGATATGGCCTCGGAATACGGAGACCGAAAGGTCGAGCGTGAATCATATGGTAGATATGATCAACATAAAGATGTTCACCAATGAAACTACTCCATCTCACGTGATGATCGGACATGGTTTAGTTGATTTGGATCACGTAATCACTTAGAGGATTAGAGGGATGTCTGTCTAAGTGGGAGTTCTTTAAGTAAATTAATTGAACTTAAATTTATCATGAAACTTAGTACCTGATTAGTATCTTGCTTATTTATGTTTGATTGTAGATAGATGGCTCGTGCTGTTGTTCCGTTGAATTTTAATGCGTTCCTTGAGAAAGCAAAGTTGAAAGATGATGGTAGCAATTACACGGACTGGGTCCGTAACTTGAGGATTATCCTCATTGCTGCACAGAAGAATTACGTCCTAGAAGCACCGCTGGGTACCAGGCCTGCTGCAGGAGCAACGCCGGATGTTATGAACGTCTGGCAGAGCAAAGATGATGACTACTCAATAGTTCAGTGTGCCATGCTTTACGGCTTAGAATCGGGACTTCAACGATGTTTTGAACGTCATGGAGCATATGAGATGTTCCAGGAGTTGAAGTTAATATTTCAAGCAAATGCCCGGATTGAGAGATACGAAGTCTCCAATAAGTTCTATAGCTGCAAGATGGAGGAGAACAGTTCTGTCAGTGAGCATATACTCAAAATGTCTGGGTATAATAATCACCTGATTCAGTTGGGAGTTAATCTTCCAAATGACTGCGTCATTGACAGAATTCTCCAATCACTGCCACCAAGCTACAAGAGCTTCGTGATGAACTATAATATGCAAGGGATGAATAAGACTATTCCCGAGCTCTTCGCGATGCTGAAAGTTGCGGAGGTAGAAATCAAGAAGGATCATCAAGTGTTGATGGTTAACAAGACCACTAGTTTCAAGAAAAAGGGCAAAGGGAAGAAGAAGGGGAACTTCAAAAAGAACGGCAAGCAAGTTGTTACTCAAGAGAAGAAACCCAAACCTGGACCTAAGCCTGAAACTGAGTGCTTCTATTGCAAGCAGACTGGTCACTGGAAGCGGAACTGCCCCAAGTATTTGGCGGATAAGAAGGATGGCAAGGTGAACAAAGGTATATGTGATATACATGTTATTGATGTGTACCTTACTAATGCTCGCAGTAGAACCTGGGTATTTGATACTGGTTCTGTTGCTAATATTTGCAACTCGAAACAAGGACTACGGATTAAGCGAAGATTGGCTAAGGACGAGGTGACGATGCGCGTGGGAAACGGTTCCAAAGTCGATGTGATCGCAGTCGGCACGCTACCTCTACATCTACCTTTGGGATTAATATTAGACCTAAATAATTGTTATTTGGTGCCAGCGTTAAGCATGAACATTATATCTGGATCTTGTTTGATGCGAGACGGTTATTCATTTAAATCAGAGAATAATGGTTGTTCTATTTATATGAGTAATATCTTTTATGGTCATGCACCCTTGAAGAGTGGTCTATTCTTGTTAAATCTCGATAGTAGTAATACACATATTCATAATGTTGAAGCCAAAAGATGCAGAGTTGATAATGATAGTGCAACTTATTTGTGGCACTGCCGTTTAGGTCATATCGGTATAAAGCGCATGAAGAAACTCCATACCGATGGACTTTTGGAACCACTTGATTATGAATCACTTGGTACTTGAGAACCGTGCCTCATGGGCAAGATGACTAAAACGCCGTTCTCCGGTACTATGGAGAGAGCAACAGATTTATTGGAAATCATACATACAGATGTATGTGGTCCGATGAATATTGAGGCTCGTGGCGGATATCGTTATTTTCTCACCTTCACAGATGATTTAAGCAGATATGGGTATATCTACTTAATGAAACATAAGTCTGAAACGTTTGAAAAGTTCAAGGAATTTCAGAGTGAAGTTGAAAATCATCGTAACAAGAAAATAAAGTTTCTATGATCTGATCATGGAGGAGAATATTTGAGTTACGAGTTTGGTGTACATTTGAAAAATTGTGGAATAGTTTCGCAACTCACGCCACCCGGAACACCACAGCGTAATGGTGTGTCCGAACGTCGTAATCGTACTTTACTGGATATGGTGCGATCTATGATGTCTCTTACTGATTTACCGCTATCATTTTGGGGATACGCTCTAGAGACGGCCGCATTCACGTTAAATAGGGCACCATCAAAATCCGTTGAGACGACGCCTTATGAACTGTGGTTTGGCAAGAAACCAAAGTTGTCGTTTCTGAAAGTTTGGGGCTGCGATGCTTATGTGAAAAAGCTTCAACCTGATAAGCTCGAACCCAAATCGGAGAAATGTGTCTTCATAGGATATCCAAAGGAGACTATTGGATACACCTTCTATCACAGATCCGAAGGCAAGACTTTTGTTGCTAAATTCGGAAACTTTCTGGAGAAGGAGTTTCTCTCGAAAGAAGTGAGTGGGAGGAAAGTAGAACTTGACGAGGTAACTGTACCTGCTCCCTTATTGGAAAGTAGTGCATCACAGAAAACTGTTTCTGTGACACCTACACCAGTTAGTGAGGAAGCTAATGATGATGATCATGAAACTTTAGAACAAGATACTACTGAACCTCGTAGATCAACCAGAGTAAGATCCGCACCAGAGTGGTACGGTAATCCCGTTCTAGAAGTCATGCTGCTAGATCATGATGAACCTACGAACTATGAAGAAGCGATGGTGAGCCCAGATTCCGCAAAGTGGCTTGAAGCCATGAAATCTGAGATGGGATCCATGTATGAGAACAAAGTATGGACTTTGGTTGACTTGCCCGATGATCGGCAAGAAATTGAGAATAAATGGATCTTCAAGAAGAAGACTGACGCTGACGGTAATATTACTGTCTACAAAGCTCGACTTGTCGCAAAAGGTTTTCGGCAAGTTCAAGGGATTGACTACGATGAGACCTTCTCACCCGTAGCGATGCTTAAGTCTGTCTGAATCATGTTAGCAATTGCCGCATTTTATGATTATGAAATTTGGCAGATGGATGTCAAAACTACATTCCTGAATGGATTTCTGGAAGAAGAGTTGTATATGATGCAACCAGAAGGTTTTGTCGATCCAAAGGGAGCTAACAAAGTGTGCAAGCTCCAGCGATCCATTTATGGACTGGTGCAAGCCTCTCGGAGTTGGAATAAACGCTTTGATAGTGTGATCAAAGCATTTGGTTTTATACGGACTTTTGGAGAAGCATGTATTTACAAGAAAGTGAGTGGGAGCTCTGTAGCATTTCTGATATTATATGTAGATGACATATTACTAATTGGAAATGATATAGAATTTCTGGATAGCATAAAGGGATACTTGAATAAGAGTTTTTCAATGAAAGACCTCGGTGAAGCTACTTACATATTAGGCATTAAGATCTATAGAGATAGATCAAAACGCTTAATTGGACTTTCACAAACCACATACCTTGACAAAGTTTTGAAGAAGTTCAAAATGGATCAAGCAAAGAAAGGGTTCTTGCCTGTGTTACAAGGTGTGAAGTTGAGTAAGACTCAATGCCCGACCACTGCAGAAGATAGAGAGAATATGAAAGATGTTCCCTATGCATCAGCCATAGGATCTATCATGTATGCAATGCTGTGTACTAGACCTGATGTGTGCCTTGCTATAAGTCTAGCAGGGAGGTACCAAAGTAATCCAGGAGTGGATCACTGGACAGCGGTCAAGAACATCCTGAAATACCTGAAAAGGACTAAGGATATGTTTCTCATATATGGAGGTGACAAAGAGCTCATCGTAAAAGGTTACGTTGATGCAAGCTTTGACACTGATCCGGACGATTCTAAATCGCAAACCGGATACGTGTTTACATTAAACGGTGGAGCTGTCAGTTGGTGCAGTTCTAAACAAAGCGTTGTAGCGGGATCTACATGTGAAGCGGAGTACATAGCTGCTTCGGAAGCAGCAAATGAAGGAGTCTGGATGAAGGAGTTCATATCCGATCTAGGTGTCATACCTAGTGCATCGGGTCCAATGAAAATCTTTTGTGACAATACTGGTGCAATTGCCTTGGCAAAGGAATCCAGATTTCACAAGAGAACCAAGCACATCAAGAGACGCTTCAACTCCATCCGGGATCTAGTCCAGGTGGGAGACATAGAGATTTGCAAGATACATACGGATCTGAATGTTGCAGACCCGTTGACTAAGCCTCTTCCACAAGCAAAACATGATCAGCACCAAGGCTCCATGGGTGTTAGAATCATTTTTGTGTAATCTAGATTATTGACTCTAGTGCAAGTGGGAGACTGAAGGAAATATGCCCTAGAGGCAATAATAAAGTTATTATTTATTTCCTTATATCATGACAAATGTTTATTATTCATGGTAGAATTGTATTAACCGGAAACATAATACATGTGTGAATACATAGACAAACAAAGTGTCACTAGTATGCCTCTACTTGACTAGCTCGTTAATCAAAGATGGTTATGTTTCCTAACCATGAACAAGTAGTTGTTATTTGATTAACGAGATCACATCATTAAGTGAATGATCTGATTGACATGACCCATTCCACTAGCTTAGCACCCGATCGTTTAGTATGTTGCTATTGCTTTCTTCATGACTTATACATGTTCCTATGACTATGAGATTATGCAACTCCTGTTTGCCGGAGGAACACTTTGTGTGCTACCAAACGTCACAAGTAACTGGGTGATTATAAAGGATCTCTACAGGTGTCTCTAAAGGTACATGTTGGGTTGGCGTATTTCGAGATTAGGATTTGTCACTCCGATTGTCGGAGAGGTATCTCTGGGCCCTCTCGGTAATGCACATCACTTAAGCCTTGCAAGCATTGCAACTAATAAGTTAGTTGCGGGAAGATGTATTACAGAACGAGTAAAGAGACTTGCCGGTAACGAGATTGAACTAGGTATTTGGAATACCGACGATCGAATCTCGGGCAAGTAACATACCGATGACAAAGGGAACAACGTATGTTGTTATGCGGTCTGACCGATAAAGATCTTCATAGAATATGTAGGAGCCAATATGAGCATCCAGGTTCCGCTATTGGTTATTGACCGGAGACATGTCTCGGTCATGTCTACATTGTTCTCGAACCCGTAGGGTTCGCACGCTTAAGGTTACGATGACAGTTATATTATGAGTTTATGCATTTTGATGTACCGAAGTTTGTTCAGAGTCTCGGATATGATCACGGACATGACGAGGAGTCTCGAAATGGTCGAGACATAAAGATTGATATATTGGAAGCCTATGTTTGGATACCGGAAGTGTTCCGGGTGAAATCGGGATTTTACCGGAGTACCGGGAGGTTACCGGAACCCCCCGGGAGCTAAATGGGCCATGATGGGCCTTAGTGTAAAAGAGAAGAGGCAGCCCTACATGGGCCGCGCGCCCCTCCCCTCCCTTGGTCCGAATAGGACAAGGAGAGGGGGCCGGCCCCTCTCTCTCTTTTCCCCCCTCCGCGAATCCTATTCCAACTAGGATTGGGGGGGATCCTACTCCCAGAGGGAGTAGGACTCTCCTGGCGCGCCCTCCTTGGCCGGCCGCCTCCCCCCCTTAGTCCTTTATATACAGAGGCAGGGGCACCCCAGAGACACAAGTTGATCCATGTGATCTATTCCTTAGCCGTGTGCGGCGCCCCCAGCCACCATAGTCCTCGATAATATTGTAGCGGTGCTTAGGCGAAGCCCTGCAGCAGTAGTACGTCAAGATCGTCACCACGCCGTCGTGCTGACGGAACTCTTCCCCGACACTTTGCTGGATCGGAGTCCGGGGATCGTCATCGAGTTGAACGTGTGCTAGAACTCGGAGGTGCCGTAGTTTCGGTGCTTGATCGGTCGGATCGTGGAGACGTATGACTACATCAACCAAACGCTTCCGTTGTCAATCTACTAGGTATGTAGATCATACTCCCCCTCTCGTTGCTATGCATCACCATGATCTTGCGTGTGCGTAGGAAATTTTTTGAAATTACTACGAAACCCAACACCCCCCACCCTCGTGGACAGCCTGAGACTCTTCTGGCCCAACTCTTTTACTCCGGGGGCTTCTTTTGGTCCATAAAAAATCATCAAAAATTGGCACGTCAATTGGACTCCGTTTGGTATTCCTTTTCTGTGATACTCAAAAACAAGGAAAAAAATAGAAACTGGCACTGAGCTCTAGGTTAATAGGTTAGTCCCAAAGATCATATAAAATAGCATATAAATGCATATAAAACATCCATGGTTGATAATATAATAGCATGAAACAATCAAAAATTATAGATATATTGGAGACGTATCAGAGGCCAGCGACGAACACCACCACCCCGTGCCGGCCGACGACGTCCAAGCTGTGGATCCAGTGGGATCCAACCTAAACCTAACGGCGCCCTCGACCATCGGGTCTAGCCCACCACGCAGCCACCACGTCACCGCGAGTACACACCCAAGCCGCCGCCCCCATGCTACGCACGCCGCCGCCAGGAGTTTCCCTGTTTAGATGTTGCTAAAGTGTCTGTTATACATCATATCTAATACTATGTAGGAAATAAAAAATCCTTTCCCAGCTGCAATTTCCTTCCATATATTTTTAGTTCGAAAATGTCATGTTTTGTTAATATGGGAGAAGATTGCAATCGCCAGATGTAGAGGCTGGTGCTTTCTCCTTCCCGAAAACAAAGATTCTTAAGTGAGGACTCATGAGAACTATCTTTTGTTCCCCTACCTTCCATTATTGATTTATCTGTGGAAGGTCCAACCAGCAAGAACCTTCTTTGTATTTATTTTGCTTTGATCATGCATTTTATGATCGATAATTAAACTAGTAAGGTTTTCATGAATGCATCGTGGTGGTTTTTGCACAACTATCCTCTTTAGATAAATAGGACATTAAATAACAATGGTGGGGACTCTAAACATTTGTATATGTTAACCAAAAACGTAAACACAAAAGAAGTTTGCGATCCTTATATGACTTCGGCTTACTTATGTGCAACTGATGCAGGCTAAATAATTGGGATGTCCTTTTGGTGCCTTGTTGAAGATTTGGTAGGAAAAACAAGTCGATATTTTGCTTGTAGAGTCTATAGTTTGGTTGGAGCTATACTGCCAAAAATTTCAAGGCTTATTGGATTATTGGAAGAACTTTTGTAGGCACCAAACTAGAGTCCCTGGGGCTGCTTCAAATCTGCTTTTGATTCATTTTTCCCTAGCAATGTGATACGGTTTACAGTTTTGTGGGCACCAAACTGGAGTCATTGTGTCTATTGTGTTTAAAACTCTCTTAGTGAGCCAAGTCAATTTGGCACCGTGCATTTGACAGATGTTCCAAGAATTCAGTTACTCAAGCATGGCAAGTAGTGAAAAGGTTTATTTGCTATTTTACAATTATTATTACCTATTTTGATAAACATCCTAAAAGTGTTAATGTTATCTCAGACTAGCATTTCACAGTACTCTATTGACCGAAAGTGTGTGTGTGTGTGTCTTGCCTCTCTGCTTGCGGATACTATTGCATTGCTGATGGACTGTTAATAGTAATAATATCGGATTCGTTGCATGCTAAATCTTTTCTGTTGTTATAACTGGTTCATACATGTGTATTTGAGAAAAAAAGGGTTCATACATGTGGCTTCCTGAAGTTGTTGTTGTATGTTTTGATCTGTGTAATGTGACCTATCCTATAGATTGTAGGAGCCAGTGAATCTGAAGTTAGCGGGGACAGAGTAACAGATGCACTTAGAGGCAGTTTGGTTCGCGTCGTGAGTTGCGTGCCTGGTAAAAAAGTAGTGCCTGAAAATAGCCTGGAGTGTAGTGGTACGTCTCCATCATATCTACTTTTCCAAATGCTTTTGACCTTGTTTTGGACTCTAACTTGCATGATTTGAACGGAACTAACCCGGACTGACGCTATTTTCAGCAGAATTGCCATGGTGTTATTTTTGTGTAGAAATAAAAGTTCTCGGAATGACCTGGAACTTCACGAAGAATATTTTTGGAATATATAAAAATACTGGAGAAAGAATCAACGTCAGGGGCCCACACCATGTCCACGAGGGTGGGGGGCGCCCACCCCGCTGGGGCGCGCCCCCTATCTCGTGGGCCCTCCGGGGCTCCACTGACCTCAACTCCAACTCTATATATTCACGCTCGGGGAGAAAAAAATCAGAGAGAAGGATTCATCGCGTTTTACGATATGGAGCCGCCGCCAAGCCCTAATATCTCTCGGGAGGGCTGATCTGGAGTCCGTTCGGGGCTCCGGAGAGGGGAATTCGTCGCCATCATCATCATCAACCTTCCTCCATCACCATTTTCATGATGCTCACCGACGTGCGTGAGTAATTCCATCGTAGGCTTGCTGGACGGTGATGGGCTGGATGAGATTTATCATGTAATCGAGTTAGTTTTGTTAGGGTTTGATCCCTGGTATCCATTATGTTCTGAGATTGATGTTGCTATGACTTTGCCATGCTTAATGCTTGTCACTAGGGCCCGAGTGCCATGATTTCAGATCTGTACCTATTATGTTTTCATGAATATATGTGAGTTCTTGATCCTATCTTGCAAGTCAATAGTCACCTACCATGTGTTATGATCCGGTAACCCTGAAGTGACAATAATCGAGACCACTCCCGGTGATGACTATACTTTGAGGAGTTCATGTATTCACTAAGTGTTAATGCTTTGTTCCGGTACTCTATTAAAAGGAAGCCTTAATATCCCTTAGTTTCCAATAGGACCCCGCTGCCACGGGAGGGTAGGACAAAAGATGTCATGCAAGTTCTTTTCCATAAGCACGTATGACTATATTCGGAATACATGCCTACATTACATCGATGAACTGGAGCTAGTTCTGTGTCACCCTATGTTATAACTGTTGCATGAGGAATCGCATCCGACACAATTATCCATCACTGATCCATTGCCTACGAGCTTTTCACATATTGATCTTTGCTTAGTTACTTTTCTGTTGCCACTGTTACAATCACTACAAAACCAATACTGTTACTTTTGCCACCGTTACTGTTACTTCCATATTACTTTACTACTAAATACTTTGCTGCAGATATTAAGTCTTTCAGGTGCGGTTGAATTGGCAACTCAACTGTTAATACTTGAGAATATTCTTTGGCTTCCCTTGTGTCGAATCAATAAATTTGGGTTGAATACTCTACCCTCGAAAACTGTTGCGATCCCCTATACTTGTGGGTTATCATGTAGTTGTTTTCTGCCTGATCAGGCATGCCTAAAGGTGCATTGTTTAGTTCGAGACCATGAGCCTGGGTCTGAGAGAACACGTGAAAGACAAATGAAATTGTACTAGTTCACAATACAAAACGTCACATCCTATGATATTCAAGGGATTAGCAAGTCCAGGCAGCCCCCTTGGGCCGGGCTAACTAAGGTGCCGGGTGTCAAGCGAGGCTAATGAAGATGATGGTGCATCCAGGCCAGGTTGGTTTATACTTGTCCAGGGCAGCAAACAAACACCAACCAGGCACATCTCAGGGAGGTTCTAGGCCAGGCAAAATCTTTTGCCAGGACTCCAACCAAACTGCCCCTTAATGCCCATTAAAGTTGCTATTGAAGAGGGTATCGTGCCGGGTACTGCACTATTTAAACTTTGAATAATTTTTGGTGTTCATTGTTCCTAGCAAATTGGCACTCCCTCAGTTCATCAATATAAGATGTTCTAAAAAAATCTGCATCGAATGTATATAGACATGTTTTATTATGTTTGTTCACTCATTTCAGTCCATATATAGTTCATTTTGAAATATCCAAAACATCTTATATTTGTGAATGGAGGGAGTATCTTGCTTTTGGTGTTCATTCTGTTGGGGAACGTAGTAATTTCAAAAAATTTCCTACGCACACGCAAGATCATGGTGATGCATAGCAACGAGAGGGGAGAGTGTGATCTACGTACCCTTGTAGATCGACAACGGAAGCGTTTGGTTGATGTAGTCGTACGTCTCCACGGCCCGACCGATCAAGCACCGAAACTACGGCACCTCCGAGTTCTAGCACACGTTCAGCTCGATGACGATCCCCGGGCTCCGATCCAGCAAAGCGTCGGGGAGGAGTTCCGTCAGCACGACGGCGTGGTGACGATCTTGATGTTCTACCATCGCAGGGCTTCGCCTAAGCACCGCTACAATATGACCGAGGTGGAATATGGTGGAGGGGGGCACCGCACACGGCTAAGGAACGATCACGAAGATCAACTTGTGTTCATGGGGTGCCCCTTTCCTCAGTATATAAAGGATGGAGGAGGAGGAGGCCGGCCAAGGCTAGGTGCGGCCAGGATGTGGAGTCCTACTAGGACTCCAAGTCCTAGTAGGAGTCCACCAAGAGTGGAGGAAGGGAGAAGAAAGTGGAGGAGAAGGAGAGGTGGCCGGCCCCCTTTTCCCTAGTCCAATTCGGACTAGAGGGGAGGGGGGGGGGGCGCAGCAGCCCCTTGGCCCTTTATCCTCTTCCCACTAAAGCCCATCAAGGCCCATTGCTTCTCCCGTAACTACCCGGTACTCCGAAAAATACCCGAATCACTCGGAACCTTTCCGATGTCCGAATATAGTCGTCCAATATATCAATCTTTACGTCTCGACCATTTCGAGACTCCTCGTCATGTCCCCGATCTCATCCGGGACTCCGAACTCCTTCGGTACATCAAAACTCATAAACTCATAATATAACTGTCATCGAAACCTTAAGCGTGCGGACCCTACGGGTTCGAGAACAATGTAGACATGACCGAGACATGTCTCCGGTCAATAACCAATAGCGGGACCTGGATGCCCATATTGGCTCCTACATATTCTACGAAGATCTTTATCGGTCAGACCGCATAACAACATACGTTGTTCCCTTTGTCATCGGTATGTTACTTGCCCGAGATTCGATCGTCGGTATCCAATACCTAGTTCAATCTCGTTACCGGCAAGTCTCTTTACTCGTTTTGTAATACATCATCCCGCAACTAACTCATTAG
This sequence comes from Triticum urartu, assembly GCF_056163025.1. Taxonomy (NCBI): domain Eukaryota; kingdom Viridiplantae; phylum Streptophyta; class Magnoliopsida; order Poales; family Poaceae; genus Triticum; species Triticum urartu. The sequence continues at coordinate 426,804,423 of NC_141877.1, read as the reverse complement.
CTGCAATGCTTGCAAGGCTTAAGTGATGTGCATTACCGAGAGGGCCCAGAGATACCTCTCCGACAATCGGAGTGACAAAACCTAATCTCGAAATACGCCAACCCAACATGTACCTTTGGAGACACCTGTAGTACTCCTTTATAATCACCCAGTTACGTTGTGACGTTTGGTAGCACCCAAAGTGTTCCTTCGGTAAACGGGAGTTGCATAATCTCATAGTTACAGGAACATGTATAAGTCATGAAGAAAGCAATAGCAACATACTAAACGATCGGGTGCTAAGCTAATGGAATGGGTCATGTCAATCAGATCATTCACCTAATGATGTGATCCCGCTAATCAAATAACAACTCATTGTTCATGGTTAGGAAACATAACCATCTTTGATTAACGGGCTAGTCAAGTAGAGGCATACTAGTGACACTTTGTTGTCTATGTATTCACACATGTATTATGTTTCCGGTTAATACAATTCTAGCATGAATAAACATTTATCATGATATAAGGAAATAAATAATAACTTTATTATTGCCTCTAGGGCATATTTCCTTCACATTCCTCCTATTCAGTTTGTATCTTATGCATTACTATCCTAAGAATATGGTTCATCTTTCATGGTTATGCAGGATGTGGTGGTGTTACCCTTCTATATGCATGAAAGGCTTTGGATAGATTGCGTCCTCCTGAAAAAGGTAGTTTAGAGGTGCAGATGACCCCTTCCAGAGCCCATGTAAATGCCAATATCGTTCACTCTTAACCAATGTCAAATAGCTGCCAACAATATTTATCTATGCTATATGCGGTCAAACAGATGTATGTTTTGGTAGACAGGTGTGCATTAGGAAGAGTGTGGATCAAAACTACTATTCTAACTTCTTGACTCAGAACTTCTAACTCCGGTTTTCCTTTTATGCACTATCTGAGATGTACTATCCGTATTATTCTTGGTTGGTTGTGTTTAAATAGTTGTGTGATATTTTTTCCTAGCATGCTCCACATATTATCGGTAGATTTCAGAGGGATGAACTAAAATTGTATAAAAAAGGTGTAACTGATAGATCATGGCAGGACTTCTTGGCGCGCGGCAAAGCGTGCGTATCCCCAGGTATGGATTCAGGGGGGACGAGGGGGGGGGGGGGGGCGAGACCAGGAAAGTATCTAGTGCTCCCAGGCCTAGGGTGCTCCCGGTGCTCCGATGCGAAAAACATTTTTTAAAATGTTCAAAAAATTCTGAAAAAAACGCAGCACATCGACGGAGCATCGATGTCTCTTGTCACAAAATTTCAAATCAAAATTTGAAACATTGCTCGAGATACAAAAATGACAAATTTGACATCAATGTGATAATGGGCCAAAACTAAAGCCCAACTTATGTTATGTACAAAAATTTGTCATTTTTTGTATCTCAAGCAATGTTTAGAATTTTGATTTGAAATTTTGTGACAAGAGACATTGATGTTCGGTCGATGTGCTGCATTTTTTCAGAATTTTTTGAACATTCTAAAATGTTTTTCGGACATTTGGAGCACCGGGAGAGAGCACTAGATATTTTCCCGGGCGAGACCCCCCCCCCCCCCCCCCCTAACGATCGTGTCGCAGGTTAATAGCGATAAGTTAATCGCTAAAATTTTTGGCCCCGCAGTTGTCCGTGGCTTGCTTCGCCCCCCCTGTGCCTCCCATAGCCCAGAGCCCATATGTTTTTGTTTTAGAAACGCCCAGAGCCCATATGTTGTTGAACAAGTGATTGCAGCATAAAGGCCCAAATCCATGGAAAAGAAAAGTAGCCCACCATGAAAGCAAAGGGGGCCAGGCTATGAAGCATTACGTGCACAGTCCAGGTCTATTGTAATCCCTTCGTTTCAACCCTACTGAAAAAACTGCTCCTGCGATCGACCATGCCGCCGGCCGCCGGCTGCCTGCTAGATCTTCATATAATCTCTCCGGCAAGGGGACACAAAAGTGTTGTTGTATCGATCCAACGGCACAATCCGGTCGGCCGGCCATACATGTGAGCTACGAGACGAGGAAAAGAGGTTAGTGTTTTTCTCACCATTAGATCTTGAGTTGGAGGTAGTAGCTCACACGATTTGGTCCCGAATTCCTAATATCACGGCCGCCGCCCGCTAGTTTCCATTAGCCACCGTCAGGAATCATTGTTGTTTATAAACTTGAGAAAATGGTGATTCTGCGATGGCCGCCACAAATTTCCGCTGCCGGCGGTAGATCGTTTCTCTAGCTATAAACATAATATTAATATGGTCTGATACGCTAATCCTTGCATTAGTTAGTAGCATCTCTGCCGTTGTACTCACATGTATTTACTCGATGTTAGATAGAGATCTAATATATTGTTCATCTCTGTTTAGCTGCACTTCTCTCACAAAAAAAAAGAACAGAACATATCTTTACACTGAAAATACGAATTCAACTTGCTAATTTTATGATCATATAGGTAATGGTGGAGCTAAATTTACACCCACAGTTGCAAAACCTGTTTTATTTTCTCATACAAAAATTATGTCCAACTATTGCAAAATATACATTGAGGATTTACGTGAGACTTGATATGCATATTATGTGTGTGATAGTTATCTCTTTCGCCCCCCCCCCCCCCCCCCCCCCCATGTTCAAATCCTGGCTCCGTCCCTGCGTATCTCTCTTGTACTCCCTCCGTTCCTAAATATTTGTCTTTCTAAAGGTTTCAAATGGTGACTACATACGGAACAAAATGAGTGAATCTACACTCTAAAATATGTCTATATACATCCGTATGTGGTGACCATTTGAAATCTCTAGAAAGACAAATATTTAGGAACGGAGGGAGTATATACTACACATCCATATATTGCATGTACTAATTTTTCGAGCCATAAAAATTCATATTTTCAATGTGCCCGAAGGAGGTCAGGATTTTCACCGGAAAAAGTGTAAACCCTATGAATAGACCGCGGGTCAAGCATTTACGTGGGACCCATGCAGCAGTCCAAGAAGCGTTGCAGTCGACACCACTCACCACGTTCGTGCAGGTGCAGCCAGCCGGCAGCAGCCGCATCTCCAGGTCTAACGGTTGCCCCTCCTTCCTGCGTCACCCGCTCTCTATCCGGCCACCCCGCCCAGAACCCACCGCCACGCCGCGCGCCTACCCAGCCCCCACCCCTCCTCCGCTCTACCGCAGTGGAGTGGAGCTCCACTCGGAAGCCCCATGCCCCCACGCTAGCTGATTGCTTTGCTGCCGGCCGGGAACCCAGCTGAGATGGGGCTGGATTTGGTCGGCTTCAGCTCTCGGGTGCTGCCAACCAGCGTCGGGTACGCCGCGGACCGGCGCCACGCCCGTGGCGGAGCCGCCGCATCCCACGGCTTCCTCGCCTGGAGGAGCCATCCGAGGGCAGCTCTGAAGGACGGCGCGGTTTGCTCTTCGGAGGGCGGCGGCGGCGGCGGGGCGGAGTCCACGCTGTGCGTGTCCGCTCCGTCTGAAGATGCCAGCCGCACCGGTGGAGCGGCAGCGGATCTTGACCGGGACATCGCGGACGGCATCACCGCCAGCCAGGCGAGTTCCGCGGGGAGGAGGAAAGGGGGGAGGTCATGGAGGAGGCCGCCGGGCGGAGACAAGCCGGCGAGGGCTCCCAGGCGCGCCCCCGTGAGAAAGGATCCACAGGTTCGCAGAGTTCTAGTGAACGATCCCGATGTGAATGCGATTCTGTCCGGCGTCAGCCGGGAGTCCAGCATCGAGGAGTGCAACTCCGTTCTGATCCGCCTGGAGAAGCACAGCGATGTGAAGGCCCTCGACTTCTTCGTGTGGATGAAGGCCAACGGGAAGCTCGAGGGGAACGCCGACGCCTACCGGCTGGCTCTCCAGGCCATCGCCTGGAAGGAGGACTGGAGGAGGGCCGAGCTGCTGCTCCACGAGATGGTCGCCGTCTCGGGTTGCCGGCTTGACGCCCAGGCGTTCAATGGGCTGATGTATGTCTGTGCCAAGAGGAGGCTTGCTGATTGGGGAACCAAGTGGTTTCATATGATGTTGGAGAGGGAGGTGCAGCCGAATGTGTCCACATTTGGTATGCTCATGGGCCTTTACCAGAAGACTGGGAGCCTCAAGGAGGCCGAATTCGCTTTCGCGAAAATGAGGGAGTGCAATGTCAACTGTGTCAATGCTTACTCGGCTATGATCACTCTGTACACGCGTTCGCGCCTTTTCGATAAGTCTGAGGAGGTTATCATTTTGATGAAAGATGATGGGGTTGCTCCAAACCTGGAGAATTGGTTAGTGCAGCTGAATGCTTACAGTCAGCAGGGCAAAATGGAAGAAGCAGAGTTGGTGTTGCAGTCCATGGAAGATGGTGGTGTTTCCCCAAATGTTGTGGCGTACAATACTGTGATTACAGGGTATGGAAAGGTTTCTGACATGCAGAAGGCGAAGGAAGTGTTCCACAGACTTGAGAGTTCAGGTTTAGCTCCTGATGAAACAACTTATAGATCAATGATAGAAGGTTTTGGCAGAGCAGATAAACACCAAGAGGCAATTTCGTATTACAAGAAGCTCAAGAGTTCCGGTTTTCAACCAAACGCGTCCAATTTTTACACAATGATTAACTTAATAGCAAGACATGATGACAGTGAAAGCGCGGCTGAAATTTTTAGGGACATGAGGGCAGCAGATTGCCAGTGTTCATCTATTGTTACTATTCTTGTCCGGGCATACGCAACAGTCGGGAGGATGCATAAGGTTCTACCAATTCTGCGATCATGCTTCTACAAGAAGGTTTTGTATGATGCTACCTCATGCTCTATTTTAGTAACAGCGTTTGTTCAGAATTCTTTATTAGAAGAAGCTCTTTGTGTATTGCGTGAAAAGAAGTGGAAAGGTTCTGATTTCGAAGACAATCTGTATCATATCTTGATATGTTCCTGCAAAGAGGCTGGCAGTTATGAAGCTGCTGTAAGGATATACAGCCAGATGCCAGAGTCCCGAACTCGTCCAAATCTCCGCATTTGCTGCACTATGATTGATGTTTTCAGCACCATGGAGAGATTTACTCATGCTGAAACTTTGTACCTTGAGCTGAAGGCTTCAGCTTGTGCTCTTGACATGATTGCTTATAGTGTAATTGTGAGGATGTATAATAAAGCTGGGAGACCAGAAGATGCTTGCTCAGTTCTGGAAGATATGGATAAACAAAAGGAAATAGTTCCTGATAAATACCTTTTTCTTGACATGCTTCGGACTTACCAGAAATGCGGCCTGCTCGAGAAGTTGACTGATACATATTATCGGATACTCAAGAGCGAGGTTGAATGCGATGAAGCCATGTATAACTGCATTATTAACTGCTGTGGCCCAGCGATACCAGTCGACGAGCTCTCGAGAATTTTCGACGAAATGATTCAACTAGGACACCTGGCCAGCACTGTCACCCTGAATGTGTTGCTAGATATATATGGAAAAGCTGGGCTTTTCAACAGGGCTGAGAAGGTGTTTAGCATGGCCCGGAAGCAAGGACTGGCAGATACCATATCATACAACACTATCATCGCGGCGTACGCGCAGAGCGGGAATTTCCGCAGCATGAATTACTTCGTCCAAAAGATGCAGGACGCGGGGTTTCCGGTTTCTCTCGAGGCGTACAACTGCATGCTGAATGCTTATGGGAAGTCAGGCCAGCTGGAGGAGTTCTCTGCTGTTCTGCAGAAAATGAGGAGAGCTAGATGTGACTTCGACCACTACACTTACAACATTATGATGAACATATATGGGAGAAAGGGCTGGATCGAAGGCGTCGCCTACGTTCTTTCAGAACTAAAGAGCCGCGGCATTGAGCCAGACCTGTACAGTTACAACACATTGATAAAGGCTTACGGGATAGCGGGAATGCCCGAAGATGCTGTCAAGCTGATGCAGGAGATGAGGATCAAAGGTATCAATGCTGACCGAGTAACGTATACTAACCTCATAGCAGCTCTACAGAGGAATGAGAATTTCCTGGAGGCAGTCAAGTGGTCCCTCTGGATGAAGCAAACCGGAGTTGTAGGCGTCGGAGCTCGCCCATAATGTGCCCTGAGCATTCAGGGTTTGGTTGCACATAATACTGCGAAAACACTTGCCATTGTTCTCTTGTATCGGGTACATACATATATTGATATATAGTGCCATTTGTATAGAGCAGCATAGCTGATTGCCTGATTGTAAATCTGCCATTAGTGCCATGGCAAGGGGTTGAAAAGTTGTGATGATGGATGAAAGAAAGTCAAAAAGAAATCCAATTCGGATGTGTTTGTGCTTCTCCTGTTATTCAGAAAGTCTCATGTGGTTTCTCCCGCCTCTGCCTTTATTTGGGCAGAAATTTGCCTGAATTTTTGCATATTTTGTTTTAGAACAGGGGATCTGCTAGATGAGCAAACATCATTTCCCTAAAAAAATTAAAGGAAATGGGACAGGGAGATTTTTTTTCTCAAACGGGATAGGGTGAAAATTTGGAGCTTTAAGATAGGGGATCTCCTTAGACCCAACAGCTCATGAAGCATCAAGTAGTTCATGAACCAAGCATTCGGAACACATGAGTGTTGTAGACTCTGTTATTTCTACCGGCTGGCAGCAGTTTTGGCCACTAGAGTACTTTTGTAGAAGTAGTTAATCATCCAATCTTTGACCTTGAATTTAATTTTCCAGTTTGGATAGTTACCAGTTACACTTCCCCTGCTCAAGTGCTCAGCTGAGCTGAGCTGAGCTTCACCCAACGCCACCACTTCCTCGGTCCGAGCCTCCAAGATCACGTCTTCACCACTCCCTCGCCATAAAGAAACCCGAATGCCGAGCTCCTCTCCATTACTCAACTCCATCTCCACGTGACGCGAGCGCGCGGCCCCATGCCCGCCCCCTAGCCCGCGCCGCGACCCCCCGTCGAGCTCCTCCGTCAAGGGATCCGGCGAGGACCGATGCTGGAGGAGGAGCGCGGTGCCATGGAGGCAGGCGGCGGCGGGTGGGCGGAGGCGGCGCTGGAGCCGGTGCGGTGGGTGCGGATGCTGTGCCGGGAGCTGGGCGCGACGTTCGTGGCCGGGGTGGTGCTGGTGTACGGCCTCAACCAGGGCTTCGCCGGCTCCTTCTTCCGGGTGGCGTCCGACTACTACTGGAAGGACGTGCAGCGGGTGCAGCCGGCCACCGTGCAGTTCCTCTCCATCTTCTTCCACGTCCCCTGGGTCCTCAAGCCCCTCTGGGGGGTCATGACCGACGTCCTCCCCGTCCAAGGCTACCGCCGCCGCCCCTACTTCGTCTTCTCAGGTCAGCCAAAGCCATGAATGATGAATCCATCCACCTCTCCCAACTCATGGATGAGATCGACATTTGTATTAGCCTGTGTAGATAGACATTGTGACTTGCAGGTGTTGTTTCAGAGAGTATGGGCATAAGAGAACATGTTACTTTTCATATAGATTTGAGGATGCCAGATAGGGCATCTTGGTTTCCATCCTGGTCGCCGGAGCATACAGCATTTCCGTTGTACGAGTAGTGAGCAATGGCATGCTAATTGTGTTCTTGGTGGAGGGTCTTTTGAACACTGCTGTCGTCCTAACTGAAAACAAGTGCACGCCGACCACGTTTGAGGTCGAGAGCGGTTGGGCAGCTTATATGACAGAATTGTGGACGAAATTGTGTTAGCTCAACTGCATTTTTCTTACTATTGCTGGCTTGATCTGAGTTAGTGGGTGCATGTTTTGGACCAAGCTGTTGATTTGCCCGCACTGTGGGGGCATAGACTAGACTGTTTGGTATATATCGCTGTCAGCATCTTAGTTAATTCATTGTGGCGGCATGGCTGTACATGGATTGCATTGTTTGTAGGCATATGCAAGTGTCTACAACTTGGGACACCTTGCAACTATTCATCTGTGCAATTTATCACATTTGATTATATTTATTATCCACTCGAAAGGATCGGTTATACTACAACAGCCGATGATGCGGGTTAAAATGTCTGAGGACAAAACAACACAGGCTAGAAATTGTTACAGAAAATAGAAAAACTAGCACTAAATTTAGTGGTCCCTTGTTAAGTATCAACAAGAACCAATGGAAATATGCAACACATTATCTTTTTATACTAGATAAGAAAGTGTTGTAAACCATATGCTGAGAGATATGAGGAGCTCATGTAAGGCACTTCCTCGCCAGAGATATTCGCGGTGTACTATGAAACTGTTAGTCTGACTGACTCTGACACAAGTCGAATAACCCGAAGTTGAATAGCTGTTATGATAATAAACTGGCAGAACTGATGATTTCTGACTTTTCCACCAACTAATCTACATGCTTGATTAGATGTGCCGCATCTGTTATTGTTTCAAATTGCATAGAAGTATCGTAAGTCCTAACATTTCAATGCTCTTACAAGGGGTTGCTGTCCAGTAACCTCTGTTGTGTCCTTTACTTACAAGTGCTTATAAGCGTTCATCATTGATATTTGCCACAAGCCCACAATTATAGACGTGATTGAAAAATACGCTCTTTTTTGTGGTTGTAGGAATGCTTGGAATGTTTTCAACTGCCATTCTTGCCGGTGTCGGACTATCAGTGACTTCTGCAGTAGTTTGCTTCGTGGGAATCTCCACAGCAGTTGCCATTGCTGATGTTACAATAGATGCATGCATCGCAAAGAACAGTATTGACAAGCCAGCATTGGCCCCAGACATGCAGAGCCTTTGTGCATTCTCGTCGTCGCTAGGTGCACTTATTGGGTATGCTACAAGTGGCATGTTTGTCCACCATCTAGGGGCACAGGTAAACTACGGTCCAAATTCTTGAAGCTTATTTAATTGTTAGTTTCATTTTTTTCGGTAATGCTATCTGGCTGACGTTCCCTGGGAAGGGGATGGCAAACGAACGCTGTTTGCTGGCAGTTTTAGTTGTGACGCAAGATCAAACGATGGCAGTGTTTGCTTTCCTTCTTCCCAGAAACTGCCATGCTGTTCTGAAGAAACTGCTAACCCCCACACAACTAAAACTGCCATCTAACGTTCGCAAATACCACCCCCTCCCAGCAACGTTCGCCAGGTAAGAGGGTCCCATTTTTTATGCTGCTTGACTGAGAAACTAAATTTTGCATGCATTCTGATTTAATGTAGGGTGCATTAGGTGTGATGGCTTTACCTCCTACTATGTTGGTTTTCCTAGGATTTTACATATATGAGCTGAAAGTGTATCAGCATAACATGAAAGAGAAGGTACGTTGATCAGCAATCTTATTCCACCTACTGCTTCTTTTGCTCCAAACTCATTAAATTTGTTTCTTGATGTCTGTATGTGAGTGAACAGGATAGTCTATCATTCTATCTAACATCATCGCATGTTAACTAGCTTGGCCAAGCTGGGTGCATTTATAGTTTTATACATTATTCTCCTGGAATTGTACCATATTAGCAAATTAAGTTAATATGAATCTGATGTTTAAGTGACTGGAAATCTTCAGGTATCTTGTTTGAAGAAAATTATACCTTTCTCAGATGAATTAAACTGAACCTAGACAGTAAACTGAGGAAAGTGTACTTGTAAACTTTTATAAGATCGTTAGAAAATAAGAATCTAACGATGGAAGGAACTGCACAACCTCCAAATTTTTCGCTTCTTACTGAAATGCTAATCAAATGCAGGTTTTGAACAAGGTTACTGTGGCAGTTAAAGGGATGGTTCAGACAATAAAGTATCCAGTAGTGTGGAAACCATCTCTTTACATGTTCCTTTCGCTGGCCCTCAGTATCAGCACTCATGAGGGGCAGTTCTACTGGTACACTAACAAGGAACCGCCTAATCCTGGATTTTCACAGGTAGAGCTTTTGTTTATGACCTGCTTAATGCTATTGCTTACTGCTAGGCTTGTTACACAAAACAAAGGAAGTCTTGATAAAATATTATCTGCACCTTAGTGGCTTGGCCCACCGGATCGCCACTCTGCATGAGCCATATATACATACTGCAGGTCCCTTTGGGGACATCAAATAAAATTTGAACAATACAGAGAAGATTAGCATGCCCCTGCGCAAAGTTATAAATTCTGTATAATGTTTCAGATAATTAACTTTGCAATCAATATTAGATAAAAAATTTCTTCAGTGCATGCATGTTTGTAGCTCCTGCAGTCTAAAATTCCTTCTTAACTTTCTTCAGAATATGGTTACCTAAAAGTCAGTCTGTCAATATTTTCCAAAATTTTAGGTTGATGGAGGAAGTAGCTTAGTCATACATTATCTGAGAAGTTATCTTACTCATCTAGGTAAAGCGGGTGCGTATTGACTTTTGGAAAATTAATGAAATACCAATGGGATTTGATTTGTCTTTTGTCACACTGGTGTTGATTGGATCACAACACAATATGGCCCTGGAATTTAAAATATTTCCGCCCCAATAATATTTTTACAAAAAATATAACATGCAACTATAAATTCCTTGCTTAGCATCTTCCATCTCATGAGGCTTTTTTTTCCAATGAATGAATTTAAAATCACTTCTTATCTTTTATCACCATTTTTTTAAGATAAATATCGCCACTGTTTTCTATCCAAAGGATATAAATAAAACACTAGAAGTGCCTGAGCGGCAAAACTACGAAAAGGTTGAAAGAAAATAGAGAAGACTGAGATCTTGCGCGTCAATCACTCTCAGACAACTGAATATAACACAATCAAGATCTATCAGAAAGGCGAGCTAGATAAAAAGGTGCCTACTTTCAAATCTTGGAATCTAGGATGCAGCCATGCATTTCCTGATCCCACAATCTTGCTTGTTCCACAATGATGTCCCCAATGTCCCAAAAAGATTCCTTACTAAGATAAAGTGCATCATTCCAACAACCAAAAATATCTTTCAGCTCTTAAACGGTAGCGCATAGTCTCCATGTTCGAGCATTGCCTCTAATAATGTAGTGTAGTAAACTTTACGGGGCATGCATGTTTGGAACGCTGGAGTTTCAGAGTAAGCAGTTGAATTACAGAAACCAGTCGTTCCAAACTGGGCTAAAGGTTTGTGATTTAACACAACTGAAAAAAATGACGGCACATTGAGTTTTAGAGTGAACTGTCGAGAGTGTTGATCAGCTGGCCTTCATCTCCATGCATGCAGGAATTTGTGGGGATGGTGCACGCCGTCGGCGCGGTGGCGTCCATGGTGGGCGTCCTGATCTACCACAAGAACCTCAAGGACTACCCGTTCCGGAGCATCCTCTTCTTCGCCCAGCTCCTGCACGGCGCCTCCGGCCTCCTCGACCTCACCTTCGTGCTCCGGTGGAACCTCGCGCTCGGCCGTCCCGGACGCGGCCTTCGTCACCCTGGAGGAGTGCGTCTCCCGGGTCGTAGGCCGCGTCCGGCTGATGCCGATGATGGTGCTGAGCACCAAGCTCTGCCCGCCGGGCGCCGAGGGCACCTTCTTCGCGCTGCTCATGTGCATTGACAGCCTCGGCATGCTGGTGGCCAAGACCGGCGGCGCCTTCGTGCTCCGGGCCCTGCACGTGACGAGGACCGATTTCAGCAACCTCTGGCTCGCCGTCCTGCTGAGGCTGTCCGCGCTGGGCGCCATCTTCCTGGTGCCCACCGCCGACCAGACCGACGTGCTGCTCCCGCAGGACCTCCTCAGCTCCGGCTCCCCGGTGGCTGCCGCCGGCGACGAGGAGGAGAGGTTGTTGCAGCTCGGGAAGCTCACTTCTCGCACTGACGACGATGTATGATCCACACAGGTACTGTGTTGCGCGACACACACGCACAAAGAAAGAAAGAAAGAAAGAAAGGAAAGGGAGGGAAATAGAAGTACTCTCTCCAATTCAAATTAATTGACGCAGTACAATTTTAGGAAGTACTCCCTCCGTTTCAAAATAGATGACCCAATTTTATACTAATACTTATCCACTACAAAGAAAACAGTAGATTGGCTTTGATAGATGGCGCAATGCAGCTCCGATACCACTGCACAAAGTATTATGTTTCTTCTCAACATGGAATATTTTTTCGTGAAATATCAGTGCTCCAAAAATGCTAGTTTCAAAAACATTTTGGAGTACTGATATTTTTTTGCCACGATTTCCACGAATGTCATTTCATGCTTAAATTTTGTAGGCATACGGAACATTTGCCAAAGTTTACTAAAAAAATTAGAATTTGTTTACTTTTTTTATTTTACTGTTCACAAAGATGCATTTGAGTTCGGGATCAGAATAGAACTTTCAACAATACATGATGAAATACAAAGGAATACAATATTATCTTTGGGCGTCCATCCACTCATAGGTAGAAGTTAACATCATAACCTAATTCGTAATCCTTACTTGTCCTATATAAATCCTGCAAAATGATACATTGTAGTCATAAGGGTCAATACATCAAGGACGTGTTTGGTTGCTGCATCGATTTTGGCTGCATTGCATGTGTTTCTCATATGGGCCTAGCGGGCTCACATATAGGTTAGCTGCATGAGGGGACTAAATTTGGCCCGCTGTTTGGTTGGCCGCATTGCATTAGGCGCATAGATGACATGTTGCTTGGTTGCAACCTGCATAAGGTGATGTCACCATTTCTCACTAGTGGCGACCTTACCACACACGATCTGAACAGTTTCACTTCTAGCTACTGTAACATCCCAAAATTTGAAATTTTGGAATGTTATGTTAAATAAATAATTATGATTGTTTGTTTGTTTGTTGTGTGATTGATTGTGTGAAATTGAGTGGAAATTAAAACTTTTGAAAGTTGGATGAGAGGGAATAAAAGGACTTCCTCAAAACTTTCATCTTGCATTTTTTATCTCCATGAATTCAAATTCATCTCATCACAAAACCCTAGAGTGAAGATAATATGACTTTTTCCATTTAAAGAAATGAAAAGGGGTTTGAAAATGATTTGAATTCCATTTGAAATATTTCAAATTTAGAAAGTTTAAGAAACTCAATGAGTTCATAAAATGACTTCTTCAAATTTGAAGAAAGAGAGTTGTAAGTTTCAAAGAAATAATTTGGGAGTCACTTTGAAGTTATTTGAAACTCATTTTTCCTATTTGAAGTTGTTTGAATTTTCAAGTTTCAAATCCTCTGAAAACTATTCAAAATGAGAGAAGAAATATGACACTTCAAAATTCAGAGGGCATTCGAAATGTAACTTGGCCAAGGGAAAATAGAAAAAAAGAAATTGGTTTGAAATTCAAATTTCAAATCCAATTGGGAGTTATTTGGGTTTATATTCAAATTATTTGTCTCCTAAAAATAAATAAATGGAAACAAGGGTAAAATGATTCCCTTCAATAGAAAATTAGGAGAAAATAAATTTGAAATCATTTTGCTATTCAAAAAATGATTTTTATTGATTTTAAATGCAACAGTAGCACGGTTTGACTTTTATGAATTTTTATGGAATTTATTTGAACTTGAAAATAGTTCATCTTATTCTTGGTATTTTTATAAACATTTTGGAATATAATATGCCTATGTATTTTTTCCTCTGTTGCAGATTTTCTTTCTATTAGAAAAACACACCGCATCGCCTGGACCATTATTCAATATAGTATACATTTCATCACCATAATCATCATATATAGGAACTTTGTAGTCACAATCAATTGCAACCTCCTCCAAAATAGTGGATTCATCATTAAATAAAGTCACGACCTCTCCAAATCTACTTTCATCAATATAATCATCATAAATAAGAGGCATGCAATCATCATAATAAATTTTCTCATCAAAACTTGGGGGACTAAAAATATCATATTCATCAAATATAGCATCCCCAAGCTTATGGCTTTGCATATCATTAGCATCATGGATATTCAAAGAATTCATACTAACAACATTGCAATCATACTCATCATTCAAATATTTTGTGCCAAACATTTTATTGACTTCTTCTTCTAACAATTGAGCAAACTTTTTGATCCATCATTTTCAAGAAAGATATTATAAAGATGATCAATAATATGATGTAACCTAAATTTCATTTTTATGTAGTTTTCTTTTATAAACCAAACTAGTGATAAAACAAGAAACTAAAAGATTCAATTGCAAGATTTAAAGATATACCTTCAAGCACTCACCTCCCCGGCAACGGCGCCAGAAAAGAGCTTGATGTCTACTACGCAACTTTATTCTTGTAGACACGTGTTAGGCCTCCAAGCGCAGAGTTTTGTAGGACATCAGCAATTTTCCCTCAAGTGGATAACCTAAGCTTTATCAATCCGTGAGAGGTGTAGAATGAAGATGGTCTCTCTCAAACGACCCTGCAACCAAATACAAGCAATCTCTTGTGTCCCCAACACTACAAAAAAATACACTTCCGTGATGATACGTGTTTGTCACAGTGGGTCGCTTTTTTTGTCATGCATGTACATCCATGACAAATTTATGACAGAATCAAGATAGTCATACATGTGCTGTCGTAGAAGTGTTCCATGACATTACCAAAATTATCATCATGGAAGTGTCCACTTCCATAACGATAAATCGCGCGTCACAGAAGTGTTTTCGTCAAGGGTGACCGACACGTGGCATCCACCGTAACGGAACGCCGTTAAGTTATCGGGTCGAGTTTTGGATCCGATAACCCGTTAACAGCCCCGACCAATGGAGATTTTCCACGTGTAAAATCATCATTGACTGGAGGAAACACGTGTCGGCTCCTCGTTAGGACAGATGTCAACCACTCATTGGACGGAAGGCGCCTATGATACGTCGACACGTGGAACGGCCCAACAGAGGTCCATTCCTGTGAAAGGGCCGGCCCGTTTGACTTGGTCAAAAGCTGGCGGGCCGGCCCATGGAAAGCCTGTTAATGGCCTGTTCGAATATAGCCCATTTATAGCCCGCTAACCCAAGGCCTGTTACGCCCTATCCGAATTAGGCCCAGTAGCGTCATGTGGACCATCCAATATGATTCCAGCCCGTTTTCACTTCTGGCCCATGTATGGCCCATGATGTCTTTCGGCCCATATGAGGCCCTATGTAACTCTTGGCCTACTAACGGCCCGTGGTGAAACTAGCCCGTAATGAACAGTGTATCACTTTACACCCATTAACAGCCCGTGGTGAAACTGGCCCGTAATGAACAGTGTATCACTTTATACCCATTAACGACCCGTTATTCCGTTGGGCCGTTTCCAGCCCATGTTATCTTTCGGCCTTCTCAGAGCCCATTTATTCTTGGGCTCATTTCCAGCATTCGTTTACTTACGACCCGTTACTGTCATTTTCTGCTTGTGGGCCAAATTCAGCCCGTGGTTACAGTCGGCCCGTTTGTGGTCCGTTAATACGTTGGGCCGATTTGATAGTGTCATCAAATACGGCCTATCAACGATGGCCCGTTATGGTCGGCCCATGAACGGGCGATTCCAACTCTAGCCCGTTTACGGCCATAATGCGGTCTGTTTGGCCCATGTTTGGCCAATTGATTATACGGCCCGTATAAGGCCCATTGATAATACGGCCCGCAAAAAGGCCATTGTTTCTATGGCCCGTAGAAGGCTCATTGTTTCTACGGCCCGTAGAAGGCCCACTATTTCTACGACCAGTAGGAGGCCTAGTGTCACTACAGTAAATATTAGCCCATGGTTATTGTGGCCTAGTTTTAAAAAATAGATTATTGCAGCCACTAGCTAACCGCGGAAAAAGAACTGCAATGACTACAAGCAAACAAATAAACAGGACAACAAGGAAATAAATAAGCAAGCAATTAACTCTAGGCTATCACGACTATTACATATATTACATCCACTAGGCATCAAAGTTCGCCACCAGTGCAAATATAGGGAACAAAGCAGCATATCATATACACTGGTTGTCAAAGTTGGCGACCAGCGCAAATAAACGCCGCAGCAAAACAAATCCAGAACTGAAACCACTTCAGAAGATTTCAAGAAACAATATCCTGGGTACCCATAATGCTGGCAAGATGCTTAGCAAGCTTATTAACTTTCTCTTGTTTGGCGCTTAAATCCTCCAGCGCTTGCTGTTGCACCAGAAAATATGCATCTGAATTCTGCAGGGACTTCCTCAGTCCTTCAGCTTCCTGTCGCAGCACATCTGATCGATGTCTTTCAACTTGAAGTTGAGACTCAAGAAGATGAATTGATTCAGGCAGCGAGTTCGAAGAGTTTGTGCCAGCAGTAGTGGCCAGTAACTCGAACACTATATCAAGACAGGACTTTTGGGTTCCCTCACTGTCGTCAAGATAGTTTTTATCAGCTTTCTTGGAGATCAACAGGGATGTCTCACTATCTTGAACATTATCTGCATTACTTCCTTTACCATTGGATAACGCGGTACTGTTCTCCAATATTTTGTCCGCATTCTAAAAGAGAAACAAGCAGACACATCACATGTTTACCATGTTGTATATGAAACTCATTTTGGTAAATGAGTTCAGTAGTAAAGTGAACCCTCATACTCCTCTCCGCCTGGGCATCCACTGCCGCGTCTTCACCGGCTCCACGTCGTCCCCTTCCTAGGCCTCGCCGTCGTCCACCGCCCTGGTGCTCTCGGCGCGGCGTGGTCAATGTGGAAGGAACGACTTCCATCGGACATGGACTGTACGTGGAGAGGCTGACAGCTGGGTCCATGGCGGCAGCAAGGAAGTGCCTCCTTATTATACGGAAAATAATGATTCCTCCCCCTGACAGCAGGGACCCACCGGACGGGCCACCAGTATTTTGCGAAAAAATCGTTTCCCCCTGACTGCTGGGACCCACCGGACGGGCCACCGTATTTTGCGGAAAAAACGTTCCCCCCGCTGTCAGCTCGGACCCACCAGAAGTTCCTCCTTATTACGCACAAAATAATGAATACTCCCCGGCTAGCTGGGACCCACCTTGCTGGAAGGATGACTTGTGGGCCTACTATGTTGACGGGGATGAAGGGCTTTGTCAACTTAGTCAATATGAACGATTCTAGCTCCAGTAATCGTACGATGTCCATCCAACGATCGTAGTGCTTCTTCAACCTCTGGCCTTCTTACTCCAGCCGCCCAAAGCAGCGTCGGTCGTGCCGCATGCTCCTGCCTCCCGTGGCCGGCTGTGCTGCCGCATAGGCCTCACCGCCCCCTACTATTCCCATCGCTGGCCAGGCCCTGCGGCGACGGCAGCCTCACACCGCAGCCGAACCAGTGAACCCTCGTAGTCCTCTCCGCGCGGGCTTCTGCTGCTGCATTGTCCCCTTCCTAGGCCTCGCCGTTGTCCACCGCCGTGGTGCTCTCCGCGCGGCGTGGTCAACGTGGTCAAGGAACGACTTCCATCGGAAGAGTACTGTATGTGGAGAGGCTGGCAGCTGGGTCCACGGCCACAACCCAGTTTTTTGTGATTTGCCGAGTAAGTCGCTTTGTCAGGCCTGTTGGGCTGTAAATCTTTCAAGACGAGGAGAGTTTTCATTCGGCTGGCCGAGAAAATGGCCCATCAGTAATGAGAAATGGGTTGTACATTTTTAAAACACATCAAACCGGCAATTAGTTTCAAATATCTTTTTTTCATTTCAAGATTTTAAATTACATTAATTTTTATGCGTGGAGAATTTGTTGGATTTTATATTGATATACATTTATTTTTAAAATCAGTTTGAATGTGAGTCAAAATTTCGGGATTAAAAACAGTTCGGACCGCACCGAAATATGCAAAATTTCGTATAATTTTTTAACCGTTGCCACAATATGGGTTGTAATGCTAACAAAAAGAATATGGGCTCCAAAAACCCTTAAGAATTAGCAAATGGCCTGTAAATTATTAGAAATAATGGTAGATGGGTTGTATGCTGTTTTCCACAGATTTGAGGCTTTCCTAAAAAAAGGTTGACACATAAGCACTGACTGTTGGATGTCCATCCAACGGCCGTCGTGCTTCCTCAATCTCTGCTCTTCCTGCTCCAGCCGCTCAAACAAGCACCGGCGGGACTGCCTGCTCCCTCCTCCTCGCGGTCGGCTGTGCTGCCGCGCAGGCCTCACCGCCCGACCGTACTCCCATCGCTGGCCTAACCATCCCTCTACTCACCCACACCTGCTGTTATTCTCCAGCGACGGCAGACGAACCAGTAAACCCTCGTACAGTCGTACTCCCCTCCGCGTGGGAAACAACTGCCGCGTTGTAACATCCCAAAATTTTAAATTTTGGAATGTTATAATAAATAGATAGATTTGATTGATTGTTTGATTGACTGTCTGAAAGTGAGTGAATTCAAAACTTTTTGAAAGTTAAATGAGAAGGAATAAAAGGACTTTCCCAAACTTTCATATTTGCTTTCTGATCTCCATGAATTTAAATTATTTTCAAATACAAAACCCTTGAGCGAAGATGATATGACTTCTTCCATTTAAATTAAATGAAAGGGTATTTGAAAATAATTGAATTTCATTTAGAAATATTTCAATTCATAAACTTCATGCAGCTCAATGATTTTCATGAGAGAAGATAAAATGACTTCTTCAAATTATATGAAATATGAGTTGGGAGTTTCAAAGAATTAAATTCAAAGTTCTTTTAAATTTATTTTCAATTTGTAGTTATTTGAGTTTTATTTAAATTATTTTTCTCCAAAATAAAAATACATGGAAAATAGGTAACATGATTCCCTACAACAGAAAATTGGAGAAAAATTAATTTGAAATCATTTTGGTATTTTTAAAATAATTTTTGTTGGATTTTATTAGACCAGTAGCACTCTTTGAATTATCTGAATTTGTGTGAATTTTATTTAATTCTAGAAAAATGTTCATATCGTAGAAAATCTTTTACTGAAAATTATGATATATAATATGCCTATATAAAATTTTATTTTTATTTTCGTTTTTCAGTTTATCGCTTTCTGTTAAAAAGACAAATAACAAATCTACGCGCGCCTGAAACTAAATGTCGCTCACGTGCGCATCATAGTACTAGCGGGCGCTCTATCTTTTTCTTCTTTATCCTATATGGGCCAGGCCCAGCCAGCCTTTTCATTTTTTTTCTCTTAGGCCGATTTTGTTTTTTGTTTTAAAAATAAAACCGCAGCCGCAGCGTGCGCGTGCGGCCGGCCGAAGGCCTTTAGGCCTCTCTTTTCATCTGTGTTTTGTATATTTTCGTCTATGTTTAATCCTACATTGCCTAGCCTTTGACCCCTAAACCTCTTTTCCACCAATAAATATAGACCTATAGAGCCTCCAAAAATCATTCGATTCGGATTAAATCAATATTTTGGTTTGACTAGATTTATTTAAGAAATCTCTCCGGCGCGACTTTTGGAAATTGTCTCTTCTCTCCAAAGTTGTCTTTTCTCTACTTTATAAAAGTATCTCTCTTTGTTTTTTTTCTTTTTTTCTTCTTATATTTCCATGGTTTATTATTTTTAGACTAATACGATAGAATAATTAGATTATCAATTAGGCTGCGTATTTATACATTAGACCCTAGCCCGTATCTATTTTTTTTCTTTCGTAAAACAGTTTGGCCCTAATTTTTCAAATAGCCATAACTTTTTACTCGTTTGTTCAAATCCAATGAAACCAACGCTCACTTCTTCGTTATGATCCTTTCTATCCAGTAATCCAACCCAAACATGTTTTTGAAATTTTGAAATTTCGAATTTAGATCAGATTTAAATTCAAACTTCGTTTGATCATAACTTGAGTTTCGTAACTCCGTTTGAGTTGATTCTTTTTGCAAAACGAAGCTCTTGACCTAAACTTTCTGATAAGGCCAAATTCATATAATTTTGGTACTGTTAGAACTTGTTTTATGTTGCAAGAGTTATTTGCTTGGTTTTGATGTTTTCCGAATTGTCTTCTTCGATCTTTCTGATTTTTTGAGTGATTGCTTATGTGTGGTTACTGTTGCTTGATTACGATAGATTGACCGGAGTGTGACGAGTAGATCTATCAAGAGTTTTGAGTGCGAATCATCTTCATCAACATTGCAGGCAAGTTCACACTTTGATCATATCCCCTTTCATACCTAGTTTTTATGCATTAGTTTCACCCTCAAACATTGTATGAGTAGGATTGATAACATGTGGGTATTGGGAAGTAGTTGATGAGGTAGGAACCTATTGCCCTGCATTCAAACCTTGAGAGTTATTATTACGTTATGCTTACATTGCCATGCTATGCTCGTAGACGTGGATTGGGTTTGAGAGTATTTCATGACAGATGTGAGATTGTTAATTAATGGTTCAACTTAAGGTGGCAACTTTAATACACATATGGGTGGATTGCTAGGGGCACCCTGGGGATATACCAGTGGACTTGCCCGGACACCTAGGGAAATACCAGTGTTGTCCTAGGAGATCCCGGGGATATATCGTGTGATCATCCTACGGTCCGCCACCCAGACTCAAAGGGATCATAAGATTATTCATGCTAGAAACTTCCATGTGCAGCCACAAGCTATTATGGGCTCTAGCATAGTTGATTAAGTCGTGTGAACTCTTACAGTGGTAGACTAGTAGATGTAGGGGTTGTAGGTGGAACGGTCTACCCATCGTAAGGTGCAAACGCTTCTGAAAGACTATGTCTCGGTCATCCGTTTCTCAAACACCTTGTAGTGCGAGAAATCCAACGGAGGAGATCGGGTCTTGTGGGGAAAAGTGCGCAAACCTCTGCAGAGTGTACAAACTAATCATGATTAGCCGTGTCCCCGGTTATGGACATCTTGAGTCTCTGGTACTTGAATTATCCTGTTGATCTCATCACGTTACTTTAAATTAAGTTTGTTGGGTTTAATGATGTTATTTAATTGGGATTGAGAATGCTGTCAACCATTCTCAATGTTCAACAACCACCATGATAGTTAAATAAAATTTATTACTTTGTAGTAGGGAAAAATTGGCTTTTCGCAAAAACTATAACCATAGAGCTTTTCCACCAGCCAAATATGCATGTAGTGATAGCCTTTGTTCATCATTCTCTATGGTGTGAATTTGCCAATACATTCAATGTACTGACCCTTTGTGGCTGCAACGTCTCATGTTGCAGGATTTCTTACGACGAGTAAGTGATACGTTAGGGTTACGATTTCTACACTCAACTTTGCCGTTGGTGTTGATGGGAATCCACAACCTTGTTACTTCCGCTATTTTGGATTGAGATAATAGTATTTACGTTACTTTTACATGTGATTTACCTCTGTTATAAATCCTTAAGTACTGTGTGTGTCGGCATACCGATCCAGGGATGACACTTAAGCACAGAGACTTGATCCATTCGGGTCGGGTCACTACAAGATGGTATCAGAGCACATGTTGACTGTAGGACGTGCCCCTAGAAATTGGCAAGCTCATAGCAAAGATTTTTCTCTACAACTTTCCCTTTCAAAAAGATCTTTTACCTCTCTTCTCTTCTGAGCTTATTCAAAAATTCCCTTTAGTGAGACCATACCCCTTTCCCCTTTTGACCACACAAAGATTCGACTGATGAGACCACTCCAAGAAGCACAAGATATCGGACAACTAAGACCACTTTGAAATGAAGAGTATTTTCCGTGCATCTGAATAATGGAAACTACAGCGGTTGAAGACCGAAGACAAGTAGAATTTGAAGGCTCTGAAGAATTCCCGGATTTGTATGACCTAGGAAGGCTACCCTTATGGAACTTGGTAGACTATGGAAGTTGTCAATACCCGAGATCAAGGTGTATCGGAGAAAGACTGAAACAAGGAGCATGAGAACTCGAAGTTTTGTCAAAGAAAACCCTAAGGCAGGAGATATCAACTATGGAATGATAGCTCATGGGAATGACAAGAGCAGAAACACGGTTATCCGTGATGTCATCGCCCGCTGATGCTATTGTCACCGTGCTGAGTTAAGGATGCATTTCTTCAGAATGGATTTGATGGAAGAAGGCTGATGGAGCACCTATTAGTAAGATGAAGTTTTAACCTTAGCCGGTGTATCACCAGGATCTGGAGTAGTACATCAAGAAGTTTAAGGTGGAGCTCCATGAAGCCGTATTAGACAAGGAAGCATTTCGTGAAGAACTCAGGAACCAAAAGCTGAAAGTAGCCAAGCTGGAGGAGCTACAACCTCGAGATACCGGAGATTTGTCAGGAACTGAAGGACAGTAGGACCATGGCTCATGCCAAGGATGTTGAAACCCAGAAGTTTGGAATGCAACTCCAGAATATTAAAGGACGTCAAGAGAGACTTCGCATCAACAGAGTTGATCTGGCAAAAGAACTTGAGAAAGACAAGCATGATCGGAAGAAGCCATTGGAGGCATGAACAAGACTTGAAGAGTTTGGAGACGTTGAAGATTTGTTGACCTTTAGAAGACCAAACCCCTGTTATATACCTACGTTAGATGCGACGTTTGTGAGCTGTCATTTGTTTGATATTTTTCCGACAGCCACAGATAAAATCTGTCTTTTAAAACCATTGTTTGTATTGTGTGTATCCCTCTCCCTCTCTCCTATCGTACCCCAAACCCACGTGGACCCAATAGAGGATGAATGGAGATGAGCTTGTATTTTCTGGACCGATGAGTTAGTTGGAGACAGACCGATGGATTCAGAACATGGAGGATCACATGGAGAATAACCCTATAGTCGGAAAGGATATGAGCCAGCATGCTCTTCAGTGCTTTGAAAGAGGTGCTGCTACTTGGTGGAGGATGTACCAAACCATCAATGGATGGCAAGGAGTAACCACTTGGAAAGAATTTAAGTTAACTTTGCCAAAGTCTCAGTTTGTGTCCCAGAAGTTGAAGCCTTATGAAAAGGATATGAAGAAACCTTGTGCATGCAAGATTTCTGGAGAAATAGGACACACCCATAAAGAACACAAGGCTGAATGCCCTAATTGTGAAGGAAGTCACCCAGTTGAAGAATGCCCAACTAGGAAGATTACTTGTTTCTTGTGTGAAGGGACTACCCACTATCCTGCTCAGTGCCACATTTACCCCATGGTACAATGAACCATCCAGCAGAAGAAAGAAGAAATGAAAGGAGCCCTCATGGAAATTTTAGAAGAAGCTGTGATGGAGGGCACACCTAAAGAAGACCCGAGTAAACCCTGCACTAAGTCTTGCTATTCATGTGGAGAAGAAGGTCACTGTTTGACACGAGAAAAACATCTAGAGACTCCGGGGAGAAGGGAGTGTGTTTCTCTCAGACGCCGGGAAAAGAAAATTGAGTATGCGGGCGTGCCAGTGTACGGTAGTAGACAAAGAAAAAGAGATACGGGAACATGTATTTCATTAATCTCATTGGAGAAATAAAATTACAATATCCCATAAAAAAGGTGCGCTCCGTGGCCTACTAGCACGGCCAAGCTGGCTGTGGCGATTGCGTGATCTCCTGGTTCCCGGGGCCTCGGAAGGCTCCCGGTTAATTACTCCCGCGGGTTGCTCCGCGGGATACCTCCGATTGAGCTGTGTGGTCGTCTTCGTCGTCTTCGCTTCGCATTCTCCATGCATGATGATGGTGATGTGTGTGTGGGCGGCGGCAGAGCCTGTGTCCTCGTCGGTACACGCGCCGCGTGTAGCGTAGCCTTTGCGGTGGTCACGCTCGCCCTCGCCGTCGTGCCTCGTCGGTCTTGGCGGTGTTGGAGGAGTTGTTGTGAGTTGTTGTTGGGGTAGCATGGATCAAGCTCGACTCGGATTTCTCGACGACCAGTAGCTTCTTGGAGTGTACAAGGGTCTATGCCCTGCGGGAGTAATTGTTGATGGAGACCAGTGTCGGTATATGACCGTCGCGTTGCTCGCGCCAGCATGGCCTGAGTGGTCGACACCTCGTCCCGACCAGACGCCGTATCTATTTTTTTTCTTCCGTAAAACAGTTTGGCCCTAATTTTTCAAATAGCCATAACTTTTTACTCGTTTGTTCAAATCCAATGAAACCAACGCCCACTTCTTCGTTATGATCCTCTCTATCCAGTAATCCAACCCAAACATGTTTTTGAAATTTTGAAATTTCGAATTTAGATCAGATTTAAATTCAAACTTCGTTTGATCATAACTTGAGTTTCGTAACTCCGTTTGAGTTGATTCTTTTTGCAAAACGAAGCTCTTGACCTAAACTTTCTGATAAGGCCAAATTCATATAATTTTGGTACTGTTAGAACTTGTTTTATGTTGCAAGAGTTATTTGCTTGGTTTTGATGTTTTCCGAATTGTCTTCTTCGATCTTTCTGATTTTTTGAGTGATTGCTTATGTGTGGTTACTGTTGCTTGATTACGATAGATTGACCGGAGTGTGACGAGTAGATCTATCAAGAGTTTTGAGTGCGAATCATCTTCATCAACATTGCAGGCAAGTTCACACTTTGATCATATCCCCTTTCATACCTAGTTTTTATGCATTAGTTTCACCCTCAAACATTGTATGAGTAGGATTGATAACATGTGGGTATTGGGAAGTAGTTGATGAGGTAGGAACCTATTGCCCTGCATTCAAACCTTGGGAGTTATTATTACGTTATGCTTACATTGCCATGCTATGCTCGTAGACGTGGATTGGGTTTGAGAGTATTTCATGACAGATGTGAGATTGTTAATTAATGGTTCAACTTAAGGTGGCAACTTTAATACACATATGGGTGGATTGCTAGGGGCACCCTGGGGATATACCAGTGGACTTGCCCGGACACCTAGGGAAATACCAGTGTTGTCCTAGGAGATCCCGGGGATATATCGTGTGATCATCCTACGGTCCGCCACCCAGACTCAAAGGGATCATAAGATTATTCATGCTAGAAACTTCCATGTGCAGCCACAAGCTATTATGGGCTCTAGCATAGTTGATTAAGTCGTGTGAACTCTTACAGTGGTAGACTAGTAGATGTAGGGGTTGTAGGTGGAACGGTCTACCCATCGTAAGGTGCAAACGCTTCTGAAAGACTATGTCTCGGTCATCCGTTTCTCAAACACCTTGTAGTGCGAGAAATCCAACGGAGGAGATCGGGTCTTGTGGGGAAAAGTGCGCAAACCTCTGCAGAGTGTACAAACTAATCATGATTAGCCGTGTCCCCGGTTATGGACATCTTGAGTCTCTGGTACTTGAATTATCCTGTTGATCTCATCACGTTACTTTAAATTAAGTTTGTTGGGTTTAATGATGTTATTTAATTGGGATTGAGAATGCTGTCAACCATTCTCAATGTTCAACAACCACCATGATAGTTAAATAAAATTTATTACTTTGTAGTAGGGAAAAATTGGCTTTTCGCAAAAACTATAACCATAGAGCTTTTCCACCAGCCAAATATGCATGTAGTGATAGCCTTTGTTCATCATTCTCTATGGTGTGAATTTGCCAATACATTCAATGTACTGACCCTTTGTGGCTGCAACGTCTCATGTTGCAGGATTTCTTACGACGAGTAAGTGATACGTTAGGGTTACGATTTCTACACTCAACTTTGCCGTTGGTGTTGATGGGAATCCACAACCTTGTTACTTCCGCTATTTTGGATTGAGATAATAGTATTTACGTTACTTTTACATGTGATTTACCTCTGTTATAAATCCTTAAGTACTGTGTGTGTCGGCATACCGATCCAGGGATGACACTTAAGCACAGAGACTTGATCCATTCGGGTCGGGTCACTACAAGATGGTATCAGAGCACATGTTGACTGTAGGACGTGCCCCTAGAAATTGGCAAGCTCATAGCAAAGATTTTTCTCTACAACTTTCCCTTTCAAAAAGATCTTTTACCTCTCTTCTCTTCTGAGCTTATTCAAAAATTCCCTTTAGTGAGACCATACCCCTTTCCCCTTTTGACCACACAAAGATTCGACTGATGAGACCACTCCAAGAAGCACAAGATATCGGACAACTAAGACCACTTTGAAATGAAGAGTATTTTCCGTGCATCTGAATAATGGAAACTACAGCGGTTGAAGACCGAAGACAAGTAGAATTTGAAGGCTCTGAAGAATTCCCGGATTTGTATGACCTAGGAAGGCTACCCTTATGGAACTTGGTAGACTATGGAAGTTGTCAATACCCGAGATCAAGGTGTATCGGAGAAAGACTGAAACAAGGAGCATGAGAACTCGAAGTTTTGTCAAAGAAAACCCTAAGGCAGGAGATATCAACTATGGAATGATAGCTCATGGGAATGACAAGAGCAGAAACACGGTTATCCGTGATGTCATCGCCCGCTGATGCTATTGTCACCGTGCTGAGTTAAGGATGCATTTCTTCAGAATGGATTTGATGGAAGAAGGCTGATGGAGCACCTATTAGTAAGATGAAGTTTTAACCTTAGCCGGTGTATCACCAGGATCTGGAGTAGTACATCAAGAAGTTTAAGGTGGAGCTCCATGAAGCCGTATTAGACAAGGAAGCATTTCGTGAAGAACTCAGGAACCAAAAGCTGAAAGTAGCCAAGCTGGAGGAGCTACAACCTCGAGATACCGGAGATTTGTCAGGAACTGAAGGACAGTAGGACCATGGCTCATGCCAAGGATGTTGAAACCCAGAAGTTTGGAATGCAACTCCAGAATATTAAAGGACGTCAAGAGAGACTTCGCATCAACAGAGTTGATCTGGCAAAAGAACTTGAGAAAGACAAGCATGATCGGAAGAAGCCATTGGAGGCATGAACAAGACTTGAAGAGTTTGGAGACGTTGAAGATTTGTTGACCTTTAGAAGACCAAACCCCTGTTATATACCTACGTTAGATGCGACGTTTGTGAGCTGTCATTTGTTTGATATTTTTCCGACAGCCACAGATAAAATCTGTCTTTTAAAACCATTGTTTGTATTGTGTGTATCCCTCTCCCTCTCTCCTATCGTACCCCAAACCCACGTGGACCCAATAGAGGATGAATGGAGATGAGCTTGTATTTTCTGGACCGATGAGTTAGTTGGAGACAGACCGATGGATTCAGAACATGGAGGATCACATGGAGAATAACCCTATAGTCGGAAAGGATATGAGCCAGCATGCTCTTCAGTGCTTTGAAAGAGGTGCTGCTACTTGGTGGAGGATGTACCAAACCATCAATGGATGGCAAGGAGTAACCACTTGGAAAGAATTTAAGTTAACTTTGCCAAAGTCTCAGTTTGTGTCCCAGAAGTTGAAGCCTTATGAAAAGGATATGAAGAAACCTTGTGCATGCAAGATTTCTGGAGAAATAGGACACACCCATAAAGAACACAAGGCTGAATGCCCTAATTGTGAAGGAAGTCACCCAGTTGAAGAATGCCCAACTAGGAAGATTACTTGTTTCTTGTGTGAAGGGACTACCCACTATCCTGCTCAGTGCCACATTTACCCCATGGTACAATGAACCATCCAGCAGAAGAAAGAAGAAATGAAAGGAGCCCTCATGGAAATTTTAGAAGAAGCTGTGATGGAGGGCACACCTAAAGAAGACCCGAGTAAACCCTGCACTAAGTCTTGCTATTCATGTGGAGAAGAAGGTCACTGTTTGACACGAGAAAAACATCTAGAGACTCCGGGGAGAAGGGAGTGTGTTTCTCTCAGACGCCGGGAAAAGAAAATTGAGTATGCGGGCGTGCCAGTGTACGGTAGTAGACAAAGAAAAAGAGATACGGGAACATGTATTTCATTAATCTCATTGGAGAAATAAAATTACAATATCCCATAAAAAAGGTGCGCTCCGTGGCCTACTAGCACGGCCAAGCTGGCTGTGGCGATTGCGTGATCTCCTGGTTCCCGGGGCCTCGGAAGGCTCCCGGTTAATTACTCCCGCGGGTTGCTCCGCGGGATACCTCCGATTGAGCTGTGTGGTCGTCTTCGTCGTCTTCGCTTCGCATTCTCCATGCATGATGATGGTGATGTGTGTGTGGGCGGCGGCAGAGCCTGTGTCCTCGTCGGTACACGCGCCGCGTGTAGCGTAGCCTTTGCGGTGGTCACGCTCGCCCTCGCCGTCGTGCCTCGTCGGTCTTGGCGGTGTTGGAGGAGTTGTTGTGAGTTGTTGTTGGGGTAGCATGGATCAAGCTCGACTCGGATTTCTCGACGACCAGTAGCTTCTTGGAGTGTACAAGGGTCTATGCCCTGCGGGAGTAATTGTTGATGGAGACCAGTGTCGGTATATGACCGTCGCGTTGCTCGCGCCAGCATGGCCTGAGTGGTCGACACCTCGTCCCGACCAGACGCCGTATCTATTTTTTTTCTTCCGTAAAACAGTTTGGCCCTAATTTTTCAAATAGCCATAACTTTTTACTCGTTTGTTCAAATCCAATGAAACCAACGCCCACTTCTTCGTTATGATCCTCTCTATCCAGTAATCCAACCCAAACATGTTTTTGAAATTTTGAAATTTCGAATTTAGATCAGATTTAAATTCAAACTTCGTTTGATCATAACTTGAGTTTCGTAACTCCGTTTGAGTTGATTCTTTTTGCAAAACGAAGCTCTTGACCTAAACTTTCTGATAAGGCCAAATTCATATAATTTTGGTACTGTTAGAACTTGTTTTATGTTGCAAGAGTTATTTGCTTGGTTTTGATGTTTTCCGAATTGTCTTCTTCGATCTTTCTGATTTTTTGAGTGATTGCTTATGTGTGGTTACTGTTGCTTGATTACGATAGATTGACCGGAGTGTGACGAGTAGATCTATCAAGAGTTTTGAGTGCGAATCATCTTCATCAACATTGCAGGCAAGTTCACACTTTGATCATATCCCCTTTCATACCTAGTTTTTATGCATTAGTTTCACCCTCAAACATTGTATGAGTAGGATTGATAACATGTGGGTATTGGGAAGTAGTTGATGAGGTAGGAACCTATTGCCCTGCATTCAAACCTTGGGAGTTATTATTACGTTATGCTTACATTGCCATGCTATGCTCGTAGACGTGGATTGGGTTTGAGAGTATTTCATGACAGATGTGAGATTGTTAATTAATGGTTCAACTTAAGGTGGCAACTTTAATACACATATGGGTGGATTGCTAGGGGCACCCTGGGGATATACCAGTGGACTTGCCCGGACACCTAGGGAAATACCAGTGTTGTCCTAGGAGATCCCGGGGATATATCGTGTGATCATCCTACGGTCCGCCACCCAGACTCAAAGGGATCATAAGATTATTCATGCTAGAAACTTCCATGTGCAGCCACAAGCTATTATGGGCTCTAGCATAGTTGATTAAGTCGTGTGAACTCTTACAGTGGTAGACTAGTAGATGTAGGGGTTGTAGGTGGAACGGTCTACCCATCGTAAGGTGCAAACGCTTCTGAAAGACTATGTCTCGGTCATCCGTTTCTCAAACACCTTGTAGTGCGAGAAATCCAACGGAGGAGATCGGGTCTTGTGGGGAAAAGTGCGCAAACCTCTGCAGAGTGTACAAACTAATCATGATTAGCCGTGTCCCCGGTTATGGACATCTTGAGTCTCTGGTACTTGAATTATCCTGTTGATCTCATCACGTTACTTTAAATTAAGTTTGTT
The DNA here is from genome assembly GCF_056163025.1 of Triticum urartu. Classification (NCBI taxonomy): domain Eukaryota; kingdom Viridiplantae; phylum Streptophyta; class Magnoliopsida; order Poales; family Poaceae; genus Triticum; species Triticum urartu. The sequence continues at coordinate 426,775,088 of NC_141877.1, read as the reverse complement.
GGGTTTAATGATGTTATTTAATTGGGATTGAGAATGCTGTCAACCATTCTCAATGTTCAACAACCACCATGATAGTTAAATAAAATTTATTACTTTGTAGTAGGGAAAAATTGGCTTTTCGCAAAAACTATAACCATAGAGCTTTTCCACCAGCCAAATATGCATGTAGTGATAGCCTTTGTTCATCATTCTCTATGGTGTGAATTTGCCAATACATTCAATGTACTGACCCTTTGTGGCTGCAACGTCTCATGTTGCAGGATTTCTTACGACGAGTAAGTGATACGTTAGGGTTACGATTTCTACACTCAACTTTGCCGTTGGTGTTGATGGGAATCCACAACCTTGTTACTTCCGCTATTTTGGATTGAGATAATAGTATTTACGTTACTTTTACATGTGATTTACCTCTGTTATAAATCCTTGAGTACTGTGTGTGTCGGCATACCGATCCAGGGATGACACTTAAGCACAGAGACTTGATCCATTCGGGTCGGGTCGCTACACGCGTCTTCACCGGCTCTGTGTCGTCCCCTTCCTAGGCCTCGCCGCCGTCCACCGCCCTGGTGCTCTCGTCGCGGCGTGGTCAACGTGGTCAAGGAACGACTTCCATCGGACGTGGACTGTACGTGGAGAGGCTGACAGCTGGGTCCACGGTCGCAGCAAGGAAAATAATGATTCCTCCACCTGACAGCCGGGACCCACCGGACGGGCCACTGTATTTCGCGAAAAAAACGTTTCCCCCTGACTGCTGGGACCCACCAGCTACATCTTCGCACGCAAGGAAGTGCGTCCGGGCAAAAAAAAACGATTCGCCCCCTGACTGCTGGGACCCACCAGCTACATCTTCATAGGCAAGGAAGTGCCTGACAGTCGGGACCCACCTGGTCGAAGCGTACGTAGCGTTGTCATTCTGGTCGCGAATGTGTACGTACATACTGGTCGATGTAGAGGCGCGCACGTGTCGTAGTAGAGGCGTGCACGTAGCATGTACACGTACGTACATCGGCCAGGGTGCAAGAAAGAAAATATGGCCACGTATGTGTACATACGGGCGGGGTCTCGAACGCCTACTCGCGCATACGTACGGCCAGGGCTCGTGTACATGGCTGGGTCGGAACGGAGAAACAGCATCATCGTCGTGTTCATGGGGAGGCAACGGAATGCATCGTGTTCATAGGGAGGCAACGGAATGCGTGGGAGCCAACCGGCTGGGTCGGAACGGAATGCGTGGTCGTGTTCATTGGGAGGGCTTGGACGGAACAGGCGATGGAAACGAGGCCTGGCGTACCGCACAACGGAGGAAACAGACCTCCTATGTTCGGAACGGGGTCCTGTTGATCGGGAGGGGTCTGGCGTACCGCAAAACGGAAGAAACGGACCTCCTACGATCGAAACGGGGTCCTGTTCATCGGGAGGGGTGTGGCGTACCGCAAAACGGACGAAACGGACTTGTGTTGGAGCGCTATGGTCGAAACGGGGGTCCTGTTCATCGGGAGGGGTGTGGCGTACCACAAAACGGGACTCCACGGGATACTGTTCATCTCCACCGTCGACCCCCTCCAGCCTCCACGAGCTATTGTTCATCCACCGTCGACCTCCTCCAGCCTCCACCTGCGACTGTTCATCCACGGGCTCCTGTTCATTCAGCCTCCACCGCGCGCTACTCCACCGGCTACTGTTCAACCAGCCCTCTCCACGGGCTCCTGTTCAACCACCCTTCCACGGGCTACTGTTCATCCCGCCCTCCACCGTTTACTGTTCATCCTGCCCTCCACGGGGTGGTCCTGTTCATCCAGCCCTCCACGAGGTCCTGTTCATCCAGCCCCAACCGGCTCGATCGATCGGGGTCCTGTTCATCCAGAGGCAACACCACGGGGTCCTGTTCATCCACCCCCACCGGGAACTGTTCATCCAACCCCCCCGCAACGCTCACTGTTCATCCAGAGGCAGCATCGATCGGCTTCAGTTAGCAGCAGTAGCGAAGGAATCGCTCGATCGGGTTCAGTTAACAGCCATCGATCGATCGCTCGGGTTCAGTAACGCGTAGCCTGCAGTGCAATCGCTCGGGTTCAGTTAGAGACCAACGCCTCGCTCGGGTTCAGTTAGAGCCAACGCCTCGCACACACGCGCGTACGTGTACGAGAGAAACGCGCATCGCTCGGCCCCCGACCTCCCACCGTAACCGGGAACTCCCGAAATTTTCCCCGCCCTCGCTTCTACCACGGTTTTTTCCATCATGGACGGCCCAAACAATGTCATGCATCTGCGTCTCCGGCCCGCCCAGGACGAAAAGCCCATTTTCTGTCATGATTTTTTGTCATATAAGTAGGAGCCCACCACATCTATGATGATACTGGGTTTTGTCACAATTATCGTCATAGAAGTGTCATATGTATGACAGAATTTTTTTCCGTTCGGCCCAAATTGTCACGGATGTGTCTTTTTTTGTAGTGCAACACACCCAATACAATGGCAAATTGTATAGATGCACTAGTTCGATGAAGAGATGGTGATAAAAATGTAATACGGATGGTAGAAATATATTTTTATAATCTGAATAAATAAAAATAGCAAGGTAGCAAATAGTATACGGGCACAAAAACGGTATTTCAATGCTTAAAAACAAGGCCTAGGGTCCGTACTTTTGCTAGTGCAATCTCTCAACAATGCTAACATAGTTGGATCATATGATTATCTCTCAAAGTGTAATGAAGAATCACTCCCGAGTTCCTATTAGCGGAGAACAAAAGATAGGAATTGTTTGTAGGGTACTAAACCACCTCAAAGCTACTCTTTTCGTTCGATCTATTCAAGAGTTTGTACTAAAATAACACAAAGCTATTTTTTCCGTTCGATCCATCCTAGAGTTTGTACTAGAATAAAACCAAAGCATATTCATATTCATAATACTCAATCCACACAAAGAACTACAAGAGTGCCCCAAGATTTCTACTGGAGAAACAAGGACAAGAACGTGCATCAACCCCTATGCATAGATTACCCCAATGTCACCGCAGGAATCCGCAAGTTGAGTGCCAAAACATATATCAAGTGAATCAATACTATACCCCATTATCACCACGAGTATTCAATTGCAAGACATATATCAAGTGTTCTCAAATCCATTAAATTATTCAATCCGATGACAACGAGATCTCAAAGGGAAAAACTCAATTCATCACAACAAGATAGAGAGGGGAAAACACCATATGATCTGACTATATTAACAGAGCCCATGATATAGATCACGAGAGAGGGAGAGAGATTAAACACATAGCTACTGGTACAAACCCTCAGCCCCGAGGGTGGACTACTCCCTCCTCATCGTGGTGGCCGCCGGAATGATGAATATGGCCACCGGAGATGATTTCCCCCTCCGGCAGGGTGCCGGAATGGGTCTAGATTGGTTTTTGGTGGCTACGGAGCCCTGCGGCGGTGGAACTTCTGATCTAGGTTAACCTCGAGGGGTTTCGTAATATTTGGGAATTTATAGTGCAAAGAAGGGGTACGGGAGGCCACCGAGGTGGGCATAACCCACCTGGGTGCGCCAGGGGGCCCTGCCGCGCCCTGGTGGGTTGTGCCCCCTTCGGGGTACCCCCCCAGGTGCAGCTCTGGCCCATTGGGCTCCTTCTGGTCCACAAAAAATCCATAAAAAGTTTCACGGTGTTTGGACTCCGTTTGATATTGATTTTCTGCGATGTAAAAAACAAGCAAAAAACAGCAAGTGGTACCGGGCACTGGGCCAATAGGTTAGTCCCAAAAAATGATATAAAGTTGCTATAAAATTATTGTCAAACATCCAAGAATGATAATATATTGGCATGAATACTTCATAAATTATAGATACGTTGGAGACGTATCATAGCTTTATGCAAAAAACTAAACTTAGAGCTTTCCACCAGCCAAATTGCTTGTACAAATAAGTTCATTATTCTTATGATGTGACTTGCAGTACATTCAATGTACTGACCTACACAGCAGCAACGTCTAATGTTGCAAGAATTTCTACGATGAGTAAGAGTTACTTTGTAGGGTTATGGTCTACACTCAACTTGCCGTTGGCGTTGATGGGACTCCACACCCGTTTTATTGTTTCTGCTGAGACTTATGAGGTATATATCAATTTTACGTTATTTATACATGTGATTGCACTTTGATATATACATCGATGTACTGTGCGTACCAGTATATTGATCTAGGGATGGCACAGATACACAGAGGCTTGATCGTTTGAGGTCGGGTCGCTACAGCTATGAAACAAATTACGGTTCATCGTAGCTACTATCAAATGGCAGTACTATTGGGAAACGTAACATGCAATTTCAAAAAAATTCCTATGCTCACGCAAGATCTACCTAGGAGATGCATAGCAACGAGAGGGGGCGAGTGTGTCTACGTACCCTCGTAGACCGATAGCGGAAGCGTTTGACAACGCGGTTGATGTAATCAAACTTCTTCTCATTTCGATCGATCAAGTATCGAACGTACGACACCTCCGAGTTCTGCACACGTTCAGCTCAATGACATCCCTCGAACTCTTGATCCATCAAAGTGTCGAGGAAGTAGATGAGTTTCGTCAGCACGCCGGCGTGGTGACGGTGATGGTGAAGTGATCCGCGCAGGGCTTCGCCTAAGCACTACGAAGATATGGCCGGAGGCGTAAACTGTGGAGGCACTAGTACGCGTTGGTGCTATACAAACGGTTTTTAACCCCTTTTCGCGACGGCATTTGGAACCGTCGCCTAGTGAGTGGCGGTGATAGGGGGTCCTTCCCACACGACCCGGAAACCGTCGGGGATAGGGTCCCTATAGTACCCCTACTCGTTTCTGCTCGCATTGCCATCGCAGTCGGTATTCTGTGGAGCTACGTTTATGATGCGCGGGCCATCACAAACGGTTCAATATTATAGAACGTGTATGATGCACGGCCCATCACAAACAATTCACTATTAATAAGATTAGCTAATCGTCATACGAGTGTCGGACAGGATTACGAAACGTCGAACCATCGTAACATCGTCGTACACGACAACTATCGCACACGCTATTATGTGGTGCAACATTTACGATGCATACTTCATTAGAAACAGTTCATGGTTGCGAATCGTTTCACGATAAGGCAACTAACATAAACATTTAGTTTGGCCACACCGTTTGTGATATTGTCTGACATCGCACACGCTTTGCAAACGGCAACTGTGTGTATGCTTGCACACGTTTCCTCTCTGTGAACCGTCTCGGATTATGGTGTATATTGCAAACATTTGTGTTTTACCAACCATGTGTGCCGTAATGACCTAGAGGGCATAATTTTGCCGTAATTTAATTGCTTCTATATCAAATTGTACCGGATTTGAATTTGAATTTGAATGTATGCTACAGCTTTATTCATATCCATTTGGTTCAAACAACCAATGCATTATTCGATTCATAGGTACATATGTTCAAGAATTATATAAGAACCAAATAAAGAATGATGAACCACAGTTGTATACTTGTACTATTAAAGACGGTAAATAAAGAGGCGAAATACATTCTGATTGCTGAACAAGGTGAAGCGGAATGCCCATATTGTGCCCTCCTCCATGTAGAAGGCACACACGACTCTAGTCCAACCCCTTGTGATGGACGACCGCCCATCCTTCACGGTCTTCATGAAAACATCTAGATAATCATCGTGTTCTGGTAGAAATACTTTAACCTTTGCATGCCCACCAATCATGTAGTTTGAGAGGTAATCTTGAGTAAACTGCTTTGGCAACCACTATAAAGGAAAAAGATTCAGACATTGTCATCTAACACAACTCATTATGGGCAGTAAAAAGAAGGCTGCAGAGTTCTTACTTACCATCCTGTAGTTCGTTGTTGTCTTGGATAAAGAGTAAACAAATAGTATAATTGCCATCTTTGGACCCATTTTATTAACAATCTTTATCAGCTTCCTCGCTTGATGCTGGTTCATCGATATCTCATTGCCCCATACACAGAAAGGGTCGAAGCGCGGATCTTTACCAATGACATATGTACCTAAAAGCACCAAGTTAATATTAGAAGCTAAACAGCAATTGCACAATGATGTAGTACACCACTCACTTATAATACTCCCTCCGTTCCTAAATATTTGTCTTTCTAGCGATTTCAACAAGTGACTACATACGGAGCAAAATGAGTGAATCTACACTCTAAAATGTGTCTATATACATCCGTATGTGGTAGTCCATTTGAATCTCTAAAAAGACAAATATTTAGAAACAGAGGGAGTATCTTATAACATCCAATATACTCACATATTAGATGAATTAACACCTTATATTATGGGCCGAAGGAGTTTAGTGCATTCTTACAAATTATCGGCTGATTAACTGCTGTTGTATCCATGTGTTACAGTTAGTTTGAGCTAGTTCGGGCTCAAATAGCCCTAAAGTATATCTAAACATGAGGGCTAGTTTGAGCTAGTTGCATCTATAACCCACCCAAAAAACTATCCAACCAAAGAGGTGCTAATTGGAGCTAGTTCTCCTAGTGCATTTATTGTCAATCTAACCCCCCCCCCCCTACACACACACTTTCAGTCGGCGGGCCAGAGAGGCATATCTCACCAAGATGGATCGTAAAACGGACCAAGAATAATCCACCTTGGTCGTACAACCTCTATCTTGTTATTGGTCAAAGTGATGGTCGTCCATGCGACCCCGGAGATGGGCTAGCTCGCTAATAATCACGCAAGTACCTAGTCCCCGAAGACAACCACTGCATGTGTGTGGCCCAAACATATGTATGGAGAGGTGTGTTTTTGAGTAACAATGGAACAACTTTGATGTGGCACTGTGATTTGAACTAGAAATCCCCAAACTGAGTGAGGGTTAGGTTGACGATGCATATGTATCACTACAAAAAAAGACACATCCGTGACATTTTGGGCCGAACGAATTTTTTTTCCTGTCATACTTATGACACTTCTATGAAGATAATTGTGACAAAACCCGGTATCATCATAGATGTGGTGGGGTGCTACTTCTACGACAAAAAAATCATGACAAAAATTGGGCTTTTTGTCCTGGGCGGGCCGGAGACGCAGCTGCATGACATTGTTTGGGCCGTCCATGACGGGAAAAACTGTGGTAGAAGCGATGACGAGGAAAATATCGGGGAGTTCCCGGTAACGGTGGGTGGTTGGGGGCGAGCGATACGCGTTTCTCTCGTACGTACACATGTGTGTGCGAGGCGTTGGGCTCTAACTGTACCCGAGCAAGGCATTGGGCTCTAACTGAACCCGAGCGATTGCACTGCAGGCTATACGTTACTGAACCCGAGTGGTCGATCGATGACTGTTAACTGAACCCAATCGAGCGATTCCTTCGCTACTGCTGCTAACTGAAGCCGATCGATGCTGCCTCTGGATGAATAGTGAGTGTTGTTGGGGGGTTTGGATGAACAGTTCCCGGTGAGGGTTGGATGAACAGGAACCCGTGGTAGTAGAGGTCGTTGTCGCTGGATGAACAGTACCCCGATCGATCGAGCCGGTGGATGAACAGGACCCCGTGGAGGGCAGGATGAACAGGACCCCATGGAGGGCTGGTTGAACAGTAGCCGGTGGAGGGCTGGTTGAACATTAGCCGGTGGAGGGCTGGATGAACAGTAGCCCGTGGAGGGGTGGTTGAACAGGACCCCTTGGAAAGGGCTGGTTGAACAGTAGCCGGTGGAGGCTGGATGAACAGGAGCCCGTGGATGAACAGTTGCAGGTGGAGGCTCGAGAAGGTCGACGGTGGATGAACAGTAGCCCGTGGAGGCTGGAGGAGGTCGACGGTGGAGATGAACAGTATCCCGTGGAGTCCCGTTTTGTGGTATGCCACACCCCTCCCGATGAACAGGACCCCCATTTCGACCGTAGCGCTCCAACACAAGTCCATTTCCTCCATTTTGCGGTACGCCACACCCCTCCCGGTCAACAGGACCCCGTTTCAACCGTAGGAGGTCCAAGAGAAGTCTGTTTCCTCTGTTTTGCGGTACGACAGACCCCTCCCGATAAACAGGATCCCGTTTCGACCGTGGCCGGTCGAACACAAGGCCGTTTCCTCCGTTCTGCAGTATGCCAGGCCTTGTTTCCATCGAAGATTAAATTAAGAGATGTTGTGTAGACAGAGCATATCACATATCCGGATGACCGCCCGTCCCCCAATGGCCAATAGATGTTGTGTACATAGGGCATATCACATACGTCTTATTAGAAGCAATCGCCTGTGTTATTATCGATCTTCACACATTTCTGATTACAGACCTGTTTGCCACGTATCACACACATCTTGATATATTGAACCATTTCTGTTCTCTTGTGTCAACACAAAAGAGTTCATCCGATTGAACCGCATGCCGTATATCGCACACACCTTGATCTGGCTGACCATTTCTTTTGTGTTGCCTAATCACAAACAGTTCATCCAAGTGAACCATATGTTGTATATCGCACACACCTTCATCTGGCTGCCTGTTTCTTTTGTTCCTCCTCATCGCAAATAGTTAATTGAACTGAATCGTATGCCCTGCGTCGCACACACAACTAAAATCCGAACCGTGTTTGATGCATCCGTCATCGCAAACATTTTGCACCTTTTTTGACGGGTTTTTTACATCACCGTTTGCGATTATGGCATCGCACACAGTTTCATCGAAAGGTCTGATTGTAGTGTCGCGTTAGCAACATCCTGCAGTAGTGTATTTTCTGTCTTTTATTTCTACTCCGCTTGTATTTAGTTGGCCCACCAAACGAATTTTGTTATGTATGAAACTTGGCAAATAAATCATGCACAATATGTTGGTGTTGCACAAAAATTTTTAGAGCCAATGGAATTGTTCAAGCATTTTTGGGAAATTGAATGAGCCAATTAATATGTTGTGGGACCACTTTATATATTCCTAGGGATTAAATGGTGAGCCAAATGATATTGATTTCTACATGATATTTAGCTAGTGAATATTTGCAACTCAGCAAACATTTTTGTTTTGCCGTTTGAAGGAATAAGAGTTTGACATGTTTTGGAGGTTGAATTTGATTCGTGTTTGAACCAAAGTAAGATTAGCAACATTAATTGCGATGACTTGGTATCGTTAACAGATGATTATTGTAGCTTAATTATCCGGTATCACATTTATAAAACATGATCATCTCATACAACAACATATATCACATAATGTCTTGACCATATCACATCACAACATGCCCTGCAAAAACAAGTTAGATGTCATCTACTTTGTTGTTGCAAGTTTTACGTGACTGCTACGGGCTTCTAGCAAGAATCGTTCTTACCTACGCATCAAAAACCAAAACGGTATTTATCAAGTTGGTTGTTTTAACCTTCAACAAGGACCGGCCGCAGTCAAATTTGATTCAACTAAAGTAGGAGAAACAGACACCCGCCAGCCACCTTTATGCAAAACTAATTGCATGTCTGTCGATGGAACCGGTCTCATGAACGTGCTAATGTAAGGTTGGTCCGGGCCGCTTCATCCAACAATACCACCGAATCAAAATAAGATATTGGTGGTAAGCAGTATGACGATCACCGCCCACAACTCTTTGTGTTCTACTCGTGCATGTCATCTACGCATAGACCTGACTCGGATGCCAATATTGGGAAACGTAGCATGCAATTTCAAAAAAATCCTACGCTCACGCAAGATCTATCTAGAAGATGCATAGCAACGAGAGGGGAGAGTGTGTCTACGTACCCTCGTAGACCGATAGCGGAAGCATTTGACAACGTGGTTGATGTAGTCGAACTTCTTCTCGTAACGATCGATTAAGTACCGAACGTATGGCACCTCCGAGTTCTGCACACGTTCAGCTCGATGGCGTCGCTCGAACTCTTGATCTAGCAAAGTGTCGAGGAAGTAGATGAGTTCCATAAACATGATAGCGTGGTGACGGTGATGGTGAAGTGATCTGCACAGGATTTCGCCTAAGCACTACGAAGATATGACCGGAGGCGTAAACTGTGGAGGGGGCGCCGCACATGGCTAACAATTGTTGGTGTGTGTTCTAGCGGTGCCCCCCTCATATATATATATATATAGGTTGGAGGGGAGGAGAGGCAGCCAAGGGGGCACCCCAAGTAGGAGGAATCCTACTTGGGGTCCTCCCAATTCGGCCTCCCCCCTTTCCTTTTTACCGGAGGGGGAAGGAAGGAGGAGGGAGGATGTAAGGAAGGGGGAGGCCGAATCCCTCCCCTTCCTTCGCTCTTCCCCTTTTTCCTTCTCCTCTGGTGCAGCCCATTGATACTTTCATTTTGCATCATGCTTTTATATCGATATTTATTGCATTATGGGCTGTTATTACACATTATGTCACAATACTGATGCCTATTCTCTCTTATTTTACAAGGTTTACATGAAGAGGGGGAATGCCGACAGCTGGAATTCTGGGCTGAACAAGGAGCAAATATTAGAGACCTATTATGCACATCTCGAAAAGTCCTGAAACTTCACGGGAGCATGTTTGAGAATATATATAAAATATTAGGTGAAAGAAGTACCAGAGGGGGGCCACCCACCGTTGCTACCTCTTGAGCACTGCGTTGGTTTTCCCTTGAAGAGGAAAGGGTGATGCAGTAAAGTAGCGTAAGTATTTACCTCAGTTTTTGAGAACCAAGGTATCAATCCAGTAGGAGATCACGCTCGAGTCCCACGCACCTACACAAACAAATAAGAACCTCGCAACCAACGCGATAAAGGGGTTGTCAATCCCTTCACGGTCATTTACGAGAGTGAGATCTGATACAATAAGATAATATTTTTGGCATTTTTATGATAAAGAGAAATAAAGATGCAAAGTAAAATAAACGGCAAAGGAAATAACTAATATTGGAAGATTAATATGACGGAAGATAGACCCGGGGGCCATAGGTTTCACTAGTGGCTTCTCCCAAGAGCATAAGTATTACGGTGGGTAAACGAATTACTGTCGAGCAATTGATAGAATTGAGCATAGTTATGAGAATATCTAGGTATGATCATGTATATATGCATCACATCCGAGACAAGTAGACCGAAACGGTTCTGCATCTACTACTATTACTCCACACATCGACCGCTATCCAGCATGCATCTAGAGTATTAAGTTCATAAGAATAGAGTAATGCTTTAAGGAAGATGACATGATGTAGAGGGATAAACTCATGCAATATGATATAAACCCCATCTTTTTATCCTCGATGGCAACAATACAATATGTGTTGGTTCCCTTTCTGTCACTGGGACCGAACACCGCAAGATTGAACCCAAAGCTAAGCGCTTCTCCCATTGCAAGAAAGATCAATCTAGTGGGCCAAACCAAATTGATAATTCGAAGAGACTTGCAAAGATAAACCAATCATACATAAAAGAATTCAGAGGAGAATCAAATATTGTTCATAGATAATCTAGATCATAAACCCACAATTCATCAGATCTCGACAAACACACCGCAAAAGAAGATTACATCGAATAGATCTCCAAGAAGATCGAGGAGAACTTTGTATTGAGATCCAAAGAGAGAGAGAGAAGAAGCCATCTAGCTACTAGCTATGTACCCGTAGGTCTGAAGTAAACTACTCACACATCACCGGAGAGGCCATGGAGTTGATGTAGAGGCCCTCCGTGATAAATGCCCCCTCCGGTGGAGCTCTGGAAAAGGCCCCAAGATGGGATCTCTCGGGTACAGAAGGTTGCGGTGGTGGAATTAGGTTTTCGTCGTGCTCCTGGATTTTTGGTGGGTACGTGGACTTATATAGGAGGAAGAAGTATGTCGGTGGAGCAACGGGGGGCCCGCGAGGGTGGAGGGCGCGCCCAGGGGGTAGGCGCGCCCCATGCCTCGTGGCCTCCTCCGTTGTTTCTTGACACCCACTCCAAGTCTCCTGGATCACGTTTGTTGAGAAAATCACGTTCCCAAAGGTTTCATTCCGTTTGGACTCCGTTTGATATTCCTTTTCTTCAAAACCCTAAAATAGGCAAAAAAACAGCAATTTGGGTTGGGCCTTCGATTAGTAGGTTAGTCCCACAAATGATATAAAAGTGTAAAATAAAGCCATTAACATCCAAAATAGATAATATAATAGCATGGAGCAATCAAAAATTATAGATACGTTGGAGACGTATCAAGCATCCCTAAGCTTAATTCCTGCTCGTCCTCGAGTAGGTTCTCTACTCCTAATGGACGAGTTGGTGAATTGTCTCCGCGGTTTATTTTCGCTGGTTTTTTCGTCTCTCCTCCCACCACCCCCTCCCACCCTGGTCTACTGTTTATTTTTGCTGGGTTTTTTCGTCTCTCCTCCCACCACCCCCTCCCACCCTGGTCCATCGGTTTATTTTCTCTCCACTCTTTATTACAACCAGAACTTTCCTAACGTATAGCAAAACACGAATCTATCTTCCTTAAATTATGCAAATCAATCGATTCCTTTTATTGGTTCAATTTGTCTTAGGAAACAAATAACAGATTTTCAGGAAACAAATAATACATTTTAATCTAACTTCCTTAAATTATGCAAATCAATCGATTCCTTTTATTGGTTCAATTTGTCTTAGGAAACAAATAACAGATTTTCAGGAAACAAATTATACATTTTAATCTAACTTCCTTAAATTATGTAAATCAATCGATTCCTTTTATTGGTTCAATTTTTCTTAGGAAACAAATAATACATTTTAATCTAACTTTCCTAACTTATCTAAATCAATCGATTTCTCTTATTAGTGAAATTTGTTTTAGGAAACAAATAACAGACACGTCACAACTTTCCTCCCAATAAATAGTTTCTTAACATTTGCAAACTTTCCTAATCAGACACGTCACAAACGGGCAGGTACTGATATCACGTTACCAAACAATAAAACCCCATTTGCATAGAAATCAGTTCAAAAATCCTAACTTTCATAAATTTTTATCTTTCCTTGATAACAACCAATATTTCCTACGTTTTCCACCTATTGAAGGAAATCACCCCTCCATCGATATTAGCATTTTTTGAACTGAGATCTCCGGGTATGATTTTGTTGTGATTCTTTCCAATTGTAACCTCTCCTTCCACTCCGTCTCCTTCTCACATAAACACCTCCACCATAGCCAGGTGACACCGCCTCAGACCTCCTGCCTCTCCACACCTTCTCCGCCATCTCCTTCTCATACTCCATTAACAATCCCTCCGCCACATTTGTCCACGGCGGTGTCGAGGGCATGGCGCAGTAGCGTACCAGCGGTAGAGCAGCGCATAGCAGCAGGAAGCAACACGCAGCAGGCGAGGCGAGCGGCCAACGGTGGAGGGCAGAGATGCGGCCGGCGTGGCTGAGGGGGTAGCCGGCAGAAGATGGCCATGACTAGAGGCGGCGCGAGCGAAGGGATAGACGCCAGCAGACGGGGCGAGCGCAGCCAGCGAGAGTGTGGCGCGCAGCCAGGGTGTGTGTCGCGTGGTGCCAGTGGTGCGGTGGTTGCGGCGAGCGCGACCGACGCGGTGTAGCACGGGCGTGGGCATGGAGAGGGAGTGGCGGAGTAGGCACGGGCGTGGGCGGAAGAAGAGCGGCAGGCTCGGGCATGGGCGTGCATAGGAGCGGGCATGTGCCACGGGGTCAATCCGAGGAGCTCGGTGGCTACCGCTGCAATGGCCATGGCGAACGGCGGTTCTCGGCCACGGCGAAATACCTAACGAGAGCAAACGAGAGGGGAAATAGGGGAAAGGCAAGAGGAGATCATGGCGGTGTCAATGGCACCCTAGGGGAAGACATGGGAGCTCGGGGCGGCGCGGATCGAACAGCAATGTCGTGGTGGCCCAAGGTTGAGGAAGACGGCAGCGACGTCGATGCGGGGGTGCTGGACTTGATCTCGTTGGTGCAGACGAAGTAGCGAAGGCGTTCGGAGCTCCTCGACAAGCTCCTAACCCGCGGGGAGGGCAGTGGCCATGTGGACGGGGTCGATCATGGTGGCCATGGCATCTGACTTCATCCAGATCGACGGGATCGAGCGAGCAAGGAGGAGAAGTGGATTTGGGAGGGGGCGTCGAGGAGGAGTGAGGCCATGGGGGCAGGGAAGGAAGGGCGTCACCCTTATCCATTCCCCTTCGATGCCAGCGAGGTGGTCGGGCGGGAGCCTGGCTCTGAAGTGACGTGGCTCAGGGAACAGGAGAAGACGACCGCATGGGGACTGGACCACTGAGCCGGTTCGGTGGCAAGGCCCGGGGGGCAGGGCGAATCCCCTTTTACATCGTCCTTTTGGGTTTTCAATGTATTCTAATCCGTTTCTCCTTTTTAACACCGTTTTCTATTTATTCTTATCAACTAAATGATCTCTACTCCTAATGTCTCAGTTGGTAGTCTCCGTTCCGGGTTTATTTTCGTCCCACCTCCCGAGTGAGGGAGAGGGGGAGAGAGAGTGAGGAAGAGGGAGGGAGGAAGAGGGTGTGTGTGTGTGAGAATTTGATGGTAAAAAAGGTCATCAATGTCACTTAATATGCATGAGAATATTAAATGTAATATTAACATAATTGATATTGAACTTTTAAAGTTAATGTGGCCCCGTTGCAACGCACGGGCGTTCTTCTAGTAAATGATAAAAGAAGAATTTTTGATGTGGAGTGCTTTCTAACATTTTTCTCAATGTAATTTTTCTTTATTGAGGCATGAATGTTCAGATCCATAAGATTCAAGACAAAAGTTTAATATTGACATAAAAATAATAATACTTCAAGCATACTAACTAAGCAATCATGTCTTCTCAAAATAACATGGCCAAAGAAAGTTATCCCTACAAAATCATATAGTCTGGCTATGCTCTATCTTCACCACACAAAATATTTAAATCATGCACAACCCCGATGACAAGCCAAGCAATTGTTTCATACTTTTTATGTTCTCAAACTTTTTCAATCTTCACGCAATACATGAGCGTGGGCCATGGATATAGCACTATATGGTGGAATAGAATGGTGGTTGTGGAGAAGACAAAAAGGAGAAGATAGTCTCACATCAACTAGGCGTATCAACGGGCTATGGAGATGACCATTAATAGATATCAATGTGAGTGAGTGGGGATTGCCATGCAATGGATGCACTAGAGCTATAAGTGTATGAAAGCTCAACAAAAGAAACTAAGTGGGTGTGCATCCAACTTGCTTGCTCATGAAGACCTAGGGCAATTTGAGGAAGCCCATCATTGGAATATACAAGCCAAGTTCTATAATGAAGAATTCCCACTAGTATATTAAAGTGATATCATAGGAGACTCTCTATCATGAAGATCATGGTGCTACTTTGAAGCACAAGTGTGGAAAAAGGATAGTAACAGTGTCCCTTCTCTCTTTTTCTCTCATTTTTTTCTTTGGACCTTCTTTCTTTTTTTTATTTTTGGCCTCTTTTTTTCGTCCGGAGTCTCATCCCGACTTGTGGGGGAATCATAGTCTCCATCATCCTTTCCTCACTGGGAAAATGCTCTAATAACAATGATCATCACACTTTATTTACTTACAACTCAAAAATTACAACTCGATACTTAGAACAAGATATGACTCTATGTGAATGCCTCCGGCGATGTACCGGGATGTGCAATGATGCATGAGTGACATGTATGAAAATTATGAATGATGGCTTTGCCACAAATACGATGTCAAGTACATGATCATGCAAGAAACATGACAATGATGAAGCGTGTCATAATAACGGAACGATGGAAAGTTGCATGGCAATATATCTCGGAATGGCTATGGAAATGCCATAATAGGTAGGTATGGTGGCTGTTTTGAGGAAGGTATATGGTGGGTTTATGGTACCAGCGAAAGTTGCGCGATACTAGAGAGGCTAGCAATGGTGGAAGGGTGAGAGTGTGTATAATCCATGGACTCAACATTAGTCATAAAGAACTCACATACTTATTGCAAAAATCTACAAGTTATCAAAGCAAAGTATTACGCGCATGCTCCTAGGGGGATAGATTGGTAGGAAAACACCATCGCTCGTCCCCGACCGCCACTCATAAGGAAGACAATCAATGAATAAATCATGCTTCGACTTCATCACATAATGGTTCACTATACGTGCATGCTACGGGAATCACAAACTTTAACACAAGTATTTCTCAAATTCACAATTACTCAACTAGCATGACTCTAATATCACCATCTCCATATCTCAAAACAAGTATCAAGTATCAACCTTCTCATAGTATTCAATGCACTTGTATGAAAGTTTTTATTATTGCCATGTTGTTCTAAAGGAATCTCAAAATAATACAAGTGAATCATGAGAGAACAATAGTTTCTAGAAAACAAAACCACCACCGTGCTCTAAAATATATAAGTGAAGCACTGGAGCAAAAACTATATAGTTCTAAAGATATAAGTGAAGCACATAGAGTATTCTAATAAATTTCCAATCATGTGAGTCTCTCTCAAAAGGTGTGTACAGAAAGGATGATTGTGGTAAACTAAAAATCAAAGACTCAAATCATACAAGACGCTCCAAGCAAAACACATATCATGTGGTGAATAAAAATATAGCTCCAAGTAAAGTTACCGATAGACGAAGACGAAAGAGGGGATGCCTTCCGGGGCATCCCCGAGCTTAGACTTTTTGGTGTCCTTGAATTTTACCTTTGGGTGACATGGGTATCCCGAAGCTTAGGCTCTTGCCACCCCTTATTCCATAATCCATCAAAACTTAACCCAAAACTTGAAAACTTCACAACACAAAACTCAAAATAGAAAAATCTCGTGAGCTCCGTTAGCGAAACAAAACAAAACACCACTTCAAGGTACTGTAGTGAACTCATTATTGATTTATATTTGTGTTAAACCTACTGTATTCCAACTTCTCTATGGTTTATAAACTCTTTTACTAGCCATAGATTCATCAAAATAAGCAAACAACACACAAAAAACAGAATCTGTCAAAAACAGAACAGTCTGTAGTAATCTGTAGCTAACGCAAACTTCTGGAACCCCAAAATTCTAAAATAAATTTCTGGACGTGAGGAATTTATCTATTAATCATCTGCAAAAATAATTAACTAAATAGAACTTTCTAAATAAAAATGGCAGTAATTTTCGTGAGCGCTAAAGTTTCTGTTTTTTACAGCGTGATCAAAAAGACTTTCCCCAAGTCTTCCCAACGGTTCTACTTGGCACAAACACTAATTAAACACAAAAAACTCAACCAAAACAGAGGCTATATAAATTATTTATTACTAAACAGGAGAAAAAAGTAAGGAATAAAAATAAAATTGGGTTGCCTCCCAACAAGCGCTATCATTTAACGCCCCTAGCTAGGCATAAAAGCAAGGATAGATCTAGGTATTGCCATCTTTGGTAGGCAATCCTTAAGTGCCTCTCATAATAGATTCATATGGTAATTTAACTTTATTTCTAGGGAAGTGTTCCATGCCTTTCCTTAATGGAAATTGGAATTTCATATTCCCTTCCTTCATATCAATAATTGCACCAATCGTTCTAAGGAAAGGTCTACCGAGAATAATAGGACATGAAGGATTGCAATCTATGTCAAGAACAATGAAATCTATGGGCACATAGTTCCTATTTGCAACAATAAGAACGTCATTAATTCTTCCCATAGGTTTCTTAATAGTGGAATCCGCAAGGTGCAAGTTTAAAGAACAATCATCAAAATCACGGAAACCTAACAAATCACCCAAAGTTTTCGGAATCGTGGAAATACTAGCACCCAAATCGCACAAAGCATAGCACTCATGATCTTTAATTTTAATTTTTATTGTAGGTTCCCAGTCATCATAAATTTTTCTAGGGAAAGAAACTTCCAACTCAAGTTTTTCTTCATAAGATTGCATCAAAGCATCAACGATATGTTTAGTAAAAGCTTTATTTTGACTATAAGCATGCGGAGAATTTAGCACGGATTGCAACAAGGAAATAAAATCTATCAAAGAGCAATTATCATAATTAAATTCCTTGAAATCCAAAATAATGGGTTCATCGATATCTAATTTTTTAATCTCTTCAATCCCACGTTTAACAATTTTTGCATCAAGATCTAGAGACTCCAAATTTTTGGAACGCCTTCTAGGTAAAGGTGGCTCATCTTTAATCCCATCATTATCAAGATTCATATTGCAAAACAAAGATTTAATAGGGACACATCATTAACTTTTAGATCTTCATCCTTATTATGATGAAAACTAGAAGAACACGCTTTCACAAAGCAATCTTTCTTAGCACACATCCTAGCGGTTCTTTCTTTGCACTCATCAATGGAAATTCTCATGGCTTTGAGAGACTCATTGATATCATGCTTAGGTGGAATAGATCTAAGTTTCAAAGAATCAACATCAAGATAAATTCTATCTACGTTCCTAGCCAACTCATCAATCTTAAGCAATTTTTCTTCAACCAAAGCATTGAAACTCTTTTGCGAAGTAATAAATTCTTTAATACTAGATTAAAAATCAGAGGGCATCTTATTATAATTTCCATAAGAATTTTTGTAGGAATTACCATAATTATTAGAGGAATTGCTAGGAAACGGCCTAGGATTAAAATTACCTCTATATGCTTTGTTACCAAAATTGTTCCTACCAACAAAATTCACATCCATAGATTCATTATTATTCTCAATAAAAGTAGACAAAGGCATATCATTAGGATCAGTAGGAGCACTCTTATTAGCAAACAATTTCATAAGTTCATCCATCTTTCCACTCAAAACATTGATCTCTTCAATTGCATGCACTTTTTTACTAGTAGATCTTTCAGTGTGCCATTGAGAATAATTAACCATAATATTATCTAGGAGTTTGGTAGCTCCTCCTAAAGTGATTTCCATAAAAGTGCCTCCTGTGGCTGAATCTAAAAGATTTCTAGAAGCAAAATTCAATCCGGCATAAAAATTATGTATAATCATCCATAAATTCAAACCATGCGATGGGCAATTATGTATCATTCATTTCATCCTCTCCCAAGATTGTGCAACATGTTCATGATCAAGTTGCTTAAAATTCATAATATCGTTTCTAAGAGAGATGATCTTAGCGGGAGGAAAATACTTAGATATAAAAGCATCTTTGCACTTATTCCATGAATCAATACTATTTTTAGGCAAAGACGAAAACCAAGCTTTAGCACGATCTCTAAGCAAAAACGAAAATAGCTTAAGTTTAACAATATCATTGTCCACATATTTCTTCTTTTGCATATCACACAAATCAACAAATTTGTTTAGATGGGTAGCGGCATCTTCACTAGGAAGGCCAGAAAACGGATCCTTCATGACAAGATTCAGCAAAGCAGTATTAATTTCACAAGATTTGGCATTGGTAAGAGGAGCAATCGTAATGCTAATAAAATCATTATTGTTGGTATTGGCAAGGTCACACAATTTAGTATTATCTTGAGCCATAGTGACAAGCAAGCAATCCAACACACGAGCAAACAAGAAACGGGCAAAAAGGCAAATTGAAAAAGAGAAGGCGAACGGAAAGAGAGGGAGAGAGGAAAAGAGGGCGAATAAAATGGCAACGGTGAAGTGGGGGAGAGGAAAACGAGAGGCAAATGGCAAATAATGTAATGCGAGGGATAAGAGTTTGTGATGGGTACTTGGCATGTCTTGACTTGACTTAGCGCGAATCTCCCCGGCAACGGCGCCAGAAATCCTTCTTGCTACCTCTTGAGCACTGCGTTGGTTTTCCCTTGAAGAGGAAAGGGTGATGCAGTAAAGTAGCGTAAGTATTTCCCTTGGTTTTTTAGAACCAAGGTATCAATCTAGTAGGAGATCACGCTCGAGTCCCACGCACCTACACAAACAAATAAGAACCTCGCAACCAACGCGATAAAGGGGTTGTCAATCCCTTCACTGTCACTTACGAGAGTGAGATCTGAGAGATGTGATAAGATAATATTTTTGGTATTTTTATGATAAAGAGAAATAAAGATGCAAAGTAAAATAAACGGCAAAGTAAATAACTAAGCATTGGAAGATTAATATGATGGAAGATAGACCCAGAGGCCATAGGTTTCACTAGTGGCTTCTCTCAAGAGCATAAGTATTATGGTGGATAAACGAATTACTGTCGAGCAATTTATAGAATTGAGCATAGTTATGAGAATATCTAGGTATGATCATGTATATAGGCATCATGTCCGAGACAAGTAGACCGAAACGATTCTGCATCTACTACTATTACTCCACACATCGACCGCTATCCAGCATGCATCTAGAGTATTAAGTTCATAAGAACAGAGTAATGCCTTAAGGAAGATGACATGATGTAGAGGGATAAACTCATGCAATATGATATAAACCCCATCTTTTTATCCTCGATGGCAACAATACAATACGTGTCAGTACCCTTTCTGTCACTGGGATCGAACACCGCAAGATTGAACCCAAAGCTAAGCACTTCTCCCATTGCAAGAAAGATCAATCTAGTGGGCCAAACCAAACTGATAATTCAAAGAGACTTGCAAAGATGAACCAATCATACATAAAAGAATTCAAACGAGAATCAAATATTGTTCATAGATAATCTGGATGATAAACCCACAATTCATCGGATCTCGACAAACACACCGCAAAAGAAGATTACATCGAATAGATCTCCAAGAAGATCGAGGAGAACTTTTTATTGAGATCCAAAGAGAGAGAAGAAGCCATCTAGCTACTAGCTATGGACCCGTAGGTCTGAAGTAAACTACTCACACATCACCGGAGAGGCCATGGAGTTGATGTAGAGGCCCTCCGTGATCAATGCCCCCTCCGATGGAGCTGCGGAAAAGGCCCCAAGATGGGATCTCTTGGGTACAGAAGGTTGCGGCAGTGGAATTAGGTTTTCTTGGTGCTCCTGGATGTTTTGGGGGTACGTGGACTTATATAGGAGGAAGAAGTACGTCGGTGGAGCAACGGGGGGCCCACGAGGGTGGAGGGCGCGCCCCCTGCCTCGTGGCCTCCTCCGTTGTTTCTTGATGCCCACTCCAAGTCTCCTAGATCATGTTTGTTGAGAAAATCACGTTCCCGAAGGCTTCATTCCGTTTGGACTCCGTTTGACATTCCTTTTCTTCGAAACCCTAAAATAGGCAAAAAACAACAATTTAGGTTGGGCCTCCGATTAGTAGGTTACTCCCAAAATGATATAAAAGTGTAAAATAAAGCCCATTAACATCCAAAATACATAATATAATAGCATGGAGCAATCAAAAATTACAGATACGTTGGAGAGGTATCAACCGTCCACGAGGGTGGGGGGGCGCCCTACCCCCTGGGCACGCCCCCTGCCTCGTGGGCCCCCTGGTGGCCCTCCGATGCCCATCTTCTGGTATATGAGGTCTTTTGTCTGATAAAAAATAATAGGCAAGCTCACGGGATGAAACACCGCCGCCATGAGGCGGAACCAATCTAGGGCTCCGGCAGAGCTGTTCTGCTGGGGAAACTTCCCTCTGGGAGGGGGAAATCATCACCATCGTCATCACGAACGATCCTCTCATCGGGAGGGGGTCAATCTCCATCAACATATTCACCAGCACCACCTCATCTCAAACCCTAGATCATCTCTTATATCCAACATTTGTATACAAACCTCAGATTGGTACTTGTGGGTTGCTAGTAGTGTTGATTACTCCTTGTAGTTGATGCTAGTTGGTTTACTTGGTGGAAGATCATATGTTCAGATCCATTATGCATATTAATACCCCTCTGATTATGAACATGAATATGCTTTGTGAGTAGTTATGTTTGTTCCTAAGGACATGGGAGAAGTCTTGCTATAAGTAGTCATGTGAATTTGGTATTCGTTCGATATTTTCATAAGATGTATGTTGCCATCCCTCTAGTGGTGTCATGTGTACGTCGACTACATGACACTTCACCATTTTTTGGGCCTAGAGGGAGGCATTGGGAAGTAATAAGTAGATGATGGGTTGCTAGAGTGACAGAAGCTTAAACCCTAGTTTATGTGTTGCTTCGTAAGGGCCTGATTTGGATCCATATGTTTCATGCTATGGTTAGGTTTACCTTAATACTTTTGTTGTAGTTGCGGATGCTTGCAATGGGGGTTAATCATAAGTGGGATGATTGTCCAAGTAAGGACAGTACCCAAGCACCGGTCTACCCACATATCAAATTATCAAAGTACCGAACGTGAATCATATGAATGTGATGAAAACTAGCTTGACGACAATTCCCATGTGTCCTCAGAAGCGCTTTCCTTCATATAAGAGTTTGTCTAGGCTTGTCCTTTGCTACAAAAAGGATTAGGCCATCTTGTTGCACCTTCTTTACTTTTATCACTTGCTACCTGTTACAAATTACCTTATCACAAAACTATCTGTTACCAATAATTTCAGTGCTTGCAGAGAATACCTTACTGAAAACTGCTTATCATTTCCTTCTGCTCCTCGTTGGGTTCGACACTCTTACTTATCAAAAAGTCTACGATAGATCCCCTACACTTTTGGATCATCAAGACTCTTTTCTGGCACCGTTGCCGGGGAGTAAAGCGCCTTTGGTAGGTGGAATTAGGTAAGGAAAAATTTATATAGTGTGCTGAAATTTACTGTCACTTGTTACTATGGAACATAATCCTTTGAGGGGCTTGTTCGGGGTATCTTCACCCCGACCAGTAGAGCAAAGAGTTGCTGCTCAACCTACTGAACCTACTGAAAATGTTTACTTTGATATTCCTTCGGGTATGATAGAGAAACTACTAGCTAATCCTTTTGCAGGGGATGGAACATTGCATCCCGATTTACACCTAATCTATGTGGATGAAGTTTGTGGATTATTTAAGCTTGCAGGTATACCCGAGGATGTTATCAAGAAGAAGGTCTTCCCTTTATCTTTGAAGGGAGAGGCATTGACATGGTATAGGCTACGTGATGATATGGGATCATGGGACTACAAGCGATTGAAATTGGAATTTCATCAGAAGTTTTATCCTATGCATCTTTGATAACCCACAAGTATAGGAGATCGCAACAGTTTTCGAGGGTTAGAACAAGGTATGACTCTATATGAATGCCTCCGGCGGTGTACCGGGATATACAATGAACCAAGAGTGACATGTATGAAAGAATTATGAATGGTGGCTTTGCCACAAATACTATGTCAACTACATGATCATGCTAAACAATATGACAATGATGAACGTGTCATGATAAACGGGATGGTGGAAAATTGCACGGCAATATATCTCGGAATGGCTATGGAAATGCCATAATAGGTAGGTATGGTGGCTGTTTTGAGGAAGATATAAGGAGGTTTATGTGTGAAAGAGCGTATCATATCACGGGGTTTGGATGCACTGGCGAAGTTTGCACCAACTCTCAATATGAGAAAGGGCAATGCATGGTACCGAAGAGGCTAGCAATGATGGAAAGGTGAGAGTGCGTATAATCCATGGACTCAACATTAGTCATAAAGAACTCACATACTTATTGCAAAAATATACAAGTCATCAAAAACCAAGCACTACGCGCATGCTCCTAGGGGGATAGATTGGTAGGAAAAGACCATCGCTTGTCCCCGACCGCCACTCATAAGGAGGATAATCAAAGAACACCTCATGTTTCAAATTTGTTACATAACGTTTACCATACATGCATGCTACAGGACTTGCAAACTTCAACACAAGTATTTCTCAAATTCACAACTACTCAACTAGCATGACTTTAATATCACTACCTCCATATCTCAAAACAATCATCAAGCATCAAACTTCTCTTAGTATTCAAAACACTCATAAGAAAGTTTTTACTAATCTTGAATACCTAGCATATTAGGATTATTTAAGCAAATTACCATGCTATTTAAGACTCTCAAAATAATATAAGTGAAGCATGAGAGATCAATAGTTTCTATGAAAACAAAACCACCACCGTGCTCTAAAAGATATAAGTGAAGTACTAGAGCAAAAGTATATAACTCAAAAGATATAAGTGAAGCACATAGAGTATTCTAATAATTTGCGAATCATGTGTGTCTCTCTGAAAAGGTGTGTACAGCAAATATGATTGTGGTAAACTAAAAAGCAAAGACTCAAATCATACAAGACGCTCCAAGCAAAACACATATCATGTGTTGAATAAAAATATAGCTCCAAGTAAAGTTACCGATGGAAGTAGACGAAAGAGGGGATGCCTTCTGGGGCATCCCCAAGCTTTGGCTTTTTGGTGTCCTTATATTATCTTGGGGGTGCCATGGGCATCCCCAAGCTTAGGCTCTTGCCACTCCTTGTTCCATAATCCATCAAATCCTTACCCAAAACTTGAAAACTTCACAACACAAAACTTAAAGTAGAAAATCTCGTGAGCTTCGTTAGCGAAAGAAAACAAAACACCACTTCAAGGTACTGTAATGAACTCATTATTTATTTATATTGGTGTTAAACCTATTGTATTCCAACTTCTCTATGGTTTATAAACTATTTTACTAGCCATAGATTCATCAAAATAAGCAAACAACACACGAAAAACAGAATCTGTCAAAAACAGAACAGTCTGTAGTAATCTGTAGCTAGCGCAAGATCTGGAACCCCAAAAATTCTAAAATAAATCGCTGGACATGAGGAATTTATCTATTAATCATCTGAAAAAATAATTAACTAAATATCACTTTCCAAATAAAAATGCAGCAGTTCACGTGAGCGCTAAAGTTTCTGTTTTTTACAGCAAGATTAACAAGACTTTCCCCAAGTCTTCCCAACGGTTCTACTTGGCACAAACACTAATTAAACACAAAAAACACAACCAAAACAGATACTAGACAAATTATCTATTACTAAACAGGAGCAAAAATCAAGGAATAAAAATAGAATTTGGTTGCCTCCCAACAAGCGCTATCGTTTAACGCCCCTAGCTATGCATAAAAGCAAGGATAGATCTAGGTATTGCCATTGTTAATAGGATAGATCATTAAAACTCATTTCATATTCCCTACGTTCAGCAGCAATTTTCCTTTGAGGCAAGCAAAAGTAATCAAAAGGGCTAAATTTAATGGGACAAAAGTCCCCAAGATCAATTTTAGGAGGTATAGGTTCCTCTTTCGGCCCTTCGTATTGCACAACCAATTCATCATTATAAGCATTTTTTGGCAGAACTTTGTGAGCCTATACAAGAGAGAATATCCTAGCTCATTGTTTTGAATAGCCAAATCATCATTAAGTTCAGAAATTCTATCAATTAGAACATTGGTAGGGACCTTTTTTTAAGGTTTTCATTGAAAGCAACATAGTCTAGAGATTGAAAATGCATTATTTCTTCTTGATCAAAGAGGATAGCCTCTATGGGAGGACGGCCAGTGTCCACCCTATAATGTGCAAAGATTTCTTTGGCTTCTTTTATAATAAATCTGAACTCGTGAGCCAAAAAGATAGTAGCGGCACGCTTAACAGAAGAGTGCTCTATATTAGCAAATTCTAAGAAAATCCTTTGTATGCAAGGGTGCAAGTGCATAAATTGCCTTTCAAGTTCAACTATAAGTATGGCAATAGCGTCTGCAAGACTACTAGTTCTATGAAGAATGGAACTGCCCATAGAAGGCAAAGCACCGGCACAAGTAAAGAAATCTTGAATAACCCCTTTTCCAATAATATTACCACTACCAATTCGGAATTTTTTTAATGTAAGATAGGGGGTTCTTCAGCAGGAGCATCAGAATTTTCCAAGTTATTACTATTGTCCATATTGACAATAGTTTCCCCAATTTCAGTCATAACGACAAGCAAACGGAAAAGAGACGAATGGAAAACAGTGGGCGAATAAAATGGCAAGGGTGAAGTGTGGGAGAGGAAAAAGAGAGGCAAATGCCAAATAATGTAATGCGGGAGATAAGGGTTTTTGATGGGTACTTGGTATGTTGACTTTTGCGTAGTCTCCCCGGCAACGGCGCCAGAAATCCTTCTTGCTACCTCTTGAGCACTTGCGTTGGTTTTCCCTTGAAGAGGAAAGGGTGATGCAACAAAGTAGCGTAAGTATTTCCCTCGGTTTTTGAGAACCAAGGTATCAATCCAGTAGGAGGCCACGCACGAGTCCCTCGCACCTACACAAACAAATAAATCCTCGCAACCAATGCGGTAAGGGGTTGTCAATCCCTACACGGTCACTTACGAGAGTGAGATATGATAGATATGATAAGATAATATTTTTGGTATTTTTATGATAAAGATGCAAAGTAAAATAAAAGACAAAGGAAATTACTAAGTATTGGAAGATTAATATGATGGAAGATAGACCCGAGGGCCATAGGTTTCACAAGTGGCTTCTCTCAAGAGCATAAGTATTCACAGTGGGTAAACAAATTACTGTTGAGCAATTGACAGAATCGAGCATAGTTATGAGAATATCTAGGTATGATCATGTATATAGGCATCACAGCCGAGACAAGTAGACCGACTCCTGCCTGAATCTACTACTATTACTCCACACATCGACCGCTATCCAACATGAATCTAGAGTATTAAGTTCAAGAGAACAGAGTAGCGCTTTAAGCAAGATGACATGATGTAGAGGGATAAACTCATGCAATATGAAATAAACCCCATCTTGTTATCCTCGATGGCAACAATACAATACGTGCCTTGCTGCCCCTACTTTCACTGGGAAAGGACACCGCAAGATTGAACCCAAAGCTAAGCACTTCTCCCATTGCAAGAAAGATCAATCTAGTAGGACAAACCAAACTGATAATTCGAAGAGACTTGCAAAGATAACCAATCATACATAAAAGAATTCATAGAAGATTCAAATATTGTTCATAGATAAACTTGATCATAAACCCACAATTCATCGGTCTCAACAAACACACCGCAAAAGAAGATTACATCGAATAGATCTCCTCAAGAGAGGGGGAGAACTTTGTATTGTGATCCAAAAAGAGAGAAGAAGCCATCTAGCTAATAACTATGGACCCGTAGGTCTGAAGTAAAATACTCACACTTCATCGGAGAGGCTATGGTGTTGATGTAGAAGCCCTCCGTGATCGATGCCCCCTCCGGCGGAGCTCCGGAACAGGCCCCAAGATGGGATCTCGTGGATACAGAAAGTTACGGCTGTGGAATTAGGGTTTTGGCTCCATATCTGGTAGTTTGGGGGTACGTAGGTATATAGGAGGAAGGAGTACGTCGGTGGAGCAACAGGGGGCCCACGAGGGTGGAGGGCGCGCCTGGGGGGTGAGGGAGTCCTGGATTAGGGGGTCTCCAGACAGCCGGACCATATCCTTTGGTCGGACTGTTGGACTATGAAGATACAAGATTGAAGACTTTGTCCCGTGTCCGGATGGGACTTTCCTTGGCGTGGAAGGCAAGCTTGGCAATACGGATATGTAGATCTCCTCCCTTGTAACCGACTCTGTGTAACCCTAGCCCCCTCTGGTGTCTATATAAACCGGAGGGCTTAGTCCATAGGACAATAGACAATCATACCATAGGCTAGATTCTAGGGTTTAGCCTCTATGATCTCGTGGTAGATCAAATCTTGTAATACTCATATCATCAAGAACAATCAAGCAGGACGTAGGGTATTACCTCCATCAAGAGGGCCCGAACCTGGGTAAACATCGTGTCCCCTGCCTCCTGTTACCATCCACCTTAGACACACAGTTCGGGACCCCCTACCCGAGATCCGCCGGTTTTGACACCGACATTGGTGCTTTCATTGAGAGTTCCACTGTGCTGTCACCGTAAGGCTCGATGGTTCCTTCACTCATCAGTAACGATGCGGTCCAGGGTGAGCTTTTCCTCCCCGGACAGATCTTCGTATTCGGCGGCTTCGCACTGCGGGCCAATTCGCTTGGCCATCTGGAGCAGATCGAGAGCTATGCCCCTGGCCATCAGGTCAGGTTCGGAAACTTAAACTACACTGCCGACATCCGCGGAGAGTTGATCTTCAACGGATTCGAGCCCATGTCAGGTGTGCCGCACAGTCACGACGAGCATGACGTAACTCTGTCATTGGACAATATTCGGGAGATCGCATCTGCAACTACTTCGGTCGTCAATCCGGAGCAAATCGCGCCATCCGAGAGTGGAGGGATAGACCCCGCCATGGAGGCTGCACTATCAGTGGCGATAGAGCCGGATACTGACTTCACCCCTTACGAAAGCCGTGTCGCCGAACCACTGGATTCATCTCCGGCCACGGACTCCGAGCCACTTACATCCATGCCCGTCGAATCCGACTGGGCGCCGATCATGGAGTTCACCTCCACGGATATTTTTCACCACTCACCTTTCTGTGATGTGCTAAATTCATTAAGGTCTCTCTCCCTGTCAGGAAAACCTTGGCCGAACTATGTCTGGCTAGAATGGGATGCGGACGACGAAGAAATTCGCTGCCCATCCACCACCCACTTAGTAGCCACTATCGACGATTTAACCGACATGCTCGACTTCGACTCCAAAGACATCGACGGTATGGACGACGATGCAGGAGACGAGCAGGAACCACCACCCACAGGGCGCTGGGCCGCTACTTCATCATATGATATATACATGGTGGACACCCCCCAAAGAAGGCAATGGCGATGAGACAGCAGAGGATGACCCCTCCAAGAAGCAACCCAAGCGCTGACGTCAGCGGCACCGCTCTAAGTCCCGCCACAGCAAAAGTAGTGATACCGGAACAGGAGACAATAACACTCCAGATAGTGCCGAAGACAACCACAATCGCCTCCAGCACGATGTAGAGTCGGAGGATGAACAAGCTAGCCCTCCAGAGCAGGCAGTAGATGGAGAACCGGAGGAGGACAATTACATGCCTCTCTCCGAAGACGAAGTGAACCTCGACGATGAAGAACTTATCGTGCCTAAGGATCCCGCCGAACAGGAGCGCTTCAAGCGCTGGCTTATGGCCACAACAAATAGCCTGAAGAAACAGCAACAACAGCTTCAAGCTGATCAAGACTTGCTAGCAGACAGATGGACCAAAGTCCTTGCGGTCGAGGAATACGAACTCGAGCGCCCCTCCAAGAGTTACCCAAAATGCAGGTTGCTACCTCACCTCGAGAAGGAAGCATTGAAACGTCCATCACCAGTGTACGATGCGGCTGACCGGCCACCGCGTGGCCGAGCCAAAGAGGCATTTCAGCCTGAAGTTCAGCATACACCCCGCCGCCACTCAATCAAAAATACCAAGGCCTGGGGCAACACACGGGACCTGCGAGACGTATTGGACAGCAGGGCAAAACTTGCAAGGTCAATATACGGGTCAGGGGCACGTGCGCCAACGCGGGACGATGATCATTGCGCCGGATACACCAAAGGTAAATCCGGCCGGGCCGCATACAACAGACAAGATTCATATGAACTGCGTCGTGATATAGCCTGGCACAGAGGCTCCGCACACCCCCTATGCTTCACTGATGAAGTTATGGATCACGAATTCCCGGAGGGTTTTAAACCCGTAAATATCAAATCGTATGATGGTACAACAGATTCCGCTGTATGGATTGAGGATTTCCTCCTTCACATCCACATGGCTCGCGGTGATGATCTACATGCCATCAAGTACCTCCCACTAAAACTCAAAGGACCAGCTCGGCATTAGCTGAATAGCTTGCCAGCAGACTCCGTCGGCAGTAGGGAGGATCTGGAAGACGCATTCCTTGACAACTTCCGGGGCACTTATGTGCGACCACCGGATGCTGATGACTTGAGCCATATAACTCAGCAGCCAGGGGAATCGGCCAGACAATTCTGGACACGGTTCCTGACTAAGAAAAAACAAATTGTTGACTGTCCGGATGCAGAGGCCTTAGCGGCATTCAAGCATAACATCCACGACGAGTGGCTCGCCCGGCACCTCGGCTAGGAGAAGACAAAGTCTATGGCAGCCCTCACGACACTCATGACCCGTTTTGCGCGGGCGATGATAGCTGGCTGGCTCGCAGCAACAACACATCCGCAAATATGCCAACGGCAAACCACGACGCAACAAACACAAGCGCCGCAAATATGGTGATAAAACCAATACGGCAGTTAATGCCGGGTTCAGGGTCTCAAAGCCCGGTCAGCGGAAAGGGCCGCCGAAAAATACAAATCCGGGTCCATCCAGTCTGGACCGCATACTCGCTCGCCAATGCCAAATTCATGGCACCCCAGAAACGCCAGCCACCCATACCAACAGAGAATGCTGGGTCTTCAAACAAACCAGCAAGGCAGGCGCCAAACATGAAGAGGGGTCTCAAAGCGACAAAAGCAACAAAGAGCCCAGATTTCTGAACACAGGAGGGCAAAAGAAATCCCCCCATACTCAATCGGTGAATGTGGTAAATATCACCCAAACGGCCCACTTGGACCAGATATACACCCTTAAGGATGGCAGCTCAACGGAACTCGCCGTCCCACAATATAAGCTAGGGTCAGTCACCTTCAACCGCACGGATCGTCCGGTCAATGACAACCGGGGCAATCCGGCCGCACTAATCCTCGACCCAATAGTAGACGGGTTCCACCTCACTCGAGTCCTTATGGACGGAGGTAGCAGTTTAAATCTGCTTTACCAGGATATAGTGCGCAAGATGGGCATCGATCAGTCAGCGATCAAGCCCGCTAAGGCCACTTTCAGAGGCATCATACCAGGTATGGAGGTCAGCTATACAGGCTCCATTTCCCTCGACGTAATCTTCGGATCACCAGAAAATTACCGTACCAAAGAGTTAATCTTCGAAATCGCCCCTTTACATAGTGACTATCAAGCACTGCTCGGGCGAACCGCGTTCGCTCGATTCAACGCGGTGCCACATTATGCCTACCATAAGCTCAAAATGCCCGGTCCACGTGGCGTCATCACGGTTCATGGCAAGGCCGAATTTTCCTTCGACACCTAAGCTCCCGGACGCCGTCAAGGGGCTCCGAACTACTTTGCGGAAGGATACTCTGGCTCGTCCAGGGTTCAATTAAACACTCCGGCGAAGGCCACGACATGCCGAACTCAGCGGCTCAACCACCCTCCGGCACACAAACATTTCTTATATTTCCTTCGCAGGTTCACCTTTGCACCGGCCAGGACGGACTCCACAGAGGCAGCTCGAACGCGTCTGGGGATCCTTAGACATTCCCCGCAGCGAATGCCCGGCTACAATACGGACCCGCACTCAACCTCTTCCCCCTGGTCGCAGTAGGTTCTGCTATCACAACTCCTTTTTTAATTACATTACTTGTACCATACGCATAGACGTATTATTTATACAACATGTGGATTCATATGATGTTTACCTGTCGGTTATTTCTTATCGAAATCATTTCGTCAAATGGCATCCATACACAGCGGTATACCCTAAATATGCCAGGGGCTTCGTCTTCCCCGTAACACGGCAATAAAAGTCCGAACACCTTCACGGAAGTTCGGCACCCCGAACTTATAGCATTATATGCATCAGCTCCGAATCATATCTTGGGTCAATAGTTGGGTTTGCCCGGCTCCTATGTTTTGGTACCTTACGTTCCGCTATATCGGCTAAGGTAGCACTGGGAGAACTACTGCAATTGTGTCCCGGTTCTTCCGGACGAGCACCTCAGTAGAGAAAGCCGAAAACTGTCTGTCATGATACGGCGAGAGCTGGTCACCTGTTTGAGCGGTCACAAAATCTTTAAGGATTTCTCCCGCATAATGCCATAACCAATGCAGCGTGCGATGGATCGGCTTTTTTCTTCGATCAGGCGCTTATAGAGCCCCTAGTACGGTCTTACGAACACAAGGGGCTGCACCGACCATACTAAAGCTCCTCTAGCTAAGTGAGAGTGATAAAGCCCTATAGTTCGATTGCCTGGTTCGTTGTGCTGAGCACCTCCCTTGGAGGACCCAAAACTGGGATAAAGAGTGCTCAGGTTTATCCCGAACACCCCCGTACTCCTTACGTGGGAGCAGAAGCCGACGACTGGCCAACTCTCAGTCTTAATATACAAATGGCCGCATAGGAGGGTAAACTTTTATATAACAGGCGACATATCAACGACCTTGTTTAAACATTACAACGAACAACATGATCCGCATTCAGGGAAATATAATGTCCTTGATACATAGCTCTGCCGCAAGGTAGGATCCTTTCAAGACACTCTTATAATATGATTCGGGCTGACGGTGCTCCTTCCCCTCCCGCGGTCCTTCGGTCACTAGCTTTTCGGCATCCATCTTCCCCCAGTGCACCTTTGCAAGGGCGAAGGCCATTCGCGCTCCTTCTATACAGACCGGCTGCTTGATGACGTCAAGTCGAGAGCAAGCGCTTATAAGCCGCCTTACGAGCCCGAAGTAGCTGCTTGGAATCGGTTCGGCAGGCCATAGCCGGATAACCACATCTTTCATGGCTAGTTCCACCGCCTTATGCAGTTCGATCAGCTGTTTTGGTTGATCGGCAAAAGGCACCGGATAATTCGGTGCCAAATACTGAGACCAAAAAATCTTATCGGCGGTGTTCCTTCCTTCGGCTCGGTAGAAGTGAGCGGCATCTGATATACTGTGCGGTAGCTCGGCAAATACACCTGAGAAGTCTGGATTAACAATCAGAAACATAGTTTTCCCTTCAAATATTTTCTTTGCATGGGAAAAGCTTACCCGTCGCGATCTTCCTCGCCTCTTGGATCCCCTGTAGCGCGCTTTGGGTTTCCCCCTGGGCGTCGCTCGTGGCTTGGCGCGCCTTGGTGAGTTCGGACTCTTTCTCCATTAAACTCTGCTCCAAGGCCTCGCATTTACTTATGGCCTCTTGCAGCTCCTGCTCAGCTTTAATAACTCTGGCTTCGTGTTTCTTGCGAAGAGCCCGCCCCGTGGCCGCCTTTTTCTCGGCCTCGGCAATGGCCCTTTTGAGGGCCTCGACTTCGGTCACAACTCCTAGCACAAATTATGCGGCTCATTTCATACTGAACATTTATCTCACAATAAATGCACATAATACTGGTACATACCTTATTTATCCCTCAACTGCATTTGCAATCGGCCAATTTCTTCTTTGGCCCGCTCCAGACTTTGATTAAGTCCGGCGATCTCCGCAGTGTGAGAGGCAGCTGCCGCTACAGGTATCTGCTTGAAACAGGAGAGAAATCAATGTCATTTAGTGAGTCTTCCTAAGATCATGAATTCGATCCCCTGTCTGGTTCTTTCTTTCACCGAACAGTGTATCAAGGGCTACTATCTATACTATGACACTCTTCAATAACTCATAAAACATACCTCAAAGCCTTTTATAAGACTGATACAGGCTTCGTTTAGTCCACTCACGGTCGACTGAATTTTCTCAATCACCGCGCCCATCAAGGCACGGTGTTCATCAACGATGGAGGCATCTCATAGCGCCACCAACAAAGCATCCGACACTTCTGGATGGACAGAGGTTGCCGGCGGAATCTTTTTCCCCATGTCTCCGGCCCCTGCGGTTCGACCTCCAGGCGCCGCCTTCACGGTTTTTTCCTTTTCTCCTTGGCCGGGATCCTTTTGGGACGAGGCCTCGGTGTTTGGCACCTGCTTGGAGGAAGGGCCCTTCGGGGGTGTCCCGCTCTCCATAGCGTTTGAGCTCAGCAGGTCCTCCGATGAGGATTGTTCGGCATGGGACCTCGCCGGACTACAAGAAATATATGGCTTAGGTTAAAATACTAAGCCACGATGAGTCCGGACGCATAAACGTATTCGGATTTTATATACTCACGAGTTCACCAGGGGCTGGGCCCTGGGATCCCATGCCGGGCCGCTGTCGGCGGCGGCAGGAGACTCCTCTTGACGAGGAATCTTTCCTATTTCGGGTAGTTCGTCCTCCAAGGATGCGGAGGTTGTCCTCTTCCTTCTTCCCTCCACAGGGGATTCATCTCCCTCCTCCTTTTCATCCTCTTCGAAGGTGGAATGGGCATCAGAGCCTTCAGGTATTGTGCCCGAAGTGCCGCGACGACGAAGGCCGCCCCGGGTCTTTTTATCCTCCTTCTCGGTCGTCTTCTTCGGCACCTTGTAAGGCGCCGGGACCAGCATCTTCGTCAGAAGTGGGATGGCCGGGTCTTTGGGCAGTGGGGCCGTACAATGGATCCGCTCCGCCTTCTTCGTCCAGCTCTGGGAAATTTGAATGAACACGCGTCAAGCGCTTCCTTTGAGTCATGCGGATGGAGAAGTTTGATAAACTCACTGAACTTGCAGGGCAGGACAGTTGGTACCCGCGGTCTTTGGTGAAGTCCGGCCATGATTTGTTGGACTTAAAAAGCACCTTCCAAATGTCCTCGTGTGACGAGCCAAAGAGCCTTCACAAGGTTTGGTGCCTGGCCGGATCAAACTCCCATAGATTGCAAGTTTGGTGTTGACAAGGCAGTATCCGGCGGACTAACATCACCTGGACTACGTCGATGAGTTCAGTGTTCTTATCTCCCATATCTTTAATGCGCGTCTGGAGCACCGATAGTTCGTCGGACGAGGACCAATCCAGTCATTTCTTGACCCAGGACGTAAGCTGCAGAGGGGCGCCGGATCGAAACTCGGGAGAAGCGGGCCGTTCCTTACCGCTTGGCTTAGTGATGTAAAACCACTGTTGTTGCCACTCCTTGACAGAATCATTAAAGGTTCCTGTCGGTGTCAAAACCGGCGGATCTCGGGTAGGGGGTCCCGAACTGTGCGTCTAAGGCGGATGGTAACAGGAGGCAGGGGACACGATGTTTTACCCAGGTTCGGGCCCTCTTGATGGAGGTAAAACCCTATGTCCTTCTTGATTTATTCTTGATGATATGAGTATTACAAGAGTTGATCTACCACGAGACCGGAGAGGCTAAACCCTAGAAGCTAGCCTATGGTATGATTGTATGTTGTCCTACAGACTAAAACCCTCTGGTTTATATAGACACCGGCGGGGGCTAGGGTTACACAAGGTCGGTTACAAAGGAGGAGATATCTATATCCGTACTGCCTAGCTTGCCTTCCACGCCAAGTAGAGTCCTATCCGGACACGGGACGAAGTCTTCAATCTTGTATCTTCATAGTCCAACAGTCCAGCAAAAGGATATAGTCCGGCTGTCAGGAGACCCCCCAATCCAGGACTCCCTCAGTAGCCCCTGAACCAGGCTTCAATGACGATGAGTCCGGTGCGCAGTGTTGTCTTCGGCATTGCAAGGCGGGTTCCTCCTCCGGATACTCCACAGAAGAGTTTGGATAAAAGGATAGTGTCCGACCCTGCAGAATACGTTCCACATACCACCGTAGAGAGAATAATATTTCCACAAATCTAATCTACTGACACGTTTTGACAACATGACATCATGCGATGGCTCGGTGATTATTCGAACCGTTTTGCTTTAACTAGCCCCGCACATAAACGCGAGGAAGTTTCCTGACACGTCTTGTCAAAGCAGAGGTTGTGTCCCCCTTATTATGGGATTCTCATCAATATGGGCGTGGGTAACCCAACCGTGCCATCAATTACAGCACTTGAGGGATAAGCGAGTTTTACCAGGCTAGTGGGGGCACATAGTTTCGGCCGCCCTTATAAAGGGATAAGGTTTAATCTTTTTCTACCCACGCCTTCTTCCTCCTTGCTCATCCGTCCTTGCACACTCGAGCTCCAACACCCAAGTCCACATCCTTCTCCTCAACCTTCTCCAAACATGTCCGGAGCGGGAGGCAAGTGGATGGCTTCCTCCGTCATGGAGGGACACATCAAAAAGCTGCGCGGAGCCGGATACTTACCCGCGAATATCGCGCATCGGCTGCCTGCTGCGGGGCAGATCGTCCCCACCCCGGAACCTCACGAGAGGGTAGTCTTCCTCCACCACTTCCTCTGCGGACTGGGGTTTCCCCTCCATCCATTCGTCTACGGTCTTATGTTCTACTATGGGCTGGACTTTTATGATCTGGCCCCGAACTTCATCCTCAACATTTCGGTGTTCATCATCGTGTGTGAGGCTTTCCTCCGCATCCGGCCCCACTTCGGCCTGTGGCTGAAGACCTTCAATATCAAGCCGAAGGTGGTGGGAGGCCAACAAGCGGAATGCGGTGGAGCCATCATGGGCATGATGCCCAATGTTATATGGCTCAAAGGCTCCTTCGTGGAGACCATAAAGGGATGGTAATCGGCGTGGTTCTACATCACCGAGCCGCGCAACACCAACTGGGTGGTGGCCCCCGAGTTTTGATCCGGAATGCCCACGCGGCTCACCTCCGGGAAAGAGAAGGTCCTGTCCTGGGGTTCATCGGTGGAGCTGGACGGATTCCAGAAATGTATCCGGAATATGGCAAGCAAGAAGCTCAAGCTTGTCAACATAGTCCAGGTCATGCTCTTCCGCCGGATCCTCTCGTGTCAACAACGGGATTTTAACTTATGGGAGTTCGACCCGGCCCGGCACCAGACTCTAAGCGAGCTCTTCGACACGACGCACAAGGACGTCTGGAGGGTGCTATTCAAGGGCGCCGAGGTCCCTCCTTCTCTTACCGAGGACCGCGGGCTAAGCGCGAAGCGCCTAGCGCATTCGGTGAGTTCTATACATCCGGTAGGATATTTATTTCCCCTAGCTTAACCATGTGTGGGGTCTGAGCTCCATGCCTTTGACAGGACTGGGTGGAGACGTCGGGGCAGATTAACTGTCCGGCCCCTCTGCCCGAAGACACCGCGGACGCTCTCCTGACGGAGATGCTGACTCCGGCTCCTTACAAGGTGCCGGAGAAGACCAAGAAGGCCAAGGGAACCCGAAAGAGTTCCCGGCGCCAGGTGGTATTAGACTCATTGTCCGATAACTCCGCGACGCACTCCTCCCCCAAAGACGAGGAGGAAGATGAAGATGCTCCCCCTTCAATCGGGGGAGACAAGAAAAGGAAGGCCGCCCCCACCGGGGGGGCCGAAGGGTCCAAGAAGGGAAGGACTCTCCTTCTGGACTGCTCCACCACCGTCGCCGAAGACGAAGACGAGTGGCTGCTCAGGGCCAAGCCCCTGGCGAAGTCGTAAGTATTCAGATACCAGAGTAACTCATAGCATACCTTTGATGCACTACCTCTCCTAACGTCGAATATGATTATGCAGACCGCCCTAAGCCCGTATTGACGTATCTTCGTCGGGCGGCTCCTTGGACTCGTCGGATATAGATAGCGATCCACTTCCGACCGCCACCTCCCCTTTTGCCCTACGGACAACGCCGAGGTGCTATCTCGAGAGGCACCGGGTCAAGGGGAGACAGTCCTGAAGGCGCCTTAAGGCGACCTTCCGGACTTTGGGAGCAGAGGGCGTAAGGCTCCTGAGGGCTCCGAGTTCGGCCTTCAGCCAAACACTGCGCCGGAACCCCCAGTGGTTCCGGACTCGGGCAGGCGGCCTCCTTCCAAAAGGGGCAAGACGCCCGTGCCGGTGACTTCTGTCCATCCAGAGGCACCGGACAATCTGCTGGGAGCGCTTCGCAACGCTTCCATCGATGAAGAGCACCACACTATTATGAGTGCGGTGATCCAGAAGGTTCAGTCCGCCAAGAGTGGACTGACTGAAGCATGTGCCAGCCTTCTAACAGGCTTTGAGGTAAGTATTTGAAATATAGGAAAAATATTACCACATAGACAGTAGCCCCTGATGCTCTGTTTGGTGTTCAAAAAGAAAAGCTGAATAGAGGATCAACTAATATCTGCAGGAGTCTAATATAAGTATGTCTATATGCGTATGCAGGCTTCACTGCTGGCCTCTGCCGCACTGACTGCGGAGGTCACCATACTGGAGCAGGACCTCGAAGGGTCCAAGAAAGAGCTCGGCCTTACCAAGAGGCAGCTCGAGGAGAACAAAGGTAAGTAATACCTAGTTTGTAGATATGTATATATATAAAAAGGATGCGATTGCAAAATGACAGGATCATCTTTAATCTGCCAGGGGCCACGACCGAAGTGGCAACCCTGAAGCAAGCGCTATCCGAGGCCGAAAACAAAGCGGCCCAGGAGCGCACCGAGCGGGAAAAACAAGAGGCACAGGTGGGCGAGGTGCAGCAAGAGCTCCGCGCTCTCGTGACGAAGCACGAGGCGTTGGAGCTTGACTTGAAGACGCGAGAGTCTGAGCTTGCCGCGGCCCTTGAGAGTGCAAAGAGTGCCAAGGCTGAAGCCCAAAAGACTCTCTAGGAGATTGATGCGATGAAGAACATAGCGGCGGGTAAGGCATTCTATAGGCAATGCAAGCATGTGAAAGTAAATTACTTGTTACTTACCCGAATCTGGAGCTCTCCAGGAGCATTCGCAGATTTGCCCCGCAGCGTGTCGGATGCCGCACAGTTTTACCAGGCCGAGGAGGGAAGCTCAACGGAGAAGCTATTCTGGTCTCAGTATACTGAGACCGAACAACCAATGCCTCTGAGAGACCAGCTGAAGCAACTGGTCGAGCTGCACAAGGCGGCCGAACATGCCATGAAGGGCTTTATAGTCCGGATGTGGCCTCGTTACGCCCTTCCCAACAGCTACTTCGGCCTGGTGAGGCGGCTTGTGGATGCCTGCCCACGGCTGGAAGTCATCAAGCGGTCCGTCTGCATCGAAGGTGCACGCCGGGCTTTAGCCTGTGCGAAAGTGCACTGGGCCAAGATGGACGCCGTGAATCTGGTGAAGGAAGGGCCGTCGCAGGGCAAGGAGCATCGCCACCCCGAGATGTACTATGAGGGTGTCCTGAAGGGTGCCCGTCTTGTAGCGGACGAGTGTGCGAAAGATGTAATATTTGAGTAAACTTGCTCGTGTAATCCTGTATTATGAAAACTTGTTCATATGCGCTATGCAACGCTTGTTTGAATTTAAAATATTGCCTTCTGTTCAGCTGTTTATCAAATCTGAGAGATGGCTAGTCGTCGGCTTCTGCCCCCACGCCACGAGTGCTGGGGTGTTCGAGATAAACCTGAGCACTCTTGTTCCCATTGTTGGGTCCTTCGAGGGAGGTGCTCAGCACAACGAACAAGGCAATCGGACTATAATGCGTTATCACTCTCACTTAGCCATAGAATTCTATAATTTTAAATTTTGGCGAAGCCCCTAGTATTCGGAAGGCCGAATTCGGGGCGCAATACACGCCTTAAGCCGAACAGGGCCGACTCCTCGCTCTAAGCGGCATAAGTCTTTAGGGACTTGAAACCTCTCGAACAGCGACCAGTCTCTCGCCTTATCATGACAGTCAGTTTTAGCTTTCTCTACTGAGGTGCTTAGCCCAGCAGAACCGGGGCACAATCGCAGTAGTTCTCCAAGTGCTACCTTAGCCGATATAGTGGAACGTAAGGTACCAAAACATGAGAGCCGGGCAAACCCAACTATTGACCCAAGACATGATTCGGAGCTGATGCATATAATGCTATAAGTTCGGGGTGCCACACTGTCTAAAGTGTTCGGACTTCTCACGCCGTATTATGGGGTATGCTTAAGCCCCTAGTGTATTGGCCGTACCAGAGTGTACGGGTGCTAGATGTCATGAATGAAGATATATATATATAGAAAGGAAGAATGCAGTAATAGTCCTAATGTTATGCATTGTTTATTCAAAAAGGTGCATTAAAACAGAATGATACAAGTAGTGCAATAAGCAAAAAGTAGGACTGTTTGACATGTCCCTTCCAAGGGCAAGCTGAGGAATAGTATTAAAGCAAATATTTCACTCGTTATCGTAATCCACCTGGGAGTTCCGTGGTGTGACGTAGCTTTCTGCCTCCTTGGTTGCTGCATCATGTGTTCGGCAATCATGCTGCCGGACAGGGTTTCCAGACACTAAAGTCTTGAAAGAGAAAAATAACAAAGCGGGAAGCCCCTAGTGCGGTTTAAGCCGCGACTTGGAGCGTGCCGCAATCGTGCCCCCCTCCCCGCCTGTGCCCATGGTATTTTTAATGTGTAATTATGTACGTGTGGCACGGATTTCACCGTTTGGCTGGGACCGGGGTGGGGGCCGCATTGCTATGTGAGCTCAGAACGTGCCAGGCGGTCCTGTTGCCGATTACTCCGGGCGCGCTTGAAGGTGTCCGGGTCCTTAATTGCCGAACTAGTGGATTGCCTTAAGAGGCTGCTTTGCACTTCTGCTGCGAGGGCCGCAGTGTGCTCCTCCGTGCGGAGAGAGCACTCTGTGTTTCCATTGATTGTGATGACCCCCCGAGGTCCTGGCATCTTGAGCTTGAGATATGCATAAGGCGGTACCACATTGAATCTCGCAAATGCGGTTCGCCCGAGCAGTGCATGGTAGCCACTACGGAACAGGACTATGTCGAAGATTAACTCTTCGCTTCGGAAGTTATCCGGGGATCTGAAGACCACTTCCAGTGTGACTGAGCCTATGCAATGGGCCTCTACACCTGGTATGACACCTTTAAAGGTTGTTTTTGTGGGTTTGATCCTTGAGGGGTCTATACCCATTTTGCGCACTGTTTCCTGATAAAGCAGGTTCAGGCTGCTGCCGCCATCCATTAGGACTCGAGTGAGGTGAAATCCGTCAATGATTGGGTCTAGGACCAGTGCGGCGAATCCGCCATGACAGATACTAGTGGGGTGGTCTCTGCGATCGAAGGTGATCGGACAGGAGGACCATGGGTTGAACTTTGGGGTGACTGGCTCCAACGCAAATACGTTCCTGAGCGCACGCTTCCGCTCCCTCTTGGGGATGTGGGTTGCGTATATCATGTTCACCGTCCGCACTTGTGGGGGGAACCTCTTCTGTCCTCCAGTGTTCGACTGCCGGGGCTCCTCCTCGTCATCGTTATGTGACCCCTTATCTTTGTTTTTGGCATTTAACTTGTCGGCCTGCTTGAACACCCAACAATCCCTGTTGGTGTGGTTGGCTGGCTTGTCGGGGGTGCCGTGTATTTGACACGAGCGATCGAGTATACGGTCTAGACTAGACAGGCCCGGAGTGCTTCTTTTGAATGGCTTTTTCCGCTCACCGGGTTTAGAGCCTTTGAATCCGGCATTGACTGCCGTATCCTCGGTATTGTCGCTGTTAATGCGGCGCTTATGTTTGTTGCGATGTGACCTACCGTTGCCGTCCTTGGCGTCTGAAGTACCATGGTTCTTTGATATGTTGTTGCTGCGAGCCAACCAGTTGTCCTCTCCCACACAGAAGCGGGTCATGAGTGTCGTGAGGGCTGCCATAGATTTCGGCTTTTCCTGGCCAAGGTGCCGGGCTAGCCATTCATCACGGATGTTGTGTTTGAAAGCTGCTAGGGCCTCTGCATCTGGACAGTCGACGATTTGATTTTTCTTTGTTAGGAACCGTGTCCATAATTGCCTGGCCGATTCCTCTGGCTATTGAATTATGTGGCTTAAATCATCGGCATCTGGTGGTCGCACATAAGTGCCCTGAAAATTGTCGAGGAATGCGGCTTCCAGATCTTCCCAACGGCCAATGGACTCTGTTGGCAAGCTGTTGAGCCAATGCTGAGCTGGTCCTTTGAGTTTGAGTGGGAGGTATTTGATGGCATGTAGGTCATCACCGCGGGCCATGTGTATGTGCAGGAGGAAATCCTCGATCCATACCGCAGGATCTGTTGTGCCGTCGTATGATTCTATATTTACGGGTTTGAAACCCTCTGGGATTTGATGATCCATTACTTCGTCTGTGAAGCATAAGGGGTGTGCGGCCCCTCTGTACTGGGCTATATCGCGACGCAGCTCAAATGAGTCTTGCCCGCTGTGTTCGGCCCGGCCGGACTTACTTTTACTGTAT
Organism: Triticum urartu; assembly: GCF_056163025.1. Lineage (NCBI taxonomy): Eukaryota > Viridiplantae > Streptophyta > Magnoliopsida > Poales > Poaceae > Triticum > Triticum urartu. The sequence continues at coordinate 426,733,520 of NC_141877.1, read as the reverse complement.
CCGCCGTGACGATTATTGTCTCGCATAGTGGCACGCCCTCGTGATCCGTAGATCGATCTTGCGTGTTTTGCTTTATCCTCCAATATGTCTTGCAGGTCTGGCGTATTTCCCCATGCCTTGTTATTTGAGTGGTGTCGGGGTGCGGGCTGAGCTTTTGGCTGGAATGCCTCTCTGTCACGGCCACGAGGTGGCCGATCAGCCGCGTCATACGCCGGGGATGTAGGTTTCGGTGCTTCCTCCTCTAGTCGGGGTAGCAACCTGCGCTTTGGGTAACTCTTGGAGGGGCGTTCGAGTTTATATTCCTCGGCCGCGAGGACTTTAGTCCATCTGTCAGCTAGCAAATCTTGATTAGCTTGAAGCTGCTACTGCTTTTTCTTAAGGCTATTTGCCGTGGCTATAAGCCGGCGCTTGAAGCGCTCTTGTTCGACGGGATCCTCTGGCACGACGAATTCGTCATCGTCGAGGCTTGCCTCATCTTCGGAGGGAGGCATGCAATTATCATCCTACGCCTCTCCATCTGCCGCTCCCTTAGGGGGGCTGGCTTCTCCATCCTCCTGCTCTAAATCTTGTTGGAGGGGATTGTTGTTGTCCTCGGTACTGTCCGGAGTGCTATTATCTCTGGTTCCGGTATCACCGCTTTTTCCTTGGAGGGACTTAGAGCGGCGCCGCTGACGCCGGCGCTTGGGTTGCTTCTTGGAAGGGTCATCCTCCGCTGTCCCGTCATCATTGCCTTCTTTGGGTGTGTCCATCATGTATATGTCATATGATGAGGTGGTTGTCCAGTGCCCTGTGGGCAGTGGTTCCTCTTCGCCTCCCGCATCATTGTCCATACCGTCGATGTCTTCGGAGTCGAAGACGAGCATGTTGGTTAAGTCATCGATAGTGGCTACTAAGTGGGTGGTGGGTGGGTGGCGAATTTCGTCATCCGCATCCCAATCCTGCCGGACGTAGTTCGGCCAGGACTCTCCTGACAAGGAGAGAGACCTTAATGAGTTCAGTATGTCGCCAAAGGGCGAGTGCTGAAAAATATTCGTGGAGGTAAACTCCATGATCGGCGCCCAATCGGATTCGGCAGGAACGGGCGCAGGCGGTCCGGAGTTTGTGGCCGGAGAAGGATCCAACAGTTTGGCAACACGGCTGTCATGAAGGGTAAGGTCGATATTTTGCTCGATCACCGCAGAGGGTACGGCCTCCGTGGCGGGGTCTCTCCACCTGTCCATGGATGGCACAACTGGCTCCGAATTGAGGGTCGGAGCCGCCGCCGGTGCGATTTCTTGAACACTGTCCGATGGTAGAGCTAAATCGTACTCATCGTGACCACGTGGCGCACAAGGCAGGGGCTCGAATCCGTCAAAGATCAAGTCTCCGCGGATATCGCCCGTGTAGTTTAAGCTTCCAAACCTCACCTGGTGGCCAGGGGCGTAACTTTCGATCTGCTCCAGATGGCCAAGCGAGTTGGCCTGCAATGCGAAGCCGCCGAACACAAAGATCTTTCCGGGGAGAAAAGTCTCCCCTTCGACTACATTGCTATCGATGATCGTAGGAGCCATCAAGCCTAACGGCGATGACACAGAGGAACTCTCAATGAAAGCACCAATGTCGGTGTCAAAACCGGCGGATCTCGGGTAGGGGGTCCCGAACTGTGCGTCTAAGGCGGATGGTAACAGGAGGCAGGGGACACGACGTTTTACCCAGGTTCGGGCCCTCTTGATGGAGGTAAAACCCTATGTCCTGCTTGATTTATTCTTGATGATATGAGTATTACAAGAGTTGATCTACCACGAGATTGGAGAGGCTAAACCCTAGAAGCTAGCCTATGGTATGATTGTATGTTGTCTTACGGACTAAAACCCTCCTGTTTATATAGACACCGGAGGGGGCTAGGGTTACACAAGGTCGGTTACAAAGGAGGAGATATCTATATCCGTACTGCCTAGCCTGCCTTCCACACCAAGTAGAGTCCTATCCAGACACGGGACAAAGTCTTCAATCTTGTATCTTCATAGTCCAACAGTCCGGCCAAAGGATATAGTCTGGCTGTCCGGGGACCCCCCAATTCAGGACTCCCTCAGTTCCCGGTGGCCATATGACGTTGGGCATCTTGCTCACCATAGCACCCCCGCACTCGGCGTGCTCGCCGCTAACCACATTGGGCTTCACATTAAAGACCATCATCCATAAACCGAAGTGTGGTGAAACGCGGAGAAAAGCCTTGCACACGACAATGAATGTCGAGATGTTGAGGAAGGAATTAGGGGACAGATCGTGAAGATCGATCCCATAATAGTACATGATACCGTGAACGAATGGGTGAAGGGGAAATCCTAGCCCGCGGACAAAGTGAGGCAGGAATACAACCCTCTCGTGGGGTTCCGGAGTGGGGACGATCTGTCCCGCCGTCGGGAGACGGTGGCCGATTTTCTTGGCCAGATACCCGGCCTCCCGAAGCTTTTTGATATCCTTCTCTCGGACGGTAGAGGCCATCCATTTGTCTCCAGCTCCGGATCCAGACATCTTTGGAAGACCTTTTGTGGGTGGAGGAGGTGAATGCTCGCGCGTTGGATCCTGAGCAGAATGGAATGAGTGGGGAAGAAGGTATGGGTGAAGAGTGTGAATTCGTGTCCCTTTATAAGGGCGGAAGAGGCAATGCGCCTCCCCCTTGCTTGGTAAAACCTCTTATTCTCCATGCGTCGTAAGTAATGGCGCAGTTGGGTTACCCGCATCCGTATTGATGAGAATCCCGTGATAAGGGGGACATGATCTCTGCTTCGACAAGACGTGCCAAGAAAACCGCCTCGCGATGTGTGCAGTGCTGGTTGAGAAAAACGGTTCGAATAATGACCGAGCCATGGCATGATGTCATGTTGCTAAACGTGTCAGCAGATTAGATTTGTGGAAATATTATTCTCTCTATGGTGGTATGTGGAACTTGTTTTGCAGAGCCGGACACTATCCTTGTGTTCAAAATCTTCTATGGAGTATTCGGAGGAAGAACCCGCCTTGCAATGCCGAAGACAATACTGCGCGCTGGACTCGTCGTCATTGAAGCCTGGTTCAGGGGCTACCGAGGGAGTCCTGGATTAGGGGGTCTCCGGACAGCCGGACTATATGCTTTGGCCGGACTGTTGGACTATGAAGATACAATATTGAAGACTTTGTCCCGTGTCCAGATGGGACTTTCCTTGGCGTGGAAGGCAAGCTTGGCAATACGGATATGTAGATCTCCTCCATTGTAACCGACTCTGTGTAACCCTAGCATTTCCGGAGTCTATATAAACCGGAGGGTTTAGTCCATAGGATAACAGACAATCATACCATAGGCTAGCTTCTAGGGTTTAGCCTCTATGATCTCGTGGTAGATCAACTCTTGTAATACTCATATCATCAAGAACAATCAAGCAGGACATAGGGTATTACCTCCATCAAGAGGGCCCGAACCTGGGTAAACATCATGTCCCCTGCCTCCTGTTACCTTCCGCCTTAGACGCACAGTTCGGGACCCCCTACCCGAGATCCGCCAGTTTTGACACCGAAAGGGGGGTAGGCGCGCCCCCTACCTAGTGACCTCCTGGTTGATGTCTTGACGTAGGGTCCAAGTCCTCTGGATCATGTTCGTTCCAAAAATCACGTTCCCGAAGGTTTCATTCTATTTGGATTCCGTTTGATATTCTTTTTCCGCGAAACCCTAAAATAGGCAAAAAAAACAGCAATTCTGGGTTGGGCCTCCGGTTAATAGGTTAGTCCCAAAAATAATATAAAAGTGTATAATAAAGCCCAATAATGTCCAAAACAGAATATAATATAGCATGGAACAATCAAAAATGATAGATACGTTGGAGACGTATCATTCTGCCGGGGAAACTTCCCTCCGGGAGGGGGAAATCATCACCATCATCATCACCAACGATCCTCTCATCGGAAGGGGATCAATCTTCATCAACATCTTCACCAGCACCACCTCATCTCAAACCCTAGTTCATCTCTTGTATCCAATCTTTGTATCCAAACCTCAGATTGGTACCTGTGGGTTGCTAGTAGTGTTGATTACTCCTTGTAGTTGATGCTAGTTGGTTTACTTGGTGAAAGATCATATGTTCAGATCCATTATGCATGTTAATACCCCTCTGATTATGAACATGAATATGCTTTGTGAGTAGTTACATTTGTTCCCGAGGACATGGGAGAAGTCTTGCTATAAGTAGTCATGTGAATTTGGTATTCGTTCGATATTTTGATAAGATGTATGTTGTCATCCCTCTAGTGGTGTCATGTGAAGGTCGACTACATGACACTTCACCATTGTTTGGGCCTAGAGGGAGGCATTGGGAAGTAATAAGTAGATGATGGGTTGCTAGAGTGACAGAAGCTTAAACCCTAGTTTATGCATTGCTTCGTAAGGGCCTGATTTGGATCCATATGTTTCATGCTATGGTTAGGTTTACCTTAATACTTCTATTGTAGTTGTGGATGCTTGCAATGGGGGTTAATCATAAGTGGGATGCTTGTCCAAGTAAGGACAGTACCCAAGCACCGGTCCACCCACATATCAAATTATCAAAGTACCGAACGTGAATCATATGAATGTGATGAAAACTAGCTTGACGACAATTCCCATGTGTCCTCGGGAGCACTTTCCTTCATATAAGAGTTTGTCCAGGCTTGTCCTTTGCTACAAAAAGGATTGGGCCATCTTGCTACACCTTATTTTCTTTTATTACTTGCTACCCGTTACAAATTACCTTATCACAAAACTATCTATTACCGATAATTTTAGTGCTTGCAGAGAATACCTTACTAAAAAGTGCTTATCATTTCCTTCTGCTACTCGTTGGGTTCGACACTCTTACTTATCGAAAAGGCTACGATAGATCCCCTACACTTGTGGGTCATCACCCATATAGGGGGAGTAGCAGCCCCTGCTGGCTGTTGTGTTTCCCCTCTTGGCCCATTAGGCCCATATCTTTTGCCGGGGGTGCCCGGAACCCCTTCCGATGACCCGATATGTACCCGGTACCCTCCGGAACACTTCCGGTGTCCGAATACTATCGTCCTATATATCAATCTTTACCTCTCGACCATTTTGAGACTCCATGTCATGTCCGTGATCTCATCTAGGACTCCGAACAACATCCAGTCACCAAATCAAATAACTCATATAATACAAAATCGTCATCAAACGTTAAGCGTGCGGACCCTATGGGTTCGAGAACTATGTAGACATGACCGAGACACCTCTCTGGTCAATAACCAATAGCAGAACCTGGATTCTCATATTGGCTCCTACATATTCTACGAAGATCTTTGAAGGTCGAACCATTATGACAACAGACGTTATTCCCTTTGTCCATCGGTATGTTACTTGTCCGAGATTAGATCGTCGGTATCTTCATACCTAGTTCAATCTCATTACTGACAAGTCTCTTTACTCGTTCCGTAATACATCATCCTTCAACTAACTCACTAGTCACTTTTCTTGCAAGGCTTCTTATGATGTGCATTACCGAGAGGGCCCAGAGATACATCTCCAATACTCGGAGTGGCAAATCCTAGTCTCAATCTATGCCAACCCAACAAACACCTTCGGAGATACCTTTAGAGCATCTTGATAATCACACAGTTACTTTGTGACGTTTGATAGCACACAAGGTATTCCTCCGGTATCCGGGAGTTGCATAATCTCATAGTCGAAGGAATATGTATTTGACATGAAGAAAGCAACAGCAATAAAACTGAATGATCAATATGCTAAGCTAACGGATGGGTCTTGTCCATCACATCATTCTCCTAATGATGTGATCCCGTTCATCAAATGACAACACATGTCTATGGTTAGGAAACTTAACCATCTTTGATTAACGAGCTAGTCTAGTAGAGGCTTACTAGGGACACGGTGTTTTGTCTATGTATCCACACATTTATCAAGTTTCTGGTTAATACAATTCTAGCATGAATAATAAACATTTATCCTGATATAAGGAAATATAAAATAACAAATTTATTATTGCCTCTAGGGCATATTTCCTTCATCGTAGCTACTATCAAATGGCAGTACACATTATTAAGAGCCATATGGCTAAATAGGGGAAAGTTCATCATCGATGCTAAATAGATGGTAGTCCATCCTCTTTGTCTGCATCTTCTGTTGCTGCTTCTTCATCTACTTCTACTGTTGTTGTTGCTCTTCTTCTTCTTCAGATCCTTTTCTGAAGGATCGCATTCTGAAGGGCATTATTGCTAAGAACATTGCACCATCACCTCCGAAGAAAGAGACTTGAGTACATGGGTATGGGCACTCCCATTGGCTTGTGCCAAGCTTGGGGGAGGTGCCCCGGTATCGTATCACCATCACATCTTTACCTTTATCGTTTTATTTAGTTCGATCCTTTTGGTTATATCTTGGTTTAGTAGAATAAAGGTTTTAGTATGATCTAGCTTTGAGTTTTGCTTTGTGTTCCTCTATGTAATCGAGTCCGAGAGTTATATAATAAACATTAGTTTTGAGTTAAGGGCTTTGCTTTATTTCTTTGATAATGAAAAGGAAAGAGAATAAAAGAAATAAAAAGATTATATAATAATCTTATGGGAAGTGATGACTTCACATATAAGAAGTATGTCGCATACAATTTGTTGGGAGATGACAAACATAGTTTTGGTCGTTGTTGCAATTAATAGGAAGTAATAAAGAAAGATAGGTCTCACATATAAATACACTATCTTGGACATCTTTTGTGATTGTGAGCACTCATTCAAATATTATATGCTAAAAGGTTGATGTTGGACAAGGAAGACAACATAATGGGTTGTGTTTCCTTATATATGAATAGAAGTTATATTGTCATGGATCCTCCAACATGTTGAGCTTGCTTCTCATCCTATGCTAGCCAAATCTTCAGCACCAAGTAGAGATACTAGTTGTACGTCCAAAATCCCTTAACCCTGTTTAACCATGAGAGTCCACCATGACTACCCATGGATTGAGTAAGATCCTTCAAGTAAGTTGTCATCGGTGCAAGCAATAAAAATTGGTCTCTAAATATGTACGATCTCTTAGTGTGAGGGAAATAAGCTTTATACGAACTTGTGATATGGAAGAAATATAAGTGACAGACTGCATAATAAAGTTCTTTATCACAAGCGGCAATATAAAGTGACATTCTTTTGCATTAAGATTTTGTGCATCCAACCATTAAGATTTTGTGCATTAAGATTGACCCTACCCCCCAGGGCACACCCCCAGGTCTTGTGGGCCCCCTGGCCATCGTCTAGTGCCCCTCTTTTTCTATATGAAAGGTTTTGACCTAGAAAAAAATAAGAAGGAAGCTTCCGGGATGAAGCGTCATCGTCTCGAGGCGGAACTTGGGTAGGAGCAATCTAGGGCTCCGGCGGAGCGATTCTACCGGGTAAACTTCCCTCCCGGAGGGGGAAATCAAAGCCATCATCATCACCAATTATCCTCTCATTGAGGGAGGGTCAATCTCCATTGTAACATCCCAAAATTCTAAATTTTGGAATGTTATAATAAATAGATAGATTTGACTGATTGTTTGATTCTGTGAAATTGAGTGAAATTCGAAACTTTTGAAAGTTAAATGAGAGGGAATAAAAGGACTTCCCCAAACTTTCATATTGCTTTTATGATCTCCATGAATTCAAATTCTTTTCAAACACAAAACCCTGGAAAGAAGATGACATGACTTCTTCCATTTATTTAAATGTCAAGGGGTGTTGAAAATATTTGAATTTCATTTGAAATATTTCCAATTCTAAAACTTTATGCAACTCAATGATTTTCATGAGAGAAGATAAAATGACTTCTTCAAAACATATGAAATATGAGTTGGGAGTTTCAAAGAATTAAGTTCAAAGACTTCTTGAAATTATTTTCAATTTGGAGTTATTTGAGTTTTATTCAAATTATTTTTCTCCAAAAAGAAAATATATGGAAAATAGGGTAACATGATTCCCTACATCAGAAAATTGGAGAGAAACAAATTTGAATTAATTTTGGTATTTTTATAATGATTTTTATTGGATTTTATTAGACCAGTAGCACTCTTTGAATTATCTGAATTTGTGTGAATTTTATTTAAGGCTAGGAAAATGTTCACGTTGTAGACAATCTTTTTCTGAAAATTTTGATATATTATATGCCTATAGTGTATTTTTATTTTATTGGTTTTATTTATTTTTTCCTGTAAAAATAGATGTTAAAAAAAACTTTCCCCGACTGGGCCGGCCCAGCATCTCGCCAGGCCGCGGCCCAGCTCCCCACCGCCGTCCCTGCCGTCTCCGACGGGGACTCTTCCAGAGTCCGCCGCGTCGCCGCCTCCTCTGCCCCCTCGCCCACGCCACGCGCCCCCTCCCCTCCTTAAAAAGCGGCCCCGGGCCCCGCCTCTCTCTCCTCCCCGCGCCTGCACTCGCCGGAGCCGCCGCACCCCGCGCTGCATCTCTTCACTGCCGCCGACCTTGCTGCCGCAGACGCTGCTCCGAGCTTCGCCTCGCCGTCGTCGCATCGCGCCACTGCCCGCGCCGCCCTCTGCCGCATCCGCCGCTTGGCGCCTCCCCTCGCCGCTCCCCGCGCCTCGCCCTGCCTCACCAGAGAGCCACCGTCGCCGATCTGCCGGTCCGATCCGCTACTGCGGATTTTTTCCCACGAACCGGTAAAAACCCGCAAAACCCGATCCGGTTTTCTTCGGTTTTTCCTTTTAGATCATTTTTTTGTGTTTAGTCTTATACAGAGAACGTTCGTTGTTTATCCCTTCGGAGCGAACAAATTCATTCGTTAGCGTTCGGTAACGAACGTTCGTTATTCAGTCTTTTCGTTTTTCTTTTAATTTCGGCCAGGGACCCGTTTGTAATTAGTTTCTTCACAATTTAGTCCCTGATCTTCAATCGATCACTACTTTTTACCCGTTTATCCAAATCCAACGAAACCAACGCTCACGTCTTCTTTACGATCTCCTCTATCCAGTAATCCAACTCAAACATGTTTTTAAAATTTTAAATTTTGAATTAGATCATATTTAGATTCAAACTTCATTTGATCATAATTTGAGTTTCGTAGCTCTGTTTGAGTTGATTCTTTTTCCAAATCGAAGCTCTTGACCTAAACTTTCTAATAAGGCCAAATTCACATAATTTTGGTGTTGTTAGAAATTGTTTTATGTTGCAAGAGTTATTTGCTTGCTTTTGACGTTTTCCGAATTGTTTTCTTTGTTCTCTCCGATCTTTGAGTGATTGCTTATGTGTGGTTACTATTGCTTGCTTACGATAGATTGATTAGAGTGTGACAAGTAGAACTATCAAGAGTTTTGAGTGTGAATCATCTTCATCAACATTGCAGGAAAGTTCACACTTTGATCATATCCCTTTCATACCCAGTTTTTATGCATTAGTTTCATTCTCAAATATTGCAAGGTTAGGATGTGATTTTAACATGTGGGCTGGGAAGTAGTTGATGAGGTAGAACCTATTGCTCTGTTACATTCCAACCCTTGGGAGTTACTTCTCCGAATTTCTTATATTGTTATGCTATGCTCGTAGACGTGGTTTGGGTGAGTGAAATCCATGACAGATGTGAGATTGTTAATTAATGGTTCAACTTAAGGTGGCAACTTAAATACACATCTGGGTGGATTGAGGAACCTGGGTATTCCAGGGATTGCCTGTTTAGGCACCTGGGTATTCCAGCGATTGCCTGTTTTTCTTTATAGACCGCCACCCAGGCTCAAAGGGATCATGAGATTATTCATACTAGAAACTTGTAGCGACCAGACCTCAAACGGTCCAATCTCTGTGGTCCGGTGTCATCCCTGGATCAGTAATGCTGACACCACACAGTACTTGAAGGATTTATAACAGAGTAGCAATCACACACTTATTACATCGAGTGTCTCAAAAGAGAACTTATTACAATAAATATGGCTTAAGGCCATCTAATAACGATAACAGCGGAAGGCTTGGAAGATAAGTGAGTCCATCAACTCCAACGGCATCACTGAGTATAGAACCACGACCTAAAGGCACCTTAATCGTCGTCTGAAAAGTCTGCAAACGGCATCACTGAGTATAGAACCACGACCTAAAGGCACCTTAATCGTCGTCTGAAAAGTCTGCATGTTTGTAGACTTTTCAGAAGACGATTAAGGTGCCTTTAGGTCGTGGTTCTATACTCAATGATGTCGTTGGAGTTGATGGACTCACTTATCTTCCAAGCCTTCCACTGTTATCGTTATTAGATGGCCTTAAGCCATATTTATTGTAATAAGTTCTCTTTTGAGACACTCGATGTAATAAGTGTGTGATTGCTACTCTGTTATAAATCCTTCAAGTACTGTGTGGTGTCAGCATTACTGATCCAGGGATGACACCGGAGCACAGAGATTGGACCGTTTGAGGTCTGGTCGCTACAAGATGGTATCAGAGCACACACTGACTGTAGGACACGACCACTAAGCTAAAGCCCTAGATCATGACTTACTCTTCTCATTCTGACCTCTCATCTTTTCTACTCTTTTAGGATGGCGGATGCAAGGAACAAGTTCACGCAACCGGATGAAGATACACCCTTCGGATGTCACTTGAAGGAAGTCACTAGATACCTGAACATAGGAGTACCAAGCTTCACCAGAACCTACAACGCCACTCTACCTGAAGAAAAGTGCTGGATGATTCAAGTTCAAGTTCCAGGAAGGACGTTCATGCCAGTCACTGAGCCCATAGAGTTTTCTTTTGATGCACCAACATGGAGTCTAGGAAAGAGCATGGCAGCTCACATCGCCATGGGACGCATTGGAGAAGTTTACCACAATGATCTCAAGGATACTATCTACCAGATTTGTGGGCGTCGAGATGAGCACTGGGAGATGATCAGCACCAAGAAGGATAGATCAATTGCAGCTTTTATCCAGGAGTTAAACCAGCACATTCGACGTCAGGAGAACCAGATGTGCGCCGACATGATAGATCTGAAGAAGGCGAGGACAAGAATCAAGGAACTGGAGGAAGAACTCAAGGCTACACGTGAAGATTATGAAGAATAAATCGAAGTATTAGTGGAGAAGAATGACGATCCGATCAAGAAGATTGGAATATTCATGGGAGACACTACACCAGTAGAAGAAGACGAAGAACCCAAGGAGATTTGCCCGGAAGACTACATCATCATCGATGACACTGACTCGGATCCAGATGATAGCGATGATGACTATGTTGATGAAGCTGGAGCGGATATCATGGAGTCTGCAACCGAAGAATATTTCTAGTAGACCACCCCATTAGTAGTAGTAGTCCACCATGTAAATATAGTACTTCGAGCACTTTTGCGATAGTTAGATCGATTGTAAGCCCTTGTTCGATTGATTGAATGAAGTGAATTGTTTGCTTTTGCCTCATGTGCATATGGGTAGTGTTTTCTCTTTAGACCCCTCTCTATTCTTAAATCTCATATTTTCTAAAACCTCAGATGCCTCCGAGACGTGACCTCGGATTTACCTTCCCACCGGAGCTCACCCAGTTGATCCAGCAGCAGAACACATTGATGCAGTTGCTAGTACAGAATCAGAATCAGGGGAACAACAACAACAACCCACCACCACCACCACCTGTTGATCACCTAGCCCATTTTCTTAGACTGAATCCGCCGGTGTTTTCCAGTAGCACCAAGCCGACAGTAGTAGATGATTGGCTCCGCAAGACAGCAAGAGAGTTGACCATGGCAGGATGCACAGATGTAGAAAAGGTGAATTTTGTCGCACATCAGCTGGAAGGACCCGCAGCATCATGGTGGGAGAATTTCACAGCCACTTTCCCTGTCGACACTGTCACGTGGGACCAGTTTCAGCAGGCTTTTCGTACTGGACATGTTTCAGCAGGAGCTATGTCCATGAAGAAGCGAGAGTTTCGCAACTTGCGCCAAGGAGGACGGACAGTTGGCCAGTATGTGGAGGACTTTAGTAAGCTAGCACGTTATGCCCACAGATGACGTTGCTACGGATGCAGCTAAGCAGGAGAAGTTTCTGGAAGGATTGAATGATGAGTTGAGCACGCAGTTGATGGTAGCAACCTTCAACAACTACCATGAGTTGGTAGATCGTGCTCTCATGATTGAAGGGAAGCAGCAGCAAATTGAGAACCGCAAGAGGAAGTATGGACAAGGGAAGTACAATTCTGGAGCTCAACAGAAGCCACGTTTTACCCCTAGACCGGGAGGACATTTCCAGCATACCCATGGAGGAGGTAGCTCGCACAATCACAATGGCCCCAAGAATGGTAATGGGAATGGAGGAGGCAACGGCCAGAACCGCACCAACACATCAACCCCAGCCAAGAAAGACCTGAGCTAAGTCACTTGCTTTAAGTGCCAGAAGACCGGATATTATGCCAACGAATGTCCTGAATCCCAGAATGGAATGGAAATGGAAGCTCTGGGAAGAAGCCGAACCCTTTCAACAGGGGACAGGTGAACCACGTTAACGTGGAGGAGGTCGAAGAGCAGCCGGATGCAGTAATCGGTAAGTTTTTGGTTAACTCATTTACTGCACTCGTTCTTTTTGATACTGGTGCATCGCATTCATACATATCAAGGGGATTTGTGGATAAGTATAAACTTCCAACCCAAGCCCTTAGGTCACCCATGTTAGTAACCTCGCCTGGAGCAGAGTATATGGCTAGCCTATGGTGTCATCGGTTACCATTAAGGATTGGTAACTACGTATTTCCCTCAGACCTAATAGTGTTGGAATCTCAAGGATTGGATGTGATATTAGGCATGGATTGGTTGTCAAAGTATAAAAGGAATATTGAATGTGCCAGAAAGTCAATTTTGCTCACCACCCCAGAAGGGAGAAGGATCAAGTATGTATCACGGCATGTGCCAAAGAGGACTCAAGTAAATTGTTTAACAGGAGTTGTGCAGGAGGAAGTACCAATAGTGAAGGATTTCCCTGATGTATTTCCAGAGGAGTTGCCAGGCATGCCACCGGATAGAGATATTGAGTTTTTGATTGAGCTTTTGCCAGGCACAGGGCCAATATCAAAGAGACCATATAGGATGCCCGCAAAGGATTTGGTGGAGATTAAGAAGCATACTAAGGAGTTACTAGATAAAGGTTATATTCGCCCAAGTTCTTCGCCTTGGGGATCGCCAGTACTTCTAGTGGAAAAGAAGGATGGATCGTTAAGGATGGTTGTTGATTATCGAGGATTGAATGAAGTAACCATCAAGAACAAGTACCCACTACCGATGATCAATGATCTGTTTGATCGATTGCAAGGAGCTTAGGTATTTTCCAAGATCGATCTGCGATCAGGATACCACCAGTTGAAGATTCGAGAACAGAATATACCTAAGACGGCTTTTACCACCAGGTATGGGCTATACGAGTATACCGTTATGTCATTTGGTCTGACTAACGCACCTGCATATTTCATGAACATGATGAACAAGGTGTTTATGGAGTTTCTGGATAAGTTCATTGTAGTGTTCATTGATGATATCCTGGTTTACTCAAAGAACGAAGAGGAGCATAAGGAGCATTTGCATTTGGTACTTGGAAAGCTCAGAGAACATCAATTATATGCCAAGTTTAGCAAATGTGAGTTTTGGTTGAAGGAAGTTGGATTTCTCAGACACGTTATATCGGGAGAAGGTATAGCAGTAGATCCCACTAAATTTGATACCGTGACCAATTGGGAAGCCCCAACAACAGTTGTAGAGATCCGGAGTTTTCTTGGACTCGCAGGATACTACCGGAGATTCATTGAGAATTTCTCAAAGATTGCGAAGCCTATGACGGAGTTGTTGAAAAAGGATACCAAGTTCATATGGACTGAGGAACGTGAGGCCAGTTTCTAGGAGATGAAGAAATGGTTGGTTACATCACCTGTGTTGATTTTGCCAGATCAGACCAAGGATTATGAGGAGTATTGCGACGCTTCACATCGAGGACTTGGAGCAGTGCTTATGCAGGAAGGAAGAGTTGTTTCCTACGCCTCACGACAGCTTAAGCCTCATGAGTTGAATTATGCTACGCATGATTTGGAGTTAGCAGTCGTAGTGCATGCATTGAAAACTTGGAGACATTTTCTCATTGGAAACCATTGTGAGGTGTACACGGATCACAAGAGTTTGAAGTATATTTTCACGCAGAAAGAGTTGAATCTCAGGCAAAGAAGATGGTTGGAGCTCATCAAGGATTATGATATGAGATTACATTATCACCCCGGAAAGGCTAATGTAGTAGCTGACGTGTTGAGCCGTAAAAGCCATGTCAACACCTTAATGATGGGAGATTTACCAAGGGAGTTAGCTGAAAATCTTCGTGAGCTATGTTTGGAGATAGTTCCGAGAGGCTATGTAGCAGCATTGGAGATTCAGTCTACCTTGATGGATAAGATCAGAGAAGCTCAAAGGACTGAAAAGGAGATTGCCTCTATTAAGGAGAAAATGAGCAAAGGAAAAGTTAAGGGATTTCGTGAGGATGAGCACGATACCCTATGGTTTGAAGACCGTGTTTATGTGCCTAATGATTCGAAGATCAGGAAGTTAATTCTGCAAGAGGCACATGATTCACCATATTCGATTCACCCAGGAAATACCAAGATGTAATTGGATTTGAAGGATACTTTCTGGTGGACCGGAATGAAGAAGGATATTGCGGAGTATGTAGCAGTTTGTGATGTATGTCAGAGAGTAAAGGCAGAGCATCAGAAGCCAGCAGAATCGCTACAGCCATTGCCGATACCCGAATGGAAGTGGGATAAGTTAGGCATGGATTTTATTAAGGGTTTACCCAGAACTCGTTCAGGCTATGACTCAATATGGGTTGTAGTCGATCGTTTGACAAAGGTAGCCCATTTCATTCAAGTGAAGACTACCTATACCAGTGCAAAGTTGGCAAAGATATACATGACCAGGATTGTATGTCTGCATGGAGTTCCAAAGAGCATTGTATCAGATAGAGGAACCCAATTTACCTCAAAATTATGGAATCAGTTGCATGAAACTTTGGGTACCAGACTAGAGTTTAGTACAACTTTCCATCCGTAGATAGATGGACAGACCGAGAGAGTCAATCAGATTTTGGAGGATATGTTAAGAGCTTGTGCGCTAGATTACAGATCTAGTGGGGACGAGAATTTGCCATATGCAGAGTTCTCTTACAACAACAGTTAAAAATCCAGTTTGAAGATGGCCCCTTTCGAAGCCTTGTACGGAAGGAGGTGCAGGACCCCATTATCTTGGGATGAAGTTGGAGACCATCAGTTGTTTGGACCGGATCTGATTAAGGAGTCTGAACAGAAAGTGAAATTGATTCGCGATAGGCTCAAGGTAGCCCAGTCCAGGCAGAACAGCTACGCAGATTCAAAACGCAAGGAGACAGTTTACGAAGTCGGAGACCGAGTTTATCTTCGAGTATCACCACTTCGAGGACTTAAGCGCTTTGGAGTTAAGGGAAAATTAGTGCCACGTTTGTAGGCCCATACAAGGTTGTGGAGCGTATGGGAGAAGTAGCTTATAAGTTGGAATTGCCTGAAGGATTATCAGGAGTTCATGACGTGTTCCACGTTTCCCAGTTGAAGAAGTGTCATGCCGAGATGGCTGACATACCGCTGAGGGATACAGTGCCGCTGGAAGCAATTCAGTTGGACAGTGATTTAACCTATGAGGAGAAACCAGTCAAGATTTTAGAATATGCCAGTCGAGTCACCCGCAGCAAGGTTATCAAGTTTTGCAAAGTTCAGTGGATCCACCACACGGAGGATGAAGCCACCAGGGAGCGAGAGGAAGAATTGCTGAAGGACCACCCTCACCTATTTTCTAGCCAACCCGAATCTCGAGGGCGAGATTCATCTTAAGGGGGGTAGGTTTGTAACATCCCAAATTTTCAATTTGAAATGTTATACATTAGATCATCATTGCATAGCATATTTTATTGCTTTTGGTGGATCCTAGAAATTCTACGCAACTCAAGGACCCTCGGAGAGAGTTGGAGATTTCGTTATTTTCATATTTGAGTTTTCTCAAATTTTGAAAATAGGATCATTTGATTTTATTTATTTTATCTTCAATTATTTCTATTATCAAAATATGAGAGAGGGAATAAAATGACTTTCCCAAAAATAAAGAAATATTGAGGATTTAATAAAAAAATCAAATAAGATTTTATTTTGGTTTTATTTGCTATTTTATTTGAATTTAGGAAAAATTGCACGTTTTCAAAACTGCATTTTAGGGCCAAAAGAATGTTCATCCTGTTCTAAATATTTTATTTAGACGGAGAAAATTTGTTTTGGCATTTTTAGATTTTTATTTATTTTTCTATATTTTTGTTTAGACGCAGTGAAATTGTTTAAAAAAAGAGACCCGTGCCCGACTGGGCCAAGGGCCCAGCAGAGCCAGGCCGGCCCAGCCGCCACCACCTTCCCCGCCGGACTCGGGAGGAGTCCGAGCCGGAGCCGCCTCGCCGCCACCGAACCCCTCCCCAAGTCAACCCCCCCTCCTTTAAATAGCCACCCCGGGGCCCCCCTGGAGCCCCGAGTCGCCGCCACACGCCGCTTGCTGCCGCGCCGCACGCCGCTGCCGCCCCGCGCCGCTGTTGCCGCCGCCCTGCATAGCCGCCGACCCGCCGGAGCCCCGCCGGACCGAGCCGAGGTAGCCGCCCGGTTTTCTGAGAAAAACCGATCCGGTTTTTTTTAGAAAACCCTAGTTTTCGTTTTTTTAGTAAATAGATCGGTTTTTTCGATTTATTTATTTAGTGAGCGACCGCTCGTCCGTTCGTTTCAACGAACGCGTTTTTCATTTAGTTTTTGTTAACGAACGTTCGTTCATTAACCTGTTCGTTGTTTTTCTTTTTCTCGGATTAAATCCGCAGTTTTTCCGATCACGATCTCTGATCCGATGTTCGTTCTAGTTTAACTTTTCGCTCGTTTATTGGATCAGGCGATTCAAGCGCCTGGAGTTTCGTCTCGAAATCCTCTTTCCGTTTAACCAACTCAAACAAGTTTTTGCCACAGTAAAAATTGCACTAGATCCAGAATAGTAAACGAAGCTTGTTTCTTTTGTCGTTTGTCTTTCGTTGCTTCGTTCGTTTTGGTTCTTTTTGTCAATCGGAGTTCTTAAGTTGAACTTTCTGGTTAGATCTTTAGTTTGAGTTTTACCTGTGCATTAGTTGAGTACTTATTGTATGCTTGTTTGTTTGCGATAGAGTACCCGGAGTGCGCCGCTTGCTACTTCGAATCCCTAGGTTTCACGGATCATCAGCAAGGCAAGTAACACTTTGATCATATCTCCTACTACCCAGTTTTATTGCATTAGACCAATCCTCACACATTGCATGATTAGGATCTAATTAAATTGTGGGTTTGGGAAGTAGTTGAGGTAGAACCTATTACTTGTTTATTATCAAACCTATGGGAGTTACTCTTACGTTTTCTTATTATGCCAGGCTATGCTAGCAGACGTGGATTGGGTGAGTGTATTCCATGACAGATGTGAGATTGTTAAGTAATGGTTTATTTAAGGTGGCAACATAAACACACATCTGGGTGGATTGAGGCACCTGGGTATTCCAGCGATTGTCTGTTTTCTTTTGGACCGCCACCCAGGCTCAAAGGGATCATGAGATTATTCATGCTAGAAACTTCCGTGTGCAGCCACAAGCTACTATGGGCTCTAGCATAGTTGACTAAGTCGTGCGAACTCTTACAGTGGTAGACTAGCAGATGTAGGGGATGTAGGTTGGTACGGTCTACCCGTTCGTAAGGTGCTAGCGCTTCTAAAAGACTATGTCTCGGTCATCCGTTTCTCAAACACCATGTAGTGCGAGAAGTCCAATGGAGGAGATCGGGTCTTGTGGGGAAAAGTGCGCAAACCTCTGCACAGTGTATAAACTAATCATGGTTAGCCGTGTCCCCGGTTATGGACATCTTGAGTATCTAGTACCTGGATTATCATGTGAATCTCATCATGTTACTCAAATAAATTTTGTTGGGTTTTTAATGATGATGCTTAATTGGGATTGAGAATGTTGTCAACCATTCTCATTGTTTCACAACTACCATGATAGTTAAATAAAATTTATTCCTTTGCAGTAGGGAAAAATTGGCTTTACGCAAAACTGTAACCATAGAGCTTTCCACCGGCCATATATGCATATAGAATAGCTTATTTCATTCCATCATTCTCTATGTGTTACATTGCCAGCATATTCCATGTGCTGACCCATTTTGGGCTGCAACGTTAATGTTGCAGACTTTTCAGACGATGATTAAGGTGCCTTTAGGTCGTGGTTCTATACTCAGTGATGCCGTTGGAGTTGATGGACTCACTTATCTTCCAAGCCTTTCGATGTTATCGTTATTAGATGGCCTTAAGCCATATTTATTGTAATAAGTTCTCTTTTGAGACACTCGATGTAATAAGTGTGTGATTGCTACTCTGTTATAAATCCTTCAAGTACCGTGTGGTGTCAGCATTACTGATCCAGGGATGACACCGGAGCACAGAGATTGGACCGTTTGAGGTCTGGTCGCTACAAAACTTCCGTGTGCAGCCACAAGCTACTATGGGCTCTAGCATAGTTGATTAAGTCGTGCGAACTCTTACAGTGGTAGACTAGCAGATGCAGGGGAAAGTAGGTGTAACGGTCTATCCGATCGTAAGGTGCTAGCGCTTCTGAAAGACTATGTCTCGGTCATCCATTTCTCAAACACCATGTAGTGCGAGAATCCCAATGGAGGAGATCGAGTCTTGTGAGGAAAAGTGCGCAAACCTCTGCAGAGTGTATAAACTAATCATGATTAGCCGTGTCCCCGGTTATGGACGTCTTGAGTATCTAGTACTTGGATTATCATGTGGATCTCATCATGTTACTTTTAATTAATCTTGTTTGGTTTTAATGATGATGCTTAATTGGGATTGAGAGGGTGTCTACACTCTCAATGTTTAACAACCACCTTGATAGTTAAATAAAATGTATTCCTTTGCAGTAGGGAAAAATTGGCTTTTTGCAAAAACATATAACCATAGAGCTTTTCCACCAGCCATATATGCATGTAGTGATAGCCATTGTTCATCATTCTCTATGGTGTGAATTTGCCAGTACATTCAATGTATTGACCCTTGTGGCTGCAACGTCTCATGTTGCAGGAATCTTACGATGAGTAAGTGATACGTTAGGGTTACGATTTCTACACTCAACTTTGCCGTTGGTGTTGATGGGAATCCACAACCTTGTTACTTCCGCTATTTTGGATTGAGGTAATAGTATTTACGTTACTTTTTACATGTGATTTACCTCTGTTATAAATCCTCGAGTACTGTGTGTGTCAGCATACCGATCCAGGGATGACACTTAAGCACAGAGACTTGACCGTCTGAGGTTGGGTTGCTACATCCATTAACATCTTCACCAGCACCATCTCCTCTCAAGCCCTAGTTCACTCTTGTATTCAATCTTCAAAACCTCATATTGGTACCTATGGGTTGCTAGTAGTGTTGACTACTCTCCATTGTTGGTGCTAGTTGGTTTATTTGGTGGAAGATCATATGTTTAGATCCTTAATGATATTCAATACCCCTCTGATCTTGAAAATAAATATGCTTTGTGAGTAGTTACATTTGTTCCTGAGGACATGGGACAAGTCTTGTTATAAGTAATCATGTGAATTTGGTATTCGTTCAATATTTTGATGAGATGTATGTTGTCTTTCCTCTAGTGGTGTTATGTGAACGTCGACTACATGAAACTTCACCATGATTTGGTCTAGGGGAAGGCATTGGGAAGAAATAAATAGATGATGGGTTGCTAGAGTGACAAAAGCTTAAATCCTAGTTTATGTGTTGCTTTGTGAGGGGCTGATTTGGATCCACATACTTCGTGCTATGGTTAGATTTATCTTAATTCTTCTTTCGTAGTTGCGGATGCTTGCGAGAGGGGTTAATCATAAGTGGGAGGCTTGTCCAAGTAAGTACATCACCCAAGCACAGGTCCACCCACATATCAAATCATCAAAGTAACGAATGTGAATCATATGAGCATGATGAAAACAACTTGACGATAATTCCCATGTGTCCTCGGGAGCGCTTTTCTTTATATAAGAGTTCGTCCAGGCTTATTCTTTGCTACAAAAAGGATTGGGCCATCTTGATGCATCTTTGTTACACTTTTTACTTGTTACCCATTATGAATTATCTTATCACCAAATTGTCTGTTACCGATAATTTCAGTGCCTGCAGAAAATACCTTGCTAAAAACCGCTTGTCATTTCCTTCTGCTCCTCGTTGGGTTCGACACTTTTACTTATCGAAAGGACTACGATTGATCCCCTATACTTGTGGGTCATCATACCTCAGGCCCTCATCCTTGGGGGAGTTTCCCGTAGGAACTGGAGGAAGGTCATGCTTCGCCTCAACTTTACGTGAAGGCACTTTTGCGACCGAAGCTTCGGGCATGGAGATAAGCCATCTAAGTTCGGGGTCGTTGACCAACGATCCCATCGATCCTTCCGTCGATCACACATTGAAACTCTCAATCAAAGCACCCGTGTCTTTGTGAAAACCGGCAGACCTCGGGGTAGGGAGTCCCAAGCTGTGGATCTTAGATCGAGGGTAACAGGAACGAAGGAGACGATGTTTACCCAGGTTCGGGTCCTCTCTATGGAGATAAAACCCTACGTCATGCTTTTGTTTATATTGATGAAGATGTATCGAATACAAAGTTGGTCTACCTCGAGATCGTAATGTGTGGTCTAACTCTAGGGCTAGGTGAATGATATTGCGTTGATCTCCCCTCTATGGGCTAAACCCTATGGCTTATATACACGCTAGGGAGGGTATCTAAGGTTACATGGTTAGTATCTAGGAGCGAGGCGACAGGAGAGATCTTGGAGTATACGTCAAGTCTTCAGTGGAGGTAGTCTTGATCATGCCTCCTGTGTACAGCCTTCAGAGTCCATCTTGATCACGAATCAACATTTGAATAAATGTACGAAAATATTCAAGTTAAAATTCAAACGGGTTTGAAAGTTTTGATTCAAACAAGGTTTCAATTCAAATTTGAATTAAGTCAAACTTGACAGGTTAGTTTTTGTTCCAAAATAGTTCAAATAGGTTGTGGTCATCATATGAATCAATTTGCATAAGTATTCATTTGATTTTGAATTGTGGTTTGAACTTTAGGTTCAAAGAAGGTGGAATTTAAATTGAAATAAATTTGGATTTGGAAAGTTCAAACTTGGGTCATAAGGTTCTACTCGATTCTTGTGATCCTTTGGAATGCAAAGCAAAAAGAATCAACTCGTTTAAATAAGTGGTTTTGTGACTTTGTGAAATTGCCCTCTACGATTTATAAGTATGCATTCGGAATGTCAAGCGACGGCGTATTTCTCGAGGGTTGGGCCTATGGGCCTATAGCGGGCCAACAACTAAAGCAAAGCACAACACAAAACTTGTCGCAACCTGGCAAGGTCCATGGGTCGATGGCGGGCTTTTCCCATAATACAGTTAGTATGGGTTGGACCGCATAGCCCGGGGGCCTTCATGGTTGGGCCAACCAGCTAGAGTGCCCGGTTCACGTATGATGGGCATCCTGGGAGCCGGATTACCCAAGGGGCAAAGCCGTGAAGATGCAAGTCATGAGCCGTGGAGCCACGAAGATGTAGACCGCACAAACGAAGGTTGAAAAGCCTCAAATTTTTGCGTTCCGGAGCCGTGAGGCCGTGGAACCTTGGACGTCGCACAATTGGTGAGCCCGAAGATTTCTAAAATTTGAACCTAGAAGCCGGACTGCACCTATCACTGATACAGAAGGAGCCCGTCTGGGTTTCGTTCTCGAAGACGTGAGACTCCAAACTCCAGACACGCTCAGAGACTACTGGCAGTACAATACACCGAGGGTGACCCATCGACCGGGAAGCCCGATATGGTTCCGGCCTAGCGGAAGTGTGACTGTAGGAAGCAGTCCAGGGGCCTGGCTCAAAGAAAGAAGTTCATCTTGACGTGCAAGCCAAGAAGCCCTACGCATGAGGTCAGTTAGGAGTATTGTAAACCTTCTCTCATCCCCTTTATAAAGGCAAGGCTAGGCATAGCTCGGGGGGATTGATTCCATATGCAATACTGTCGGTAGTCATACATCCTCTTGTAACCCCTCGCACGAGGTGCTACCACATCAATAAAAGGCAAAGCAGGATGTAGGGTATTACCTAACTATTAGGGCCTGAATCTGGGTAAAGCCTCCATGCGAACTCCCCTTTGGTACTTCCAGCTACGCATGTTACCCTCCACAGGTATCTGAAGGTTTTTTGCACCGTCGGTCACGAAGTTGATCATGGGTGAGGGAGTCCTGGATTAGGGGGTGTCCGGATGGCCGGACTATACCTTCAGCCGGACTCCTGGACTATGAAGATACAAGATTGAAGACTTCGTCCCGTGTCCGGAAGGGACTTTCCTTGGCGTGGAAGGCAAGCTTGGCGATACGGATATGTAGATCTCCTACCATTGTAACCGACTTTGTGTAACCCTAAACCTCTCTGGTGTCTATATAAACCGGAGGGTTTTAGTCCGTAGGACAACATACAGAACAACAATCATACCATAGGCTAGCTTCTAGGGTTTAGCCTCTCCGATCTCGTGGTAGATCTACTCTTGTACTACCTATATCATCAATATTAATCAAGCAGGACGTAGGGTTTTACCTCCATCAAGAGGGCCTGAACCTGGGTAAAACTTCGTGTCTCTTGCCTCCTGTTACCATCCGGCCTAGACGCACAGTTCAGGACCCCCTGCCCGAGATCTGCCGGTTTTGACACCGACATTGGTGCTTTCATTGAGAGTTCCTCTGTGTCGTCACCGTTAGGCTTGATGGCTCCTACGATCATCAATAGCGATGCAGTCCAGGGTGAGACCTTCCTCCCCGGACAGATCTTCGTCTTCGGCGGCTTCGCACTGCTGGCCAATTCACTTGGCCATCTGGAGTAGATCGAAAGCTATGCCCCTGGCTGTCAGGTCAGATTTGGAAGTTTAAACTACATGGCTGACATCTGCGGGGACTTGATCCTCGATGGATTCGAGCCACTGCCGAGCGCGCCGCACTATCACGACGAGCATGATCTAGCTCAGCCGCCGAACAGTGCCCTGGAGGCCGCACCCGCATCGGCTTCGACCCTTAATTCGGAGCCAACTGCGCCGATCGAGGATGGGTGGTTGGACGCCGCCTCTGGGGCTGCGATCCCAACGGCGATCGAGCCGAACACCAGCCCCGCACTCCGCGAGACTCGTGACTCCAAGGAGTCAGACTCCTCTCCGGACTCCGAACCCTCCGCGCCCCTGTCGATCGAATCCGATTGGGCGCCGATCATGGAGTTTACTGCCACAGACATCTTTCAGCACTCGCCTTTCAGCGATATTCTGAAGACACTAAAGTCTCTCTCTTTATCAGGAGAGCCCTGGCCGGACTACGGTTAGCAAGGTTGGGATACGGACGATGAAGAAATTCAAAGCCCACCCACCACCCACTTTGTAGCCACTGTCGACGATTTAACCAACATGCTCGACTTCGACTCCGAAGACATTGACGGTACGGACACCGATGAAGAACCAGCGCCTATTGGGCCCTGGAAAGCCACCTCGTCATATGACGTATACATGATGGACGCACCAAAAGATGACGACAAGGAGCGGAAGGACGCACCGAAGGCTTGTTCCCTCGAGAAGCAGTCAAAGCGGCGACGCAAGCGCCGCCCCAAATCCTGCCTCGACAGAAATAACGATCACACAGACCCAGCGCTGGAGCAGGGCGAACCGCTGCCGGACAGCGGCAATCCGGATAATCAAACCGAACAAACAAATTCTATCAAGGATAATGATCCGGACGACATAACGCCGGACAGGCACCCGGAGCAGCAGAATGCCCGTAAAAGGCTTGTTGCCACCGCGAGGAGTCTTAAAAAGCAGAAGCAAAGGCTCAAGGCTGCGCAAGACACACTCCAAATCAGATGGAGTAAAATACTCAACACAGCAGCGAGGTACGGCGACAATCGCCCCTCCAAGAGCTACCCAAAGAGGAAGCTGCTACCTGAATTCGACGAGGAGGCCTCAGATCCCCCACAACCAAATATCAAAGCAGCCACTTGGTCGGATAAACGACCCCTCTACCAACACAGAGCGGCATACAACGCCACTCACAATACAACACGCGACCCGTGCGAGGGCTCGCACCCAAAGGACGGCGCAGCAAGATCCATCTATGGACCACGCAAGCGCGCCCCAGCATACAATGCAACACAACAAACATCTGAACAACGCGGTACACCCAGCTACAGGGGTGCCGCACACCCCTTATGTTTCACCGATGAGGTGCTGGACCATGAATTTCCAGAGGGATTCAAACCCGTAAACATAGAGACATACGACGGAACAACAGACCCTGGGGTCTGGATTGAGGACTACATCCTTCATATCCAAATGGCTCGAGGAGATGATCTCCACGCCATCAAGTACTTACCCCTCAAGCTCAAAGGGCTAGCTCGTCACTGGCTTAAAGGCCTCCCCGAAAGCTCCATTGGAAGTTGGGAAGAGCTCGAAGACGCCTTTCGGGCAAATTTCCAAGGGACTTATGTCCGACCTCCGGATGCGGACGATTTGAGTCATATAACTCAACAGCCCGGAGAGTCAGCCCGAAAGCTTTGGAACAGGTTTCTTACTAAAAAGAACCAGATTGTCGACTGTCCGGACGCCGAAGCCTTGGCAGCTTTTAAGCACCGCGTCCGTGACGAATGGCTCGCCAGACACCTCGGCCAAAATAAGCCGAGAACGATGGCCGCATTAACAAGCCTCATGACCCGCTTTTGCGCGGGTGAGGACAGCTGGCTAGCCAGATGCAGCACCAGCGACCCAGTACATCTGAAGTTAGAGATGGAAACGGGAAATCATGGCGCAACAGCAATAACAAACGCCGGAATAAAGAAGACAGCACGAAGGGCACGGCAGTAAACGCCGGATTCAAAAGCTCTCGGCCAGGTCAGCAAAAGCCGCCCTCTAAAGGCACCAGGGATGAACTGTCCAGCCTCAACAAAATTCTGGACCAAGTATGTCAGATCCATAGTACCCCTGGTAAACCTGCTAATCATACCCACAGAGAATGTTGGGTCTTCAAGCAGTCCGGCAAGCTCAATGCCGTACACAAGGGGAAGGATACACCAAGTGAAGACGAGGACGAGCCTCCCAAGCAAGACACTGGGGAACAAAAGAAATTTCCACCATAAGTCAAAACAGTAAACATGTTACACGTGATCAAGGGAAAAAAACAATGCAGCACTCCCAGGAAAATATACCCAAGTGCCAGTCATCACGAAGTCCTGCCACTGGTCGTGTCAACCGATCACTTTCGACCATCGCGATTACTCAGTAAGTATCCGACACGCAGGATGGGCTGCCCTGGTATTAGACCCAGTAATTGGCGGATATCACTTCACACGAGTCTTGATGGACGGTGGCAGCAATCTAAACCTAATATATCAGGATACAATCCGCGGGATGGGGTTAGACCCAACAAAAATTCGCCATAGCAATACTACCTTTAAAGGAGTAACGCCAGGCCCAGGGGCTCGTTGTACGGGCTCCCTCCTACTACAAGTTATATTCGGCTCCCCCGATAACTTCCGTCGTGAGCATTTAACCTTCCACATCGCTCCGTTCCAAAGTGGCTATCAAGCACTGCTCGGACGCGAAGCTTCCGCTCGCTTTAATGCAATACCACACTACGCCTCCCTCACACTCTAGATGCCCGGTCCACGTGGCATCATTTCAGTGAACGGAAATATCAAGCGATCTCTGTGCGCCGAAGAGAGTGCGGCTGCCTTGGCAGCTGCACACTAAAGGCGCCCGGACCAGCGAAAGCATCCAATAGGTCATCAAGACCTCACACACAACTAATCAAGTCCGGCGCCGCTATTTATACCGAACAAATGGTCACACCCCTATTTGTCAATACAAGGGGTTCAACGCGCGCAGACAAGTGGCAATTTTTTCTCATCTTGAATTATACATGGTTTCTTTAAAAACTATCCTTTTTGCACGACAACTTTTTCACCTAAATTCCTCTCTTTTATAGACGATCATCGTGCTACACCCGTCCAGGATACGGCACAATGGAGACACAGGCGCAGACGTGCAGCAGGGACCCGCTCCAAGGATTCTTTTTAGATTAAGACCCTGCGTAAACCTTTTTTACTGTCTCTTGTTGATACATATCCACCGGTGATAAGGATGCTGACGTCTTGGCATGTGGCCACGCCAGAACAATGCACGTACTGGACACAAGGGGCTTCTTACAAAGGCCATTATTTAGGCCCGGTTTATACCACAAAGACCGAATACCTTAGGGAGTGTTCGGCGTCGCGAGTTTGGCCCTATATGCATCAGCTCCGAATCATTGTCTTTGGTCAAATGTTGGGTTTGCCTGGCTCCTGTGTTTTGGTACCTTACGTTCCGCTTTACCGGCTAAGGTAGCACCAGGAGAACTACTGCGATTGTGCCCTGGTTCATCCGGACGAGCACCTCAGTAGAGAAAGCCGAAAACTGACTGTCATGATATAGCGTGAGACTGGTCAACCACTCGATGACCTGTTGGAATGTTAGAATTCCTCCGCCTTAACAAAGGGCCGTTTTCCGGCCAGGCATGTACGCACCCCGGGATCGGGAGAGTGCGGAGCCACCAGGGGCTATCTAGTAGCCCCACTGTCAAACTCCTATGGCTAAGTGAAAGTACTAAAGCATTATAGTCCGGTTGCCTCGCTCGCTCCGCTATCACCTCCTTAATAGGACCAAGACGTTGGGTTAAGTGTGAACGCGTGTTTTTTGCGAGCACCTCCGCATTATATGCATGGGGGTTGAAGCCGATGGCTGCAATCTTTCAAGTTATACACATGTATACATAAACGGCCGCCCAGGAGGCATCATATTACTTTCAGGCAAAAGTATAAAAATAGCCTTATAAAAATTTATAAAAGCATTTCGCTTACAATGAGATTACATGTCACTCAAACATAATATTTTTTGAGCACTGGGTCTCTATCAAACGAGCACCCTCAAGAACTTCTTCAAAGTAGTGCTCAGCAGCCATTCGGCCTATGGCTGAATCCCGCGCTGCAACAGTGGTAGCATCCATCTCCGCCCAGTATGCTTTAACACGGGAAAAGGCCATCCATGGGCCCTCTATGCACGCCGACCTCTTCATCGCATTAATACGCGGCATCGCGTCAAGGAACTGCTGCACCAAGATGAAATAGCTGTTCGGTTTTGGCCTTTCCGGCCATAGCTGATCCACAACAGACCTCATGGCGAGTCCGGACAACCTATTCAATTCGGCCCATTCGGCTAATTGGTCAGTCAATGAAAGCGGACGCTCGGGAGAATGGAATTGTGTCCAAAATAGCTGGTCCACTTCACGGTCCGTCTGACCCTGGAAGTACTTGGCCGCATTGGCAGCGCTCGCCGCCAAATCCATATACACATTCTCCGAACTCCACAGCTGATCCAGAGAGGCATACCGTGGATTTCCGAACTTCCTCCGCAACATAAAGTATTTCCCAGCTACAATATCCCCGACTTCCCGCAGCTCCTCCTTCTTCGCCCTCATAGCAGAGCGGATGTCTTTTCTCATCGCAACAGCCTTCTCAAGGTCCGATGCCTTCGCTAGGTTTTCCTTTTCAAGAACCCGGCAACGGTCGGCGGCGGCTTTTAATTCTACGGCCATCTTGGCCATCTTATCTCGGCTCTCGCCATGCGCGGCCTTCTCGGCTTTCAACTCTTCGGCCGCCTTCAAAACAGCCGCATTACCAAACCTCGCTTGTTCCTTGGCTCGGGCAAGTTCTGCCCGCAAGGCTTCAATAGTGCCAGCTCCATCTGCAGTCACAACATATTAAAGATGCTGGCATCATGCTGCTCTTACTATGTGGCGTTTACTAGATAATGACACTTACCATGTGCCTCGTCAAGCCTTTTGTTAACAAGCTCGATGTCGGCGTCTGCCGCATCCAACTGCCGTTTTAAATGGGCAAACTCGCTAGTCCGGCTAGCCACCAGAGTTTCCATCACCTGCACATAGAGGCAGTATGGTTATTACCTGGGAATATGATCCTCTATTCGCCGTCGTTTCCGACGACAACCAGAGTCTCAGGGGCTACTATCTACACAGGGCACACCTAGCATGTGCAGGACTATCATACATTATTTTACGTACCTCAAAGCCTGTCAGTAGACTCATAAAAGCTTCATGCAATCCGCTTTTGGCGGACGAGATTCTTTCCATCACCGTATTCACCAGCACACGGTGTTCATCTGAGATGGCCGCTCGCCCCACCAACTCCCTCAGAACATCTGATCGCACACCAGACGGTGCCGGACTCTTTTGTTCGCTCTCTCCGGGAGCCGGAAACTGGGAGCTTCGGGGGTCAATGGGATTATCTTCTGGCCTCACCGGACCCGGAGAGGCCCTCCGCGACGACACTTCAGGGTCGCCCGCTTCCGGAGCGGAGGAGTCCGGAGGAGGCGTTTCGCTCTCCATCATCTCTGGAAGAAGATCCCCCGAAGACGAGCTCATTTGAGAGGGGCTAAGGCCCGAACTGCAAAGATATATGCGGTGGTTATTTTCTCAGAAGAAAAAGATGGCATACATGTACTATTAAAGTATTTCGGGTCACTTACGACTCACTGGAGAATTGATCCCCCCGCGGACTTTGTGCGGCAAAAGCACCCCCCAAGGTAGGACCCTCTGTGGGAGACTTCTTCTCCCGTTTGGAAGCTTTGGCTTCCGAATCCCCGGGCGCAGTCCTTTTCCTCCTCCGGTCGTCTTCCTTCATGGGGACGCTCGCTCCCTCGGTTAGAATGGGCAGCGTTGGGGGCCCGCGTCCGCCTGTATTATCCTCCCCAGTATCTTCCTTCAAGGGCTCCGGGCAAGGTGCGACCTGGAGCATCTTTTCCAATACCGGATTGTCCAAACCCTCAGGGAGGGGGGCCGAACACCGAATCAACTTCGCCTTTGTTAGCCAGTCCTGGTCAAAAAGCGAACTCTCAGAAATAACTTCGTAACAAATGAGAGATAGTATGTTCGGCCGGAAGATTCCCTACCTGTTCGGCGGCGCGGTTACTGCTCAGGCCCACGTCCTCGCTAATTTCCGGACACTCTACCTGAGGTCCGAAGAATGACTTGTACATCTCCTCGTGCGTCAGTCCGAGAAAATTTTGAATAACACACGGTCCCTCGGGATTGAACTCCCACAAGTGAAGGGGCCGGCGTTTACAAGGCTGGACTTGACGAACCAACATGACTTGTATTACCGCAACCAAACTAAAATCTCCATTAAAGAGATCTCGAATGCGGCTTTGCAGTATAGGCACGTCCTTGGCTGGACCCCAGCTCAGACCTCTGCTGATCCATGACATCAGTTGTGCTGGAGGGCCCGAGCGGAAAACAGGGGCGGCCGCCCACTTGGCACTTCTAGGAGCCGTGATGTAGAACCACTCCTGTTGCCACAATTCAGACACCTCTGGAATGGAACCTTTGGACCATGGAGCTCCCGTCATCTTGCATATTGAGGCACCTCCACACGCTGCATGTTGCCCCTCGATCATCTTCGGCTTTACTTCAAAGGTCTTGAGCCACAGGCCAAAGTGAGGGGTAACCCGGAGGAAGGCCTCACACACGACAATAAATGTCGTAATATGAAGAAAGGAGTCCGGAGCTAGATCATGGAAATCTAGCCCGTAATAAAACATCAAACCCCTGACGAAAGGATCCAGAGCAAGGCCTAGACCTCGGAGGAAGTGGGAGACGAACACGACGTTCTCGTTGGGTTCGGGGGAGGGGACGACCTGCCCTCGGGCAGACAGCCGATACAAAACCTCGGCGGTCAGATATCTGGCCTCCCTCAACTTTTTGATGTCTTCTTCCGTGACGGAGGAAGGCACCCATCAGCCTTGAAGGCTAGATCCGGACATGATTGAAGGTACGGAGCACCTGACCTGAACTTTGGGTGTTTGAGCTTGAGGTGGGGGAAGGATTCGATTGAGCACGGGAGGGAAAATATAAAAGCCGTGTCCCTTTATAAAGAGGGTGAATATCAAGCGTCCTCTCCGTGGCCGTTTGGACTTGCCTATAGTCTAGGAGTCCTGGAAGCGGTTGGGTTACGCAGACCCGTATTGATGAGAATTCCGAAATAAGGGGACACGATCTCTGCTTTAACAAGACGTGCCAAGGAAACCGCCTCGCATGACACGCTGAGGTGGGACAATAAAACGATTCGAATAAAGGCTTGGCCGTGGTGCGTCACACTACGGAATACGTCAGCAGATTAGATTTGTGTAAATATTATTCTCTCTATGACAATATGTGGAAACTTATTTTGCAGAGCCGGACACTATCTTTGTGTTCAAAATCTTCTATGAAGTACTTGGAGGAGGAACCCGCCTTGCAATGCCGAAGACAATCTGCGCGCCGGACTCGTCGTCATTGAAGCCTAATTCAGGGGCTACTGAGGGAGTCCTGGATTAGGGGGTGTCCGGATGGCCGGACTATACCTTCAGCCGGACTCCTGGACTATGAAGATACAAGATTGAAGACTTCGTCCCGTGTCCGGAAGGGACTTTCCTTGGCGTGGAAGACAAGCTTGGCGATACGGATATGTAGATCTCCTACCATTGTAACCGACTTTGTGTAACCCTAACCCTCTCCGGTGTCTATATAAACCGGAGGGTTTAGTCCGTAGGACAACATACAGAACAACAATCATAGCATAGGCTAACTTCTAGGGTTTAGCCTCTCTGATCTCGTGGTAGATCTACTCTTGTACTACCTATATCATCAATATTAATCAAGCAGGACGTAAGGTTTTACCTCCATCAAGAGGGCCCGAACCTGGATAAAACTTCGTGTCCCTTGCCTCCTGTTACCATCCGGTCTAAACGCACAGTTCGGGACCCCCTGCCCGAGATCCGTCGGTTTTGACACCGACAATGGGTCTTGAAGAAATCTTACAGTCGTTATTTATCTATGTGAGGACCGACAGGCGGAGTCGGCGACTGACAAGGAACGGTACCCGACAGAGGCACGAGCGTCAGGAGATACGGGGACGCGGGTGAGGCCGGGAGAGGTGCGCGAGCAGACCGGGTGTCCTCGGCGGCGGTGCCACGGCGGTGGAGTGTATGCGGGCGGGGAGGGAGCTGATTTTTCACACGGTTGACTCGTAACTCCTAAGTCCTACCTAGTGATGAGGCTATTGAAAGAGGGTCAAGTTCCCTCTATATACGGGGTGTGCTATTTTATTGACGATCATCCATAACTGATCACGAAAAAGGAAGCCATTTGAACTGGATTTTTTATCCAACCTCCCAATACCCAAAATTATTGGAGAAACGGTATCCGTGGGAGACGCTCCAACGTTTTCTTCTCAATGATTGCGTGCATCTCGTCCTCTCACTTGCGCTCTCACAAGGGGAGGCCCGACAAAGGCCAGGGCTTTGGTAGGGAGGCCACTCTCCTCTGACGAAGAAGACTTTGAAACATTGCTGGGATCTGAGATTAATGCTTCATAAGTGCTGAATTTATAGCCCGAAGTGGGTTCCTCGCTCACTTTGCATGCGGAGAGAAGCGCAATGAATCTGTCAGAGGCCAGCAATGAGCACATCTCCAGGACAAAAAGAAGAGCCGGGCGGCACGCCGATGCGGCCGCATTGCATTGCACCACGGCTCTTCTCCGTACGCCGCACTGTACGGCGGAGCAGTAATATTTTTCCCTCTGCGCCGATCTTTACCTTTCTGCCCCCGTGCGAGCGCAAGATCTGGGTCGACGACGAGCTGCTAAGGTTTTGCGCACGCCGTGATGCCGACTGCTGACAGCTTAATGGCGGCCGGCCGGGCGCCCGCCCATTTTCAATTCAATGCGGCCACCCAACCCACGCGCACGCCACGCGCCGTGATGACCAGTAAAAATCGCTCCTCTTTTTCCCCGCCGGATACCCCCTCCTCCTCCTCCTCTGCCGCCGCTGCCACCCCTATCCGATGCCGCTGCCAATAAACAAATGGCGTCAGTGAGCGAGTGAGTGAAGCTCGGCCGGCCCCATGCACGGGCAGTAGAGAGAGAGGGAGGGAGGGAGAAGACCAAGACTGTACCGCACGCACAAGCACAAGGAGAGAGACGGTGCTGGAGCGAGCGAGCGGGCGGGCGGGAGGAGGAAGAGGACACGGCGCATGTGAGGCGCCCCCAATAATTCCTCGCCCGCGGCCAGCAGCCCGGTACGCCACCCTGACCGTCGCTGCCGGGCGAGTGAGTGACCTCCCTCCGTCCACTCCTCCGTCCGACCTCGCTGCGTCCAGCCAGCTCCTGCCTGCCTGCCTGCCTGCGCCCTTGTTCCCATGCGCCGCAAGAAGCCCACCTCTCACCTCAGCTCGCGGCCCCAGAGAATCTTTCCCCCCTTCCTTCCTCACTCCCTTTCTCTTTCCTGACCTCACCCTACCTCATCCCCCTTTCTTTATCCCCCTCCCTCTCTCCCTCTGCTGACAGGGGAGTGAGTGAGTGAGTGAGGCGAGGTTGGTCGCCGAGGCGAGCGAGTGATGGCACGGGGAGGAGCTCGCGCCGTCGCGCCGGCGGCTCTGCTGCTCCTGCTTCTCCTCGCGGCAGGCGGCGGTGTGCATTGCCTGAGGTCAAGTGAGTTCCTCGATTCACCCACTCTCTCTCTCTCTCTCTCTCTCTCTCTCTCTCTCTCTGTTCCACTCCTTGATTTCTCTTTCCAGTGATGATGTTTCCGGGCGAGATGAGAGAGGACTAGAAGCGCTAGATTATAATGGTTTTGGGAGTAGATTCTATTTCCCCTTTTTGACCGACTCCTACTGGGTGACAGACTGACAGTGTGTGTGCATTTGGTGGCGTTTCCGTTCATGGTGATGTGCTCTGCAAATGGGCAATGGCTGCTCGGGCTGCAATGGCAGTGCCGAGAAGAGGCACTCGCTGGAAGAGCCCATCAGTTTCTGTGCCAAGAAACGGCGGCGGGTGAATCGCACGAGCTTTTGCCATAAGTAGCACGTCCCAAGTACTTTTGCTCGTGCGCCAGAATCGCATGAACAATGACCAGAATGGCAAAGTTACCCGAATGCCGCAGCACATGACCAGCCATGCAATTCTGAGCTCACTCGTCTTTTTTCTCACTGTCTCGTGATGCCGTCGATCGCCAGGGGCGGAGAGCGGCGCCACGGTCCTGGAGCTGCGGCACCACGCCAGCCTCGGCTCAGGCGGCAGGAGCGGCAGCGCGGAGGAGGCCTGCGGCGTCCTGGCCTCCGACGCCGCCAGGGTCTCGTCGCTGCAGCGGCGCATCGGCAGCTACGGCCTGATCAGGTCGTCGGACGCGGCGTCCAAGCTGGCGCAGGTGCCCGTCACCTCCGGCGCCAGGCTGCGGACGCTCAACTACGTGGCCACCGTGGGCATCGGCGGCGGCGAGGCCACGGTGATCGTGGACACGGCCAGCGAGCTCACCTGGGTGCAGTGCAAGCCCTGCGACGCCTGCCACGACCAGCAGGAGCCGCTCTTCGACCCGTCGGCGTCGCCGTCCTACGCCGCCGTGCCGTGCAACTCCTCCTCCTGCGACGCGCTGCGGGTGGCCACCGGGATGTCCGGCGGCCAGGCGTGCGACCAGCCGGCGGCCTGCAGCTACGCGCTCAGCTACCGCGACGGGTCCTGCTCCCGCGGCGTGCTGGCGCACGACAGGCTGAGCCTGGCCGGCGAGGACATCGAGGGCTTCGTGTTCGGCTGCGGCACCAGCAACCAGGGCCCGTTCGGGGGCACGTCGGGGCTGATGGGGCTCGGCCGGAGCCCGCTCTCGCTGATATCCCAGACCACGGAGCAGTTCGGCGGCGTGTTCTCCTACTGCCTGCCGCCGAAGGAGTCCGGCTCGTCGGGCTCCCTCGTCCTCGGCGACGACGCCTCGGCGTACCGCAACTCCACGCCGATCGTGTACACCGCGATGGTCACCGACCCGCTGCAGGGGCCCTTCTACATGGTCAACCTGACCGGGATCAGCGTGGGCGGCGAGGAGGTGCAGTCCCCGGGCTTCTCGGCCGGCGGCGGCGGCGGCGGGAGGGCCATCGTGGACTCGGGCACGATCATCACGAGCCTGGTGCCGTCGGTGTACGCGGCGGTGCGGGGCGAGTTCGTGAGGCAGCTGGCGGAGTACCCGCGGGCGCCGGCCTTCTCCATCCTGGACACCTGCTTCGACCTGACGGGGCTGAGGGAGGTGCAGGTGCCGAGCCTGAGGCTGGCGTTCGACGGCGGCGCGGAGGTGGAGGTGGACTCCAAGGGCGTGCTGTACGTGGTCGCCGGCGACGCCTCCCAGGTGTGCCTGGCCCTGGCCGCCCTCGGGTCCGAGGACGACACCCCGATCATCGGCAACTACCAGCAGAAGAACCTGCGGGTGGTCTTCGACACCGCCGCGTCCCAGATCGGGTTCGCGCAGGAGACCTGTGATTACATTTGATTTGACCGTGGATCATCGGGAGCTGCGTGTGCGTGTGTGCGCGTGTGAATATCCTATAGTTGGGGATTTGTTTTGGAATCACCTCTGGTGATTGGCTTTTTTATTTTTATTTTTTTTAGTTGTGGTGATCGGCAATTGGCAATACGGTATTTAGTTATTGGCAAATGTACAAGCGTTTGTAGTAGTTGCTCTAGCTTGTTTTTCTTCATCTTCTTCTTCCATTTCTTTGTGCTTTGATGAAGCTGCTGGACTTTTGTTTTTGTGTGTCGTGGTGCTGGTAGGGGAGGTGATTGTGGAATTGTCCTGTGCTTCCCGGCGTATGAAATGGAGAAAATAATACTACGATTCTTCATGAAAGGGGTCGTGCAATGAGTAGTGCGTTTTGGATCTCGGCCTCCATGGCGCACGAATTTTTGAAAAAATCAAAGTTGTCGGTTTCACTAAAATCTAAACAAAAATGTACAAGTAAACAAATATGTGTGTAAAATTTCAGGATGAAATACGTTGAAATGCGACCTGTATAAGAAAATACAAATTCATGGGCTAGGAAGATGAATAGCATAATGTAGTATTAAAAAGCTTTAGATTTTTTTTTTGCACAGCACTCACTTCAACGTACTCCGTCCTGAAAATTTAAATATTTGTGCGTTACGACTTCATCTATATCTATATTTTTTCCACAATGTTTTGAAATGTAAAAAATGTGAGCTTTCATGAATTTTGAATTTTGCATTTGAGGTCTTCATGGAGCTCGGCCTCCAAGAGCAATTTCCGTTGTGCAATGCCAGAGCTGCAAAGATCACGTGACGGATGCAGTGGTAGAACATTTTTCATGTAGCTGAGGAATGATAGATCTCAGATTATCAGGGCATGCCTGTTCTGTAGCGATCAGGCAAATAAAGGCGCCTGCAGGCAGGCAGGCAGGAAACATCATTCAGAGAATATGCACTGTGCAGGCATTGTTTGTACAGAATACATAAAAGATACTGTAACAACAGAAACAAATCCTACCTTTAAACCAAGCGCTGGTGTCGCCGTGGATAAACTCTTTTTATGCTAGAAAACAAGTGCATTCAGCTAAAAAAAGTGTATTTTTCGTTTCTTTTCATTTTTTGGAACATAAAACAAGTGCACTTTGCGTTGCCGTAAGTTGCACTAAGTAATTTGTAAACCAGACACAGAGAAGTCTGAAAACCTCAGTTTTCCCATGATGGTTAAGTTTTTGAAAATGATAACTGGCGAACGACTAGGAGAGGATGGCAAATGAACGTTTCTTTTTACAACTTTACTTAGTAGGAAATGGCGAATCCTGTTGGTTTTTTGCCGCAAAATTTCTCTTCTTCGCAGAATTGGCATGCGTTTGTGATGAAACTGCCAACCCCAAACAACTAAATTTGTCTTCTATAACGTTCGCAAATGCCAACCCCTCTCAACGAATGTTAGCCGATATTGCGGTCCAAAGTTTTTTTTAAAAACTTACTTAAATGATGGTTAAGGTTACGGGGTGGCAAAACTTCTCGACCAGTACGTGATTCTTGCGATTCAGAGTGGCTTTAGCAAAACGCCGTTTCATGCTGAGTGTGGCATTGCAAAGACCAGGCTCCATGGAGCTCGTTTTGCAAAAAAAAAAAAATATTTAAAAGTTTCAAAAAATGCCAATTTTTTTTGTACAAATACATATGCATATTCTTTAAGTATGTGTAAATTTTCAGTAACTAATTTGATCATTTGCATGCTACACAAAAAAGAAAAATATCTGACACAAATACAACAAAGAAAAAGCCTATTTCAATCTGTGTATTTGTCTTTTTTGTATACATCACATATGAATACATATATTTATGAAAATTTGTACACGTATACTTCAAGTATATGTCTACATGAAAACATTTTTTCAGATTTTTTTGAGTTATGGAAAAGATATTTTGGCTGAGAAATGTATATAGAGCTCAGTGAAGCTCGGCCTCCGCAGCCACTTTTCGATTTCATGCTACTCTTTACTCACCTCTCTACTATCTCTCTGTCCACTCCCATCTGCAGTGTGTTTATACCAAGTCAAGTACCACAGTCCTGTCCACATGGGTCAGCAGTAGCACTTAATGGAACATGGCACTTGCACTATTAGTAGTACTAGTATCTTTTTAATTTAATTTAATAGTCTTCATGACAAATAGTCAAACTGATACATTGCCACTGTTTACACCCCATCAAGTTAAATTAGAGTATTTTTCAGTACTACTATTATTACACGTAAAAGAGATAAAAGAAAAGTGTGAAAGTAGTTTGAAAATTGACATCTGAGCACAGGTTTTTTGAAGTTCAAGAAAACAGATTCTTATGGCTTGAAATTTTTCAAATTTTTGTGTGCATGCACGTATAGCAGTGCAGTATAACGGGCTAAATTTTCAGCAATATAAGTGCTCGCGTGTAAAAGATACAAAAAAAAAGACAATACATGCAAATTAACGGCTTGTTTTTTGTTGTTTTTAGGCCGAAATTTTGCCTTTCTTGCCCAGCACATAATACAAGTATTATTGAATGAAATTTTACAGGTACTTAGACCACATGCATGCGTATTCATGTAAAAAAGTTCAAATCTTTTAAGCATCTTTTTTGAGCCGTTCAAAACAACGTGCTCCGTGGCCCCCGTGCACCAAAAATCCGTTTCAGAAAAGTAGCACTGTATTTTAGAACATCATCTACTCAGCGACAAGCAAGGTACTCCCTCCGTCCCATAATATAATATATATATTTTGACACTACACTAAAGTCAAAAAATCTTACATTATGGAAAAGAGGAGGTAAAATTTACAGCCGATTCATCGCCCAGTCGGAAAAAAACATGTTGATGACGGCCGGACCACCATGTATTTGTGAGGTGGTCGCATAAGGTCCCACCCCCCACAAAGCTACGTAGCTATTTACACGGCACAGTATTTAAGTACGTGCAAAGCTCACCTGGCCTGACGGTGTAACCCACCCGACACAAGAGCTGGAGCCTGCCTGCCTGCCTTTCGGTAGATGGCGACGACAGCACAAGCGACCAAGCAACAGCTGTGGTCACAGCGCCCGCCCGCGGATACGTGCCAAATACCATATCCTCCCGCTTGGGATTCTGATTCTTCAGCGCTTGCCTGCAACTTGTTCTGTGCAAGTACAGTAATTTAGTCCATCTCTCCTCGCCGGGTGCCGGTGAACATCCATGTTAACTTCTCGCCAGCACATGACACACTTGTGGCGCCAAACCAAGTCTGAAATTGGATGCAACATCCTAGGAGGTATTTCATCCTTCTTTTAAGCCATGGCAGCCACATACTTTTAGTAGTATTACACTTAACAGCCTCATAGTTTGGTATTACACTTAACAGCCTCATCCAACATCAGACCATATAACACAGCACAGCACAGCACAGCACGACTAGGCAAAGTCGAGCGATAACGGCGTTAAGGTTTGCCATGTTAAATGGTCTCAGTAAGAAATAGTCCCGAGAAGATAAAACAACAATGAGAAGGGAATGCTACACAATTCTTTTCGAGTTCCTTTATTTTTTCCTTTCATAATGGCATTTGCAAATCAATTGATAGTTTGAATCCTCACAAATAACTATGACTAATGCCGCACAAAAAAGGAACAAAACTAACTAAATTCAAAAGACGAGATATAGGAGCTTATGTTGCACATGCATATTCTGGTACAAATGACTTTTGCCTCACTAGCTCATGTAGATCATGAACAATTTTCAACACCGCGTCTGGGCGAGCCAGTTTCAGGGCATTTTGGGACATTATCTGGAGCTCGTCTGACCTGGGGCCAAACCAGTCCGCAACAATCTTTGCGATATGTTCTGGAGATTTTGAGAACTTCCCACAGCCATTTTCAACAACATAGGGAACATTGCCAGCTTCCTGTCATGCAAAATTATAAAAATATGAATAAATTGTGAAGAAAGATCAGTGCTCGTACAAAAGGCACTAGCTAAATTTCAGGGTGTTGCATGATACAGTTCTTCAAATGGGGAAAAACACCATCAGTGCATAAGAGCGACTCTAGACGAGTCATCATATGGCCCCAATCACCATAATAACTGCCAATATGGCGATTTTGGGCCAAAATGGCACTCTAGCAGAGTCGCTATATGGGTGTCGATCGGCATAATTTATGGAGCTCACTCCATAAACGACCTCGTAGCCTCCATATTTGGAGGCTGGAGAGGCCCGTTATGGAGCTCGTGAGCACCATACTCAACAACCAGCGTGGGAGGAAAATTTCAGCTTCTTCCTCGCACCACAGCCAGGTTTGAAGCAGCGCGCCGCCAGTACACGCACCGCCACGGCTGGGGCGACGTGACCGGTAACCACCCACCAATTAATGGCCTCCACCGCTCCCCCTGATTCCCTAGGCAGCCGTTCAAATAGCCACGTGGCTTCATCCCTGGCTATAAAACCCCGGCTGCGAGACATCCCCATCACCAAAGCCGTAGCCGCCTCCTCCCCTCCCATCTCCTCCACCGTCCAGAACAATAGCCGCACGCAAGATCGCAGCCTATTGGCTCAACTTGGCAGCGGAGCAGAACTTCCCGTCCCAAGCGCCGTGCACCGGTGCGATCTCTCCCCATGGCGCACTAGCCGCGGCAGCGGTGGATCTGCCGATCGCGGGGGATCCAGCGCTTCCCAAGGCAGCAGCCGCAAGGGATCGAGCCCCCTCATCCGGGCGAAGGAGGAGAAGGACGTCGTCTCCGTTGGCGCCCCCGTCCTGGTGAACAACACCATCCCCGTCGAGGCCCAGACGGAGCCGGTGCCTGAGCCCAAGGACACGATCGACATCGTGCTGCAGCTCTCCGCCCTCGAAACTCGCAACGAAGAGTGCATCCTCCGAGAGTACCGTCCCGCACTCAACAACGAGGAGGAGCAGCGGCTGCCGCTCGTGAGTCTGACCTCTACACCTACTTCGACGATCTCTCGGAGGAGGGCGGCGACTAGACGGCACCGGCCACCGACTAGTGTAGGTAGTACTATGTAGTTGTAAAACACATTTCAGTTTTCTAATCATATGTAAAGTGACGCATTTTGGTCACTGAATATAGTTGCTACCAAGTTATCATGTCGATACATGTGTTTGGTTACTAATTTGAGCTTAAGTTGCCCATACAAAATTGAAGAAAATGACAAAAAATAGGAACAAATAAAATAAAAGTATGGAGGCCACATTATGACGACTGTGTTTGAGCACAACAGCCATGGCCTCCACACCCATCCGGAAAATATCACATGGAAACCAACATTCAAAGAAAACTTTGTGAAAACCATGTTTGGAAGTTCCAAAAAAATCTAAACAAAATTATGGGATTTTGTTATTTTCATACCTTACATCCCGTAGTGTGTTTGAACTTGGAATTTTCGCAAGGCAATAGAACATCACTCTCTTAAGTCTTAACATCCCGTATTTCTTTTAGATTATTTCAAAACTTCAAAATATCTTTTCCACGTGGTTTTCACCGGTTTCCACTGAATGTTGGTTTCCATGTGATATTCTCCCACATCCATATAGAGCGTGCTCCATATCCCATATGGCGACTATGCTAGAGTTACTCTAAGTATATTGCAACGTCCATTGCTATACTGAATTGTCGATATATAAGAGAAATAATTAATGATTTATTTCCATCTACATAACACCCCCCACCCCCGCCCCAGGCGGCAAGGTTCAGAAATTTGAGTGTCCAAAACATGATTTGACCAACAACTAATCCAATTATACGTAGGCTACTTTGCAAAAAGTTGTGAATTTGTAAAAATCAGTTTCATATGGTCATAATTTTGCAACCATTACCAAGATATTGTACACGAAATTTTGCTTCAGACAGCCTTACAACTTCTTAATGGAGGGAGTGATTCATAAAAGAAAGGTACAGAATAATCAAAACCAGTTTTGGAGCTAGCTATGGTCAGTGTAACTGCGTGCACCGCAGGCACAAAGTAAATGGATAATGCATGGTACAAACTACTACTCCCTCCATTCCTAAATATAAGTCCTTTTAGAGATTCCACTATAGAGACTACATTCGGAGTATAGGTTCACTCATCTTGCTCCGTATGTAGTCTATAGTGGAACCTTTAAAAGGACTTATATTTAGGAACTGAGGGAGTATATTGCAATAACAGGGGCACCAGTCCATTTTGGTTAAGGATACGTACAACAGAAATGGCATGTGATTTGCAGCTAAGCAAGAGTGGTGGAGTGCGATATATGATAGTATGGCACACCACTATTTTAGTGATTTTTCATTTACCACCACTACTACAGCATATTCAGCATAGATTCATGGAGAAAACCAAGGGATATACTGACTGTTCAACACACATGTCTCATACGAAACTACTGAACAACATTACAAGCCAGAGTGAAGAACTCCAAGCCAAAGAATAGAATCATGCAGACCCTACAACAAGTGGCAGAAGAAATTACCTGCCCAGCAATGTAACCATTTAGAATAATGGGGAGACCACGAATCATCGCCTCTGCAATGGTACCAGGTCCTGCCTGCAAATTGCCATAGATCATGTATTCTCAGATAACATCAATCATGCAAAAATATCATATCACATCACCAAGTGCATGATCTCAATTCTAATGTAGAGCATACCTTTGTGATGATACAGTCACAAGCACCCATGCATTCTTCCATCTTAGTAACAAAACCTTTCACCTAAGATTAGGAGGAAAAGAAACATTAAAGGAGTAACTTGGTGAGGGTAGAAAGAGTGGCCAAAATAACAGAAAATTTTAGTAGGAGAAACTGATAAGGTATTACTGTTGCAAATTTCATGAGTCTGGAAGCTAAAAAATAAGCTTTAAGGACGGACCTGAACAGGAATTTTCCAATTAATTGACTGCAACCTGTTGGTCAACTTCTTATTACGTCCGCAAATTATAAGTATTTGACCCCTTGGTTCCCCAAGGCTTTCGTCATATAAAGCATTATCGAGAGCTCGAGCAGTGGCTTCAATAGGACCCATCCCTTCACCCCCGCCCATTAATAGAACCGCAGGCAGATATTCATCCATACCTAACTCCCTACGCAATTCATCCTATTAAACAAGACAAACATAGATATACCACTCAGTAACTTGTGCAGAAGGCAAAATATCCAGAAGCTAATGTAGTGCTATTGGTTGAAGAAATTGTTTACCTTTGGTGGAACAGGTTTAGCAAAAGATGGGCGCACAGGGAGGCCATAGACTTTAATTTGTGAAGGTTTCAGTCCAGCTTTTAGTGCTCTCTTTGTCACCTCAGCTGATGGACAGTAACATCTAGTCACAAGCTTGTGAAACCTAATGGAAAGCAGTAGCATAACTATTTCACTGTAAGATCAATTGCACGCTTATCTTAAAGGTAAGGAACCAAAAACTGGCACGGAATTATACGAACATTGAAACCAGCATACCATGTTGGGTGACAAGTGCTCAAGTCAGTGATAACAGTTGTGAACGGAATCTTATCCAATAACCCTCTGGATCGTAGAACTCGAAGGGGGACATGTTGCATTAAAGGATGTACACTGATAATCACATCTGGTTGGTACTTCATCAGACCTTTGGCAACCTCTCTGCAAGAAAAGATGGGTAAATTCTAGATTATATAATCTGCTATTGCAAAATAAGCACCCAGACCTGCAGCTGCAGTATAACACATCTTTAACAAGCAATCTCGTCTACATATATATCACTTCAATATTGATACATACAGTACCAAATAAATTATGTAAAATATGCAGTCATTGTGGCTAAGTTTGAAAACAGCTAGATTTCAGACATTCTCCAGCAGGATTTTGTGAATCCTGCATACCCCCTTATAGTACGTCTCATGATGACAGCATCACACCCAACCATAGAATTGAGGCCCTAGCACAAAATTGTCTACAAAACTGATGGTCATTATAGCTATTATTTCAATTATAAAATTCTCTTAGACTAGATCGGGCAAAATACAAGTCTTTT
This sequence comes from Triticum urartu, assembly GCF_056163025.1. Taxonomy (NCBI): domain Eukaryota; kingdom Viridiplantae; phylum Streptophyta; class Magnoliopsida; order Poales; family Poaceae; genus Triticum; species Triticum urartu. The sequence goes on along the minus strand of NC_141877.1, from coordinate 426,691,000 downwards.
AAGCAAACTAAGATTATAATTTGGAAGCTCATTCAACGTGAAAAATTACAGTACTCACCTCGCTATGAATGTTGCTGTTGCAGCAAAATGTGGCTGGTGAATTACTCGTGGTGCGGTACCATAGTAAGTCATCTTCCACAAGGGTCCATGTTTCACCAAGAAACTATAGCTTCTGGGAAGTTGGTTGAAAGGCCATGGTGTATGTTCAGTCCACAAATCAGTGACAAATACCTGCAAAGAAAACCATTAACTACAAAACAGAAGTAAACAGAATAACAATACTAACAATCAATCGACATAAGGAAAACACAAACTAATCATTCATTCATCCTAATATCCAAGAACCAGACCAGTACGGATTGTTGAAGTGTATATGTGGATTGCCTAGCCCTTTCCATCAGTTCGGACTTTTGGTTGTGTTGGCTAGTGCATGAAGCTTAACATAGTATCGGAGCTAAGGTCTTGAGTACAAGTCATGGCTTTCGCAATTTCTCTACTTTTTCCTATAAAAAACCGAGTTGGTGATGATGGTGTGCCTGCCATCTTGCAATATAGACCGTCCGATCTATATCTGACGGACAGAAAGCAAACTATGGCAATTTTGCAAAAAGATACCCGCACCTCTCTCCACATTTGCAGATAAGGCCTTCCCTCGTTCATTCTTATCTCCCACAACCTTATTGTTGAGCAATTAAAAAAGGAAGCCTCTGGAACAATCTGGCATGGTGGCCGCTGCCGGCGTCGTCCATCCCCATGCCTCCGCTCAGTCCAACCACCAATCACCACCACCCCCCACTCCTCACCTTATCTCTCCTCTTTCTCGAGATATCATTAGTTTTACACATGGATTACTCCCGCATGGGTCAATCACAACAGGTGTTTTGTGAAAAAATGCATCTTGATGTTCCGTGCAATGCACGGGCATCTTGCTAGTTTATACAAAAAAAATGCTGCTGCCCCCCCTTTGGCCATGTATAGGCCTCTTGAGCCATACCTCTGAGTCTATCCACATGTTGACTTCCCGCCTCACACGTGAGAGGGGGTGTTGAAGTGTATATGTGGATTGCCTAGCCCTTTCCATCAGTTCGGACTTTTGGTTGCATTGGCTAGTGCACGAAGCTTAACATGGATGGCAATCATCACAAGTGAAGACATGATAAATCCCCTGCTCTGCTACATTGGATACACATAACCGAAAAGGATGCTAAATCATGGGCACAGCGTTTTGGTTCTCATGTCCAGATGAGCCTGATATCTGAGCCGACCAATCAACAATGTTGATCTGTGCCAAAAGCAATTTCTGCGGTAATATGTGCACAAAACAAAGTATGAACTGCAAGTGTAAGAGGTGCTCGTGAACAGGAGGAACTAATTTGAATCGCACCGTTTTTCCGCAATGGATGGATGCGGCGACGTGGATCTGGTGTACCAATGGTACAAGGATGGAATACATTATATGGCATCAATATCTCTAGCAGAGCCGCTATAATCTCGGCCTGCAAAATCAATTTTGCGGGCACTTTTTGCCCGGCGCAGAACAGATACCGCAAATCGACTTGCAAATTTATAAACTTAAGATAAACATGTTCCCGCTACATTTTAGATAGTCCGGACCTCGCCGGAGTTCACACACAAACAAACAAACAAACTATACATCCTAGATGGAGTGGCTCACGGCTTCACGGTGGAGGGCGGCGGCGGCTCACCGCTTCACGCCGAGGTGGTACTCGTAGGCGGATTTGTAGATGGCGTAGGCGAGCTCGTACTCCCTGTGTGCCGCCTCAAAGCGTGCGTGTGGGGGGGGGGGGGGGGGGTTGGGGGGGGCTCTTCGCTGGCGTCCAGCGCCTCCTTCGCGGCGAATCGCACGACCTCCACCTCGCAGAGAGCCTTCGCCGACGGCCAGAGTGCGTTGTACAGCTCGCCGAAGCGGTGGCTCCCGCCGCTGCGGAAGAGGACGCGCGGTTGCGATGCTCACGGTGCCACAGCTCGACGGCGTGGCCGCTGGAGCTGCCGGCCTCCGCGTCGTGCCGACCACACTTGCGCGGCGGCGACATGCAGCGGCCCACACATCCAGCGCCTCCTCTGCGGCCTTCGCCCGACATTGCTCACTGGAGCTACGCGAAAACGGTGGCAGAAAAGAAGAGGAAAGCGGCGGAGGGGAAGGAACGCGGCAGAGCTAGATGTGAGACGGGAACCCTAAGTCGCCCCCCTCCCCGTACATATAGCGGCTGGAGGGGGCGATTTGCGGGCCGCCCGTATAGTATTTACAGGCTGCTGCAAATTTGGCATACCTATTCCCGGATACACTATCCCGCCCGTAAATATATGGGCTGGTGGCGGGATAGTGCACCTGCTAGACATGCTCTAACAAGTTAAAGAATAATTTGGGAACAAGGAGTCAAGTGCAGGAAAGAAGGGCTCCAAAATCAAACTACGTGAGAAATGGACATCTGCACAGGGCTACCGGAAAAGCGTAGTGGTACCGGTCTAACTGAGGTTTGACCCATAAGCAGCATCAAAAAGGGGGGCCCAATCCGCTTTCTCGGTCACGTTTCTCCTTACCCCAACTTCATGTCTTCTACCAGTTACACAAATGCAAACGTGAGATCCATAATAGCCACAATTAGGTTGAGTGGATATCTCCCCAGAACTGTGTAACAACATCAAGTCTCGTGTCTGAAAATGTACGTCACTTCTGTACAACATATGAACGAATTAAGCAAGAATTTTGCAATGAACACACCCCAAAGTTGCATTTGACTCTCTCAAGAAAAAAAGGTTTCACCATCCTATCTAAACTCACCCCTGATAGTCTAGCTAGCGCATGATAGCAAGAATTTTGCAATGAACGCACCCCAAAGTTGCATTTGACTTTCTCAAGAAAAAAATGTTTCACCATCCTATCTAAAGTCACCCCTGATAGTCTAGCTAGCGCATGATTTGCTGTAACAATTTGCCATCGTGAGCACATACCTAACCAGGGTAGCACGCAACTACCATACCAATAGTATCATATCACCAAAACTACTCCGACCAAGTTGCAACAAGCTGCATTGTGCATGTTAAGTATTGCTACAGTATAACATGGAACGGGAGCCTAGCAAGCAACAGGTACAGACGTATCATCGAATCCTGAAATTAAACGGGCGAACCCCGCAAGACGAAGCAAACCGAACCTGGTAGTCGTCGCCATACTCCTGGGCAAAAGCGGCCTTGATGGCCTCGGCGGACGCGCGATGGCCGCCGCCCGTGTCGCTCATGAGGATCAACACCTTCTTGGGCGCCTCGGCCCGCGCCACCCCTTCCTCCTCAGCCGCCCCATCGGCGCCCCCACCACCCCCTCCCCCGCCGCCCCCTCCATTCCCTCCCCCGCATCCGCCCCCGCCGCCTCCGACGGCCGAACCGAGGGACGCGAACCCGAGCGGCGCGATTTGGTTCCCGTGCAGCCGCACGAAGCGCGCGAACTCGCCCCACATGTGGTGGAGCCGCGACGCGGCGGTGGAGACCGGTCCGGTGACCGACACGGAGACGGCGAGCGCGCGGGGCCCGCGCGCGCGGGGCAGGAAGGAGGCGTGGGAGGGGGAGAGGGCGGCGGGGAGGGGCGGGGAGGAGGGGAGGAACGGGGACGGGACGGAGAGGAAGGCCGCGGGCAGCGCCGGGTCGGCGGCCGCGGCGGGCAGCGACGAGGCGGTCGGCGGGGGCATCGCGGCGGGGAGGAGGGGAGGTCCGTCACATTCGAGTGCGGGATGGTGTGGGGGAGAGCCGGGGAGGGGGAGGGGAGAGGTGAGCCACACAAGCCGCGGAGGGGGAGGGGGGGCGTCGTCGGTTTTGTTTGGGTTGGGTTGGGTTGGGGTTCCCACCCGGTCGGTGGTCGACTGGTCGTCGGGCTGGACGGTGCGCCGTGTGTCGCTGCTCGTGAGAATCATGAGCCGGTTGAGCTTTGAAGGTAGTGGGTCCTAAAGTAGGATAAAAGGTGCCTAACCGATTAATAAAAAGGCTGGGAATCGTGTTACATGCCGCATGTTCCTTTGGCGCATGCGATTAATCAAGGCTTTTACGAGTGCAATGATTTGTTTTCCCATGTATCAATCACAAGAAACACAAAAGGATGTATGATCACTCACTCTTTTATTTTGCTATAAGGGCATCTCCAACGGTAACCAATAAATTACCTCTCGCGTCAGTCCGTAGACAGAAAGCCCACTTCACGGACACAGATGCGGAAGGACACCATCCAACCGTAGCCACATATATTTTGACAGCATTTCGAACCAACCGAATGGATTTCGTGCAAACCAGACAAACTTTGATATAAACACGAACGGATTTCATTACATTTACATCAACTAAGCGGTGCTAGTCCGGCTCTGGAGGTATAATTAACACCTAATCTAAATGGTCGCCAGCAACCGTTCCCCGTGTCTGGTCATGAGCCCCGAGAACTGAATCTTCTCCTTCTCTAGCCCCGGCTCGACGCTCTCCAGCTCTTCCTCCGTAACCTCTGCCTCCGGAGCTTCGAAAAGTGAAGCTGTTCGCCTCCACCTCGCCGCCAAGCGACTAATTGGCCAATGATTTTGATCCCACCAAGCTTGACTTCAACTGGAGGGGAGGAGCAGTGGCCTTCTTGAGCCCACCAAATTTTATAGTATTACGATTTATGATAGTTTTATCATATTATAGTGTCAAAAGTGGCAAATTATTATATATAAACGCAACATTGTTTTTATTTGCATTTTTTATGAACTTAGCTTGGCCTATGTTAAAATGCTATATCGTTAGACCAGCCCCTCCCCCCCTCCCATGCTCAAATCATGGCTCCGCCCTTGGAGAGATGTCTACACCAATTCACCGGTAATAGGTGAGCAGACAAATTTAATCCAAATTCAGTGTAGCCATCTCGATGGAGAAACCATTGGTATAGATAGCGATGTATGGAGCACAAAATTTCCCCTCCATAGTACTAGTGTGTTATCAGACTATTCTAACTTTATCCATATTACCCTTATGGTCATATGGGATTGATGCAAGATTACAGAGTTTAGAATACAAAAAACGATCGTGGGGTTGTCCCGTCCAAACATGGTGGCCCCAACTTAAAGACTGAGAGTACTTGGCTAACGAAGGAGCTTTGAATTAGAAGCTCGACCTTCAAAAGTGCAGATACAATTGAAGTTTTCTACTTTAAGCTTAATCTTGCTAATGATTTGACCATAACTTTCGTTGCAACCCTTTTCAATGTCTCTCGAAACCTGCACGCAATAGCTTCCAATGTTGTTGCGTCATGAACACCATGTACCACGAGTGCTGACGACCCTAGAAAGAGGCCGCTCGAGTCCCTGCACATTGCTGCTGCTGCCCCTCGTTCTTCCTCTAGGGCTAATCCTGCATCCACGTGAATCTTTGCAAAGCCCGATGGCGGAGCTACCATCCGGGTCCTCCTCTATGGTGTTATCACATGTGTACCTCTTGTGTTAGTTGGCTTCACATTGACATCACCAAGTTCTACAATGAACCGTTTCACGAACAGGTTGGTGGATAAAGGACTTTGAAATACATGTTCGTGAATGGCTTTCCTCCTCACCCGCCATGTCGCCCAGAGAGTTACCGCGAGAGTGACAAAAGCATCATGTTTTTAGGGGTAAACCAAGCTTTATTCATCAAAGACCACATGATGTGGGATACAAGTCAGGTTATGGGGTTGGCATTGATCAATCATAGCAAAGAGCCACTATTAATTACCCCGGCCAAAAACTAAGGTCCCGGCTAGAGGGCAAGGTAGTGAGTAGGGATGGCACCCGCAGGGTTTGGGTACGGGTGCAGCCACCCCATACCCTTACCCGTCACATTTAAGATTACCCATCACCTGAAGGAAATATGCCCTAGAGGCAATAATAAAGTTGTTATTTTATATTTCCTTATATCATGATAAATATTTATTATTCATGATAGAATTGTATTAACCGGAAACTTGATACATGTGTGGATACATAGACAAAAACACCGTGTCCCTAGTAAGCCTGTACTAGAGTAGCTCGTTAATCAAAGATGGTTAAGTTTTCTAACCATAGACATGTGTTGTCATTTGATCAACGGGTCACATCATTAGGAGAATGATGTGATGGACAAGACCCATCCGTTAGCTTAGCATGTTGATCGTTCAGTTTTATTGCTATTGCTTTCTTCATGTCAAATATATATTTCGTCGACTATGAGATTATGCAACTCCTGGATACCGGAGGAATACCTTGTGTGCTATCAAATGTCACAACGTAACTGATTGATTATAAAGATGCTCTATAGGTATCTCCGAAGGTGTTTGTTGGGTTGGCATAGATCGAGATTGGGATTTGTCACTCCGAGTATCAGAGAGGTATCTCTGGGCCCTCTCGATAATGCACAACATAATAAGCCTTGCAAGCAATGTAACTAATGAGTTAGTTGTGGGATGATGTATTACGGAACGAGTGAAGAGATTTGCCGGTAACGAGATTGAACTAGGTATGTAGATACCGACGGTCGAATCTCGGTCAAGTAACATACCGATGACAAAGGCAATAACGTATGTTGTCTTTACAGTACGACCGATAAAGATCTTCGTAGAATATGTAGGAATCAATATGAGCATCCAGGTACTGCCATTGGTTATTGACCGGAGAGGTGTCTCGGTCATGTCTACATAGTTCTCGAACCCGTAGGGTCCCCACGCTTAACGTTGGATGACGATTTTGTATTATATGAGTTATGTGATTTGGTGACCGAATGTTGTCAAGAGTCCCGGATGATTTCACAGACATGATGAGGAGTCTCTAAATAGTCGAGAGGTGAAGATTGATATATAGGACGATGGTATTCGGACACCGGAAGTGTTCCGGGGGTACCGGGTACATATCGGGTCACTGGAAGGGGTTCCGGGCATCCCCGCAGCAACTACATGGGCCTAAATGGGCCAAGAGGGGGACAAACCAGCCCCTAAGGGGCTGGTGCGCCCCATGTAGGCCGAAATAGGAGGGGAAGGGAAGAGGAGAAGAGAGAAAGGGAGGGGAGGGATTCGGCCTCCCCCTTCCTTCCCTCCTCCCTCCTCCTTCCTTCCCCCTTCGAAAGTTATGGTAGGGGGCGAATTGCACTAGGGCCCCAAGTAGGATTCCTCCTACTTGGGCGCCCCCTTGGCTACTCCCTCTCCCTCCCACCTATATATATGAGGGGGAGGCGCCTAGAACTCACAACAACATCTGTTAGCCGTGTGCGGCGCCTCCCTCCACTGATTACAGCTCCGGTCATATCTTTGTAGTGCTTAGGCGAAGCCCTGCGCGGATCACTTCACCATCGCCGTCACCACGCCGTCGTGCTGATAAAACTCTCCCTCAACACTTTGCTGGATCAAGAGTTCGAGGGACATCATCGAGCTGAACGTGTGCAGAACTCAGAGGTGTTGTACGTTCGGTGCTTGATCGGTCGAAACAAGAAGAAGTTTGACTACATCAACCGCGTTGTCAAACGCTTCCGCTTTCGGTCTATGAGGGTACATGGACACACTCTTCCCCTCTCGTTGCTATGATCTCCTAGATAGATCTTGCGTGAGCGTATGAAAATTTTGAAAATGCATGCTATGTTTTCCAACAGTGGCATCCGAGCCAGGTCTATGTGTAGATGATATGCACGAGTAGAACACAAAGAGTTGTGGGCGGTGATCGTCATACTGCTTACCACCAATGTCTTATTTTGATTCGGCGGTATTGCTGGATGAAGCGGCCCGGAGCAACCTTACATGACCACGTTCATGAGACCGGTTCCACCGACAGACATGGAACTAGTTTTGCATAAAGGTGGTTGGCGGGTGTCTGTTTCTCTAACTTTAGTTGAATCGAATTTGACTACGGCTGGTCCTTGTTGAAGGTTAAAACCGCAAACTTGACGAAACATTGTTGTGGTTTTGATGCATAGGTAAGAACGGTTCTTACTAGAAGCCCGTAGCAGCCATGTAAAACTTGCAACAACAAAGTAGAGGACGTCTAACTTGTTTTTGCAGGGCTTGTTGTGATGTGATATGGTCAAGACATGATGTGATATACGTTGTTGTATGAGATGATCATGTTTTCTAAAAGTTATCGGCAACTGGCAGGAGCCTTATGGTTATCACTTTATTGTATGAAATGCAATCGCCGTGTAATTGCTTTACTTTATCACTATGCGTTAGCGATAGTTGTAGAAGCAAAAGTTGGCGAGACGACCACGACGCTATGATGGAGATCAAGGTGTCAAGCTGGTGATGATGGAGATCATGACGGTGCTTTGGAGATGGAGATCAAAGGCACAAGATGATGATGGCCATATCATGTCACATATTTTAATTTCATGTGATGTTTATCTTTTTTGCATCTTATTTCTTAGTACGATGGTAGCATTATAAGATGATCCCTCACTAAAATTTCAAGGTATAAGTGTTCTCCCCGAGTATGCACCATTGTGACAGTTCGTCGTGCCGAGACACCACGTGATGATCGGGTGTGATAGGCTCTACGTTCACATACAACGGGTGCAAGACAGTTTTGCACATGCGGAATACTCGGGATTAAACTTGATGAGCCTAACATGTACATACATGGCCTCGGAACACTGTAGACCAAAAGGTCGAACGTGAATCATATAGTAGATATGATCAACATAGAGATATTCACCATTGATGACTACTCCATGTCACGTGATGATCGGACATGGTTTAGTTGATTTGGATCACGTAATCATTTAGATAACTTGAGGGATGTCTATTGAAGGAAATATGCCCTAGAGTCAATAATAAAATTGTTATTTATATTTCCTTATATCATGATGAATGTTTATTATTCATGCTAGAATTATATTAACCGGAAACTTGGTACATGTGTGGATACATAGACAAAACACAGTGTCCCTAGTAAGCCTCTACTAGACTAGCTCGTTAATCAAAGATGGTTAAGTTTCCTAACCATAGGCATGTGTTGTCATTTGATGAACGGGATCATATCGTTAGGAGAATGATGTGATGGACAAGACCCATCTGTTAGCTTAGCATAATGATCTTAAGTTTTATTGCTATTGCTTTCTTCATGACTTATACATATTCCTTTGACTATGAGATTATGCAACTCCCGGATACCGGAGGAATACCTTGTGTGCTATCAAACGTCACAACATAACTGGGTGATTATAAAGATGCTCTACAGGTATCTCTGAAGGTGTTTGTTGGGTTGGCATAGATCGAGATTAGGATTTGTCACTCCGAGTATTGGAGAGGTATCTCTGGGCCCTCTCGGTAATGCACACCATAATAAGCCTTGCAAGCAATGTGACTAATGAGTTAGTTGTGGGATGATGTATTACGGAACGAGTAAAGAGACTTGCCGGTAACGAGATTGAACTAGGTATGAAGATACTGACGATCGAATCTCGGGCAAGTAACATATCGATGACAAAGGGAATAACGTATGTTGTCATTACGGTTTGGCCGATAAAGATATTGGTAGAATATGTAGGAACCAATATGAGCATCCAGGTTCCGCTATTGGTTATTGACCGGAGAGGTGTCTCGGTCATGTCTACATAGTTCTCGAACCCGTAGGGTCCGCACGCTTAACGTTCGATGACGATTCGTATTATATGAGTTATGTGATTTGGTGACCAAATGTTGTTCAGAGTCCCGGATGAGATCACAGACATGACAAGGAGTCTTGAAATGGTCGAGAGGTAAAGATTCATATATAGGACGATAGTATTCGAACACCGGAAGTGTTCTGAGGGTACCGGGTACGTATCGGGTCACCGGAAGGGGTTCCGGGCTACCCTCGATAAACTATATGGGCCTATTGGGGCAAGAGGGAAAACACAGCAGCCAGCATGGGCTGTTGCGCCCCCTTGCTGGCCGAATAGGAAGGGGAAAGGAAAAGGGGAAGAGAGAAGGAAGGGGAGGCAATTCGACCTCCCCCTTCCTTCCCTCCTCTCTCCCCTTTCCTTCCCTCTTCGAAAAAGATGGTAAGGGGTGGCAAATTGGCCAAGGCCCCCAAGTAGGATTCCTCCTACTTGGGGCGCCCCATGGCTGTTTCCCTCCCCCTCCCACCTATATATATATGGGGAGGGGGCACCTAGAACACACAATAAACATTGTTAGCTGTGTGCGGCACCCCCTCCATAGTTTATGCCTCTGGTCATATTCACGTAGTGCTTAGGCGAAGCCCTGCGCGGATCACTTCACCATCACCGACACCACGTCTTCATGCTGACGAAACTCTCCCTCGACACTTTGCTGGATCAATAGTTCGAGGGACGTTATCGAGCTGAACATGTGCAGAACTCGGAGGTGTCGTACGTTCGGTGCTTGATCGGTCGGAACGAGAAGAAGTTCGACTACATCAACCGCGTTGTCAAACGCTTCCGCTTTCGGTCTACGAGGGTACGTGGACACACTCTCCCCCTATCGTTGCTATGCATCTCCTAGATAGATCTTGCGTGAGCGTAGGATTTTTTTTGAAATTGTATGCTACGTTTCCCAATAGTGGTAACAGAGCCAGGTCTATGCATAGATGATATGCACGAGTAAAACACAAAGAGTTGTGGGCGGTGATAGTCATACTGCTTACCACCAACGTCTTATTTTGATTCTGCGGTATTGTTTGATGAAGCGGCCTGGACCAACTTTAAATGACCATGTTCATGAGACCGGTTCCACCGACAGATATGCAACTTGTTTTGCATAAAGGTGGCTGGTGGGTGTCTATTTCTCCAACTTTAGTTGAATCGAATTTGACTATGGCTGGTCCTTGTTGAAGGTTAAAACCGCAAACTCGACGAAACATCGTTGTGGTTTTGATGCATAGGTAAGAACGGTTCTTACTAGAAGCCCGTAGCAGCCACGTAAAACTTGCAACAATAAAGTAGAGGACGTCCAACTTGTTTTTACAGGGATTGTTGTGATGTGATATGGTGAAGACATGATGTGATATACATTGTTGTATGAGATGATCATGTTTTGTAAAAGTTATCGGCAACCGACAGGAGCCTTATGGTTATCGCTTTATTGTATGAAATGCATTCGCCATGTAATTGCTTTACTTTATCACTATGCGTTAGCGATAGTTGTAGAAGCAATAGTTGGTGAGACGACAACGACGCTATGATGGAGATCAAGGTGTCAAGCCGGTGATGATGGAGATCATGACGGTGCTTTGGAGATGGAGATCAAACGCACAAGATGATGATGGCCATATCATGTCACATATTTTGATTGCATGTGATGTTTATCTTTTATGCATCTTATTTTGCTTGGTACGTGTAACATTATAAGATGATCCCTTACTTAAATTTCAAGGTATAAGTGTTCTCACTAAGTATGCAACGTTCCGACAGTTCGTCATGCCGAGACACCACGTGATGATCGGGTGTGATAAGCTCTATGTTCAGATACAATGGTTGCAAGTCAGTTTTGCACGTGCGGAATACTCGGGTTAAACTTTACAAGCCTAGCATGTATAGACATGGCCTCGGAACACTGGAGACCAAAAGGTCAAACGTGAAACATATAATAGATATGATCAAGATAGAGATGTGCACCATTGAAAACTACTCCATCGCACGTGATGATCAGACATGGTTTAGTTGATATGGATCACGTGATCATTTAGATGACTCGAGGGATGTCTATCTAAGTGGGAGTTCTTAAGTAATATGATTAATTGAACTTAATTTATCATGAACTTAGTCGTGATAGTATTTGCATATCTATGTTATAGATCAATAGCTCGCGTATAGCTCCCCTGTTTTATTTTTGATATGTTCCTAGAGAAAACTAAGTTGAAAGATGATAGTAGCAATGATGCGGACTGGATCCGTGATCTGAGGATTATCCTCATTGCTGCATAGAAGAATTATGTCCTTGATGCACCGCTAGGTGACAAACCCATTGCATGAGCAGATGCAGACGTTATGAACTTTTGACAAGCTCGGTATGATGACTACTTGATAGTTTAGTGCACCATGCTTTACGGCTAAGGAAATGTTTCTCGGTTATGGAGATGACAAAGAGTTCGTCGTAAGGAGTTACGTCGATGCAAGCTTTGACACTGATCCAGATGACTCTGAGTCTCAATCTGGATACATATTAAAAGTGGGAGAAATTAGCTAGAGTAGCTCCGTGCATAGCATTGTAGACATAGAAATTTGCAAAATACATACAGATATGAATATGGCAGACCCGTTGACTAAACTTCTCTCACAAGCAAAACATGATCACACCTTAGTACTCTTTGGGTGTTAATCACATAGCAATATGAACTAGATAATTGACTCTAGCAAACCCTTTGGGTGTTGGTCACATAGCGATGTGAACTATAGGTGTTAATCACATAAAGATGTGAATTACTGGTGTTAAATCACATGGCGATGTGAACTAGATTATTGACTCTAGTGCAAGTGGGAGACTGAAGGAAATATGCCCTAGAGGCAATAATAAAGTTGTTATTTATATTTCCTTATATCATGATAAATTTTTATTATTCATGCTAGAATTATATTAACCGGAAACTTGATACATGTGTGGATACATAGACAAAACACAATGTCCCTAGTAAGCCTCTACTAGACTAGCTCGTTAATCAAAGATGGTTAAGTTTCCTAAACATAGGCATGTGTTGTCATTTGATGAACGGGATCACATCATTAGGAGAATGATGTGATGGACAAGACCCATCTGTTAGCTTAGCATAATGATTGTTAAGTTTTATTGCTATTGCTTTCTTCATGACTTATACATATTCCTTTGACTATGAGATTATGCAACTCCCGGATACCGGAGGAATACCTTGTGTGCTATCAAACGTCACAACGTAACTGGGTGATTATAAAGATGCTCTATAGGTATCTCCGAAGGTGTTTGTTGGGTTGGCATAGATCGAGATTAGGATTTGTCACTCCGAGTATCGGAGAGGTATCTCTGGGCCCTCTCAATAATGCGCATCATAATAAGCCTTGCAAGCAATGTGACTAATGAGTTAGTTGCGGGATGATGTATTACAGAATGAGTAAAGAGACTTGCCGGTAACGAGATTGAACTAGGTATGAAGATACTGACGATCGAATCTTGGGCAAGTAACATACCGATGACAAAGGGAATAATGTATGTTGTCATTATAGTTTGACCGATAAAGATCTTCGTAGAATATGTAGGAACCAATATGAGCATCCAGGTTCCGCTATTGGTTATTGACCGGAGAGGTGTCTCGGTCATGTCTACATAGTTCTCGAACCCGTAGGGTCCGCACGCTTAACGTTTGATCATGATTTGTATTATATGAGTTATGTGATTTGGTGATCGAATGTTGTTTGGAGTCCCGGATGAGATCACAGACATGACTAGGAGTCTCGAAATGGCCGAGAGGTAAAGATTCATATATAGGACGATAGTATTCGGACACCGGAAGTGTTCTGGGGGTACCGGGTTGATACGTCTCCAACGTATCTATAATTTTTGATTGTTCCATGCTATTATATTATCAACCTTGGAAGTTTTATATGCATTTATATGCTATTTTATATGATTCTTGGGACTAACCCATTAACCTAGAGCCCAGTGCCAGTTTCTATATTTTCCTTGTTTTAGAGTATCGCACAAAAGGAAAATCAAACGGAGTCCAATTGACCTGAAACTTCATGGAACTTATTTTTGGACCAAAAGAAGCCCACAGAGTATCGGAGTTGGACCAGGAGAGTCCCGCTCTGCCCACGAGGGTGGGGGTAGTTCTCCCTCGGGGCTGAGGGTATGTACCAGTAGCTATGTGTTTGATCTCTCTCTCTCTCTCTCTCGTGTTCTTGAGGTGATACGATCTTGATGTATCGCGAGCTTTGCTATTATAGTTGTATCTTATGATGTTTCTCCCCCTCTACTCTCTTGTAATGGATTGAGTTTTCCCTTTGAAGTTTTCTTATCGGATTGAGTCTTTAAGGATTCGAGAACACTTGATGTATGTCTTGCGTGGGATAACCGTGGTGACAATGGGTTATTCTATTGATTCACTTGATGTATGTTTTGGTGATCAACTTATGGGTTCCTCCCATGAACCTATGCATAGGGGTTGGCACACGTTTTCGTCTTGACTCTCCGGTAGAAACTTTGGGGCACTCTTTGAAGTTCTTTGTGTTGGTTGAATAGATGAATCCGAGATTGTGTGATGCATATCGTATAATCATACCCATGGATACTTGAGGTGACATTGGAGTATCTAGGTGACATTAGGGTTTTGGTTGATTTGTGTCTTAAGGTGTTATTCTAGTACGAACTCTAGGGCTGTTTGTGACACTTATAGGAATAGCCCAACGAATTGATTGGAAAGAATAACTTTGAGGTGGTTTCGTACCCTACCATAATCTCTTCGTTTGTTCTCCGCTATTAGTGACTTTGGAGTGACTCTTTGTTGCATCTTGAGGGATAGTTATGTGATCCAATTATGTTATTATTGTTGAGAGAACTTGCACTAGTGAAAGTATGAACCCTAGGCCTTGTTTCCTAGCATTGCAATACCGTTTGTGCTCACTTTTATCATTAGTTACCTTGCTATTTTTATATTTTAAGATTACAAAAACCTATATCTACTATCCATATACCACTTGTATCACCATCTCTTCGCCAAACTAGTGCACCTATACAATTTACCATTGTATTGGGTGTGTTGGGGACACAAGAGACTCTCTGTTATTTGGTTGCAGGGTTGTTTGAGAGAGACCATCTTCATCCTACGCCTCCTACGGATTGATAAACCTTAGGTCATCCACTTGAGGGAAATTTTCTACTGTCCTACAAACCTCTACACTTGGAGGCCCAACAACGTCTACAAGAAGAAGGTTGTGTAGTAGACATCAAGCTCTTTTCTGGCGCCGTTGCCGACGAGGTTAGCGCTTGAAGGTATATCTTTAGATCTTGCAATCGAATCTTTTTGTTTCTTATTTTAGCACTAGTTTAGTTTATAAAAGAAAACTACAAAAAATGGAATTGAGTTTGCCTCATACGCTTCATCTTTCTAATATCTTTCATGAGTATGATGGTAAGGAAAATTGTGCCAAAGTGTTAGAAGAAGAATGCATTAAAATGTTTGGCAGTAAATCTTTGAATGATGAGCATGATTGCAATGTTGTTAGTATGAACTCCTTGAATATCCATAGTACTAATGATGATTGTACTAGTTATGATGAAAATGCCTCCTATAAACATGTCAATTTTTGTGGAGTGCATTGGGTTTGCAAGAACACGCCAAATAGGGAAGATAGATATTGCAAGAGGCATAAGCATTTAGAAACTAAACGGTTGCAAGAAAGGCTAGATGTTTGTGCTGAAAATTTAAATTTTCTTGGCCGTACTTGTGAACTTTGCAATTAACATGGTCATTTAAGCATCCGATGCAAATTGTTTCATGATCTAATCGTTTCCAAAAATTGTGATGACTTGATTTCTCTTGCACATCATAATGAACTTAGTTTGCTTATGGGTTATGAAGAAATGAAACGTATAACTAACTATCTTCCAATATTTGCCCGTGATAAACTTCTTGGTTTTGATCTAGAGGAAATTTATATGTGTTATGCGCTGAATTGTATTGAAAATCCTTATATTGCCAACAACATAAAGAAAAGAAAACAAATAGAAGATGATGAGAATACTAATGAAAGGGAAGAGACTTCCCAATATTCTCCTATTATTTCTTATGATGAATCAGGTAATGAGGAGGAGCCTTCTATTCAACCAATCTCATTAATAAGGAGCTCCAAAAAGAGGATTGAACCCACACATGATGTGAAGAAGAAGAAAAGAAAAAGGAAGAGAGGTAAAAAGATATCTCCCCCGAATAATGTTGCTCCTATTATTGTTGTGCCTCATGAAAATGAATCGAAAATAATTATGGAAGATGATGCACTTGATGATGATCTCGTTATGCCTATTGCTTGTTGTGATGATTATGATTGGGAAGATAATGATACTTCTTATGATCTTGAAAATCTTTTTGGCACTTGCTTGGAAGAATATGATGATAATTGTTATACTATTGGTGTTATCCGTACTATTAATGATGAGAGTGATTATGCTTATGATATGAAAAGGCCCAAGCTTGGGGAAGCTATGTTTGATGAGGATGACATATTTGAGAATATATTTGCTGCAATTAATGTTTGTCCCAAGCTTGGGGATACTATGTTTAATGAAGATGATATTTCTAGCCTCCCAAGTTTTGAGGAGCAAATTTGTTATGATGATAGCATGCCTCCTACTTATGATGATTATTGTGATGACACCTATGCTATAAAAAGTAGTGATGATTATATTTATAAAACTTGTCATGATTATGACTACCCTTTTTCCTAACATTACTCTTTTAATGTGGAAACAATTTATAGTATTCGAGTCTCTTATGATACTCCCACTATTCCAAAAGAGAAGAATTTTGCTTATGTGGAGAGTAGTAAAAATTTTATGCAAGTATATCATGAAAAAATGCTTCAGGTGCTGGTTATATTGTTGAATTCATTCATGATGCTACTGAAAATTAATATGAGGGAGGAGTATATGCTTGTAGGAATTGCAATAATATCAAGTTTCCTCTCTATGTGCTTAAAAGTTTGAAGTTATGTTTGTTTTGCCTTCCTATGCTAGTTGATTATTGTTCCCATAAGTTGTTCGCTCACAAAATCCCTATGCATAGGAAGTGGGTTAGACTTAAATGTGATAGTCATATTCTTCATGATGCTCTCTTTATGTTTCAATTCTTATCTTTTATGTGAGCATCATTGAAATCATCATGCCTAGCTAGGGGCATTAAACGATAGCGCTTGTTGGGAGGCAACCCAACTTTATTTTTGTTCCTGTTTAGTAATAATTCATATATCCTCTATTTAGATGTGGTTTTATGTTTTAATTAGTGTTCGTGCCAAGTAGAACCTTTGGAAAGACTTGGGGGAAGTCTTTGCGATCATGCTGTAAAAAAAACAGAAACTTTAGCGCTCACGAGAATTGCTGCCATTTTTTATTGGAGAGTGATATTTAGTTAATTCTTTTTGCAGATGATTAATAGACAAATTACTCAGGTCCACCAATTTATTTGAGAATTTTATGAGTTCCAGAAGTATACGTTTGATACAGATTACTACAGACTGTTCTGTTTTTGACAGATTCTGTTTTCTATGTGTTGTTTGCTTATTTTGATGAATATATGAGTACTATTGATACGTCTCCAACGTATCTATAATTTTTTATTGTTCCATGCTATATTATATTCTGTTTTGGACATTATTAGGCTTTATTATACACCTTTATATTATTTTTGGGACTAACCTACTAACCGGAGGCCCAGCCCAGAATTGTTGTTTTTTGCCTATTTTAGGGTTTCGAAGAAAAGGAATATCAAACGGAGTCCAAACGGAATGAAACCTTCGGGAACGTAATTTTTGGAACGAACAAGATCCAGGAGACTTGGACCCTACGTCAAGCAACCAACAAGGAAGCCACGAGGTAGGGGGCGCGCCTACCCCCCCAGGCGCGCCCTCCACCCTCGTGGGCCCCCTGTTGCTCCACCGACGTACTCCTTCCTCCTATATATACCTACGTACCCCCAAACGATCAAATACGGAGCCAAAACCCTAATTCCACCGCCGTAACTTTCTGTATCCACGAGATCCCATCTTGGGGCCTGTTCCGGAGCTCCGCCGGAGGGGGCATCGATCACGGAGGGCTTCTACATCAACACCATAGCCTCTCCGATGAAGTGTGAGTAGTTTACCTCAGACCTTCGGGTCCATAGTTATTAGCTAGATGGCTTCTTCTCTCTTTTTGGATCTCAATACAAAGTTCTCCCCCTCTATTGTGGAGATCTATTCGATGTAATCTTCTTTTGCGGTGTGTTTGTTGAGACCGATGAATTGTGGGTTTATGATCAAGTTTATCTATGAACAATATTTGAATCTTCTCTGAATTCTTTTATGTATGATTGGTTATCTTTGCAAGTCTCTTCGAAATATCAGTTTGGTTTGGCCTACTAGATTGATCTTTCTTGCAATGGGAGAAGTGCTTAGCTTTGGGTTCAATCTTGCGGTGTCCTTTCCCAATGACAGTAGGGTCAGCAAGGCACGTATTTTATTGTTGCCATCGAGGATAACAAGATGTTTTTTTTATCATATTGCATGAATTTATCCCTCTACATCATGTCATCTTGCTTAAGGCGTTACTCTGTTCTTATGAACTTAATACTCTAGATGCATGCTAGATAGCGGTCGATGTGTGGAGTAATAGTGGTAGATGTAGGCAGGAGTCGGTCTACTTGTCTTGGACGTGATGCCTATATACATGACCGTACCTAGATATTCTCATAACTATGCTCAATTCTGTCAATTGCTCAACAGTAATTTGTTCACCCACCGTAAAATACCTATGCTCTTGAGAGAAGCCACTAGTGAAACCTATGCCCCCCGGGTCTATCTTCATCATATTAATCTTCCAACACTTTGTTATTTTCCTTTGCTTTTATTTTACTTTGCATCTTTATCATAAAAATACCAAAAATATTATCTTATCATATCCATCAGATCTCACTCTCGTAAGTGACCGTGTAGGGATTAACAACCCCTTATCGCGTTGGTTGCGAGGATTTATTTGTTTTGTGCAGGTGCGAGGGACTCGTGCGTAGCCTCCTACTGGATTGATACCTTGGTTCTCAAAAACTGAGGGAAATACTTACGCTACTTTGCTGCATCACCCTTTCCTCTTCAAGGGAAAACCAACGCAGTGCTCAAGAGGTAGCAAGTATTGGAGGGTATGAACCATAGAGAAATTGGAATACAGTAGATATTACACCAATATGAATTTATAATGAGTTCACAATAGTACCTAAGTGGTGATTTATTTTCTTATACTAACGGAGCTTATGAGTTTTCTGTTAAGTTTTGTGTTGTGAAGTTTTCAAGTTTTGGGTAAAGATTCAATGGACTATGGAATAAGGAGAGGCAAGAGCCTAAGCTTGGGGATGCCCAAGGCACCCCAAGGTAATATTCAAGGACAACCAAAAGCCTAAGCTTGGGGATGCCCCGGAAGGCATCCCCTCTTTCGTCTTCGTTCATCGGTAACTTTACTTGGAGCTATATTTTTATTCGCCACATGATATGTGTTTTGCTTGGAGCGTCATTTTATTTTATTTTGTTTTGCTTGCTGTTTGAATAAAATACCAAGATCTGAAATTAGTAAATGTTAGAGAGTCTTCATATAGTTGCATAATTGTTCGACTACTCATTGTTCTTCACTTATATCTTTCGGAGTAGTTTGTCATTTGCTCTAGTGCTTCACTTATATCTTTTTAGAGCACGGTGGTGGTTTTATTTTGTAGAAATAGGTGAAATCTCATGCTTCACTTATATTATTTTGAGAGTCTTTAGAACAACATGGTAATTTGCTTTGGTTATGAAATTAGTCCTAATATGATGGGCATCCAAGAGGGATGTAATAAAAACTTTCATATAAGTGCATTGAATACTAAGAGAAGTTTGATACTTGATAATTGTTTTGAGATATGGAGATGGTGATATTAGAGTCATGCTAGTTGAGTAGTTGTGAATTTGAGAAATACTTGTGTTGAAGTTTGTGATTCCCGTAGCATGCACGTATGGTGAACCGTTATGTGACGAAGTCGGAGCATGATTTGTTTATTGATTGTCCTCCTTATGAGTGGCGGTCGGGGACGAGCGATGGTCTTTTCCTACCAATCTATCCCCCTAGGAGCATGCGCGTAGTACTTTGTTTTGATAACTAATAGATTTTTGCAATAAGTATGTGAGTTCTTTATGACTAATGTTGAGTCCATGGATTATACACACTCTCACCCTTCCACCATTGCTAGCCTCTCTAGTATCGCGCAACTTTCGCCGGTACCATAAACCCACCATATACCTTCCTCAAAACAGCCACCATACCTACCTATTATGGCATTTTCATAGCCATTCCGAGATATATTGCCATGCAACTTTCCACCGTTCCGTTTATTATGACACGCATCATCATTATCATATTCCTTTGCATGATCATGTAGTTAACATCGTGTTTGTGGCAAAGCCACCGTTCATAATTTTTCATACATGTCACTCATGAGTCATTGCACATCCCGGTACACCGTCGGAGGCATTCATATAGAGTCATACTTTGTTCTAGTATCGAGTTGTAATCTTTGAGTTGTAAATAAATAGAAGTGTGGTGATCATCATTAATAGAGCATTGTGCCAAAAAAGGCCAAATAAAAAAAGAAAGGCCAAATAAAAAATAAAAAATATATAAAAAGGGGCAATGCTACTATCCTTTTACCACACCTGTGCTTCAAAGTAGCACCATGATCTTCATGATAGAGAGTCTATTATGTTGTCACTTTCATATACTAGTGGGAATTTTTCATTATAGAACTTGGCTTGTATATTCCAACAATGGGCCTCCTCAAGTGCCCTAGGTCTTCATGAGCAAGCAAGTTGGATGCACACCCACTTAGTTTCTTTTGTTGAGCTTTCATACATTTATAGCTCTACTGCATCCGTTGCATGGTAATCCCTACTCACTCACATTGATATCTATTAATGGGCATCTCCATAACCCGTTGATACACCTAGTTGATGTGAGACTATCTTCTCCCTTTTTGTCTTCTCCACAACCACCCTTCTATTTCACCTATAGTGCTATATCCATGGCTCACGCTCATGTATTGCGTGAAGATTGAAAAAGTTTGAGAACATCAAAAGTATGAAACAATTGGTTGGCTTGTCATCGGGGTTGTGCATGATTTAAATACTTTGCGTGGTGAAGATGGAGCATAGCCAGACTATATGATTTTGTAAGGATAGCTTTCTTTGCCCATGTTATTTTGAGAAGACATGATTACTTTGTTAGTATGCTTGAAGTATTATTATTTTTATGTCAATATTTAACTTTTGTCTTGAATCTTATGGATCTGAATATTCTTGCTACAATAAAGAGAAATACATGGATAAATATGTTAGGTAGCATTCCACATCAAAAATTCTGTTTTTATCATTTACCTAATTCTTTCTTATTTCTTATTTATTGTTGAAATCCAAAATTAAAGTCTCTTGGCTCTCTTCACGCTTTCTCACAAACAGATTAAAAAATAGATTTTTATTTTTGAAGTTTGGATAAACCATTGCTTCGTCTGGTGTCTACAATACATATGACTCATTATAGTACTAATTTCATTTTTACCAGATCAAAAAAATTTATGTTGAAAAGAAAAATTTATAGATCCAATGTCACATTCCGTAAAAATTTACGATACATGTATAGGATGCACTCAATGTGTACGAGCTTGTCCAACAGATGTATTAGAAATGATACCCCGGGATGGATGTAAAGCCAAGCAAATTGCTTCCGCGCCGAGAATCGAAGATTGTGTGGGTTGTAAGAGATGTGAATCTGCCTGCCCGACAGATTTTTTAAGTGTTCGCATTTATTTAGGGCTTCTATAATTTTTTATTGTTCCTGATACATCTCCAACGTATCTATAATTTTTGATTGCTCCATGCTATATTATCTACTATTTTGGACTATATTGGGCTTTATTTTCCACTTTTATATTATTTTGGGGACTAACCTATTAACCGGAGGCCCAGCCCAGAATTGCTATTTTTTTGCCTATTTCAGTGTTTCGGAGAAACAGAATATCAAACGGAGTCCAAACGGAATAAAATCTTTGGGAACGTGATTTTCTCACCGAACGTGATCCAGGAGACTTGGACCCTACTCCAGGGGGTCAAAGAGGAGGTCACGAGGGTGGGGGCGCGCCCCCCTAGGGCGTGCCCCCTGCCTCGTGGGCCCCTCGGTGCTCCACCGACGTACTCCTTCCTCCTATATATACCTACGTACCCCCAAATGATCAGAATAGGAGCCAAAAACCTAATTCCACCGCCGCAACTTTTTGTATCCACGAGATCCCATCTTGGGGCCTGTTCCGGAGCTCCGCCGGAAGAGGGCCGTCATCACGGAGGGCTTCTACATCATCCTAGCCCCTCTGATGAAGTGTGAGTAGTTTACCTCAGACCTTCGGGTCCATAGTTAGTAGCTATATGGCTTCTTCTCTCTCTTTGAATCTCAATACAAAGTTCTCCCCCTCTCTTGTGGAGATCTATTCGATGTAATCTTCTTTTTGCGGTGTGTTTGTTGAGACCGATGAATTGTGGGTTTATGATCAAGTCTATCTATGAATACTATTTGAATCTTCTCTGAATTATTTTATGTATGATTGGTTATCTTTGCAAGTCTCTTCGAATTATCCGTTTGGTTTAGCCAACTAGATTGGTAGTTCTTGCCATGGGAGAAGTGCTTAGCTTTGGGTTTGATCTTGCGGTGTCCTTACCCAGTGACAGAAGGGGCAGCAAGGCACGTATTTATCGTTGCCATCGAGGATAACAAGATGGGGTTTATTTCATATTGCATGAATTTATCTCTCTACATCATGTCATCTTGCTTAAGGCGTTACTCTGTTTTTAACTTAATACTCTAGATGCATGCTGGATAGCGGTCGATGAGTGGAGTAATAGTAGTAGATGCAGAATCGTTTTGATCTACTTGTCACGGACATGATGCCTATATACATGATCATGCCTAGATATTCTCATAACTATGCTCAATTCTGTCAATTGCTCAACAGTAATTTGTTCACCCACCGTAGAATACTTATGCTCTTGAGAGAAGCCACTAGTGAAACCTATGGCCCCCGGGTCTATTCTCATCATATCAATCTCCATCACTTTAATCTTGCTTTGCTTTTTTACTTTGCTTTTACTTTTTACTTTGCATCTTTATACCCAAAATACCAAAAATATTATATCTATCAGATCTCACTCTCGTAAGTGACCGTGAAGGGATTGACAGCCCCTAATCACGTTGGTTGTGAGTAGCTATCGCTTTGTGCAGGTACGAGGGACTTGAGCGTGGCCTCCTACTGGATTGATACCTTGGTTCTCAAAAACTGAGGGAAATACTTACGCTACTCTACTGCATCATCCCTTCCTCTTCGGGGAAAACCAACGCAAGCTCAAGACTTAGCAAGAAGGATTTCTGGCGCCGCTGCCGGGGAGTCTACACAAAAAAGTCAACATACCAAGTACCCATCACAATCCCTATCTCTCGCATTACATTATTTGCAATTTGCCTCTCGTTTTCCTCTCCCCCCACTTCACCCTTGCCGTTTTATTCGCCCTCTCTCTCTCTATCCTCCCTCTCTATCTGCCTATTTTTGCCCGCTTGCCTTTTTGTTTGCTCATGTGTTAGATTGCTTGTTTGTCGCGATGGCTCAAGATAATACTAAATTGTATGACTTCACCAATACCAATAATAATGATTTCCTTAGCACTCCGATTGCTCCTCTTACCGATGCTGAATCTTGTGAAATTAATACTGCTTTGTTGAATCTTGTTATGAAATATCAATTCGCCGGCCTTCCTAATGAAGATGCCGCTACTCATCTGAATAGCTTCGTTGATTTATGTGATATGCAAAAGAAAAAAGATGTGGATAATGATGTCGTTAAATTGAAGCTATTTCCTTTTTCGCTTAGAGATCGTGCTAAAGCTTGGTTTACGTCTTTGCCTAAAAATAGTATTGATTCATGGAACAAGTGCAAAGATGCTTTTATCTCTAAGTATTTTCCTCCCGCTAAGATCATCTCTCTTAGAAACGATATTATGAACTTTAAACAACTTGATCATGAACATGTTGCACAAGCTTGGGAGAGAATGAAATTAATGATACGTAATTGCCCTACTCATTGTTTGAATTTGTGGATGATCATACAATTTTTTTATGCCGGATTGAATTTTGCTTCTAGAAATCTTTTAGATTCGGCCGTGGGAGGCACTTTTATGGAAATCACTTTAGGAGATGCTACTAAACTCCTAGATAATATTATGGTTAATTATTCTCAATGGCATACTGAAAGATCTTCTAATAAAAAAGTGCATGCGGTAGAAGAAATCAATGTTTTGAGTGGAAAGATGGATGAACTTATGAAATTATTTGCTACTAAGAGTGTTTCTTCTGATCCTAATGATATGCCTTTGTCTACTTTGATTGAGAATAACAATGAATCTATGGATGTGAATTTTGCTGGTAGGAATAATTTTGGTAACAACGCTTATAGAGGGAATTTTAATCCTAGGCCATATCCTAGTAATCCTTCTAATAATTATGGGAATTCCTACAACAACTCTTATGGAAATTATAATAAGATGCCCTCTGAATTTGAGAATAGTGTTAAAGAATTTATGAATTCACAAAAGAATTTTAATGCTTTGCTTGAAGAGAAATTGCTTAAAGTTGATGATTGGGCTAGGAACGTTGATAGAATTTCTCTTGAGGTTGATTCTTTAAAGCTTAGACATATTCCTCCTAAGCATGATATCAATGAGTCTCTCAAAGCCATGAGAATTTCCATTGATGAGTGCAAGGAAAGAACTGCTAGGATGCATGCTTCCAAAGATGCCTTTATTAAAGCGTGTTCTTCCAATTCCTATGAAAATCAGGATGAAGATCTAAAAGTTATTGATGTGTCCCCTATTAAATCTTTGTTTTACAATATGAATCTTGATGAAACCGAATATGATATTCCTTTACCTAGAAGGCGTTCTAAAAATTCGGAGTATTTAGATCTTAATGATGAAATTGATGAAAGTGGGATTGAAAGAAATAAAAATCTAGATGTTGCTAAACCCACTATATTGGATTTCAAGGAATTTAATTATGAAAGTTGCTCTTTAATTGATTGTATTTCCTTGTTGCAATCCGTGCTAAATTTTCCACATGTTTATAGTCAAAATAAAGCCTTCACCGAACATATTGTTGATGCCTTGATGCAATCTTATGAAGAAAAACTTGAGTTGAAAATTTCTATCCCTAGAAAACTCTATGATGAGTGGGAACCAACTATTAAAATTAAAATCAAAGATCATGAGTTTTATGCTTTGTATGATTTGGGTGCTAGTGTCTCCACTATTCCCAAGACTTTGTGTGATTTGCTAGATTTCCGTAATTTTGATGATTGCTCTCTAAACTTGCATCTTGCGGATTCCACTATTAAGAAACCTATGGGAAGGATTAATGATGTTCTTATTGTTGCAAATAGGAATTATGTGCCCGTAGATTTCATTGTTCTTGATATATATTGCAATCCTTCTTGCCCTATTATTCTTGGTAGACCTTTCCTTAGAACGGTTGGTGCGATTATTGATATGAAGGAAGGGAATATTATATTTCAATTTCCATTAAAAAGGGGCATGGAACACTTTCCAAGAAATAAAATAAAATTACCATATGAAACTATCATGAGAGCCACTTATGGATTGCCTATCAAAGATGGCAATACCTAGATCTATCCTCGCTTTTATGCCTAGCTAGGGGCGTTAAACGATAGCGCTTGTTGGGAGGCAACCCAATTTTATTTTTATTCCTTGATTTTTGCTCCTGCTTAGTAATAAATAAATTATTTAGCCTCTGTTTTGGTTGTGTTTTTTGTGTTTAATTAGTGTTTGTGCCAAGTAGAACCGTTGGGAAGACTTGGGGAAAGTCTTGTTGAACTTGCTGTGAAAAACAGAAACTTTAGCGCTCACGAGAACTGCTGTCATTTTTATTTGAAGAGTTATATTTAGTTAATTCTTTTTGCAGATGATTAAAAGATAAATTCCTCACGTCCAGCAATTTATTTTAGAATTTTTGGGGTTCCAGATCTTGCGCTAGCTACAGATTACTACAGACTGTTTTGTTTTTGACATTTCTGTTTTTCGTGTGTTGTTTGCTTATTTTGATGAATCTATGGCTAGTAAAATAGTTTATAATCCATATAGAAGTTGGAATACAGTAGGTTTAACACCAATATAAATAAATAATGAGTTTATTACAGTACCGTGAAGTGGTCTTTTGTTTTCTTTCGCTAACGGAGCTCACGAGTTTTCTATTTTGAGTTTTGTGTTGTGAAGTTTTCAAGTTTTGGGTGAATTCTTTTGATGGATCATGGAACAAGGAGTGGCAAGAGCCTAAGATTGGGGATTCCAATGGCACCCCCAATATAATCCAAGGACACCAAAAAGTCAAAGCTTGGGGATGCCCTGGAAGGCATCCCCTCTTTCGTCCACTTCCATCGGTAATTTACTTGGAGCTATATTTTAATCCACCAACATGATATGTGTTTTGCTTGGAGCGTCTTGTATTATTTGTGTCTTTGTGTCTTAGTATGCCATAATCATCCTTGCTTTACACACCTTTTGAGAGAGCCATACATGAATTAAAATTTGATAGAATACTCTATGTGCTTTACTTATATCTTTTGAGCTATGTAGTTTTGCTCCATGTGCTTCACTTATATCTTTTGAGCTAAGTAGTTTTGCTCTATGTGCTTCACTTATATCTTTTGAGCTAAGTAGTTTTGCTCTATGTGCTTCACTTATATCTTTTGAGCGTTATAATTTTGCTCTATGTGCTTCACTTAGATCTTTTAGAGCATGGTGGTGGATTTGTTTTAAAGAAACTATTGATCTCTCATGCTTCACTTAAATTATTTTGAGAGTCTCTTAATAGCATGGTAATTTTCTTAATAATAATATGCTTGGTATTCAAGATTTGTGAAACTTTCTTTTGAGTGTGTTGAATACTAAGAAAAGATTGAAGCTTGATAATTGTTTTGAGATATGGAGGTGATAATATTAAAGTCATGCTAGTTGAGTAGTTGTGAATTTGAGAAATACTTGTGTTGAAGTTTGTGATTCCCGTAGCATGCACGTATGGTGAACCGTTATGTGATGAAGTCGGAGCATGATTTATTTATTGATTGTCTTCCTTATGAGTGGCAGTCGGGGACGAGCGATGGTCTTTTCCTACCAATCTATCCCCCTAGGAGCATGCGCGTAATACTTTGCTTTGATAACTTCTAGATTTTTGCAATAAGTATATGAGTTCTTTATGACTAATGTTGAGTCCATGGATTATACGCACTCTCACCCTTCCACCTTTGCTAGCCTCTCTAATACCGCGCACCTTTCGCCGGTATCATACACCTACCATATACCTTCCTCAAAACAGCCACCATACCTACCTACTATGGCATTTCCATAGCCATTCCGAGATATATTGCCATGCAACTTTCCACCATCTAGTTCATCATGACACATTCATCATTGTCATATTGCTTAGCATGATCATGTAGTTGACATAGTATTTGTGGCAAAGCCACCGTTCATAATTTCTTCATACTTGTCACTCTTGATTCATTGCATATCCCGGTACACCGCCGGAGGCATCCATATAGAGTCATACTTTGTTTTAGAATCGAGTTGTAATCATTGAGTTGTAAATAAATAGAAGTGTGATGATCATCATTTAATAGAGCATTGTCCCAATAAAAAAAAGAGAAAGGCCAAAGAAAAAAAAGAAGGCCCAAAAAAGAAAACAAATAAAAAGGGGCAATGCTACTATCCCTTTTCCACACTTGTGCTTCAAAGTAGCACCATGATATAGCAAGTCTCATATATTGTGCTTCAAAGTAGCACCATGTTCTTCATATAGAGAGTCTCATATGTTGTCACTTTCATATACTAGTGGGAATTTTACATTATAGAACTTGGCTTGTATATTCCAATGATGGGCTTCCTCAAAATTTCCCTAGGTCTTCGTGAGCAAGCAAGTTGGATGCACACCCACTTAGTTTCTTTTTGAGCTTTCATACATTTATAGCTCTAGTGCATCCGTTGCATGGCAATCCCTACTCACTCACATTGATATCTATTGATGGGCATCTCCATAGCCCATTGATACGCCTAGTTGATGTGAGACTATCTTCCCCTCCTTTTTGTCTTCTCCACAACCACCATTCTATCCCACCTATAGTGCTATATCCATGGCTCACGCTCATGTATTGCGTGAAGATTGAAAAAGTTTTGAAAAAGTTAGAGTATGAAACAATTGCTTGGCTTGTCATCGGGGTTGTGCATGATTTAAATTCTTTGTGTGGTGAAGATGGAGCATAGCCAGACTATATGATTTTGTAGGGATAACTTTCTTTGGCCATGTTATTTTGAGAAGACATAATTGCTTTGTTAGTATGCTTGAAGTATTATTATTTTTATGTCAATATAAACTTTTGTCTTGAATCTTTCTAATCTGAATATTCATACCACAATTAAGAAGATTTGCATTGAAATTATGCCAAGTAGCACTCCGCATCAAAAATTCTCTTTTTATCATTTACCTACTCGAGGACGAGCAGGAATTAAGCTTGGGGATGCCTGATACGTCTCCAACGTATCTATAATTTTTGATTGCTCCATGCTATATTATCTACTGTTTTGGACTATATTGGGCTTTATTTTCCACTTTTATATTATTTTTGGGACTAACCTATTAACCGGAGGCCCAGCCCAGAATTGCTGTTTTTTTGCCTATTTTAGTGTTTCGGAGAAATAGAATATCAAACGGAGTCCAAACGGAATAAAATCTTCGGGAACATGATTTTCTCACCGAACGTGATCCAGGAGACTTGGACCCTACTCCAGGGGGTCAAAGAGGAGGTCACGAGGGTGGGGGGAGCCCCCCCCTAGGGCGTGCCCCTGCCTCGTGGGCCCCTCAGTGCTCCACCGACGTACTCCTTCCTCCTATATATATACCTACGTACCCCCAAACAATTAGAACAGGAGCCAAAAACCTAATTCCACCGCCGCAACTTTCTGTATCCACGAGATCCCATCTTGGGGCCTGTTCCGGAGCTCCGCCGGAAGAGGGCTGTCATCACGGAGGGCTTCTACATCATCCTAGCCCCTCCGATTAAATGTGAGTAGTTTACCTCAGACCTTCGGGTGCATATTTAGTAGCTAGATGGATTCTTCTCTCTCTTTGAATCTCAATACAAAGTTCTCCCCCTCTCTTGTGGAGATCTATTCGATGTAATCTTCTTTTTGCGGTGTGTTTGTTGAGACCGATGAATTGTGGGTTTATGATCAAGTCTATCTATGAATAATATTTGAATCTTCTCTGAATTCTTTTATGTATGATTGGTTATCTTTGCAAGTCTCTTTGAATTATCCGTTTGGTTTGGCCAACTAGATTGGTAGTTCTTGCCATGTGAGAAGTGCTTAGCTTTGGGTTCGATCTTGCGGTGTCCTTACCCAGTGATAGAAGGGGCAGCAAGGCACGTATTGTATCGTTGCCATCGAGGATAGCAAGATGGGGTTAATTTCATATTGCATGAATTTATCTCTCTACATGATGTCATCTTGCTTAAGGCGTTACTCTGTTTTTAACTTAATACTCTAGATGCATGCTGGATAGCGGTCGATGAGTGGAGTAATAGTAGTAGATGCAAAATCGTTTCGATCTACTTGTCACGGACGTGATGACTATATACATGATCATGCCTAGATATTCTCATAACTATGCTCAATTCTGTCAATTGCTCAACAGTAATTTGTTCACCCACCGTAGAATACTTATGGCCCCCGGGTCTATTCTCATCATATCAATCTCCATCACTTTAATCTTGCTTTGCTTTTTTACTTTTCTTTTACTTTTTACTTTGCATCTTTATACCAAAAATACCAAAAATATTATATCTATCAGATCTCACTCTCGTAAGTGATCGTGAAGGGATTGACAACCCCTAATCGCGTTGGTTGCGAGTAGCTATCGCTTTGTGCAGGTACGAGGGACTTGAGCGTGGCCTCCTACTGGATTGATACCTTGGTTCTCAAAAACTGAGGGAAATACTTATGCTACTCTACTGCATCATCCCTTCCTCTTCGGGGAAAACCAACGCAAGCTCAAGACGTAGCAGTTCCATGCTATTATATTATCAACCTTGGATGTTTATATGCATTTATATGCTATTTTATATGATTTTTGCGACTAACCTATTAACTTAGAGCCCAGTGCCAGTTTCTATTTTTTTCCTTGTTTTAGAGTATCGCAGAAAAGGAAAATCAAATCGAGTCCAATTGACCTGAAACTTCACGGAACTTATTTTTGGACCAGAAGAAGCCCACGGAGTATTGGAGTTGGACCAGGAGAGTCCCTGGCTGCCCACGAGGGTGGGGGGCGCGCCCACCCCTTGGGCGCGCCCCCCTGCCTCGTGGACAGCCCGGAGGTCCACCGACGTACTTCTTCC
Source organism: Triticum urartu (assembly GCF_056163025.1). Lineage (NCBI taxonomy): Eukaryota > Viridiplantae > Streptophyta > Magnoliopsida > Poales > Poaceae > Triticum > Triticum urartu. The sequence continues at coordinate 426,660,809 of NC_141877.1, read as the reverse complement.
TCCCATATATACCCACATACCCTAAAACTGTCGGGGAGCACAATAGATCGGGAGTTCCACCGTCAGAAGCCTCCGTAGCCATAGAAAACCAATCTAGACCCGTTCCGGCACCCTGCCGGAGGGGGAATCCCTCTCCGGTGGCCATCTTCATCATCCAGGTGCTCTCCATGACGAGGAGGCAGTAGTTCTCCCTCGGGGCTGAGGGTATGTACCAGTAGCTATGTGTTTGATCTCTCTCTCTGTCGTGTTCTTGAGGTGATATGATCTTCATGTATCGCGAGCTTTGCTATTATAGTTGGATCTTATGATGTTTCTCCCCCTCTACTCTCTTGTAATGGATTGAGTTTTCCCTTTGAAGTTTTCTTATTGGATTGAGTCTTTAAGGATTTGAGAACACTTGATATATGTCTTGCGTGGGATAACCGTGGTGACAATGGGTTATTCTATTGATTCAGTTGATGTATGTTTTGGTGATCAACTTGCGGGTTCCGCCCATGAACCTATGCATAGGGGTTGGCACACGTTTTCGTCTTGACTCTCCGGTAGAAACTTTGGGGCACTCTTTGAAGTTCTTTGTGTTGGTTGAATAGATGAATCTGAGATTGTGTGATGCATATCGTACAATCATACCCACGGATACTTGAGGCGACATTGGAGTATCTAGGTGACATTAGGGTTTTGGTTGATTTGTGTCTTAAGGTGTTATTCTAGTACAAACTCTAGGGCTGTTTGTGACACTTATAGGAATAGCCCAAAGGATTGATTGGAAAGAATAACTTTGAGGTGGTTTCGTACCCTACCATAATCTCTTTGTTTGTTCTCCGCTATTAGTGACTTTGGAGTGACTCTTTGTTGCATGTTGAGGGATAGTTATGTGATCCAATTATGTTATTATTGTTGAGAGAACTTGCACTAGTGAAAGTATGAACCCTAGGCCTTGTTTCCTAGCATTGCAATACCATTTGTGCTCACGTTTACCATTAGTTACCTTGCTGTTTTTATATTTTCAGATTACAAAAACCTATATCTACTATCCACCACTTGTATCACCATCTCTTCGCCGAACTAGTGCACCTATACAATTTACCATTGTATTGGGTGTGTTGGGGACACAAGAGACTCTCTGTTATTTGGTTGCAGGGTTGTTTGAGAGAGGCCATCTTCATCCTACGCCTCCTACGGATTGATAAACCTTAGGTCATCCACTTGAGGGAAATTTGCTACTGTCCTACAAACCTCTGCACTTGGAGGCCCAACAACGTCTACAAGAAGAAGGTTGTGTAGTAGACATCACGGGTACGTATCGGGTCACTAGAAGGGGTTCCGGGCTACCCCCGCCAAACTATATGGGCCTATTGGGCCAAGAGGGGAAACACAATAGCCAACATGGGTTGTTGTGCCCCCTTTGCTGGCCGAATAGGAAGGGGAAAGGAAAAGGGGAAGAGAGAAGGAAGGGGAGGCAATTAGGCCTCCCCCTTCCTTCCCTCCCCCCTCCCCTTTCCTCCCCTCTCCAGAAAAGATGGTAAGGGGGGCGAATTGGACAAGGCCCCCAAGTAGGATTCCTCCTACTTGGGGCGCCCCATGGCTGTCCCCCTCCCCCTCGCACCTATATATATGTGGGAGAGGGGCGCCTAGAACACACAACAAACATTGTTAGCCGTGTGCGGCGCCCCGTCCATAGTTTACGCCTCCGGTCATATTCACGTAGTGCTTAGGCGAAGCCCTGCGCGGATCACTTCACCATCACCGTCACCACGCCGTCGTGCTAAAGGAACTCTCCCTAGATACTTTGCTAGATCAATAGTTCGAGGGATGTTATCGAGTTGAACGTGTGCAGAACTCGGAGGTGTCGTACGTTCGGTGCTTGATCGGTCGGAACAAGAAGAAGTTCGACTACATCAACCGCATTGTCAAACGCTTCCTCTTTCGGTCTACGAGGGTACGTGGACATACTCTCCCCCTCTCATTGCTATGCATCTCCTAGATAGATCTTGCTTGAGCATAGGAATTTTTTTGAAATTGTATGCTAATAACCCACAAGTATAGGGGATCGCAACAGTTTTCGAGGGTAGAGTATTTAACCCAAATTTATTGATTCGATACAAGGGAAGCCAAAGAATATTCTCAAGTATTAGCAGTTGAGTTTTCAATTCAACCACACCTGAAAGACTTAATATCTGCAGCAAAGTATTTAGTAGCAAAGTAGTATGGAAGTAACGGTAATGGTGGCAAAAGTAACAGTAGCAGTTTTTGTAGCAATCGTAACAGTGACAACGGAAAAAGTAACTAAGCAAAGATCAATATGTGAAAAGTTCGTAGGCAATGGATCAATGATGGATAATTATGTGGGATGCGACTCCTCATGCAACAGTCATACCATAGGGTGACACAGAACTAGCTCCAGTTCATCAATGTAATGTAGGCATGTATTCCGAATATAGTCATACGTGCTTATGGAAAAGAACTTGCATGACATCTTTTGTCCTACCCTCCCATCGCAGCGGGGTCCTATTGGAAACTAAGGGATATTAAGGAATGATAACCCACAAGTATAGGGGATCGCAACAGTTTTCGATAAGTAAGAGTGTCGAACCCAATGAGGAGCTAAAGGCAGAACAAATATTCCCTCAAGTTCTATCGACTACCGATACAACTCTACGCACGCTTGATGTTCGCTTTACCTAGAACAAGTATGAAACTAGAAGTACTTTGTAGGTGTTATTGGATAGGTTTGCAAGATAATAAAGATTGTGTAAATAAAAAGTAGGGTCTGTTTAGGTAAAGACACAACTAAGTTAGTTTTAGTAAAGAGCTTTTTGTTACGAGAAAGTTATTTGTCCCTAGGCAATCGATAACTAGACCGGTAATCATTATTGCAATTTTATTTGAGGGAGAGGCATAAGCTAACATACTTTCTCTACTTGGATCATATGCACTTATGATTGGAACTATATCAAGCATCCACAACTACTAAAGATCATTAAGGTAAAACCCAACCATAGCATTAAAGCATCAAGTCCTCTTTATCCCATACGCAACAACCCCCTTACTTAGGTTTGTGTTTCAGTCACTCACGCAACCCACTATAAGCGAATCATGAATGTATTGCAACACCCTACAACGGGGATCCCTCATGCTTGCGCGACACGAAGAGCACCACAGGACAGCACCAATAAGAAAACATGCAACTCAAACCAATCTTGATCATCAAATAGCCCATAGGACAAAACAGATCTACTCAAACATCATAGGATAGCCATACATCATTGGAAAATAATATATAGCGTTGAGCACCATGTTTAAGTAGAGATTACAGCGGGTAAGAGAGAGGTTCCACCGCTGCATAGAGGGGAGAAGAGTTGGTGATGATGGCGGTGAAGTTGTTGGTGAAGATTGCGGTGATGATGATGGCCACGGCAGCGTTCCGACGCCACCGGAAGAGAAGGGGAGAGGGGGCCCCATCGTCTACTTCTTCCTTGACCTCCTCCCTAGATGGGAGAAGGGTTTCCCCTTTGGTCCTTGGCCTCCATGGCGTGGGAGGGGTGAGATCCCCTCCGAGATTGGATCTGTCTCTCTGTCTCTCTCTATTTCTGCGTTCCCAGATTCTGCCCTTTCACCGTTTCTTATATTCCCGAAGATCCGTAACTCCGATTGGGCTGAAATTTTAACACGATCTCTATCCGGATATTAGCTTTCTTGCAGCGAAAGAAGGGCATCAACCGCCTTACAGGGTGGCCACGAGGGTCAGGGGCGCGCCCCCTGCCTCGTGCCCCCCTCAGGCATCGTCTCGCGTGGATTTTTCTTCCCAAAAATCATATATATTCCAAAAAAACTCCGTCAGTTTTTATCCCGTTTGGACTCCGTTTGATATGGATATTCTGTGAAACAAAAAACATGCAACAAACAGGAACTGGCACTGGGCACTGGATCAATATGTTAGTCCCAAAAATAGTATAAAAAGTTGCCTTTTATATGAAAGTTGTAGAATATTGGCATGGAACAATCAAAAATTATAGAGACGACGGAGACGTATCAAGGACTCCTTTTAATAGAGTACCGGACCAAACATTAACACTTAGTGAATACATGAACTCCTCAAACTACGATCATCACCGGGAGTGGTCCCGATTATTGTCACTTCGGGGTTACCGGATCATAACACATAGTAGGTGACTATTGACTTGCAAGATAGGATCAAGAACTTAGATATATTCATGAAAACATAATAGGTTCAGATCTGAAATCATGGCACTCGGGCCCTAGTGACAAGCATTAAGCATAGCAAAGTCATAGCAACATCAATCTTTGAACATAATGGATACTAGGGATCAAACCCTAACAAAACTAACTCGATTACATGGTAAATCTCATCCAACCCATCACCGTCCAGCAAACCTATGATGAGATTACTCACGCACGGCGGTGAGCATCATGAAATTGGTGATGGAGGAAGGTTGATGATGACGATGGCGACGGATTCCCCTCTCCGGAGCCCCGAACAGACTCCAGATCAGCCCTCCCGATGAAGATTAGGGCTTGGCAGCGGCTCCATATCATAAAACATGATGAGTCCTTCTCTCTGATTTTTTTCTCCCCGAACGTGAATATATAGAGTTGGAGTTGAGGTCGGTGGAGTTCCAGGGGGACCACGAGGCAGGGGCGCACCCCAGGGGGGCGCCCTGCACCCTCATGGACAGGGTGTGGCCCCCCTGATGCTGATTCTTTTGCCAGTATTTTTTATTAATTCCAAAACGTGTCTCCGTGTATTTTCAGTTCATTCCGAGAAGTTTTATTTCTGCACAAAAATAACACCATAGCAATTCTGCTGAAAACAGCGTTAGTCCGGGTTAGTTCCATTCAAATCACGCAAGTTAGAGTCCAAAATAAGGGCAAAAGTGTTTGGAAAAGTAGATACATTGGAGACGTATCAACTCCCCCAAGCTTAAACCTTTGCTTGTCCCCATGCAATTCAGTTGACAAACTAAAAGTGATAAAGAAAAACTTTTACAAACTCTGTTTGATCTTGTTGTTGCAAATATGTAAAACCAGCATTCAAGTTTTCAGCAAAGATTATGAACTAACCATATTCATAATAACATTTAGGTCTCATGTTTACTCATATCAATGGCATAATCAACTAGCGAGCAATAATAATAAATCTTGGATGACAACACTTTCTCAAAACAATCATAACATGATATAACAAGATGGTATCTCGCTAGCCCTTACCGAGACCACAAAACATAAATGCAAAGCACCCCTGAAGATCAAGGACCAACTAGACATTATAATTCATGGTAAAAGAGATATAGTCATAGTCATACTCAATGTCAATTAATAGCAATGCATGCGAATGACAGCGGTGCTCTCCAACTGGTGCTTTTCAATAAGAGGATGATGACTCAACATAAAAGTAAATAGGCAGGCCCTTCGTAGAGGGAAGCAGGGATTTGCAGAGGTGCCAGAGCTCGAGTTTTGAAACAGAGATAAATAATATTTTGAGTGGCATACTTTCATTGTCAACATAACAACCAAGAGATCTCGGTATCTTCCATGCTACACACATTATATGCGGTTCCCAAACAAAATGGTAAAGTTTATACTCCCCCACCACCAACAAACATCAATCCATGGCTTGTCCAAAACAACGGGTGCCTCCAACTAACAACAATCCTGGGGGAGTTTTGTTTGCAATTATTTTGATTTGAGCATGGGACTGGGCATCCCGGTTACCAGCCATTTTCTCGTGAGTGATGAGCGGAGTCCACTCATCGTGAGAATAACCCACCTAGCATGGAAGATATAGACATCCCTAGTTGATACATGAACTATTCAAGCATACAAAACAGAATTTCATTTGAAGGTTTAGAGTTTGGCACATACAAATTTACTTGGAACGGCAGGTAGATACCGCTTATAGGAAGGTATAGTGGACTCATATGGAATAACTTTGGGGTTTATGGAAGTGGATGCACAAGCAGTATTCCCGCTTAGTACAAGTGAAGGCTAGAAAGATATTGGGAAGCGACCAACTAGAAAGCGACAACAGTCATGAACATGCATTAAGATTAATCAACAATGAGTGCAAGCATGAGTAGGATATAAATCACCATGAACATAAATATCGTGGAGGCTATGTTGATTTGTTTCAACTACATGCGTGAACATGTGCCAAGTCAAGCCACTCGAATCATTCAGAGGAGGATACCACCCTATCATATCGCATCACAACCATTTTAATTGCATGTTGGCACGCAAGGTAAACTATTATAAACTCCTAGCTAATTAAGCATGGCATGGGCAACTATAATACCTAATTGTCATTGCAAATATGTTTTATTCATAATAGGCTGAATCAGGAATGATGAACTAATCATATTTACAAAAACAAGATAGGTCGAGTTCATACTAGCTTCTCTCATCTCAATCAGTCCATTACATATCGTCATTATTTCCTTTCACTCGCACGACCGAACGGTGTGGATAATAATAATAGTGCACGTGCATTGGACTAAGCTGGAATCTGCAAGCATTTAATACAAGGGAGAAGACAAGGTAATATGGGCTCTTGGTTAAATCAACAATAATGCATATGAGAGCCTCTCAACATTTTCATCATGGTCTTCTCCTCTCGACCCCCAAAGAATAAGAAAGGAAATAAAACTATTTACATGGGAAAGCTCCCAACAAGCAAAAGAAGAACGAGAAATCTTTTTGGGTTTTCTTTTAATTACTACTACTACAGGCATGGAAAGTAAACTAGCTAAAAGCTACAACTATTTTTTGGTTTTTCTTAAGGTTTTTTCGAACACACAAGAAGAAGTCCTAGCAAAGAAAATAAACCAGCATGGATAGTACAATGAAAAAGTATGAGCACCGACAACTGGCATGAGTGTGTGAACATGAATGTAATGTCGGTGAGAAATACGTACTCCCCCAAGCTTAGGCTTTTGGCCTAAGTTGGTCTATGCCCAAGGATCAAAGCTACTCTCTCTGGTGTACTGAGGAGGGTCCTCAGGGTGCTACTGGTTGGCGATCTCCTCCGGATCCAACTGATAAACAGACTGTCGATAAGGGTCAAGTGGTGGCTCAGGTTCAGGCTCTAGGACTTGTGTCAGCCTCCAGTATGCATAAATGGCCTTTGGCAAGATTAGGTATTTGCCTGAAAGTATGTTAAACAAAGAGGGTGCAGGCAAGGTAATAATCTCATAGTGAGTTTTATCAAATATCAAATTATACTTAAGCATCTTCTTCTTATTTTTAACAATAAAATCATGTGCTACCATACTCTTATATTCTAGGAAAAAAGGGGGCAACAACTTTTCCGCTTTCTCATAATGCCTATTAGGTATCTCAAAGTGTTTAGCAAGGCGTGAAGCAAAGATGCCTCCGAAGATGGGGCCCTTTGTACGGTTTAGACTTAATCGTTTAGCAATAATAGCGCCTAAGCTGAAAGTTGTATCACGAAACAAAGCATGGCGCAAAATGACAATATCAGGTGCACTAAGATTTCCACTGTTCCCGCGACCAATTAAGCATCTACTAGCAAATATCGCAAAGTAACGTAGAACAGGAAAATGTATACTAGTAATTCTTGCATCTGAAACTTTCCTCGTTTCCCCTATAGCATTTCTATCAATAAATCCATCCACATCACTACGATGTGGTTCCTCTATGCTGCCTATAAAGGATATCTTGCAGACCCCACAAAAATCATGGAGTGACATCTCCTTAACCTCATCATATAAGTGAAACTCCACTGAAGCTGGTGATTTCTTAGCATGGAAATAAAAAAATTGCACGAAAATATTAGTGAGTAGGAGATACTATTCGCTGGTCATGGAGGAAGTCGGTGAGGCCTGCATTCTCAACCAAGTAATAAAAGTCATTGTAAATTTCGGTGGCTCTCAAGAACTCTTCACAAGGCCATTCGCACGGCCGAACCTCCGCAGTGCGAGGAAGATTGTATTTGGGATTTTTATTCTCCTCATTCTGCTTATCCTTCGAGCTTTGGCTCGACGAGCCTCTCAACAATCTCTTCAATATTTTCTCCCTCTGAAAATTCTGAAATTTTTAGTGACTCAAAATAAAAGTGAACCAAACTCAACAAGATTGATAGCAACTACTCCCGCAAGTGCCTAGAGACTATATCATGCATTAAAACTACTTTGGACCATATAAATTTGGCATGCAAGCTCAAGAACAGGGTCAACTTAGCAGCAAAAAATTGCAATAACTAAAGCACTAGAACAAAAACTAATTGGACCATTGGAGGAGTCACATACCGAAGAACAATCTCCCCAAACAGTTTTGTGAATGGAGCTTTGAGCAAGGAGATCGAAAATGGCAGCAAGATGAGCTAGAACACGGGATTGAACTATGGGATGATTTTTTCTGGAGGAAGACGAAGTGTGTGGGTGCTGGAATAAGTGGAGGGGGTGCACGTGGGGTCCACGAGGTAGGGGGTGTGCCCTGCACCCTCGTGGCCAAATGGTGCCCCCCTGGTGTGTTCTCAGTGCCAGTAATTCTTAAATATTCTACAAAAAATCATATTTCATTTTCAGGATATTTGGAGAACTTTTATTTTCGGGGTATTTTTATTGCAAGGATAATTCAGAAAACAGACATAAAATAATATTTTTGCTTTATTCAATCTAAATGACAGAAAGTAAAAGGAGGGTACAGAGAGTTGTGCTTTCTAACTTCATCCATCTCATGCTCATCAGAAGGAATCCACTAACAAGGTTGATCAAGTCTTGTTAACAAACTCTTTCCGAGTAACATGAAACCGGAGAATTTTTGAATAACACTAGGTTACCTCAACGAGGATATGCATATCCCCAACAATAAGAATATCATATTTCTTCTTGACAGTAGAAAGAGGGAATTCAAAACCTCCAATAGTAATCGTTGAAATTTTTCCAATAGAATTGATACTATGGACTTGAGGTTGTTTCCTCGGAAAGTGTACCGTATGCTCATTACCATTAACATGAAAAGTGACATTGCCCTTGTTGCAATCAATAACAACCCTTGCAGTATTCAAAAAGGGTCTACCAAGGATAATCGACATGCTATCATCCTCGGGAATATCAAGAATAACAAAGTCCGTTAAAATAGTAACGTTTGCAACCACAACAGGCACATCCTCACAAATACCGACAGGTATAGCAGTTGATTTATCGACCATTTGCAAAGATATTTTAGTAGGTGTCAACTTATTCAAATCAAGTCTATGATATAAAGAGAGAGGCATAACACTAACACCGGCTCCAAGATCACATAAAGCAGTTTTAACATAGTTTCTTTTAATGGAGCATGGTATAGTTGGTACTCCTGGATCTCCTAGTTTCTTTGGTATTCCACCTTTAAAAGTATAATTGGCAAGCATGGTAGAAATTTCAGCTTCCGATATCTTTCTTTTATTTGTAATAATATCTTTCATATACTTAGCGTAAGGATTCATTTTAAGCATATCAGTCAAATGCATACGCAAAAAGATAGGTCTAATCATTTCAGCAAAGCACTCAAAATCCTCATCATCCTTTTTCTTGGATGGTTTAGGAGGAAAAGGCATGGGTTTCTGAACCCATGGTTCTCTTTCTTTACCGTGCTTCCTAGCAACGAAGTCTCTCTTATCATAACGTTGATTCTTTGATTGTGGGTTATCAAGATCAACAACAGGTTCAATCTCTACATCATTGCTATTGCTAGGTTGAGCATCAATATAAAAATAATCATTAACATTATCACTAGGTTCATGTTCATTACCAGATTGTGTTTCAGCATTAGAAATAGAAATATCATTGGGATTCTCAGGTGTGTCAACAACAGGTTCACTAGAAGCATGCAAAGTCCTATCATTTTTCTTTTTCTTCTTCTTAGAAGGACTAGGTGTACACCATTAGTTCTCTAAGAATCTTGCTCAACTCTCTTAGGTTGGCCCTCATGATACAAAGGTTCCTGAGTCATTTTACCCCCTCTAGTCACAACTTTAACAGCATTATTATTTTTCTTATTATTTAATTCATTGAGCAAATCATCTTGAGCTTTAAGCACTTGTGAAAGTGCAACTATCCCTAGGTGGTTTTGGTAATTCCTAACAACATATAGCTCATTGAGCTAATGCTATTCCAAGATTAATATTTCAGGAAAAGCTCAATGAATGGCATGACATGGATGAGGAAAGTGGACCCCTCAAAATACTAAGGACAAAAAGATTGGCTCAAGCTCAAAGCTCAAGACTCTACATTTTATATTTTAGTGATCCAAGATCAATTGAGTCTATAGGAAAAGCCAATACTATCAAGGAGGGATGAGGTGTTGCTTGATGAGGTTCTTGCTTCATAGTGCTTAGTGATATGCTCCAAAACCCTCAACTACCTTCCCACATCCACATATGACCTAAACCAAAAGTCAAACTCGGCCCCACCAATTCTTTCTATCCGGCGCCACCGAGTTCAGATGTCATAGCCACTGTCACAAACCCTAGGCAAATTGGTCTCACCGATAGGGATCTCGGTCACACCGAGACGGGGTTGTAATCTCTCTGTTTCCCTTCGTAACGTTTTGGTCCTACCGAGATGAGCGATCGGTCCCACCGAGATTGCAATGTAACCTCTCTGTTTCCCTTTTGTAACATTTCGGTCCCACCGAAATGAGCGATCGGTCCCACCGAGTTTACCTGACCAACTCTCTGGTTAGCTTATTACCAAAATTGGTCCCACCGAGTTTGTGTAATCGGTCACACCAAGATTACGTTATGCCCTAACCCTAACCATATCAGTCCTACCGAGTTGCATCTCAGTCCCACTGAAAATCCTAACGGTCACTAGGTTTGCTAAATCGGTCCGACCGAGTTTCTCAATTCGGTCTCACCGAGATTGGTAAATTGTGTGTAACGGTTAGTTTTTGTGTGGAGGCTATATATACCCCTCCACCCACTCTTCATTCGTGGAGAGAGCCATCAGAACATACCTACACTTCCAATACACATTTTCTGACGGAGAACCACCTACTCATGTGTTGAGGCCAAGATATTCCATTCTCACCATATGAATCTTGATCTCTAGCCTTCCCCAAGTTGCTTTCCACTCAAATCTTCTTTCCACCAAATCCATATCCTGTGAGAGAGAGTTGAGTGTTGGGGAGACTATCATTTGAAGCACAAGAGCAAGGAGTTCATCATCAACACACCATTTGTTACTTCTTGGAGAGTGGTGTCTCCTAGATTGGCTAGGTGTCACTTGGGAGCCTTCGACAAGATTGTGGAGTTGAACCAAGGAGTTTGTAAGGGCAAGGAGATCGCCTACTTCATGAAGATCTACCGCTAGTGAGGCAAGTCCTTCGTGGGCGATGGCCATGATGGGATAGACAAGGTTGCTTCTTCGTGTACCCTTCGTGGGTGGAGCCCTCCGTGGACTCGGGCAACCGTTACCCTTCGTGGGTTGAAGTCTCCATCAACGTGGATGTACGATAGCACCACCTATCGGAACCACGACAAAAATATCCATGTCTCCAATTGCGTTTGAATTCTCCAAACCCTTCCCTTTACATTCTTGCAAGTTGCATGCTTTGCTTTCCGCTGCTCATAGACTCCTTGCATGCTTGCTTGAATTGTGTTAAGATTGCTTGACTTGTGCTAAGATAGCTAAAATCTGCCAAAGACTAAAATTGGGAAAAGGATAGATTTTAATTGGTCAAGTAGTCTAGTCACCCCCCTCTAGACATACTTTCGATCCTACAAGTGGTATCAGAGCTTTGGTATCCATTTGCCTTGATTTTCATAGCTTTTGGAAGTCATAGCCTTGGTTTCACAACCTAGGAGAGTATGGCGTCTAGCGTGGGAAATTACCACCATAGAGGTCCTTGCAAGGTGAATTCTTTGATGGGAGAGAACCGAATCGTGAAGCCACCGCGGAAGAGTTGAAAATGCTGCAATACAACGCTCAAGCTTGTGATATCCTCTTCAACGGATTGTGCCCCGAAGAATTCAACAAAATCAGCCGTCTTGAGAATGCAAAGGAAATTTGGGATACTTTGATTGATATGCACGAAGGTACCGACTCCGTCAAGGAATCCAAGTTGGATGTGCTTCAAAGTCAACTTGAAAAGTTCAAAATGAAGGATGGTGAAGGTGTCACTGAAATGTACTCTAGGATTGCTCTTATCACAAATGAGATTGCCGGCTTAGGAAGTGAAGAGATGACCGACAAATTCATCATCAAGAAGACCCCTAAGAGCCTTGGATGGAAAATACGATACCGTATGCACATTGATCCAAATGATGCCAAATTACAAAGATCTCAAGCCAACGAAAGTCATTGGAAGAATTGTTGCTCATGAGATGTCACTCAAGGATAAGGAGGAGCTCCATAACAAGTCAAGTGGTGCTTACAAAGCCTCATGTGAAGCCCCCACATCATCAAGTGAGAAACAAACCTTCAATGAAGAATTGAACTTAATGGTGAAGAACTTCAACAAGTTCTACAAGAATAGAAGCAAAGAGAGAAGTTCCAAGTCAAGGTCCTACAATGACAAAAGATCTTCTAGTCGAGAGCGAAACTGCTACAATTGTGGAAGACCCAGACACTACTCCAATGAGTGTACGGCTCCCCACAAGAGAAGAGAAGATTCTCCCAAAAGAATAAGTAGAAGAGAAGAATCACCATCAAGGGAGAGAAGGAGTAGGGATGATCGATATGAATGAAGACCCTCTCGGAGAAGCAAGGATTCGGAAAGGAAGGACAAGTCATCAAGGAGCTACACAAAATGAAGACATCAAGCTCATGTTGGTGAATGGGTATCCGGCTCCGACTCCGACAATAACTCCGAGAGAAGCTATCACTCCAACTCCGAATATACTCAAGATGAAGGTGTTGCCGGTCTAGAACTTGTGTCAACCAACTCCTACGGCATATTTGATTCACCAAATGAAGGAATTGGAAGATGCTTCATGGCCAAAGGTCCAAAGGTATCGCACCCCGAGTATGTTGATTTCAATAGTGATGAAGATGACTTGTTAGGTGATGATGATTTACTTGTTGACAACTATAGTGATGAGTACTATGATGAAACGAATGACAATGATAAGGAGAAGATTGAGTCTCTACTAAAGAACTAAAAACTCTTAAGTTAGCTCATGAAAATATCTTAGGAGATCATCGAGAACTTTCAAGGACTCATGAGAAATTACATTTTGAGAAGCTCAACCTTGAGCAAGAGCATGAGTTCTTAAAGGCAATCAATGATGATCTTCGCAAGAAAAGTTCTTCTTACATTGCCAAGCATTTACTCTTATCCACTTACATGCCTCAAGTCAAGTCTAGTAACAAGAACAAGAAAGATTCTTCCTCTAGTAGTAACAATAATCATGCTAAATCCAATGTTGTTGCTTCTAGTAGTTCTCTTGATTCCACTAATGATTCTCTTCGCCAAGTTACACTTGAGCAAGAAAACAGCTTATTGAAGGGAATCATAGAGAAAGGTGTTTACAAGAGCCTTGCTGGGAGTAAGCAATTCGAGGAAATTGTACGCAAGCAAGGAAGGCACCGGAAGAATCAAGGTATTGGTTTTGAACGAAAGTTCAATGCCAATGGAGTTGAGTGGGAAGAAGGTCAATACCCCAAGACAAAGTTTGTTCCTCAACAAGCGAAGTATGATCCTACTTCTTCCAAAGGGACACAAGCTCAAGATGATCTTCCACCACAAGACCACAAGCAAAAAGGCAAGGACAAGCTTCAAGAGGAAATTGATGCATTTGAAGAAGCTCCTAAGCCCTTGGTCAAGTGGGTTCCCAAGACTACATCAAGTTCCACTTCATCAAGTACAACTACAACTCCGAGGATTCCCATCAAGATGGTGTGGATCCCGAAGAAGAAGAACTAGAGAGTTCTTGAGGGTGACTCCCCCAACATACTTCACTCTTATCATTTTGGCAAGAACAAGTGCAATCAACTTCCACATCTTGCACTAGTTCAAGGAGTCACAAACCCTCTTGTTGGTAAGATAAGGGACAAGGTAACCTAAGGCTTTCATAGACATCATCTTGTGTGTGCATCACTCTATGCCTATGGATATCCTTGTTTGTTCCTTGTGGGACTAACCCGTGTAGGTATTGAAAGTGCAACTCACTCCAAAGGATAGCTCCGAATGATCTACATCAACTTAGAGCATCCACATCTTCAACACCTACATGAAGTCATCATTGACAAAACCCAAGGTTAGTTCATCCCTCTTTGGGGGGATCTCACATCTAGGGGGAGCTTTACTCTAACAATTGAGTTAAAGCAACTCTAATGGTGTGAACACAACAACGCTTTATGTAAAAGTGGTAACCTCACTTGTGCTTAAACGATGAGTATGACCTATGATCAAATGTTCTCATTTGACTCCTAAGTCAATATACTCATATATAGATGACCTAGTCATCCCCAATTGCTTGATAGATGCTAGAATTGTTTGTGCATGCTTTGCCACATATTTCATTTGACATTTTATTGTGTGAGCATGTTGATTGCATAATTACTCATTTGAGAACATCCACTTGTTGTTTTGATTGATTGGTTTCTTTTTCTTTTGGCCAAGTGGATGGACAAGAATGCCTAAGAACCTTCTCTAGCTATCTATGCTTTTCTTGTCTCAAACTCTATTCATGCTACATCACAAAGTTTGATCAAGTCAGATTCGAACCACTCTGTGTGAGGGGCACTCGGAGTCCCCGATTCGTCATAGACTTAAACTTCCAAAACTTCTTTGTGTGTTTCGGTTTGACCGATTCATCCATTTCGGTCATACCGAGATCACTAAGTCGACCTAGGTTTTCAATCTCGGTGCAACCGATTCGAACTTTTCGGTCACATCGAGTTTCAGTAACTGCTTGCAATTATGAATCTCGGTGCCACCGAGTTGTTCCACTCGGTCACACCGACAGGGTCGGGCTATATATACCCACGGGCAAAATTTTGGAAAACTTTCCAAACCTCCTCGCCCGCGCTTAGCCCGCTCCGCCTCCAGGGTCTCCGGATTGTCCTCCTCATCGCCAGCCGCCTCCTGTCGCTGGTCTCCGCCGCCGTCAACGGAATCATCTCCGCCGTTGCTGCCGTAGCAAGTTCATCGCCGAACTAGGGTATGGACTTGAACTTTGTGCTGTTCTAACTCCGATTCCCCAGCACATTGCTTTGCCATGTATCTTGCCATGATTGAAATCATTCTATCCATCAAAAACACTCCGTAGTTTAGTCGTGAATTGAAAATTTAGGGTTAGGTTTCCGCCGAAACCATCTCGGACCGACCGAGTTGATGAAATCGGTTCCACCGTTTTGGCTCAGGCCATTGCGCATGTGATTCTCGGTCTGACCAAGAATTGCAAATCGGTGTGACCGAGTTTAGCACTTTGTGAAACCCTAGCAGTCTCGGTGCCACCGAACTGTGACTCGGTCTGACCGAGTTCACTAGTTTAGGTTCCAAAAGCTGCTTCGATATCACCGAGTTTGCAAATCGGTAGATCCGAAATGCTTTCTGTGGAAAACTAAAACTAAGTTTTTAATTCATTCTTTTGCAAAAACCTCTGTATTTTGTGATGCTCATCCACTCTACCTCATCTATAATCTATTCACAGGGTCTGCTGTCAGTGTTTGCATTATGTCTGATCAAAGTGACAGTCAGAACAAGTCAGAGGAGCAGGTTAACTTGAGTGAGGGCACTAGTCTCTCTAGCAGCTCACATGATGGCAGCAGGAGCACACCAAGCAAACTGCCAAAGGCTGCCACCAGGGCCAGAAAGAAGAAAACTTCTGAATCTAAGGATGAAGACTATGTGGCAGTTGAGGATGAGGCCATTTCCAAAAGGAAAGTGGTTAAGAAGGAATATAGCACTGCTGCTGCCACTAAGCCTGGTATGAATACCAAAGTACCTGCAAAGAGAATTCCCATGTCTAAAGCCAGAGCCTCTACTCAAGTACCTTTGGAATCTGAACCCAAAGAGGGTGCTGCAGAAGGGAAGAAGAGGAAAGAGAGGGTCAAGAAGACCACTGCCAGAGTGCTTGGGAGATCCTCAATCATGAGAGACTTTGAAGAGGAAGATGAATAAGATGCTGCACCAGCACCTAAGGCACAGAAACTTATGGGAGATGCCATAAGGTCAGGGGTTGCTTCATCTAAGCCCAAAGAAGCTTCTAAGCCAGCTGCTCCAAAACCCAAATCTGCACCAAAGAGGAGTACCAGGAACATTCCAGCTGCTGAGAAAAACAAGGCCCCAGTGCTTGAAACTGTTGCTGAAGAAGAAGATGATGAGACACATGTTTTGAGGAAGCTAAAGCCAAAAATTCCAGATCATAATGATGTTCATCCTGTAGCAGAAAACATGAAGATCAGGAAGGACTCAGGATTGAGGCTATGGAGAGAGTCAGATCCATATGCCACCAGAAGGAGAACTGCTATGGACTACAGGTTCCATATCAAAGAACAACAGGATTTTTATGAGACAGTGTTGCTTGACAAGAAACCAATAGTATGTGACATGAGATGGGTCAACTGGGAGTACATCAAGGAGATTGAAGAACATTATCCAGGAGTGTATGACAGTTTCAAGGCTTGTGGAGTTGATGAGTTTGTGGCTCAGAAGTTCACAAAGTGGAATGATGAGCTTATCATGCAGTTCTACTCCACAGCTCACTTCTACCCAGATGGAAAGATAGTATGGATGTCTGAAGGCACTAGATACCAGTCCATAGTTGCAGAATGGGCTAAGTTGATCAATGCCCTCAAGAGAGTGAAGATGACTTGGATGTCTATGCCAACAAGAAGAAGGATCACAAAACCATGGCACACATGCACAAGGAGATCCCAGATGCTGCTCTTGAGACACACAAGTTTGGATCTGTACATTAACTTCTGTCAGGCTTGCCAACTATCAACTGGATCCTCAGGCACACTCTTCTGCCAAAGTCAGGAAATCACAAGATGATTAGAGGCCATGCAATTAACTTGCTTCACATCTTTGATGTCCCACAGAAGTTCAAAGTCATGAGTCTAATAGTGGAAACCATAATGAGGACAGCTGCAGATCAGAAGAGGAGTTGTGGATATGCCCCACACATTCAGGAGCTGATTAACTCCAAGCTGGGCACTGGCACATATCTGCTGGACAAGGAGCACATGCCCATCTATCCAGACTTTGAGGACAACCAAGTGGTCATGAATGAGGATGAACCATCTTCTGTGCACGTTCAAGCAAAGAGGAAGAAGGAAAAGGATGAGAAAGCTGCAAAGATGCCAACCATGGAAGAGGCATCTCAGTATCTTCTGAAGAGCAAGCAAGATCAGCTCGACTACTTGATTGCATCCACTCTAAGGATTGAGAAAGGGATGGCCACCCTGACTCAAAACCAGGAGAGCTTGGAAAGGATCATAGAGCAGAAGTTCTATGACATGGATGTGAAGGTAACTGAGATCCAGTCTGTTGTGGAGCAACTTCAGGATGATATGCAGGAGAGGAAGGGCAAGACAACCACTGATGCATTTGCCAGAGTGCCTAGAGCTCAGAGATCTGCTGCAGTGCCTGTTCCAGACACCAGAGCAACTTCATCTGCACCAGCTACAACTTCAGTGCCACCAGCTCCAGCACCTACTCCATCAGCTCCATCTACATCAACTGAAGCCTTCGTTCTTGGAGTTATCCGGACACCACCACCTGAAGACCAAGCCTGAGAGACGATTTAGTGCTATGCATTTTCTAGGAACTTTTTGGTAACTTGTTGCTAAAGGGGGAGAAAAATGTATAGATCATAGGCTTCGAGAGAGAGTGTTTCTGCTTTTTTTATTCTCTCTTGCTTTGGTGGTTGAACTTTATTTGCTTTGCTTGTTTGAGATACTTTCTGTTTGTGTGATACTTGGATGATCATGTGTGTTTGATCATATGCTACATTAATGCTTATTGAATGACATTATCACTTTATCCCTATATGATCATTCACTTTGCTTGGTGATGAGTGCATGTATTTAATTATTATCATTTTGAGTGCTCCACCAAGATGTATGTGACATGGAAGAGTAACCCATGAGCCTAATTCTCTGTGCATTTGCAGTCCAAAGCAAATCATAAACTATGCACAAATTTAGGGGGAGCTCTTGCTTTTCACATACTTCTCAAAGCGACAATGTTTTTCACTCTTATTATCATTCGTCGAAGCTTTGATCTATATGTTGTCATCAATTACCAAAAAGGGGGAGATTGAAAGTGCAACTATCCCTAGGTGGTTTTGGTAATTCCTAACAACATATAGCTCATTGAGCTAATGCTATTCCAAGATTAATATTTCAGGAAAAGCTAAATGAATGGCATGGCATGGATGAGGAAAGTGGACCCCTCAAAATACTAAAGACAAAAAGATTGGCTCAAGCTCAAAGCTCAAGACTCTACATTTTATATTTTAGTGATCCAAGATCACATTGAATCTATAGGAAAAGCCAATACTATCAAGGAGGGATGAGGTGTTGCTTGATGAGGTTCTTGCTTCATAGTGCTTAGTGATATGCTCCAAAACCCTCAACTACCTTCCCACATCCACATATGAGCTAAACCAAAAGTCAAACTCGGCCCCACCGATTGTTTCTATCCGGCGCCACCGAGTTCAAATGTCATAGCCACTGCCACAAACCCTAGGCAAATCGGTCTCACCGATAGGGATCTCGGTCACACCGAGACGGGGTTGTAATCTCTCTGTTTCCCTTTGTAACGTTTCGGTCCTACCGAGATGAGCGATCGGTCCCACCGAGATTGCAATGTAAACTCTCTGTTTCCCTTTTGTAACATTTCGATCCCACCGAAATGAGTGATCGGTCCCACCGAGTTTACCCGACCAACTCTCTGGTTAGCTTATTACCAAAATCGGTCCCACCGAGTTTGTGTAATTGGTCACACCAAGATTACGTTATGCCCTAACCCTAACCATATCGGTCCTACCGAGTTGCATCTCAGTCCCATCGGAAATCCTAACGGTCACTAGGTTTGCTAAATCGGTCTGACCGAGTTTGTCAAATCGGTCTCACCGAGATTGGTAAATTGTGTGTAACGGTTAGTTTTTGTGTGGAGGCTATATATACCCCTCCACCCACTCTTCATTCGTGGAGAGAGCCATCAGAACATACCTACACTTCCAATACACATTTTCTGAGGGAGAACCACCTACTCATGTGTTGAGGCCAAGATATTCCATTCTCACCATATGAATCTTGATCTCTAGCCTTCCCCAAGTTGCTTTCCACTCAAATCTTCTTTCCACCAAATCCATATCCTGTGAGAGAGAGTTGAGTGTTGGGGAGACTATCATTTGAAGCACAAGAGCAAGGAGTTCATCATCAACACAACATTTTTTACTTCTTGGAGAGTGCTGTTTCCTAGACTGGCTAGGTGTCACTTGGGAGCCTCCGACAAGATTGTGGAGTTGAACCAAGGAGTTTGTAAGGGCAAGGAGATCGCCTACTTCGTGAAGATCTACCGCTAGTGAGGCAAGTCCTTCGTGGGCGATGGCCATGATGGGATAGACAAGGTTGCTTCTTCGTGGACCCTTCGTGGGTGAAGCCCTCCGTGGACTCGCGCAACCGTTACCCTTCATGGGTTGAAGTCTCCATCAACGTGGATGTACGATAGCACCACCTATCGGAACCACGACAAAAACATTCATGTCTCCAATTGCGTTTGAATTCTCCAAACCCTTCCCTTTACATTCTTGCAACTTGCATGCTTTACTTTCCGCTGCTCATAGACTCCTTGCATGCTTGCTTGAATTGTGTTAAGATTGCTTGACTTGTGCTAAGGTAGCTAAAATCTTCCAAAGACTAAAATTGGGAAAAGGATAGATTTTTAATTGGCCAAGTAGTCTAATCACCCCCTCTAGACATACTTTCGATCCTACAACTTGTTCTATCTGAGTGGTGACCATAGAAGCATGTTTACTAATAAGTTTAAGGTCACCTTTAACTCTAGACATATAATCACTCAAGTGTTCAATCATATAAGCATTACGTTTCAATTGTCTACCAACATAAGCATTGAAGTTTTCTTGTTTAACAATAAAATTATCAAACTCATCCAAGCATTGGCTAGCAGACTTGTTATGAGGAATATCACCTTCATCAAATCTATAGAGAGAATTTACCTTTACCACCTGTTTTGGGTTATTAATACCATGTATTTCTTCAATAGGGGGTAAATTCTTAACATCTTCAGCTTTAATACCCTTTTCTTTCATAGATTTCTTTGCCTCTTACATATCTTCAGGACTGAGAAATAGAATACCCATTTTCTTCGGAGTTGGCTTAGGAGTTGGTTCACGAAGTGTCCAATCATTATCATTACTCAATATATTATTTAATAGCAATTCAGCTTGCTTAACAATTCTTTCCCTGAAAACACAACCAGCACAACTATCCAGGTGGTCTCTGGAAGCATCGCTTAGTCCATTATAAAACATATCAAGTATTTCATTTTTCTTGAATGGATGATTAGGCAAAGCATTAAGTAATCGGAGAAGCCTCCCCCAAGCTTGTGGGAGACTCTCTTCTTCAATTTGCACAAAATTATATATTTCCTTTAAGGCAGCTTGTTTCTTATGAGCGGGGAAATATTTAGCAGAGAAGTAATAAATCATATCATGGGGACTACGCACACAACCAGGAGCAAGAGAATTAAACCATGTTTTAGCATCACCCTTTAATGAGAATGGAAATAACTTAAGGATATAGTAGTAACGAATTTTTTCCTCATGAGTGAATAGGGTGGCTATATCATTAAATTTAGTAAGATGTGCCACAACAGTTTCAGATTTATTGCCATAAAAAGGATCAGATTCAACCAGAGTAATTAACTCAGGATCGACAGAGAAATCATAATCCTTATCAGAAATACAGATAGGTGAAGTAGCAAAAGCAGGGTCATATTTCATTCTAGCATTTAAAGACTTTTCTTTCATCTTAGCTAACAGTTTCTTAAGATCATATCTATCTTTGCAAGCAAAAAGGTCTCTAGCAGTTTCTTCATCCATAACATAACCCTCAGGCACATCAGGAAATTCATATCTAGGGTGTTATGACCGGCCAGGTCTATGGCCGCAGGGGGCCCACTGGGCAGGCTTAGGCCTCAAGTTATCTTAGTTTTATTTTCAGATTATGGTTATATATACAAGTTGTAAGACTATTTCGAGAATTAAGCAATAAGACTATTCTATTGCCCGGCTCCCAGAGGAGCCGGAACCCTAACCCTAGCCGCCTCCTTCCTGCGCCGCCGCCGCCCCAACCGCAAGGAAGACGCCTCGCCGCCGGCCGCCGCGCTCCAGCCCTCGCCCAACTCCCTCCTTCCCCTACACCCTACGCCCTAGGCAGGGCAGAACCCTAGCTCCTAACACCTTGGTATCAGCCAGCTCAGGTTCGACTATGTCGTCCTCACCACCATCGCCGTCGCTGCCTCTGACCACCACCACCGCCACCGCTCCACCAACCACCACCGCCGCTGCGCCATTGCCACTCGCCACGGGGCCGCTGGCCCTTCCATCGGCGCCGCTGGAACTCCTCTCCGGCGTGCCCACCGGCCAGCCGCCAGCCCCCGTCACCGTCACGCCACCATCCCCTTCAACCCTACCGGCCCACTACATCCCGGAGGCCATGGCGGGTGTCCCCAATGACTTGGTCGTCGCGGTCCAGGGCATCCGGCTCTTCCTGGCCAGCCCGTACGGGCCGCCCCCGCCGCTCCCGCCTCCTGTGCCCTCCGGGCCCCTGGCTCTTCCGTGGTACCCGGTGCCCGCAGCACTCACCAGGGGCTACCCGGCGCTACAGCCGCCGGCCACCCCAGCGCCGGCCTGGCCGCAATGGCCCGCACCAGCGCCCGCGGCGCCACCCGTGTCGGCCGCGCCCGCCCCCGCCCCGTGGCCGGTCTGGCCCGCGCCGGCTCTCTCCGCGCCGGCTGCAACGGCTCCCACACCGTCCCCGCCACCCAGCGCCGGCCCGAGTCAGGCCCCTCCAGGGGGCTCCCGATCCAGCAGGTGCGGTTCCCACCGTCGCCCTCTCCGATTCTGGCATGGCTCACCGGAACGTCGCCATCGCTGGTCTACACGGAGGCCAGAGAACCGTTGGTGTCCACGCTGCAGTACGGCACGCCGCCCTCCGCCCTCCGCATCGTCGAACTGGTGGGCGCTGGCGCATCGACCCTGACACCACCTCGCTTCGCCCGGATCGACTTCGCCACGTATGATGGCTCGGAGGACCCGCTTAACTTGTTAAACCAGTGTGACCAGTTCTTCCGGGGGCAGCGCACACCTACGTCTGAGCGCACTTGGCTCGCTTCATACCACCTCTGGGGTGCAGCCCAGACGTGGTACTATGCCCTAGAGCAGGACGAGGACGGTATGCCTCCCTGGGATCGTTTCCGCGAGCTGTGCCTCCTTCGCTTTGGACCACCATGACACGGCAGCCGCTTGTCCGAGTTGGGCCGCCTACCCTTCACCTCCACGGTCCAGGATTTCGCCGACCGTTTCCAGGCTCTGGCGTGTCACGCACCAGGGGTGACGGCACTCCAGCGAGCTTAGCTCTTCGTCGGCGGCCTTCCCGACCACATCCACGTGGACGTCGAGATGAAGGGGCCCCAGGACCTAGAGACGGCCGTATACTACGCTCGGGCATTCGAGGAGCGTGCCCAGGCCTTGACACGGCCAACAGCACCTTGGGGGAGCCGACTGCCTCCACGGCCCCCGCCGCCCGCGCCAGCACCTTCAGCCGCCTCGTCGGCGACCACCCCGGTCGCGACGCGGCCCTTCTGGCGCCTTTCATAGGTAGAGAAGCTCGAGCGCCGCCTCCTGGGGCTGTGCTTTAAGTGTGACACACCCTATGCCCCGGGCCATGTCTGCCTGCGCCTCTTCTACTTGGAGACGGCCGACAAGATGGAGGACGATACCCCCGATGATGGACTCGGTGACCCAGCCGCTGCCGAGGTCGCGCCGGCACCCGCACCCGTGCCGGCTACGGCCCTTGTCGTCTCCCTTCATGCATTGGCCGGCATCCGTAATGAGCGGACTATGCTTATACTGGTCACGATCCGTGGTGAGACTCTGGTGGCTCTCTTGGACACGGGTTCTACACATAACTTCCTACCTGAGGCTACTATGCGGCGCCTTGAGCTACAGCCGACAGGTGGGGAGCAGCTGCGGGTCACCGTCACTAATGGCGACCGCCTCCGCTGCCATGGGCTCGCTCGGGACGTACCCATTACTATCGGCGACGAGCACTTCACCATCACTTGTGCTGGCATCGACTTGGGCTGCTTTGACTTCATCCTCGGCGTCGACTTTTTGCGGACTCTCGGACCCATCCTTTGGGACTTCGACGCCCTAACGATGACCTTCTGGCACCTCGGCCGCCGCATCCGGTGGGAGGGCGTTGGAGGCGCCCCGGCATCGCCCCCGCTCCAGCTGGCCGCGGACACCACTGAGGCCGAGCATCCGCTGTTGGATAACCTCCTGCAGCAGCACAGTGATCTCTTTGCGGAACCCCAGGGCCTTCCGCCGGCCCGGGTCTACGACCACCGTATTCATCTCCTACCGGGCTCAGCGCCGGTGGCAGTACGACCCTACCGGTACCCCCAGCTATAGAAGGACGAGTTGGAGCGGCAATGTGCACTCATGCTTGCCGCGGGCATTATCCGGATATCCACATCACCATTCACGGTGCCGGTCCTCCTCGTTCGCAAGTCGGACGGCACGTGGCGTTTCTGCATCGACTACCGCGCCCTTAATGCTTTCACACTTAAGGATAAGTTCCCTATTCCGGTGGTCGATGAACTCCTGGATGAACTACATGGGGCGCGCTTCTTCACCAAACTGGACCTCCGGTCGGGGTATCATCAGGTGCGCATGCATCCAGACGACATCGCCAAAACGGCGTTTCAGACTCATCACGGCCACTTCGAGTTCTTGGTGATGCCCTTTGGCCTCTCCAACGCCCCGGCGACATTTCAGGCCTTGATGAACGATGTCCTCCGGCCCTACTTACGTCGGTTTGTGCTCGTTTTCTTTGATGACATTCTTATCTACAGCACCTCTTGGGCAAAGCACCTCCAGCATGTGGCCATCGTCTTCAACGAGCTTCGGGCGCATCATCTTCATCTTAAGCGCTCGAAGTGCTCGTTCGGGACGCCTTCGGTCGCTTACCTCGACCACATCATCTCGGCCGAGGGAGTGGCCATGGACACAGACAAGGTGGCGACCGTCGCCGCCTGGCCGATTCCGCAGTCTCCGCAGGCTCTTTCGGGTTTCTTGGCCTCGCGGGGTACTACCGGAAGTTCATCCGGGAATTTGGCCTCATCGCGGCCCCACTCACGCGTCTCCTCCGTTGCGACGCCTTCTCTTGGGATGAGAAGGCCACTTCAGCATTCGAGGCCCTCAAGGGGGCCCTCACGACGGGACCCGTATTGCAGATGCCGGATTTCGACCTTCCCTTCACCGTCGAGTGCGATGCCTCCGGTGCGGGGTTCGGTGCGGTCCTGCATCAGGGCGATGGACCCCTTGCTTTCTTCAGCCGCCCCTTTGCCGCACGCCATCTTAAGCTAGCGGCGTATGAGCGTGAGCTCATTGGGTTGGTGCAGGCAGTACGCCATTGGCGGCCCTATCTTTGGGGTCGTTCCTTCCGGATCCGCACAGACCATTACAGCCTCAAGTTCATGCTGGATCAGAGGCTCTCGACGGTACCCCAGCACCAGTGGATCAGTAAGCTCTTTGGCTTTGACTTCACCGTCGAGTACCGGCCGGTCGTCTTAACACCGTCGCCGACGCCCTGTCTCGGCGTGACGCCGATGTGGACGATAGTACGGCGGAGGGGGCGGCCTTCTGCATCCTCACCGGGCCCTCCTTCATCCTCTACGCCGACATCCAACGGGCGACCGCTGCCGCGGCCGAATCCCTCCTCCTGCAGCAGCAGCTGGCTGCGGGAGAGCTAGAGGAGCCGTGGCGCCTCGCCGATGGCCTGCTTCTCCACGGGCGCCGGGTCTTTGTTCCGGCGCATGATGATCTTCGCCAGCAGGTGCTGCGCCTCGCCCACTCGGCGGGCCATGAGGGCGTGCAGAAGACGCTGCATCGTCTTCGCGCCGACTTCTACATTCTCGATGATCATGCCCTGGTCCGTGACTGGGTACGGTCTTGTGTGACGTGCCAGCGCAACAAAACGGAGACTCTACGGCCGGCTGGCATGCTTCAGCCCTTGGAGGTCCCGTCTCAGGTTTGGGCGGACATCTCCATGGACTTCATCGAGGGCCTTCCCAAGGTGGGCGGCAAGTCCGTCATTCTCACGGTGGTCGACCGCTTCTCCAAGTATGCTCATTTCATCGCACTTGGCCATCCCTATTCAGCAGCATCTATCGCACGGGCCTTCTTCGATGGCATTGTCCGTCTCCACGGGTTTCCTTCTTCGATCGTCAGTGATCGGGACCCCGTGTTTACGGGACACGTAGGCGCGACCTTTTCCGGCTGGCGGGCATGAAGCTACGCCTGAGCACCGCCTTCCACTCTCGGACGGACGACCAGTCTGAGATAGTTAACAAGGTGATTGCCATGTATTTGCGTTGTGTTACAGGTGATCGCCCTCGTGCATGGGTGGACTGGCTCTCATGGGCGGAGTACTGCTACAACACCTCTTATCACTCCGCCCTCCGTGCTACGCCCTTTGAGGTGGTGTATGGCCGGCCACCCCAGCCGATCCTTCCGGTTGATCCGGCCTTGGCATGGACCGAGGCAGTCGGGGCTCTTCTGCGGAGCCGTGATGAGATGCTCGCGGAGGTCCACCAATGACTCCTATAGGCCCAGCAGTTGGCCAAACATTACTATGATGGCCACCATCGCGAGGCGGAGTTCGCGGTGGGTGATTGGGTCTGGCTGCGTCTACTTCACCGCTCTACACAGTCCTTGGACCCACGCGCGAGGAAGAAGCTCGGTCCTCGCTATGCCGGTCCCTTTGCTATCCTGGAACGCATTGGGAAAGTGGCTTACCGTCTTCAGCTTCCGGCAGGCGCGTGGATCCATGATGTATTCCATGTCGGGCTGCTCAAGCCATTCCGCGGCGAGCCACCCGCGGCACCGCCGACACTTCCACCGATCACGGACGGGCGCCTACTTCCTGATCCAGAGAAGGCGTTGAAGGCTCAGCTGCGCCGAGGCTCCTGGTATGTGTTGATTCAGTGGACCGGACTACCAGAGGAGGACGCTACTTGGGAGCAGCACGAGGAGTTCCGCCAGCACTACCCCGACTTTCAGCTCGAGGACGAGCTGTTTGCGCAGGCGGGGAGAGATGTTATGACCGGCCAGGTCTATGGCCGCAGGGGGCCCACTGGGCAGGCTTAGGCCTCAAGTTATCTTAGTTTTATTTTCAGATTACGGTTATATATACAAGTTGTAAGACTATTTTGAGAATTAAGCAATAAGACTATTCTATTGCTCGGCTCCCAGAGGAGTCGAAACCCTAACCCTAGCTGCCTCCTTCCTGCGCCGCCGCCGCCCCAACCGCAAGGACGACGCCTCGCCGCCGGCCGCCGCGCTCCAGCCCTCGCCCAACTCCCTCGTTCCCCTACACCCTACGCCCTAGGCAGGGCAGAACCCTAGCTCCTAACATAGGGGGAGAATCTTCATCATCAATTTCATCAATATTATCTGTTTCAATAATTTCATTTTCACTAACCCTAGCAAGTTGTTAATCAAGAAATTCACCTAATGGCACGGTATTATCAAGCATAGAAGTAGTTTCACCATAAGCATCATGCATAGCAGAAGTGGCATCATCAATAACATGCGACATATCAAAATCAATAATAGGTGTAGGTGTCGCAAATTTACTCATAACAGAAGGTGAATCAAGTGCAGAGCTAGATGGCAGTTCCTTACCTCCCCTCGTAGTTGAGGGAAAAATCTTGGTTGTTTCATCTTTCAAGTTCCTCATAGTGATAAACAAATATAAATCCCGAGTGACTCAAAGAATAGAGTTATGCTCCCTGGCAACAGTGCCAGAAAATGGTCTTGATAACCCAAAAGTATAGGTGATCGAGGGTAGAGTATTCAACCCAAAATTATTGATTCGACACAAGGGGAGCCAAAGAATATTCTCAAGTATTAGCAGTTGAGTTGTCAATTCAACCACACTTGAAAGACTTAATATCTGCAGCAAAGTATTTAGTAGCAAAGTAGTATGGAAGTAACGGTAACAGTGGCAAAAGTAACAGTAGCAGTTTTTGTAGCAATCGTAACAATGGCAACGGAAAAGTAACTAAGCAAAGATCAATATGTGAAAAGCTCGTTGGCAATGGATCAATGATGGATAATTATGTCGGATGTGATTCCTCATGCAATAGTTATAACATAGGGTGACACAGAACTAGCTCTAGTTCATAAATGTAATGTAGGCATGTATTCTGAATATAGTCAAACGTGCTTATGGAAAAGAACTTGCATGACCTCTTTTGTCCTACCCTCCCGTGGCAGCGGGGTCCTATTGGAAACTAAGGGATATTAAGGACTCTTTTTAATAGAGTACCGGACCAAAGCATTAACACTTAGTGAATACATGAACTCCTCAAACTACAGTCATCACCGGGAGTGGTCCCGATTATTGTCACTTCGGGGTTACCGGATCATAACACATAGTAGGTGACTATTGACTTGCAAGATAGGATCAAGAACTCACATATATTCATGAAAATATAACAGGCACAGATCCGAAATCATGACACTCGGGCCCTAGTGACAAGCATTAAGCATAGCAAAGTCATAGCAACATCAATCTTAGAACATAATGGATACTAGGGATCAAACCCTAACAAAACTAACTCGATCACATGGTAAATCTCATCCAACCCATCACCGACCAGCAAGCCTACGATGAGATTACTGACACACGGCAGTGAGCATGATGAAATTGGTGATGGAGGAAGGTTGATGATGACGATGGCGACGGATTCCCCGAACGGACTCTAGATCAACCCTCCCGATGAAGATTAGGGCTTGGCGGCGGCTTCGTATCATAAAACGTGATGAATCCTTCTCTCTGATTTTTTTCTCCCCGAACATGAATATATATAGTTGGAGTTGAGGTCGGTGGAGTCCCAGGGGGCCCACGAGGCAGGGGCGCGCCCTGCACCCTGCTACCTCTTGAGCATGCGCTGGTTTTCCCTTGAAGAGGAAAGGGTGATGCAGCAAAGTAGCATCAATATTTACCTCAGTTTTTGAGAACCAAGGTATCAATCCAGTAGGAGACAATGCACAAGTCACCTATTACCTACACAAACAATAAAGAACCTCGCAACCAACACGATAAAGGGGTTGTCAATCTCTTCATGCTCACTTGCGAAAGTGAGATCTGATAGAGATAGTAATATAAATATTTTTGGTATTTTGTTTTATAGATTGGAAAGTAAAGATTGCAAAATAGTAAACGAGATGCGATAATAAAAGAGATGCAATATAATAAGAAAGAGACCCGGGGGCCATAGGTTTCACTAGTGACTTCTCTCATGATAACATGTATTACGGTGGGTGAACAAATTATTGTCAAGCAATTGATAGAAAAGTGCATAGTTACGAAGATATCTAAGGCAATGATCATGAATATAGGTATCACGTCCGTGTCAAGTAGATCGAAGCGATTCTGCATCTACTACTATTACTCCACACATCGACCACTATCCAGCATGCATCTAGAGTATTAAGTTCATAAGAACATAGTAACGCATTAAGCAAGATGACATGATGTAGAGGGATAAACTCAAGCAATATGACATAAACCCCATCTTTTTATCCTCGATAGCAACAATACAATACGTGCCTTGCTGCC
Organism: Triticum urartu; assembly: GCF_056163025.1. Lineage (NCBI taxonomy): Eukaryota > Viridiplantae > Streptophyta > Magnoliopsida > Poales > Poaceae > Triticum > Triticum urartu. The sequence goes on along the minus strand of NC_141877.1, from coordinate 426,631,953 downwards.
CCTACTGTCACTGGGAAAGGACACCGCAAGATTGAACCGAAAGCTAAGCACTTCTCCCATTGCAAGAAAGATCAATCTAGTAGGCCAAACTAAACCGATAATTCGAAGAGACTTGCAAAGATATCAAATCATGCATATGAGAATTCAGAGAAGAACCAAATAATATTCATAGATAATCAAGTTCATAAACCCACAATTCATCGGATCTCGGCAAACACACCGCAAAAGAGTATTACACTGAATAGATCTCCAAGAACATTGAGGAGAACTTTGTATTGAAGATCAAAGAGAGAGAAGAAGCCATCTAGCTAATAATTATGGACCCGAAGGTCTGTGGTAAACTACTCACGCTTCATCGGAGAGGCTATGGTGTTGATGTGTTGGGGAACGTAGTAATTTCAAAAAAATCTATGCACACGCAAGATCATGGTGATGCATAGCAACGAGAGGGGAGAGTGTTGTCTACGTACCCTCGTAGACCGAAAGCAGAAGCGTTAGCACAATGCGGCTGATGTAGTCGTACGTCTTCACGATCCGATCGATCAAGTACCGAACGCACGGCACCTCCGAGTTCAGCACACGTTCAGCCCGATGACGTCCCTCGAACTCCGATCCAGTCGAGTGTTGAGGGAGAGTTTCGTCAGCACGACAGCGTGGTGATGATGATGATGTTCTACCGACGCAGGGCTTCGCCTAAGCCCCGCTACAGTATTATCGAGGTGGACTATGGTGGAGGGGGGCACCGCACATAGCTAAAAGATCAAATCAATTGTTGTGTCTTTGGGGTGCCCCTGCCCCCCGTATATAAAGGAGCAAGGGGGGAGGTGCGGCCAGCCAGGAGGAGTCCTACTCCCACCGGGAGTAGGACTCCCTCCCTTCCTTGTTGGATTAGGAGAAGGGGGAAAGAGGAGGGAGAGAGGAAGGAAAGGGGGGCGCCGCCCCCCTCTCATTGTCCTATTCGGACTAGAGGGGGAGGGGCGCGCGGCCCTGCCCTAGCCGCCTCTCCTCTTCTCCACTAAGGCCCACTATGGCCCATTAAGCCCCCGGGGGGTTCCGGTAACCCCTCGGTACTCCGGTAAAATCCCTATTTTACCTGGAACATTTCCAATATCCAAATATAGGCTTCCAATATATCGATCTTCATGTCTCAACCATTTCGAGACTCCTCGTCATGTCCGTGATCACATCCGGGACTCCGAACAACCTTCGGTGCATCAAAACTCATAAACTCATAATATAACCGTCATCAAAACTTTAAGCATGCGGACCCTACGGGTTCAAGAACTATGTAGACATGACCGAGACACGTCTCCGGCCAATAACCAATAGCGGAACCTGGATGCTCATATTGGCTCCCACATATTCTTCGAAGATCTTTATCGGTCAGACCGCATAACAACATACATTGTTCCCTTTGTCATCGTATGTTACTTGCCCAAGATTCGATCGTCGGTATCTCAATACCTAGTTCAATCTCGTTACCGGAAAGTCTCTTTACTCGTTCCGTAATACATCATCCTGCAACTAACTCATTAGTTGCAATGCTTGCAAGGCTTTAAGTGATGTGCATTACCGAGTGGGCCCAGAGATACCTCTCCGACAATCGGAGTGACAAATCCTAATCTCGAAATACGCCAATGATGTCTACTACACAACCTTCTTCTTGTAGACGTTGTTGGGCCTCCAAGTGCAGAGGTTTGTAGGACATTAGCAAATTTCCCTCAAGTAGATGACCTAAGGTTTATCAATCCGTGGGAGGCGTAGGATGAAGATGGTCTCTCTCAAGCAACCCTGCAACCAAATAACAAAGAGTCTCTTGTGTCCCCAACACACCCAATACAATGGTAAATTTTATAGGTGCACTAGTTCGGCGAAGAGATGGTGATACAAGTGGTATATGGATAATAGATAAAGGTATTTGTAATCTGAAAATATAAAAACAGCAAGGTAACTAATGGTAAAAGTGAGCGTAAACGGTATTGCAATGTGTTGAAACAAGGCCTAGGGTTCATACTTTCGCTAGTGTAAGTCCTCTCAACAATACTAAAATAATTGGATCATAAAACTATCCCTCAACATGCAACAAAGAGTCACTCCAAAGTCACTAATAGCGGAGAACGAACAAAGAGATTATGGTAGGGTACGAAACCACCTCAAAGTTATTCTTTCCAATCAATCCGTTGGGCTATTCCTATAAGTGTCACAAATAGCCCTAGAGTTCGTACTAGAATAACACCTTAAGACACAAATCAACAAAAACCCTAATGTCACCTAGATACTCCAATGTCACCTCAAGTATCCATGGGTATGATTATACGATATGCATCACACAATCTCAGATTCATCTATTCAACCAACACATAGAACCTCAAAGAGTGCCCCAAAGTTCTACCGGAGAATCACGACGAAAACGTGTGCCAACCCCTATGCATAGGTTCCCAATGTCACGAAACCCGCAAGTTGATCACTAAGACATACATCAAGTGAATCACGTGATATCCCATTGTCACCACATATATCCATGGCAAGACATACATCAAGTGTTCTCAAATCTTTAAAGACTCAATCCGATAAGATAACTTCAAAGGGGAAACTCAATTCATTACAAGAGAGTAGAGGGGGGAAGAAACATCATAGGATCCAAATATAATAGCAAAGCTCTCGATACATCAAGATCGTGCCAAATCAAGAACACGAGAGAGAGAGATCAAATACATAGCTACTGGTACATACCCTCAGCCCCGAGGGAGAACTACTCCCTCCTCGTCATGGAGAGCACCAGGATGATGAAGATGGCCGCCGGAGAAGGATTGCCCCCTCCGGCTGCCAGAACGGATCTAGATTGGCTTTCGGTGGCTACGGAGGCTTCTGGCGGCGGAACTCCCGATCTATTCTCCGTTCTGGAAGTTTTAGGGTACATGGGGTTATATAGGCGGAAGAAGTACGTCAGGGGAGCCATGAGGGCCCCACGAGGCAGGGGGCGCGCCCTAGGGGGGGTGCCCCCCACCCTCGTGAGCACCTCCCATATCTCCTGACGTGGAGTCCAAGTCTATCCAGTGGCTTTCGTTCCAAAAATAACTTCTCCAGTTGATTTCGTTCTGTTTCGACTCCGTTTGATATTCCTTTTCTTCGAAACACTAAAATAGGCATAAAACAGCAAATCTGGGCTGGGCCTCCGGTTAATAGGTTAGTCCCAAAAATAATATAAAAGTGTAAAATAAAGCCCAATATTGCCCAAAACAGTAGATAATATAGCATGGAGCAATCAAAAATTATAGATACGTTGGAGACGTATTAGCCAACCCAACAAATACCTTCGGAGACACCTGTAGAGCATCTTTATAATCACCCAGTTATGTTGTGACGTTTGGTAGCACACAAAGTGTTCCTCCGGCAAACGGGAGTTGCATAATCTCATAGTCATAGGAACATGTATAAGTCATGAAGAAAGCAATAGCAACAAACTAAACGATCAAGTGCTAAGCTAACGGAATGGGTCAAGTCAATCACATCATTCTCCTAATGATGTGATCCCGTTAATCAAATGACAACTCATGTCTATGGTTAGGAAACTTAACCATCTTTGATTAACGAGCTAGTCAAGTAGAGGCATACTAGTGACACTATGTTTGTCTATGTATTCACACATGTATTATGTTTCCCGTTAATACAATTCTAGCATGAATAATAAACATTTATCATGAAATAAGGAAATAAATAATAACTTTATTATTGCCTCTAGGGAATATTTCCTTTATTCTCCCACTTGCACTAGAGTCAATAATCTAGTTCACATCGCCATGTGATTTAACACCAATAGTTCACATCACCATGTGATTAACACCCATAGTTCACATCGTCATGTGACCAACACCCAAAAGGTTTACTAGAGTCAATAATCTAGTTCACATCGCTATGTGATTAACACCCAAAGAGTACTAAGGTGTGATCATGTTTTGCTTGTGAGAGAAGTTTAGTCTATGGGTCTGCCACATTCAGATCCGTATGTATTTTGCAAATTTCTATGTCAACAATGCTCTGCACGGAGCTACTCTAACTAATTGCTCCCACTTTCAAAATGTATCCAGATTGAGAATTAGAGTCATCTGGAACAGTGTCAAAATTTGCATCAACGTAACCCTTTACGACAAACTTTTTGTCACCTCCATAATCGAGAAACATATCCTAATGCACTAAGGATAATTTTGACCGCTGTCCAGTGATCTACTCCTAGATCACTATTATACTCCCTTGCTAAACTCAGTGTAGGGTATACAATAGATCTGGTACAGCATGGCATACTTTATAGAAACTATGGCTGAGGCATAGGGAATGACTTTCATTCTCTTTCTATCTTCTGTCGTGGTCGGGCTTTGAGTCTTACTCAATTTCACACCTTGTAACACAGGTAAGAACTCTTTCTTTGACTGTTCCATTTTGAACTACTTCAAAATCTTGTCAAGGTATGTATTCATTGAAAAAACTTATCAAGCGTCTTGATCTATCTCTATAGATCTTGATGCTCAATATGTACCTAGCTTCACTGAGGTCTTTATTTGAAAAACTCCTTTCAAAAACTCCTTTATGCTTTCCAGAAAATTCTACATTATTTCCGATCAACAATATGTCATTCACATATATTTATCAGAAATGCTGTAGTGCTCCCACTCACTTTCTTGTAAATACAGGCTTCACCACAAGTTTGTATAAAACTATATGCTTTGATCAACTCATCAAAGCGTATATTCCAACTCTGAGATGCTTGCACCAGTCCATAGATGGATCGTTGGAGCTTGCACATTTTGTTAGCACCTTTAGGATCGACAAAACCTTCTGGTTGCATCATATACAACTCTTCTTTAATAAATCCGTTAAGGAATGTAGTTTTGACATCCATTTGAGAGATTTCATAAAATGTGGCAACTGCTAACATGATTCGGATAGACTTTTAAGCATCGATTGAGTGAGAAAATCTCATCGTAGTCAACACCTTGAACTTGTCGAAAACACTTTGCGACAATTCGAGCTTTGTAGATAGTAACACTACTATCAGCGTCCGTCTTCCTCTTGAAGATCCATTTATTCTTAATGACTCGCCGATCATCGGGCAAGTCAATCAAAGTCCATACTTTGTTCTCATACATGGATCCCATCTCAGATTTCATGGCCTCAAGCCATTTCGTGGAATCTGGGCTCATCATCGCTTCCTCGTAGTTCGTAGGTTCGTCATGGTCAAGTAACATGATATCCAGAACAGGATTACCATACCACTCTAGTGTGGATCTCACTCTGGTTGACCTACGAGGTTCGGTAGTAACTTGATCTAAAGTTACATGATCATCATCATTAGCTTCCTCACTAATTGGTGTAGGAGTCACATGAACAAATTTCTGTGATGAACTACTTTCCAATAAGGGAGCAGGTACAGTTACCTCATCAAGTTCTACTTTCCTCCCACTCACTTCTTTTGAGAGAAACTCCTTCTCTAGAAAGTACCCATTCTCAGCAACGAATGTCTTTCCTTCATCTGTGATTGAAGGTGTACCCAACAGTCTTCTTTGGGTATCCTATGAAGACACATTTCTCCGTTTTTGGGTTTGAGCTTATCAGGATGAAACTTTTTCACATAAGCATCGCAAACCCAAACTTTAAGAAACGACAACTTTGGTTTCTTGCCAAACCATAGTTCATATTGTGTCGTCTCAACGGATTTAGATGGTGCCCTATTTAACGTGAATGCAACTGTCTCTAATGCATAACCCCAAAACGATAGTGGTAAATTGGTAAGAGACATCATAGATTGCACCATATCTAATAAAGTACGGTTACGACGTTCGGACACACCATTACACTGTGGTGTTCCAGGTGGCGTGAGTAGTGAAACTATTTCACATTGTTTTAACTGAAGGCCAAACTCGTAACTCAAATATTTTACCTCTGCGATCATATCGTAGAAACTTTATTTTCTTGTCACGATGATTTTCCACTTCACTCTGAAGTTCTTTGAACTTTTCAAATGTTTCAGACTTATGTTTCATCAAGTAGATATACCCATATATGCTCAAATCATCTGTGAAGGTCAGAAAATAATGATACCCGCCGCGAGCCTCAACACTCATTGGACTGCATACATCAGTATGTATTATTTCCAATAAGTTAGTTGCTCGCTCCATTGTTCCAGAGAATGGAGTCTTATTCATCTTGCCCATGAGGCATGGTTCGCAAGCATCAAGTGATTCATAATCAAGTGATTCCAAAAGCCCATCAACATGGAGTTTCTTCATGCGCTTTACACCAATATGACCTAAACGGCAGTGCCACAAATAAGTTGCACTATCATTATTAACTTTGCATCTTTTGGCTTCAATATTATGAATATGTGTATCACTACGATCGAGATCCAACAAGCCATTTTCATTGGGTGTATTAACATAGAAGGTTTTATTCATGTAAACAGAACAACAATTATTCTCTAACTTAAATGAACAACTGTATTGCAATAAACTTGATCAAATCATATTCATGCTCAATGCAAACACCAAATAACACTTATTTAGGTTCAACACTAATCCCGAAAGTATAGGGAGTGTGCGACGATGATCATATCAATCTTGGAACCACTTCCAAGTTCCAACACACATCGTCACTTCACCCTCAACTAGTCTCTATTTATTCTGCAACTCCCGTTTCAAGTTACTACTCTTAGCAACTGAACTAGTATCAAATACCGAGGGGTTGCTATAAACACTAGTAAAGTACACATCAATAACATGTATATCCAATATACCTTTGTTTACTTTGCCATCCTTCTTATCCGCCAAGTATCTAGAGAAGTTCCACTTCCAGTGACCATTTCCTTTGCAGTAGAAGCACTTAGTCTCAGGCTTAGGTCTAGACTTGGGCTTCTTCTCATGAGCAGCAACTTGCTTGCCGTTCTTCTTGAAGTTCCCCTTCTTCCCTTTGCCCTTTTCTTGAAACTAGTGGTCTTGTAAACCATCAACACTTGATGTTTTTCTTGATTTCTACCTTCGTCGATTTCACCATCACGAAGAGCTTGGGAATCGTTTCCGTTATCCCTTGCATATTATAGTTCATCACGAAGTTCTAGTAACTTGGTGATAGTGACTAGAGAATTTTGTCAATTACTATCTTATATGGAAGATTAACTCCCACCTGATTCAAGCAATTGTAGTACCCAAACAATCTGAGCACATGCTCACTGGTTGAGGTATTCTCCTCCATCTTGTAGGCAAAGTACTGTCAGAGGTCTCATACCTCTCGACACGGGCATGAGTATGAAATACCAGTTTCAACTCTTGGAACATCTGATATGCTCTGTGGCGTTCAAAACATTTTTGAAGTCCCGGTTCTAAGCCGTAAAGCATGGTACACTAAACTATCAAGTAGTCATCATACCGAGCTCTTGTCAAAACGTTCATAACGTCTGCATCTGCTCCTGCAATAGTTCTGTCACTTAGTGGTGCATCAAGGACATAATACTTCTGTGCAGCAATGAGGATAATCCTTAGATCACGGACCCAATCTACATCATTGCTACTAACATCTTTCAACTTAGTTTTCTCTAGGAACATATCAAAATAAAACAGGGGAGCTAAACGCGAGCTATTAATCTACAACATAGATATGCTAATACTACCAGTACTAAGTTCATGATAAATTAAAGTTCAATTAATCATATTACTTAAGAACTCCCACTTAAATAGACATCTCTCTAATCATCTAAGTGATCACGTGATCCAAATCAACTAAACCATAACCGATCATCACGTGAAATGGAGTAGTTTTCAATGGTGAACATCATTATGTTGATCATATCTACTATATGATTCACGCTCGACCTTTTGGTCTCAGTGTTCCGAGGCCATATCTGCATATGCTAGGCTCGTCAAGTTTAACCTGAGTATTCTGCGTGTGCAAAACTGGCTTGCACCCGTTGTAGATGGGCGTAGAGCTTATCACACCCGATCATCACGTGGTGTCTGGGCACAATGAACTTTGGCAACAGTGCATACTTAGGGAGAACACTTTTATCTTGAAATTTAGTGAGAGATCATCTTATAGTGCTACTGTCAATCAAAGCAAAATAAGATGCATAAAAGATAAACATCACATGCAATCAATATAAGTTATATGATATGGCCATCATCATCTTGTGCTTGTGATCTCTATCTTCGAAGCACCGTCATGATCACCATCGTCACCGGCGCGACACCTTGATCTCCATCGTAGCATCGTTGTCATCTCGCCAACTATTGCTTCTACGACTATCGCTCCCGCTTAGTGATAAAGTAAAGCAATTACAGGGCAATTGCATTGCATACAATAAAGTGACAACCATATGGCTCCTGCCAGTTGCCGATAACTCGGTTACAAAACATGATCATCTCATACAATAAAATATAGCATCATGTATTGACCATATCACATCACAACATGCCCTACAAAAACAAGTTAGACATCCTATACTTTGTTGTTGCAAGTTTTACGTGGCTGCTACGGGCTGAGCAAGAACCGTTCTTACCTACGCATCAAAACCACAACGATAGTTCGTCAAGTTTGTGTTGTTTTAACCTTCTCAAGGACCGGGCGTAGCCACACTCGGTTCAACTAAAGTTGGAGAAACTGACACCCGCCAGCCACCTGTGTGCAAAGCACGTCGGTAGAACCAGTCTCGCGCAAGCGTACGCGTAATGTCGGTCTGGGTCGCTTCATCCAACAATACCGCCGAACCAAAGTATGACATGCTGGTAAGCAGTATGACTTGTATCGCCCACAACTCACTTGTGTTCTACTGGTGCATATAACATCAACGCATAAAATGTGGGACGGATACCACTGTTGGGGAATGTAGTAATTTTTTTAAAAAAATCTACGCACACGCAAGATCATGGTGATGCATAACAACGAGAGGGGAGAGTGTTGTCTACGTACCCTCGTAGACCGAAAGCAGAAGCGTTAGCACAATGCGGCTGATGTAGTCGTACGTCTTCACGATCCGACCGACCAAGTACCGAACGCACGACACCTTCGAGTTCAGCACATGTTCAGCCCGATGACGTCCCTTGAACTCCGATCCAGCCGAGTGTTGAGGGAGAGTTTCGTCAGCACGACGGCGTGGTGACGATGATGCAGGGCTTCGCCTAAGCACCGCTACAGTATTATCGAGGTGGACTATGGTGGAGGGGGGCACCGCACACGGCTAAAAGATCAAATCAATTGTTGTGTCTTTGGGGTGCCCCCTGCCCCTGTATATAAAGGAGCAAGGGGGGAGGTGTGGCCAGCCAGGAGGAGGCACGCCAGGAGGAGTCCTACTCCCACCGGGAGTAGGACTCCCTCCCTTCCTTGCTGGATTAGGAGAAGGGGGGAAGAGGAGGGAGAGAGGAAGGAAAGGGGGGGCGCCGCCCCCCTCTCCTTGTCCTATTCAGACTAGAGGGGGAGGGGCATGCGGCCCTACCCTAGCCGCCTCTCCTCTTCTGCACTAAGGTCCACTATGGCCCGTTAAGCCCCCGGGGGGTTCTGGTAACCCCTCGGTACTCCGGTAAAATCCCTATTTCACCCAGAACATTTCCGATATCCAAATATAGGCTTCCAATATATCAATCTTCATGTCTCGACCATTTCGAGACTCCTCGTCATGTTCATGATCACATCCAGGACTCCGAACAACCTTCGGTACATCAAAACTCATAAACTCATAATATAACCGTCATCGAAACTTTAAGCATGCGGACCCTACGGGTTCGAGAACTATGTAGACATGACTGAGACACGTCTCCGGTCAATAACCAATAGCGGAACCTGGATGCTCATAATGGCTCCCACATATTCTTCAAAGATCTTTATTGGTCAGACCGCATAACAACATACGTTGTTCTCTTTGTCATCGATATGTTACTTGGCCGAGATTCGATCGGTATCTCAATACCTAGTTCAATCTCGTTACCGGAAAGTCTCTTTACTCGTTCCGTAATACATCATCCTGCAACTAACTCATTAGTTGCAATGCTTGCAAGGCTTTAAGTGATGTGCATTACCGAGTGGGCCTAGAGATACCTCTCCGACAATCAGTGTGACAAATCCTAATCTCGAAATACGCCAACCCAACAAATACCTTCGGAGACACCTGTAGAGCACCTTTATAATCACCCAGTTACATTGTGACATTTGGTAGCACACAAAGTGTTCCTCCGGTAAACGGGAGTTGCATAATCTCATAGTCATAGGAACATGTATAAGTCATGAAGAAAGCAATAGCAACAAACTAAACGATAAAGTACTAAGCTAATGGAATGGGTCAAGTCAATCACATCATTCTCCTAATGATGTGATCCCGTTAATCAAATGACAACTCATGTCTATGGTTAGGAAACTTAACCATCTTTGATTAACGAGCTAGTCAAGTAGAGGCATACTAGTGACACTATGTTTGTCTATGTATTCACACGTGTATTATGTTTCCCGTTAATACAATTCTAGCATGAATAATAAACATTTATCATGAAATAAGGAAATAAATAATAACTTTATTATTGCCTCTAGGGCATATTTCCTTCATGATGTAGAAGCCCTCCATGATCGATTCCCCCTCCGGCAGATCGTCGAAAAAGGCCCCAAGATGGGATCTCATGGGTACAGAAGGTTGCAGCAGTGGAAATGTGGTTTCGTGGCTCCCCTGATGTTTCTAGGGTATAAGGGTACATATAGGCGAAAGAAGTATGTTGGTGGAGCTCTCTGGGGCCCACGAGGGTGGGGGCGCGCCTACCCCTCCTGGGCGCGCCCTCCTGCCTCATGGCCACCTCACGCAGTTCCAGACTTCCACTCCAAGTCTCCTGGTTTGCTTTCGGTCCAAGAAAGATCATCGCGAAGGTTTCATTCCGTTTGGATTCCGCTTGGTATTCCTTTTCTGCGAAACACTGAAATAGGCAAAAAACAGAAACTGGCACTGGGCCTCCGGTTAATAGGTTAGTCCCAAAAATAATATAAAAGAGCATATTAAAGCCCATTAAACATCCAAAATAGATAATATAATAACATGGAACAATCAAAAATTATAGATACGTCGGAGACGTATCAAGCATCCCCAAGCTTAATTCCTGCTCGTCCTCGAGTAGGTAAATGATAAAAACATTTTTTTTGATGTGGAATGCTACCTAACGTATTTATCAATGTACTTTTCTTTATTGTGGCATGAATGTTCATATCCAAAAGATTCAAGACAAATGTTTAATATTGACATAAAAATAATAATACTTCAAGCATACTAACAAAGTAATTATGTCATCTCAAAATAACATGGCCAAAGAAAGTTCATCTCTACAAAATCATATAGTTTGGTCATGCTCCATCTTCGTCACACAAAATACTCAAATCATGCTCAACCCCGATCACAAGCCAAGCAATTGTTTCATACTTTGGTAATCTCAAACCTTTTCAACTTTCACGCAATACATGAGCGTGAGCCATGGACATAGCACTATAGGTGGAATAGAGTGGTGGTTGTGGAGAAGACAAAAGGAGGAAGATGGTCTCACATCAACTAGGCGTATCAATGGGCTATGGAGATGCCCATGAATAGATGTCAATGTGAGTGAGTAGGGATTGCCATGCAATGGATGCACTAGAGCTATAAATGTATGAAAGCTCAACAAAAGAAACTAAGTGGGTGTGCATCCAACTTGCTTGCTCACAAAGACCTAGGGCATTTGAGGAAGCCCATCGTCGGAATATACAAGCCAAGTTCTATAATGAAAATTTCCCACTAGTATATGAAAGTGACAAAATAAGAGACTCTCTATCATGAAGATCATGGTGCTACTTTGAAGCACAAGTTTGGAAAAAGGATAGTAGCATTCTCCCTTCTCTCTTTTTCTCTCTTTTTTCTTCTTCTTCTTTTATTTTTAATTTTTTGGGCCTTTTTTGGCATTTCTATTTTTTTATTTCCTCACATGGGACAATGCTCTAATAATGATGATCATCACACTTCTATTTATTTACAACTCAAAGATTACAACTCGATACTTAGAACAAAAATATGACTATATATGCATGCCTCCAGTGGTGTACCGGGATGTTCAATGAATCAAGAGTGACATGTATGAAAAAATTATGAATGGTGGCTTTGCCACAACTACGATGTCAACTACATGATCATGCAAGGCAATATGACAATGATGGATCGTGTCATAATAAATGGAACAGTGGAAAGTTGCATGGCAATATATCTCGGAATGGCTATGGAAATGCCATAATAGGTAGGTATGGTGGTTGTTTTGAGGATGGTAAATGGTGGGTTTATGGTACCGATGAAAGTTGCACGATACTAGAGAGGCTAGCAATGGTGGAAGGGTGAGAGTGCGTATAATCCATGGACTCAACATTAGTCATAAAGAACTCACATACTTATTGCAAAAATTTACAACTCATCAAAAACCAAGCACTACACGCATGCTCCTAGGGGGATATATTGGTAGGAAAAGACCATCGCTCGTCCCCGACCGCCACTCATAAGGAAGACAATCAAAGAAATGCCTCATGCTTCAAATTTGTTACACAGCGGTTACCATACGTGCATGCTACGGGACTTGCAAACCTCAACACAAGATTTCTCAAATTCACAATTACTCAACTAGCATGACTCTAATATCACCATCCTCATGTCTCAAAACAATCATCAAGTATCAAACTTCTCCTACTATTCAACGCACTTTCTATGAAAGTTTTTATTATACCCATCTTGGGTGCCCATCATATTAGGACTAATTTTGTAACCAAAGCAAATTACCATGCTGTTCTAAAAGACTCTCAAAATAATATAAGTGAAGCATGAGAGATCAATAATTTCTATAAAATAAAACCACCACTGTGCTCTAAAAAGATATAAGTGAAGCACTAGAGCAAAATTGTATAGCTCAAAAGATATAAGTGAAGCACATAGAGTATTCTAATAAATTCCGATTCATGCGTGTCTCCGCCAAAAGGTGTGTAAATAAAGGATGCTTGTGGTAAACTAAAAATCAAAGACTCAAATCATACAAGATGCTCCAAGCAAAACACATATCATGTGGTGAATACAAATATAGCCTCAAGTAAAGTTACCGATAGACGAAGACGAAAGAGGGGATGCCTTCCAGGGCATCCACAACCTTAAGTTTTTGGCTATCCTTGAATTTTAACTTGGGGTGCCTTGGGAATCCCCAAGATTAGGCTCTTGAAACTCCTTGTTCCAAAATCCATCAAATCTTTACACAAAAACTTGAAAACTTCACAACACAAAACTCAACAGAAAATCTCGTGAGCTCCGTTAGTATAAGAAAATAAACCACCACTTTAAGGTACTGTAATTAACTCATTCTTTATTTATATTGGTGTTAAACCTACTGTATTCCAACTTCTATATGGTTCATACCCCCCGATACTAGCCATAGATGCATCAAAATAAGCAAACAACACGCGAAAAACAGAATCTGTCAAAAACAGAACAGTCTGTAGCAATCTATAGGTTTCGAATACTTATATAACTCCAAAACTTCTGAAAAATTATGATGACCAGGAAAATTTGTATATTGATCCACTGCAGTTGGAATTAGTATTTTATCGCTCTCTGGTAAAAAATGAAAATTATTTTTGTGAGCGCATACTTTCTATTTTTATCAGCAAGATCAAACAACAATCACCCAAGAAGATCCTAAAGGCTTTACTTGGCACAAACACTAAATAAAACATAAAAAACACAATCATAAAAGAGGCTAGATGAATTATTTATTACTAAACAGGAACAAAAAGCAAGGAACAAAAATTGGGTTGCCTCACAACAAGCGCTATCGTTTAACGCCTTTTAGCTAGGCATTGAGATTTCAATGATGCTCACACGAAAGACAAGAATTGAAGCACAAAGAGAGCATCATAAAACCCGTGACAAACACATCTAAGTCTAACATAATTCCTATGCATAAGCATTATATAAGCAAACAAAATATCAAAACAAGCAAAAACTAGCATATGCAAGGAAGCAGAAAGAAACAATAGCAATCTCAACATAACGAGAGGTAATTTAGCGACATGAAAATTTCTAGAACCATATTTTCCTCTCTCATAATAATTACATGTAGGATCATAATCAAATTCAACAATATAGCTATCACATAAAATTTTCTCTTCATGATCCACATGCATGCAAAGTTGACACTCTTCCAAAATAGTGGGATTATCATTAACTAAAGTCATGATCTCTCCAGACCCACTTTTATCAAAAACTTGATAAGATTGAACATTATCCAAATATGTGGGATCTAAAGTTGACACTCTTCCAAACCCACTTTCAGTATTATTGCAAACATTATTATCGATCTCATATTCATCATGGGGCTTAAATTAATTTTCGAGATCATAAGAAAAATCACCCCAATCATGATCATTGCAACAAGTAGTAGACATAGCAAAATTAGCATCCCCAAGCTTATGGTTTTGCATATCATTAACACAATTGACATTAGTAGAATTTATAATAACATCATTGCAATCATGCTCTTCATTCAAGGAGCTATCACGAATCACTTTATAATTTTGTTCTTTCAACACTTCATCACAATTTTCAGATTCATGAATTTCAAGCAAAACCTCATAAAGATAATCTAGTGCACTCAACTCACTAGCAATTAGTTCATCATAATTGGATCTTTTAAAAAGATTAGCAAGTGGATGTGGATCCATAGCAATAGATATTTAGCAAGAGAAGATGCAAGCTAATGGAAGGCACATGGTAACATGAGCAAACAGAAGGACGAACGGAACAAGGGCGAAGAAAAGGGCAAATCTTGTGAAGTGCGGGAGAGGAAAATGAGAGGCGAATGGCAAATCTTGTGAAGTGGGGGAGAGGAAAATGAGAGGCGAATGGCAAATAATGTAATGCGAGGGAGAAGGGTTTATGGTGGGTACTTGGTATGTCTTAACTTGGCGTAGATCTCCTCGGCAACGGCGCCAGAAATCCTTCTTGCTACCTCTTGAGCATGCGTTGGTTTTCCCTTGAAGAGGTAAGGGTGATGCAGCAAAGTAGCACAAGTATTTCCCTCAGTTTTTGAGAACCAAGGTATCAATCCAGTAGGAGACAATGCACAAGTCACCTAGTACCTGCACAAATAATCAAGAACCTTGCAACCAACGTGATAAAGGGGTTGTCAATCCCTTCATGGTCACTTGCGAAAGTGAGATCTGATAGAGATAGTAAGATAAATATTTTTGGTATTTTGTTGTATAGATTGGAAAGTAAAGATTGCAAAATAGTAAACGAGATGCGATAATAAAAGAGATGCAATATAATAAGAAAGAGACCCGGGGGGCATAGGTTTCACTAGTGGCTTCTCTCATGCTAGCATGTATTACGGTGGGTGAACACATTACTGCCGAGCAATTGATAGAAAAGTGCATAGTTATGAAGATATCTAAGGCAATGATCATGAATATAGGCATCACATCTGTGTCAAGTAGATCGAAACAATTCTGCATCTACTACTATTACTCCACACATTGACCGCTATCCAGCATGCATCTAGAGTATTAAGTTCATAAGAACAGAGTAACGCATTAAGCAAGATGACATGATGTAGAGGGATAAACTCAAGCAATATGACATAAACCCCATCTTTTTATCCTCGAAGGCAACAATACAATACATGCCTTGTTGCCCCTATTGTCACTGGGAAAGGACACTGCAAGATTGAACCCAAAGCTAAGCACTTCTCCCATTGCAAGAAAGATCAATCTAGTAGTCCAAACTAAACCGATAATTCAAAGAGACTTGCAAAGATATCAAATCATGCATACAAGAATTCAGAGAAGAACCAAATAATATTCATAGATAATCAAGTTCATAAATCCACAATTCATCGGATCTCGGCAGACACACCGCAAGAGTATTACATCGAATATATCTCCAAGAACATCGAGGAGAACTTTGTATTGAAGATGAAAGAGAGAGAAGAAGCCATCTAGCTAATAACTATGGACCCAAAGGTCTGTGGTAAACTACTCACGCTTCATCGAAGAGGCTATGGTGTTGATGTAGAAGCCATCCGTGATCGATTCCCCCTCCGGCAGATCGCCGGAAAAGGCCCCAAGATGGGATCTCACTGGTACAGAAGGCTACGGTGGTGGAAAAGTGGTTTCGTGGCTCCCCTGATCTGTCTAGGGTATAAGGGTATACATAGGCGAAAGAAGTATGTCGATGGAGCTCCATGGGGCCCACGAGGGTGGGGGGCACGCCCTCCTGCCTCGTGGCCGCCTCACGGAGTTCCAGACTTCCACTCCAAGTCTCCTGGTTTGCTTTTGGTCCAAGAAAGATCATCGTGAAGGTTTCATTCCGTTTGGATTCCGTTTGGTATTCCTTTTCTGCGAAACACTGAAATAGGCAAAAAAACAAAAACTGACACTAGGCCTCCAGTTAATAGGTTAGTCCCAAAAATAATATAAAAGAGCATATTAAAGCCCATTAAACATCCAAAATAGATAATATAATAGCATGGAACAATAAAAAATTATAGATACGTTGGAGACGTATCACACCCTCGTGGACAGGGTGTGGCCCCCCTAATGCTAATTCTTTCGCCGGTATTTTTTATTAATTCCAAAATGTGTCTTCGTGGATTTTCAGATCATTCCGAGAACTTCTATTTCTGCACAAAAATAACACCATGGCAATTCTGCTGAAAACAACGTCAGTCCAGGTTAGTTCCATTCAAATCATGCAGGTTAGATTCCAAAACAAGGGCAAAAGTGTTTGGAAAAGTAGATACGTTGGAGACATATCATATGCTACGTTTCCAAACAGTGGTATCAGAGCCAGATCTATGCATATATGATATGCACGAGTAGAACACAAAGAGTTGTGGACGGTGATAGTCATACTGCTTACCACCAACGTCTTATTTTGATTCGGTGGTATTGTTGGATGAAGCAGCCCGGACCAACCTTACATGATCATGTTCATGAGACCGGTTCCATCGACAGACATGCAACTTGTTTTGCATAAAGGTGGTTGGTGGGTGTCTGTTTCTCCAACTTTAGTTGAATCAAATTTGACTACAACTGGTCCTTGTTGAAGGTTAAAACCGCAAACTTGATGAAACATCATTGTGGTTTTGATGCATAGGTAAGAACGGTTCTTACTAGAAGCCCATAGCAGCCACATAAAACTTGCAACAACAAAGTAGAGGATGTCTAACTTGTTTTTGCAGGGCTTGTTGTGATGTGATATGGTCAAGACATGATGTGATATACGTTGTTGTATGAGATGATCATGTTTTGTAAAAGTTATCGGCAACTGGCACGAGCCTTATGGTTATCGCTTTATTGTATGAAATGCAATCGCCATGTAATTGCTTTACTTTATCACTATGTGTTAGCAATAGTTGTAGAAGAAATAGTTGGTGAGACGACAACGACGCTAGGATGGATATCAAGGTGTCAAGTCGGTGACGATGGAGATCATGACATTGCTTTGGAGATGGAGTTCAAAGGCACAAGTTGATGATGGCC
The DNA here is from genome assembly GCF_056163025.1 of Triticum urartu. Taxonomy (NCBI): domain Eukaryota; kingdom Viridiplantae; phylum Streptophyta; class Magnoliopsida; order Poales; family Poaceae; genus Triticum; species Triticum urartu. Next base: position 426,614,403 of record NC_141877.1, on the reverse strand, counting down.
ATATCATGCCACATATTTTGATTGCATGTGATGTTTATCTTTTATGCATCTTATTTTTCTTAGTATGAAGGTAGCATTATAAGATGATCCCTTACTTAAATTTCAAGGTATAAGTGTGCTCCCTGAGTATGCATCATTGCGACAGTTCGTCGTGCCGAGACACCACGTGATGATTGGGTGTGATAAGCTCTATGTTCACATACAATGGGTGCAAGATAGTTTTGCACGTGCGGAATACTCGGGTTAAACTTGACGAGCCTAGCATGTACATACATGGCCTCGGAACACTAGAGACCGAAAGGTCGAACGTGAATCATATAGTAGATATGATCAACATAGAGATGTTCACCATTGAAAACTACTCCATCTCACGTGATGATCGGACATGGTTTAGTTGATATGGATCACGTGATCATTTAGATGACTCAACGGATGTCTATCTAAGTGGGAGTTCTTATGTAATATGATTAACCGAACTTAATTTATCATGAACTTAGTCTTGATAGTATTTGCATATCTATGTTATAGATCAATAGCTCGTGTATAACTCCCCTGTTTTATTTTGGATATGTTCCTAGAGAAAACTAAGTTGAAAGATGATAGTAGCAATGATGCGGACTGGATCCGTGATCTGAGGATTATCCTCGTTGCTGCAAAGAAGAATTATGTCCTTGATGCACTGCTAGGTGACAGACCTATTGCAGGAGCAGATGTAGACATTATGAACATTTGACAAGCTTGGTATGATGACTACTTGATAGTTTAGTGCACCATGCTTTAGGGCTTAGAACCAGGACTTCAAAAACATTTTGAACATGGAGCATATGAGATGTTCCAAGAGTTGAAAATGGTATTTCAGACTCATGCCCATGTCAAGAGGTATGATACCTCTGACAAGTACTTTGCCTACAAGATGGAGGAGAATAGCTCAACTAGTGAGCATGTGCTGTCTGGGTACTACAATTGCTTGAATCAAGAGGGAGTTAATATTCCAGATAAGATAGTGATTAATAGAGTTCTCTGATATGTCTCCAACGTATCTATAATTTTTGATCGTTCCATGCTATTTTATTATCTGTTCTGGATATTAATGCGCTTTATTTTACACTTTTATATTACTTTTGGGACTAACCTATTAACCCAAGGCCCAGTGCAAATTGTTGTTTTTTGCCTATTTCAATGTTTCGCAGAAAAGGAATATCAAACGGAATCCAAATGGAATGAAACCTTCAGGAACGTGATTTTTGGAACAAACGTGATCCAGAGGACTTGGAGTGGACGTCAAGAAACAAACGAGGAGTCCACGAGGAAGGGGGCGCGCCCTCCCCCTTGTGGTCCCCTCGTGGCTCAACCGACCTACTTCTTCCTCCTATATATACTCATATACCCTCTGAGGGAGTCCTAGATTAGGGGGTATCCGGATAGCCGGACTATATGCTTTGGTCGGACTGTTGGACTATGAAGATACAAGATTGAAGACTTCGTCCCGTGTCCGGATGAGACTCTCCTTGGCGTGGAAGGCAAGCTTGGCAATACGGATATGTAGATCTCCTTCCTTGTAACCGACTCTGTGTAACCCTAGCCCCCTCCGGTGTCTATATAAACCGGAGGGTTTAGTCCGTAGGACCAACAACAACAACCATACCATAGGCTAGCTTCTAGGGTTTAGCCTCTTCGATCTCGTGGTAGATCAACTCTTGTAATACTCATATCATCAAGATCAATCAACCAGGAGTAGGGTTTTACCTCCATCGAGAGGGCCCGAACCTGGGTAAAAACATCGTGTCCCCCGTCTCCTGTTACCATCCGCCTAGACGCACAGTTCGGGACCCCCTACCCGAGATCCGCCGGTTTTGACACCGACATTGGTGCTTTCATTGAGAGTTCCTCTGTGTCGTCATCATTAGGCTTGATGGCTCCTTCAATCATCGATAGTGATGCAGTCCAGGGTGAGACTTTTCTCCCCGGACAGATCTTTGTATTCGGCGGCTTCGCACTGCGGGCCAACTCGCTTGGCCATCTGGAGCAGATCGAGAGTTACGCCCCTGGCCACCAGGTCAGGTTTGGAAGCTTAAACTACACGGCCGACATCTGCAGAGACTTGATCTTCGACGGATTCAAGCCCCTGCTGAGTGCGCTACATGGTCACGATGAGCATGATTTAGCTCTACCATCGGACAGTGTTCAGGAGACCACACCGGCAACCGCTCCGACCCTCAATACGGAGCCAATTGCGCCATCCATGGACGGGTGGATAGACCCCGCCACGGAGGCCGCATTCTCAGCGGCGATCGAGCCAAGTATCGACCTTACCCTTCACGAAAGCCGTGACGCCAAATTGCCGGATTCTTCCCCGGCCACGGACTCCGAACCGCCTGCGCCCGTGCCTATCGAATCTGACTGGGCGCAGATCATGGAGTTCACCTCCGCGGATATCTTTCAGCACTCGCCCTTCAGCGACATACTGAACTCATTAAGGTCTCTCTCCTTGTCAGGAGAGTCCTGGCCGAACTATGTCCGACAAATTGGGACATGGATGACGAAGAAATTCGCCGCCCACCGACCACCCACTTAGTAGCCACTGTCGACGATTTAACCGACACGCTCGACTTCGACCACGAAGACATCGACGGTATGGACGACGATGCAGGACATGAACAGGAACCACTGCACACAGGGCACTGGACGCCCACTTCATCATATGATGTATACATGATGGACACACCCAAAGAAAACGATGACGAGGAACGGAAGTACGCAGGGAAGGATCGTTCCCTCGAGAAGCAGTCAAAGCGGCGGCATAAGCGCCGCTCCAAATCCCACCTCGGCAGAAACAATGATCATATAGACCCAGCGATAGAGCAGGGTGAGCCAGCGGACGACAAGCACGGCATTGAACCACCGTCCGACCACGGCAACACGGAGAATCAAAGCGAACAACCCGACTCCGTCGAAGATAACAGTCCGGATGACATCACACCGGACAAGCACCCGGAGCAACGAATACCCATCAAAGGCTTGTTGCCACTGCGAGGAGTCTGAAAAAGCAGAAGCAAAGGCTCAGGGCTGCACAAGACACACTTAGAATTAGATGGAGTGAAGTACTCAACACTGCAGCAAAGTACGGCTGTAGTCACCACACAAAGAGCTACCCGAAGCGAAAGTTGCTACCTGAATTCGATGAGGAGGCCTTAGATCCCCCGCAATCAAAAAACAAAACAGCCATCCGGTCGGATAGACGACCTCGTGGCCAACATAGAGCGGCAAACGACGCCGCACACAAGCCAGTACGCGATCCACGTGAGGGCTCGCATCGAAAGGACGGCGCAACCAGATCCATCTACAGGCCAAGCAAGCGCGCTTCAGCACGCAATGCAACACAACAAAAATCCGAACACCACGGTACACCCAAATACAGGGGTGCCGCACACCCCCTATGTTTCACCGATGAGGTGCTGGACCATGAATTTCCAGAGGGATTCAAACCCATAAACATAGAGGCGTATGACGGAACGACAGACCCTGGGGTCTGGATTGAGGACTACATCCTCCATATCCACATGGCTCGAGGAGACGATCTCCACACCATCAAGTACTTACCCCTCAAGCTCAAAGGGCCAGCTCGGCACTGGCTTAAAAGCCACCCCGAAAACTCCATTGGAAGCTGGGAAGAGCTCGAAGACGCTTTTCGGGCAAATTTTCAAGGGACCTATGTCCGACCACCGGGTGCAGATGATTTAAGTCATATAACTCAACAGCCCGGAGAGTCAGCCCGAAAGCTTTGGAATAGGTTTCTCACTAAAAAGAACCAAATAGTCGACTGTCCGGACACCGAAGCCTTAGCAGCTTTCAAGCACAGCGTTCGAGATGAATGGCTTGCTAGAAACCTCGGCCAAGAAAAGCCGAGAACAATGGCAGCATTAACAAGCCTCATGACCCGCTTTTGCGCGGGCGAGGATAGCTGGTTAGCCCGATGCAGCACCAGCGACCCAAGTACATCCGAAGTCAGGGACGGAAACGGGAAGCCACGACGCAGCAAAAACAAGCGCCAGAATAAAGAAGACAGCCCGAAGAGCACGGCGGTAAAACGCTGGATTCAGAAGCTCTCGGCCAGGTCAGCAAAAGCTGTCCTCCAAAGGCAACAGAGACGAACTGTCCAGCTTGAACAAGATTCTGGACAAACCATGTCAGATCCACAGCACCCCCGATAAACCTGCAAATCATACCCATAGAGAATGTTGGGTCTTCAAGCAGTCCGGCAAACTCAACGTCGAACACTAGGGGCAGGATACACCAAGCGAAGACAAGGACGAGCCTCGCAAGCAAAACACTGGGGAATAGAAGAAATTCCCACCAGAAGTCAAAACAGTAAACGTGTTCCACGTGATGAAGGGGAGAAACAAAGCGGCACTCCTAGAGACACATGCCCAGGGCCTATCACCGCGGAGTTCTGCCACTGGTCGTCCAAACCGATCACCTTTGACCATCAGGATTACTCGGCAAGTATCCGGCATGCAGGATTGGCTGCCTTGGTGTTAGACCCGATAATTGACGGATACCACTTCACACGAGTCCTGATGGACGGCGACAGTAGTTTAAACCTGATATATCAGGACACAGTCCGCAAAATGGGGATAGACCCAACAAAAAGCAGCCATAGCAATACTACCTTTAAAGGAGTAACGCCAGGCCCAGAAGCCCATTGTACGGGCTCCCTGCTACTAGAGGTTATATTCGGCTTTCCCGATAACTTCCGCAGTGAAAAGTTAACCTTCCACATCGCTCCGTTCCAAGGTGGCTATCAAGCACTACTCGGACATGAAGCTTTCGCTCGCTTTAACGCAATACCGCATTTCGCTTCTCTCATGCTTAAGATGCCCGGTCCACGTGGCATCATTACAGTAAATGGAAATATTGAGCACTCCTTGCGCGCGGAAGACCGCACACTAGATGACCTCACCAACTAGAGCATCTGACAGGTCGTTAAGACCACAGACACGGTTAGACGAGTCCGGTGCAGCTATATATAATTGATACAGGTTTGATGGCTATACCCCTACAACAACACAAGGGGCTCAACGCATGTGAACAAGTGACAATTAGGCTCAACTTTACTCATCTGGAAGTATACATGGTTTATTTAGTACAACCTACATTTTGCACGACAACTTTTCAACTAAGTTCCTCTCTTTTTCAGATGACCATCGTGCTATACCCATCCAGGATACAGCACAACAGAGACACAGGCGCAGACGTGCAGCAGGGACCCGTTCCAAGGATTCTTTCTAGATTAAGACCCTGCTTAAACCTTTTTTACTATCTCTTGTTGATACACATCCCCCGGGTTCTCAGTACAACTGAGAAGGATGCTGATGTATTGGCATGTGGACACGTCAGAATATTGCACTTACCTGGACACCAGGGGCTTGTTACAAAGGGCACTGTTTAGCCCGGTTTACATCATAAAGACCGAATACCTTAGGGAGTGTTCGGCGTCGCGAGTTTGGCCTTATATGCATCAGCTCCGAATCATGTCTTTGGTCAAATGTTGGGTTTGCCCGGCTCCTGTGTTTTGCTGCCTTACGTTCCGCTCTATCGGCTAAGGCGGCACCAGGAGAACTACTCCGATTGTGCCCTGGTTTATCCGGACGAGCACCTCAGTAGAGAAAGCCAAAAACTGACTGTCATGATATAGCGTGAGACTGGTCAACCACTCGATGACCTAGCGGAATCTTCGGGATTCCTCCGCCTTAACGAAGGGCCGTTTCCCGGCCAGGCATGTACGTGCCCCGAATTCGGATGAGCGCGGAGCCACCAGGGGCTATATAGTAGCCCCACTGTCAAACTCCTCTGGCTAAGTGAAAGTGTTAAAGCATTATAGTCCGATTGCCTAGTTCGCTGCGCTATCACCTCCTTAATGAAACAAGACATTGGATCAAGTGTGAACATGCGTCTTCTGCGAGCACCCCCGCATTATATGCGTGGGGGCTGAAGCCGACAACTGCCATCTTTCAGGTTATATACATATATACATAAACGGCTGCACAGGAGGCATCATAGTACTTTCGGGCAAAAGTATAAATACAGCCTTGATAAACTCAATAAAATATTGTTTTTACAATGGGAATACATGTCACTCAAACATAATATTCTTCGAGCACTGAGCCTCTATCGAAAGAGCGCCTTCAAGAACTTCTTCAAAGTAGTGCTCGGCAGCCACTCGGCCTATGGCCGAACCCTGTGCTGCAACAGTGGTGGCATCCATCTCCGCCCAGTATGTTTTGACACGGGCAAGGGCCATCCGCGAGCCTTCTATGCACGCCGACCTCTTTACAGCATCGATGTGTGGCACAGCACCAAGGAATTGTTGCACTAAGTTAAAGTAGCTATTTGGCCTTGGCCCTCTCGGTCACAGATGATCCACAACGGACCTCATGGCAAGTCCGGATAATTTATGGAGCTCGGCCAACTCGGCCATTTGCTCATTCAACAGCAGCGGACGGGCTGGAGCATGAAACTATGACCAAAACAGTTTTTCCACTTCGTGATCTTTCCGATCCTTGAAGTACTCAGCCGCATCAACAACACTTGCAGCCAAATCCATGTAGGCGTCCGCAGAACTCCATAGTCGGTCCAGAGGTGCATACTTCGGATCCTCGAACTTAGTCTGCAACAAGAAGGGCTTCCCAGATACAATATAAGCAGCTTGATGTAGCTCCTCCTTCGTCGCTCTAATTTTGGAGCAGGCTTCCTTGGCAGCCACCTGGGCCTTTTCCAGGTCCGTCGCCTTCGCCCAGTTTTCTTCTTCAAGAAGCTGGTAACGGTCAGCAGCATCTTTTAACTCCACAGCCATCTTGGCTATTTTTTCTTTGCTCTCGCAATGCGCGGCCTGTTCGACCCTTAACTCTTCGGCCGCCTTCAAAGCGGCCGCATTGCTACTCCTTGCTTGCTCCTTGGCTCGGGCAAGTTCCGCCCGAAGGGTCTCCACGGTGGCAGCTCCATCTGCAGTCACAACATATTAAAGATACTGGCATCATGCTGCTCTTATTATGTGACAATCACCAGAAAAATCACCTAGCCTGTGCCTCGTCAAGCCGCTTGTTAACAAGCACGATGTCGGCATCTGCCGCATCCAGTTGCCGCTTTAGTTCGGCAAACCCATCAGTCCGGCTAGCCACCGGAGCTTAAACCACCTGCACATAAAGGCGGTCTGGTTATTACCTGGGACTATGATCCTCTGTTTGCCGCCGTTTTCGACGACAACCAGAGTCTCAGGGGCTACTATCTACACAGGGCACATCTAAAAATGTGCGGTACTGTCAACAATGTACATCATTTCGTGTACCTCAAAACCCGTTAGTAGACTCATAAAGGCTTCATGCAACCCGCTTTTGGCGGACGAAATCCTTTCAATCACCGTACCCATCAACATGCGGTGCTCTTCTGAGATAGCCGCTTGCTCTAGCAGATCCCTCAGTACGTCCGGCCACACACCAGACGGTGCCGGACTCTTTTGATTGCTCTCTTCAAGAGCCGGATACTGAGGACTTCGGGTGGCCATAGGATTACCTTCTGGCCTTGCCAGATCAGGAGAAACCCTCCGCGACGACACCTCGGGGTCGCCCGCCTCGTGAGGCGGTGTGGCAGGGGGAGGCGTTTCGCTCTCCATCATCTCCGGAAGAAGATCCCCTGAAGATGAGCTCTACTGAGAAGGGCTAAGATCCAAACTGCAAGATAAATGCTTCGATTATTCTCCTCAGAAGTAAAGCGAGATATTTTCATTATTAAGTACCCTTTTACTTACAGCTCGGTGGACGGCTGATCCCTTTGAGGGCATAGTGCGGCCAGGGTATCCCCCAGGGCAAAACCCTCTGGCGGAGATTTCTTCCCCCGTTTGGAGACCATTGTCTCCGGGTCCTTAGAGGCGGTTCTCTTCCTTCCCTGGGGAGAGGAAGTTTCAGTTCCTCCTCCCCGGCTAACCTCCTTCGTGGAGGTGCTAGCCTCCTTGTTCCCCCCTAAATCTTCTCCTGAGGGTGCTTAATAAGGCGCGATCTCCAGCATCCTGGTTAGCACGGGATTTGGTGAGATCTCAGGGAGGGGGGCCGGACACCTGATCAAATTTGCCTTCGCTATCCAATCCTAGTCAAAGAGCGGCTTTTTAGGACAACGTTGCGATAAATAAACAAACAGTGTGTTCGGGTGCGGGTCTACATACTTGGGTATCCGGGCGATTGCAGCTTAGACCTGCATCTTCAGTGATGTCCGGACACATTATTTGTGGTCTGAAGAACAATTTGTACATATCTTCATGCGTCATGCCAAGGAAATGTTGAATAGCTCGCGGTCCTTCCAGGTTGAATTCCCACATGCGAAGGGGCTGGCGTTTGCAAGGCTGGACTTGACGAACTAGCATAACTTGCACTACCATAACCAGACTGAAATCTCTCGCAAAGAGATCTCGGATACGGCTTTGCAGTATTGGCATGTCCTTGGCTGGACCCCAACTCAGCCCCCTGCTGATCCATGACATCAGTTGTGGTGGGGGGCCTGAGCGAAAGGTGGGGGCAGCTACCCACTTGGCACTTCGGGGAGCTGTGATGTAGAACCACTCCCGCTGCCATAATCCAGACACCTCTGGGAAGCAACCCTCAGGCCATGGAGCGTCAGCGATTTTGCTTATTAAAGCGCCTCCGCACGCTACGTGCTGCCCCTCGATCATCTTCGGCTTCACATCGAAGGTATTGAGCCACAGGCCGAAGTGAGGGGTAACGCGGAGGAAGGCCTCACATACGACAAAAAGTGTTGAGATGTGAAGAAGGGAATCCGGGGCCAGATCATGAAAATCTAGCCCATAACAGAACATAAGACCCCAAACAAAGGGATCCAGAGTGAGGCCTAGTCCTCGGAGGAAGTGGGAGACGAACACGACACTCTCGTTGGGTTCGGGAGTAGGGACGACCTGCCCTCGGGCAGGCAGCCGATGCGAAATTTCGGCGATCAGATATCTGGCCTCTCTCAACCTCTTGATGTCCTCCTTCGTGACAGAGGAAGGCATCCACCGACCTTGAAGGTTGGATGCGAACATAGTTGAAGGTCCGAAGCACCTGACCTGAGTTTTGGGTGTTAGAACTCGAGGCGGGGGAAGGATTTGATTGAGCACGAGAGAGAAAAAGAAAAAGCCTTGTCCCCTTTATAAAGAGGGTGAATATCAAGCGTCCTCCTCGTGGCCATTTGGGACTTTCCTAAGATCTAGGAGTCCTACCAATAGGCACGGTTGGGTTACCCACGTCCGTATTGATGAGAATCCTGTAATAAAGGGGACACGATCTCTGCTTCGACAAGACATGCCAAGGAAACCGCCTCGCGAAACATGCTGAGATTGGTTATAAAAAACGATTCAAAGAAAGACCTGGCTGTGGTGTGATGTCGCACTATGGGGTACGTCAGCAGATTAGATTTATGGAAATATTATTCTCTCTACGGTGGTATGTGGAACTTGTTTTGCAGAGCCGGATACGATCCTAATGTTCAAAATCTTCTATGAAGTATTCAGAGGAGGAACCCGCCTTGCAATGCCGAAGACAATCTGCGCGCCGGACTCATCGTCATTGAAGCCTGGTTCAGCGGCTACTGAGGGAGTCCTGGATTAGGGGGTATCCGGACAGCTGGACTATATCCTTTGGCCGGACTGTTGGACTATGAAGATACAAGATTGAAGACTTCGTCCCGTGTCCGAATGGGACTCTCCTTGGCATGGAAGGCAAGCTTGGCAATACAGATATGTAGATCTCCTTCCTTGTAACCGACTCTATGTAACCCTAGCCCCCTCTGGTGTCTATATAAACTGGAGGGTTTAGTCCGTAGGACCAACGACAACAATCATACCATAGGCTAGCTTCTAGGGTTTAGCCTCTTCGATCTCGTGGTAGATTAACTCTTGTAATACTCATATCATCAAGATCAATCAAGTAGGAGTAGGGTTTTACCTCCATCGAGAGGGCCCGAACCTGGGTAAAAACATCGTGTCCCCCGTCTCTTGTTACCATCCGCCTAGACGCACAGTTCGTGACCCCCTACCCGAGATCCGCCGATTTTGACACCGACACCCTGAAAACATCCAGGAGCACCACGGAACCCTATTTCCACCGCCGCAACCTTCTGTTCCCAAGAGATCCCATCTTGGTGCCTTTTCCGGAGCTCCGCTGGAGGGGGCATCGATCATGGAGGGCCTCTACATCAACTCCATGGCCCCTCCGATGATGTGTGAGTAGTTTACTTCAGTTCTTCGGGTCCATAATTATTAGCTAGATGGCTTGTTCTCTCTCTTTGAATCTCAATACAAGGTTCTCCTCGATCTTCTTGGAGATCTATTTGATGTAACTCTTTTTGCAGTGTGTTTGTCGAGATCCGATGAATTGTGGGTTTATGATCAAGTCTATCTATGAACAATATTTGATTCTTCTCTGAAACCTTTTATGCATGATTGGTTACCTTTGCAAGTCTCTTCGAATTATCAGTTTGGTTTGGCCTACTAGGTTGATCTTTCTTGCAATGGGAGAAGTGCTTAGCTTTGGGTTCAATCTTGCGGTGCTTGATCCCAGTGACAGAAAGGGAAACGGCATGTATTGTATTGCTGCCATCGAGGATAAAAAGATGGGGTTTATTTCATATTGCTTGAGTTTATCGCTGTACATCATGTCATCTTACCTAATGTGTTCCTCTGTTCTTATGAACTTAATACTCTAGATGCATGCTGGATAACGGTCGATGTGTGGAGTAATAGTAAGTAATAGTAGTAGATGCAGGCAGGAGTCGGTCTACTTGTCACGGACGTGATGCCTATATACATGATCATGCCAAGATATTCTCATAATTATTCGCTTTTCTATCAATTGCTCGACAGTAATTTGTTCACCCACTGTAATATTTATGCTATCTTGAGAGAATCCACTAGTGAAACCTATGGCCCCCGGGTCTATTCTCCATCATATGAATCTTCCGTCAACAAGCTATTTCTATTACCTTTTATTTTGCAATCTTTACTATTAATCTTTATCATAAAAATACCAAAAATATTATCTTATCATCTCTATCAGATCTCACTCTCGTAAGTGACCGTGAAGGGATTGACAACCCCTTTATCGCGTTGGTTGCGAGGTTCTTATTTGTTTGTTTAGGTACGAGGGACTTGCGTGTGGCCTCCTACTGGATTGATAGCTTGGTTCTCAAAAACCGAGGGAAATACTTACGCTACTTTGCTGCATCACCCTTTCCTCTTCAAGGGAAAACCAACACAATGCTCAAGAGGTAGCAAGAAGGACTTTTGGCGCCGTTGCCGGGGATATCTACGCACAAGTCAAGACATACCAAGTACCCATCACAAACTCTTATCCCTCGCATTACATTATTTGACATTTGCCTCTCGTTTTCCTCTCCCCCACTTCACCCTTGCAGTTTTATTCGCCCACTTTTTCCGTTCCCCTTCTCTTTTCCAGTTCATCTCTTGTTGCTTGTTTCTTGTTTGCTTGTGTGTTAGGTTGCTTGCTTCGTCGTTATGGCTAGTCCTGTATCTGCCCCTTTGTCTCCCGAGTTTGAAGTTCTTCACTTCAAGCAAAGACAAGGAGAAAATTTAAAAGATGCTTGGTTTAGGATGATGTAATCTTATCGTAATTGCACCCTAGAGGTGAATTTTAGAATTTTACTTCACAATTTTTATGTTGGGCTGAATATGTCGCATAGACAACTCTTGGATTGCGTTGCTAAAGGGAATTTTATCGAAATTGATCCTAGTATTTCTCATGAAATCATAGAGGGAATAGTGGGAGCACTACCTCCACAAAAGGGGTCACATAATACCCAGGAAGAGACACAAGTTTTTGAGAAGATTTGTGAAGTAACGAAATTTTTACAAAAATCTCTTGAACCTCTCAAGAGTGTCAGCGGAAATCTTCACCACATGAATATGTTAATTACCCTTTGCAATAAGCAGTTGGATTCTTTAGATCTAAAAAATTTCGAATATGAAGGGAAGCGTAAGGAACCTCCCGGATTCGAGCATGACTCCGCTAAGAAAATTAAAACCAAAGATGACAATACCTAGATCTATCCTTGCTTTTATGCCTAGCTAGGGGCGTTAAACGATAGCGCTTGTTGGGAGGCAACCCAATTTTATTTTTGTTCCTTGCTTTTTGGTTCTGTTTAGTAATAAATAATACATCTAGCCTCTGTTTAGATGTGTTTTTATGCTTTTAATTAGTGTTTGTGCCAAGTAGAACCTTTGGGAAGACTTGGGGAAAGCCTTTGCGATCTTGCTGTAAAAAACAGAAACTTTAGCGCTCACAAGATTTGTTGAATTTTTTTACTGGAGAGTGATATTTAGTTAATTCTTTTTGCAGATGATTAATAGATAAATTCCTCAATTCAATAAATTTAGTTTAGATTTTTTTGGGTTCCAGAAGTATTCGAAACCTACAGATTACTACAGACTGTTCTGTTTTTGACAGATTCTGTTTTTCGTGTGTTGTTTGCTTATTTTGATGAATCTACGGCTAGTAATAGAGTTTATGAACCATAGAAAAGTTGTAATACAGTAGGTTTAACACCAATAAAAATAAATAATGAGTTCATTACAGTACCTTGAAGTGGTGGTTTGTCTTCTTTTACTAACGGAGCTCACGGGATTTTCTTTTAAGTTTTGTGTTGTGAAGTTTTCAAGTTTGGGTAAAGATTTGATGGATTATGGAACAAGGAGAGGGAAGAGCCTAAGCTTGGGGATGCCCAAGGCACCCCAAGGTAAAATCCAAGGACAACCAAAATCCTAAGCTTGGGGATGCCCCGGAAGGCATCCCCTCTTTCGTCTTAGTCCATCAGTAACTTTACTTGGAGCTATATTTTTATTCACCACATGACATGTGTTTTGCTTGGAGCGTCTTGTATGATTTGAGTCTTTGATTTTTAGTTCACCACAATCATCCTTCATGTACACACCTTTTGGGAGAGACACACATGAATCGGAATTTATTAGAATACTCTATGTGCTTCACTTATACCTTCTGAGCTAGATAATTTTGCTCTAGTGCTTCGCTTATATCTTTTAGAGCACAGTGGTGGTTGTATTTTATAGAAATTATTGATCTCTCATGCTTCACTTATATTATTTTGAGAGTCCCTTAGAACAGCATGGTAATTTGCTTTGGTTATGAATTTAGTCCTAATATGATAGGCATCCAAGATCGGTATAATAAAAGCTTTCATAAAAAGTGCATTGAGTACTAGGAGAAGTTTGATACTTGATAATTGTTTTGAGATATAAAGGTGGTAATATTAGAGTGTGCTAGTTGAGTAGTTGTGAATTTGAGAAATACTTGTGTTGAAGTTTGCAAGTCCCGTAGCATGCACGTATGGTGACCGTTGTGTAACAAATTTGAAACATGAGGTGTTATTTGATTGTCTTCCTTATGAGTGGTGGTCGGGAACGAGCGATGGTCTTTTCCTACCAATCTATCCCCCTAGGAGAATGCGCGTAATGCTTGGTTTTTGATGACTTGTAGATTTTTGCAATAAGTATGTGAGTTCTTTATGACTAATGTTGAGTCCATGGATTATACGCACTCTCACCCTTCCATCATTGCTAGCCTCTTCGGTACCGTGCATTGCCCTTTCTCATCTTGAGAGTTGGTGCAAACTTCGCCGGTGCATCCAAACCCCGTGATATGATATGCTCTGTCACACATAAACCTCCTTATATCTTCCTCAAAATAGCCACCATACCTACCTATTATGGCATTTCCATAGCCATTCCGAGATATATTGCCATGCAAGTTTCCACCGTTCCATTTATCATGACACACATCATCATTGTCATATTGCCTTGCATGATCATGTAGTTGACATCGTATTTGTGGCAAAGCCACCGTTCATAATTTTTCATACATGTCACTATTTATTCATTGCCCTTCCCGGTACACCACCGTAGGGCATTCATATAGAGTCATACTTTGTTCTAGTATCGAGTTGTAACCATTAAGTTGTAAATAAATAGAAGTGTGATGATCATCATTAATAGTGCATTCTCCCAGATAAAAAAAGAGAAAGGCCAAATAAAAAAGGAAGCCCCCCCAAAAATATATAAAAAGGGGCAATGCTACTATCCTTTTTTTCCACACTTGTGCTTCAAAGTAGCACCATGATCTTTATGGTAGAGAGTCTCTTGTTTTGTCACTTTCATATACTAGTGGGAATTTGTCATTATAGAACTTGGCTTGTATATTCCAACAATGGGCTTCCTCAAATGCCCTAGGTCTTCGTGAGCAAGCAAGTTGGATGCACACCTACTTAGTTTCTTTTATTGAGCTTTCATACATTTATAGCTCTAGTGCATCCGTTGCATGGCAATCCCTACTCCTTGCATTGACATCAATAGATGGGCATCTCCCTAGCCCATTGATTAGCCGTGTCGATGTGAGACTTTTTTGTCTTCTCCACATAACCCCCATCATGATATTCTATTCCACCCATAGTGCTATATCCATGGCTCGCGGTCATGTATTGCGTGAAAGTTGAAAAAAGTTTGAGATTACTAAAGTGTGAAACAATTGCTTGGCTTGTCATCGGGGTTGTGCATGATGAGAGCATTCTTGTGTGACGAAAACGGAGCATGACCAAACTATATGATTTTGTAGGGATGAACATTCTTTTGCCATGTTATTTTGAGAAGACATAATTGCTTAGTTAGTATGCTTGAAGTACTATTATTTTTATGTCAATATTAGACTTTTGTCTTGAATCTTTCGGATCTGAATATTCATGCCACAATAAGTGAATTACATTGAGAATTATGCTAGGTAGCATTCCACATCAAAATTTCTATTTTTATCATTTACCTACTCAAGGACGAGCAGGAATTAAGCTTGGGGATGCATGATACATCTCCAACGTATCTATAATTTTTGATTGTTCCATGCTATTATATTATCTGTTTCAGATGTTAATGGGCTTTATTTTACACTTTTATATTATTTTTGGGACTAACCTATTATCCCAAGGCCCAGTGCAAATTGCTATTTTTTTGCCTATTTCAGTGTTTCGCAGAAAAGGAATATCAAACGGAATGAAACCTTCGGGAACGTGATTTTTGGAACAAACGTGATCCATAGGACTTGGAGTGTACGTCAAGAAACAAACGAGGAGTCCACGAGGCAGGGGGGCGCGCCTACCCCCCTGGGCGCGCCCTCCCCCTCGTGGGCCCCTCATGGATCAACTGACCTACTTCTTCCTCCTATATATACTCATATACCCTGAAAACATCCAGGAGCACCACGAAACCCTATTTCCACTGCCGCAACCTTCTGTACCAAAGAGATCCCATCTTGGGGCCTTTACCGGAGCTCCGCCGGAGGGGGCATCGATCACGGAGGGCCTCTACATCAACTCCATGGCCCCTCTGATGATGTGTGAGTAGTTTACTTCAGACCTTCGGGTCCATAGTTATTATCTAGATGGCTTCTTCTTTGTCTTTGAATCTCAATACAAAGTTCTCCTCGATCTTCTTGGAGATCTATTCGATGTAACTCTTTTTGCGGTGTGTTTGTAGAGATCCGATGAATTGTGGGTTTATGATCAAGTCTATCTATGAACAATATTTGATTCTTCTCTGAAATCTTTTATGCATGATTGGTTATCTTTGCAAGTCTCTTCGAATTATCAGTTTGGTTTGGCCTACTAGATTGATCTTTCTTGCAATGGGAGAAGTGCTTAGCTTTGGGTTCAATCTTGCGGTGCTTGATCCCAGTGACAGAAAGGGAAACGACACGTATTGTATTGTTTCCATCGAGGATAAAAAGATGGGGTTTATTTCATATTGCTTGAGTTTATCCCTGTACATCATGTCATCTTACCTAATGCGTTACTCTGTTCTTATGAACTTAATACTCTAGATGCATGCTGGATAGCGGTCGATGTGTGGAGTAATAGTAGTAGATGCAGGCAGGAGTCGGTCTACTTGTCACGGACGTGATGCCTATATACATGATCATGCCTAGATATTCTCATAATTATTCGCTTTTCTATCAATTGCTCGACAGTAATTTGTTCACCCATCGTAATACTTATGCTATCTTTAGAGAAGCCACTAGTGAAACCTATGGCACCCAGGTCTATTCTCCATCATATTAATCTTCCGTCAACAAGCTATTTCTATTACCTTTTATTTTGCAATATTTACTTTTAATCTTTATCATAAAATTACCAAAAAAATTATCTTATCATCTCTATCAGATCCCACTCTCGTAAGTGACCGTGAAGGGATTGACAACCCCTTTATCACGTTGGTTGCGAGGTTCTTATTTGTTTGTGTAGGTACGAGGGACTTGGGGGTGGCCTCCTACCAGATTGATACCTTGGTTCTCAAAATTGAGGGAAATACTAACGCTACTTTGCTGCATCACCCTTTCCTCTTCAAGGGAAAACCAACGTAGTGCTCAAGAGGTAGCATTCTCTAGTCACTATCACCAAGTTACTAGAACTTCGTGATGAACTATAATATTCAAGGTATAATGAAAACGATTCCCAAGCTCTTCGCGGTGCTGAAACTGGCGAAGGTAGAAATAAAGAAAGAGCATCAAGTGTTGATGGTTAACAAGACCACTAGTTTCAAGAAAAAAGGCAAAGGGAAAGAAAGGGAACTTCAAGAAGAATGGCAAGCAAGTTGTCACTCCCAGGAAGAAGCCCAAAGCTGGACCAAAGCCTGAAACTGAGTGCTTCCACTGCAAAGGGACTGGTCACTGGAAACGGAACTACCCTAGTATTTGGCGGATAAGAAGGATGGCAAAGTAAACAAAGGTATATTTGATATACATGTTATTAATGTGTAATTTACTAGCGATCATAGTAACCCCTGGGTATTTGATACCAGTTTAGTTTCTAAGATTAGTAAATCGATACAGGAGTTACAAAATGAACAGAGACTAGTTGAGGACGAGGTAACGATGTGTGTTGGAAGTGACTCCAAGGTTGATAAGATCACCATCACATACTCCCTCTACCTTTCAGATTAATGTTGAACCTAAATAAATGTTATTTGGTGTTTGCGTTGAGCATGAATATGATTGGATCATGTTTATTGCAATATAATTATTCATTTTAAGTTAGAGAATAATTGTTGTTCTGTTTACATGAATAAAACCTCCAATGGTCATACACCCAATGTGAATGGTTTGTTGAATCTCGATTGTGGTTATACACATATTGATAATATTGATGCCAAAAGATGTAAAGTTGATAATGATAGTGCAACATATTTGTGGCACTTCCGTTTAGGTCATATTGGTGTAAAGTTCACGAAGAAACTCCATGCGGATGGACTTTTGGAATCACTTGATTATGAATCATTTGATGCTTGCGAACCATGCCTCATGGGAAAGATGACAAAGACTCTGTTCTCTGGAACAATGAAGCGAGCCACTGACTTATTGGAAATAATACGTACCGATGTATGCGGTCCAATGAGTGTTGAGGCTCGCGGCGGGTATCGTTATTTTCTGACCTTCACAGATGATTTAAGCAGATATGGGTATATCTACTAAATGAAACACAAGTCTGAAACTTTTGAAAAGTTCAAAGAATTTCATAGTGAAGTGGAGAATCATCGTAACAAGAAAATAAAGTTTCTACGATCTAATCGTGGATGCGAATATTTGAGTTACAAGTTCGGCCTTCATTTAAAACAATGTGGAATAGTTCACAGCTCACGCCACCTCGAACACCACATCGTAATGGTGTGCCCGAACGTCGTAACCATACTTTATTAGATATGGTGCATTCAACGATGTCTCTTATCGATTTACCACTATCGTTTTGGGCTTATGCATTAGAGACAGCTGCATTCACGTTAAAAAGGGGCACCATCTAAATCCGTTGAGACGACACCGTATGAACTGTGGTTTCGCAAGAAACCTAAGTTGTCGTTTCTTAAATTTTGGGGTTGCGATGTTTATGTGAAAAAGTTTCAACCTGATAAGCTCGAACCAAAATCGGAGAAGTGCGTCTTCATAGGATACCCAAAAGAAACTATTGGGTATACCTTCTATCACAGATCCGAAGGCAAGATCTTTGTTGCTAAGAATGGATCCTTTCTAGAGAAGGAGTTTCTCTTGAAAGAAGTGAGTGGGAGGAAACTAGAACTTGATGAGGTAACTGTACCTTCTCTCGAATTTGAAAGTTGCTCATCACGGAAAACCATTTCCGTGATGCCTGCACCAACAAGAGAGGAGTCTAATGATAATTATCATGAAACTTCAGATCAAGTTACTACCGAACATCGTAGATCAACCAGAGCACGTTTTGCACCAGAGTGGTGCGGTAATCCTGTTCTGGAAGTCATGTTACTAGACCATGACAAACCTACAAACTATGAGGAAGCGATGATGAGCCCAGGTTCCGCAAAATGGCTTGATGAGGCCATGAATTCTGAGATAGGATCCATGTATGAGAACAAAGTGTGGACTTTGGTGGACTTGCCAGATGATTGGCAAGCCATTGAGAATAAATGGATCTTCAAGATGAAGATGGACGATGATGGTAGTGTTACTATCTACAAAGCTCAAATTGTCGCAAAAATGTTTTTGACAAGTTCAAGGTGTTGACTACGATGATATTTTCTCACTCATAGCGATGCTTAAGTATGTCCGAATCATGTTAGCAATTGCCACATTTTATGAAATCTGGCAAATGGATGTCAAAACTGCATTCCT
The DNA here is from genome assembly GCF_056163025.1 of Triticum urartu. Taxonomy (NCBI): domain Eukaryota; kingdom Viridiplantae; phylum Streptophyta; class Magnoliopsida; order Poales; family Poaceae; genus Triticum; species Triticum urartu. Next base: position 426,595,654 of record NC_141877.1, on the reverse strand, counting down.
AAATGGATTTCTTAAAGAAGAGCTGTATATGATGCAACCAAAGGTTTTTTCGATCCTAAAGGTACTAACAAAGTGTGAAAGCTCCAGCGATCTATCTATGGAACTAGTGCAAGCATCTCGGAGTTGGAATATACGCTTTGATGTGTTGATCAAAGCATATAGTTTTATACAGGCTTGCGGTGAAGCCTGTATTTGCAAGAAAGTGAGTGGGAGCACTACAACCTTTTTGATAAGTATATGTGAATGACATATTGTTGATCGGAAATGATGTAAAATTTTCTGGAAAGCATAAAGGAGTGTTTGAATGGAGTTTTTCAAAGAAATACCTCGCTGAAGCTTCTTACATATTGGGCATCAAGATCTATAGAGATAGATTAAGATGCTTGATAAGACTTTCGATGAGTACATACCTTGATAAGATTTTGAAGGAGTTCAAAATGGATCAGACAAAGAAGGAGTTCTTGCCTGAGTTGTAAGGTATGAAGTTGAGTAAGACTCAAAACCCGACCACGGCAGAAGATAGAGAGAGAATGAAAGTCATTCCCTATGCCTCAGGCATAGGTTCTATAAAGTATGCCATGCTGTATACCAGACCTATGGTGTACCTTACCATGAGTTTGGCAAGGGGGTACAATAGTGATCCAGGAGTAGATCACTGGACAACGGTCAAAACTATCCTTAGGTACCTAAAGAGGACTAAGGAAATGTTTCTCGGTTATGGAGGTGCCAAAGAGTTCATCGCAAGGACTTACGTCAATGCAAGCTTTGACACTGATCCGGATGACTCTGAGTCTCAATCTGGATACATATTGAAAGTGGGAGCAGTTAGCTAGAGTAGCTCCGTGCAGAGCATTGTAGACATATAAATTTGCAAAATACATACGGTCTGAATATGGCAGACCCATTGACTAAACTTCTCACACAAACAAAACATGATCACACCTTAGTACTCTTTGGGTGTTAATCACATAGCAATGTGAACTAGATAATTGACTCTAGCAAACCCTTCGGGTGTTGGTCACATAGCGATGTGAACTATAGGTGTTAATCACATAAAGATGTGAACTATTGGTGTTAAATCACATGGCGATGTGAACTAGATTATTGACTCTAGTGCAAGTGGGAGACTGAAGGAAATATGCCCTAGAGGCAATAATAAAGTTGTTATTTATATTTCCTTATATCATGATAAATGTTTATTATTCATGCTAGAATTATATTAACCAAAAACTTGATACATGTGTGGATACATAGACAAAACACAATGTCCCTAGTAAGCCTCTACTAGACTAGCTCGTTAATCAAAGATGGTTAACTTTCCTAAACATAGACATGTGTTGTCATTTGATGAACGAGATCACATCATTAGGAGAATGATGTGATGGACAAGACCCATCTGTTAGCTTAGCATAGTGATCGTTAAGTTTTATTGATATTGCTTTCTTCATGACTTATACATATTCCTTTGACTATGAGATTATGCAACTCCCGGATACCAGAGGAATACCTTATGTGCTATGAAACATCACAATGTAACTGGGTGATTATATAGATGCTCTATAGGTATCTCCAAAGGTGTTTGTTGGGTTGGCATAGATCGATATTAGGATTTGTCACTCCGAGTATCGGAGAGGTATCTCTGGGCCCTCTCAGTAATGCACATCATAATAAGCCTTGCAAGCAATGTCACTAATGAGTTAGTTACGGGAAGATGTATTATGGAATGAGTAAAGAGACTTGCCGGTAACGAGATTGAACTAGGTATGAAGATACTGACGATCGAATCTCGGGCAAGTAATATACCGATGACAAAGGGAATAACGTATGTTGTCATTACGGTTTGACCGATAAAGATCTTCATAGAATATGTAGGAACCAATATGAGAACCCAAGTTCCGCTATTGGTTATTTACCGGAGAGGTGTCTCGGTCATGTCTACATAGTTCTCGAACTCGTAGGGTCCGCACGCTTAACGTTTGATCACGATTTGTATTATATGAGTTATGTGATTTGGTGACCGAATGTTGTTCGGAGTCCCCGATGAGATCACATACATGATGAGGAGTCTTGAAATGGTCGAGAGATAAAGATTCATATATAGGACAATAGTATTCGGACACCGAAAGTGTTTTGGGGGTACCGGGTACGTATCGGGTCACCGGAAGGGGTTCCAGACAACACTCCGGGGCAGGTCCACAAATGCTCCTGGAGAACACCAAATCCAGGTCAGTAAGATGTATGTTTTCCTCACAAATTTGCTATGCATGTTAAAGGCCTTACCAGCCACAATTTGCTTCGCCTCGTGGATCTCCTGGCAGGTGTTTTGGGCTTCATCCCGGGCCTCCTGAGCACTTTGGAGGGTCTTAGCAAGTTCGGATTTTGATCCGAAATCTTGTGCTCTAAGGACTCACATTTGCTTATAGCATCCTTGAGCTCTTGCTGGACTTCCTCCACCCTTGACTCATGTCTTAGGTGGGCGACTCGTTCCTCCTCCGCCTCTTTCTTGGCCTCGCCCAGCGCGCTCTTGAGGGTATCGACCTCAGGTGCGGCAGCTATGAGCAAAGTTATAAGACTCATTCAGATGGCAAATTATTGCTGATATTACTTCAGAAGCATTTTCGGTATCACGTACCTTGCTTTTCCGCTAACTTCCGCCTCAGCTCAGATGCTTCGGTGGCATGGGTAGCTGACGCCAGCATCGCAACATGTTTGGTTCAAATAGATATGTGTGTTAATCTCCTGATTGAGTCATTAGATCCTCTGTTCCGCCTTTCCTTGTGAATACCAAAACAGAGTCTCAGGGGCTACTATTTGTACACAGACACTTTTTTCATATAGCCAAAAGGTATTATATTAGATACCTCAAAGCCTGTCAGAAGGCTAGTATAGGCCTCATTCAATCCGCTTTTGGCGGACCGAACCCTTTCAACCACTGTACCCATTAGGGTACTATGTTCTTCTACAATGGTGGCACTCTGAACTGCTTCCACAAGAGTATCCGGCGCCTCCGGATTGATAGAGGTCATCGGTGGGATTTGCGCACCCCCTTCTTTCGAAGGAGGTTGCCCACCTGATCCCGGAGCCGTATTGGTCTCCGGAATAATATTCGGTCGGGGGCCGAATTGGGCATGGCCCCCGTCGTCAGTCTCCATGGGGGTCGATTCCCCCATGTTTCCGATAGCAGGGATATCGCCCTCTAGCGCCACCGTGGCAGCTCCCTGCACTTCCCCCTGACCCGGAAGGGTCCTTCGAGATAACACTTCGGCATCATCCGTAGCTTTGGGGGAGGAGGCCGACGGAGGCGACCCACTGTCCATCACGTTCCGGTCCAGCGAATTCCCCGTAGATGAGAATTGCTAGGGGAGGACGCATGCCGGGCTGCAGCACGTACTGCAGTATATTAATATCACAAAGCGGAAAGCCGGATAGATATATAAGTACAAGTGCCTTTGGGGGTACTTACGATCCGGCCAGGGGCTTCGGCCTGGGGCGCCATTCATCAGCGTCCCATTCAGAGTCGTCCGTGAGGGAGATTCTCCCTTTCTTGGACGCCTCCGCCTCCAGATCCGCGGAAGCCCCCCTTTTCTTCTTTCCCCCCTTAAGGGGAGATTTACTCTCTTCCTCCTCCCCTTCATCTTCATCAGGGGAGGAGTGGGTCTCGGTGTCTTCGGACACTACGTCCGAAGCACCTTTACGGTGGAGGCCACTTTTGGCCTCCTTGCCCTTCTTCCTGGCACGCTTTTCCGGCGCCTGATATGGCACCGGAACCAGCATCCTCATTAACAGAGGGATGGCTGGGTCTTCGGGTAGCGCGGCCAGACAGTGGATCCGCTCCGCCTTCTTCGTCCAGATTGTGGGAAGAATGGTAAGCTTAGTAAGCACATTGGATTTGCAAATAATAAAGTTATCATAAAAACTTATGGGAGACTATGCATGAGTACAATCGAGGCCGAGATCCTCGGTCGTTTCTGGCCACGTCTTTTGGGTCTTGAATAGTAGCTTCCACATGTCTTCGTGCTCCATGCCGAAGAATCACCGCAGGGTCCGGGGACCGACCGGGTCGAACTCCCACATGCGCTGGGTCCGGTCTTGGCAGGGGAGAATCCGGCGAAAGAGCATTACCTGGATCACGTTGGCAAGTCTGGTATTCTTGTCTACCATACTCTTGATGCGCTTCTGCAGCATCGTCACCTCGTCGGGTGACGCCCAGTCGTGGCCCTTGTTGAGCCAGAATGTCAGCCGCAGTGGAGGCCCGGACTTGAACTCAGGAGGAGCGGCCCATGTGGAGTCACGGGGTTTTGTGATGTAGAACCACCCCTGCTGCCACCCCTTCACGGTCTCCACGAAGGTGCCTTTAGGCCAAGTGACGTTGGGAAGCTTGCTCACCATTCCGCCGCCGCACTCCACGTGTTGACCGTCCACCACTTTTGGCTTCACATTGAAGACCTTGAGCCATAGGCCGAAGTGGGGAGGGATGCAGAGGAATGCCTCACATACGATGATGAACGCCGAAATGTTGAGGAAGGAATTCAGAGCTAGATCATGGAAATCTAGCCCGTAGTAAAACATAAGGCTGTGGATGAAAGGATGGAGGGTAAACCCTAATCCGCGGAGGAAATGAGGGATAAATACTACCCTCTCATGGGGCTTCGGAGTAGAGACGATCTGCTTCCTAGCCGAAAGCCAGTGGGTGATTTCCTTTGCCAAGTACCCCGCTTCCCAGAGCTCCTTGATGTCCTCCTCCATGACGGAGGAGGCCATCCACTTGCCCTGCGCTCCAGATCCGGACATGGCTAAAATGTTTTTTGGAGACGGAAGGGATCGAAGCTTGGGCTCCGGAGCTTGAGGGCGGATGGACTGAGGAAGAAGAAGGCGTGGGGTGAGAAGGTGGATTCTTATCTCCTTATAAAGGCAGTGAATATAGAGCATCCCCCCACGAGCCTTAAAACTCGCCTATTCCCAAGGGGTCGTGCAGACGTCACGGTTGTATTACTCAAACCCGTATTGATGAAGATCCCGCGATAAGAGGACACGATCTCTGTTTTGACAAGACGTGTCACCGGAGGCTGCATCTTGAAACGTGAAACGGGAGATTGAAAAGTGATTCGAAATAATAAAGAGGCCAGACGTAACGTCTCGCCAGCAAAAACTGTCAGTGAAGACATATCATGTTTTTCGATCAAGTATTATGCCCTTGTGGCCGCAATATTGTGACTGTTAAACAAATCCCGACATAGTTCTTGTTGATCAACTACTTTGGAGTATTCGAAGGAGGAACCCGCCTTGCAATGCCAAAGACAATCTGCGCGCCGGACACATCATAATTGAAGCTTGGTTCAGGGGCTACTGAGGGAGTCCTGGATTAGGGGGTCCTCGGGCGTCCAGGCTATGTAACATGGGCTGGACTAATGGGCTGCGAAGATACAAGATAGAAGGCTTTCCCCCGTGTCCGGATGGGACTCTCCTTGGCGTGGAAGGCAAGCTTGGCGTGAGGATATGAAAATTCCTTTCTCTGTAAACTGACATTGTACAACCCTAGCCCCCTCCGGTGTCTATATAAACCGGAGGGTTTAGTCCGTAGAGGCAATCATAATCACACATGGTAGAATTCTTAGGTTTAGCCATTACGATCTCATGGTAGATCAACTCTTGTAACCCCTATACTCATTAAAGTCAATCAAGCAGGACGTAGGGTATTACCTCCATCAAGAGGGTTCGAACCTGGGTAAACACCGTGTCCCTGTCTCCTGTTACCTTCGATCCTTAGACGCACAGTTCGGGACCCCTACCCGAGATCTGCCGGTTTTGACACCGACACTACCCCCGCTAAACTATATGGGCCTATTGGGCCAAGAGGGGAAACACAGCACCCAGCATGGGCTGTTGCACCCCCTTGCTGGCTGAATAGGAAGGGGAAAGGAAAGGGGGAAGAGAGAAGGAAGGGGAGGCAATTCGGCCTCCCCTTCCCTCCCTCCTCTCTCCCCTTTCCTTCCCTCTCCGGAAAAGATGGTAAGAGGGCGAATTGGACAAGGCCCCCAAGTAGGATTCCTCCTACTTGGGGCGCCCCATGGCTGTCCCCCTCCCCTCCCACCTATATATATGTGGGGAGGGGGCGCCTAGAACACACAACAAACATTGTTAGACATGTGCGGCACCGCCCTCCATAGTTTACGCCTCCGGTCATATTCACGTAGTGCTTAGGCGAAGCCCTGCGTGGATCACTTCACCATCACCGTCACCGCGCTGTCATGCTGACGAAACTCTCCCTCGACACTTTGCTAGATCAATAGTTCGAGGGACATCATCAAGCTGAACGTGTGCAGAACTTGGAGGGGCCGTACGTTCGGTGCTTGATCAGTCGGAACGAGAAGAAGTTCGACTACATCAACCGCGTTGTCAAACGCTTCCGCTTTCGGTCTACGAGGGTATGTGGACACACTCTCCCCCTCTCATTGCTATGCATCTCCTAGATAGATCTTGCGTGAGCGTAGGATTTTTTTTTTGAAATTGTATGCTACGTTTACCAACATCTATCTAAGTGGGAGTTCTTAAGTAATATGATTAATTGAACTTAATTTATCATTAACTTAGTCCTGATAGTTTTTGCATATCTATGTTGTAGATCAATGGCCCGTGCTACCGTTCCATTGAATTTTAATGCGTTCCTAGAGAAAGCTAAGTTGGAAGATGATGGTAGCAACTACACGGACTGAGTCCATAACTTGAGGATTATCGTCATTGCTGCACAGAAGAATTATGTCCTTGATGCACCGCAAGGTGTGCCACACCCTCCAGCAACTGCAGACGTTGTGAACGTCTGGCAGTCGTGTGTCGATGACTACTCGATAGTTCGGTGTGCCATGCTTTACGGTTTAGAATCAGGACTTCAAAGACGTTCTGAACGTCATGGACCATATGAGATGTTCCAGGAGTTGAAGTTAATATTTCAAGCAAATGCCCGAGTTGAGAGATATGAAGTCTCCAACAAGTTCTATAGCTGCAAGATGGAGGAGAACAGTTCTGTCAGTGAACACATACTCAAAATGTCTGGGTATCATAACCACTTGACTCAACTGGGAGTTAATCTTCCAGATGATAGTGTTATTAACAGAGTTCTTCAATCACTACCACCAAGCTACAAAGGCTTTGTGATGAACTATAATATGCAAGGGATGGATAAGACAATTCTCGAGCTCTTCGCTATGCTCAAAGCTGCTGAGGTAGAAATCAAGAAGGAGCATCAAGTGTTGATGGTTAACAACACCACTAGTTTCAAGAAAATGGGCAAGGGAAAGAAGGGGAACTTCAAGAAGAATGGCAAGCAAGTTGCCACTCCTGGGAAGAAGCCTAAATCTGGACCTAAGCCTGAAACTGAGTGCTTCTACTACAAAGGGACTGGTCACTGGAAGCGGAACTGCCCCAAGTATTTGGTGGATAAGAAGGATGGCAAAGTGAACAAAGGTATATGTGATATAAATATTATTGATGTGTACCTTACTAATGCTCGTAGTAGCGCCCGGGTATTTGATATTGTTTCGGTTGCTCATATTTGTAACTCGAAACAGGCGTTAGAGATTAAATGAAGATTGACTAAGGACGAGGTGACGATGCGCGTCGGGAATGGTTCCAAGGTCGATGTGATCGCCGTCGGCACGCTACCTCTACATCTACCTTCATGATTAGATTTAAACTTGAATAATTGTTTTTTGGTGCCAGCGTTGAGAATGAACATTATATCTGGATCTTGTTTGATGTGAGACGTTTATTCTTTTAAATCAGAGAATAATGGTTGTTCTATTTATATGAGTAATATCTTTCATGGTCATGCACCCTTGAAGAGTGGTCTATTTTTATTGAATTTTGATTGTGGTGATACACATATTCATAATATTGATGTCAAAAGATGCAAAGTTGATAATGATAGTGCAACATATTTGTGTCACTGCCGTTTAGGTCATATTGGTGTAAAGTGATAACCCACAAGTATAGGGGATCGCAACAGTTTTCGAGGGTACAGTATTCAACCCAAATTTATAGATTCGACACAAGGGGAGCTGAGTTTTCAATTCAATCACACGTGGAGATTAATTATCTGTAGCAACGTGATCAGTAGCAAAGTAATATGATAGTTTTGATAATAGTAGCAGTAGCAACAGTAACGATAACAGTGATAGCAGTAATTTTGTAGCAAGTGTACCAGTAACGATAGCAATAGTAACTTAGCAAGAACAATATAGGATAAATTCATAGGCATTGGATCAGTGACTTGTTGGATGATATTCATCATGAGACAGTTATAACCTAGGGCGATACGACACTAGCTCTAGTTCATCAATATAATGTAGGCATGTATTCCGTAAATAATCATACGTGCTTATGGAAAGAACTTGCGTGACATCTTTTGTCCTACCCTCCCATGGCAGCAGGGTCCTATTGGAAACTAAGGGATATTAAGGCCTCCTTTTAATAGAGAACTAGAACAAAGCATTAACACATGGTGAATACATGCACTCCTCAAACTATGGTCACTGGTGCGCGTCGGTCCTAAACAAACAGTTTTTAACCCCTTTCCGCGACGACATTTGGAACCGTCGCCAAGTGAGTGTGGGCGATAGGGGGGTCCTTCCCACACGACCCAGAAACCATCAGGGATATGCCCTTCTGGCACACATGCTCGGCAAAATGAGTTCGTGTGCGACCGGCGAGCGCTCAAATGCAGAAATATGTACATAGAGCTAAAAAACAATTATACGGTGAAATTGTTTCAGGTCACAAGTACATCCCACACAATCAGTCCCCGCTAAACGTTTCCGTTCGTATGTACATTCCACACAGTCGCTCCAAGGAAAATGTTTCCATTCACAGGTACATCACACACAATTTTTCCCATTAAATCATTTGTGATAGCGTTGCCATTGCACATGATATTAATAATTTTATCATTTGCGTTATTGAATGCATCACATACGGTGCGTAGAAGAAACTGTGTGGCAAAGGCTGTCCATCACCCACACTTTTTATGTGGTAAACGTTTGCGCAAGGTGGCCTAACGCAAACCGTTTTCAAGAGAAAGTCATGTGTTTAGTGGAGATTGATCGCACACGTAGTGGATCCTAGAAACGTTTCGGATCTCCACGTATATCACAGACGTTTCGCTTTTGCAAATCGTGTGCAGTGTAATCCCTCATTAATCCCTAATTTAAAAATCACATGTTTTTAATTTGAAAGTAGGCAATCAGTTATTTCATATCCAACCATGTTTATGACAAATATAGGTTCAACCACGAATCCAAAATTCGATGCATAGGTACATATACTGAAGAACTACAAAAGCACAAAGTAAAGAATGATGAACCATAGTTGTACTAAAGACTGTAAAGAGAGAGGCGAAAGACATTCTGGTTGCTGGAGAAGGTGAAGCGAAATTCCCATATTGTGCCCTCCTCCATGCGTAATGCGCGCACGACTCTAGGCCAACCCCTTGTGATGGTTGCTCGTCCATAATTCACTGTCTTCATTAGGACTTCTCGATGCTCATTGTAGTCTGGATGAAATACTTTAACCTTCATTGCGTGTCCACCAATCATGGAATTTGTGAGGTAATCTTGAGTGAACTGCTTCGGGAACCACTGGGAACGAAAAAGAATCAGACATTGTTGTGTAACAACTCATTATGGGTAGTAAAAAGAGAAGGCTCCGGAGTTTGTAGTTACCATCCTACAGCTCACTGTTGTGTTGGATAGAGCATAAACAAATAATTTGCTTGCCACCATTCATATCTTTCTGCTAATAATCCTTATCAGTTTCCTCACTTGATGCTTGTTCATCAATACGTGGATCCTTGCCAAGGGCATATGTAGCTACAAGCAACAAGTCACTATTAGAAGCTAACTAGTGTCCAGGCCTAGATCTATATGCACTACATTATGGAACGACGGGGGAGTATGATGTCTACTAAACAACCTTCTTCTTGTAGACGTTGTTGGGCCTCCAAGTGCAGAGGTTTGTAGGACAGTAGCAAACTTCCCTCAAGTGGATGACCTAAGGTTTATCAATCCGTGGAAGGCGTAGGATGAAGATGGTCTCTCTCAAACAACCCTGCAACCAAATAACAAAGAGTCTCTTGTGTCCCCAACACACCCAATACAATGGTAAATTGTATAGGTGCACTAGTTCAGCGAAGAGATGGTGATACAAGTGCAGTATGGATGGTAGATATAGGTTTTTGTAATCTGAAAATATAAAAACAGCAAGGTAACTAATGATAAAAGTGATCGAAAACAGTTTTGCAATGTGTTGAAACAAGGCCTAGGGTTCATACTTTCACTAGTGCAAGTTCTCTCACCAATAATAACATAATTGGATCATATAACAATCCCTCAACATGCAACAAAGAGTCATGCCAAAGTCACTAATAGCGGAGAACAAACGAAGAGATTATTGTAGGGTACGAAACCACCTCAAAGTTATTCTTTCTGATCGATCTATTCAAGAGTCCGTAGTAAAATAACACGAAGCTATTCTTTCCATTCAATCTATCCTAGAGGTCGTACTAGAATAACACCTTAAGACACAAATCAACCAAAACCCTAATGTCACCTAGATACTCCAATGTCACCTCAAGTATCCGTGGGTATGATTATAGGATATGCATCACACAATCTCAGATTCATCTATTCAACCAACACAAAGAACTTCAAAGAGTGCCCCAAAGTTTCCACCGGAGAGTCAAGACGAAAACATGTGCCAAACCCTATGCATAAGTTCACAAGGTCACGGAACTCGCAAGTTGATCACCAAAACATACATCAAGTGGATCACGTGAATATCCCATTGTCACAACAGATAAGCACATGCAAGACATACATCAAGTGTTCTCAAATCCTTAAAGACTCAATCTGATAAGATAACTTCAAAGGGAAAATTCAATCCATTACAAGAGAATAGAGGGGGAGAAACATCATAAGATCCAACTATAATAGCAAAGCTCGTGATACATCAAGATCGTGCTGAATCAAGAACACGAGAGAGAGAGAGAGAGAGATCAAACACATAGCTACTGGTACATACCCTCAGACCCGAGGGTGAACTACTCCCTCCTAGTCATGGAGAGCGCCGGGATGATGAAGATGGACACAGGAGAGGGATTCCCCCCTCCGACAGGGTGCCGGAACGGGTCTAGATTGGTTTTCGGTGGCTTCAGAGGCTTGCGGCGGTGGAACTCCCGATCTAGGCTTCTTTCTGGAAGTTTGGGTATATATAAGAGGTGGTGGAGTCGGGAACAAGTCAGGGGGTCCCCGAGGCGGCCACGAGGTAGGGAGGGTGCCCCCACCCTCGTGGGTGCCTCTAGACTCTTCTGGCCCATCTCCGATACTCCGTGGGCTTCTTCTGGTCCAAAAATAATCTCCGTGAAATTTCAGGTCAATTGGACTCCGTTTGGTTTTCCTTTTCCGCGATACTCAAAAAGAAGGAAAAATAGAAACTGGCACTGGGCTCTAGGTTAATAGGTTAGTCCCAAAAATCATATAAAATAGCATATAAAACATCCTAGATGGATAATATAATAGCATGGAACAATCAAAAATTATAGATACGTTGGAGACGTATCTGTGTACAAGCCGAGGGATGAAGCTAACCTCGGCGGAAAATGGTGGCCACTCCCGTTGTTGTCCTGCATAAGTAGTGGAAAGGCATGATAAGTACAACAATCTTAACATCAAACAAATATAGCAAAGGTAAACAACATCATGTCCAAATGATAGCTTGAATGTGTTGGTTTCAACATGCTGTTAAAGCAGATATAAAATGAAAGGCAATGTTACCGGCAACAGGCTTAACAACCATCAAATATTGCAATTCAAACTAGTTTTGTTGAAAATGAATAGAACATAGGTAATGCTTAAACATCGCACTAGATAAATGTGTAAAACTGAAATAAAGGGCATGTGTTAACTACACCAGGAATAACTGGAACCAAATATAGCCATTCAAACTGGTACTGATGTAGTCGAGCGGCACAGTTCCGACTTGCACATAATGAACAACACATTGTGAATTACTGAAATAAACAAGGCATAAATGACCAGTATAACAACCAAATATAGCCATTGAAAACTGGACAGAGTCTCACTGCAACCAACCTAACAAGCAAATACAGATAAACAGGGCATATGCTTGAAAACTGGACAAATGCTGACTGCAACCAACCTAACAAGCAGATAAAGATAAACAAGGCACCTGCTTGATTACTGGTCAAATGCTAAAAAAGCAACCTAACAACCAAATACAGATAAACAAGGCATCTGCTTGATAACTGGACAAATGCTAAAAAAGCAACCTAACAACCAAATACAGATAAACAAGGCATCTGCTTGATAACTGGACAAATACTCACTTCAACCAAACTAAGAACCAAATACAGATAAACAAGGCATCTGTTCGATAACTGGAAAAATGCTAACTCCAACCAACCTAACAACCAAATACAGATAAACAAGGCATCTACTCATGATACATCTCCAACATATCTGTAATTTTTTATTGTTCCATGCTATTATATTATCCATCTAGGATGTTTTATATGCATTTGTATGCTATTTTATATGATTTTTGGAACTAACCTATTAACCTGGAGCCCAGTGCAAGTTTATGTTTTTTCCTTGTTTTTGAGTATCACAGAAAAGGAAAACCAAACAGAGTCCAATTGACCTGAAACTCAACGGAGCTTATTTTTGGACCAGAAGAAGGCCATGGAGTAAAAGAGTTGGGCCAGAAGAGTCTCGGGCTGCCCACGAGGGTGGTGTTGGAAATATGCCCTAGAGGCAATAATAAAATGGTTATTATTATATTTCTTTCTTCATGATAATTTTCTATTGTTCATGCTATAATTGTGTTATCCAGAAATTGTAATACATGTGTGAATACATAGACCACAACACATCCCTAGTGAGCCTCTAGTTGACTAGCTCGTTGATGAAAAGATAGTCATGGTTTCCTGACTATGGACATTGGATGTCATTGATAACGAGATCACATCATTAGGAGAATGATGTGATGGACAAGACCCAATCCTAAGCATACCTCAAAGATCGTGTAGTTTGTTTGCTATAGCTTTTCCGAATGTCAAGTATCATTTCCTTGGACCATGAGATTGTGCAACTCCCGGATACCGTAGGAGTGCTTTGGGTGTGCCAAACATCACAACATAACTGGGTGACTATAAAGGTCCACTACGGGTATCTCCGAAAGTGTCTGTTGGGTTGGCACGAATCGAGACTGGGATTTGTCACTCCGTATGACGGAGAGGTATCTCTGGGCCCACTCGGTAATGCATCATCATAATGAGCTCAATGTGACCAAGTGGTTGATCACGGGATCATGCATTACGGTACGAGTAAAGTGACTTGCCGGCAACGAGATTGAATGAGGTATTGGGATACCGACGATCGATTCTCGGGCAAGTAACGTACCGATTGGCAAAGGGAATTGTATACGGGATTGATTGAATCCTCGACATCGTGGTTCATCCGATGAGATCATCGAAGAGCATGTGGGAGCCAACATGGGTATCCAGATCCCGCTGTTGGTTATTGACCGGAGAGTTGTCTCGGTCATGTCTGCGTGTCTCCCGAACCCGTAGGGTCTACACACTTAAGGTTCGGTGACACTAGGGTTGTTGAGATATTAGTATACGGTAACCCGAAAGTTTTTCGGAGTCCCGGATGAGATCCCGGACGTCACGAGGAGTTTCGAATGGTCCGGAGGTGAAGATTTATATATAGGAAGTTTCGGGGGTAATCGGTATTGTACCGGGACCACCGGAAGGGTCCCGGGGGTCTACCGGGTGGGGCCACCTATCCCGGAGGGCCCCATGGGCTGAAGTGGAAGGGGAACCAGCCCCTGGTGGGCTGGTACGCCCCCCCATGGGCCTCCCTTGCGCCTAGGGTTGGAAACCCTAGGGGTGGGGGCGCCCCAGTTGGCTTGGGGGGCACTCCACCCCCCTTGGCCGCCGCCCCCCTTGGAGATTGCATCTCCTAGGGCCGGCGCCCCCTAGGGGTCCTATATATAGTGGGGGGAGGGAGGGCAGCCGCACCCTAGCCCCTGGCGCCTCCCTCTCCCTCCCGTGACACTTCTCCCTCTCCCCGAGCTTGGCGAAGACCTACCGAGATCACCGTTGCCTCCACCACCACGTCGTCGTGCTACTGGATCTCCATCAACCTCTCCTTCCCCCTTGCTGGATCAAGTTGGAGGAGACGTCTTCCCAACCATACGTGTGTTGAACGCAGAGGTGCAGTCTGTTCGGTGCTAGGTCATCGGTGATTTGGATCACGACGAGTACGACTCCATCAACCCCGTTCTCTTGAACGCTTCCGCTCGCGATCTACAAGGGTATGTAGATGCACTCCCCTCTCCCTCGTTGCTAGATGACTCCATAGATTGATCTTGGTGATGCGTAGAAAATTTTAAAATTCTGCTACATTCCCCAACAGGTGGGGGGCGCGCCCACCCCCCTAAGCGCGCCTCCCTACCTCGTGGATAGACCGGAGACCCCCTGACTTGTTCCTGACTCCAATACCTCTTATATAACCCAAAACTTCTAGAAATAAACCTAGATCGGAAGTTCCACCGCCAGAAGCCTCCGTAGCCACCAAAAACCAATCTAGACCCGTTCTGGCACCCTGCCGGAGGGGGGTATTCCTCTCCGGTGGCCATCTTCATCATCCCGGCTCTCTCCATGCCGAGGAGGGAGTAGTTCTCCCTCGGGGCTGAGGGTATGTACCAGTAGCTATGTGTTTGATCTTTCTCTCGTGTTCTTGAGTCGGCACGTTCTTGATGTACCGCGAGCTTTGCTATTATATTTGCATCTTATGATGTTTCTCCCCCTCTAATCTCTTGTGATGAATTGAGTTTTCCCTTTATCTTATTGGATTGAGTCTTTAAGGATTTGAGAACACTTGATGTATGTCTTGCATGTGCTTATCTATGGTGACAATGTGATATCACATGATCCACTTGATGTATGTTTTGGTGATCAACTTGCGAGTTCCGTGACCTCATGAATTTATGCGTAGGGGTTGGCACACATTTTCGTCTTGAATCTCCGGTAGAAACTTTGGGGCACTCTTTGAAGTTCTTTGTGTTGGTTGAATAGATGAATCTGAGATTGTGTGATGCATATCATATAATCATACCCACGGATACTTGAGGTGACATTGGAGTATCTAGGTGACATTAGGGTTTTGGTTGATTTGTGTCTTAAGGTGTTATTCTAGTACGAACTCTTGAATAGATCGAGCAGAAAGAATAACTTTGAGGTGGTTTCGTATCCTACAATAATCTCTTCATTTGTTCTCCGCTATTAGCGACTTTGGAGTGACTCTTCGTTGCATGTTGAGGGATAGTTATATGATCCAATTATGTTATTATTGTTGAGAGAACTTGCACTAGTGAAAGTATGAACCCTAGGCCTTGTTTCCTAGCATTGCAATACCATTTGTGCTCACTTTTACCACTTGCTACCTTGCTGTTTTTATATTTTCAGATTACAAAAACCATTATCTACTATCCATATTGCACTTGTATCACCATCTCTTCGCCGAACTAGTGCACCTATACAATTTACCATTATATTGGGTGTGTTGGGGACACAAGAGACTCTTTGTTATTTGGTTGCAGGGTTGCTTGAGAGAGACCATCTTCATCCTATGCCTCCCACGGGTTGATAAACCTTACGTCATCCACTTGAGGGAAATTTGCTACTGTCCTACAAACCTCTGCACTTGGAGGCCCAACAACATCTACAAGAAGATGGTTGTGTAGTAGACATCAACTCACTATAAACAACCAAATATAGCCATTCGTGAAACCAAAGTGGACAATTCATACTTAACATCACATAGACCTATTAAACAATACATTTTTGCATAACT
Organism: Triticum urartu; assembly: GCF_056163025.1. Lineage (NCBI taxonomy): Eukaryota > Viridiplantae > Streptophyta > Magnoliopsida > Poales > Poaceae > Triticum > Triticum urartu. Next base: position 426,579,725 of record NC_141877.1, on the reverse strand, counting down.
GAAATAATTAAACATGGCACAGTTAAAGCACCGCACGACAAATGCTACTACCACAAAGGGTACGGGTTGGCCAGCTAGAAAAGGTAAGATTTGCTGATAGAATGTTGCCTCACATTTCATGGATGGGATCCTTCTAGTTGGAAGATCACAGACCCATGGTGCGCTCTCTGATGTCACAGATGGGCTGTTTCACCTTGGAAGAACTTTCGTGGGTGCCCTCCTCGTGGTCATGGTCGTGGTCGATGAGATCCGACTTGGCAATTGAGGATCCCAAGCCGCCACTATAGAACATGTCCTTCAGAAGTGAAAAAATGGGCTCAATGGCATATAAAGCTCGCAAAACATTGACCGCTTAGCGGAGGAGATCAGCGGCAGGGCCGTTGAAGAGATCGACGACGGTTGAACTAGAGGGGTTGGGGATGGACCATTTAACCTGGGACATGGCCCGCGTGAAGCCGTCGGTGTGGACGATCGAGCTTGATGTCATAGCTAGCTTTCCCGAGATACAGTAATACGCTAGCCCGCTGACATAAAGCCTTCGGCATGGCAACGTAGTCAACATCTTTGCCGGCTTCCACACCGACGTGTTGCTCCGGGATCGACAGGTCGGGGCGAATGGCGGCCACCTCGCCAATGTCCGTCGGAGAGGCCATGATAAACCTCTTCTTGGCCGAATGCTCGTCGGGCTCCCCGGGATACGTGGTCGAGCTTAGGCTGTGGCATTCTAGAGCAGGGGATGTGGATCTAGCGAGGAGGAACACCGAAGGCCTCATCTAAAAACTCAAGGGAGTGGGGCAACGGTATGAGAATCGCTGGGTAACCTGAACTTTATTATCTAAGCTAGGAGGAATGGGCAGACCGGCAGGGGTTGGCGGCAGGGCCGGCTGCGGCCGCGAGCTAGGGTTCAAGGGGGGAGGGGGTGGTGTTTGAGGATACGCCATGGCTAATAATTTTTTTAGTAATGGTGGGTGGAGATGGTGGTGGACGAGGGAGGTCGACGGTTCAAATGCCTCGGCTACTGCAATTTTACTGTAAGGTCGGTGCTGGAGGAGTGTGGGCGACGGTTGAAGTACGGCAACTACTAAAATTTGGGTAAAGGAATTGATGCGGGGAGGGAGTGCCCAAGATCGCGCACGGTCCAATAACAATATGCGTGTATGATATGATAATAAGGAAAAGTGGCGCGGATCCGCGGACTTTTGCAACGCTCAAGGCGGGTAGTTTGTTTTTTATATTTCTAGCTAGCTAGTCTATCACACACGGTTTGTCCTAATTTCCAAATAAACTTACCCACCTTGAGCTTGCACAGGTGGTGGTTTTACAGCGCACTTGCATCGCACACGGTTAAGCCGGTACCTCCACCCTTTGCTCGTGCTTTCGCGATCGTGGTGATTTTAGCGCACTTGCATCGCACAAGGTTGAGCCAGTACCTCCAGCTTAATTTGCTCGCACTTGCGCAGGCGTGGTGATTCACATCGCATTTGTATCGCACACGGTTAAGATATTATACCCCGTGTCCGTTGAGGGTCATCAGAGTCTTTGCAGCAAAAAAACGTTGGAGAGGGTCAAAAGACAGCCACACCAGCATGTGGCCCAAATATATATGAGTGAAAAGGGTGGTCTGTGATGTTGAAAATTCCAATGCACAACTTTGACCCCACAGGCCCATGGTTGGGCGCGTCGTTGAAGATCGATGAGAGGAGCCAGAAGTCAAGAACCACCAGGAAAGTGGCCAAATATATGTACGAATATTAAGGATGTTCAAAACTTTAAATACACAATGCATAACTTGGGTGGCACCTGCCTTGCAAGCAAGAAAGCACCCTAACAACCACCTAGCTAGGATATATATAATGACATAATGTTGTAGCTAGCTAGGATGCTTGGACCACCACCTCCCACTTCGTGTCAGCGGGGCGGATGCATGTAATGATCAATACTTTGGTCATACTGCTACCCCTTGAGCACTGTCTTGGTTTTCCCTTGAAGAGGAACGGGTGATGCAGCAAAGTAGTGTAATTATTTCCCTCAGTTTTTGAGAACCAAGGTATCAATCCAGTAGGAGACTACACGCAAGTCCCTCGTACCTACACAAACAAATAAGAACCTCGCAACCAACGCGATAAAGGGGTTGTCAATCCCTTCACGGTCACTTACGCGAGTGAGATCTGATAAAGATAATAATAATAAGATAAATATTTTTGGTATTTTTATGACATAGACAGGAAAATAAAGATTGCAAAATAAAATAGATTGGAAAGTTATATGACGGGAGATTAATATAATGAAGATAGACCCGGGGGCCATAGGTATCACTAGTGGCCTCTCTCAAGATAGCATAAGTATTACGGTGGGTGAACAAATTATTGTCGAGCAATTGATAGAAAAGTGAATAATTATGAGAATATCTAGGCATGATCATGTATATAGGCATCACGTCCGTGACAAGTAGACCAAAATGATTCTGCATCTACTACTATTACTCCACACATCGACCGCTATCCAGCATGCATCTAGAGTATTAAGTTCATAAGAACAGAGTAACATATTAGGCAAAATGACATGATGTAGAGGGATAAACTCAAGCAATATGATATAAACCCCATCTTTTTATCCTCGATGGCAACAATACAATACAGGCCTTACTGCCCCTGCTGTCATTGGGAAAGGACACCGCAAGATTGAACCCAAAGCTAAGCACTTCTCCCATTGCAAGAAAGATCAATCTAGTAGGCCAAACCAAACTGATAATCTGAAGAGACTTGCAAAGATAACCAATCGTACATAAAAGATTTCAGAGAAGAATCAAATATTGTTCATAGATAAACTTGATCTTAAACCCACAATTCATCGGATCTCAACAAACACACCACAAAAAGAGTTACATCAAATAGATCTCCAAGAAGATCGAGGAGAACATTGTATTGAGATCCAAAGGGAGAGAAGAAGCCATCTAGCTAATAACTATGGACCCGAAGGTCTGAGGTAAAGTACTCACACATCATTGGAGAGGCTATGGTGTTGATGTAGAAGCCTCCGTGATCGATTCCCCCTCCGGTGGAGCTCCGGAAAAGGCCCCAAGATGGGATCTCTTGGGTACAGAAGCTTGCGGCGGTGGAAATAGGGTTTCGTGGTGCTCCTGGATGTTTTCAGGGTATATGAATATATATAGGAGGAAGAAGTAGGTCGGTGGAGCCACGAGGGGCCCACGAGGGTGGAGGACGTGCCCCCTGCCTCATGGCCTCCTTGTTGGTTTCTTGACGTCCTCTCCAAGTCCCCTGGATCACGTTTGTTCCAAAAATAACTCTCCCAAAGGTTTTATTCCATTTGGATTCCGTTTGATTCCTTTTCTGCGAAACACTGAAATAGGCAAAAAAAACAGCAATTTGCACTAGGCCTTGGGTTAGTAGGTTAGAACCAAAAATAATATAAAAGTGTATAAATAAGCCCATTAACATCCAAAACAGATAATATAATAGCATGGAACAATCAAAAATTATAGATACGTTGGAGACGTATCAAGCCTCCCCGAGCTTAATTCCTGCTCGTCCTCGAGTAGGTAAATGATAAAAACAGAATTTTTGATGTGGAATGCTACCTAGCATAATTCTTAATGTAATTTTCTTTATTGTGGCATGAATGTTCAGATCCGAGAGATTTAAGACAAAATTTTAATATTGACATAAAAATAATAATACCTGAAGCATACTAACTAAGCAATCATGTCTTCTCAAAATAACATGGCAAAAGGAAGTTCATCCCTGCAAAATCATATAGTTTGGTCATGCTCCATTTTCGTCACACAAGAATGCTCTCATCTTGCACAACCCCGATGACAAGCCAAGAAATTGTTTCGTACTTTAGTAATCTCAAACTTTTTTCAACTTTCACACAATACATGAGCATGAGCCATGGATATAGCAATATGGGTGGAATAGAATAATGATAGGGGGTTATATGTAGAAGATAAAAAAGGAGAAAGTCTCACATCGAGAGGCTAATCAACGGGCTAGGGATATGCCCATCAATTGATGTCAATGCAAGGATCAGGTATTGCCATGCAACGGATGCACTAGAGCTATAAATGTATGAAAGCTCAACAAAAGAAACTAAGTGGGTGTGCATCCAATTTGCTTGCTCACGAAGACCTAGGGCATTTGAGGAATCCCATTGTTGGAATATACAATCCAAGTTCTATAATGAAAAATTCCCACTAGTATATGAAAGTCACTAAACAAGAGACTCTCTATCATAAAGATCATGGTGCTAATTTGAAGCACAAGTGTGGAAAAAGGATAGTAGCATTGTCCCTTTTTATTTCTTTTTTCGGGCCTTCCTTTTTTGGCCTTTTTGGGACAATGCTCTATTAATGATGATCATCACACTTCTATTTATTTACAACTCAATGATTACAACTCGATACTAGAACAAAATATGACTCTATATGAATGCCTCTGGCGGTGTACCGGGAAGGGCAATGAATCAAGAGTGACATGTAGGATAAATTATGCATGGTGGCTTTGCCACAAATACGATGTCAACTACATGATCATGCAAAGCGATATGACAATGATAAAGTGTGTCATAAATGAAACAGTGGAATGTTGCATGGCAATATATCTCGGAATGGCTATGGAAATTCCATAATAGGTAGGTATGGTGGCTGTTTTGAGGAAGATATAAGGAGGTTTATGTGTGATAGAGCGTATCATATCACGGGGTTTGGATGCACCGGCGAAGTTTTTCCACCAACTCTCAAGGTGAGAAAGGGCAATGCACGGTACCGAAGCGGCTAGCAATGATGGAAGGGTGAGAGTGCGTATAATCCATGGACTCAACATTAGTCATAAAGAACTCACATACTTATTGCAAAAATCTACAAGTAATCAAAAACCAAGCACTACGTGCATGCTCCTAGGGGGATAGATTGGTAGGAAAAGACCATCGCTCGTCCCCGACCGCCACTCATAAGGAAGACAATCAAGGAACACCTCATGTTCCAAATTTGTTACACAACGGTTACCATACATGCATGCTACGGGACTTGCAATCTTCAACACAAGTATTTCTCAAATTCACAATTACTCAACTAGCACACTCTAATATCACCACCTTTATATCTCAAAAAAATTATCAAGTATCAAACTTCCCATAGTATTCAATGCACTTTCTATGATAGTTTTTATTATACCCATCTTGGATGCCTGTCATATTAGGACTAGTTTCATAACCAAAGAAAATTACCATGATGTTCTAAAGGACTCTCAAAATTATATAAGTGAAGCATGAGAGACCAATAATTTCTATAAAATAAAACCACCACCGTGCTCTAAAAGATATAAGTGAAGCACTAGAGCAAAATTATCTAGCTCAAAAGATATAAGTGAAGCACATAGAGTATTCTAATAAATTCTAATTCATGTGTGTCTCTCCCAAAAGGTGTGTACAGCAAGTATTATTGTGGTAAACTAAAAAGCAAAGACTCAAGTCATACAAGACGCTCCAAGCAAAACACATATCATGTGGTGAATAAAAATATAGCCTCAAGTAAAGTTACCGATAAAAGAAGACGAAAGAGGGGATGCCTTCCGGGGCATCCCCAAGATTAGGCTTTTGTTTGTCCTTGAATTTTACCTTGGGGTTCCATGGGCATCCCCAAGCTTAGGCTCTTGCCAATCCTTATTCCATAATCCATCAAATCTTTACCCAAAACTTGAAAACTTCACAACACAAAACTTAAACAGAAAATCTCATGAGCTCCGTTAGTATAAGAAAACAAACCACCACTTAAGGTACTGTAATGAACTCATTATTTATTTATTTTGGTGTTAAACCTACTGTATTCCAACTTCTCTATGGTTCATAACCTCCGATACTAGCCATAGATTCATCAAAATAAGCAAACAACACACGAAAAACAGAATCTGTCAAAAACAGAACAGTCTGTAGTATTCTGTATGTTTAGAATACTTATGTAACCCCAAATATTCTAAAATAAATTTATGGACGTGAGGAATTTATCTATTAATCATCTTCAAAAAGAATCAACTTAATCACACTCTCCAGTAAAAAAATGGCAGCAAATCTCGTGAGCGCTAAAGTTTCTGTTTTTTACAGCAAGATCGCAAAGACTTTCCCCATGTCTTCCCAAAGGTTGTACTTGGCACAAACGCTAATTAAAATCATAAAACCACATATAAACAGAGGCTGATGAATTATTTATTACTAAACAGAAGCAAAAAGCAAGAAACAAAAATAAAATTGGGTTGCCTCCCAACAAGCGCTATCGTTTAACGCCCCTAGCTAGGCATAAAAGCAAGAATAGATCTAGGTATTATCATCTTTGGTATGCAATCTATAAGTAGCTCTCATGATAGATTCATAAAGTAATTTAATTTTCTTTCTAGTAAAGTGTTCCATGCATTTCCTTAACGGAAATTCGAATCTAATATTTCCTTCCTTCATATCAATAATTGCACCAATCGTTCTAAGGAAAGGCCTACCAAGAATAATAGGACATGTAGGATTGCAATCAATATCAAGAACAATGAAATCTACAGGCAAATAATTCCTATTTGCAACAATAAGAACATCATTAATCCTTCCCATAGGTTTCTTAATAGTGGAATCCGCAAGGTGCAAATTTAAAGAACAACCATCAAATTCACGGAAACCTAACACATCACACAAAGTTTTTGGAATCGTGGAAATGCTAGCACCCAAATCACATAAAGCATAACATTCATGATCTTTAATTTAATTTTAATAGTAGGTTCCCACTCATCATAAAGTTTTCTATGGATAGAAACTTCCAATTCATGTTTTTCTTCATAAGATTGCATTAAAGCATCAATGATGTGTTTAGTAAAAGCTTTATTTTGATTATAAGCATGCGGAGAATTTAGCACGGATTGCAACAAGGAAATACAATCTATTAAAGAAAAATTATCATAATTAAATTCCTTGAAATCAAAAATAGTGGGTTCATTTCTATGTAAAGTTTTGACCTCTCCAATCCGCTTTTGTTAATTTTCGCATCAAGATCTAAAAACTCCGAATCATTGGGATGCCTTTTAACTAAAGTTGACTCATCTCCAGTCCCATCATTATCAAGATTCATATTGCAAAGCAAAGATTTAATAGGGGACACATCAATCACTTTTAGATCCTCATCCTTATTATCATCAAAACTAGAAGAACACGCTTTCACAAAGCAATCTTTTTTAGCATGCATCCTAGCGGTTCTTTCTTTGCACTCATCAATGGAAATTCTCTTAGTTTTGAGAGAATCATTGATATCATGCTTAGGTGGAATAGATCTAAGTTTCAAAGAATCAACATCAAGAGAAATTCTATCCACGTTCCTAGCCAACTCATCAATCTTAGACAAATTTTCTTCAATCAAGGTACTGAAACTCTTTTGCGAACTAATAAATTCTTTAATATTAGATTCAAAATCAGAGGGCATCTTATTACAATTTCCATAAGAATTGTTGTAGGAATTACCATAATTATTAGAGGAATTACTAGGAAACGTCCTAGGATTAAAATTACCTCTATATGTGTTATTACCAAAAAATTTCCTACCAACAAAATTCAAATCCATAGATTCATTATTATTCTCAATCAAAGTAGACAAAGGCATATCATGAGGATCAGAAGAAACACTCTTATTAGCAAACAATTTCATAAGTTCATCCATCTTTCCACTCAAAATGTTGATTTCTTCTATAGCATGCACCTTTTTACTAGAAGATCTTTCAGTGTGCCATTGAGAATAATTAACCATAATATTATCTAGGATTTTAGTAGCTTCACCTAAGGTGATTTTCGTAAAAGTGCCTCCCACGGCCAAATCTAAAAGATTTCTAGAAGCAAAATTCAATCCGGCATAAAAAATTGTATAATCATCCAAAGATTCAAACCATGTGTAGGGAAATTACGTATCATTAATTTCATACTCTCCCAAGCTTGTGCAACATGTTCATGATCAAGTTGCTTAAAATTCATAATATCGTTTCTAAGGGAGATGATCTTAGCGGGAGGAAAATACTTAGAGATAAAAGCATCTTTGCACTTATTCCATGAATTGATACTATTTTTAGGCAAAGACGAAAACCAAGTTTTAGCACGATCTCTACGCGAAAACGGGAATAATTTCAATTTAACAATATCATTATCCACATCTTCTTGCTTTTGCATATCACACAAATCAACAAAGTTGTTTAGATGGGTAGCGGCATCTTCACTAGGAAGGCCGGAAAATGGATCTTTCATGACGAGATTCAGCAAAGCGGCATTAATTTCAAAAGATTCAGCATCGGTAAGAGGAGCAATCGGAGTGCTAATGAAATCATTATTGTTGATATTGGAAAAATCACACAATTTAGTATTATCTTGAGCCATCGTGACAAACAATCCAACACACAAGCACACAAGAAGCAAGCGAAAAAGAGGCAAACTAGAAAAGAGAAGGAGAACGGAAAAAGAGGGCGAATGGCAAATAATGAAATGCGAGGGATAAGAGTTTGCGATGGGTATTTGGTATGTCTTGACTTGTGCGTAGATCTCCCCGGCAACGGCGCCAGAAATCCTTCTTGCTACCTCTTGAGCATTGCGTTGCTTTTCCCTTGAAGAGGAAAGGGTGATGCAGCAAAGTAGCGTAAGTATTTCCCTCAGTTTTTGAGAACCAAGGTATCAATCCAGTAGGAGACTACACGCAAGTCCCTCGTACCTACATAAACAAATAAGAACCTTGCAACCAACACGATAAAGAGTGAGATCTGATAGAGATAATAATAATAAGATAAATATTTTGGGTATTTTTATGATATAGATAGGAAAATAAAGATTGCAAAATAAAATAGATTGGAAAGTTATATGATAAAAGATAGACCCGGGGGCCATAGGTTTCACTAGTGGCTTCTCTCAAGATAGCATAGTATTACGGTGGGTGAACAAATTACTGTCAAGCAATTGATAGAAAAGTGAATAATTATGAGAATATCTAGGCATGATCATGTATATAGGCATCACGTCCGCGACAAGTAGACCGAAATGATTCTGCATCTACTACTATTACCCCACACATCGACCGCTATCCAGCATGCATCTAGAGTATTAAGTTCATAAGAACAGAGTAACACATTAGGCAAGATGACATGATGTAGAGGGATAAACTCAAGCAATATGATATAAACCACATCTTTTTATCCTCGATGGCAACAATACAATACGTGCCTTGCTACCTCTGCTGTCACTGGGAAAGGACACCGCAAGATTGAACCCAAAGCTAAGCACTTCTCCCATAGCAAGAAAGATCAATCTAGGAGGCCAAACCAAACTGATAATTCGAAGAGACTTACAAAGATAACCAATCATACATAAAAGATTTCATAGAAGAATCAAATATTGTTCATAGATAAACTTGATCATAAACCCGCAATTCTTCGGATCTTGACAAACACACCGCAAAAAAGGTTACATCAAATAGATCTCTGAGTGAGTCCTGGATTAGGGGGTGTTCAAGTAGCCGGACTATACCTTCAGCCGGACTCCTGGACTATGAAGATACAAGATTGAAGACTTCGTCCCGTGTCCGGATGGGACTTTCCTTGGCATGGAAGGCAAGCTTGGCGATGCGGATATTCAAGGTCTCCTACCATTGTAACCGACTCTGTGTAACCCTAACCCTATCCGGTGTCTATGTAAACCGGAGGGTTGTAGTCCATAGGCAATCAACTCCATATACAACAATCATACCATAGGCTAGCTTCTAGGGTTTAGCCTCCTTGATCTCGTGGTAGATCTACTCTTGTACTACCCATATCATCAATATTAATCAAGCAGGACATAGGGTTTTACCTCCATCGAGAGGGCCCGAACCTGGGTAAAACATCATGTTCCCTGCCTCCTGTTACCATCCGGCCTAGACACACAGTTCGGGACCCACTACCCGATATCCGCCAGTTTTGACACCGACATTGGTGCTTTCATTGAGAGTTCCTCTGTGTCGTCGCCTTTAGGCCCGATGGCTCCTTTGATCATCAACAACGATGCAGTCCAGGGTGAGACTTTGCTCCCCGGACAGATCTTCGTCTTCGGCGGCTTCGCTCTGCGGGCCAATTCGCTCGGCCACCTGGAGCAGATCGAAAGCTACGCCCCTGGCCATCAAGTCAGGTTTGGAAGCTTAAACTACACGGCTGACATCCGCGGAGACTTGATCTTTGACGGACTCGAGCCACGGCCAAGCGCGCCGCACTATCTCAAGAGGCATGATCTAGCTCTGCCCCCGGACAGTGTCCTGGAGGCCGCACACGCATCGGTTCCGACCCCTAACTCGGAGCCTATTGCGCCAATCGAGGATGAGCGGTTGGACGTCACCTCGGGGGCTGCGATCCCAAAAGCGATCGAGTCGAACGCTAGCCCCGCACTCTGCACGACCCGTGACTCCGAGGATCCAGACTCCTCCCCGGACTCCGAACCCCCCGCGCCCCTGCCAATCGAATCCGATTGGGCGCCGATAATGGAGTTCACCGCCACAGACATCTTTCAGCACTCGCCTTTTGGCGACATCCTGAATTCTCTTAAGTCTCTCTCTTTATCAGGAGAGCCCTGGCCGGACTACGGTCAGCGAAGGTGGGATACGGACGAGAGGAAATTCAAAGCCCACCCACCACCCACTTTGTAGCCACTGTCGACGATCTAACCGACATGCTTGACTTCAGCTCCGAAGACATCGACGGCATGGACGACGATGTAGGAGACGAACAGGAACCGGCACCTGTAGGGCGCTGGAAGGCCACCTCGTCATATGACATATATATGGTGGATACCCCAAAAGATGGAGATGGCGATGGAACAGTGGGGGATGACGCCCCCTAGAAACAGCCAAAGCGCCGGCGGTAGCGGCGCCGCTCTAAATCCCGCCAAAGCAAAAACGGTGATTCCGGCACGGGAGATAATACTACCCCGGATAGCGCCGAAGAACACCCACCTCAGCAAGATTCGGCACAGGAAGATGGAGAAGCCAGCCCTCATGAGAGAGCGGCAGACCGAGAGGTCGAGGATGATAACTATACGCCTCCCTCCGAAGACGAGGCAAGCCTCGATGACGACGAATTCGTCATACCATCAGACCCCGCCGAACAAGAGCGTTTTAAACGCAGGCTTTTAGCCATGGCAAGCAGCCTCAAGAAAAAGCAGCAACAGCTTAGAGCTGCCCAAGATTTGCCAGCTGACAGATGGACTGAAGTCCTTGCGGCCGAAGAGTATGAACTCGAACGCCCCTCCAAGAGTTACCCGAAGCGCAGGCCGCTACCCCGATCAGAGGAGGAAGCACCTACATCACCAGCGCATGACATGGCAGACTGGCCACCTCGCGCCGCGACAGAGAGGCCTCTCGGCCCTCCACCCAAGCCATGCCCCGACGCCGCTCAACTAAGGCACGGGAAAATGCGCCCGACCTGCGAGACATACTGGAGGATAAGGCAAGACAAACAAGATCGATCTACGGATCACGCAGGCGCCCTAAGGCATGTGACAATGATCTTCACTCCGGATACAACAAATCCGTCTGGGCCGAACGCAACAGACATAGCTCTTCCGAGCTGCGTCGTGATATAGCCCAGTACAGAGGCGCCGCACACCCGCTATGCTTCACGAATGAAGTAATGGATCATAAAATCCAGGAGGGTTTCAAACCCGTAAACATCAAATCATACGATGGCACAACAGATCTGGCGGTATGGATCGAGGATTATCTCCTTCACATCCACATGGCACGCGGCGATGATCTACACGCCATCAAATACCTCCCGCTCAAACTTAAAGGAACGGCCCGGCATTGGCTTAACAGCTTGCCAGCAGACTCAATCGGTTCTTGGGAGGACCTGGAAGCCGCATTCCTCGACAACTTCCAGGGCACTTACGTGCGACCGCCGGATGCCGATGACTTAAGCCACATAATTCAGCAGCCAGAGGAATCGGCCAGACAATTCTGGACACGGTTCCTAACAAAGAAAAACCAGATAGTCGACTGTCCGGACGCAGAGGCCCTAGCAGCCTTCAAGCATAACATCCGCGACGAGTGGCTTGCCCGGCACCTGGGACAGGAAAAGCCGAAGTCCATGGCAGCCCTCACGACACTCATGACCCGCTTTTGCGCGGGAGAAGACAGCTGGCTAGCTCGCAGTAACAACTTATCAAAGAACCCTGGTAATTCAGATACCAAGGACAAAAGTGGCAGGACACGTCAGAATAAGCAAAAACGCCGTGTTAACAGCGACATCAATGAAGACACGGCAGTCAATGCCGGATTCAAAGGCTATAAATCCGGTCAGCGGAAAAAGCCATTCAAAAAGAATACTTAGGGCCCGTCCAGTTTGGACCGAATACTCGATCGCTTGTGCCAGATACATGGCACCCCCGAAAGGCCAGCCAATCACACTAACAGGGATTGTTGGGTGTTCAAGCAGGCAGGCAAGTTAAGGGCCGAAAAAAGAGACAAGGGGCTGCACATCAACGACGAGGAGCCCAAGCCGCCGAACAACAATGGACAGAAGGGCTTTCCCCCACAAGTGCGGACGATGAACATGATATACGCAACCCACATTCCGAAGCTGGAGCGGAAGCGTGCGCTACGGGACGTATACGCGATGGAGCCAGTCGCCCCAAAGTTCAACCCATGGTCCTCCTGCCCGATCACTTTTGATCGAAGGGACCATCCCACTAGCATCCGTCATGGCGGCTTCGCCGCATTGGTTCTCGACCCAATCATCGACGGATTTCATCTCACAAGAGTCCTCATGGACGGCGGCAGTAGCCTGAACCTGCTTTATCAGGATACAGTGCGAAAAATGGGCATAGATCCCTAAAGGATTAAACCCACAAGAACGACCTTTAAAGGCGTTATACCAGGTGTAGAAGCCAACTGTACAGGCTCAGTAACACTTGATGTGGTCTTCGGATCCCCGGACAACTTCCGAAGCGAAGAGTTAATCTTCGATATAGTCCCGATTCGCAGTGGCTATCTCGCCCTGCTCGGACGAACCGCATTCGCAAAGTTCAATGCGGTGCCGCACTACGCATATCTCAAGCTCAAGATGCCAGGCCCTCGAGGAGTAATTACGGTCAACGGAAACACCAAACGCTCCCCCCGTACGGAGGAGCATACGGCGGCTCTCGCAGCGGAGGTACAAAGTAGCCTTCTCAGGCAATTCTCCAGTCCGGCCATTAAAAAGCCAGACACTGCCAAGCGCGCCCGGAGTAACCCACAGCAGGACCGCCTGGCACACTCTGCGCAAGCGTAGCAATGCGGCCCCAACCCCAGCTTTCGTGACATGGTGAAACCAGTACCTCACGTACATAACTACGCCCTTGAAATACCATGGGCACAGGGGAAGGGGCACACTAACGGCACGCCCAAAATACGGCTTAAAACGTACTAGGGGCTGTCGGATTCTATTTCTAATTTTTTCTCACTTTCAGGACTTCATACTTTGGACGACCTGTTCGGCAATTCGACTGCCGCACAAACGATGCAAGATCCAGGGAGGCAGACAAGCCATGCCGCATTATGGAACTCCCAGGTGGTCTCTATTACGAGCGGTATACCTGTTTTAAATACAATTCCGCGGCCTGCCCCTGGTCAGGACATACTGAATAGTCCAATATCTTTTGCTTACCGCACTATTTGTATTGTTCGGCTTTGATAAATAGCCTCTCTATAAACAATGCTTAGCTTTTTGTCTATTTTTTGCATTATCCTCTTTTCACATATATGTATATTAAATGACATGATTGCACCCGTACACCATGGTACGGCAAACACGCCAGGGGCTTCAGTACCCCTCATAATGGTGTGAGAAGTCCGTACACTTTCACAAGTGCGGCACCCCGAACTTATAGCACTATATGCATCGGCTCCGAATCATGATTTGGGTCAATAGTTGGGTTTGCCCGGCTCCTATGTTTTGGTGCCTTACGTTCCGCTCTATCGGCTAAGGTAGCACTAGGAGAACCACTGCGATTGTGCCCCGGTTCAGCTGGGTTAAGCACCTCAGTGGAGAAAGCTAAAACTGACTGTCATGATGAGGCGAGAGACCGGTCGCTGTTCGAGAGGTTTTTCGAGTCCCTAAAGACTTATGCCGCTTCGAGCGAGGAGCTGGCTTTGTTCGGCCAAGGCATGGATAGCGCCCCGAACTCGGTCTTCCAAACTAGGGGCTTCGCGAAAATTTAAAATTATAGAGTTCTATGGCTAAGTGAGAGTGTTCAAGCATTATAGTCTGATTGCCTGGTTCGTTGTGCTGAGCGCCTCCCTCGAAGGACCCAACTATGGGAAAAAGAGCGCTCAGGTTTATCCCGAACACCCCAGCACTAGTGGCATGGGGGCAGAAGCCGACGACTGGCCATCTCTCAATTTTTTGATAAACGGCCGCACAGAAAGTAATATTTTAAATTCAATAAGCATTGCTTAGCGCATATGATCAAGTTTTCAGCACACAGGATAAACATGAGCGAGTGCATTCAAAAATCACATCCTTGGTACATTCATCCGCCACAAGGCGGGCACCTGCAAGAACATCCTTGTAGTAGTTCTCGGGCTTGCGATGCTCCTTCCCCGGCGGCGGCCCGTCCTTCACAAGCTTCTCACCGTCCAGCTTACCCCAGTGCACCTTTGCTCGGGCAAGGGCCCGACGGGCACCTTCGATTTAGACGGAGCGCTTGATGACCTCGAGCCTCGGACAGGCCTCCACCAGCCGCCGCACCAGCCCGAAATAGCTCCCAGGCAGGGCCTCTCCGGGCCACAACCGAACTATGAAGCCCTTCATGGCCTGTTCGGCCGCCTTGTGGAGCTCGACCAGCTATTTCAGCTGTTCGCTCAAAGGCACAGGGTGTCCGGCCTCAGAATACTGAGACCAGAACACCTTCTCCGTCGAGCTGCCCTCTTCAGCTCGGTAGAATGCGGCGGCATCGGATACGCTGCGAGGAAGATATGCGAATGCCCCTGGAGAGCTCCGGATTTGGGTAAGTAACAAGTAGTTTACTTTTATATTTCTGCTTTGCATGAAGAATGCCTTACCCGCTGCTATCTTCCTCATCTCCTCCAAATCTTGGAGGGCCTTTTTGGCTTCGGCCTTGGCAGACTTGGTAGTCTCAAGGGCCGTCGCGAGCTCGGATGCTTGCGCCTTTGAATCAAGCTCCAAACTCTCATGTTTTTTCATGAGAGCCTGAAGCTCTTGCTGCACCTCGCCGACCTGAGCCCCAAGTCTGTCTCGCTCGGTGCGCTCCGCGGCCGTTTTCTTTTCGGCCTCAGACAGCGCCTGCTTAAGGGTCGCCACCTCAGTCGTGGCCCCTACAATAAGCAGTACAATCCTGTTACTCTTTTTGCAATCAAGCCTTTTTATAGGCACTTTTTCTGTAAGGTATTTCTTACCTTCTTCCTCCTCGAGCCGCCGCTTGGCAAGGCCGAGCTCTTGCTCGGTCCACTCGAGGTCCTGCTTCTGGACACCCACCTCCGCAGTTAGTGCGGTGGTGGATAGCTGCGAAGCCTGCATACGCATATTGACTCTTTTTCGTTAGACTCCTGCGATATTTAATAGATCCTCTATTCGGCTTTTCTTTCCGAATGCCAAACAGAGCATCAGGGGCTACTATCTATGCGGTAATATTTTTACATATTTTTTACCTCGAAGCCTGTTAGAAGGCTAGTGCAAATAAGCCTCGTGGTTTCGATAGGGAAACGTGTTCCCCTTGTGGGCGAAACGTAATCACTACCTCTTTTCTCCTTGTATTTTCTTCCACGGGCAACATGGAACGACAGGATATTCGTGCTGAAATTTAAACTTATTCAAGGTTCATTTGGCCTTTTTATACACTAATTGAGTTTCCTAGGCATTTAATGTCCATAATTGAAATCTGAACTACAAATACATGCTCCATTCACCAAAATGGCTAGAAAAATTATACATGTGTCCTTGGGTGCATGTTTAGGTCCCATAACAGGAATGGGAATGAATTACAACCGTACCGGTGTCATGGCTCGTCCTCAAACATTTCGAATCTCGGTTTTTAAGTCCCCATAAATCCTAAACTCACCAGAAAGTCATCAAAGGTGGCATGGTGTCACGTCATGGCACATATATGTCGTGGTAAAAACATTGTCCAATTTGGGCCAAGCTTTATTACAAATCTCTTACAAAAACTGGAGCTTCTCTCAAAGAAGCCTCATGGTTCCGATAGGGAAACATGTCCCCCTTGTGGGAGAAACGTAATCACTGCCTCTTTTCGCCTTTTATTTTTCTTCTACGGGCAACATGGAACGACAGGATATCCATGCTGAAATTTAAACGATAATCGCTGCCTCTTCTCGCCTTGAACTTTGTTTTCTACAGGCAACATAGAATAGGAGGAGTGTCGGGCTGAAACTTGAAACTGTTCAGGGTTCGTTTGGCCATTGTGTGTGTGTATATATATATTACTAATTACTAAGTTTTCTATGCATTTAATGTAGTCCATAATTCAAATTTGAACTACGACCACATGCTCCAGTGAAGCAAAATGGGTGGGAAATCGTACATGTGTCATTGGGTGCATGTTTAGGTCTCGTTTAAGGAATGAGAATGAATTACAAACTTGTCATCATCCTAAAACATTGAGAATCTCGGTTTTTAAATCCCAGTAAATCAAAAAGTCACCCAAAAAACAAGAAACTTGGCATGGTTTCATGACATGGCACATATATGCCGTGGTAAAAAATAATCGTCCAGTTTGAGAAGAGGCGCACACGTTAGTAGCCAAAGAAGTCCTTTTTGAAACAAAAAGCTGACACGTTAATATCGCAAACGATTTTATTATATTTACCATGTCGAAATTTAACCACACTCGGTGGCGTGCGTGCAACTGTTTGATTAGACGGGACAAGCGCGAGAAGTCCGCCGTGCAGGCTCGACGGGACGCGTGCGAGCAGTCCGTCACGCATGCTCGACGGGATGCGTTCATCCTGTTCACCTCGCAGGCCCGACGGGACACGTGCAAGCAGCAAGGGCGCCCATGCTCATCGGGAAGCGAGCTCTTTGACCTCCATGCACCAGCCGCCGCCCGCCTCGCTCATAACTTCTCAATTAATGGGTTAATTAAAGCACCTGGATGGAGGGTGTTTGCTTGTGATCCCATGGCAGCATTTGCTTTGTTTGTGTTTTCAACTCGTATTCCGCCCTAATTTAAATTGCCACATAGGGCAATGGATAATACAGCCACAAATAAAATGGCAACGGATAAAACGACGACAAATTTACAATGGCACAGATAATAATTGTCTTACATATTCCGGATAATGTAAAATGCCACATGTGGCAAAGCCCGGAAGACACGGGGGCAAGAGAAGAAGGAAATTGTAGACAATGATCTAGGTCGCTACTGTCTCTACTCGTTGATGGATCGCCGGGCGGCGAAATCCTCCAGCTCCTTCTCCAATTCCTCACGACTTTGCTTTAATGCAGCCATGGATTCCTCCACCTCCTGCTCGCGCTTGATCCGGAGGTTCCTCAAGGCACCCATCAGTTCCTCGATGACCGCTTTCAGCGTCATCTCCAAGGCACTGCTCTGCTCATGCAGCATCTTCCAGCCGGCGGCCTCCTCCTCCTTCTTGGCGACCAACTTGAGGAGCTTTGCATTGTCACCCATGAGTTGCTCGACAAGGTCGATCGCCTTGTCAACCGAGGCATTGCTGATCTTGAGCGGCTTCATCAAGCCGTCGACCAGCTCCTGCTGCGTAGTGATGCCAGCGAGAATGTCGTCGTTGCCGGTGAAGGACTTCACGAACGCCGGCTCGTCGCGATGGCCAACGTCGCGAATGCGCTTGTGAGAGCCCTCGCGTTCCCGTGAGAGCTCGTTCGAGGGCTCTGCGGCACGCCAGGACATCTCTGCTGCGGCTGCGGCTTCGCGACGGGACCTCTCTAGTGCTTCCGCGGCCTTGGTCTTTGTTGCCTGGTTATATGTCCACCCTAAAATCCTCCTACAGGTCATGGCGGAACGACTTGACAGAAAAAACCAGTTTTGTGGGTGATGAGGAGAGGAACTGTGAAGTAATTTTTGAATGGGTAGTTTTTATAGCCCGGTGCTAAGTTGTAACGCCCTCGATGCGGCTATATCTCCCACGTGTCGAAGCACGACTTAGAGGCATAACCGCATTGAAAGCAATGTCGCAAGTGAGGTAATCTTCACACAACCCATGTAATACAATAGGGGAAAAGATACATAGTTGGCTTACAATCGCCACTTCACACAATTACATGAATAAAGCATTACATCATCCAGATACAAACAAGGTCCGACTACGGAACCAAAATAAAAGAAGAACCCCAAATGCGACAAAGGTCCCCGATCGACCCCAACTGGGCTCCACTACTGATCACATAGAACGAAACAACACAAAGGACAAGATCTTCATCGAGCTCCTCCTGAGCTGAGTTGCGTCATCTGCACGGACTCATCGGCACCCGCAAGCTGGTTTGGAAGTATCCGTGAGCCACAGCGACTCAGCAATCTCGCACCCTCGCGATCAAGACTATTTAAGCTTATGGGTAAGGTAAAGGTATGAGGTGGAGCTGCAGCAAGCGACTAGCATATATGGTTCTCATATTTCTATGTGAATACCAATCCTTCTTGATCATCAAGATTGTTTTTGTCAATCCTTTTAACCGCTTGTTTCTCTTCAAGCGGATCCGATCACTTCAACATTCGCAAGATCAACTCAAGTCTTCTCAACGGTGTTTGTTTCACCCGTCTCCAAGTTGCCTTTGTTTTCCCGCCCACCCACCCTTCTTCTTCGAGGACTCAGATTTCTTAATCAAGTATCCACCTTATTGTTTATGAAGTCTCTCCATTCTTTTCCATCAATATTCTTATCCGGTGATTCTCATGAAGATTCTAACGGAGCTTCAAGTTCGTCTCTCATCACTCGTTTTCTTCTCCGGTGGTTTCAAGTCAAGCTTTGTTGATCATATCTTTTCCTTGTTTCAATGCTTACTTATGCTAGTGCACCTCTTAATCTTCCCCGCTTGCCATTCTATAGTTCTGGAGTGCTCAAGATATCTCGAAGATTCGTGTTTCCACTCTACATTCATTCAAGTTCTTTCAAGGATGTTATCTTATTCAAGTCTTTTAATTCAACCGGTGCTATCTCCTTTTTTTCAAGTAATCATATCAACGGTGTTTTCTTTTGAGTGGGCCCTAACCCACAGGTCTTTTCCAGGATCTTACCTGACTCTTCTATTTTCTCGGAGGTATTCTCAAATTCTTTTCGAAGTTTGACGTAAGAATGGATTATCATCAATCAAATGTCTTTTTCCAAGATCTTTCAAATTCTTTTCATCATTGGATCAACCTTTCTATTCGTCATCCGGAGTATTTCAACGATTTTGGTGGTGTTTCTCTTTGTCATTCTCAACACTTGAAGACCGAAGAAGAGTTTCTCTTCAATCTTATCCGTTCTCTCAAAGATTCGTGATTCTAGCTTGTTGCCATCCTCTCGTAATTGTTTTGATCATGAGAATTCTTTTCACCTATCCGGAGCATTTCAAGATTCTTTTCAGATTCTCTGGAGCCCATCATCTCAGAATTTATTCATTCTCAGCTTTCAGCTATGGTTCTCCAAATCTTACCGGTGCTTCGTTCAAGTGATCTCTAATCAGTTCGTGATCCCTTCATTCTCATGTATCTAGTTTCTCTCGAGCATCTTCGTTCATTTGCAAATTCTTCCCGGTGTTTCTTTATCTTTTCTTCGTCCATTTTAAATTCTTACGGTGGTTCTTCCAAGATTCTTCTTCCTTCGTTTATCATATCAATGCATTCGTGCTTTCCAAATTCTACCGGTGGATCGTTGAAGACCTTCTCAAGTTGAGCTATATCTATCTTCATCCTTGCTACGAGAATAAGTAGTATGCCAAATCCGCGGATTGTCATCAATTTAAATTGGTGAAGGATAAGCATAACATAATTCTTATTCTTTATCATCCAAATGATTAATTCCTTATTAGGAAGGTTCATTGAAAGATTCTCGGTTTCTTTGTTTCATCTTCTATTTTTCCCGGAGTTTCAACCTTTTTCAATTACTTCGCCACAGAGATTCATTTAAATCTTTACAAGGCTCCACCTTGTGTTTTCAACTACCCTTTCTTTCTGTTTGATCATTCTTTTGTTTAACGGAGTTCTTCATGGAGGTTCTACATAATGGTCCATGAAGGATTTAATTCCTTCTCCAACTTTTTCATCAAGATTCTTTCCTAAGAAGCTCAAACTTTTCTTCATATTGTAATTCGGAGTGCAATTCTTTCTTTCGTATCATTGGAGGTGGTATTATGTCATTCTTGATAATCTGAGTTCATGTTTCATGATTCACATGTTGTTAAGAATGAGATATTTTAAATCCATCAACCTCTTCGTTGGAGTTATCTTAGGTTATATTTCACCTAAAGCTTTCCCCTAAGGATTGTTGCTATTATGATGCTCATAAATGACCCAAGTTCTTCGTTTATCCTCCCGGTGAAGTAATCTTCTCGTCTCCTTGTTCATATCAATCCAATTTATCGTTTCCGTTAGTGGCAAAATTTCACCTCATAGTTTTGAGATGTTTTTCCATAAGCCCACTGCAAACTTATTCGTTTTGTCGTTGGTCTTTCCCAACAACTCCATTTTAACCTTCTTGGAAGGGTGCCTTCCAAGATCATTTGTGGCAGAAGTTGTCATTTTCTTCTCAATTCCTTCTTTTCATTTATCTATCGTCTATTTCTTTCTTCCGGAGGTTGTATGTTGTGATTTCATCAAGTATCTTCTCATCTTACCATGTTCTTTTTAAATCTCTTTTTTTCAACCGGAGTGCTGCCCGAATTTGGTCCTCCTTGATCCCCTTCCTTAACCGGAGTGTTTTCAATATATATCTTCCCTTCAACCTCAAGGCTTTCGCAAGGTTCGTTGTTCCTCTTTCTTAACGGACTGTTTTGAACTTTGTACTTCTCCGTTGTTTCATTTCTTTCAATTAGTTCAACCTCTCAAGGTTATTTGGTTTCACTCGTTTGTCAAAGAAGCAACTTAGTTTTACCTCTTCTCTTTCTCTTCCGTTTTCCCTCCGGTGCCATTCTAGATCTCGGGACGAGATCCTCTCGTAGTGGTGGAGTGTTGTAACGCCCCGAGACTGATGTGCTAGGTGTCCTCCAGTAATTCGCCGTCGTTGCCATGTCATTTGCTTGCGTGTTGCATCTTGTCATGTCATCATGTGCATTGCATCATCACGTTTTCAAAACTTGCATTCGTCCGGGTTCTCCGAGTTCTCTCTATTGTCCGTTCTGAGCCCAACCACACTTGCACGCGCCCGCGGCATGTCCGAAATAGTATTTTATAAGTGGCCGGAAAATGTTCTTGGAATGGGTTGAAAGTTGGCATGTGGTGTTGTTATGTTGTAGGTAGGCCGCCTGCCAAGTTTCATCGCATTAGGAGATCGTTTGACGCCCAAACGATTTACTATAGCGACAGTATAGCCGGTCTAACGTCGGACGTTTTCGGTCTCCGAAAACAGATGCCGGGCCCTCTCTCTCTCTTCTCCCCCTCGCAGTCTCGCCACAGACCACCTACTCCATCCTCCTTCCCCTCTTAGCTTCCGGAGTTGTCCGATGCGACCGCACGGTCTGAAACCCTCTCTGCACAGTGCATTGAACCCCTCACGTGCGCGTCCGAAATTGTCCCGGACCCGACCCGGACTATCGCCACCGTTGTGTCCGGATCATCCCCAAACATCTACAAAATGTCACCGTTTTTTTATTTGGACTCCCTAGCTATTTTATTCACGATTGTCCGATTGCGATCGGAGGGACGAGATAGCCCCAACCTAATCCGCAGGCCTATTTATAAACTAGTCCAACCCTAATTTTGTGGCAGCTTGTCCCATCCTCCTCATTCCGCCGCCGCCACTCCTCTTGTCTCCCCTTCCTTGGGATCCCCTCCTGATCCAAAAATCCTCCCACTCTCGTTTTCCCCAGCGAGCCAACCACCACAGCCCCGCCTGACCAACCCCTCGTCCCCGTTCGTCGTCCTCCTCGTGCCTGATCTGGACGCCCGCAGCTCCCGTGCGCTCCCCTGCCCGAGCCGCCTCCACGCCGACCCCATCGCCCTCCTCCCGTGCTTCCGCGCGCTGCCACAAGCAGCAGTACCAGGGACCGAAAGGAGCCAGCCTTGGCCTCGACCAGCGCCACTGCAGAAGCTCGCCACCTGCCCCGCTCGCCTGGTTCCCCTCACTCCTTGCTCCGCCTGACTCCGCCTCCGAGCACGCTGCCCCACCGTCCGCGCTCGCCGGCGACAAGCGCCGCCCTTCACCGGAGATCTTCATCAGGCCAGGTCGCGGCCTCCCCTTCCCGTGAACTCCTTCTTCTTCCTTCCGCCGGCTCTCTCTGCCGCTCACGCTTCCCTCTCTCTCCCTTGTAGGATCCCCGTCGGAGGATCTCCACTCCGTGCCTGACGGCCTCCTCTCAAGCCCGGCGCCGCTGTGACAGATCCCCTCGCCGAGCTCCGTCAAGTCCGCCGCCTGCTGCGTCTTCCCGGTGAACCTCGGTCGACCCCTGCATCGCCTGGAGTCGCCGCGGCCAAGTCCCTCGATCCTCGACCGGAGCCCATCTCCTTGTTGTTCCCGGCGCCGTCGCGCACCTACTTCCGCTGCTTCGAGGACGAGAACGACCAGCGACCAGCGCCCGAGTCGACTCCCGTGCATCGCCTGTTGCCGCGCCAAGACCCGCTGCCACCTCGCCGTTGACTTTCAGCGTCGCGTCCTGTCTCTGTCGAGCAGAGGACGAAGGAGCGGTTCCTCGTTATCGTGTTGACCGAGGCCCAGTCGTTCCCCAGGCCGGCCCTTCTTCCTCAATCGGGCCAAGGCCCATGGTGAGGCAGACCCCTAGTCCCTCTCTTTTTTTCCTTCCTTTGGCCCAGCTAGTTTCAGCCCGTGTATTTTTTTTCCAGCGCTGGGGGTTTTGCTAATTAATCAGGGACTGTAGGTTTTGCAGAAAACCCCCTGCTGTTCATGCATATAATAACTTTCAAACCGTGCATCGGATTAAAATACTTTATATATGTAAAATGCTTAGAATTTTGTGTATATTATTAATTTGCAACATTCATCTATGTTTAAAATGTTTAAAATTGTTGTTTGCATTAATTTGCTCCTATGCCATGTTAAAATGATTTAATTCATAACTAAATAACCGTAACTTCGATTTTAACAAACTTTATATGTAATTGGGGTAGAAAAATGCCTAGTTTAACATGGTGGCTTCATTTTGCATGCTTAACAACTCTAAAATTATGTTTAGGGAAGAACAGTACCAAACCTAAAATATGCTCATGAGGATTTTTTCCGGACTTGTTGCTTGTTGTTCCAGCCTCATTTAAACTTGCCTAGATTAGGTAGTTTCATCTTGTGACACCTCTTGCCATGCTAACAACATTTAATCTTGTTGGGTACATAAACGAGATCGAACTAAATAAGTCACGTGGTGTTTCGTCAATATGCAACGGAGTTGCATAATGAGCTCCACTTAATTTGTAGGATTGTTTGTGCACTTTGACATGCCATGCCTCTTTAAACCGGACATGCATCATGCTTGATTGTGCATCATGCCATGTTTATGTGGTGGTTGTTTTACTATGTTGTTTGCTTCTTTCCGGGTTGCCTTTCTCGTGAGCTTCGGTTCCGTTCCGGAGTTGTGAGGATCCGTTCGTCTACGTCCGTTTGTCTTCTTCATGGACTCGTTCTTCTTCCTTGCGGGATTTCAGGCAAGATGATCATACCCTTGAAATCACTTCTATCTTTGCTTGCTAGATGCTCGCTCTTTTGCTATGCCTATGCTGCGATACCTACCACTTGCTTATCACCATCCATATTGTTGAACCAAGCCTCTAACCCACCTTGTCCTAGCAAACCGTTGTTTGGCTATGTTACCGCTTTGCTCAGCCCCTCTTATAGCGTTGTTAGTTGCAGGTGAAGATTGAAGTTTGTTCCTTGTTGGAACATGGAGATGTTGTTTCTTGTTGGAACATGTTACTTGTTGGGATATCACAATATATCTTATTTAATTAATGCATCTATATACTTGGTAAAGGGTGGAAGGCTCGGCCTTATGCCTGGTGTTTTGTTCCACTCTTGCCGCCCTAGTTTCCGTCATATCGGTGTTATGTTCCCGGATTTTGCGTTCCTTACGCGGTTAGGCTATAATGGGAACCCCTTGACAGTTCGCCTTGAGTAAAACTCCTCCAGCAATGCCCAACATTGGTTTTACCATTCGCCACCTAGCCTCTTTTTCCCTTGGGTTTCGCGGACTCAAGGGTCATCATTATTTTACCCCCCCCCCCAGGCCAGTGCTCCTCTGAGTGTTGGTCCAACCTGTCAGCTGCCGGTGACCACCAGGGGCAACTCTAGGCTGGCCTACCCGTACCTAGGACAATCTGAGTGTGCCCTGAGAAAGAGATATGTGCAGCTCCTATCGGGATTTGTCAGCACATTCGGGCGGTGTTGCTAGTTTAGTTTTACCCTGTCGAAATGTCTTGTTGTACCGGGATACCGAGTCTGATCGGAACGTCTCGGGAGGAGGTCTATTCCTTTGTTGACCGTGAGAGCTTGTGATGGGCTAAGTTGGGACTCCCCTGCAGGGATTTGAACTTTCGAAAGTCGTGCCCGCGGTTATGGGCAGATGGGAATTTGTTAATGTCCCGTTGTAGATAACTTGAACCTTAACTTAATTAAAATGAATCAACTGCGTGTGTAACCGTGATGGTCTCTTCTCGGCGGAGTCCGGGAAGTGAACATGGTGTTGGAGTTATGCTTGACGTAGGTTGCTATAGGATCACTTCTTGATCATACTTTTATCGACCGTGCTTTGCCTTCTCTTCTCGCTCTCATTTGCGTATGTTAGCCACCATATATGCTAGTGCTTGCTGCAGCTCCACCTCATACCTTTACCTTACCCATAAGCTTAAATAGTCTTGATCGCGAGGGTGCGAGATTGCTGAGTCCCTGTGGCTCACAGATACTTCCAAACCAGCTTGCAGGTGCCGATGAGTCCGTGCAGATGACGCAACCCAGCTCAAGAGGAGCTCGATGAAGATCTTGTCCTTTGTGTTGTTTCGTTCTATGTGATCAGTAGTGGAGCCCAGTTGGGGTCGATCGGGGAACTTTGTCGCATTTGGGGTTCTTCTTTTATTTTGGTTCCGTAGTCGGACCTTTTTTGTATCTGGATGATGTAATGCTTTATTCATGTAATTGTGTGAAGTGGCGATTGTAAGCCAACTATGTATATTTTCCCCTATTGTATTACATGGGTTGTGTGAAGATTACCTCACTTGCGACATTGCTTTCAATGCGGTTATGCCTCTAAGTCGTGCTTCGACACGTGGGAGATATAGCCGCATCGAGGGCGTTACATAAGTGTGAACACATATTAGTTTGATAGGTGTGAACAGATTTGCAATTACTTATTGCGTTGTAATCAGCAATGTGATGAGAAACAAGGTCAAGATTTATTGATGGTAGAAGGTTGACCACGTAGTTGCCACATGTTATTTATCACACAAGTGTTAACATAAGGAAATGCTTGTGTAACTTACTAATCATCGCACACGAGTACTCGCAGACGCATCGTGTGCGATACTCCTAGCCACCGCAAGCAACTAGTTTGCATTTTTCAAAGTTTTTTGTACACACAAATCGCACATGAACTAACTGTATTAACCGTCTGTGTTGTAAATTCTCATCCCAAACAGTTCATTTGAGTTGGCTGTTTGCCACGTATCACACACATCTTGTTAAGTTGAACTATTTCTGTTGCGTTCGCTAATCGAAAACAGTTATTCCGAGTGAACCATATACCCTAGATCACACACACCTTGATCTGGCTAATCGTTTATGTTGCACTTCCCAACAGCAAACGGATCATCGGAGTGAACTGTATGCCGTATATCGCACACACATTGATATGGCTGCCCATTTCTGTTATTCTGCCTCATCGCAAATAGTTCGAACGGGTTAACCGTGTGCCCAGCATCGCACACACAACTAAATTGTGAACCGTGTTTGATGCATCGTCCATCGCAAACATTTTGCACCTTGTTTGACGGTTTTTTACATCCCCATTTGTGATTAATGCATCACACATAGTTTCGTCAAAGGGTCTCTGATCGTAGTGTTGCGTTAGCAGCATCCTACAGTAGTGGGTCATCACCGGGAGTGGTCCTGACTATTGTCACTCCGAGGTTGCCGGATCATAACACATAGTGGGTGACTATAACTTGCAAGATCAGATCTAGAACATGGATATAATGGTGATACCATAAACGGTTCAGATCTGAAATCATGGCACTCGGGCCCAAAGTGACAAGCATTAAGCATGGCAAAGTCATAGAAACATCAATCTTAGAATATAGTGGATACTAGGGATCAAGCCCTAACAAAACTAACATGATTACATGATGAATCTCATCCAACTCCTCACTGACCAGCGAGCCTACAAAGGAATTACTCACTCCCGGTTGGGAGCATCATGAAATTAGTGATGGAGAAGGGTTGGTGATGACGAAGAACGAAGACCCCCTCTCTGGAGCCCCAAACAGACTCCAGATCTGGCCTCCTGATGAAGAACATGAGGTGACAGCGGCTCCATCTCGTGGATCGCGATAATTCTTTCTCCCTGATTTTTTCTGGAAAAATAGGATTTTATAGCGTCGGTTTCAGGGTCTGTGGGGCCACCAGGTGGGGACAACCCACCTGGGCGTGCCGGGAGAGGGGGGCACGCCCTGGTGGGTTGTGCCCCCCCAGGTGCCCATCTCTGGTAGGTCTTGGCTGCAGAAATTCTTGTTTATTGTATAAAAATTCCTCGCAAAGTTTCGTTCCATTTTGAAAACTTTTATTTCTTCACAAAAACAACACCATGGTAGTTCTGCTGATTAGAGTCCAAAACAAGAGGAAACGCGTTAGGAAAAGTAGATACGTTGGAGACGTATCAACTCCCCCAAGCTTAAACCTTTGCTTGTCCTCAAGCAATTCAGTTGATAAACTGAAAGTGAAAAAGAAAAACTTTTACGAACTCTTTTGCTCTTGTTTGCATAAATAAGCTTAAACAGCACCTAGGTTTTCAGCCAACATTAGAACTAACCATGCCGACAATAACTCTTAAAGATTATATTAACTCATATCAATGACATAATCAGCTTGTGAGCAATAATAAGATATCTCAAACGGCAGCACGTTGTCAAAACGACCATGATATAATATGACAATAGTGGTAGCTCGCTAGCCCTTTATGAGACCGCAAAACATAAATGCAGAGCACCTCCAAAGTCCAAGCAGCGACTAAACATTGTAATTCATGGTAGAAAAGATCCAGTCATGATGCACCCAACATTAGCTACACAAAATGCATAAGTCATGACAGCAGTGCTCTCAGGTTCTAGCGCTTGTTTTAGAAGGTGATGACACACCATAAAAGTAAATAGATAGTCCCCTCGCAGAGGGAAGCAGTGATTTGCAGAGGTGTCAAAGCTCAAGTTTTTAAAACAGAGATAAATGATATTTTGAGACATGCACCCTTCTCATTTACTTCACGACCATCAGTTATCAATATCTTCCATGCTAAGCATGCTAGTGGCGGTTCCCAAGCGATAAAAGTAAAGGTTTACTCCCCCTCCACCAATAGTCACACTCCACAGCTTGTCCGAAACAACGGGTGCCGTCCAAACCATCAACAGTCCTGGGGGAGTTTTGTTCAATTATTTGCATTTTTTAGTTCGGGACTGGGAATCCCTATTACCGCCTTTTTCTCGTGCGATGGCGAGTGAATAAACACTTGACCTGAGAATAACCCGCTTAGCATGGAAGATACCGACGACCTCCTGTCGTTCCATGAATGATCTAGGCACACAAAAATGATATTTTTTTAGAAGTTTTTAGAGGTGGCACATGCAAATATACTTAGGACGGCAAGGTATAATACCGCATATAGGTAGGTATGGTGGACTCATCTGGAATAACTTTGGGTTCAAGGTTTTTGATGTACAAGCAGAATTCCCACTTAGTACAGGCGAATGCTAGCAATTAGATTGAGAAGCGGCCAGCTAGAGAGCAACAACGGTCATAAACATGCATTATGCATAAGTAACATTGGACAGTAGCATGAGTAGGATATGATCACCATGAACATAAATATCATAGATGCTATGTTGGTTTTGATTCAACTACATGCATGAACATGTGCCAAGTCAAGCCACTGGATCATACAGAGGAGGATAGCATATCATCATACTACATCACAATCATTTTAACGCAATGTTGATATCCAAGATAAATCATTATCCACTCCTAGCTACTTATGCATGGCATGAGAAACTATAATCTCTAATTGTCATTGCAAACATGTTCAATCATAATGGGCTGAACTGAACAATGTGAAAATAATAATAGTGCAAGGGTGCCGTGGACTAAGCTGGAATCTGCAAACATTTTATTCAACAGGAGAAGACAAGGTAAAATGGGCTCTTTACTAGTTCAACAATTATTCAAATGAGAGCCACTCAACATTTTCATCGTGGTCTTCTCCTTGGTACAACTCGAATAAAAAGAAAAGAAACTCAAAGAAACACACTGAAATATTTTTGGAGTTTTGGGTTTTCTTGAACAAGCAAATAAAAGGGAAAAGCAAAAACGAGAAAAAACTATTTACACGGGAAAGCTCCCAACAAGCAAAAGAAAAACAAGGAAATATTTTTGGGTTTTCTTTTTAATATTACAACTAAGCATGCATAGAAAGTAAACTAACTAGAACTAATTTTTTTTGGTTTTCCTAAAGTTTTTCAAACACACAAGAAGAAAGCAAGAAAAATAAAATTAAGCATGGATGATACAAAGAAAAAGTGTGAACACCGATGGATTAAATAAGTGAACATGAATGTAATGCTGTGGGAAACATGTACTCCCCCAAGCTTTGGCTTTTGGCCTAACTTGGTAATCGATCAGAAGCCTGGATAGTAGTTGGCGTAGTAGCTCACAGAGGCTCTCAGTGCGGATGCCTCGGCCTGCCATGCTTCCTCCACTGCTGCATTGTGAGCTCGGGCCTCGCTCTCAAGAACAAAATATCTTCCTTTGTTGTGATAGTCAAAAAGAGCACGTGCATGCAAATATGTGTGCACAACAGATGTTTTGTTAAACAACAGATTGTAAGTGAAGTTATGAATTTTTCCTTTAAGGATCTTATGATCTTTTAAGGTGTCAAAATCTAAATATTGTGTGGGTAGGATAGGGTCAAAGGGCAAAGGTGAAACACCCAACCCTCGTGCTAGACGCACGACATATATTCCACCATAGAAATAGCCACTCTTAGCGTTATGCTGAAGTCTGCATGCAACAATCGCTCCAAGGTTATAACTCCTTTCACCGGTGAGAGCGGTGCATATGAGGCTCAAGTCTAGAGCACAAAGTGTACTACAGTATTGCTTGCCTACTATACATTTCCCGTTAAATAATGCAAAGTACTGAATTGCGGGAAAATGAATGCTCTTTATTCTACCTCGCGTCACTCCCCTCGTCTCACCGTAACAAAGACTAGTCAAGAATGATTGGAATTCAGCCCTTGGAGGTTCGTCAAGCGAACCCCATAATGGGAGTTTGCAGTGGTAAGCATAATTCTCTAGTGGGATGGTAAATGGATTATCATAAAGCATAAACGACACCCTAGACTCACGGGGATGGAATTTAAATCCTTTGACAAACGATTCAGTGAGAATGTGGCATTGTTCGCACTTATCTAAAATGTAGGGACGGAGACCGGCATTGTGAACATATTGTTCAAATTCCTAATTAATGCCCACATGCATCATATACTCATCGCAAGGCCGTAAGCATGTTTTGGTGGCGGCATCTCGTGTGGAACTTTCACTTGGTTCAACATATGACCGGCGAGCGAAGCTGTCACTAGAAGATGCCCCTGAGGATCGCCTCCTCGAAGAACTCCTTCCAAAAAGGTTCATCGTGTTCACGTACAATTTTCCGAAATTTTTTGAGTGACAAAAATTTATCAACAAAACTTTACAAAATTGGTAGCAACTACTCATAGGGATACATAGAGGCCATAGCAAGCATTCAAACTACTTAGAACTCTAAGAATTTAACATGCAAGCTCATCTACAGTAGCACCAAGAGTAGCTAATTATTCAAAATATAAACCATGAAAACAAAAACTAATTGGACAAATGGTGGAGTCACATACCAAGCAACAATTCCCCGAAACAGTTTCGGAAACGGAGCTTCGAGCAAAGAGATCGAAATCCGCGGGTTTGAGAGCAAGAACATGGGAGAGAGAGCAATGGAGAATTTTTTTTCTGGAGGTAAGTGATGATGTGGTGTAAAGAGATAAGTGAGGGGCCCCACGTGGAGACCACGACCCACCAGGGTGCGCCCAGGTGGGTTGTGCCCACTTGGTGCACCTCCCTCAGATATTATTTGCACCAGAAATTGAGAAATATTCAGAAAAATTTCATATTAAATTTCCAGGGCATTCTGAGAACTTTTATTTTTGGGTCATTTTTTATTGCACGGGAAATTCAAAAAACACACAAAACATGGAATTTTATTTTATTTAACTAATAAAAACAGAAAACAAAAAGTAGGGACAGAAGGTAGTGCTTACTAAATTCATCAACTTCATACCGCTAAAAAAATTATCCATTAATAAGGTTGATCAAGTCTTATTAACAACCACTTTTGATTAGCATGAAACCGAAGAACTTTTGTAAATCACTAAGTTACCTCAACGGGGATATGAATGTCCCCAACAATAAGCATTTCATATTTCTTTTTGGCAGTAGGTAGAGGTACTTGAAAACTTCCAATAGTGATTGTTGGAGATTTTTCAATAACATTAATACCATTCACTTGGAATTGTTTCTTCGGAAAGTGCGCCATATGCTCATTACCATTAATATGAAAAGTGACCATGCTCAATAACACCCCCTGCAGTATTCAAGAAGGGTCTACCAAGGATAATCGACATGTTGTCGTCCTCGGGCA
Source organism: Triticum urartu (assembly GCF_056163025.1). Taxonomy (NCBI): domain Eukaryota; kingdom Viridiplantae; phylum Streptophyta; class Magnoliopsida; order Poales; family Poaceae; genus Triticum; species Triticum urartu. Next base: position 426,548,632 of record NC_141877.1, on the reverse strand, counting down.
TCTCAAGTATTGATACGTCTCTGTCGTATGTACTTTTCCAAACACTTTTGCCCTTGTTTTGGACTCTAACTTGAGTGATTTGAATGGAACTAACCCGGACTGATGATGTTTTCAGCAGAATTACCATGGTGTTATTTATGTGCAGAAACAAACGTTTTCGGAATGACCTGAAACTTCACGGAGCAACTTTTCAGAAAATATGAAAAATACCTGCAAAAGATGAAGGCCAGGGGGCCCACCACCTGTCCACGAGGGTGGGGCGCGCCTGCCCCCCTAGGGCGCGCCCCTACCTCGTGGGCCCCCTGTTGCCTCTCCGACTCCAACTCCAACTCCAACTCCATATATTATGTTTCGGGGAGAAAAAAATCAAGGAGAAGAAATCATCGCGTTTTATGATACAGAGCCGCCGCCAAGCCCTAAAACCTCTCGGGAGGGCTGATCTGGAGTCCGTTCGGGGCTCCGGAGAGGGGAATCCATCGCCATCGTCATCATCAACCATCCTCCATCACCAATTTCATGATGCTCACCGCCGTGCGTGAGTAATTCCATCGTCGGCTTGCTGGACGGTGATGGGTTGGATGAGATCTATCATGTAATCGAGTTAGTTTTGTTAGGGTTTGATCCCTAGTATCCACTATGTTCTGAGATTGATGTTGCTATGACTTTGCTATGCTTAATGCTTGTCACTAGGGCCCGAGTGCCATGATTTCAGATCTGAACCTATTATGTTTTCATCAATATATGAGTGTTCTTGATCCTATCTTGCAAGTCTATAGTCACCTATTATGTGGTATGATCCGTTAACCCCGAAGTGACAATAATCGGGATACTTACCGGTGATGACCATAGTTTGAGGAGTTCATGTATTCACTATGTGTTAATGCTTTGTTCCGGTACTCTATTAAAAGGAGGCCTTAATATCCCTTAGTTTTCGTAAGGACCCCGCTGCCACGGGAGGGTAGGACAAAAGATGGCATGCAAGTTCTTTTCCATAAGCACGTATGACTATATTCGGAATACATGCCTACATTATATCAATGAACTGGAGCTAGTTCTGTGTCACCCTAGGTTATGACTATTACATGATGAACCGCATCCGGCATAATTCTCCATCACCGATCCATTGCCTACGAGCTTTCCATATATTGTTCTTCGCTTATTTACTTTTCCGTTGCTATTGCTATCATCACTACAAAATACCAAAAACATTACTTTTACTACTGTTACCTTTTGCTACCGTTATCACTACTATCATATTACCTTGCTACTAAACACTTTGTTGCAGATATTAAGTTTCCAGGTGTGGTTGAATTGACAACTCAGCTGCTAATACTTGAGAATATTCTTTGGCTCCCCTTGTGTTGAATCAATAAATTTGGGTTGAATACTCTACGCTCGAAAACTGTTGCGATCCCCTATACTTGTGGGTTATCAAGACTATTTTCTGGCACCGTTGCCGGGGAGCATAGCTCTATTCTTTGAGTCACTTGGGATTTATATCTGCTTATCATTATGAAGAACTTGAAAGATCCAAGAACCAAGATTTATCCCTCAACTACGAGGGGAGGTAAGGAACTGCCATCTAGCTCTGCACTTGATTCACCTTCTGTTTTGAGTAAGCTTGTGACACCTACACCTGCTTCTGCTATTCGTTCTGATATGTCGCATGTTATTGATGATGCCACTTCTGTTATGCATGATACTTATAATGAAACTACTTCTATGCTTGATACTACTGTGCCACTTGGTAAATTTCTTGATGAACAACTTGCTAGAGCTAGAGAAATTGAAAATATTGAATCTGATGATACTGATGAAAGTGACGATGAAGAATCACTTGTTATTCCTAAGGGTTATGTTTTTGATCAAGAAGCTTCTTTAGCTATTTTAGCTTGCAAAAATAGAAATGAACTCAAAAGGTTATTAGCTAAATGGAGTAAGCAATCTCTAAATGCTAGAATGAAACCTGACCCTGCTTTTGTTACTTCACCTATCTTTGTTATTGATAAGGATTATGAATTCTCTGTTGATCCTGATATAATTACTTTGGTTGAATCTGATCCTTTTCATGGTTATGAATCTGAAACTGTTGTGGCACATCTGACTAAACTGAATGATATAGCCACCCTGTTCACTAAAGATGAGAGAACTTGTTACTTTTATATCCTTAAAATATTTTTGTTCTCATTAAAAGGTGATGCTACGATATGATTTAATTCTCTTGATCCTGGTTGTGTGCGTAGTCCCTAGGATATGATTTATTACTTCTCTGCTAAATATTTCCCTGCTCATAAGAAACAAGCTGCTTTAAGGGATATATATAATTTTGTGCAAATTGAAGAAGAGAGTCTCCCACAAGCTTGGGGGAGGCTTCTCCAATTACTTAATGCTTTGCCTGATCATCCTCTTAAGAAAAATGAAATACTTGATATCTTTTATAATGGACTAACCGATGCCTCCAGAGATTACCTGGATAGTTGTGCTGGTTCTCTTTTCAGGGAAAGAACACCGGATGAAGCTGAAATTCTATTGAATAATATGTTGACAAATGAAAATAATTGGACACCTCCGGAGCCAATTCCTGAGCCTATTCCTAAACCAACTCCGAAGAAGAGGGGTATTCTATTTCTCAGTCCTGAAGATATGCAAGAGGAAAAGAAATTTATGAAAGAAAAAGGTATTAAAGCTGAAGATGTTAAGAATTTACCTCCTATTGAAGAAATACATGGTCTTAATTTACCGCCTGTTGAAGAAACATATAATCTTAATCCATTACCTATTCAAGAAACTCATGGTCTTGATAACCCGACACAGGTAGTAAATGTAAATTCTCTCTATAGATATGATAAAGCTGAAATCCCATTTACTAAATTTGCTAGCCCATGCTTAGAGGAGTTTGATAAATTTATGGCTAGGCAAGAAGATTTCAATGCTTATTTTGGTAGACAATTTACAATTCAAATATGCTTGAACACTTGGGTGATTATATGGCTAATGTCAAAGGTGAACTTAAACTTATTAGTAAACATGCTTCTATGGTTACCACTCTAGTAGAACAAGTACTTAAAGCTCAAAATGATTTGCTTAATGAATTGAATAATAAGAATAATGATAATGCTGTTAGAGTTATGACTAGAGGTGGTAGAATGACTCGGGAACCTTTGTATCCTGAAGGCCATCTTAAGAGAATTGAGCAAGATTCTCAGAGAAATAATATAGATGCACCTAGTTCGTCTAAAAAGAAGAAAAAGAAAAATGATAGGCTTTGCATGCTTCTAGTGATCCTATTGTTGAAACACCTCAGAATCCAAATGATATTTCTATTTCTGATGCTGAAACTCAATCTGGTAATGAACCTGAAACTAGTGGTAATGTTAATGATAATGTTCATAATGATGCTCAACCTAGTAATGATAATGACATAGAAACTGAACCTGCTGTTGATCTTGATAACCCACAATCAAAGAACCAACGTTATGATAAGAAAGACTTTGTTGCTAGGAAACTATTGGAAATATGCCCTAGAGGCAATAATAAAATGATTATTATTATATTTCCTTGTTCATGATAATTGTCTATTATTCATGCTATAATTGTGTTATCCGGAATTCATAATACATGTGTGAATACATAGACCATAACATGTCCCTAGTGAGCCTCTAATTAACTAGCTCGTTGATCAATAGATAGTCATGGTTTCCTGACTATGGACATTGGATGTCATTGATAATGGGATCATATCATTAGGAGACTGGTGTGATGGACAAGACCCAATCCTAAGCATAGCACAAGATCGTGTAGTTCGTTTGCTAGAGCTTTTCCAATGTCAAGTATCATTTCCTTAGACCATGAGATCGTGTAACTCCCGGATGCCGTATGAGTGCTTTGGGTGTACCAAACGTCACAACATAACTGGGTGACTATAAAGGTACACTACAGGTATCCCCGAAAGTACCTGTTGGGTTGACACGGATCGAGACTGGAATTTGTCACTCCGTATGACGGAGAGGTATCTCTGGGCCCACTCGGTAATGCATCATCACAATGAGCTCAATGTGACCAAGTGTTTGGTCACGGGATCATGCATTACGGTACGAGTAAAGTGACTTGCCAGTAACGAGATTGAACGAGGTATTGGGATACCGACGATCGAATCTCGGGCAAGTAACGTACCGATTGACAAACGGAATTGAATACGGGATTGATTGAATCCTCGACATCGTGGTTCATCCGATGAGATCATCGTGGAACATGTGGGAGCCAACATGGGTATCCAGATCCCGCTGTTGGTTATTGACCGGAGAGTCGTCTCGGTCATGTCTACGTGTCTCCTGAACCCGTAGGGTCTACACACTTAAGGTTCGGTGACGCTAGGGTTGTAGAGATATTAGTATGCGGTAACCCGAAAGTTGTTCGGAGTCCCGGATGAGATCCCGGATGTCACGAGGAGTTCCGGAATGGTCCGGAGGTGAAGATTTATATATAGGAAGTCCAGTTTCGGCCATCGGGAAAGTTTCAGGGGTAATCGGTATTGTACTGGGACCACCGGAAGGGTCCCGGGGGTCTACCGGGTAGGGCCACCTATCCCGGAGGGTCCCATGGGCTGAAGTGGGAGGGGAACCAGCCCCTGGTGGGCTGGTGCGCCCCCCATGGGCCTCCCCTGCGCCTAGGGTTGGAAACCCTAGGGGTGAGGGCGCCCCACCTGACTTGGGGGGCAAGTCCCCCCCTTGGCCGCCGCCCCTCCTTGGAGATTGGATCTCCTAGGGCCGGCGCCCCCCTAGGGGACCTATATATAGTGGGGGAGGAAGGGCAGCCGCACCCAAGTCCCTGGCGCCTCCCTCTCCCCTCGTAACACCTCTCCTTCTCGTTGGAGCTTGGCGAAGCCCTGCCAAGATCACCGCTGCTTCCACCACCACGTTGTTGTGCTGCTGGATCTCCATCAACCTCTCTTTCCCCTTGCTGGATCAAGAAGGAGGAGACGTCTTCCCAACCGTACGTGTGTTGAACGCGGAGGTGCCGTCCGTTCGGCGCTCGGTCATCGGTGATTTGGATCACGACGAGTACGACTCCATCAACCTCGTTCTCTTGAACGCTTCCGCTCGCGATCTACAAGGGTATGTAGATGAACTCCCCTCTCCCTCGTTGCTAGATGACTCCATAGATTGATCTTGGTGATGCGTAGAAAATTTTAAAATTCTTCTACGTTCCCCAATAGTGGCATCATGAGCTAGGTCTATGCGTAGTTTCTATGCACGAGTAGAACACAAGTTGTTGCGGGCGTTGATTTTGTCAATTTACTTGCCGTTACAAGTCTTATCTTGATTCGGCGGCATCGTGGGATGAAGCGTCCTGGACCGACCTTACACGTACGCTTACGTGAGACTGGTTCCACCGACTGACATGCACTAGTTGCATAAGGTGGCTAGCGGGTGTCTGTCTCTCCCACTTTAGTTGGATCGGATTCGATGAAAAGGGTCCTTATGAAGGGTAAATAGAAATTGGCATATCACGTTGTGGTTTTGGCGTAGGTAAGAAACATTCTTGCTAGAAACCTATAGCAGCCACGTAAAAACTTGCAACAACAATTAGAGGACGTCTAACTTGTTTTTGCAGCATGTGCCATGTGATGTGATATGGCCAAAAGGATGTGATGAATGATATATGTGATGTATGAGATTGATCATGTTCATGTAATAGGAATCACGACTTGCATGTCGATGAGTATGACAACCGGCAGGAGCCATAGGAGTTGTCTTAATTTATTTATGACCTGCGTGTCAACATAAACGTCATGTAATTACTTTACTTTATCGCTAACCGTTAGCCATAGTAGTAGAAGTAATAGTTGACGAGACAACTTCATGAAGACACTATGATGGAGATCATGATGATGGAGATCATGGTGTCATGCCGGTGACGACGATGATCATGGCGCCCCGAAGATGGAGATCAAAAGGAGCAAAATGATGTTGGCCATATCATGTCACTATTTGATTGCATGTGATGTTTATCATGTTTTACATCTTATTTGCTTAGAACGACGGTAGCTGAGGGAGTCCTGGATTAGGGGGTGCCCGGATAGCCGGACTATACCTTCGGTCGGACTCCCGGACTATGAAGATACAAGATTGAAGACTTCGTCCCGTGTCCGGGAGGGACTTCCTTGGCGTGGAAGGCAAGCTTGGCGATACGGATATGTAGATCTCCTACCATTGTAACTGACTCTATGTAACCCTAGCCCTCTCTGGTGTCTATATAAAACGGGGAGTTTTAGTCCGTAGGACGAACAACAATCATACCATAGGCTAGCTTCTAGGGTTTAGCCTCTCTGATCTCGTGGTAGATATACTCTTGTACTACCCATATCATCAATATTAATCAAGCAGGACGTAGGGTTTTACCTCCATCGAGAGGGCCCGAACCTGGGTAAAACATCGTGTCCCCTGCCTCCTGTTACCATCCGACCTAGACGCACAGTTCGGGACCCCCTACCCAAGATCCGCCGGTTTTGACACCGACATTGGTGCTTTCATTGAGAGTTCCTCTGTGTCGTCACTTTTAGGCCCGATGGCTTCTCCGATCATCAACAGCGATGCGATCCAGGGTGAGACTTTTCTCCCCGGACAGATCTTCGTATTCGGCGACTTTGCACTGCTGGCCAATTCGCTTGGTCATCTAGAGCAGATTGAAAGCTACGCCCCTGGCCATCAGGTTAGATTTGGAAGTTTGAACTACACGGCCGACATCTGCGGAGACTTGATCTTCGACGGATTCGAGCCACAGCCGAGCGCGCCGCACTGTCACGATGGGCATGATTTAGCTCTCCCGCCGAACAGTGCCCTGGAGGCCGCACCTGTGTCCGCTCCGACCCCTAGCTCGGAGCCAATCACACCAACCGAGGATGGGTGGTTAGACACCGCCTCGGGGGCTGCAATCTCTACGGCGATCGAGCCGAACACCAGTCATATTCTCTGCGAAGCCCGTGACTCCAAGGAGCCGGACTCCTCTCCGGACTCCGAGCCCTCTGCGCCCCGACCGATCGAACCCGATTGGGCGCCAATCATGGAGTTCGCCGCCGCGGACATCTTTCAGCACTCGCCCTTCGGCGATATTCTGAATTCACTAAAGTCTCTCTCTTTGTCAGGAGAGCCCTGGCCGGACTATAGTCGGCAAGGTTGGGATGCGGATGATGAAGAAATTAAAAGCCCACCCACCACCCACTTCGTAGCCACTGTCGATGATTTAACCGACATGCTCGACTTCGACTCCGAAGACATCAACGGTATGGACGCCGATGCAGGAGACGATCAAGAACCAGCGCCTATAGGGCACTGGAAGGCCACCTCGTCGTATTATATATACATGGTGGACACCCCAAAAGAAGGCAATGGCGATGGAACAGCGGAGGATGACCCCTCCAAGAAGTAGCCTAAGCGCCGGCGTCAGCGGCGCCGCTCTAAATCCCGCCAAAACAAAAATGGTGATTCTGGCACGGGGGATAATAACACCTCGGACAGTGCCGAAGACAACCACCTCCAGCAAGATTCAGCACAGGAGGATAGAGAAGCCGGCCCTCATGAGAGAGCGGCAGACAGAGAGGTTGAGCATGATAATTATATGCCTCCCTCCGAAGACGAGGCAAGCCTCGACGACGACGAATTTGTCGTGCCGGAGGATCCCGTCGAACAAGAGCGTTTCAAACGTAGGCTTATGGCCATGGCGAACAGCCTCAAGAAAAAACAGCAACAGCTTAGAGCTGATCAGGATTTGCTAGCCGACAGATGGACTGAAGTCCTTGCGGCCGAAGAGTATGAACTCGAACGCCCCTCCAAGAGCTACCCAAAGCGCAGGTTGCTACCCCAATTAGAGGAGGAAGCACTTAAACCTACATCACTACCGCATGATGCGGCCGACCGGCCACCCCGTGGCCGCGACAGAGAGGCCTCTCGGCCCTCCACTCAAGTCGCACCCCGGCGCCGCTCAAAAACTACCAAGGCATGGGAAAATGCGCCGGACCTGCGAGACATATTGGAGGACAAGGCAAGGCAAACAAGATCGATCTACAGATCACGTGGGCACCCCACGGCACGAGACGGTACTCGTCACGCCGGATATAGTAAATTCGGTCGGGGCGAACACAGTAGACAAAGCTCGTTTGAGCTGCGTCGTGATATAGCCCAGTATAGAGGCGCCGCACACCCACTATGCTTCAGAGATGAAGTAATGGATCATCAAATCCCCGAGGGTTTCAAACCCGTGAACATCGAATCATATGATGGCACAACAGATCCTGCGGTATGGATCGAGGACTATCTCCTTCATATCCACATGGCCCGCGGTGATGACTTACACACCATCAAATACCTCCCACTCAAGCTTAAAGGACCAGCTCGGCATTGGCTTAACAGCTTGCCAGCAGAATCAATTGGTTGTTGGGAGGACCTGGAAGCCGCATTCCTCGACAATTTCTAGGGCACTTATGTGCGACCACCAGACACTGATGACCTAAGCCACATAATTCAGCAGCCAGAGGAATCGGCCAGACAATTCTGGACACGGTTCCTAACCAAGAAAAATCAAATTGTCGACTGTCCGGACGTAGAGGCCTTAGCAGCCTTCAAGCATAACATCTGTGATGAGTGGCTTGCACGGCACCTAGGACAGGAAAAGCCGAAATCTATGGCAGCCCTCATGACACTTATGACCCGCTTTTGCGCGGGAGAAGACAGCTGGCTAGCTCGCAGCAATAAGATGACCAAGAACCCTGGTAATTCGGATACCAAGGACAGCAGTGGCAGGTCACATTGCAACAAGCAAAAGTGCCGCATTAACGGCGACAATGCTGAGGATACGACAGTTAATGTCGGATTCAGAGGCTCTAAACCCGGTCAGCGGAAAAAGCCATTCAAAAGAAATACTCCGGGCCCGTCCAGTTTGGACCGAATACTCGACCGCTCATGCCAGATACATGGCACCCCCGAAAAACCAGCCAATCACACCAATAGGGATTGTTGGGTGTTCAAGCAGGCAGGCAAGTTAAATGCCGAAAGCAGAGACAAGGGGCTGCATAGCGATGACGAGGAGGAGCCCCAGCCGCCGAACAACAATGGACAGAAAGGTTTTCCCCCACAAGTGCGGACGGTGAACATGATATACACAACCCACGTCCCCAAGAGGGAGCGGAAGCGTGTGCTAAGGGACGTATACACGATGGAGCCAGTCGCCCCAAAGTTCAACCCATGGTCTTCCTGCCTGATCACTTTTGATCGAAGGGACCACCCCACTAGGATCCGTCATGGCAGATTCGCCGCATTGGTTCTAGACCCAATTATTGACGGATTTCACCTCACTAGAGTCCTTATGGACGACGGCAGCAGCCTGAACCTGCTTTATCAGGATACAGTGCGGAAAATGGGCATCGATCCCTCGAGGATTAAACCCACCAGAACGACCTTTAAAGGCGTCATACCAGGTGTAGAAGCCAACTGTACAGGCTCAGTTACATTTGAAGTGGTCTTCGGATCTCCGGATAATTTCCGAAGCGAGGACTTAATCTTCGACATAGTCTCGTTCCGCAGTGGCTATCACGCACTGCTCGGGCGAACCGCATTTGCCAAGTTCAATGCGGTGCCGCACTACGCATACCTCAAGCTCAAGATGCCAGGCCCTCGAGGCGTCATCACGGTCAATGGAAACACCGAACGCTCTCTGCGAACGGAGGAGCATACGGTGGCTATCGCAGCGGAAGTACAAAGCAGCCTCTCAAGGCAATTCTCCAATCCGGCCATTAAACGTCCGCACACCGTCAAGCGCGCCCAGAGTAACCTACAACAAGACCGCCTGGCACGTTCCGAGCAAGCGTAGCAATGCGGCCCCAACCCCAGCCCTCGCGAACTTGCGAAACCAGTGTCGCATGTACATAACTACGCTCTGGAAATACCATGGGCACAGGGGGAGCGGCACCATCACGGCACGCCCGAAACGTGGCTTAAACCGCACTAGGGGCTGCCGATTTCTTAATTTTCTCTTATTTTCAGGACTCCATTCTTCGGAAGGCTTGTCCGGCAGTACAATTGCCGCATAAACGATACAACCAGGGAAGCAGAAAGCTACGCCGCACTACGGAACTCTAAGGTGGTCTCTATAACGAGCAGTATACCTGTTTCGCATAACATTCCGCGGCTCGCCCCTGGAAATGACATATTTGATAGTCCCATCTTTTTCTTATCGCACTATTTGTATCGTTCTACTTTAATCGCAGATTTTTAAATAAACAATGCATAGCTTACGTCTATTACCGCATTACCTCTTTTTTACGAATATATGTTCATTAATGACATGTTGCACCCGTACACTTTGGTACGGCCAATACGCCAGGGGCTTAAGTACCCCACAACATGGTGTGAGAAGTCCGAACACTTTCACAAGTGCGGCACCCCGAACTTATAGCATTATATGCATCGGCTCCGAATCATGTCTTGGGTCAATAGTTGGGTTTGCCCGGCTCCTATGTCTTGGTACCTTACGTTCCGTTATATCGGCTAAGGTAGCACTAGGAGAACTACTGCGATTGTGCCCCAGTTGAGCTGGGCTAAGCACCTCAGTAGAGAAAGCTAAGACCGACCGTCATGATGAGGCGAGAGCTGATCGCTGTTCGAGAGGTTTTCGAGTCCCTAAAGACTTATGTCGCTTAGAGCGAGGAGTCGGCTTTGTCCGGCCTAGCGTGGATAGCGCCCCAAACTCGGTCTTCCGAACACTAGGGGCTTCGCCGAAATTTAAAATTATAGAATTCTATGGCTAAGTGAGAGTGTTCAAGCATTATAGTCTGATTGCCTTGTTCGTTGTGTTGAGCACCTCCCTCGAAGGACCCAAGAATGGGAAAAAAAGCGCTCATGTTTATCCCGAACACCCCAGCACTCATGCCATGGGGGCAGAAGCCGACGACTCACCATCTCTCAAATTTGATAAATGGCCGCACAGAAGGTAATATTTTAAATTCAAAAAGCATTGCTTAGCGCACATGAACAAGTTTTCAGCGCACAGGACAAAACGAGTGAGTTCACTGAAAAATTACATTCATAGAACATTCATCCGCCACAAGGCGGGCACCCTTCAGAACGCCCTCATAATACATCTTGGGCCTGCGATGCTCCTTGCCCGGCGGTGGCCCATCCTTCACAAGCTTCTCAGCATCCAGCTTGCCCTAGTGCACCTTCGCACGGGCAAGCGCCCTACGGGCACCCTCGATGCATACGAAGCGCTTGATGACTTCGAGCGTTGGACAGGCCTCCACCAGCCGCCTCACCAGCCCGAAGTAGCTCCCAGGCATGGCCTCTCCAGGCCACAGCTGGACTATGAGGCCCTTCATGGCCTGTTCGGCCACCTTATGGAGCTCGACCAGCTGTTTTAGCTGGTCGCTTAAGGACACCAGGTGTTCGGCCTCAGCATACTGAGACCAGAACACCTTCTCCGTCGAGCTTCCCTCCTCGGCTCGGTAGAAGGTGGCGGCATCCGACACGCTACGGGGCAAGTCTGCGAATGCTCCTGGAGAGCTCCGGATTCGGGTAAGTGACAAGTAATTCACTTTTACGTGCTTGCTTTGCATAAAGAATGCCTTACCCGCCGCTATCTTTTTTATTGCCTCAACCTCCTGGAGGGCCTTCTGGGCTTCATCCTTGGCAGACTTGGCATCTTCAATGGCCGCCGCGAGCTCAGACTCTTGCGTCTTCGAGTCAAGCTCCAAACTCTCATGTTTTTTCATGAGAGCCTGGAGCTCTTGCCGCACCTCGCCAACCTGCGTCTCATGCTTCTCCTGCTAGGTGCGCTCCGTGGCCGCCCTCTTTTCGGCCCCGGACAACGCTTGCTTAAGGGTCGCCACTTCAGTTGTGGCCCCTACAATGGTCGCATTAATCCTATCACTTTTTGCAATTGCACCTTTCACATATTTCAATAAGGTATTTCTTACCTTCCTTCTCCTCGAGCTACTGCTTGGCTAGGCCGAGCTCTTGCTCGGACCGCTCGAGGTTCTGCTTCAGCGTATCCACCTCCGTGGTCAGTGCGGCGGAGGCCAGCAGCGAAGCCTGCATATGCATATTGACTTGATTATGTTAGACTCCTGCGATTATTAGATCCTCTATTTGGCTTTTCTTTCCGAACGCCGAACAGAGCATCAGGGGCTACTGTCTATGCGGTAATATTTTTACATATTCTTTACTTACCTCAAAGCCTGTTAGAAGGCTGGCACAGGCTTCAGTCAGTCCGCTCTTGGCTGACTGAACCTTCTGGATCACCGCACTCATAATAGTGTGGTGCTCCTCGTCGATGGAGGCGCCGTTAAGCGTCTCCAGCAAATTGTCCGGTGCCTCCGGTTGGACGGAGGTCACCGGCTCGGTAGGCTTGCTCCTCTTGGAAGGAGGCTGCCTGCCGGAGTCCGGAACCATTGAAGGTTCCGGCACGGTGTCCGGCTCAAGGCCAGACTGGGAGCCCTTGGGGGTTCTATCCCCTTTACGCCTGGAGTCCGGGAGGTTTCCTCGCGGTGCCTCCAGGACCACCTCCTCCTGGCTTGGAACCTGTTGGGACACCACCTCGGCGCCGTCCGTAGGGTGGGGGAGGAAGCCGTCGGAAGCGAATTCACATCCGACGAGTCCAGGGAGCCGCTCGACGACTCGTCGAGCCCGGCCTTGGGTGGACTACACAATCATTTTCAACGTAAGGAAAAGCTATGCAATGGGGGAATACTATGAATCACTCTGGTATCCAGATACTTACGATTTCGCCAGGGGCTTGGCCCTGTGCGGCCACTCTTCTTTGCCGTCATCGGCGTTGGTGGAGTAGTCCGGAGGAGGGGTCTTCCCCCTCTTGGACCCTTCGGCCTCCCCGGTTGGGGTGGCCTTCCTTTTCTTCCCTCCTCCCGCTGGGGGGGAGAGGTCTCTTCTTCCTCCTCCTCGTCTTCAGGGGAGGAGCGCGCCTTGGAATTGTCGGATGGTGAATCCGACACCTCCTGGCATCGGGCACTCTTTCGAGTCCCCGTGGCCTTCTTCTTGGCCTTCTTCTCCGGCACCACGTAAGGTGCCAGAACCAGCAGCTTCGCCAAGCGAGCGTTCGCTGGGCCTTCGGGCAAAGGAGTCGGACAATTGATATGTCCGGACGTCTCCTGCCAATCCTGTCAAAGGTAAGGGAACTTAGATCCTGCATGGAGTCAAACTATGAAAAACTAATACCCTGTAAAAGGTGAAAACAGCTTACCGCACGAGCGTGACACTGCGTGCTAAATCCGCGATCCTCGGTAGCGGATGCGGGGGCCTCGGCGCCCTTGAAAAGCACCTTCCAGGCATCTTCGTACGTCGTGTTGAAGAGCCTGCTCAGAGTTCGGTGCCGCGCCGGGTCGAACTCCCATAGGTTGAAAGCCCGTTGTTGACACGGGAGGATCCGACGGATGAGCATAACCTCGACTATGTTGACAAGTTTGAGATTCCTGTCCACCAGGGTTTGGACGCATGTTTGGAGTCCGGTCAGCTCTCCTTTTTTACCCCACGACAGGCCCGTCTCTTTCCAGGAGGCGAGCTGCGTAGGGGGTCCGGATCGGAACTCGGGGGCTGCGACCCATTCAGGGTCACGCGGCTCGGTGATGTAAAACCACCCCGACTGCCACCCCTTTAGGGACTCCACGAAGGAGCCCTCGAACCATAGGATGTTGGGCATCTTTCCCACCATGGCGCCTCCCCACTCCACTTGGGTGCCGCGCACCACCTTCGGCTTGACATTGAAAGTCTTGAGCCATAGGCCGAAATGGGGGCGGATGCGGAAGAAAGCCTCGCACACGACGATAAACGCCGAGATGAGGACAAAATTTGGGGCCAGATCATGGAAATCCAGGCCATAGTAGAACATGAGCCCCCGGACAAATGGGTGGAGAGGGAAGCCCAGTCCGTGGAGGAAATGGGGGAGGAAAACCACCCTCTCATGGGGCCTAGGGGTAGGGATGAGCTGCCCCTCTTCGGGAAGCCGGTGCGTAATGTCGTTAGACAAGTATCCGGCCTTCCTCAGTCTTTTGATGTGTCCCTCCGTGGCGGAGGAGACCATCCACTTGCCTCCCGCTCCGGACATGGCTGGAGAAGGTTGAGGTGGGGTGTGCGGACTTGGGCGCCGGAGCTCGAGTGTGCGGAAATGGATAGGCAAAGGAGGAAGAAGGCATGGATGAAACGGTGGATCCTTATCCCCTTATATGGGCAGATGCGACTATGCGCCCCCACCAGCCTGGTAAAACTTGCTTATCTCCCAAGCGCCGTAATCAATGGCGCGGTTGGGTTACCCACACCCATATTGATGAGAATCCCGGAATAAGGGGACACGATCTCTGCTTTAACAAGACATGCCAAGGAAACCGCCTCGCTAAACACGCTGAGGTGGGACAGTAAAACGATTCGAATAAAGACTTGGCCGTGGTGTGATGTCACGCTATGGAATACGTCAGCGGATTAGATTTGTGTAAATATTATTCTCTCTATGGCAATATGTGGAAACTTATTTTGCAGAGCCGGACACTACCTTTGTGTTCAAAATCTTCTATGAAGTACTTGGAGGAGGAACCCGCCTTGCAATGCTGAAGACAATCTGCGCGCCGGACTCGTCGTCATTGAAGCCTGGTTCATGGGCTACTGAGGGAGTCCTGGATTAGGGGGTGTCCGGATAGCTGGACTATACCTTCGGCCGGACTCCTGGACTATGAAGATACAAGATTGAAGACTTCGTCCCGTGTCCGGCAGGGACTTTCCTTAGCATGGAAGGCAAGCTTGGCGATACGGATATGTAGATCTCCTACCATTGTAACCGACTTTGTGTAACCCTAGCCCTCTCCGGTGTCTATATAAACCGGGGAGTTTTAGTCCGTAGGACGAACAACAATCATACCATAGGCTAGCTTCTAGGGTTTAGCCTCTCTGATCTCGTGGTAGATCTACTCTTGTACTACCCATATCATCAATATTAATCAAGCAGGACATAGGGTTTTACCTCCATCGAGAGGGCCCGAACCTGGGTAAAATATCATGTCCCCTGCCTCCTGTTACCATCCGACCTAGACGCACAGTTCGGGACCCCCTACCCGAGATCCGCCAGTTTTGACACCGACGGTAGCTTAAATAAGATGATCCCTCACAATAATTTCAAGAAAGTGTTCCCCCTAACTGTGCACCGTTGCGAAGGTTCGTTGTTACGAAGCACCACGTGATGATTGGGTGTGATAGATTCTAACGTTCGAATACAACGGGTGTAAGCCAGATTTACACACGCAATACACTTAGGTTGACTTTACGAGCCTAGCATGTACAGACATGGCCTCGGAACACGGAAGACCGAAAGGTCGAACATGAGTCGTATAGAAGATACGATCAACATGAAGATGTTCACCGATGATGACTAGTCCGTCTCACGTGATGTTCGGACACGGCCTAGTTGACTCGGATCATGTATCACTTAGATGACTAGAGGGATGTCTGTCTGAGTGGGAGTTCATTAAATAATTTTATTAGATGAACTTAATTGTCATGAACTTAGTCTAAAACCCTTTGCAAAATGTCTTGTAGATCAAATGGCCAACGCTCATGTCAACCTCAACTTCAACGCGTTCCTCATAGCTGCCAGGAAAGCATATGTCCTAGAAGCACCGCTAGGTGAAGCACCCATCCCAGAGAACCAAGACGTTATGAACGCTTGGCAGTCACGTGCTGATGATTACTCCCTCGTTCAGTGCGGCATGCTTTACATCTTAGAACCGGGGCACCAAAAGCGTTTTGAGCAACACGGAGCATATGAGATGTTCGAAGAGCTGAAAATGGTTTTCCAAGCTCATGCCCGGGTCGAGAGATATGAAGTCTCCGACAAGTTCTACAGTTGTAAGATGGAGGAAAATAGTTCTGTCAGTGAGCACATACTCAAAATGTCTGGGTTGCACAACCGCTTGTCCCAGCTGGACATTAACCTCCCGGACGAGGTGGTCATTGATAGAATCCTTCAGTCGCTCCCACCTAGCTACAAGAGCTTTGTGATGAACTACAATATGCAGGGGATGGTGAAAAGTATTCCTGAAGTATTTTCAATGCTAAAATCAGCGGAGGTGGAAATCAAAAGGGAACATCAAGTGTTGATGGTCAATAAAACCACTAGTTTCAAGAAAGGCAAGGGTAAGAAGAACTTCAAGAAGGACGGCAAGGGAGTTGCCGCGGCCGGTAAACCAGTTGCCGGGAAGAAGTCAAAGAATGGACCCAAACCTGAGACTAAGTGCTTTTATTGCAAGGGAAAGGGACACTTGAAGCGGAACTGCCCCAAATACTTAGCGGACAAGAAGGCCGGCAACACTAAAGGTATATGTGATATACATGTAATTGATGTGTACCTTACCAGTACTCGTAGTAGCTCCTGGGTATTTGATACCGGTGCGGTTGCTCATATTTGTAACTCAAAACAGGAGCTGCGGAATAAGCGGAGACTGGAGAAGGACGAGGTGACGATGCGCGTCGGGAATGGTTCCAAGGTCGATGTGATCGCCGTCGGCACGCTACCTCTACATTTACCTACGGGATTAGTTTTAGACCTCAATAATTGTTATTTAGTGCCAGCTTTGAGCATGAACATTGTATCTAGATCTCGTTTAATATGAGATGGCTACTCATTTAAATCTGAGAATAATGGTTGTTCTATTTATATGAGAGATATGTTTTATGGTCATGCCCCGCTGGTCAATGGTTTATTCTTAATGAATCTCGAACGTGATGTTACACATATTCATAGTGTGAATACCAAAAGATGTAAGATTGATAACGATAGTCCCACATATCTGTGGCACTGCCGCCTTGGTCACATCGGTGTCAAACGCATGAAGAATCTCCATACAGATGGACTTTTTGAGTCTCTTGATTTCGAATCATTTGACACGTGCGAACCATGACTCATGGGTAAAATGACCAAGACTCCGTTCTCCAGAACAATGGAGCGAGCAACCAACTTATTGGAAATTATACATACTGATGTGTGCGGTCCAATGAGCGTTGAGGCTCGCGGTGGCTATCGTTATGTTCTCACTCTCACTGATGACTTAAGTAGATATGGGTATGTCTATTTGATGAAACACAAGTCTGAGACCTTTGAAAAGTTCAAGGAATTTCAGAACGAGGTAGAGAATCAACGTGACCGAAAGATAAAATTCTTATGATCAGATCGTGGGGGAGAATATTTAATTCACGAATTTGGTACGCACTTAAGGAAATGTGGAATCATTTCACAACTCACGCCGCCTGGAACACCTCAGTGTAACGGTGTGTCCGAACGTCATAATCGCACTCTATTGGATATGGTGTGATCTATGATGTCACTCACTGATTTACCGCTATCATTTTGGGGATACGCTCTAGAGACAGCTACATTCACTTTAAATAGGGCACCGTCTAAATCTGTTGAGACGACACCGTATGAATTATGGTTTGGGAAGAAACCTAAGATGTCGTTTCTAAAAGTTTGGGGATGCAATGTGAGGGAGTCCTGGATTAGGGGGTGTTCGGATAGCCGGACTATACCTTCAGCCGGACTCCTGGACTATGAAGATACAAGATTGAAGACTTCGTCCCGTGTCCGGGAGGGACTTTCCTTGGCGTGGAAGAAGCTTGGCGATACGGATATGCAGATCTCCTACCATTGTAACCGACTCTATGTAACCCTAACCCTACCCGGTGTCTATATAAACTGGAGGGTTTTAGTCCGTAGGACAACATACACATCAACGATCATACCATAGGCTAGCTTCTAGGGTTTAGCCTCCTCGATCTCGTGGTAGATCTACTCTTGTACTACCCATACCATCAATATTAATCAAGCAGGATGTAGGGTTTTACCTCCATCGAGAGGGCCCGAACCTGGGTAAAACTTCGTGTCCCTTGTCTCCTGTTACCATCCGGCCTATACGCACAGTTCGGGACCCCGTACCCGAGATCCGCCGGTTTTGACACCGACATTGGTGGTTTCATTGAGAGTTCCTCTGTGTTGTCGCCGTCAGGCTTGATGGCTCCTACGATCATCGATAGCGATGCAGTCCAGGGTGAGACCTTCCTCCCCAGACAGATCTTCGTCTTCGGCGGCTTCGCACTACGGGCCAATTCGCTTGGCCGTCTGGAGCAGATTGAAAGCTACGCCCCTGGCCGTCAGGTTAGATTTGGAAGTTTAAACTACACAGCTGACATTCGCGGAGACTTGATCTTCGACGGATCCGAGCCACTGCCAAGCGCACCGCACTGTCACGACGAGCATGATCTAGCTCTGCCGCCGAATAGTGCCCTGGAGGCCGCACCCGCATCGGCTCCGACCCTTAATTTGGAGCCAACTGCGCCGATCGAGGATGGGCGGTTGGACGCCACCTCGGGGGCTACGACCCCAGCGGCGATTGAGCCAAGCACCAGCCCCGTACTCTGCGAGACTCGTGACTCCAAGGAGCCGGACTCCTCTCCGGACCCCGAACCCTCCACGCCCCTCCCAATCGAATCTGATTGGGCACCGATCATGGAGTTCACTGCCGCGGACATCTTTCAGCACTCGCCTTTCGGTGATATCCTGAAGTCACTAAAGTCTCTCTCTTTATCTGGAGAGCCCTGGCCGGACTACGGTCAGCAAGGTTGGGATACGTACGATGAAGAAATTCAAAGCCCACCCACCACCCACTTTGTAGCCACTGTCGACGACTTAACCGACATGCTCGACTTCGACTCCGAAGATATCGACGGTATGGACGCCGATGAAGGAGATGATGAAGAACCAGCGCCTACTAGGCCCTGGAAAGCCACCTCGTCATATGACATATACATGGTGGACACCCCAAAAGAGGGAGATGGCGATGGAACAGCGGAGGATGACCCCTCCAAGAAACAGCCTAAGCGCCGGCGTCAACAGCGCCGCTCAAAATCCTGCCAAAACAAACACGGTAATTCCAGCACGGGAGATAATAATAATCTGGAAAGCGCCGAAGAAAACCCCCTCCAGCAAGATTTAGCACAGGAGGATGGAGGAACCAGCCCTCATGAGAGAGCGGCAGACAGAGAGGTCGAGGACGATAATTATATGCCTCCCTCCGAAGACGAGGCAAGCCTCAACGACGACGAATTCGTCATGCCAGAGGATCCCGTCGAGCAAAAGCGTTTTGAACGCAGGCTTATGGCCACGGCAAGAAGCCACAAGAAAAAACAGCAATAGCTTAGAGCTGATCAAGATTTGCTAGTCGACAGATGGACTGAAGTCCTTGCGGCTGAAGAGCATAAACTCGAACGCCCCTCCAAGAGCTACCCAAAGCGCAGGTTGCTACCCCGATTAGAGAAGGAAGCACTTGATGTGGCCGACCGGCCACCTCGTGGTCGCGACAGAGAGGCCTCTCGGCCCTCCACTTAAGCCGCACCCCGTACCAAGGCACAGGAATACGCGCCGGACTTACGAGACATGCTGGAGGACAAGGCAAGGCAAACAAGATCGATCTACGGATCGCGTGGGCACCCCACGGCTCGGGACGGTAACCGTCATGCTGGCCACAAATTCAGCGGGGCCGAACACAGTAGACAAGGCTCATTGGAGCTACGTCACGATATAGCCCAATACAGAGGCGCCGCACACCCACTCTGCTTTACAGACGAAATAATGGATCATCAAATCCCCGAGGGTTTTAAACCCGTAAACATCGAATCATATGATGGCACAACAGATCCCGCGGTATGGATCGAGGATTATCTCCTTCATATCCACATGGCCAGCGGCGATGATTTTCACGCCATCAAATACCTCCCACTCAAGCTTAAAGGACCAGCTCAGCATTGGCTTAACAGCCTGCCAACAGGATCAATCAGTTGTTGGGAGGACCTGGAAGCCGCATTCCTCGACAATTTCCAGGGCACTTACGTGCGACCCCCAGATGCCGATGACCTAAGTCACGTAATTCAGCAGCCAGAGGAATTGGCTAGGCAATTCTGGACACGGTTCCTAACAAAGAAAAATCAAATAGTCGATTGTCCGGACGCTGAGGCCCTAGCAGCCTTCAAACACAATATCCGTGACGAGTGGCTGGCCCGGCACCTTGGACAGGAAAAGCCGAAATCTATGGCAGCACTCACGACACTAATGACCCGCTTTTGCGCGGGAGAAGATAGCTGGCTTGCTCGTAGCAACAATATGACCAAGAACCATGGTACTTCGGACACTAGGGACAGTAGTGGCAGGTCGCGTTGCAACAAGCAGAAGCGCCACATTAACGGCGACAATACTGAGGATACGGCAGTTAATGCCGGATTCAGAGGCTCTAAATCCGGTCAGCGGAAAAAGCCATTCAAAAGGAATCCTAGGGGCCCGTCCAGTTTGGACCGAATACTCGACCGCTCGTTCCAGATACATGGCACCCCCGAAAAGCCAGCCAATCACACCAACAGGGATTGTTGGGTGTTCAAGCAGGCAGGCAAGTTAAACGCCGAAAATGAAGACAAGTGGCTGCATAGCGATGACGACGAGGAGCCCAGGCCGCCGAACAATAGTGGACAGAAGGGTTTTCCCCCACAAGTGCGGACGGTAAACATGATATACGCAACCCATGTCCCCAAAAGGGAGCGGAAGCGTGCGTTAAGGGACGTATACACGGTAGAGCCAGTCGCCCCAAAGTTCAACCCATGGTCCTCCTGCCCGATCACCTTTGATCGAAGGGACCATCCCACTAGCATCCGTCATGGTGGATTCGCCGCATTGGTTCTAGACCCAATTATTGACGGATTCCATCTCACTAGAGTCCTTATGGATGGCGGCAGCAGCCTGAACCTGCTTTGCCAGGATACAGTGCAGAAAATGGGCATAGATCCCACGAGGATTAAGCCCACCAAAACGACCTTTAAAGGCGTAATACCAGGTGTAGAGGCCAACTGTACAGGCTCAGTCACACTTGAAGTGGTCTTCGGATCTTCGGATAATTTCTGAAGTGAGGAGTTAATCTTCGACATAGTCCCGTTTCGCAGTGGCTATCACGCACTGCTCGGGCGAACTGCATTCACTAAGTTTAATGAGGTACCGCATTACGCATACCTTAAGCTCAAGATGCCAGGCCCTCGAGGAGTAATTACGGTCAATGGAAACACCGAACGCTCCCTCCGAACGGAGGAGCACATGGCGGCCCTTGTAGTGGAAGTTCAAAGCAGCCTTTCCAGGTAGTTCCCTAGTCTGGCCACTAAACGACCGGACACCGTCAAGCGCGCCCGGAGTAACCTACAACAAGACCGCCCGGCACGATCCGAGTAGGCGTAGCAATGCGGCCCCAACCCCAACCCTCGCAAAAAGGCGACGCCAGTACTTCGCGTACATAACTACGCTCTAGAGATACCATGGGCACAGGGGGAGGGGCACCATCACGGCGCGCCCAAAACATGGCTTAAACCGTACCAGGGGCTGTCGATTTCTTAATTTTCTCTTACTTTCAGGACTTCATCCTTCGGAAGGCCTGTTCGGCAGTTCAATTGCCGCACAAAACGATGCAAGAACTAGGGAAGCAGACGAGCCACGCTGCACTACGGAACTCCCAGGTGGTCTCTATCATGAGCAGTATACCCGTTCCGCATACTATTCCGCAGCTTGCCCCTGGAACGGACATGTTAACTAGTCCAACCTTCAACTTATCGCATTATTTGTATCGTTCTTCTTTGATCACGGCCCTTTTTAATAAACAATGCATAGCTTTCGTCTATTTTTGCATTACCTTTTTTTTCTTTATATATGTTCCTTAACGACATGTTGCACCCGTACACGTTGGTACGGCCAAAATACGCCAGGGGCTTTAGTACCCCTCAATATGGTGTGAGAAGTCCGAACACTTTAACAAGTGTGGCACCCCGAACTTATAGCATTATATGCATCGGCTCCGAATCATGTCTTGGGTCAATAGTTGGGTTTGCCCGGCTCCTATGTTTTGGTGCCTTACGTTCTGCTATATCGGCTAAGGTAGCACTAGGAGAACCACTGCGATTGTGCCCCGGTTGAGCTGGGTCGAGCACCTCAGTGGAGAAAGCTAAAACTGACTGTCATGATGAAGCGAGAGCCGGTCGCTGTTCGAGAGGTTTTTTCGAGTCCCTAAAGACTTATGCCGCTTAGGGCGAGGAGCCGGCTCTGTCCGGCCAAGGCGTGGATAGCGCCCCGAACTCGGTCTTCCGAATGCTAGGGGCTTCGCTGAAATTTAAAATTATAGAATTCTATGGCTAAGTGAGAGTGTTCACGCATTATAGTCCGATTGCCTTGTTCGTTGGGCTGAGCGCCTCCCTCGAAGGACCCAACCATGGGAAAAAGAGCGCTCAGGTTTATCCCCGAACACCCCAGCACTAGCGGCACGGGGGCAGAAGCCGACGACTCGCCATCTCTCAGAATTGATAAACAGCCGCACAGAAGGTAATATTTTAAATTCAAACAGCATTGCTTAGCGCATATGAACAAGTTTTCAGCGCACAGGACAAAACGAGCGAGTTTTACTCAAAAATTACATCCATAGAACATTCATCCGCCACAAGGCGGGCACCCTTCAGAACATCCTTATAGTAATTCTCGGGCTTGCGATGCTCTTTCCCCGGCGGTGGCCCGTCCTTCACAAGCTTCTCAGCATCCAGCTTGCCCCAGTGCACCTTAGCACGGGCAAAGGCCCTACGGGCACCTTCAATGCAGGCGGAGCGCTTGATGACTTCAAGACTTGGACAGGCCTCCACCAACCGCCGCACCAGCCCGAAATAGCTCCCAGGCAGGGGCCCTCCAGGCCATAGCTGAACAATGAGGCCCTTCATGGCCTGTTCGGCCGCCTTGTGGAGCTCGACCAGTTGCTTCAGCTGGTCGCTCAGGGGCACGGGGTGTCCGGCCTCAGCGTACTGAGACCAGAACACCTTCTCCGTCGAGCTGCCCTCCTCAGCTCGATAGAATGCGGTGGCATCGGATACACTCCGGGGAAGATCTGCGAATGCTCCTGGAGAGCTCCGGATTCAGGTAAGTAACAAGTAACTCACGTTTATGTGTTTGCTTTGCATAAAGAATGCCTTACCCGCCGCTATATTCTTCACCTCATCCAACTCCTGGAGGGTCTTCTGGGATTCGGCCTTGGCAGACTTGGCATTTTCAATAGCCAACGCGAGCTCGGACGCTCGCGTCTTTGAGTCAAGCTCCAAACTCTCATGCTCTTCCATGAGAGCCTGGAGCTCTTGCCACACCTTGCCAACTTCGGCCTCATACTTCTCCCGCTCGGTGCGCTCCGAGGCTGCCCTCTTCTCGGCCTCGTCCAGCGCTTGCTTAAGGGTCGCCACCTCAGACGTGGCCCCTACAATAGCCACGATAATCCTGTCATTTTTTGCAATTGCACCTTTTATATATATATATATTTAACAAGGTATTTCTTACCTTCATTGTCCTCGAGCTGCTTCTTGGCACGCTCAAGCTCTTGCTTGGATCTTTCGAGGTCCTGCTTTAGCATGTCCACTTCCGCAGTCAGTGCGGCGGACGCAAGCAGGGTAGCCTGCACATGCATATTGACTCATTTTTGTTAGACTCCTGTGAATTCTATTTGATCCTCTATTCGGCTTTTCTTCCCGAACGCCAAACAGAGCATCAGGGGCTACTGTCTATGCGGTACTATTATTTACACTTTCTTTACTTACCTCAAAGCCTGTCAAAAGGCTAGTACAAGCTTCAGTCAGTCCGGTTTTGGCGGACTAAACCTTCTGGACCACCGCACTCATAATAGCGCGGTGCTCCTCGTCGATGGAGGCGCCTTGGAGCACCTCCAACATATTGTCCGGCGCCTCTGGTTGGACGGAGGCCGCCGGCACGGTGGACTTGCTCCTCTTGGAAGGAGGTCCCCCGCCGGACTCTGGAACCTATGAAGGTTCCGGAGCGGTGTCCGGCCTCGAGCCGGACTTGGAGCCCTGCGGGGTTTCATCCCCTTTGCTCCTGGAGTCCAGGAGGTTGCCTTGCGGCGCCTCCAGGACCACCTCCTCCTGGCTTGGAACCTATTGGGACAGCACTTCGGTGTCGTCCGTAGGGCGGGGGGAGGAAGCCGTCGGAAGTGAGTTCACATCCGACGAGTCCAGTGAGCCGCTCGACGACGCGTTGAGCCGGTCTTTGGGTGGGCTGCATAAACATATTCGACGTGAGGGAAAGCTTGCAATAAACGAATACTATGAATTACTCTGGTATCCGGATACTTACGATTTGGCCAGGGGCTTGGCCCTAGGCGCCCACTCCTCTCCGCCGCCGTCGGTGTCGGTGGAGCAGTCCGGAGGAAGGGTTTTCCCCTTCTTGGACCCTTCGGCCTCCCCAGTTGGGGCGGCCTTCCTTTTCTTCCCTTCCCCCGCTGGAGGGGGAGGGGTCTCTTCTTCCTCCTCCTCCTCGTCTTCGTGGGAGGAGTGCGTCTTGGATTCGTCGGATGATGAATCCGACACCTCCGGGCGTCGGGCACTCTTTCGAGTCCCCGTGGCCTTCTTCTTGACCTTCTTCTCCGGCACCACATAGGGTGCCGGAACCAGTAGCTTCGCTAAGCGAGCGTCCGTTGGGCCTTCGGGCAAAGGAGCCAGACAGTTGATCCGTCCGGATGTCACCTGCCAATCCTATCAAAGGTAAGGGAGCTTAGATCCCGCATGGAGTCAAACTATGAAAAACTGATACCCTGTAAAAGGAAAAAACAGCTTACCGCGAGGGTGTGACGCTGCGCACTGAATCCGCGATCCTCGGTAGCGGATGCGGGAGCCTCGGCGCCCTTGAAAAGCACCCTCCATGCATCTTCCTACGTCGTGTCGAAGAGCCTGCTCAGAGTTTGGTGCCGCGCCGGGTCGAACTCCCACAGGTTGAAAGCCTGTTATTGGCACGGGAGGATCAAGCGGATGAGCATAACCTGGACTACGTTGACAAGTTTGAGCTTCTTGTCCACCATGGTTTTGACGCATGTTTGGAGTCCGGTTAGCTCTCCTTTTTTGCCCCACGACAGGCCCGTCTCTTTCCAGGACGTGAGCCACGTTGGGGGTCCGGACCGGAATTCGGGGGGTGCGACCCATTCGGCGTCGCGCGGCTCGGTGATGTAAAACCACCCCGATTGCCACCCCTTCAGGGTCTCCACAAAGGAGCCCTCGAGCCATAGGACATTGGCCATCTTGCCCACCATGGCGCCTCCGCACTCCGCCTGGCTGCCGCGCACCACCTTCGGCTTGACATTGAAAGTCTTGAGCCAGAGCCCGAAATGGGGGCGGATGCGGAGGAAGGCCTCGCACACGACGATAAACGCCGAGATGTTGAGGACGAAGTTCGGGGCCAGATCATGGAAATCCAGGCCGTAGTAGAACATGAGACCCCGGACAAATGCGTGGAGAGGGAAGCCCAGTCCGCGGAGGAAATGGGGGAGAAACACCACCCTCTCATGGGGCCTAGGGGTGGGGATGAGCTGCCCCTTCTCGGGGAGCCGGTACGCGATGTCGTTAGACAGGTATCCGGCCTTCCTCAGCTTTTTGATGTGTCCCTCCGTGACGGAGGAGACCATCCACTTGCCTCCCGCTCCAGACATGGCTGGGGAAGGTTGAGGTGAGGAGTGCGGACTTGGGCGCTGTAGCTTGAGTGCACAAGAATGGATAGGCGAAGGAGAAAGAAGGCGTAGGTGAAAAGGTGGATCTTTATCCCCTTATATGGGTGGACGCAGCTACATGTCCCCACCGGCCTGATAAAACTCGCTTATCTCCAAGCACCGTAATCGATGGCGTGG
Organism: Triticum urartu; assembly: GCF_056163025.1. Taxonomy (NCBI): domain Eukaryota; kingdom Viridiplantae; phylum Streptophyta; class Magnoliopsida; order Poales; family Poaceae; genus Triticum; species Triticum urartu. The sequence goes on along the minus strand of NC_141877.1, from coordinate 426,522,855 downwards.
TTGGGTTACCCACGCCCGCATTGATGAGAATCCCGGAATAAGGGGACACGATCTCTGCTTTAACAAGACATGCCAAGGAAACCGCCTCGCATAACGCGTTGAGATGGGACAGTAAAACGGTTCGAATAAAAGCTTGGCCGTGGTGTGATGTCGCACCATGGAATACGTCAGCAGATTAGATTTGTGTAAATATTATTCTCTCTATGGCAATATGTGGAAACTTATTTTGCAGAGCCGGACACTATCTTTGTGTTCAAAATCTTCTATTAAGTACTTGGAGGAGGAACCCGCCTTGCAATGCCGAAGACAATATGCGCGCCAGACTCGTCGTCATTGAAGCCTGGTTCAGGGGCTACTGAGGGAGTCCTGGATTAGGGGGTGTTCGGATAGCCGGACTATACCTTCAACCGGACTCCTGGACTATGAAGATACAAGATTGAAGACTTCGTCCCGTGTCCGGGAGGGACTTCCCTTGGCGTGGATGGCAAGCTTGGCGATACGGATATGCAGATCTCCTACCATTGTAACCGACTCTATGTAACCCTAACCCTACCCGGTGTCTATATAAACCGGAGGGTTTTAGTCCGTAGGACAACATACACATCAACGATCATACCATAGGCTAGCTTCTAGGGTTTAGCCTCCTCGATCTCGTGGTAGATCTACTCTTGTACTACCCATACCATCAATATTAATCAAGCAGGACGTAGGGTTTTACCTCCATCGAGAGGGCCCGAACCTGGGTAAAACTTCGTGTCCCTTGTCTCCTGTTACCATCCGGCCTAGACGCATAGTTTGGGACCCCCTACCCGAGATCCGCTGGTTTTGACACCGACACAATGCTTATGTCAAGAAACTTCAACCTGAAAAGCTCGACCAAGTCGGAAAAATGCGTCTTCATAGGATACCCTAAGGAAACCATTGGGTATACCTTCTACCTTAGATCCGAAGGCAAGATCTTTGTTGCCAAGAATGGGTCCTTTCTGGAGAAAGAGTTTCTCTCAAGAGAAGTAAGTGGGAGGAAAGTAGAACTCGATGAAGTACTGCCTCTTGAACCGGAAAGTAGCGGAGCTCAGGAAGATGTTCCTGTGGTGCCTGCACCGTCTAGAGAGGAAGTTAATGATGATGATCAAGGTACTTTGGATCAAGTTGCTACTGAACTTCAAAGGTCCACAAGGACACGTTCCACACCAGAATGGTATGGCAACCCTGTCCTAGAAATCATGTTGTTAGACAACGGTGAACCTTCGAACTATGAAGAAGCAATGGCAAGCCCAGATTCCAACAAATGGCTTGAAGCCATGCAATCCAAGATAGGATCCATGTATGAAAACAAAGTATGGACTTTGACAGACTTGCCTGATGATCGGCGAGCGATAGAGAATAAATGGATCTTTAAGAAGAAGATGGACGCGGATGGTAATGTTACCATCTATAAGGCTCGACTTGTCGCTAAGGGTTATCGACAAGTTCAAGGGGTTGACTATGATAAGACCTTCTCACCCGTAGCGAAGCTGAAGTCCGTCCGAATCATGTTAGCAATTACCGCATACTATGATTATGAGATATGGCAAATGTACGTCAAAACGGCATTCCTTAACGGCTTCCTTAAGGAAGAATTGTATATGATGCAGCCGGAAGGTTTTGTCGATCCTAAGAATGCTAACAAGGTATGCAAGCTCCAGCGCTCCATCTATGGGCTGGTGCAAGCATCTTGGAGTTGGAACATTCACTTTAATGAAATGATCAAAGCATTTGGGTTTATGCAGACTTATGGAGAAGCCTGCGTTTACAAGAAAGTGAGTGGGAGCTCTGTAGCATTTCTCATATTATATGTGGATGACATACTTTTGATGGGAAATGATATAGAACTTTTGGACTGTATTAAGGCCTACTTGAATAAGTGTTTTTCAATGAACGACCTTGGAGAAGCTGCTTACATATTAGGCATCAAGATCTATACAGATAGATCGAGACGTCTCATAGGTCTTTCACAAAGCACATACCTTGATAAGATATTGAAGAAGTTCAATATGGATCAGTCCAAGAAGGGGTTCTTGCCTGTGTTGCAAGGTGTGAAATTGAGCTCGGCTCAACGTCCGACCACGGCAGAAGATAGAGAAAAGATGAGTGTCGTCCCCTATGCCTCAGCCATAGGGTCTATCATGTATGCCATGCTGTGTACCAGACCTGATGTAAACCTTGACGTGAGTTTGGTAGGAAGGTACCAAAGTAATCCCGGCATGGAACACTGGACAGCGGTCAAGAACATCCTGAAGTACCTGAAAAGGACAAAGGATATGTTTCTCGTATATGGAGGTGACGAGGAGCTCGTCGTAAAGGGTTACGTTGACGCTAGCTTCGACACAGATCTGGATGACTCTAAGTCACAAACCGGATACGTGTATATTTTGAATGGTGGGGCAGTAAGCTGGTGCAGTTGCAAGCAAAGCGTCGTGGCGGGATCTACATGTGAAGCGGAGTACATGGCAGCCTCGGAGGCAGCGCATGAAGCAATCTGGATGAAGGAGTTCATCACTGACCTAGGAGTCATACCCAATGCGTGGGGCCGATCACTCTCTTCTGTGACAACACTGGAGTTATTGCCCTTGCCAAGGAGCCCGGGTTTCACAAGAAGACCAGGCACATCAAGCGTCGCATCAACTCCATTCGTGAAAATGTTCAAGATGGAGACATAGATATTTGCAAAGTACATACAGATCTGAATGTCACAGATCCGTTGACTAAACCTCTTCCGCGAGAAAAACATGATCAACACCAGAACTCTATGGGTGTTTGATTCATCACAATGTAACTAGATTATTGACTCTAGTGCAAGTGGGAGACTGTTGGAAATATGCCCTAGACGCAATAATAAAATGATTATTATATTTCCTTGTTCATGATAATTGTCTATTATTCATGCTATAATTGTGTTATCCGGAATTCATAATACATGTGTGAATACATAGACCATAACATGTCCCTAGTGAGCCTCTAATTAACTAGCTCATTGATCAATAGATAGTCATGGTTTCCTGATTATGGACATTGGATGTCATTGATAACGGGATCACATCATTAGAAGAATGATGTGATGGACAAGACCCAATCCTAAGCATAGCACAAGATCGTGTAGTTCGTTTGCTAGAGCTTTTCCAATGCCAAGTATCATTTCCTTAGACCATGAGATCGTGTAACTCCCGGATGCCGTAGGAGTGCTTTGGATGTACCAAACGTCACAACGTAACTGGGTGACTATAAAGGTATACTACAGGTATCCCCGAAAGTATCTGTTGGGTTGACACGGATCGAGACTGGAATTTGTCACTCTGTATGACGGAGAGGTATCTCTGGGCCCACTCAGTAATGCATCATCACAATGAGCTCAATGTGACCAAGTGTTTGGTCATGGGATCATGCATTACGGTACGAGTAAAGTGACTTGCCAGTAATGAGATTGAACGAGGTATTGGGATACCGACGATCGAATCTCGGGCAAGTAACGTACCGATTGACAAAGGGAATTGAATACGGGATTGATTGAATCCTCGACATCGTGGTTCATCCGATGAGATCATCGTGGAACATGTGGGAGCCAACATGGGTATCCAGATCCCGCTGTTGGTTATTGACCGGAGAGTCGTCTCGGTCATGTCTGCGTGTCTCCCGAACCCGTAGGGTCTACACACTTAAGGTTCGGTGACGCTAGGGTTGTAGAGATATTAGTATGCGGTAACCCGAAAGTTGTTCGGAGTCCCGGATGAGATCCCGGACGTCACGAGGAGTTCCAGAATGTTCCGGAGGTGAAGATTTATATATAGGAAGTCCAGTTTCGGCCATCGGGAAAGTTTCGGGGGTCGGTATTGTACCGGGACCACCGGAAGGGTCCCGGGGATCCACCAGGTGGGGCCATCTATCCCGGAGGGCCCCATGGGCTGAAGTGGGAGGGGAACCAGCCCCTGGTGGGCTGGTGCACCCCCCATGGGCCTCCCCCTGCGCCTAGGGTTGGAAACCCTAGGGGTGGGGAGCGCCCCACCTGACTTGGGGGGCAAGTCCCCCCCTTGCCCCCCCCCCTTGGAGATTGGATCTCCTAGGGCCGGCGCCCCCCCTAGGGGCCCTATATATAGTGGGGGGAGGGAGGGCAGCCGCACCCAAGTCCCTGGCGCCTCCCTCTCCCCTCGTAACACCTCTCCCTCTCGTTGGAGCTTGGCGAAGCCCTGCCGAGATCACCGCTGCTTCCACCACCACGCCGTCGTGCTGCTGGATCTCCATCAACATCTCCTTCCCCTTGCTGGATCAAGAAGGAGGAGACGTCTTCCCAACCGTACGTGTGTTGAACGCGGAGGTGCCGTCCGTTGGCGCTCGGTCATCAGTGATTTGGATCACGACGAGTACGACTCCATCAACCTCGTTCTCTTGAATGCTTCCGCTCGCAATCTACAAGGGTATGTAGATGCACTCCCCTCTCCCTCGTTGCTAGATGACTCCATAGATTGATCTTGGTGATGTGTAGAAAATTTTAAAATTCTGCTACGTTCCCCAACAGAAACATGGTAAAGAAAGAGAACCATGGGTTCAGAAACCCATGCCTTTTCCTCCCAAACCATCCAAGAAAAAGGATGATGAGGATTTTGAGCGCTTTGCTGAAATGATTAGACCTATCTTTTTGTGTATGTGATTAACTGATATGCTCAAAACCAATCCTTATGCTAAGTACATGAAAGATATAATTACAAATAAAAGAAAGATACTGGAAGCTAAAATTTCCACCATGCTTGCTAATTATACTTTTAAGGGTGGAATACCAAAGTAACTTGGAGATCCCGGTGTACCAACTATACCATGCTCCATTAAAAGAAATTATGTTAAAACTGCTTTATGTGATCTTGGAGCCAGTGTTAGTGTTATGCCTCTCTCTTTATATCGTAGACTTGATTTGAATAAGTTGACACCTACTGAAATATCTTTGCAAATGGCTGATAAATCAACTGCTATACCTGTCGGTATTTGTGAGGATGTGCCTGTTGTAGTTGCAAACGTTACTATTTTAACGGACTTTGTTATTCTTGATATTCCCGAAGATGATAGTATGTCTATTATTCTTGAAAGACCCTTTTTGAATACTGCAGGGGCTGTTATTGATTGCACTAAAGGCAATGTCACTTTTCATGTTAATGGTAACGAGCATACGGTACACTTTCCGAGGAAACAACCACAAGTTCATAGTATCAACTCTATAGGAAAAATTCCACCGATTATATTTGGAGGTTTTGAATTTCCTCTTCCTACTGTCAAGAAGAAATATGATATTCTTATTATTGGGGATGTGCATATCCCCGTTGAGGTAACATAGTGTTATTCGAAATTTCTCCAGTTCCATGTTATTCGGAATGAGTTCGTTAACAAGACTTGATCAACCTTGTTAGAGGATTCCTTTTGATGATCATGAGATGGATGAAACTAGAAGGCACAACTTTCTATACCCCACTTTTACTTTCTATTATTTATATTAAATAAAATTAAAATAAATATTTTTCTGTCTGTTATCTGATTATCCGTGCAATATAAAAATACCTCAAAAATAAAAGTTCTCCAAATGCCCTAAAATTTAAATATGATTTTTTTCCAAAATATTTGAGAATATTTGTAACTGAGAACACAGCAGGGGGGTCAACCACCTGCCCACGAGGGTGGAGGGCGCGCCCCCCTGCCTCGTGGGCCCACGGTGGCCCTCCTCCACTTATCCTTTCACCCATACACTCCTTACTCCCCCAAACACGAATATCCAGCTCAAGCACAAGTTCTAGCTCACTTTGCTGCCATTTTCGATCTCCTTGCTCAAGGCACCTCTCACAAAACTGCTTTGGGAGATTGTTCCTTGGTATGTGACTCCTCCATTGGTCCAATTAGTTTTTGTTCTAGTGATTTATTCATTGCAAATTTTTTGCTGCTTAGGCGACCCTGTTCTTGAGCTTGCATGTCAAATTTATATGGTCAAAAGTAGTTTTGATGCATGATATAGGCTCTAGGCACTTGTAGGAGTAGTTGCTATCAATATTATTGAGTTTGGTTTACTTTTATTTTGAAGTTACTAAAATATTTCAGAATTTTTCAGAGGAAGAAATATGCTTAGGAAAATGTTCCAAGGTGGTTCTTCAAGGAAGCAACGACCCAAGCTTGCAATGCGTGATGCTGATGACGAGCCACCAAGAGACGCTCCAGTGCGTCCTTGTGAATGGCCTTCTGAGAACTTTATGGATCGAGCGGGAATTAAGGAAGAATTCAACGCATATTTGCATAACGCTGATCTTGTGAGCTTCGAGGAAGAGAAGTGCAGCCAGTATCACAACCTCACCAGTACCTTTGTGAGGAGGTTTGAATTTTCAACTTCACGTAATTCTCCAACTGTCCTGTTTGATCTTTATGATAATTCTTACACTATGGACTTAGAGGATTTTACCACTGCTTGCAAACTTCCACAATGGGGGAGTATAAGGGATCCTCGCAAATCTGAATTTAGAGATTTTCTTGCTAGTATAACTATGGGAGAATCTGGAGATATAACACAAGCCACCATAGGGAGCATTCACTTTCCTTCTATACATTATTTTTCTCTCTTCATAGGTAGATGCATTAACGGTAAGGATGAAGCATGTCACATGTGTGTCCCCGACCTCAGTATTCTTAGGAGTGCTGTGTTGGGAGATAAATCTTATAATTTGGGAGCCATTGTTGCGCATAGGTTGCATCTTAATAGATTTAATGGAGATTTCTTTGGGGGAATTTATGCAACCCGCATAGCTAATTTTCTTGGTATATCCATACGCGAAGATGATATTGAATTACCTCCTGCTTACCTAGACTTTAATGCTATGGTTCACCACCAGTTTGTCGAGAAGAATGAATCGCCTCTCCAGTATCGACTAATCTTTGACACACATCGTGTTGTCCATATTACTCTCTCTGCTCCTGCCTTCTTTGATCATCAGGCAAAAGGAAGATATACTATTACCAGAGAGGAGGCAGATGAGTACGAGAGGAGAGCGGAGGCCGCTCGTCGCCACGCTGCAGCTCAGCAGGCGATAGCCGCTGCATCTTAGTACGACCCCAACTATTATTATGGATATCCGCCAGGCCAGCCATGGCCATAGACCAACTTAGGCCAAAAGCCTAAGCTTGGGGGAGTACGTATTTCCCACCGACATTACATTTATGTTCACACACTCATTGCTAGATGTCGGTGCTCATACCTTTTCATTGTATCATCCATGCTAGTTTATTTTCCTTTTTATGCTTTCTTCTTGTGTGTTTAACAAACCTTAAGAAAAACCAAAAAAATATTTAGTTGTAACTTTTAATTAGTTTAATTTCCATGCTTGTAGTAGTAATTAAAAAGAAAACCCAAAAAGATTTCATGTTCTTCTTTTGCTTGTTGGGAGCTTTCCCGTGTAAATAGTTTTATTTCTTTTCTTTTCTTTGGGGGTCGATAGGAGAAGACCATAATTAAATTGTTGAAGTGGCTCTTATATGCATTGTTGTTGATCTGACAAAAGATCCCATATTGCCTTGTCTTCTCCTGCCTATTGAATGCCTGTAGATTCCAGCTTAGTCCAATGCACGTACACTATTATTATTATTCACATCATTCGATCGTGCAAGTGAAAGGCAATTATGATGTTATATGATGGACTGGCTGAGATGAGAAAAGGTGGTATGAACTCGACCTCTTTTGTTTTTGTAAATATGATTAGTTCATTGTTCCTGATTCAGCCTATTATGAATAAACATGTTTGCAATGACAATTAGAGATCATAGTTTCTTGTGCCATGCTTGATTAGCTATGAGTTATAATGGTTTACCTTGCATGCCAACATGCTATTGAGATAGTTATGATGTGCTATGATAGGGTGGTATCCTCCTCTGAATGATTTAAGTGAGAATACTGCTTGTGCATCCAACTCCATAAACCCCAAAGTTATTCCACATGAGTCCAATATACCTACCTATATACGGTATCTACCTGCCGTTCCAAGTAAATTTGCATGTGCCAAACTCTAAACCTTCAAATAAATATCCTGTTTTGTATGCTCGAATAGCTCATGTATCAACTAGGGTTGTCTGTATCTTCCATGTTAGGTGGGTTATTCTCAAGAGGAGTGGACTCCGCTCCTCACTCACGAGATAAATGGCTAGTCACTGGGATGCCCAGTCCCATGCTTTATGCAAACTAAATCAAAATAATTGCAAAAAAAACTCCCCCTGGGACTCTTGTTAGTTGGAGGCACTCATTGTTTCGAGCAAGCCATGGATTGATGCTTGTTGGTGGAAGGGGAGTATAAACTTTACCATTCTTTTTGGGAACCGCCTATAACGTGTGTAGCATGGAAGATATCGCCATCTCTTGGTTGTTATGTTGACAATGAAAGTATACCGCTCAAAATATTATTCACCTCTGTTTCAAAACTGAGCTCTGGCACCTCTACAAATCCCTGCTTCCCTCTGCGAAGGGCCTATCTATTTACTTTTATGTTGAGTCATCATCCTCTTATTAAAAAGAACCAGTTGGAGAGCACCGCTGTCATTTGCATTCATTATTGTTAGTTTACATTGAGTATGACTTGACTGGATCTCTTTTACCATGAATTACAATGTCTAGTCAGTCCTTGGTCTTTAAAGGTTCTCTGCATTTATGTTTTGCGGTCTCAGAAAGGGCTAGCGAGATACCATCTTGTTATATCATATTATGATTGTTTTGAGAAAGTGTTGTCATCCGAGATTTATTATTATGGCTCGCTAGTTGATTATGCTATTGATATGAGTACACTTGAGACCTATGTGTTATTGTGAATGTGGTTAGTTATAATCTTTGCTGAAAACTTGAATGCTGGCTTTACATGTTTACAACAACAAGAGCAAACAGAGTTTGTAAAAGTTTTTCTTTATCACTTTCATTTTATCAACTGAATTGCTTGAGGACAAGCAAAGGTGTAAGCTTGGGGGAGTTTATATGTCTCCGTCGTATCTACTTTCCCAAACACGTTTGCCCTTGTTTTGGACTCTAACTTGCATGATTTGAATGGAACTAACCCGGACTGACGCTGTTTTCAGCAGAATTACCATGGTGTTATTTATGTGCAGAAACAAACGTTCTCGGAATGACCTGAAACTTCACAGAGCAACTTTTCAGAAAATATGAAAAATACCTGCAAAAGATGAAGGCCAGGGGGGCACCACCTGTCCACGAGGGTGGGGGCGCGCCTGCCCCCCTAGGGCGCGCCCCCTACCTCGTGGGCCCCCTGTTGCCTCTCTGACTCCAACTCCATATATTGTGTTTCGGGGAGAAAAAAATCAAGGAGAAGAAATCATCATGTTTTACGATACGGAGCCGCCGCCAAGCCCTAAAACCTCTCGGGAGGGCTGATCTAGAGTCCGTTCGGGGCTCCGGAGAGGGGAATCCGTCGCCATCGTCATCATCAACCATCCTCCATCACCAATTTCATGATGCTCACCGCCGTGCGTGAGTAATTCCATCGTAGGCTTGCTGGACGGTGATGGGTTGGATGAGATTTATCATGTAATCGAGTTAGTCTTGTTAGGGTTTGATCCCTAGTATCCACTATGTTCTGAGATTGATGTTGCTATGACTTTTCTATGCTTAATGCTTGTCACTAGGGCCTGAGTGCCATGATTTCAGATCTGAACCTATTATGTTTTCATCAATATATGAGTGTTCTTGATCCTATCTTGCAAGTCTATAGTCACCTATTATGTGTTATGATCCGTTAACCCCGAAGTGATAATAATCGGGATACTTACCGGTGATGACCGTAGTTTGAGGAGTTCATGTATTCACTATGTGTTAATGCTTTGTTCCGGTACTCTATTAAAAGGAGGCCTTAATATCCCTTAGTTTCCGTAAGGACCCCGCTACCACGGGAGGGTAGGACAAAAGATGTCATGTAAGTTTTTTTTTCCATAAGCACGTATGACTATATTCGGAATACATGCCTACATTATATCAATGAACTGGAGCTAGTTCTGTGTCACCCTAGGTTATGACTGTTACATGATGAACTGCATCCGGCATAATTCTCCATCACCGATCCATTGCCTACGAGCTTTCCATATATTGTTCTTCGCTTATTTACTTTTCCGTTGCTATTGCTATCATCACTACAAAATACCAAAAATATTACTTTTACTACTGTTACCTTTTGCTACCGTTATCACTACTATCATATTACCTTGCTACTAACCACTTTGCTGCAGATATTAAGTTTCCAGGTGTGGTTGAATTGACAACTCAGCTGCTAATACTTGAGAATATTCTTTGGCTCCCCTTGTGTCGAATCAATAAATTTGGGTTGAATACTCTACCCTCGAAAACTGTTGCGATCCCCTATACTTGTGGGTTATCAAGTATAACAAAGTCACTCAAAATAGTAACATTAGCAACAACAACGGGCACATCCTCACAGATACCGATAGGTATGGAAGTTGATTTATCAGCCATTTACAAAGATATTTTAGTAGGTGTGAGTTTATTCAAATCAAGTCTTTTATATAAAGAGAAAGGCATAACACTAACACCGCCTCCTAAATCACACAAAGCAGTTTTGACATAATTACTTTTGATGGAGCAAGGTATAGTTGGTATTCCCGGATCTCCAAGTTTTTTAGGTACTCCATCTTTAAAAGTATAATTAGCAAGCATAGTGGAGATTTCAGCTCCCGGTATTTTTCTTTTATTAGTGATGATGTCTTTCATGTACTTTGCATAAGGAGGCATTTTCAAGATATCAGTCAAGCGAGTACGCAAAAAGACTGACATGAGTATTTCAGCAAAGCGTTCAAATTCTTCATCATCATTCTTTTTAGTTGACTTAGGTGGAAAGGGCATTGGTTTTTGAACCCACGGTTCTCTTTCTTTACCGTGTTTTCTAGCCACAAAGTCTCTTTTATCATACCTTTTATTCTTCGGTTGTGGGTTCTCAAGATCAACAGGTGGTTATATATCAACATCATTGTCTGATTATTTATTATTAGGTTGAGAGTCCTCATGAACATCAGCATTATCTTTTTCATTATCACTAGGTGAATGTTCATTACCAGACTGAGTTTCAGCATCAGAGATAGAAGTTTCATTATCATTATCAGGAGGTTTTTCTATTTGAGGTTCACTAGGAGCATGCAAAGTCCTATCATTTTTCTTCTTCGTTTTCTTTTTAGAAGAACTAGGTGTAGTGGTGTTGTTTCTTTGTGAATCTTGTTCAATTATTTTTGGGTGTCCCTCAGGATAAAGTGGTTCCTGAGTCATTTTACCTCCTCTAGTTGCAACTCTAACAGCAAAGTCATGCATATTATTATTCATTTCATCAAGCAACTCTCTTTGAGATTTAGCAACTTGTTCTAACCGAGTTTGAACCATAGAGGCATGCTTTCCAGCACCTCTAACATCATTTGATATTCTAAACAACAAGTCACTCAAGCGAGCAATCATATCAGAATTGTATTTCAATTGTTTCATAACATTTACAATGAAGTGGTCTTTGTTTTCTAATGTAATTTTCAAACTCATAAAGGCATTGGCTATGATGCATATTGTGGGGATTGTCATTATCATTGAATTTCATAAGAGAATTTACCTCTACCACCTTAGGAGATGGTGGTGTATTAATCCCATGTATTTCTTCAATAGGAAGTAAATTTTTAATATCATCAGCTTTAATACCTTTTTCCTTCATAGATTTCATTGCCTCTTGCATATCTTCAGGACTGAGATATAATATAGCCCTCTTCTTCGGAGTAGGTTTGACTTGTTGTTTAGGAAGATTCCAATCATCATAATTTTTCAATATGTTATTCAATAATTCTTCAGCTTGACCAACAGTTCGTTCCCTGAAAACACAACCAGCACAATTATCTAGGAAATCCCTAGAAGCATCGGTTAGTCCATTATAGAAGATATCAAGTATTTCATTTTTCTTAAGAGGATGATCAGGCAAAGCATTAAGTAACTGGCAAAGCCTCCCCCAAGCTTGTGGTAGACTCTCTTCTTTAATTTGCACAAAGTTAAATATTTCCTGCAAGGCAACTTGTTTCTTATGAGCAGGGAAATATTTTTCAGAGAAGTAATAGATCATATCCTGGGGACTACGCACACAATCAGGAGCAAGAGTATTGTACCAAGCTTTAACATCACCCTTTAATGAGAATGGAAATAATTTGAGAATAAAGTAATCGCGAGTTTTCTCATCATGAGTAAAAAGGGTGGCTATGTCATTCAACTTAGTAAGATGTGCCACAACAGTTTCAGTTTCATAACCATGGACAGGGTCAGATTCAACCATAGTAATTAACTCTGGGTCGACAGAGAATTCATAATCCTTGTCATCAATAAAGATAGGTGAAGTAGCAAACTTAGGATCACATTTCATTCTAGCATTCAGAGATTTTTCTTTATACTTGCATAATAATTTCTCTAGATCATCTATATCTCTACAAGCACGAATATCTCTAATTGTCTCCTCATTCATAACATAACCTTCCTGTACCTTAGGCAATTCATATCTAGGAAGGCTAGTTCTAGTAGGTGTTTTAGTTTCAAGCTCATCATGAGAGTCAACAACATCATGTTGTATTACTCTAGCAATTTGCCTATCAAGAAATTCTCCAAGTGGCACATCATCATTATCAAGCAAGGTACTAGCATCATCATAAGCATTATCCATAGTAGAAGTAGCATAATCAATAATGTCACATCCCTAGTTCTGGTATGATCCTAGGCTTGCTTTGTGCATCATGTTTAAATTTCAAATGAAGTTGAAATGGGGATGTTTCAAACCCTAGCATCAAAGCAAATTCAAATAGGTTCAAATTAAAAATGGAATTTCAATAAACCCAAAATGCCCTTCAAAAATGTTCATGATCTTTGGAAAATGTTGCAAACAACAACCAGGGGTGATGCACATTTTTGCTAAACATTTTGGATTTTTGAATGAACCCATATGTATTTGAATTGGAGCTGTTTAAAATAATATAAATATTTTAGAGGCTCCAAAAATGTTGGAATTTGGTGAGGGCCTCTGGTATATTATAACTAGTGGTCACAAGGAATCTCAACATTTTTATGTTTGTGCTGGTATTTATCTTTTAAGTCAAAAACAAATGTCAGAAATAGAAAAGGAAACAAAAAAGGGAAAAACTCTTACCTGGCTTACCTGGCACCCCGAGCCGGCCCAGCAGAGGCACAGCCCACTGGCCTCTGCCAGTCACCACTTACCTCCCGCCAGGAGGACGCCGAGCGCGTGGCCGACGCACGCCGGCGCATGCCCGGCCACCTCCTGCTTATCGCCTCCCTTCGGACGTCCCTGGAGTTGCCACGCAGCCTCCCCGACCCCCTCTCACTCTCCCCCATGCTTCTTCTCTCCTCTGTCACCCTCTCTCACACGCACCCGAGCGCAGCCGACGCCACCGCTCGCCGTTGCCACGGCCACTGCCTCCTCCTCGTCCCTCCGTCATGTCCACGTGCTCCGCCGCTGTGGGGTACGCCTCCTCGACAAGCCGCCCAACGCCGGAAGCCCCTGGACGCCGCAAGCACCACCGTTCCCCTCGTCGGCCATCGAAGATCCTCGTCGTTGATTCGCTGCCCACCGACCGTCCCCACGCCTGCCGAGTCCTTCGTTAGCCTCGCTGTGAGCTCCTCTGCTGCTTCCCTCTCTCCCCGTGCTCTGTCGCACCGTGTACCCGCCTTTTCCACCAGAGCCGAGAGTCGGCCGCCGCAGTTCTTGTCGCTGACATAACAAGAGCTAGCAAAGCTCGTTTCCGAGCACGACTATGTGCTCCACAGCTCCGCAGCAAGCTAACGCCGCCACCAGCTCGTCTTCTCGTGCACCATAGCGCTGCGCCGCCCGAACCCGCGCTCCAGCCGCCGCACTCGTCATCGCCGGCGCCACTCCGGCCGCTCCCCGGCCGTGCCACCACCACGGCTGGATGCGGATGAGCGTCCGCATCCCGTAGCTGCACTCCGCGCGCCAAATGGCCCCCTGTAGGCAAAACCCGCAGCGCCCCGCCGCATTTGGACTCGTCGGCGGCTAAACGCCGGCGACCGCTGACCTTTGACTAGCGTGGGTTGACCCCACTGCCCAGTTTGACCTCCCCCCTCTCTCACTTGCGGGCCCCGCCCGACTAATTACTTTAGTTAGCTCTAATTAACTAGCTAGATTAGCTACTACGGTGACTGACTAGTGGGCCCTGCCCAGTTAGTTAGGACTAACTAACTTAGTTAGTTGACTAGGTCAGTGACCAGTGGCACCCACTGGTTAGGTTTGACCTGTTTAGCCCCGTTGACTCGCTTATGTCATGCTGACGTAGTGCTTTAGGTTTGACCTGTTTAGCCCCGTTGACTCGCTTATGTCATGCTGACGTAGTGCTGGCGCAGTTACTCTTTTTCTGGAATTATTTTAACTCGGGAAATTCCAGATTTTTGCCTAAACTTCAAAAAATCATAATAATTCAACCGTAGCTCAGAATGAAATAAATTATATATGAAAAATTATCAAAAAAATGCAAGGAATCCATTTATGCCAGTTACATGCATAAAAAACCAACTTATACATGCTGTATAAGTGAAAACATAATATGGGCATTTTAAATGCTTCATTTTGAATTGCATTTGAATCTTTGATTCAAATGGGCTTCAACCAACTTGGTAGCAACTTGCATTAGCCCAAACACTAGCATTTGCACATGTCATGTTCATGCATCATTTTGTTGCATTTGTTTGGTATTGATTGCCGGCACCGTTTCTTCTCGATAGGTTCCACTCCGGAAGGTGTTCCCGAGTACCTGTCACAGGAGCCGTACCCCTTCGTTGTTCTATCAGGCAAGCAAACCCCCTTGAGCATTTCGATAAATCCCACTCTCTCGCTCCTGCTCCTTATACTGCATTAGGACAACAACGATTCAAACTGCTACTTTCTGCTGCGGTAGTTGAACCCATTCGTCTGCATGACCTGTCATTGCCACAGTAAATAGTTGAAACCCACTAGCATGAGTAGGAGTTGCCTGAGCCTTGATGTGCCTGCTCATCCATGCTTGTTTTCTTTATGCCAGCTATGCTTAGAGTTGTGTCGGGTCTGATTCATCGGGAATGAATCGGAGTGGTGAACATGTCCTACCGATAAAGGCTAAGTGTGTGAACACGTTTTGATAAAGGTAGCGATGAGAGGTCATGTAAGAGTACATGGTGGGTTGTATCATTGGAACGGTCCCTAAGCACTGAGTTCTGTGTATGTTATCCAAGTCCAGTTACTACCACACATTGGGTTCCGGTTATCTGGCCCCTCTCGGCTTATTAATCCACTTGATCTCTGTCCAGGAGTTGCAACTAGTTTCTGGCGTTTGTAGGTAGTGCTACTTGTTTACCAGGTGGTGTCCGACGGGACGGGCTTGGGACAGACTAGGCACCATGGCACGGTGTACCAAGTGGCACCCGGATGGTGGGCTTGGGAACCCTGCTCACATCGTTTGGGTCCATGAGCGACACCCCGGCCGGATCTCCTTGCGGATGGAACCCGAATAGGCGATGAACCTGGATGAGAGACTTGTGTGGTTAGTCAGGTTGTGGCCGACACCCTCGCCCGGCTTCCGCTTGAAGGTTGCCGAGGTACATGACGTGTACAGGGCGATAAGTGGCGAGAGGGTGTGTGAAGAAGTACACCCCTGCAGGGTCAACATTATCTATTCGAATAGCCGTTTTCCTCGGATATGGAAACTTGGAGGACTTATGTAGTACATAGACAACTTGAAGTGGATACCCTAAAATCCGCAAGATAAGCGTGAGTGCTATGGATGGCCTTCTCGTAGGGAGACGGGAACGGATCCATAGTGGAGTATTGATATGGTGAATATGTGGACTCGTGTGCGTCTTCTCACCTCAAAGAAGTTTCTGATACTCGTAGTATAGGTTAGCCACTGAGCCAAAGCTGGCTTGCTGCTGTTAAAACTCCACCACCCCCTTTGTTGATAATGTTGCATATGTAGATAGTTCTGATGTAAGACTTGCTGAGTACCTTTGTACTCATGTTTGCTTATTTATGTTTTGCAGTTGGTTACACTAGTGACTTCGACGAGTAGCTTGTATCCCAGATACGATCTTGTACCTTGGGAGGGTCGTGTTTAGTCAGGCTTCTTAGTCTTTTCCTTTTGTAGTTGTCTGTACTCAGACATGTAATGCTTCCGTTGCTTGTATGCTCTGAATGATGGGTCATGAGACCCCTGTTTGTATTGAATGCTATGTGGCTCTTCTGGGCCTTTATCTATATGAGTTTGAGTTATGTTGTGATGCCATGTTGTATAGCACATACCTGCATGTTATGCGTACGTGTAACGTGTATTGCTATGTGTGGGATCCGACAACCTAGTTGTTTATCCCTGGTAGCCTCTCTTATGGGGAAATGTAGTCTTGTGCTTCCATGAGCCATAGTAGTCCGCTATAGCCCGGTTCACCGGAGTCCTGCTAGCCCAGCACTACTGCTCCGGAACACTTGACTGGCCGGCATGTGATTCACTTCGTTCCTGTGTCTGTCCCTTCGGGGAATTGTCACGCGGTGACATCCGGAATCCTGCCTAGCCTGCTACAGCCCGGGTTCCCGGAGTCCTGTTAGCCCTGTGCTACAACCCGGATTCATACGCTGTTGACCGACATGCTCGAGGTTGATTCATGTATGCCTGTCCCTGTAAGTTAGTGCCACTTTGGGTTCATGACTAGTCATGTCGGCCCGGGTTCTCTGTCATATGGATGCTAGCGACACTATCATATACGTGAGCCAAAAGGCGCAAACGGTCCCGGCCCAGGTAAGGTGGCACCCGTGGGAATACCATGCGTGAGGCCGCAAAGTGATATGAAGTGTTACCTGCTAGATCGGTGTGACTTAGGATCGGGGTCCCGACAGCATTGGTATCAGAGCCTGACTGACTGTAGGATTACCAAGCCAAACTGGTCGAAGTTGAGTCTAGAAATGCTTTAGTTATATAAGGGAATTGATTGTGGAAGGGAACGTAAGGCTCTTTTTACTCCTTTACCTCATGTCATTCTTTCTGAGTCAGCCTCTCCTTTTCTATGAGGGTTAAGGCCTAGGATTCTCCTCTATCTCTTAGGATGACATGTTACTAAACCGTAAAGTCTTAGGATTGTTGGGTTGTGTCTCCGTACAGTTCTATTACTTCCGTGTGTCATCAGTTTGACCGAGAACCTTGATATTATGATGTTGATTGATTATGCTATTCCTTTGATGAATGTCTCAAAATCCTTTTGAGCATTTACAGCCGTTATGCTGCCGAAATTGTCCTAGGATTTCAAGAGTTTCCAATGCTTTTGCATTACATTCCGCATCCTTATGTCGATGCTAATTCCATCCTTGTTTTCCTTGGTTTCTGTGCCAGGATGTCGTCTGCTAACCGAGGTTCAGTTGCTCATAGCAAGAACCACGGAGATGGTAGGGATGAGGATCCTCCTGGCCAGCCTTTGATGGCAGAGTTCTTGTTAGCATCCGAGAGGAACAAGCGTGAGACTAACCGCTTGCTGGCATAGATTGAGCAGAACACTGCACATCAGCATAAGAAGTTGGTTTCTATCACCGACTTCATTGGTTTGAAACCACCCACCTTCCATCATTCCATTGAGCCACTCGATGCGGATGACTGGCTCCGGAGCATCACTCACAAGTTGCATTCTGCGAGCGTGGCTGAAGGTGACAAGGTCACCTATGCTACCTATCACCTGGAAGGGCCTGCTAGTATTTGGTGGCAAAGCTATGAGGCTATGCTTCCAGCTGGCCAGATTCCTACCTGGAGGGATTTCACCGAGGCTTTTCGTGAGCACCACATTTCTCAGGCTCTCATTGACCGCAAGAGGGAAGAGTTCTGTAGTTTTACCCAGGGTAAGATGCCTATTGATGCTTACAGTAGAGAGTTTGGAAACCTCGCCCGCTATGCTACAGAAGAGGTGTCCACGGACGCCAAGAAGCAGGCTAGGTTCCGGAAGGGTCTCAACCCTAAGTTGCGTCGTGATCTCCACCTGCATCATTGTGATACTTTCCAGGCTCTTGTGAACAAGGCCATTAATGCAGAGACAGCTCAACTCACTTACGAGGAGTCTCGTAAGCACAACCGTGATCTGGGTTCTTCCTCCCGCTCTAGCTCTCAGAAGCGATGGATTTGGATTTCGAACTCAGCTCTTCCACCTGGATATGCACCGAGGCCATCCGATGTGGCGCCTCACCCAGCTCAGCAACGTGCTCCACCCAGGCCTATTAGTGGACCACTTGCCAATGTAGGTTCACGTCCTACCTCAGGAACTTGCTTCACCTGCGGAGAACCAGGACACTATGCACGTGACTGCCCTCAGTCCAGTTATACTCCACCCCAGTCTGAGAAGTACGTTGGCCATGGTAAGCCATCACGCAAGATGATCAGTGTCAAGTCAGCTTCCACTGAACGTGGACAGGTGCATCACGTCTCAGCTAGAGACGCCCATGATGATCCAGATGTCATTCTTGGCACCCTCCTTGTCAATTGCCATCCAGCATCGGTTTTGTTCAATACTGGAGCATCTCATTCCTTCATTTCTGAAAGCTACGCTAACTTGCACAACATGTCATTTTGTGATATGCCCTCTCCACTAGTCATTCAAACTCCTGGATCCAAATAGCAAACTTCTAGTGTAAGCCATGGTAATGAAATCCTTGTTGACAGACTTGTATTCCTTGCATCACTTATAGCCCTCAAGTCTACAGATATCAACATCATCTTGGGTATGGACTGGATGAAAGCTCATTATGCCAAGATTGATTGTTACACAAGATCTGTTCAGCTTACACACCCATCTGGCAAAATAGTCACTGTCTCTACTAGAGTTGCAAGGCGTCAACTCTATTCTCTTAATGCCAGCCCTCTTCCAGGCCTTGAAGATATTCTGGTAGTCCATGACTTCCCGGATGTCTTTCCAGGAGAACTGCCAGGTGTTCCACCTGACAGAGATGTGGAGTTTGTCATAGAACTTATCCCAGGAACTGTTCCAATCTCTAGGAGACCATACAAGATGGCACCCTTAGAACTAGCTGAGCTTAAGAAACAACTTGATGAATCCATGCAAAAAGGTTTCATCCGTCCCAGTTCTTCTCCTTGGGCTTGTCCTGTCCTCTTCGTCAAGAAGAAGGATGGTACGGATCGGATGGTTGTAGATTATCGTCCCGTTAATGTGGTCACAATAAAGAACAGGTATCCGCTCCCCAGGATCAACGACCTGTATGATCAGCTCGCTGGATCCTCAGTCTTTTCCAAGATGGATTTGAGGTTAGGCTACCACCAGATCAAAATCAGAAATGGGGACATCCCCAAGACGGCTTTTGTCACTCGTTATGGTCAGTACGAGTACACCGTCATGTCTTTTGGTCTAACCAATGCTCCAGCTACATTCTCCTGCTTGATGAACTCGATCTTCATGGAGTACTTGGATAAGTTCGTCGTGGTTTACCTCGATGATATTCTTATTTACTCTAAGAACGAGGAAGAGCATGCTGAACATCTTAGGCTTGTGTTAGAAAAACTCAGAGAGCACCGCCTTTATGCCAAGTTCTCCAAGTGTGAATTTTGGTTGCCAGAAGTGACCTATCTGGGCCATGTGATCTCTAGCAAGGGCATTGCCGTCAATACCGAGAGAGTTCAGGTCGTCTTGATTGGACTCCGCCTGAAACAGTTAAGCAAGTTAGGAGTTTCCTTGGCCTAGCCAGTTATTGTCGCCGCTTCGTTGAGAACTTCTCCAAAGTGGCCAAACCCCTCACGGAACTTCTCAAGAAAGATAAAAAGTTTGAGTGGTCCCCACAGTGTGAGTACAGTTTTCAGGAACTGAAAAGACGCCTGACTTCTGCTCCCATACTCATGCCACCGGATTTCACTAAAGACTTTGTTATCTATTGCGACGCTTCACGTCAAGGATTAGGTTGCATTCTTATGCAGGATCGGCATGTGATTGCCTATGCATCTCAACAGTTGCATCCACATGAGGAAAATTATCCTACACACGATCTAGAGCTTGCAGCCGTGGTCTATGCACTTAAGACTTGGCGACATTACCTTCTTGGTAACCGTTGCGAAATCTACACTGACCATCAGAGTCTCAAGTATATCTTCACCCAACCGGATCTGAATCTCAGACACAGACGTTGGTTGGAGTTGATCTCGGATTACGACTTAGGAATCACCTACACCCCAGGCAAAGCCAATGTCATGACTGATGCTTTAAGTCGTAAATCCTATTGCAACAACCTCATGTTGCAACAATGTCAACCACCCCTCCATGAGGAATTCTGTAAGCTTAACCTTCACATAGCTCCTCCAGGTTCCCTTTCTACCTTGGTGGCGAAACCTACCCTTGTGGATCAGATCATAGAGGCTCAGAAGCATGATACGGGAATTTCCCGGATCAAGAATTTTTTTTCCAAGGGAGTTGCTGGCTGTTTCTCTATGGATGAACGAGGCATTGTTTACTTTGGAAACCGTTTAGTGGTTCCCAAATGTCAACAGATGCAGCAACTGATCCTTAAGGAGGCCCATGAATCTCCTCTAACGATTCATCCCGGTAGTACCAAGATGTATCAGGACCTACGCCAGAGGTTCTGGTGGACTAGGATGAAGAGAGAAATCGCTCAGTATGTTGCCAACTGTGACGTTTGTCATCGCGTTAAGGCAGAGCATCAAAGACCTGCTGGCACCCTTCAACCTTTAGCTATTCCCGAGTGGAAATGGGACAAAGTTGGTATGGACTTCATCACCGGCTTTCCCAGGACCAAGAAAGGAAATAATGCTATCTTTGTAGTCATTGATCGTCTCTCCAAAGTGGCTCACTTCCTACCTGTTTGAGAGAGTATCACTGCTAGTCAGCTCGCTGACTTATATATCTCCCGAATAGTGTCACTCCATGGTGTCCCACTAGAGATCAATTCAGACCGTGGCAGTCTTTTCACCTCTCATTTCTAGGAAAGTTTCCAGAATGCCATGGGAACTCATCTTTC
Organism: Triticum urartu; assembly: GCF_056163025.1. Taxonomy (NCBI): domain Eukaryota; kingdom Viridiplantae; phylum Streptophyta; class Magnoliopsida; order Poales; family Poaceae; genus Triticum; species Triticum urartu. The sequence goes on along the minus strand of NC_141877.1, from coordinate 426,501,778 downwards.
TTTCAGTACCGCTTTCCACCCTCAGTCAAGTGGTCAGGTGGAAAGGGTCAACCAAATTCTCGAAGACATGCTTAGAGCTTGCGTTATCTCATTCGGTATGGATTGGGAGAAATGTCTTCCCTTTGCCGAGTTTGCCTATAACAATGGCTATCAATCCAGTCTTAAGAAAGCACCCTTCGAGATTCTGTATGGACGAAGATGTCGAACACCTTTGAACTGGTCAGAAACCGGTGAAAGACAATTCTTTGGGCCGGATATGATTCAGGAAGCAGAAGATCAAGTTCGCATTATTCGTGAGAATTTGAAAACAGCCCAATCTCGTCAAAAGAGCCAGTATGACCGTCATCATAAGGAAGTGGCTTATGAAGTTGACGACAAGGCTTACCTTCGGGTTACTCCTTTGAAGGGTACCCATCGTTTCGGTATCAAGGGCAAGTTGGCTCCTCGTTACATTGGTCCTTTTCGCATTCTCGCTAAACGAGGAGAGGTTGCCTACCAATTGGAACTACCCCCACATCTTTCTCGAGTTCATGATGTCTTCCACGTCTCTCAACTCACGCGTTGCTTCTCGGATCCCATCCGCGGAGTGGACCACGAAACGCTTGATCTCCAAGATAACCTCAGTTATCGAGAGTACCCCGTTCGCATTCTGGATCAAGCAGAGCGTGTCACTCGAAGTCATAACATCAAGTTTCTCAAGGTTCAGTGGTCTCATCATTCCGAGAGAGAAGCTACTTGGGAGCGAGAAGATCGTCTTCGACTTGAGTACCCCACTTTCTTCCCGCCAACTCCTGAATCTCGGGACGAGATTCTTCCGAGTGGGGGCGAGTTGTCACATCCCTAGTTCTGGTATGATCCTAGGCTTGCTTTGTGCATCATGTTTAAATTTCAAATGAGGTTGAAATGGGGATGTTTCAAACCCTAGCATCAAAGCAAATTCAAATAGGTTCAAATTAAAAATGGAATTTCAATAAACCCAAAATGCCCTTCAAAAATGTTCATGATCTTTGGAAAATGTTGCAAACAACAACCAGGGGTGATGCACACTTTTGCTAAACATTTTGGATTTTTGAATGAACCCATATGTATTTGAATTGGAGCTGTTTAAAATAATATAAATATTTTAGAGGCTCCAAAAATGTTGGAATTTGGTGAGGGCCTCTGGTATATTATAACTAGTGGTCACAAGGAATCTCAACATTTTTATGTTTGTGCTGGTATTTATTTTTTAAGTCAAAAACAAATGTCAGAAATAGAAAAGGAAACAAAAAAGGGAAAAACTCTTACCTGGCTTACCTGGCACCCCCAGCCGGCCCAGCAGAGGCCCAGCCCACTGGCCTCTGCCAGTCACCACTTACGTCCCGCTAGGAGGACGCCGAGCGCGTGGCCGACACACGCCGGCGCATGCCCGGCCACCTCCTACTTACCGCCTCCCTCCGGACGTCCCTAGAGTTGTCATGCAGCCTCCCCGACCCCCTCTCACTCTCCCCCGTGCTTCTCCTCTCCTCTGTCACCCTCTCTCGCACGCACCCGAGCGCAGCCGACGCCACCGCTCGCCGTTGCCGCGGCCACTGCCTCCCCCTCGTCCCTCCGTTGTGTCCACGCGCTCCGCCGCTGTGGGCTACGCCTCCTCGCCGAGCCGCCCAACGCCGGAAGCCCCTGGACGCCGCAAGCACCGCCGTTCCCCTCGTCGGCCACCGAAGATCCTCGTCGTCGATTCGCTGCCCACCGGTCTTCCCGCGCCTGTTGAGTCCTCTGTTAGCCTCGCTGTGAGCTCCTCTGCCGCTTCCCTCTCTCCCCGTGCTCTGTTGCGCCGTGTACCCACCTTTTCCACCGGAGCCGAGAGCCGGCCGCCGTCGTTCTTGTAGCCGTCGTAACAAGAGCTAGCAAAGCACGTTTCTGAGCACGTCTACGTGCTCCGCAGCAAGCTAACGCCGCCACCATCTCGTCTTCTCGTGCACCATAGCGCTGCGCCGCGCGAACCCGCGCTCCGGCCACCGCACTCGTCATCGCCGGCGCCACTCCGGCCACTCCCCGGCCGCGCCACCACCACGGCTGGATGCGGACGAGCGTCCGCATCCCGTAGCTGCACTCCGCGCGCCAAATGGCCCCCTGTAGGCAAAACCCGCAGCGCCCCGCCGCATTTGGACTCGTCGACGGCTAAACGCCGGCGAACGCTGACCTTTGACTAGCGTGGGTTGACCCCACTGCCCAGTTTGACCTCCCCCCTCTCTCTCACTGACTTGCGGGCCCCGCCCGACTAATTACTTTAGTTAGCTCTAATTAACTAGCTAGATTAGCTACTACGGTCACTGACTAGTGGGCCCTGCCCAGTTAGTTAGGACTAACTAACTTAGTTGACTGGGTCACTGACCAGTGGGACCCACTGGTCAGGTTTGACCTGTTCAGCCCTGTTGACTCGCTTACGTCATGCTGACGTAGTGCTGGGGAAGTTATTCTTTTTTTGGAATTATTTTAACTCAGGAAATTCCAGATTTTTGCCTAAACTTCAAATAATCATAATAATTCAACCGTAGCTTAGAATGAAATAAATTATATATGAAAAATTATCAGAAAAATGCAAGGAATCCATTTATGCTAGTTACATGCATGAAAAACCAACTTATACATGCTGTATAAGTGAAAACATAATATGGGCATTTTAAATGCTTCATTTTGAATTGCATTTGAATCTTTGATTCAAATGGGCTTCAACCAACTTGGTAGCATCTTGCATTAGCCCAAACACTAGAATTTGCACATGTCATGTTCATGCATCATTTTGTTGCATTTGTTTGGTATTGATTGCCGGCACCGTTTCTTCTCGATAGGTTCCACTCCAGAAGGTGTTCCCGAGTACCTATCAGAGGAGCCGTACCCCTTCGTCATTCTATCAGGCAAGCAAACCCCCTTGAGCATTTCGATAAATCCCACTCTCCCGCTCCTGCTCCTTATACTGCATTAAGACAACAATGATTCAAACTGCCACTTTCTGTTGCGGTAGTTGAACCCATTGCTCTGCATGACCTGTCATTGCCACAGTAAATAGTTGAAACCCACTAGCATGAGTAGGAGTTGCTTGAGCCTTGATGTGCCTGCTCATCCATGCTTGTTTTCTTTATGCCAGCTATGCTTAGAGTTGTGTCAGGTTTGATTCATCAGGAATGAATCGGAGTGGTGAACATGTCCTACCGATAAAGGCTAAGTGCGTGAACACATTTTGGTAAAGGTAGCGATGAGAGGCCATGTAGGAGTACATGGTGGGTTGTCTCATTGGAACCGTCCCTAAGCACTGAGTTATGTGTATGTTATCCAAGTCCAGTTACTACCACACATTGGGTTTCAGTTATCCGGCCCCTCTCGGCTTATTAATCCACTTGATCTTTGTCCAGGAGTTGCAACTAGTTTCTGGCGTTTGTAGGTAGTGCTACTTGTCTACCAGGTGGTGTCCGACGGGACGGGCTTGGGACAGACTAGGCACCATGGCACGGTGTACCAAGTGGCACCCGGATGGTGGGCTTGGGAACCCTGCTCACATCGTTTGGGTCCATGAGCGACACCCCGGCCGGATCTCCTTGCGGATGGAACCCGAATAGGCGATGAACCTGGATGAGAGACTTGTGTGGTTAGTCAGGTCGTGGCCGACACCCTCGCCCGGCTTCCGCTTGAAGGTTGCCGAGGTACATGACGTGTACAGGGCGATAAGTGGCGAGAGGGTGTGTGAAGAAGTACACCCCTGCAGGGTCAACATTATCTATTCGAATAGCCATTTTCCTCGGATATGGAAACTTGGAGGACTTATGTAGTACATAGACAACTTGAAGTGGATACCCTAAAATCCGCAAGATAAGCGTGAGTGCTATGGATGGCCTTCTCGTAGGGAGACGGGAACGGATCCATAGTGGAGTATTGATATGGTGAATATGTGGACTCGTGTGCGTCTTCTCACCTCAAAGAAGTTTCTGATACTCGTAGTATAGGTTAGCCACTGAGCCAAAGCTGGCTTGCTGCTGTTAAAACTCCACCACACCCTTTGTTGATAATGTTGCATATGTAGATAGTTCTGATGTAAGACTTGCTGAGTACCTTTGTACTCACGTTTGCTTATTTATGTTTTGCAGTTGGTTGCACTAGTGACTTCGACGAGTAGCTTGTATCCCAGCTACGATCTTATACCTTGGGAGGGTCGTGTTTAGTCAGGCTTCTTAGTCTTTTCCTTTTGTAGTTGTCTGTACTCAGACATGTAATGCTTCCGTTGCTTGTATGCTCTGAATGATGGGTCATGAGACCCCTGTTTGTATTGAATGCTATGTGGCTCTTCTGGGCCTTTATCTATATGAGTTTGAGTTATGTTGTGATGCCATGTTGTATAGCACATACCTGCATGTTATGCGTACGTGTAACGTGTATTGCTATGTGTGGGATCCGACAACCTAGTTGTTTATCCTTGGTAGCCTCTCTTATGGGGAATGTAGTCTTGTGCTTCCATGAGCCATAGTAGTCCGCTACAGCCCGGTTCACCGGAGTCCTGCTAGCCCAGCACTACTGCTCCGGAACACTTGACTGGCCGGCATGTGATTCACTTCATTCCTGTGTCTGTCCCTTCGGGGAAATGTCATGCGGTGACATCCGGAGTCCTGCCTGGCTTGCTACAGCCCGGGTTCCCGGAGTCCTGTTAGCCCAGTGCTACAGCCCGGATTCATACGCTGTTGACCGACATGCTCGAGGTTGATTCATGTATGCTTGTCCCTGTAAGTTAGTGCCACTTTGGGTTCACGACTAGTCATGTCGGCCCGGGTTCTCTGTCATATGGATGCTAGCGACACTGTCATATACGTGAGCCAAAAGGCGCAAACGGTCCCGGGCCAAGTAAGGTGGCACCCGTGGGAATACCGTGCGTGAGGCCGCAAAGTGATATGAAGTGTTACCTGCTAGATCGGTGTGACTTAGGATCGGGGTCCGCATTTTGGGTTTTTTGAAATTCCATTTTTAATTTGAAACTATTTGAATTTGCTTTGATGCTAGGGTTTGAAACATCCCCATTTCAACTTCATTTGAAATTTAAACATGATGCACAAAGCAAGCCTAGGATCATACCAGAACTAGGGACGTGAGAACTAACTTGCGACGTTTCAGAATTAATAGCATGTGATGGTGTTGCAAGTTTACTTATAACAGAAGGTGAATCTAAAGCAGAACTGGATGGCAGTTCCTTAACTCTCCTCGTCTTTGAGGGAAAAATCTTAGTTTTAGCATCCTTCAGATTCTTCATAGTGAGAAATTGATAATAATCCCAAGTGAATCAACAAATATAGCTATGCTCCCCGGCAACGGCGCTAGAAAAAGGTCTTGATAACCCACAAGTATAGGGGATCGCAACAGTTTTCGAGGGTAGAGTATTCAAACCAAATTTGTAGATTCGACACAAGGGGAGCCAAAGAATATTTGAAGGTATTAGCAGCTGAGTTGTCAATTCAACCACACCTGGAGATTAATTATCTGCAACAACATGATCAGTAGCAAAGTAATATGAAGGTTTTGATAATAGTAGCAGTAGCAACGGTAACGGTACAGTGATAGTAGTAATTTTGTGGCAAGTGTAATAGTAACGATAGCAGTAGTAACTTAGCAAGAACAATATAGGATAAATTCATAGGCATTGGATCGATGACTTGTTGGATGATATTCATCATGAGATAGTTATAACCTAGGGCGATATGACGCTAGCTCCAATTCATCAATATAATGTAGGCATGTATTACGTAAATAGTCATACATGCTTATGGAAAGAACTTGCATGACATCTTTTGTCCTACCCTCCCGTGGCAGCGGGGTCCTATTGGAAACTAAGGGATATTAAGGCCTACTTTTAATAGAGAACCGGAACAAAGCATTTACACACGGTGAATACATGGACTCCTCAAACTACGGTCATCACCGGGAGTGGTCCCGACTATTGTCACTCCGGGGTTGCCGGATCATAACACGTAGTAGGTGACTATAACTTGCAAGATCGGATCTAGAACATGAATATAATGGTGATAACATAAACAGTTCAGATCTGAAATCATGACACCCGGGCCCAAAGTGACAAGCATTAAGCATGGCAAAGTCATAGCAACATCAATCTTAGAACATAGTGGATACTAGGGATCAAGACCTAACAAAACTAACTCGATTACATGAAGAATCTCATCCAACTCCTCATCGACCAGCGAGCCTACGAAGGAATTACTCACTCTCGGTTGGGAGCATCATGAAATTGGCAATGGAGAAGGGTTGGTGATGATGAAGAACAAAGATCCCCCTCCCCGAAGCCCCAAACGGACTCTAGATCTAGCCTCCCGATGAAGAACAGGAGGTGACGATGGCTCCATCTCGTGGATCGCGATGATTCTTTCTCCCTGATTTTTTTTCCTGAAAAAATAGGATTTTATAGCGTCAGTTTCAGGGTCTGCGAGGCCACCAGGTGGGGACAACCCACCTGGGCATGCCAGGAGAGGGGGCGTGCCCTGGTGGGTTGTGCCCACCCAGGTGCCCCTCTCTGGTAGGTCTTGGCTCCAGAAAATCTTGTTTATTGTATAAAAATTCATCGCAAAGTTTCATTCCATTCCGAGAACTTTTATTTCTGCACAAAAACAACACCATGGTAGTTCTATTGAAAACAGCGTCAGTCCGGGTTTAGTCTCATTCAAAACATGCAAATTAGAGTCCAAAACAAGAGGAAAAGTGTTAGGAAAAGTAGATACATTGGAGACGTATCATAAAGCGCATGAAGAAATTCCATGCAGATGGGCTTTTCGAATGACTTGATTATGAATCATTTGATGCTTGCGAACCATGCCTCATGGGCAAGATGACTAAAACTCCGTTCTCTGGAACAATGGAGCGAGCAACTGACTTACTTCAAATAATGCATACCGATGTATGCGGTCCGATGAGTGTTGAGGCTCGCAGTGGGTATCGTTATTTTCTAACCTTCATAGATGATTTGAGCAGATATGGGTATATCTACTTAATGAAACACAAGTCTGAAACATTTGAAAAGTTCAAAGAATTTCAGAGTGAAGTGGAGAATCATCGTAACAAGAAAATAAAGTTTCTACGATCTGATCGCAGATGCGAACATTTGAGTTACAAGTTTGGACTTCATTTAAAACAATGTGAAATAGTTTCACAACTCACGCCACCTGGGACACCACATCGTAATGGTGTGTCCGAACGTTGTAACCGTACTTTATTAGATATGGTGCGATCTATGATGTCTCTTACCAATTTACCACTATCATTTTCAGGTTATGCATTAGAGACAGCTGCATTCACTTTAAATAGGGCACCATCTAAATTCGTTGAGATGGCACTATGAGTTGTGGTTTGGCAAGAAACCTAAGCTGTCGTTTCTTAAAGTTTGGGGTTGCGATGCTTATGTGAAAAAGCTTAAGCCTGATAAGCTCGAACCCAACTCGGAGAAGTGCGTCTTCATAGGATACCCAAAAGGAATTGTTGGGTACACCTTCTATCATAGATCCGAAGGCAAGATCTTTGTTGCCAAGAATGGATCCTTTCTAGAGAAGGAGTTTCTCTCGAAAGAAGTGAGTGGGAGGAAAGTGGAACTTGATGAGGTAATTATACATTCTCTCGAATTGGAAAGTAGCTCATCACAGAAATCCGTTCCAGTGATGCCTACACCAACTAGAGAGGAAGCTAATGATAATGATCATGAAACTTCAGATCAAGTTACCACCAAACCTCGTAGGTCAACCTGAGCACGTTCCGCACCAGAGTGGTACGGTAATCCTGTTCTGGAGGTCATGTTACTAGACGATGACGAACCTACAAACTATGAGCAAGCGATGATGAGCCCAGGTTCCGATAAATGGCTTGAGGCCATGAAATCTGAGATAAGATCCATGTACGAGAACAAAGTATGGACTTTGGTTGACTTGCCTGATGATCGGTGAGCCATAGAGAATAAATGGATCTTCAAGAATAAGACTGACGCTGATGGTAATCTTACTATCTACAAAGCTCGACTTGTCGCGAAAGGTTTTTGACAAGTTCAAGGAGTTAACTACGATGAAATTTTCTCACCAGTAGCGATGCTTAAGTCTGTCTGAATCATGTTAGCAATTGCTGCATTTTATGATTATGAAATCTGGCAAATGGACGTCAAAACTGCATTCCTTAATGGATTTCTTAAAGAAGAGTTGTATATGATGGAACCAGAAGGTTTTGTCGATCCTAAAGGTGCTAATAAAGTGTGCAAGCTCCAACGATCCATTTATGGACTGGTGCAAGCATCTCGGAGTTGGAATATACGCTTTGATAATGTGATCAAAGCATATAGTTTTATACAGACTTTGGAGAAGCCTGTATTTACAGGAAAGTGAGTGAGATCTTCGTAGCATTTCTAATATTATATGTGGATGACATATTGTTGATTGGAAATGATACAGAATTTCTGGATAGCATAAAAGGATACTTGAATAAACGTTTTTCAATGAAAGACTGATAACCCACAAGTATAGGGGATCGCAACAGTTTTCGAGGGTAGAGTATTCAACCCAAATTTATTGATTCGACACAAGGGGAGCCAAAGAATATTCTCAAGTATTAGCAGCTGAGTTGTCAATTCAACCACACCTGGAAACTTAATATCTGCAGCAAAGTATTTAGTAGCAAAGTAATATGATAGTAGTGGTAACGGTAGCAAAAGGTAATGATAACAAAAGTAATGTTTTTGGTATTTTGTAGTGATTGTGACAATAGCAACGAGAAAGTAAATAAGCGAAGAACAATATATGGAAAGCTCGTAGGCAATGGATCGGTGATAGAGAATTATGCCGGATGCGGTTCATCATGTAACAGTCATAACCTAGGGTGACACAGAACTAGCTCCAATTCATCAATGTAATGTAGGCATGTATTCCGAATATAGTCATACGTGCTTATGGAAAAGAACTTGCATGACATCTTTTGTCCTACCCTCCCGTGGCAGCGGGGTCCTAGCGGAAACTAAGGGATATTAAGGCCTCCTTTTAATAGAGTACCGGACCAAAGCATTAACACAAAGTGAATACATGAACTCCTCAAACTACGGTCATCACCAGGAGTGGTCCCGATTATTGTCACTTCGGGGTTGCCGGATCATAACACATAGTAGGTGACTATAGACTTGCAAGATAGGATCAAGAACACTCATATATTGATGAAAACATAATAGGTTCAGATCTGAAATCATGGCACTCGGGCGCTAGTGACAAGCATTAAGCATAGAAAAGTCATAGCAACATCAATCTCAGAACATAGTGGGTACTAGGGATCAAACCCTAACAAAACTAACTCGATTACATGATAAACCTCATCCAACCCATCACCGTCCAGCAAGCCTATGATGGAATTACTCACGCATGGCGGTGAGCATCATGAAATTGGTGATGGAGGATGGTTGATGATGACGATGGCGACGGATTCCCCTCTCCAGAGCCCCGAACGGACTCCAGATCAGCCCTCCCGAGAGGTTTTAGGGCTTGGCGGCGGCTCCGTATCGTAAAACGTGATGAATCCTTCTCCTTTATTTTTTTCTCCCCGAAAGTGAATATATAGAGTTGGAGTTGAGGTTGGAGGAGCTCCAGGGGGGCCACGAGGTAGGGGGGCGCGCCCCCCACCCTCGTGGCTAGGATGTGGGCCCCCTGGTCTTGATATTTTGCCAGTATTTTTTATTATTTCCAAAAAGACGCTCTGTGGAGTTTCAGGTCATTCCGAGAACTTTTGTTTCTGCACATAAATAACACCATGGAAATTCTGCTGAAAACAATGTCAGTCCGGGTTAGTTCCATTCAAATCATGCAAGTTAGAGTCCAAAACAAGGGCAAAAGTGTTTGGAAAAGTAGATACAACGGAGACGTATCAACTCCCCCAAGCTTAAACCTTTGTTTGTCCTCAAGCAATTCAGTTGATAAATTGAAAGTGATAAAGAAAAACTTTTACAAACTCTGTTTGCTCTTGTTGTTGTAAATATGTAAAGCCAGCATTCAAGTTTTCAGCAAAGATTATGAACTAACCATACTCACAATAACGCATAGGTCTCATGTTTACTCATATCAGTGGCATAATCAACTAGGGAGCAATAATAATAAATCTCGGATGACAACACTTTCTCAAAACAATCATAATATGATATAGCAGGATGGTATCTAGCTAGCCCTTTCTGAGACCGCAAAACATAAATGCAGAGCACCTTTAAAGATCAAGGACTAACTAGACATTGTAATTCATGGTAAAAGAGATCCAGTCAAGTCATACTCAATGTCAACTAATAGTAATGAATGCAAATGACAGTGGTGCTCTCCAACTGGTGCTTTTTAATAAGAGGATGATGACTCAACATAAAAGTAAATAGATAGGCCCTTCGCAGAGGGAAGTAGGGATTTGTAGAGGTGCCAGAGCTTAGTTTTTAAATAGAGGTGAATAATATTTTGAGCGGTATACTTTCATTGTCAACATAACAACCAAGAGAAGGCGATATCTTCCATGCTACACACATTATAGGCGGTTCCCAAACAGAATGGTAAAGTTTATACTCCCCCTCCACCAACAAGCATCAATCCATGGCTTTCTCGAAACAACGGGTGCCTCGAACTAACAAGAGGCCCAGGGGGAGTTTTGTTTGCAATTATTTTGATTTAGTTTGCATAAAGCATGGGACTGGGCATCCCGGTGACAAGCCATTTTCTCGTGAGTGAGGAGCGGAGTCCACTCCTCTTGAGAATAACCCGCCTAACATGGAAGATACAGACAACCCTAGTTGATACATGAGCTATTCGAGCATACAAAACAGAATGTTTATTTGAAGGTTTAGAGTTTGGCACATACAAATTTACTTGGAACGGCAGGTAGATACCGTATATAGGTAGGTATGGTGGACTCATATGGAATAACTTTGGGGTTTATGGAGTTGGATGCACAAGCAGTATTCACGCTTAGTACAGGTGTAGGCTAGCAAAAGACTGGGAAGTGATCAGCTAGAGAGCGACAACAGTCATGAACATGCATTAAAATTAATCAACACCGAATGCAAGCATGAGTAGGATATAATGCACCATGAACATAAATATCGTAGAGGCTATGTTGATTTTGTTTCAACTACATGCGTGGACATGTGCTAAGTCAAGGCACTCGAATCGTTCAAAAGAGGATACCACCCTATCATACCACATCACAACCATTTTAATAGCATGTTGGCACGCAAGGTAAACCACTATAAACTCCTAGCTAATTAAGCATGGCATAAGAAACTATGATCTCTAGTTGTCATTGAAAACTTGTTTATTCATAATAGACTGAATCAGGAACGATGAACTAATCATATTTACAAAAACAAGATAGGTCGAGTTCATACCAGCTTTTCTCATCTCAGTCAGTCCATCATATATCATCATAATTGCCTTTCACTTGCACGACCGAACGATGTGGATAATAATAATAGTGCACGTACATTGGACTAAGCTGGAATCTGCAAGCATTCCATAAACAGGAGAAGACAAGGCAATATGGGCTCTTTTGTCAGATCAACAATAATGCATATCAGAGCCACTTCAACAATTTAATTATGGTCTTCTGCTATCGACCCCCAAAGGAAAAGAAAAGAAATAAAACTATTTACACGGGAAAGTTCCCAACAAGCAAAAGAAGAACATGAAATCTTTTTGGGTTTTCTTTTTAATTACTACTACAAGCATGGAAAGTAAACTAATTAAAAGCTAAAACTAATTTTTTGTTTTTCTTAAGGTTTATTAAACACACAAGAAGGAAGCATAAAAAGAGAAAATAAACTAGCATGGATGATACAATGAAAAAGTATGAGCACCGACATCTGGCAATGAGTGTGTGAATATGAATGTAATGTCGGTGAGAAATACGCACTCCCCCAAGCTTAGGCTTTTGTCCTAAGTTGGTCTATGGCCACTGTTGGCCTGGCGGATATCCATAGTAATAGTTGGGGTCGTACTGAGAAGAAGAAGACTCTGATTGCCACTGGTTAGCAATCATCTCCGGATCCCACTGGTAATTAGACTGTCGTGGAGGATCAACTTGTGGTTCCGACTCTGGCTATGTGGCTGATGTAGGGTTCCGGTAGGCGTGAATGTCCTCCAGCGAGACGAGGTACTGGCCTGTAGATAAATCAAACAAGGAAGGAGCAGGCAAGGTGATAGTCTCAAGATGACGTTTATTAAAGAACAATTTGTATTTAAGCTCCCCTTCCCTATTCTTTATAATAAAATCATGCGCTACCATACTCTTATAATCTAAATAAACAGTAGGCAACAATTTCTTTTTCTTTTTCATAGTGCCTAATAGGTATGTTATAATATGCAACAAGGCGTGAAGCATAGATACCACCAAACATGGGCCCCTTTGTACAGTTCAGACTTAACCTTTTAGCAATAATAACGCCCATACTAACAGAGTCATCACGGAATAAACCATGGAACAAAATAAAAATATCAAGAACACTAAGATTTCCACAGTCTCCGCGACCAATTAAGCAACGACTAGCAAATATTACAAAGTAGCGTAAAACAGGAAAATGTATGCTAGTGATTCTTGCATCGGAAACCTTCCTAGTTTCCCCTACAGTGATAGTGTCAATAAACCCATCCACATCTTTACGATGTGGTTCCTCTAAGCTACCCTCGAAAGGTATTTTACAAACCCTGCAAAATTCATATAGTGACATCTTATTAACCACATCATATAAATGAAACTCTACCGAAGGAGGTGATTCCCTAGGATAATAGTAGAAGTTTTGTACAAAAGTGTTGGTGAGTAAGAGATAATGTTCGGGTTGGTCGCGGAGGAAGTCGGTGAGGCCTGCATTCTTAGCCAATTCATAAAAATCCTCATAAATCCCGGTTGCTCTCAAGAAATCATCGAAGGGCCATTCACACGGCCGAACCTCCGCAGTGCGAAGCAGATTATATTTGGGCTTCTTTGCTTCTTCATTTTGCTTTTCCTTTGAGCTTCGGCTCGATGAGCCCCTCAAAAATCCCTTCATTATTTTCTGAAAAATTCTGAAATTTTTAGTAACTTCAAAATAAAAGTGAACCAAGCTCAACAAAATTGATAGCAACTACTCCTACAAGTGCCTAGAGCCTATATCATGCATCAAAACTATTTGGAACCACATAAATTTGACATGCAAGCTCAAGAACATGGTCACCTAGGCAGCAAAAATATGCAATGAATAAAGCACTAGAACAAAAACTAATTGGACCAATGAAGGAGTCACATACCAAGGAACAATCCCCCAAGCAGTTTTGTGAGAGGTGCTTTGAGCGAGGAGATCGAAAATGGCAGCAAAATGATCTTGGACTCGGGTTTGAACTGGATAATGGTGTTTGTGGGAGGAAGGAGTGTGTGGGTGCAGGAATAAGTGGAGGAGGGCCACCGTGGGCCCACAAGGCAGGGGGCGCGCCCAGGGGGGTAGGGCGCGCCCTCCACCCTTGTGGCCAGGTGGATGCCCCCCTGTTGTGTTCTCAGTGCCAATTATTCTCAAATATTCTAGAAAAAAATCATATTTAAATTTCAGGGCATTTGGAGAACTTTTATTTTCGAGGTATTTTTATATTGCACGGATAATTCAGATAACAGACAGAAAATATTGTTTTATTTTATTTAATATAAATAACAGAAAGTAAAAGGAGGGTACAGAGAGTTGTGTTTTCTAAATTCATCCATCTCATGATCATCAAAAGGAATCCACTAACAAGGTTGATCAAGTCTTGTTAACAACCTCATTCCGAATAACATGGAACCGGAGAATTTTTGAATAACACTAGGTTACCTCAACGGGGATATGCACATCCCCAACAATAAGAATATCATATTTCTTCTTGACAGTAGGTAGAGGAAATTCAAAACCTCCAAAACTAATCGATGGAATTTTTCCAATAGAATTAATACTATGAACTTGAGGTTGTTTCCTCGGAATGTGTACCGTATGCTCATTACCATTAACATGAAAAGTGACATTGCCTTTGTTGCAATCAATAACAGCCCCTGCAGTATTCAAAAAGGGTCTTCCAAGAATAATAGACATGCTATCGTCCTCGGGAATATCAAGAATAACAAAGTCCGTTAAAATAGTAATGTTTGCAACCACAACAGGCACATCCTCACAAATACCGACAGGTATAGCAGTTGATTTATCGGCCATTTGCAAAGATATTTCAGTAGGTGTCAACTTATTCAAATCAAGTCTACGATATAAAGAGAGAGGCATAACACTAACACCAGCTCCAAGATCACATAAAGCAGTTTTAACATAATTTCTTTTAATGGAGCATGGTATAGTGGGTACTCCTGGATCTCCTAACTTCTTAGGTATTCCAGCTTTAAAAGTATAATTAGCAAGCATGGTGGAACTTTCAGCTTCCAGTATCTTTGTTTTATTAGTAACAATTTCTTTCATGTACTTAGCATAAGGATTCATTTTAAGCATATCAGTTAATCGCATACGCAAAAATATAGGTCTAATCATTTCAGCAAAGCGCTCAAAATCCTCATCATCCTTTTTCTTGGATGGTTTGGGAGGAAAAGGCATGGGTTTCTGAACCCATGGTTCTTTTTCTTTACCATGTTTCCTAGCAACAAAGTCTGTCTTATCATAACGTTGATTCTTTGATTGTGGGTTATCAAGATCAACAACAAGTTCAATTTCTATATCATTATCATTGCTGGGTTGAGCATCATCATGAACATTATCATTAACATTATTACTAGTTTCAGGTTCATTACCAGATTGTGTTTCAGCATCAGAATAGAAATATCATTTGGATTCTCAGGTGTTTCAGCAATAGGTTCACTAGAAGCATGCAAAGTCCTATCATTTTTCTTTTTCTTCCTTTTAGAAGGACTAGGTGCATCTATATTATTTCTCTGAGAATCTTGCTCAATTCTCTTAGGGTGGCCTTCAGGATACAAAGGTTCCTGAGTCATTTTACCAGTTCTAGTAGCCACTCTAACAGCAAAATCCTTATTCTTACTATTCAATTCATTGAGCAAATCATTTTGAGCTTTAAGTACTTGTTCTACTTGAGTGGTAACCATAGAAGCATGTTTACTAATAAGTTTAAGTTCACCTTTGACATTAGCCATATAATCACCCAAGTGTTCAAGCATATCAACACTACATTTTAATTCTCTACCAAAATAAGCATTGAAGTCTTCTTGCTTAACCATAAATTTATCAAACTCATCTAAGCATGGGCTAGCAAACTTAGTAAATGGGATTTCAGCTTTATCATATCTATAGAGAGAATTTACCTTTACTGCCTGTGTCGGGTTATCAAGACCATGTGTTTCTTCAATAGGAGATGGATTAAAATTATGCATTTCTTCGACAGGCGGTGAATTAAGACCATGTATTTCTTCAATAGGAGGTAAATTCTTAACATCTTCAGCTTTAATACCCTTTTCTTTCATGGATTTCTTTGCCTCTTGCATATCTTCAGGACTGAGAAATAGAACACCTCTCTTCTTCGGAGTTGGTTTAGGAATAGGCTCAGGAAGTGTCCAATTATTTTCATTAGTCAACATGTTATTTAATAGAATTTCAGCTTCATCCGGTGTTCTTTCCCTGAAAGCAGAACCAGCACAACTATCTAGGTAATCTCTGGAAGCATCAGTTAGTCCATTATAAAAGATATCAAGTATTTCATTTTTCTTAAGAGGATGATTAGGCAAAGCATTAAGTAATTGGATAAGCCTCCCCCAAGCTTGTGGGAGACTCTCTTCTTCAAGTTGCACAAAATTATATATATCCCTTAAAGTAGCTTGTTTCTTATGAGCAGGGAAATATTTAGCAGAGAAGTAATAAATCATATCCTGGGGACTACTACACATACAGGATCAAGAGAATTAAACCATATCTTAGCATCACCCTTTAATGAGAACGAAAATATTTTAAGGATATAAAAGTAGCGAGTTCTCTCATCATTTAGGGGAAAACTTTGTTTTTGCCACTCTAGTTTTTGCCAACTTTGCTTATGCCACTCTAGAATTTGACATCTCGCTTTTGCCACTCTTAGCTTTTGATAATACATCACTTTTGCCATTCTGTGGCAAAAACAATAATTTTTCATTTCACTTTTGCCACTCTTAGCTTTTGACATGTATCACAATTGCCACTCTAATTTTTTTGCTTTTGCCATGGAATGGCAAAGGTGATATATTGTCAAAAGCTAAGAGTGGCAAATGTGAAATGTCAAATTCTAGAGTGGCATAAGCAAAGTTGGCAAAAACTAGAGTGGCAAAAACAAAGTTTTCCCTTTATTTAGTAAGATGTGCCACAACAGTTTCAAATTCATAGCCATACAAAGATCAGATTCAACCAAAGTAATTATATCAGGATCAACAGAGAATTCATAATCCTGATCAGTAACACAGATAGGTGAAGTAGCAAAAGCAGGGTCAGGTTTCATTCTAGCATTAAGGGATTGCTGCTTCCATTTAGCTAATAACCTTTTTAGATCATATCTGTCATTGCAAGCTAAAATAGCTCTAGTAGCTTTTTCATCCATAACATAAACCTCAGGAACAACAGGCAATTCATATTTATTAGGGGGAGAGTCTTCATCATCACTTTCATCAATATTATCAGTTTCAATAATTTCATTTTCTCTAGCCTAGCAAGTTGTTCATCAAGAAATTCACCAAGTGGCATAGTAGTATCAAGCATAGAAGTAGTTTCATCATAAGTATCATGCATAGCAGAAGTGGCATCATCAATAACATGCGACATATCAAAATCAATAGCAGAAGCAGGTTTAGGTGTCGCAAGCTTACTCAAAACAGAAGGTGAATCAAGTGCAGAGCTAGATGGGAGTTGCTTACCTCCCCTCGTAGTTGAGGGATAAATCTTGGTTTTTGGATCTTTCAAGTTCTTCATAATGATAAGCAGATATAAATCCCAAGTGACTCAAAGAATAGAGCTATGCTCCCCGGCAACGGCGCCAGAAAATAGTCTTGATAACCCACAAGTGTAGGGGATCGCAACAGTTTTCGAGGGTAAAGTATTCAACCCAAATTTATTGATTCGACACACGGGGAGCCAAAGAATATTCTCAAGTATTAGCAGCTGAGTTGTCAATTCAACCACACCTGGAAACTTAATATCTGCAACAAAGTATTTAGTAGCAAAGTAATATGATAGTAGTGATAACGGTAGCAAAAGGTAATGATAACAAAAGTAATGTTTTTGGTATTTTGTAGTGATTGTAACAATAGCAACGGGAAAGTAAATAAGCGAAGAACAATATATGGAAAGCTTGTAGGCAATGGATCGGTGATAGAGAATTATGGCGGATGCGGTTCATCGTATGACAGTCATAACCTAGGGTGACACAGAACTAGCTCCAATTCATCAATGTAATGTAGGCATGTATTCCGAATATAGTCATACGTGCTTATAGAAAAGAACTTGCATGACATCTTTTGTCCTACCCTCCCGTGGCAGCGGGGTCCTAGCGGAAACTAAGGGATATTAAGGCCTCCTTTTAATAGAGTACCGGACCAAAGCATTAACACATAGTGAATACATGAACTCCTCAAACTACGGTCATCACCGGGAGTGATCCCAATTATTGTCACTTCGGGGTTGCCGGATCATAACACATAGTAGGTGACTATAGACTTGCAAGATAGGATCAAGAACACTCATATATTGATGAAAACATAATAGGTTCAGATCTAAAATCATGGCACTCGGGCCCTAGTGACAAGCATTAAGCATAGAAAAGTCATAGCAACATCAATCTCAGAACATAGTGGATACTAGGGATCAAACCCTAACAAAACTAACTCGATTACATGATAAATCTCATCCAACCCATCACCGTCCAGCAAGCCTACGATGGAATTACTCACGCACGGCGGTGAGCATCATGAAATTGGTGATGGAGGATGGTTGATGATGACGATGGCGACGGATTCCCCTCTCCAGAGCCCCGAACGGACTCCAGATCAGCCCTGCCGGGAGTTTTTAGGGCTTGGCGGTGGCTCCGTATCGTAAAACGCGATGAATCCTTCTCCTTTATTTTTTCCTCCCCGAAAGTGAATATATAGAGTTGGAGTTGAGGTCGGAGGAGCTCCAGGGGGGCCACGAGGTAGGGGGCGCGCCTAGGGGGGCAGGCGCGCCCCCCACCCTCGTGGCTAGGGTGTGGGCCCCCTGGTCTTGATCTTTTACCAGTATTTTTTATTATTTCCAAAAAGATGCTCCATGGAGTTTCAGGTCATTCCGAGAACTTTTGTTTCTGCACATAAATAACAACATGGCAATTCTGCTGAAAACAGCGTCAGTCCAGGTTAGTTCCATTCAAATCATGCAAGTTAGAGTCCAAAACAAGGGCAAAAGTGTTTGGAAAAGTAGATGCGACGGAGATGTATCAAAGACCTCGGTGAAGCTGCTTATATATTGGGCATCAAGATCTATAGAGATAGATCAAGACGCTTAATTGGACTTTCACGAAGCACATACCTTGAAAAACTTTTGAAGAAGTTCAAAATGGATCAGTCAAGCAAAGGGTTCTTGCTTGTATTACAAGGTGTGAAGTGGAGTCAGACTCAATGCCCGACCACTACAAAAGATAGAGAGAAAATGGAAGTCATTTCCTATGCCTCATCCATAGGTTCTATCATGTATGGAATGTTGTGTACCAGACCTGATGTGTGTCTTGCTATAAGTCTAGCATGGAGGTACCAAAGTAATCCAGGAATGGATCGTTGGACAGCGGTGAAAAACATCCTGAAGTACCTGAAAAGGACTAACGATATGTTTCTCATTTATGGAGGTGACAAAGAGCTCGTCGTAAATGGTTATGTCGATGCTAGCTTTGACACTGATCCGGATTACTCTAACTCACAAACCGGATACATATTTATATTGAATGGTGGAGCTGTCAGTTGGTGCAGTTCCAAGCAAAGTGTCGTGTCGGGATCTACGTGTGAAGCGGAGTACATAGCTGCTTCGGAAGCAGCGAATGAAGGAGTCTGGATGAAGGAGTTCATATCCGATCTAGGTGTAATACCTAGTGCATCGGGTCTAATGAAAATCTTTTGTGACAATACTGGAGCAATTGCCTTGGCAAAGGAATCCAGATTTCACAAAAGAACCAAACACATCAAGAGACACTTCAACTCCATCCGTGATCAAGTCAAGGAGGGAGACACAGAGGTTTGCAAAATACATATGGATCTGAATGTGGCAGACCCGTTGACTAAGCCTCTTTCACGAGCAAAACATGATCAACACTAAGACTCCATGGGTGTTAGAATCATTACAATGTAATCTAGATTATTGACTCTAGTGCAAGTGGGAGACTGAAGGAAATATGCACTAGAGGCAATAATAAAGTTGTTATTCTATATTTCCTTATATCATGATAAATGTTTATTATTCATGCTAGAATTGTATTAACTGGAAACTTGATACATGTGTGGATACATAGACAAAACACCGTGTCCCTAGTAAGCGTCTACTAGACTAGCTCGTTAATCAAAGATGGTTAAGTTTCCTAACCATAGACATGTGTCGTCATTTGATGAACGAGATCACATCATTAGGAGAATGATGTTATGGACAAGACCCATCTGTTAGCTTATCATGTTGACCATTCAGTTTTTTTGCTATTGCTTTCTTCATGTCAAATACATATTCCTTCGACTATGAGATTATGCAACTCCCAGATACCGGAGGAATACCTTGTGTGCTATCAAACATCACAATGTAACTGGGTGATTATAAAGATGCTCTACAGGTATCTCCGAAGGTTTTTGTTGGGTTGGCATAGATCGAGATTGGGATTTGTCACTCCGAGTATCAGAGAGGTATCTCTCGGCCCTCTCGGTAATGCATATCATAATAAGCCTTGCAAGCAATGTGACTAATGAGTTAGTTGCGGAATAATGTATTACAGAACGAGTAAAGGGACTTGCCGGTAACAAGATTGAACTAGGTATGTAGATATCGACGATCAAATCTCGGGCAAGTAACATACCGATGACAAAGGGAATAACGTAATGTTGTCATTACGGTACCGATAAAGATCTTTGTAGAATATGTAGGAACCAATATTAGCATCCAGGTTCCACTATTGGTTATTGACCGGAGAGGTGTCTCGGTCATGTCTACATAGTTCTCGAACCCGTAGGGTCCGCACATTTAACGTTCGATGACGGTTTTGTATTATATGATTTATGTGATTTGGTGACCGAATGTTGTTCGGAGTCCCGGATGAGATCACAAACATGACGAGGAGTCTCCAAATGATCGAGAGGTAAAAATTGATATATAGGACGATGGTATTCGAACACCGGAAGTGTTCCGGGGGTACTAGATACATATCGGGTAACCGGAAGGGGTTCCGGGCATCCCCGGCAACTACATGGGCCTAATAGGCCAAG
This sequence comes from Triticum urartu, assembly GCF_056163025.1. Taxonomy (NCBI): domain Eukaryota; kingdom Viridiplantae; phylum Streptophyta; class Magnoliopsida; order Poales; family Poaceae; genus Triticum; species Triticum urartu. The sequence continues at coordinate 426,481,315 of NC_141877.1, read as the reverse complement.
AGGAGGATAGACCAGCCCCTAAGGGCTGGCGCTCCCCATGTAGGCCAAAATAGGAGGGGAAGGAAAGAGGAGAAGAGAGAAAGAAAGGGGAGGGATTCGGCCTCCCCCTTCCTTCCCTCCTCCCTCCTTCCCTCCTCCCTCCTCCTTCCTTCCTCCTTCAGAAGTTATGGTAGGGGGGATTGCACTAGGGCCCCAAGTAGGATTCTGCTACTTGGGCACCCCTTGGCTGCTCCCTCTCCCTCCCACCTATATATTTTTGAGGGGGGAGGCGCCTAGAATACACAACAACATCTGTTAGCCGTGTGCGGTGCCTCCATCCACAGATTACACCTCCGGTCATATCTTCGTAGTGCTTAGACGAAGTCCTGCGCGGATCACTTCACCATCATTGTCACCATGCCATCGTGCTCACGAAACTCTCCCTCGACACTTTGCTGGATCGAGAGTTCGAGGGATGTCATCGAGCTGAACGTGTGTAGAACTCAGAGGTGCCGTACGTTCGGTGCTTGATCGGTCGAAACGAGAAGAAGTTCGACTATATCAACCGCGATGTCAAACGCGTCCGCTTTCGATCTACGAGGGTACGTGGACGCACTCTTCCCCTCTTGTTGCTATGCATCTTCTAGATAGATCATGCGTAAGCGTAGGAAAATTTTGAAATTGCATGCTACGTTTCCCAGCATCACCCGTACCCATACCCGCTAGTGGGTACAGATTTTTCTCATACCGGTCGCCCGACAGGGTAAATGGGTACCCGTGGGTAAAAATACCCATGTTCGCATATATCAATTTGAGCGACACATAACAATAAACAACAAGAGACAATCATAATTTGTAAACAATGACACATAATAACATCAATACATAGTTATAAACAACAACACATCATAAACACACCTCATTTTATAAAGATCAACACTTTCTTGTAAACAACAACACATCAAAATATCAACACACAGTCATAAACAACAGTACATAATCATACATTTTTAAGTTCACAAACTCATGACAAAGGGTAGCGGTAATTTTTCCGTACTTGTTCGATTTTATAAGGGTACATGGGCATGTGGGTATTGGTTATATGATCCCATACCCGTACCCGTTCTATCCGATGGGTTTGAGATTTCCCTATTTACATACCCATGGGTAGCTTTTTGTCCCGTATCCTTACCCTAATAGGGTTTTTATCCGCATGGTACGTGGGTAATGGGTACCCATTGCCATCCCTAGTAGTGGGCTGCATCGAGACACCCCAGGTAATGCCATGGGAAAGCTCCTAATTAACGTATGTAGCGTCGGTTTCCCCTGTTGGCCCTCATTAACGTTCCGTCTGGGTCGAGTCCCATTTTTTTCCTGCGCTCGCCCCTTCGTTCGCTAGCTGCTCATGGTTCCCTTTCTTTCACCCTGCTTCTCGTTCGCTCACTCGTCACATGCACGCTAACCGAAGAGGTTCGCCCACTGCTCAGTAGCTATTGGTTCAAGAAAAAAGCAGTAGATACTGGTTTAAGTAAAAACACTCCCCAACTTTTTATGAATCAAAGAAAAATCTTCACAGATCTAATGAAAGATCACGATGTTCAAACCATTTTTTAAGTTCACAAATTTATAAAAAGTTCGTGAATTAAAAAGTTCGCGAGTTCAAAAAAAGTTCGCAAATCCGACAAAAGTTCATGAATTCGAAAAAAGTCCATGTAAAATTTGATAAAATTTCATGATATTCAAAAATGGTTTTTTAATTTTAATTTGAAAAAAGTTCACAAATTTGAAGTTCATGAATTTAAAAAAAGTTCAGAAAAATTGAAAAAAACCATGAATCTAAAAAGTGTTCATGAATTTGAGAAAATGGGTTCACGAATTTAAAAAAAATCATGAATTTGAATTATTTTCATGAAATTGGAAAATTTCAACAATTTGGAGAAAGTTTGTGAATTTTTAATGTTCATGAATTAAAAAAATTATGAATCAAGAAATAAAAATAAAAAAGGAAAAACTGAAATAAGAAACAAAAAAGATAAAGGAAAAGGAAAAGAAAAAATAGAATAAAACGAAAAACCAATTGGAAGCTTGTGAGCTTCCCAAAACCTACGGAAAAACCAGAACGGTTCAGCTTTATGGGCCTGTCCAATTGATTCTAGCGTGGGATTTGGGGTGAGAGCTGTGTACCAGATTGTTAGTAAGGGGCGCATAAGGCGCCGAATAGGTTTTGAAATGCACAGTTACTTTTACGCCTTCGGCTATATGCATTAGGATAAAATTTTGTGATCAAATTTGATATTCGAATTCTGGGGTAAAGTTGTATCTTCTTCGGAGAAAAGAGAAAATTCTTCGAGTTAGGTTGTGTTCGGCAATCCACCGCTCTGTCATCAGAAAGCGAAGCGCGTGGAGCAGCTTGTTTGCCGCTCTTCATATTTGTACTGTATGCCGCTCCGCTCCGCGACGGAGTTACGGAGCGGAGGGATTGCGAAGGGAGCCTTAGATGGCAAATTTGAAAATGTTTGCAGCTTCTTATTTTCTTCCAGGCTAATTATCGCAGAAAAGAAAAACTCAGCATCGCAACTACCACCCGGCAGCCAGAAGCGACCCGCGATTGGCCCGACGGTCGTCTGTCCCACCTGTCAGCGGCCGAGCAGCGCACCTTCACACCGGTGACAACGCGCGTGGCTTGCAGGAAGACCACGGCCGCAGCAGCCTCTGCTCTCTCGCGTCTCAGCCCCTCTCCGACGATTCGAAGCCACTTCCGATGCCGGCGACCGCCTGCGGCGCCTGCGCGGCTGCCTTTCCCTCCTCCGCCCACGGTCATGGCCCTCCGCCGCCTTCCGGGAGCATACGGAAGCTCGTCTCGCCCACCCCCAGGCGGCTAGGGCACCGACTGGCCGCTCCCATGGCCTCCACCGTCGACTCGCCCGGCAGCTCCTCCGACTTCGCCAAGCGCATGGACCGCGCCTGGCTCATCTCCAAGGTGCGCGCCTGAATCTCTGCTCCAATTTTCTCTCCGCGTTGATGCTTGCTTATCGATGCCTTAACTGCAATAGGCAAATTGTGGCGAATTTCTCGCGCGAATCTGCTCAATTAAACACTCCTTTTTGAAAACTTTGTTGGTTGTCTGATAAATTCAGTGGCGCAAGATTCCAGGATTCATATAGTTTGTTGACGGTGTTGAATGGCGAACTCTGTATTTGGAATCATTGGTTCAGTTGTGCTTGCTGCACCTCTGCAACTACTTATTAAATACCGCAGTAATAAGTGCAATACTAGGACTTATTTCTAACAAAGTTTTGACAAGTGCCTGTGTACTTGTATATGTTGAGTAAATAGGCAATTTTTTGACTAATTTAATCCATAGATAAATCGCTAGCATGGCATTGACAGAATTAACGACATACTGATTCTAATCTAGACAAGCACGTATTATGCAAACAATAGACACATCTACACATAATGCTAGTACTGCTAATACGAAAATAAATAGGAGCGGGATAAACGTGTTATACCCTCCAGTAGACCAGGCAGAAGCCGCGGCGGCGGTGGCAGCAGCGGCGTCGTCAGCTACCTTCTTGTCGGCCTCGAGCTTCTCGGCGGCGAGACGGTCGGCTTCGGTCTGAGACATGGTGTTGACGAAGACGACACGGACGTAGAGGAAGTAGCGGATCAGAGGCGAGCAGTCGCGTGGTCGCTTTCCAAGAACCTATTCGCCCCTCTCCCGTATAGGATTCGGAGAGGCGGGGTTTCGGAGACCTGCTCTCCTGTCGACCGTGTACGCGGCGGATGGGGTGGAGTCACCGGCGCCAGGGGCAGCAAAGGAATGACGGTGGGCGTAGTGCGTGGAGCAGATGTGATCTATTCGTGGCAGCTAGGGTTAGGAGACACCTCACACTTATATAGGCGCAGCCACGTGGAGAGACTTGGGCTCGACCCACGCCCGAGTCCGTGACAGCCCACGATCCGACGTCTCAAATCGTGTCCCAGCTATCAGAAGACTCTCCGTTACTGACTGGCAAAAATAAGCGCATAGGTGTGAGCTCGGCTCGGCTCATTCCCGCAACCTGCGGCGCGTCGTACGAGGCGTGGCGAGGCGGGTGGCGGGGGAGGAGTGTGCGAGGGCCTCTTCTCTTCTCAAGGTCCAATAGCATGTGGAAGAGAAACCCTTATAAGGAGGTCCAACTCCTCTCCATCTTCTGAGGTGGGACCAAACTTCCTAGTAAACCTAGTGCCACTAAACCCACATGGGCCCTTAGAGATTTTCAAAAATTGTTAGTTGGGCCCTAGGCTATATTTGGAATTACACAAAAAAGATTTTTCATCGGAAAGAGGTCTACGAAGACCTTTGGGAAAACGTCGACGTTTGCTGGCTTATTTGGCAAAGAAAAATAGAGTATGTCATAAGAAATTAATCAGTCGGTTGAATATTCGGGAGCTGTAATTTATGCCTAGGGCCCATCTAACAATTTCTGAAAATCTCTAAGGGCCCATGTGGGTTTAGTGGCACTAGGTCTAGTGGGAAGTTTGGTCCCACCTCAGAAGATGGAGAGGAGTTGGACCTCCTTATAAGGGTTTCTCTTCCACATGCTATTGGACCTTGAGAAGAGAAGAGGCCCTCGCACACTCCTCCCCCGCCACCCGCCTCGCCACGCCTCGTACGACGCGCCGCAGGTTGCGGGAATGAGCCGAGCCGAGCTCACACCTATGCGCTTATTTTTGCCAGTCAGTAACGGAGAGTCTTCTGATAGCTGGGACACGATTTGAGACGTCGGATCGTGGGCTGTCACGGACTCGGGCGTGGGTCGAGCCCAAGTCTCTCCACGTGGCTGCGCCTATATAAGTGTGAGGTGTCTCCTAACCCTAGCTGCCACGAATAGATCACATCTGCTCCACGCACTACGCCCACCGTCGTTCCTTTGCTGCTGCTGCCGCCGGTGACTCCATCCCGTCCGCCACGTACACGGTCGACGGGAGAGCAGATCTCCGAAACCCCGCCTCTCCAGATCCTGTACAGGAGAGAGGCGAATAGGTTTTTGGGAAGCGACCACGCGACCGTTCGCCTCGGATCCGCTACTTCCTCTACATCCGCGTCATCTTCGTCAACACCATGTCTCAGACCGAAGCCGGCCGTCTCGCCGCCGAGAAGCTCAAGGCCGACAAGAAGGCAGCCGACGACGCCGCTGCTGCCACCGCTGCCGCGGCTTCTGCCTAGCCTACTGGAGGGTATAACACGTTTATCCCGCTCCTGTTTATTTTCGTATTAGCAGTACTAGCATTATGTGTAGATGTGTCTACTGTTTGCATAGTACGTGCTTGTCTAGATCAGAATCAGTATGTCGTTAATTCTGTCAATGCCATGCTAGTGATTTATCTATGGATTAAATTAGTCGAAAAATTGCCTATTTACTCAACAGTATACACTTCGTGGGAAAGTTCTCAGATGTTGATCTGCTTCAAACACGTTAGTTTGGGAACTTGGGATCCCTTGCTAGTTTTGTTTGTTGATGAGGTGAATCAAGTGCTTGCAGACACTGTTGCCCCTAAAGCTGTCAGTATTTTGGAGTGCATGCATCAGACATAGTGGTGATTCTGTTAGAATGAGCTGTTCCAGACAATCACCAAATGTGTATGTACTTTATGTGAGCTTTGAACAGCTTGATTCTGCATTGCTAGTTACAACTAGTTACCCATGTCGTAAAGAGGTACTAATTGATCAGTCGTGTAGTTCTGCATAGGGCGGTAGTGTAGCGGTAGGCTTATTGCGGTTGTTCCACTTTGAATCATGTATTCTACCAGGAATCCTTCTGAAATAAAAGGCGGATGTTCCAGGAATACAACTATAGAGGAGTGCTTATATCCTTTCTCACTGTTCTGTGAACTAATTCTTTTTTTGGATTTTAAATTTTCTTTTGAACGGTTCGAGTCCTGCAAACAGCCTCTTGCAGAAATGCAGGGAAAGGCTGCGTACAAAAGACCCAAAGCGGTCGGACCCTTCTCTGGACCCTGCGCAAGCTGGAGCTACATGCACCGGGCTGTCCTAACGGTTCTGTGCACTAATTCTAAAGCACCTGTCATTCATTAATGCTAAGGATAGATTAATAACTTAAACAGAAGGCTTGGGAATTTCTCGCGCGAACGTACCGAATTAAATACTCCTTTTGGAAAACTTGGTTAGGTTTTCCCATACATTCGTTTGGCGCAAGAGTTCAGGATTCATATATTTTATTGATGGTGTTGGCTGGTGAATTCTGTATTTGGAATCATTGGTTCAATTAAGCTTGCTGCACCTCTGCAACTAACAAAGTTTTGACTCTGCTTCAAACATGTTAGTTGGGAACTTGTGATCCATTGTTAGGTTTGTTTATTAGGGTGAATGAAGCGTTTGCAGACACTGTTGGCCCTAGCTCTCAGAATTGTGGAGTGCATGTATCAGACATAGTAGTGATTCTAGAAAACTGAACTGTTTCACACAATCACCAAATGTGTATGTAGTATGTACTTTGTGTGAGCTACTGAGCTTTGAACAGCTTGATTATGTATGAGTAGTTGCAACTAGTTATCCATGTAGTAACTAAAGAGGTACTAACTGCTAACTCACATAGTTTTGCAGAGGGCGCTAGTGTAGTGGTAGGCTTATTGGCGCTGGTCCATCTTGAATCATGTATTCTAACAGGAATCCTTCTCAAAGTAAATGCTTGCAGATTCTGTTAATATAATGGACAACGATCTAGTTTGACATGATGGACCAGGAAACGGGAGTGCCACAGTTTGTTCACATCTTGTCTAAAACTGGAGCTAGGGAACAATGTATGATGTAGGTTCTTTTGAACGGGTATATGATGTAGGTTGTACATTGTTTTAATATGCTTTAGAAGAAATATATGGTTTACTTGCATTTGTCTTGCATAAAAGGCAACCAGGATAAGTGTTATGGTTTCTTCTTTCTTGTAGTTCCATCTTGTGATTCTGGTAATAGGAAAACAAAGTCAAACTGCAGCACGGTTACACAATTTTTCATTCTTCTTACAACATTACCCTTTGCTGTAATCTTACATTCATGTTGTGGTGATATGCAGCAACCAAGTCCGACTTCTTGTTCATCTTGTCAATCCACTGGCGATGTGGAGTGCAGGTGGTGTGCAGGCACGGGCTTCTTTATCCTTGGCAACAATATGTTGTGTGAAGTACCCTCGAAAAATACAAGATGTGTGATTTGCTCTGGAAAGGTAGTGTAACTACAAGTCTATAACTTGTTCTATGTCGTACATGATCAAATCCTGCATTTGCGTTTGATGTCATGACTATTTCATGTGGAAAAAAAACAGTAAAATGTTTGATATTGATACAAAAATTTACCTGACTAGATGGTAGTAGTATGTTACTCCCTCCGCCCCAAAATAAGTGACTCGACTTTGTACTAAAGCTAGTACAAAGTTGAGTCACTTATTTTGGGACGGAGGGAGTATATTATTGTAGCACACATTACATATTCATTTGATTTCAGGGCTTTTCACGTTGTGCTGATTGCAAAGGAACTGGGTTTCGCGCCAAGTGGCTTGAAGAGCCCCCTGTTGACAAATGAACAGCAGAAGTCAACCATAAACTTTACTATTTTACAGGAAACCTGGCAACTGTATGTACCTCTGTCCAAATTCCTCTGTTTGTAAACGATGGCAAAGTAATCATTTTGTGATTGCGTTGATTCCATCAGTGAGGCGAAATAGTGTCAGTTTTTCAATATATCTTTTGTGTAAGAATGTGCATAATCTTCCTAGCTCCCGTCTCATCATACCCCTTTAACCAAGTGCTACCTTGTCTCCAAAGCAGAGGTTGATCTGTTGCTGCAGAGGGTGTTTCGGAATTTTTGCATCAATGATTTCGACTTGTTTTAGTTCATTTTTCCCTTCCCCTCATAAATTGCCAATCTGGGAAATAAAGCATGGGTGGCAAATGACATTATCAATTGGGGCTTTTCTGTTTAGGGGTTTTCGAATGGTGCAGCAACATTTATATATTTTCCTTGTGATGTACTGATGTTTTCATATTTTGGAATTAATCCATGCTCCGATTTCTCTCTGTGCACCGGGGATGATGTCGAGGCAGTACTGTGGCCGGAGTAGTGTAGGGGTCTGGCGTACAGAGGGAGCTGGGGATTGACAGAAGCAGAGGATCAAAATCTTGCCGGACCCTCTTACTCGTGGTGCCAGCCTTGTGAGGATGCAAGTGGCAACTGGCAAGGCACAAAGCCAGACTCCCAACAACAACAAAGCTTGCTACTCACTATCCTTTAGGGCCTCTTTGATGCACAGGATTTCGGAAGGGCATTAATAAGAAAAGTATAGGATTGCAAATTCATACCCCACTTGAATCCTAGAAGATTGAATTGGCACCACAGGAAAAATAAAAGTAAAATCTTTCCAAGAGGTCAGGGTCAATTGAAACTTCCATATGAAATCTAGTGTAATATTCCTTAGGAAAGAAATGATACAAACCAATGAATCCAACAACCTATACAGGAAAAAAAATCCTGAGGATTCAAATCCTCAAGAATCCTATGTTAATAGAGGCCCTGACAGAGGCTTATTGATCGTGCTATCATCGATTGTTTCAGTGCCCTTTCACCACCAGGTTCATACACGATGCAAAGTGGCTGCAGAATTCATTTCTGTTTTTTGTTTATATTTTTAGCAATCGGTTTTGTTGCATATGTGTTCCTTGTTCCTTGCGTCCTTGTTACCCGCAACTATAGTTTTTAAGTGTTACATTATTATAACTTACAGGCTTTATTTAACTGTTTGTGTATGTTGCATACGGATGAGGATTAATTGTAGGATGACAAATTTGTTGTGGTTGTCTTGAAGGGATTGGCAGCCAGCTTCGTCAAATCTTCTCTCTTGTCATTATTCTTTTGTGTCTGTTATGGAAGTTCTCATCGGGAGTTCATCTATTTCGTTCTTGATACCCATGCACGCTCATGTTCTGTGTCATAATATCGGCTCTGGAAGTTGTGCATATGAAGGGACTATATCAGAGTTCAGCACTACTAGGAAATGCCAAAATACCGTTAGGTTGATCTTCTAGATCCGCGGTATTTCCTAGGAAAGTTAAAAGGAAAACCTGTGATTACTCGTGGATTTACTGCCTTGACTAGTAAATCAAGTCCTCCTATAGCTGTTTGCTGGCAGAATTATTAGTTGGCATTGGCAGTGCCTCTTAAACCTGTGCATTAGAGCCAAGTATGCAAATCACAATGTTTCTATCATCCCTATGCTTGTTGTTTTCCCTTTTGAAGGGAATGAAGCTGTCCAAAAGATCTAAACGGATAACATTCTGAAATATAGACCACCAAGTTTGCGTGTTGTCGTTTTGCTATGGAGAAGCCATTTTCTTGTCCTCGGCCGTTTTGGCCTTTACCGTTCTCGTGCGCCGAGTAATTTATTTTTACCTCATATTGCGGCTCTGTGAGGCCATCAAACTCATGTGTAGAAAACCTATGGTAAGCAATAGTAGAGGCGAAAATTTCATGTATAAAAAACCAAGGTGGTTTATTGATGTATCCCTCCTTTTATCTTTTCTGTTGGGCTCACTTGGCTATGCAGGAGCGACGGTTTCAGCAGTTAAGACAAAAGGTGCCAAGGTTTGGACTTTTGAACCATACAACGCAGATCCTCCAAATGGAAGTAACCAAAGCTACTGTTTTTTAGTCCTTGCAATTGATAGAACTTACGGTGCAAAACAAAAGGACAAATTGATTGGAGTTGTATGAATTGATGTGGACTTGTATGGCATATTTGGCCTCTAGCTATTTGGTGTTTATACAGCATGCATGCAAAGGAATGATTTAGCATATTCCATTCAAAAAAAGAATATTGTTGGCTGTAATTTAGCATACGTGAAATGGCCTTGAAAACGTATTTCCTTATGGATATGGATCCGGCTTGCCTGCTCCCTCTCCATGTTCTCATCCGTGCTCCCACTTCATCCTACGGTTGTTTTTTTCTCTTTTTCTTTTTTAATCTAATCATCCCTCCCCCCCCCCCCCCCCCCCCCCCCCCGATTTTCAGAGGATGGGGCCGGGCCTTATTTTTTTCCAATCAAATCAAACCACGTATGCGGGAGCACGAATGGGAGCATGGGAAGGGAGCAGGCAAGTCTCGTCCTTTCCTTGTTTCCGTTATATGACTTACCTTGATAACTCTGCAAAATTCTTGGTTGCTTCCAAGTGTGCTGCAGTTGGAATCACTATGACTTGTGCCGTCTAATGATATCAGAACTTGCAAAAGGAAGCATGGAGATGGAGAAAAGGAGCCTAAAGTAATACCGCCACATAGTGATTTGGGAAGATAAAGAAAAGGAGAAGGAAAATTACTCCATAGTGATCGGATGTGGAGTTTTTGCACCCGAGCTCGTTCTTCCAGAAAAAGCTGGTTATGTTTTCACAGCTCCTCCTTCCTCTACAAGTTGAGGTAAATGATCAAGCATCCCTACTCGCTCAAGCGAAAAAAAGACTTTTAATTTACCATTGCTTTTGTTTTTGAGGCTGCAACAGAGACATGGGTGAAAAGGATGCCCACTATGGGAGATTTTCCACCCAACCAGTACACATCGGAGTGCTCAATCACAGACATATACTGTATGTACGTGGGATCCAATTGCTTGTCATTTAGGAACCTTGAGATGTTGTCGGAATTCGTGTTAGCATACTGCAAATAGCGATGCAGGATTGGATCTGTGTCTGGCGTTCATCTGCTCTGTCCAGATCAGCAATGACAAACACCACTAGTCCACGGGTCATGGCACGTCATCTTCTTTTGTTTAGATGATGGCACGTCATTTGTTTTTTTTTTGAGCATCAATACAGACACAAGCGCTCATATACACTGAAAATAAATCCTGGAATAATGCGAGCACCAGAATTTGAACCCTGGTGGGTTGGGGATACCACTGTCTACCTAACCAACTCAACCACAGGTTGATTCGCTATGGCACGTCATTTGTTGTATGATATGACGATAGTCCAATAGATGCAGGAGGCGCGCCTAAAACCGCTATGTGGACAAAAAAAAGTTCTGTTGTGGAGCAATTTACTTGTCAACACTTCTCGAAGGCGCATGCCGCAGATGATCAAAGAAAACCCGCCAAGTCGATAAATATCAGGTAGCTCCATTCATGTTTTTTTCCCTACACTAGAAGTCATATCAATAAGGAGAAAGTGAAGCAGTTGTTCTCGTTGAGTTCATGGTCTTAAAAGCTACACCCTCCGTCCCAAAATATAAGACATTTTTGCAAGGTAAAACAACTTGCAAAAACGTCTTATATTATGAGACAGAGGTAGTAACATGGAACTTTTTTAAAAAACAAGGAGGGAGGGAATACACTGAACTTGGTAGTCAAAATAAATACTCCTTATATTTCTGAACGAATGAATCATTATACAGGAAATTTTTTAAAGGTCTCACTCGCATTATGTTAAAATGATGGAGGCCCATGCCACGGCATTGCCAAAGCACTGCTCGAAATCAAGCTGGGTCAGCTTAACCGTACGTGTGACTTTTCTTCTCCCCGCATTGTTTTCCAGCCCGGCAAAGTCACGGCCACGGCCATGGTCCTGGACGAGCGTTCACGCGGTACAGGTATTTGTCAAATCGAAATTAGGAGGCGGATTTGCGGCCCGTCCAGCAGGTTCCGAAGTTAAGTACTACGCGGAGACAGGTATGCTCGCACAGTTGCACCACACATGGCGTGACGCCGAGATCTCTGGCGTCATTCTTCGTGTGATGGACGCGCACATCGGCATCACTGCACAAGATATCAGGTGGTGGGGGTACTGCGGTTGCGGCGTCATGGCTGGTAAATGCATCGGTTCGAAGGCGGGGGGGGGTCGATCATGACTACCGACGGTCGGAATTCAGTTGGGGGCTGATCAATTCTGCCATAAATTATGGCCCATATTCTCCCCGGTGGACAACGATCGCTCCATGGCGTCCAATCGACTGTCCAATAAATGGGGCGCCATGCCGGGGGATTTGTTTTCTTTCGCGTGGGAATGTTGTACACTTGATGTCGAATAGTATGCCTAGAAATCATCTGCATGGATTTATTTGTTTTTTAAAGAGTGGATTTCACCCTTTATACTCCCTATAAAATGCAGCCGATTTTTTTATTAATAATAAATAATAATGCTGTAACTCCGAAACTAGTAATGATAAGTTAGAATTTCAATAAATAGGAAGGACGCCATCAATAGTAGCGTCCAGACCTGGTCGCTGTTGCAAACCGCGTCCACACCTGGGCGCTATTCTTAGCATCGTCGAGTGTTTGGTTCAACCTAGCCTATAAAAGTCCTCGCCTTCGTCCGACCTAAGGGCAACTCCGACGCGGCAACCTAAACTGACACAGATTTTGTTCGTTCTTTGTTCATTTGGATCGGTCAGCTGGACGTCAATTTCCGTTTTTGTCCGCCGGTCCGAAGATGCGAGCAACACGGACGAACATATTTCACATTTGCGCTGGATTTTGATTTTTTAATAAAACAGCCAACAGAAGTCCAATTTACATTAATTAAAACTAAAAAATATTAAATGAAAAAGATAAAAGAAACAGTTAGCGGCGGGCAGTAGATCTAGGCATCGTCATTTTCTTCCTCCTCCTTGGCCAGGTCGACGTAGACTGACGTCTCCATCCACGGGAACGCCTGCTGGATGGCTGGCAGCGTAGCCACTTGCTGCACCACCAGCTGATGCTTCTCCTGCCGCTCGGCCTTCATCACCCGCTCTGCAGCCTACCACTCGGCCTCCTCGTCTATCGTGCCCATCCACACGGGCATGCACGATATACGATGGTAACATGCTCGTCCACGACCATAATTGATAGAGGCGAGGGTCCCGATCTTTTGATGAGATGATAACTATCGATTTGGTGGAGACGACTTTGATAATCCGACTACAAACATGCACGACGTTGCGCCTTAGCAATCGCTAAACCAATCTCCTGAGCTTACTGACGATGCTGGAAGCACGGTCAGCCTGACCACGAAGGTCTATTCCTGCAAGCAATCGAAGAACGAGCAAGAATATGATAAAGCAATCTGAATATTACAAATAAATATGAAGTATTGATAATGGTGGGGATCCGAAAGCGGTCTTGGTCTGGTCGTTGGACACAAACGAAGTACACGAAGTTGCAATGGCTAACTTTTAACTAAACAAATCCCAAAGTCTAAACGACGCCCTAAGGGCTGTATATATGGAGGAAGAGGGGGGAATTTCGTGGCCCTTGAGGGTGGGGTCCGAAACCAACCCTAACTCTTGTTTCCCCACACATACGGACTCTAAAAATAGTCTATACTTAAGTATTTCGAAATTACATGGGCCTGGCCCATTAATAAGGTGACGCAGCACCTAGAATAGCCTATGGACGAATATTATGAAGTGGCATCTTGTATATTTCTTCCAAGGCTTCATGCACTCCTTATGGCGGCTTCAAAGTCCTGAAATCATCACTTGTAACTCCGTTCTTGATCCCCTTGCACATGCGATCAACTCCATGCATGTTCTTGCTCCAATGTTCATCCTTCTCCAAGCTAGGCCCTTCATTTGTAAGCAAAACAAATGTATCCAATTTAGGCAGCATCATAATCTCATGAACATTAGAATCATTACCAAGAAACGAAAGTACCTGGTAATTTAATTGGCGTGCGCGAGCTCTAGTAATTGGTCCAGTATATGTAACAGTAGGGGCTGTGGGTGTAACAATGGTATTGATGTCCTCATCATCCTCCCCTTCTTGAAATGAAGTCGTCCTCGACGGAAGCGCATCTTCCTCACCCAAATAAGGCTTCAAATCTGCAATGTTAAAAGTGGGACTAACCCCAAAATCTACAGGTAGCTCAAGTTTATATGCATTATCATTTATTTTCTCTAACACCTTAAAAGGACCATCAGCACGTGGCATTAGCTTTGATTTGCGCAGATTAGGAAATCTATCTTGACGCAAATGTAACCAAACAAGATCTCCAGGCGCAAACACAACATGTTTTCTACCCTTATCTCCAGCAAGTTTATATTTAGCATTCATATGCTCAATGTTTTCCTTAGTTAACTCATGCATTTTTAAAATTAATTCAGAACGTTCTTTAGCATCAAAATTAACCTTCTCTGAAGATGGAAGAGGCAACAAATCAATAAGTGCACGAGGTAGGAAACCATACACAATTTTAAAAGGGCACATCTTAGTAGTAGAATGCAATGAACGATTATAAGCAAATTCAATATGAGGCAAGCATTCTTCCCACATTTTCTTGTTATTCTTCAAAACAGCCCTAAGCATAGTAGACAATGTTCTATTGACTACTTCAATTTGTCCATCAGTTTGGGGGTGACAAGTAGTACTAAAAAGCAGCTTAGTCCCCAACTTAGCCCATAAACATCTCCAAAAGTGGCTAAGAAATTTAGTATCACGATCTGAAACAATAGTATTTGGCACACCATGTAAGCGAATAATTTCACGAAAGAACAAATCAGCAACATTAACAGCATCATCGCTTTTATGACATGGTATAAAGTGTGACATTTTTGAGAACCTATCCACGACAACAAATATGCTATCCCTCCCCTTCTTTGTTCGAGGTAAACCTAAAACAAAGTCCATAGATATATCCTCCCAAGGAACACTAGGTACAGGCAAAGGCATATATAAACCATGAGGATTGAGTCATGACTTAGCTCTTTGACATGTAGTGCAGCGAGCAACAAAACGCTCAACATCCCGTCTCATCTTTGGCCAAAAGAAATGTGTAGCAAGTATATCCTCCGTCTTCTTGACGCCAAAGTGTCCCATTAATCCTCCTCCATGCGCCTCCTGCAACAATAAAAGACGAACGGAGCTAGCTGGAATGCATAGCTTGTTAGCACGAAACACAAATCCATCGTTAAGAACGAACTTGTTCCAAGTTCTCCCTTCCTTACAATTCTGCAATACATCTTTAAATTCAGCATCATGAACATATTGATCTTTGATGGTCTCCAAACCAAATATTTTAAAGTCAAGTTGTGAAAGCATAGTATAACGACGAGACAAGGCATCAGCAATAACATTTTCTTTACCCTTCTTGTGTTTAATGACATAAGAGAAAGTCTCAATGAATTCAACCCATTTAGCATGTCTACGGTTCAGTTTTGCTTGACTTTTAATGTGTTTCAAAGATTCATGATCAGAATGTATAACAAATTCCTTGGGCCATAAATAATGTTGCCATGTTTCTAAGGTCCGAACAAGAGCATATAATTCTTTATCATAAGTAGAATAGTTCAGACTAGGCCAACTCAATTTTTCAGAAAAGTATGCAACAGGTTTTCCATCTTGTAATAACACACCTCCTAATCCAATTCCACTAGCATCACATTCAAGCTCAAAAGTCTTATTGAAATTAGGAAGTTGGAGTAAAGGAGCATGTGTCAACTTATCTTTCAATACCGTGAAGGCTTCTTCCTGTGCGGTACCCCAAACAAAAGGCACATCCTTCTTTGTAAGCTCGTTGAGAGGTGCAGCAATGGTGCTGAAATCTCTCACAAAACGCCTATAGAAACCAGCGAGGCCAAGGAAACTCCTCACTTGTGTGACCGTTTTGGGCTGCGGCCAACTCTCAATAGTTTCAATCTTGGCTTTATCAACTTCAATTCCCTGTGGAGTAACAACATAGTCAAGAAAAGATACTCGGTCGGTGCAAAAGGTGCACTTTCCAAGGTTTCCAAACAAACGTGCATCACGTAGAGCAATAAAAACAGCACGTAAATGTTCCAAATGTTCCTCCAAAGATTTGTTATAAATCAATATGTCATCAAAGTAAACTACCACAAATCGTCCAATGAAAGCACGTAAAACTTCGTTCATTAACCTCATGAAAGTACTAGGTGCATTAGTTAACCCAAAAGGCATGACTAACCACTCATATAATCCAAACTTAGTTTTAAATGCTGTTTTCCATTCATCACCCAATTTCATACGAATTTGATGATATCCACTACGCAAATCAACTTTGGAGAATATTGTAGAGCCACTCAATTCATCAAGCATATCATCTAGCCTAGGAATAGGATGACGATAACGAATAGTAATATTATTAATGCCTCTACAATCAACGCACATACGCGACGTACCATCCTTTTTCGGCACTAAAATGATAGGAACAGCACAAGGACTAAGGGATTTGCGTATATAACCTTTGTCGAGCAGTTCTTGTACTTGACGCATAATCTCCTTCGTCTCCTCTGGATTGGTACGGTATGGTGCACGGTTGGGTAGCGAAGCACCGGGAATTAAGTCAATTTGACGCTCAATCCCTCGAATAGGTGGTAATCCTGGTGGCACGTCTTGTGGAAAGACGTCAGCGAACTCCTGCAAAATGTTAGTGACAGCAGGGGGCAAAGAGGAAGGCACGTCCTCGAATGAAAATAATGTCTCTTTGCACACAAAAGCATAGCAAACAGATTTGCTAAAATCTAGCTCATCAATATCAGATTTGGTGGCAAGTAAACATGCACTTTTCAATTTAATTTCAGAAACAACAGTAGATGGTTTATTATTAGGCTTCATTTGGTGCTCAAATTCTTTTGCCACAATCTGATTTTCACTCTTATTTGTCTCCTGTTTTGCTTTATTAGCTCTATTAATATCATCTTTCAAAATGGAATCAGGAGTCATAGGAAGCAAAGTAATATTTTTATCGTTATGAACAAGAGTATACTGATTGTTTCTACCATGGTGTACAGAATTTTTATCAAATTGCCATGGTCTACCAAGTAATAAGGAACATGCTTGCATAGGTACCACATCACAATCAACATAATCAGCATATGTAGAGATACTAAAATGCACACGAACAGTACGTGTTACCTTAACCTTGCCGCTGTTGTTGAACCATTGGATGTAGTAAGGATGTGGATGTGGTCTTGTGGTGAGAGATAGCTTCTCCACCATCTCCATGCTAGCCAAGTTATTGCAGCTCCCTCCATCTATGATCACGCGAACAGAACGTTCCTTCACAACTCCCTTTGTATGGAACAAATTATGCCTCTGATTTTGCTCAGCTTGTGTAACCTGCACACTCAAAACACGTTGAGCAACTAAACATTCATACATGTCAGCACCTTCAGGAGCCATGTATTGCGTCTCATGATCAGAATCGTCTCCACCGTGTTCTTCACGTGTAATAAGAGCCAAAGTCTCCTCATCATAGTCACTAGCGGACTCATACCCACCATCCTCAGTAACAATCATCACACGCTTAGATGGGCATTCTCTCGCATAATGACCTCCACCCTTACAACGTCGACAAATAATATCATGTGTTTGCCCTGTTGATGCCATGGATGAAGAAGAGCTCTTTGCAGGCCCAGAAGGTGTGCTCTTGGCAGATAGTGGTGATTGTGTCTGCTTTATTGTATCACGGTTGGAGGTGGCAGCCGACGGAGGCGCCGGTGTAGCAGAACGTGTGGAAGTAGATGATGCACGTGGTGTCCATGATGAAGGTCGACCTGCAGAAAAGTTAGTCCGTGCCAATGCCTGTCGATCCTGCACTTCACGTTCAGCTTTACAAGCAAGATGAAATAAACGAGTGATATTAGTATACTCCTTATACTCTAAAATCGTCTGAATCTCTCTATTTAATCCACCCATAAAACGTGCAAGCATAGCTTCATTCTCCTCAACAATACCACATCTAATCATGCCAGTTTGTAATTCCTGATAATATTCTTCTACAAAATTTTTCCCCTGTCGTAAGCACTACAATTTTTGAAGTAATTCACGTTGATAATATGGTGGAACCCAACGAGTACGCATAGCAGTTTTCAAAGCAGCCCAAGTAGCCGGAATAGGATATAATCTACAATGCTCAGACCACCAAACACATGCAAAACTAGTGAATGCACAAACAGCAGCAGGAACACGTCTCCCCTCGGGATATTGTAAACATGTAAATCGTTGTTCAGTTTCTAACTCCCAAGTAAGATATATATCAGGAACATATCTACCCTCAAATGGTGGAATATTCAATTTTAGTTTAGGGAGATGGTCATGATCTCGTACCTGAGGGTGAGCCCTACCATTGCCATTATTTGCATGTGGACGACCTGGTGGTTGCTGTGCTGGTGGTGGCACGTAGTTCTGATTTTGATCAACCTCATCCTCATAATCTCCCACATAATCATCCTCCTCCACATCAGCAGTAGGAGCCACAGAAGTATCAACAGCAGCACCAGCAGTTTGGCCCGACTGAAGAGGGACACGGCTCGCTCGGCGGAGGGCTGTTTCCCGACGTGGAGGTAGTCGATGTTGTTGCTGTTGTTGCAGAGGTGCGGCAGGAGCAGCCGGTGGTGGTGGTGGAAAACGCGAAAGCAATTCAACAAACTTGTTATCGAGCTTTGTTTCAAACGTCTTCTCCATGCCATCTATCTTCTCCATGGCCTCTTCAAATCTGTTTATCACATCTTGCACCTGTCCACTCATCATTTGCTGAAACGTATCATGAAGCTCCTTGTTCGTCAAGTTCTCCCAGTCAGTCTCGTCGGCTTGTGATCCTAGCATGGTTAGCAGCAATAGAAACACACAAGAATATGATCCTATAGACTACTAACAAGTGGTGGTGGTGGCGGGTGTCACAAATCCGTCAAGCAAATCTCAAATTCTTACCAGTTCTTACCCAGCAGCAGGCGGTGATCGGCAACCGTTGTAGTCAAAACTCTCAAAAGTTTGGATAGAGCGATTGCCAGGGAGAGTCAAACGCACGACGTAGATGTATGTGGAGCTGGGAAGGCTTATAGTATGGTAGCAAAAAGGGTCAGCAATAATCAATTCAGAGATGCAAAGTTGAATAAACGCTCAACGACGGTATTATGCTGGTCCTAGGCTAGACCGTGCTAGAGACGCGAGCCTAGAACACTAACAAAATCACGGCGCTGCACGTAAATAAGGGAAAAGCACACTCTGGAACTCTTTTTTTCGCTCTTTTTTTGCGCTCCTTTTTTTGCGCTCCTCTTTTTTTTTGCGAAAAATCACTATAATGGCGAGTGTCTCAAAACTCTTCCCTCGTCAAACTGATAGGATGGGCACGAATATTTTTTTCACTTTTTTTTCAGAAATCAGGGCAGCGACGACGAAAAAGTGCGACAAAAAATCACTATGATGGCACGTGGCTCAAAAGACTCAGAAAAGCCTAAAAATAGGATAGGGAAAAAAAATTTGCCCGTGAAAATTTTGGCCTAAAAACTGTCGGGGGTCTCCAGACTCTTTTTTTTCGAGACCTATGCAGGCAAGGAAACATGAATCAGAATTTAGATTGATCTCAAGAACAAACCTAATATGAGAAGAACTCGGATTGGTGGTGGATATATGGTTGTGGTATATGGCAGCGGTGGTGGTATATGGTAGCGGTGGTGGTATATGGATACAGATTGGTGGTGGTATATGGATACTGATTGGTGGTGGTATATGGATATTGATTCAGAGCGGTGGCGGATAAGCAAAAGTGGTAGATGGGCGATGATGATGGTGCGGCGGCGGCGTGACAACTTATGACCAGAACTCGAAACTCTAAAAGACTAGACTCTAAAACTAGCAACTTGACACGACGATGCAACCGCAAATTCAACAAAGCAAAAACCCTAAAAAGATTATGCAAAGGCTCAGATTGGTTCGGATATGATGAACTAACCCTAATTTTTTTTCTGGCTTTTTCATGGACTGTAGGTATGAAGAACAGACTCGATCTAATCTACGAAAAACTGTAAAATCTCACCGAGCAACCTGGAAATCTGATACCACTTGATAGAGGCGAGGGTCCCGATCTTTCGATGAGATGATAACTATCGATTTGGTGGAGACGACTTTGATGATCCGACTACAAACGTGCACGACGTTGCGCCTTAGCAATCGCTAAACCAATCTCCTGAGGTTACTGACGATGCTGGAAGCACGGTCAGCCTGACCACGAAGGTCTATTCCTGCAAGCAATCGGAAAACGAGTAAGAATATGATAAAGCAATCTGAATATTGCAAATAAATATGAAGTATTGATAATGGTGGGGATCCGAAAGCGGTCTTGGTCTGGTCGTTGGAAACAAACGAAGTACACGAAGTTGCAATGGCTAACTTTTAACTAAACAAATCCCAAAGTCTAAACGACGCCCTAAGGGCTGTATATATGGAGGAAGAGGGGGGAATTTCGTGGCCCTTGAGGGTGGGGTCCGAAACCAACCCTAACTCTTGTTTCCCCACACATACGGACTCTAAAAATAGTCTATACTTAAGTATTTCGAAATTACATGGGCCTGGCCCATTAATAAGGTGACGCAGCACCTAGAATAGCCTATGGACGAATATTATGAAGTGGCATCTTGTATATTTCTTCCAAGGCTTCATGCACTCCTTATGGCGGCTTCAAAGTCCTGAAATCATCACTTGTAACTCCGTTCTTGATCCCCTTGCACATGCGATCAACTCCATGCATGTTCTTGCTCCAATGTTCATCCTTCTCCAAGCTAGGCCCTTCATTTGTAAGCAAAACAAATGTATCCAATTTAGGCAGCATCATAATCTCATGAACATTAGAATCATTACCAAGAAACGAAAGTACCTGGTAATTTAATTGGCGTGCGCGAGCTCTAGTAATTGGTCCAGTATATGTAACAGTAGGGGCTGTGGGTGTAACAATGGTATTGATGTCCTCATCAATAATTGCCCAAGCCGTGGCCATGGCTCCTCCTCCATAGGCTCGGGCGCAAGCGGTGCTAGGGGCGGTGGGGGCATGTTAACCTCCACTCTAGCCGCCGATTCAACCAGTGCGTGTGCAAGGCTAGGCCACTTGGCGAGCTCGTTGCGCTCGGCCTCCTCAATGGACCTCCTTGTGGCCTCCTCGAGGGCCACAATGTAGGCCTCCTAATCCTCCCTCCTTCACCATGACCGACGGTGATGGTGGACCAATGAGCGCGCGTGGTGCACGGGACGCATCGTTGAAGCACGACCGACAATGCTGGTCGTGCTCAGTGGCGAACTACGCGTCCTAGTTCGATAAATCCATCATGGACGCTGGGTTGCGGCAAAGGTCGTCCGAGAGTAGACACGACGATGGTGGATCTCCATCAGCTGCGTGCGGCCTGAGTCCGACACGGTCGGCACCAGAACCCTATCGAGGTTGAGGCGCCACCCATGTGGCAGGTTCACGTTGGGCTACGACACCGGCACACCATGCTTCTAGAAGTGCCGGCAGTGGTGCACTGACACGTAGAGGTAAAAGCACGACAACTGACTCAAGATTGACTTATCTGTTATCATAAACTAGCCAGTTACCAATTGTACACTAGACCAGACAAAGAAGATTCAACGAGGCCATGGAACAACTCACATGCTCCAACCATAGGTCTAGTGGATGATCCTAATGATGAGCGAATGATCCTAATGACAAGCAGCTAGTGAGATGATGTTGCTCCTGTGATGATTGATGATGTTCGTGCTAGAGCTTGCTTACCACCTAGCAAGGTAAGAAGCGATGGCTGCAGGTGTATTAGAGTATATAGGTCATGAAATCTCTATCTATCAAAGTAAAACGACTCGGTTGAGCCCAATCAGAGCACCAATGAAAGGGCAATGACTGGACGCCATCCGTACTAGCATCTAGACCTGGACGCAGTTAGCAATGGAGTCCATCCTGGACGTTGTTATTCCTGGCGTCCCTTCTATTTTTATAATTTTCACCAGCCCTTTACCTGTTTTGGAATTACAGAATTATCATTTACTATTAATAAAAAATTCGGAAAATGCAGTTTGTGACATTATTTGCCTCGTTCAGCAAAATTGCTCCAAAACACCCCGTTTAAGAAACTACGTTCTATGAAGTGTGTCCCGTAGTCATTCGTAAGTGGCAACTTGAATCAGTCTCCAATTCGGAGGCGCATTCATGTGAGGCGTGTCCGACAGACACATGTCATGTGCCGACGTGGTTTAGCCTGGCCAGGTTGCGCTACACGGCCCAAGTTGCACACCATCTTCCTCGTTTCGTTACATGGTACTCCATGAAACATAGGCGAATGGTAGGGTGTGCGAGGTCATGACGCACGGGTGATTGTCAGAGGAAGAACGTGCACACGGGTATGATAATTCCTTCTCCCTGCCGGCAGGCCTACCTAAATGGGGAAAAACTTGTAAAGAGGTAAAATTGGAACAAAGTTGCTTGAATTGGGCATTCCAGAGATATTTCTCCTAAATAGGAAACTATCACAAATTCAACCTTAGAGGGTTAAAATGGGAATTAGCTCTTTTTGAAAGGAAATGTTCCATATCCAAATTATGCCATGAAAACAACAACTAAAAGAATGGAACAACTCTTACGTGTAATACCCACCAAGCCCTACAACAAGGTTTTCTCTCTCTCAAAGGCATCTCTCCACCACAACACTAGTTAGTGTCTTGCATGTTTCTCCACCCATCAACGAACATCCTCTAGATGAAAGAGGACACCAAACAAGGCAAACAACCTAGACCATCTACATAGAATCGCCATGTGGCTTGTACTGACCGCAATAGAAGTATGTACTTTACAATGGATCGACTACACCAATAAAAGGAACCTTGGCGAGGAGTGCCAAAACACATTGACATCATGGCCCAATGTTGGCGCTTTAGCAAAGCCACACCAATGAACAAGCCAAACCACCAAGTGCAACAACCAACATGCAGGACTAGAGAGTTTTGGTACTCAACATCGAGAAGATCCATATCAGACCAATGTGAGTCACTTTTTGTCATCGAATAGACAAAACCCATACCTTATTATTCTTGTCGAAAGGCCCATGAGTTTTAAAACATCAAATGCTTATCGATCTCGAACCAAAAGGTCACCTAGATTTGGTAGTCTAAATAGGTGGAATTTCACCCTTATAGGTCTTGCATTTGCACCATGGGGAGCATGGACACAACGGGGAAGATGCAAGAGGGACCTTATTCACATGCGGTTGCACCTCTAGCGCTAGGATGCCAATCCTGATCACTCCAACATGAAATCCTGCAAAAGGGGCAAAAAACTATGTCCGCCCATGGTTGTAGATCCGAGATTTGACATGCTAGTTGATGGTTGAGTGAGCATGAGAGGAGGAAGGGAACAATCTCGGTCGTGGGGGAGAAAGACTTACAAAGTGTTTCCCTGTAGATAAGATCGCTGGGGGGGGGGGGAGGGGGGGTTACGAAAAAGTTTAGGAGGAAGTAAATGTGCCATGTTTAACATCAATTAAACCTTCTGCTCAACACTTAGCAGCCCACTTAACAAGTTATGTTGACTAAAGGAAGCCACCTAGTTTTGAAGGAGGAAACTCTCCACCCTTCGGTGTTAGGCGGCAGTGGCGGAGCTATGTGTGCTCCTGGGGGTGCTGTGGCCCCCCCCCAGCCTAAGCAAAAAGTGTGAAGGAATTTTTTTAGAGGGTTTAAATGAGTATAAATTTAGTATTTGGCCCCCTCAGGTCTGCCAGTTTTACCATTTGCCCCTCCTAGACTTTCTTCCTAGCTCCGCCAGTGTTAGGCGGGTCGGCTTTAGTGATTAGAATGCACCTATGGGCGTGTAACATGTGCACTTGCACAATGGCACAATTTTTTTACAGGTGTCACTTCATTAAATAATACTCCAATAATAACAATAAGAAAATATAAAGGTGAATTATTTAAACATTGTCATTTACAAGTTTAAGATGCATTTGTTGAAGATAAAAATTTTGAGAGAAATTTGTAAAACGGACATGCTTG
Organism: Triticum urartu; assembly: GCF_056163025.1. Classification (NCBI taxonomy): domain Eukaryota; kingdom Viridiplantae; phylum Streptophyta; class Magnoliopsida; order Poales; family Poaceae; genus Triticum; species Triticum urartu. The sequence goes on along the minus strand of NC_141877.1, from coordinate 426,457,549 downwards.
TCAAATATATCCTGGTGTTGTTTTTCCCCCTACAAAGCCGAACTCCATGTTTCTAGTCGGGCCTTAACTTTTATCGTACGGCTTGTTAGGAATGAGTCCATTTCTAGGTCGTATAAGGCGGTGGGGATGCCATGGCGCTCAACGATTGGATGTGCTAGTGGCGCCGCTGCAACCGTGGGCAAAGAAATATGATGGCGGGCTTCGCTACATTAAGGCAGTAGTGATTGCGTGAGGGACAGTAAGACACCAATGCGAAGCCAAAGTTCGATACCAGTGAAGAAGGGATGCGGTTATGGTTTATACGAGAGTTGTCCTCCTGAAAAATCACTTACGAGCAATGTAATCTCCGTCGACATGGCTTTCACAGTAATTTTCTTACGCGTTTAATACAACAAAAATAGTGTAACACAATTCATTGACCACATTTAGAATATATTTCTTAAATGAAAGCGCCAACGGTGCATTTAGTAAATCAATACTCCCACCGTGCTCGAAATGAGGAGTAATAATGACAAAGTTTTTAAGAAAAGATGCCTATATTTGCCCGGACGAAAACATTCAGAAAACTTTGAAATCCAAAATTCAGATCATAGCATATAGTACGTGAGTATAAAACTAGGTGCGTCGAGATTTGGGACTAGACCCTGGAAGTAGCTAGCGACAAGCGGAGGCCGCTCCGGGGCGGCCAATCACATCAGGGAGAAGATTTCCCTTTCTGTCCGGGCTCACAGAGGCGAGCGAGGGGAGCGCCGGCTGACCCCTCTCCTCCTCCTGTGCGCTCATTTGGCGCCTGCCCTGCGCTCCAAAACCTCCACCAATTTCCGCTGCCGCCCCTCCCCCCGCACGCAGACCCGTCCATCTTTAAAACGGCCACCCTCCCCGTGCCACCATAGTTGGCCACCCAACCTCCCTCCCTCCCTCCCTCCCTCCCCCACGCAGCAGCAGCACGCACAATGGCAAAGCCCCGCAAGAACTCTGCCGCCGCCGCCGCCGCAGCGGCAAACAGCAACGCCAGCGCCGTCGCCGACGCGGGGGCGGACGTGCGCGCCAAGCCCAAGAAGCGCACGCGGAAGAGCGTGCCCCGCGAGTCCCCCTCCCAGCGCAGCTCCGTCCACCGCGGCGTCACGCGGTACGCTCCCTCGCTCCTCCCTCGCTCACGTCACTTCCCAAACGAACAACCGCCGCCGGCAGCCGCGCTAACCGAACCGAGCGGCCGGATCGCAGGCACCGGTGGACGGGGAGGTTCGAGGCGCACCTGTGGGACAAGAACAGCTGGAACGAGTCGCAGAACAAGAAGGGCAAGCAAGGTAATTAACCAGCCAACCCGCTAGCTAATCACTCCACCGGCTTCGTTAATCCACTGCCGATTCCTGACGATTTTTCCCTGCCTGCTGCTGTTGTTGTTGGTGCATGCAGTTTACCTCGGTGAGGCTCCCGAGTCACGGCCTTGGCATGCGACGGCCGGCGTGATCCGCTCGTCATTTTCCCACCCCGTTAAAAAGAATTACCACAGAGAGTTTTACTCGGCCGGGCTAACCAACGTCGTCGTCGTTGCTGATGAGCAGGGGCGTATGACGAGGAGGAGGCCGCGGCCCGGGCGTACGACCTGGCGGCATTGAAGTACTGGGGGCCCGACACCATCCTCAACTTCCCGGTAGGGTACCCTACCCTACCCTACCCCGCCCGGCCTCTACTGTACCGTACGATATTTACTCGTTGCACATTCTAGTCCACCCGTACCACCGCCACTGCCGCGACCGCCAGCACAGGAGTAGAAGCTTGCAATATTTGAGGCTCTTTTCATTTTCTTTCGAGAACCTCATCGTACTCGGTACTGTCGGTTGGCACACCTCTGAGCTCCGAGCTCGAGTTCTACCGCCGACAAAGAAACGAAAATCAATTGTCGGCGGCCATTCGTTGTAGAGCGCGAATTCGGTGCTAGAGACCGGTGCTTGTGTTTTGGACAGATTTTGCGAGTTTATTGTTCAATTATCACTGTGTGGAACTGGCTTCGTCTTTGGAAATATACACTAGAGCTGTACATTTTTAATTATATTTTCTACGTCGCTTCTGCACAAATAAATCCTTTTCTAATCTGCTGTTGTGTTCTCAATTTGTTTGCAGCTGTCTATATACGAAGATGAGTTGAAAGAAATGGAGGGACAGTCGAGGGAAGAGTATATTGGGTCACTCAGGAGGTAATGACTATCAAATAAAATGTTTTTTTTCTTTTGAATATCGCTCCCCCTTCAGTTTCTATAGAAAAATACATGAGACTAACAAATATAAAACTTAAAAATTAATCATAGTATAATTTCAACAACAAAAAATACTGATGTCCATCTATGTGATATTTCCCTCACAGGAAAAGCAGCGGGTTCTCACGAGGGGTCTCCAAGTACCGCGGAGTCGCAAGGTAACATCATCCGTGACATCTAACCAGATTTCTCCACTGTCCGAACGGGATTTTAAACCGCATGAGAGTAACTTGATTTTGAAAATCAAATCCCACACATGTGTATTCATTCACAACAAATGTTTACAGGCATCATCACAACGGGAGATGGGAGGCCCGGATCGGGCGTGTGTTCGGCAACAAGTACCTCTACCTCGGCACCTACGGTACGTACTCTACCTTGTAAAATTAACTCTCTTCCAAAATGCCATGTCTCTTTAGCAAAACCACAAAATACAAGTAGCCAGCAGCATCGCAACGGCCTCAATAAATGGCGTGTACGTATTTTTGACTCATAAAATCTTCAATCGTACTACGGAGTAGATAGTGAGTGAGAGTGCGAGACTGTTCATGAAAGCCAAATCTGAGTCGTACTAGCGGTGCACCGCGGCCTACACTCCTAGACCAGTACCATGAGCGTACCGCATGGGCACACCGTGAAGATTAGGCACAAGCTTGACCATCACAGTCCAGCTTAGTGTCGAGGGGCCTCATTAAGCACAAGCTTGACCAGATAGTTGGCTAACTAATTCGTGCCCTCTGTGGCTGAAATGCCTGCTAATGCTGATCAGGTGTACTATGATTAGGCCGCAATTATATGTTGGGTACATTCACTGTTCCCCATCACAGTTACATCCTCTGTGATGGCGATGCAAACCGCTCGAAGAGGCTGCCGGTGCAAGGAGCCGAGGCGTGTTCGTTCTTAGCAGCGCACAAGTTTCGTGTGAATCCCGTGGCAACGTCCGGAATTCCAGCGTGATATGTCGCATCCCAGATGTGATCTTTGAAAGAAGAACAGCCTAGACTAGAGAACACATGCACAAAATATATTCTTCTGAGTTAGAAATGTTCTACCACCTCCGTAACTTTTTATAAGACGTTTTTAGAGTCGGTATCGTACTGTGAACACGTGTCGCTCGTAGTTCCGGGGTTGTAGGTGCGTCCCCACGGTTTAAATCTCCGTAATGAATTACAGAGTGAATTATAGGAGTGGTCTTGGATCCAAGTGGCCGAGCAAGCAATGGCAGAGCAGAGATGAGGTCTCGGCCGGGAGTCTCCAATTCCGGTTAGTTGGGGATTAGATGCCATGACTCAATGAGCTCGACCCCAGCAACGCCGTACTGCTTCAACTTCCAGCGGTCCAAAGCCAGCACTGTTCACACCACAGAAGTTCAGTTGCACTTGGTGGCTAGTGACGATGATGGTGATCGGAGCATCAGCGATGCACCGCGGGATTGTAGGGTTGTTTAAAATCACAATTCTGTTATACGATTCTATGACTTTACGATCCAAAATAATCTCTTCGATTCTACAATTTTTGTTAGCAGAATTTACGTGTAGTTAAGATTTTGCGATTTGCGATCCCATCGTCGGAACTTTGATCTGACTCAAAGCCACGATTGTGACTGCCTTAATTGTAGCACTTGTTTTTTCAACGAAAAATGCTGCGTCGTTTAATAAGCGATCTGATCGTCGGATGATGTGCGCAGCGACGCAGGAGGAGGCGGCCATGGCGTACGACATGGCGGCGATCGAGTACCGCGGCCTCAACGCGGTCACCAACTTCGACCTCAGCCGCTACATCAAGTGGCTCCGCCCGGGCGCCGCCGACGTGGCGGCCGGCGCCGGCCGGACACCGCACCCGATGCTGGCCAGCCTGGCCGCGCAGGATCTCCCCGCGATCGACCTCGAGGCCATGGCGTTCCAGCACGACCTCCACCAGCAGGGCATGGAGGACGGCATGGCCGCGGAGGCTGCGGCGGCCGCGGCGGGGACGGCGCAGTTCCCGGTGCTGCCGGCCAGGGCGTCCACGCTGGGCCACACGCCCACCACGTCCGCGCTGAGCCTGCTGCTGCAGTCGCCCAAGTTCAAGGAGATGATCGAGCGGACGTCGGCCGCCGAGAGCAGCACCACCACGTCCTCGTCGTCCATGTCCACGCCGCCGCCGCCGCAGGCCACCAGGGACGACGGCGCCTCGCCGCAGTGCAGCTTCCCGGAGGACATCCAGACCTTCTTCGGCAGCGACGACGGCGTGGCCTACACCGACGTCGACGGCCTCTTCTTCGGGGACCTGTCCGCCTACGCGTCGCCGGCGTTCCACTTCGAGCTGGACTTGTGATCGCGGCGGCGGCGTACGTGGCCAGACTGATGATGCGCGCCATTGATTGGTTTCTTCCAACGGGGCTGGGGGTTTTGTCAATAGGATAATCAGACGGAGAAGCAAAGGGCAGAGCAAGATAACAGGGAATTGTTACGGTGCAGCTAGCGAGGACTGAAAATTATTTACAGATTATTTATTGTTTTTGTCCTTCTTTTGGTATAATCAGGGGTATAGCGTAAGCAAGAGAGATTGTTTCATTTGTTTCAGGATCCTTGACAGTCAAAATAAGGAGCTAATATATACGTATATTGATTCACATGACTTCTTTTCTTTCTTTACGGAAGATTCTTCCATTTCAAATTATCAAAGTTCAGGATTTGTTCCAAGTCAAACTTGTCTGCATTTGATCAGTTATGTAGAGAAAGGTGTTAATATGTAGTACAACATCAAATCAAATATATGTAGTGCGGAAATATGTAAACACTTGGCAAAACTAAAAGTTACTACCAAAATAGACATACTTCATGAGCCCCAATGCAATCACAGGCGAGCAGGTAACAAGTTGCGGACGGAGGGTCCTCGCTCGCTCGTATGTCGACTGTCGTATCGGCATGTGCGGGGCATGTATGGCTCTGTCAGTGCAACGGCGACCACGGCGTGAATGTGCCCGCTGTGGAACGTGGATCTCGGGGGACAGGGAATGTGCTCGATGTCAGGTCAGAACGAGGCTCGAACGGCACGGCAGGGAAAACAAGAAGTCGTGGCTGGAAAGGTCGCCGGCGCCTCGCTGGCGCCCTATCCTGGCGTACGGCCGGTGGCCGGGACCCGGCCGGCCGGCCGGCCGGCGTGCGCATTGCGCGGTAGGGGTCGGGGGAAGCAGGCTTGCGTTTTCGTCCTTGGTCGCCGGGGCTCTTGGCTGCTGGGAACATGTCGCGGGAGACGGGTTACGTTTTCGAACGTATCGTCGCTTTGTCAGCACCCGGTTGCTGCTCGGTCCGCCGGCGGCTCAAGGGCGCCGGATGGACTTGTCTTTGGTGCCGCCGGGTGCCTGGTTACGTTGTGGGTGGCGGAGGAAGCGAAGGAGGGGTGCGCTCCTGGTCTTGTCTCGTCTCGCGCTGGGAACTCGCCAACAGAAACGTGAGACGAGGATAAAATGGATAACGAGATACCCCACCCAGAAAAGAATGACGAAATCCTATCCTATATACTACTTCCTCTGTTTCAAATTACTACCACAACAAGTAATTTGAAACGGAGGAAGTACTACTTAAAAAGTTCACCCTCACTACTTAATTTATCTCAATATATGCAGCATAGACACCTCAGCATCCAATCACATTTCGCCACGCCACACATCCTCAAGCCCACCTCCTCATGTCTGACCAAATCAGCGACTACATTTCTTTTTAGAATCAATCAACGGCTACATTAGCGTTCTGTCACCAACGTACAGAACCGACTGTACAAATGCCGTCTCTCCTTTTCCACTTCCATGGATTCCTCTCTCGTTAAAATCACAAAGCGATTGACAAGACAACACAACACTTCTACTTCCACTCCCACGGACTCCTCTCTCGGAAAAAAGAACACGACTTTTCTTTTCCTGGCTATACAATAGGGTGCGGCGGCTGGGAGCAGATCGCTGGGTCAGATCGCTCCTCTGACACGACAGACGGTGCTTCTCGCCTCCGCGGCTCTCCCAGATTCTCTATTGTACTAGTGGTTGGGCTGCACCCTTGGTGCGCCGTCTAAGAGGAAGTTGGGAAGGTCAGATGGGATGCGCCCCTTTGACTGTCTTTATTATTCCTTGGTTAGACTTTTGGATACAAGCTTTGATATTGTATTGTCAAATGCAACATATCTAAATCTCTATATATGTATTGACGCATCAAGTGAGAAATAAACTGAAATGTCATGCCCATCTACGTTTTTTGTCCAAAAGGACCCCTTGGCCAATAGAATTGTCAAAAAGGACTACCCGTGGATATATTTGACAAAGGACCCCCTGGGCCGTGGCGGCAGGCGCGACAGGCGACACGTGGCACCTGCCGCCACGCCAGGAGGCGGCGGGCCCTGCCGCCACGGCAGGAGGCGGCCAACCGGCGAAAACGGATTAGGTACACTGCCTTGAGCCGGGACGGAACGGGCCAGGCCTGGTGGGCCATGCAGCCACTGGAGCAGGCGGCCGCTGCTGCCCATGTCGCTCGTAGGCCGACAGATTTTGCTGCTCGCGGGCCCAGGCGGTGGGCCATGCCGCCACTACGCGAGGCGGCATCTATGCTACACGCACGACAACGCACGCTGACAGCGCTGATTCCCAGGAGCGACAGCGACGATGACGGCGGTCATTCCCATGCGCGGGAATATGTACGCTGATGGCCTGCTTTTGGTTCTTTCGCCCGGGAATCAGTCCTACTTTTGCTACTTTTGTCTCAGCGGATGCGACGGCACTGCGAGAATCGCTCTGGCTATTGCTTGAGCGGATGCGACGGCACTGCGGTAATCAGTCACTCGCTACAGGAATCCGATGCTGCGGGAATCTGTTGTGCCGACACTACAGGGATCCTAAAATTTCCCGCCTAATTTCGTCCGTTCGCGCTTATTTTCTCGCAATCATTTGTCGTCTGAGCCTATAAAAAAAGACACCGAGGCTCTCGTCCAGCCATCCTCTAAATTACCACTACGCAAAGTGTGTAACACATTCTTGTAGTCGGTATGAGTTTGCCTTGCTCGGATCAAAGCATTAGGCCGAGGAAAATGAAGAATGCAAGTTTGCCTCCGGGGGTGGCAGTCCTGCGATGTTGGTGTGGCGATCTTTGCAAGGTGAAGGAGGTGACGGATTTTTCAGATTGGTTGGGCATGAAGTTTTTTATGTGCGCCAATTATGAGGAAGATCCACCCGTAGCTATTTCAGAGTACGACAAGCCTCCGGTATGCTTTAACCATCACGAATAGATATTGTTGGTATTTTGATTGATTCTTTAATAACATTCTTGTTTCTTGTTGTAGTCTCCTCTGCCTCTGTGCATGTACTATCGTTGGATTGACACGGAGATGCCGGCTTGGGCAGTGTGATGAGAAGCGAACCTCGAGACGAGGGTCGTTCCGTTGTTGGCCCGATCTTTCACGACACAAAACTCCATCACAGCAAGAACTCGTCGCAGGTTTACGAAGATGCTCGCAAATCCCACGGAAACAACACGCCAACCCCTCGATCCGAAGGAATAACGTGGACGAACCGTATAGGCTCAGCTTGTAATCTCCTACGCGTCGTGTCGCAGGAACTCACACGCCAACAGAGATTTTTGACAAGGTTTCTCTAAACTCGATAATGGCCGGCGGCCAAAAAACACACACGTGTCTAATTCATCGTAACATAATCTACCCTCTTACATGACGCCTCATGGCTTTATATATAAAGTACTATATTTGGTGTGACCAACAAGCTGGCCGCACCCCTACTTATCTCATCTTCTTAATTCAAAAGGAAAACAATCTGGACCTGTCTAAACAACACTAGGACTCTCATTTTCGTTGCTAATATGCCTTCTCGTAAAATCTGTAGGTGGACCCCAACCAAGCGTCTTCAAGGATAATAATCTCCACCATAAAAACCTGTAGACATGCACCTGTAATTTTGGTGGTCTTGTGTAACAGAAATAGGAAATACAATCTCCTAGTATTTTCTTCGAACGATCTGATTCTAGTGGCCGTACCCAACCGAAGTAATACTCGACCAGGACTCCTTCCTGGCTGTTAGCAGCGAACATGACTCCTCCCTCGTGGATACACATGCTCCTCCTAATCTCTGGCCCAAATGAGAATTGACCAAACGTGCTAGTGTAGGAATACATCCATGCATGCACGCACATACACATCTCCTTAGGTAATGCATGCATGTTCAACACCCTCTTTCCATTTTTACGTGAGTGCATCCTTATCAATGGCATAGTATGCATGCATGTAACTTCTACAATGAAAACATCATTGACCACTTGAACGACTACTGGATTAATAGTGTCAGTTATGGACATGGTCATATCATCCTCCCTTCCTTCAAGCGAAACCGTCCTCGGTTTCGAATCAATTTCTTTAACAACATCTTCATCTATTGATTGTTCGGGTGCCAAAAAAATTTCATCAACTTCGCCTTCCTTTTCCTTTTTTGCTTCTTCTTGCTCCTTCATCTTTCGCAGTCGTTCTTTCCTCCAAGCCTTGAACAACTTCTTTTCCATAGACATGAGAACATATTTTTTTGTCCCGGTTAACAGTGTACGTGTTGGCGAGATAGTCATGTGTAACATTGTTTTCTTTGTACCATGGCCGTCCCAACAACATATGACACGAAACCATCGACATCGGAATTACGTCGCACAAAATCTCACAAGAAAATTTCCCAACTGAAAACAGTACCATAGTTTGGTGTGTGATGTGAAGTTTGTCGTCGCACCTCCTCAAAATATATGGTCGTGGATGTGGTGTCATTGATAGCTCCAGCTTCTCCACCATGTCGATGCCGACCGCGTTGAACGAACTGTCATGGTCAATCGTCATGGCGCAGACTCTCTCTCCCACTTTACAGTAGGTGTGAAAAAGGTCAGCACCATAACCTTTCTCCTCCAGCAAAAAATCACCAGAGAGCCTCCCGTAGCTCCTTGCTGACGGCACGCCGGCCGTCTCCTCCGAAGTGCCGTGAGAAACGCCGGTCTCTGATACCACTTGATGAGAAGCGAACCTCGAGACGAGGGTCGTTCCGTTGTTGGCCCGATCTTTCACGACACAAAACTCCATCGCAGCAAGAACTCGTCGCAGGTTTACGAAGATGCTCGCAAATCCCACGGAAACAACACGCCAACCCCTCGATCCGAAGGAATAACGTGGACGAACCGTATAGGCTCAGCTTATAATCTCCTACGCGCCGTGTCGCAGGAACTCACATGCCAACAGAGATTTTTGACAAGGTTTCTCTAAACTCGATAATGGCCGGCGGCCGAAAAACACACACGTGTCTAATTCATCGTAACATAATCTACCCTCTTACATGACGCCTCATGGCTTTATATATAAAGTACTATATTTGGCGTGACCAACAAGCTGGCCGCACCCCTACTTATCTCATCTTCTTAATTCAAAAGGAAAACAATCTGGACCTGTCTAAACAACACTAGGACTCTCTTTTTTGTTACTGATATGCCTTCTCGTAAAATCTGTTGGTGGACCCCAACCAAGTGTCTTCAAGGATAATAATCTCCACCATAAAAACCTGTAGACATGCACCTGTAATTTTGGTGGTCTCGTGTAACAGAAATAGGAAATACAATCTCCTAGTATTTTCTTCGAACGATCTGATTTTAGGGGCCGTACCCAACCGAAGTAATAATCGACCAGGACTCCTTCCTGGCTGTTAGCAGCGAACAGGACTCCTCCCTCGTGGATACACATGCTCCTCCTAATCTCTGGCCCAAATGAGAATTGACCAAACGTGCTAGTGTAGGAATACATCCATGCATGCACGCACATACACATCTCCTTAGGTAATGCATGCATGTTCAACACCCTCTTTCCATCTTTACGGTGAGTGCATCCTTATCAATGGCATAGTATGCATGCATGTAACTTCTACAATGGAAACATCATTGACCACTTGAACGACTACTGGACTAATAGTGTCAGTTATGGACATGGTCATATCATCCTCCCTTCCTTCAAGCGAAACTGTCCTCGGTTTCGAATCAATTTCTTTAACAACATCTTCATCTATTGATTGTTCGGGTGCCAAAAAAATTTCATCAACTTCGCCTTCCTTTTCCTTTTTTGCTTCTTCTTGCTCCTTTATCTTTCGCAGTCGTTCTTTCCTCCAAGCCTTGAACAACTTCTTTTCCATAGACATGAGAACATATTTTTTGTCCCGGTTAACAGTGTACGTGTTGGCGAGATAGTCATGTGTAACATTGTTTTCCTTGTACCATGGCCGTCCCAACAACATATGACACGAAACCATCGACACCGGAATTACGTCGCACAAAATCTCACAAGAAAATTTCCCAACTGAAAACAGTACCACAATTTGGTGTGTGATGTGAAGTTTGTCGTCGCACCTCCTCAAAATATACGGTCGTGGATGTGGTGTCATTGATAGCTCCAGCTTCTCCACCATGTCGATGCCGACCGCGTTGACCGAACTGTCATGGTCAATCGTCATGGCGCAGACTCTCTCTCGCACTTTACAGTAGGTGTGAAAAAGGTCAGCACCATAACCTTTCTCCTCCAGCAAAAAATCACCGGAGAGCCTCCAGTAGCTCCTTGCTGACGGCATGCCGGCCGTCTCCTCCGAAGTGCCGTGAGAAACGCCGGTCTCTGATACCACTTGATGAGAAGCGAACCTCGAGACGAGGGTCGTTCCGTTGTTGGCCCGATCTTTCACGACACAAAACTCCATCGCAGCAAGAACTCGTCGCAGGTTTACGAAGATGCTCGCAAATCCCACGGAAACAACACGCCAACCCCTCAATCCGAAGGAATAACGTGGACGAACCGTATAGGCTCAGCTTGTAATCTCCTACGCGTCGTGTCGCAGGAACTCACACGCCAACAGAGATTTTTGACAAGGTTTCTCTAAACTCGATAATGGCCGGCGGCCGAAAAACACACACGTGTCTAATTCATCGTAACATAATCTACCCTCTTACATGACGCCTCATGGCTTTATATATAAAGTACTATATTTGGCGTGACCAACAAGCTGGCCGCACCCCTACTTATCTCATCTTCTTAATTCAAAAGGAAAACAATCTGGACCTGTCTAAACAACACTAGGACTCTCTTTTTCGTTGCTGATATGCCTTCTCGTAAAATCTGTAGGTGGACCCCAACCAAGCGTCTTCAAGGATAATAATCTCCACCATAAAAACCTGTAGACATGCACCTGTAATTTTGGTGGTCTCGTGTAATAGAAATAGGAAATACAATCTCCTAGTATTTTCTTCGAACGATCTGATTTTAGTGGCCGTACCCAACCGAAGTAATACTCGACCAGGACTCCTTCCTGGCTGTTAGCAGCGAACAGGACTCCTCCCTCGTGGATACACATGCTCCTCCTAATCTCTGGCCCAAATGAGAATTTACCAAACGTGCTAGTGTAGGAATACATCCATGCATGCACGCACATACACATCTCCTTGGGTAATGCATGCATGTTCAACACCCTCTTTCCATCTTTACGTGAGTGCATCCTTATCAATGGCATAGTATGCATGCATGTAACTTCTACAATGGAAACATCATTGACCACTTGAACGACTACTGGATTAATAGTGTCAGTTATGGACATGGTCATATCACAGTGAAAGAAGTCATCATGCGTGGAATAGTTTTTATGCGGAAGAGCGACGCGAGAAGGCGGAAGCTGAGGAGAAAGCAGAGCAAGAGAGAGAGAGAGTTAAAAGAATACTATGCGGAGCAACACTGTTTTTTCAGGATTTAGGAAAGAAAAACAGGGAAGAGGCTCGTCCCATGGAGGAGCAAGAACGACATTGAAAGGAGGCTCGTGAGGCGGAGAGACAGAGAAAGAAAGAAAGGGCTCGTGAGGCCAAGGCAGCAGAAGCTGGCGATGGAAAAGGAAAATATCCACGCTGGACTTAGTAGATTCCTGTGGTAGTATTTTAAATTTCGCAATCATTTGTATCTTAATTTCTGCAGTTTAATGTAGCGTTATTTCAGTAGTTAAATGTAGCTTTATTTGAATAGTACGATGTATCTTATTTTCAGTTGTACCGTGTCGTTATGAAAAAAATTATAGTTTTAGAATAAATTAGTGGCATTTTCTTTCCCTCCACTAATTATCGGACATCGTGCAACAACTACAAAATGAAATTAAGATAGAACATAATGTCGTACAATAAAAGAGTACAAACTAATAATGCAAGTACATTTGAATTAAACGGTAGAACTGGAATACAACTTAAACACCACATGAAGGCATCATCGTCATCCTCCGTCGATGCATAACTCTTGCCCTTCGAGGATGCAGAACTCTTACCCTTGGACAATGCAGAACTCTTGCCCCCTTCGAGGATGCAGTACTCTTGCCCTTGGACGATGCAGAACTCTTGCCCTTTGACGATGCAGAACCCGGAAGCGGCGACATGAAGATATCATCTTCGTCCTTGTTGTCGTCTACTAACTCTTGAGCACTGCGTTGGTTTTCCCTTGAAAAGGAAAGGGTGATGCAGCAAAGTAGCGTAAGTATTTCTCTCAGTTTTTTAGAACCAAGGTATCAATCCAGTAGGAGTCCACGCACGAGTCCCTCGCACCTACACAAACAAAAAAGAACATCGCAACCAACGCGATAAAGGGGTTGTCAATCCCTTCACGGTCAATTACGAGAGTGAGATCTGATAGAGATGATAGGATAATATTTTTGGTATTTTTATGATAAAGATGCAAAGTAAAATAAAAAGCAATAAAAATAGCTAAGTGTTGGAAGATTAATATGATGGAAATTAGACCCGGGGGCCATAGGTTTCACTAGTGGCTTCTCTCAAGATAGCATAAGTATTTGCGATGGGTAAACAAATTACTGTCGAGCAATTGATAGAATTGAGCATAGTTATGAGAATATCTAGGTATGATCATGTATATAGGCATCATGTCCGAGACAAGTAGACCGACTCCTGCCTGCATCTACTACTATTACTCCACACATCGACCGCTATCCAACATGCATCTAGAGTATTAATTCATAAGAACAGAGTAACGCTTTAAGCAAGATGACATGATATAGAGGGATAAACTCATGCAATATGATATAAACCCCATCTTTTTATCCTGGCAATAATACAATACGTACCTTGCTGCCCCTACTGTCACTGGGAAAGGACACCGCAAGATTGAACCCAAAGCTAAGCACTTCTCCCATTGCAAGAAAGATCAATCTAGTAGGCCAAACCAAACTGATAATTCGAAGAGACTTGCAAAGATAACCAATCATACATAAAAAAATTCAGAGAGGATTCGAATATTGTTCATAGATAATCTTGATCATAAACCCACAATTCATCGGATCTCGACAAACACACCGCAAAAGAAGATTACATCGAATAGATCTCCACAAGAGAGGGGAGAACATTGTATTGAGATCCAAAAAGATAGAAGAAGCCATCTAGCTAATAACTATGGACCCGAAGGTCTGAGCTAAACTACTCACACTTCATCGGAGAGGCCTTGGAGATGATGTAGAGGCCCTTCGTGATCAATGCCCCCTCCGGCGGAGTGCCGGAAAAGGTCCCAAGATGGGATCTCATGGGTACAGAAAGTTGCGGCGGTGGAATTAGGTTTTTGGCTCCGTATCTGATAGTTTGGGGGTACATAGGTATATATAGGAGGAAGAAGTACGTCGGTGAAGCAACGAGGGGCCCACGAGGGTGGAGGGCGCGCCTGGGGGGAGGGGGTAGGCGCGCCCCCTACCTCGTGCCTTCCTCCTTCGTTGCTTTGCATAGACTCCAAGTCCTCTGGATCACGTTTGTTCCGGAAATCACGTTCCTGAAGGTTTCATTCCGTTTGGACTCCGTTTGATATTCTTTTTCTGCGAAACACTGAAGCGGACAAAAAACAGCAATTCTGGGCTGGGCCTCCGGTTAATAGGTTAGTCCAAAAAATAATATAAAAGTATAATAAAGCCCAGTAATGTCCAAAACAGAATATAATATAGCATGGAACAATAAAAAAATTATAGATACGTTGGAGACGTATCATCGTCAGTCCATAAAAATGGATGCTTTGCAGCAGTCCTTCTGAAAGTTTCACTCTTCGGCTCCACTACCATCTTCCACCTTGCATGCAACCTAAGAAGTTCTTTACGTACCTCCTCATAGGTCCTTTCAGAGCATGGAACAATAAAAAAATTATAGATACGTTGGAGACGTATCATCGTCAGTCCATAAAAATGGATGCTTTGTAGCAGTCCTTCTGAAAGTTTCACTCTTCGGCTCCACTACCATCTTCCACCTTGCATGCAACCTAAGAAGTTCTTTACGTACCTCCTCATAGGTCCTTTCAGGCCACCCAGACCTACGTAATTCGTGAGCCAACTCATTCATTATGGTGTCACTACCGGTGAGTTCGTCCCATGGAACTATCCTATTGTCCATCCTGAAATCGGTAGCTAGCCTCAGAAGAGTTCTGCTCATCCCAGGGTGAAAACTACGATCGAAAGGATAATGGGACATCTCGACTACACTACACTCTAATGCTTATCCAGCTTCGTCTGAAGGGGGTTTTATAGGTAGTGAGGAGAAAATGGCGGGAAAGAACGACTGCGGTATGGCGGGAAAGGGTTGGCGGGAACATATGGCGGGAAACGGGTGGCGGGAAGATATGGCGGGAAGGGGTTGGCGGGAACATATGGAGCGAAACAGTTGGTGGGGAAATATTGAGGGGAAAGGGTTGCGCGAAAATATATTTTTTCAATGTCTAAGATGGGCAATGGTTGCACAGTATTCATCAGCCAAAATTAAAAGAAATCATTTTGGCCAAACTTAAGCTGAAGAGTGAAGCGGGATAGTATGGCGGGAATAATTTTTTCTGACTGGTGCATTTTTATTTCAGCATACGTAGATGTTTAAATCGGAAAATCTGATACTGACATATGTAGATACAATGGGTCGCACACGTGGATGGATGATTCACCCTAGTCAAGGACGACCACCTGGCCTTTCCTTACGACCGGAAAGCGACAAGCGATTAGGTGGTCGAGTTACACGAAGACCGCGGTCGTACTCCACTTCGGCTTCATGTGTCTGCGACTCCTGCGTAGCTGGTGGAGTCGGGAATCCTTGTTGCGAACCTGAAGCGTAATTGTAGGCGTATGGTTGTGACTCCGCGGGGATAAAAGATGGTCCAATAACGTTCCCTTTGAAGAACTCTGTAACTAATGATGTAACTGTGTCGCCATGATCATGTGATGCTCCCCGGATGCCTGTGTTGAGGCCACTTTGGGTGTCCTCATCGTCCCAATTAACATCAGGTATATCCTGCACATAGAAACATTGTAAACAAACTGTTAGAGGATAATGTATGATATCATTGTAAATGCATTAAAATGTAAACATGACTACCTGATCAGATCCCTCGCCTGTACCGTCTGGCCATTGTACGTGGTACTGGTTTAAATCTGGTACACGAGTCTCCTCGAGCATGGAGATCCCTCGCATGGAGAGATACGACTGAGATCCCTCACCTTGGGTGTATGCGTCATATCCTGTGTATGCATATGGATTCGGGGAAAGAGTCTGCTCGGGCATCAAATCCAAGCCCGTGCCATGGTCCTGAGATGTCTGCCCCTGACGAAGCTGCACCGAAGAAGAGCGATGCAGTGGCAGAGATGAGTCATGTCGTGGAAATGTCGTTCTAGTACTCGGACCCTCCCCCCAATGCCCATGGCTCGTACGCGCCTCGCTCGGTCTGGACGACGGCGCCGCACTCGGTCTGGCTGACCTCGCTACCGGCATGTTGTACGCTCCAGTGACAACGTCGTCGCCTCTACCGCATCTGAACTTTGTTGCCATGTATTCTTGAAAATGTTTCTGGAATGACTTGCGAGCTGGGCCCTGGGCCGGCATGCTTTCCGCAGCCATATGCCCTACTTCGTTGCAACTTTCAAGCTGAACAATATTTGGATGTTATTTGGTTCAAATGATTATGAAATGATGGACCTAAAAAAGTTACAAGTGATTACCATCTGGTCACGATAGTAGGCTGCATGCAGCTCAATATGTCTCTGCGCCTGCTCCTCCTGTGTGAGATGTGTTGGTATGTGTGTTGATACAGTACCACTGCTTGTATGCTTGATCTGTACTTCCATCGTACAGTCTACAAAATTAAATAATTACATAAACCGTTGTGATGAAAGCAAAGCATCTTCATGCATCGTATGGTCATCGTAATAAAATAATGTAAATAAAATGTACCTAAGTTGATGCACTATATCTGCTAGCGCTTCATTTTCCCACTTGTTTACCCATTGAATGTTGTGTTCCCTCCAATCGTATAAACTCCAACCCCTGCCCATATTGGTTAGCCTGCAAATTATGTAACAAAGTGTGAGTTTAGAAATTAAAAATGACACTAACTATTTAGGGAGGTCACATCTTACTTATGGGTTTCCTCATTGATACGTCTTGGAAAAGGTGGTGGACTCTCTTGATAGAGACCAAACTGTCTCATTACACGCTCTGGGTTGTAAGGTTCAACACACCACAGGAACAATAAGTTGCAGCGAGTCAGCCAGAATGCACTATCGCTCAAGATGCCTGCTGTGATGGGTCGAATATCAAAGACCATTTGTATCTGGTCCTAAGTCCACGGGTTCCATGTGACTTCTGCCTCATCAAGTATCTCAAACTGCTGGTGGTACATAGGGTAACTATTTTTCGCAATATTTGGAGACCAACGTTTCCGTGCCTTCGTCCACCTGGTGGCCATAGTTGCACTGCTGCCCTTGCTAAAGTCGTATGGGTGTACGGGATTTTGTATACGAGGTCGTACTACAGGGAGGTATTCCCAGGACCACAACTGTAGAAACTCGTAGGCGACACAAAGTAACGGAGCTTTTTGTGCGAAAGAGGTTTTTTGTGTGGCATCACACAAGCCTCTATATGTATGACATAGCATGGCAGAACCGAAGCTGTATTTTGGCTGCTCTGGTAAAGGTTCACCTACCATATTCTCTGCAATGTAGATGAGACCAGGGAGAACTACGTCCCTGTGTGAATTTGGAAACAGAGTCCCGAGAAGCCACAGCAAATGCGCAAACAGATGTCTTTTTCTCGTCTCCTCATCGGCGAAGCTAGATAAAATATGAAAGTTATCACGAAGCCAGGCGAGTGGGATGCCCCGAGGGCCACCAGAACGTTGTGATTCTGGCATTGCCATCCCAAGACGGGCTGCTATATCTAATGCCCAAGATGGAGACACTCGTGGAGAGACTAACGGCTCACCTCTAATTGGTAGAGCAGTGATCATAGAAACATCTTTCAGTGTAGGTGCAAGCTCCCCAAAACGAAAGTGAAAGGTGTGGGTTTCAGGTCTCCACCGGTCAACGAGGGATGTCAAAAGGGATAGGTCCAAACGTAATTGGTCGTCGCATGATGTGAGCCTAGCAAAACCTTGTAGTCCATAAGCGTCAAGGTGAGCAAGAAAAGAATTGTGTATTGGCCATGTTTTCTTTATGGTTCGAAGTCTGAAAGTCCGATAATCATGCTTAGTATTTGGTTTCAAAAATAGGTGGCAACGGTGGCCGGCGTCATGGGGCCCCTGCAAAAGCACTGGCACTGCAGCCATAACCTGCACACAAACATATAAATATAAATTATGAGGAAGACACAAATACAAATGCAAATCAAAATCAACTTAAAAAATACAAAGAGATACAATTTACATTAATTATCTGAAGTTAACATCACGAGTACAATAATACGAAGAGATTCATTTTAAATTTAATATAAGTACACATAATGAGTACAAATATAAATAGACATAGCGAGTACAGATATATCAACATCATGTAGTGTTGTTGGCTCGATACGGGCATTCTCTACGTGAATGTCCAGGACACCTGCATGAATGAAACATGCCCTAGAGGCAATAATAAAGTTGTTATTTATATTTCCTTATATCATGATAAATCTTTATTATTCATGCTAGAATTGTATTAACCGGAAACTTAGTACATGTGTGAATACATAGACAAATAGAGTGTCACTAGTATGCCTCTACTTGACTAGCTCGTTGAATCAAAGATGGTTAAGTTTCCTAGCCATAGACATGAGTTGTCATTTGATTAACAGGATCACATAATTAGAGAATGATGTGATTGACTTGACCCATTCCGTTAGCTTAGCATTTGATCGTTTAGTATATTGCTATTGCTTTCTTCATGACTTATACATGTTCCTATGACTGTGAGATTATGCAACTCCCGAATACCGGAGGAACACTTTGTGTGCTACCAAATGTCACAACGTAACTGGGTGATTATAAAGGTGCTCTACAGGTGTCTCAGATGGTACTTGTTGAGTTCGCATAGATCAAGATTAGGATTTGTCACTCCGATTGTCGGAGAGGTATATATGGGCCCTCTCGGTAATGCACAACACTATATGCCTTGCAAGAAATGTGACTAATGGGTTAGTTGCGGGATGATGCATTACAGAACGAGTAAAGAGACTTGCCTGTAACGAGATTGAACTAGGTATTGAGATACCGATGATCGAATCTCGGGCAAGTAACATACTGATGACAAAGGGAACGACGTATGTTGTTATGCGGTTTGACTGATAAAGATCTTCGTAGAATATGTGGGAGCCAATATGAGCATCCAGGTTCCTCTATTGGTTATTGACAGGAAACGAGTCTCGCTCATGTCTACATAGTTCTCGAACCCATAGGGTCCGCACGCTTAACGTTCGGTGACGATCGGTATTATGAGTTTATGTGTTTTGATGTACCGAAGGTAGTTCGGTTTCCCGGATATGATCACGGACATAACAAGGAGTCTCAAAATGGTCGAGACATAAAGATCGATATATTGGATGACTATGTTTGGACTTTGGAAGGGTTCCGGGCAAGTTCGGACAAATACCGGAGTACCGGGGGGTTACCGGAACCCCCCGGGGAGTGTAATGGGCCTTAGTGGAGAAGAGGAGGGGCAGCCAGGGCAGGCCGCGCACCCCCTCCCCCTCTACTCCAAATTGGACAAGGAGGGGGGCGGTGCCCCCCTTTCCTTCCCCCTCTCTCCTCCTTCCCTCTCTCCTACTCCTACTCTTGGAAGGGTTGGAGTCCTACTCCCGGTGGGAGTAGGACTCCCCTTGGGGCACGCCTAGGAGGGCCTCCCCCTCCCCCTCCTCCACTCCTTTATATACGGGGAGGGGGCACCCCATAGACACAAGTTGATCAGTTGATCTTTTAGCCGTGTGTAGTGCCTCGCTCCACCATAATCCACCTCGGTCATATCGTAGCGGTGCTTAGGCGAAGCCCTGCGTCAGTAGCATCATCATCACCGTCATCACGCCGTCGTGCTGACGGAACTCACCCTTGAAGCTATGCTGGATCGTGAGTTCGAGGGACGTCATCGAGCTGAATGTGTGCTGAACTCGGAGGTGTCGTGCATTCGGTACTTGATCGGTCGGATCATGAAGACGTACGACTACATCAACCCCGTTGTCATAACGCTTCCGCTTTCGGTCTACGAGGGTACGTGGACGACACTCTCCCCTCTCATTGCTATGCATCACCATGATCTTGCGTGTGCATAGGAATTTTTTTGAAATTACTACGTTCCCCAACAGTGGCGTCCGAGCCAGGTTTATGCGTAGATGTTATATGCACGAGTAGAACACAAAGAGTTGTGGGCGATAATAGTCATACTTTGATTCGGCAGTATTGTTGGATGAAGCGGCCCGGACCGACATTACGCGTACGCTTACGCGAGACTGGTTCTACCGATGTGCTTTGCACACAGGTGGTCGGCGGGTGTCAGTTTCTCCAACTTTAGTTGAATCGAGTATGGCTATGCCCGGTCCTTGTGAAGGTTAAAACAACACATACTTGACGAAATATCGTTGTGGTTTTGATGCGTAGGTAAGAACGGTTCTTGCTCAGCCCATAGCAGCCACGTAAAACTTGCAACAATAAAGTAGAGGACGTCTAACTTGCTTTTGCAGGGCATGCTGTGATGTGATATGGTCAAGACATGATGCTAAATTTTATTGTATGAGATGATCATGTTTTGTAACGAAGTTATCGGCAACTGGCAGGAGCCATATGGTTGTCGCTTTATTGTATGCAATGCAATCGCCCTGTAATTGTTTTTACTTTATCACTAAGCGGTAGCGATAGTCGTAGAAACAATAGTTGGCGAGACGACAACGATGCTATGATGGAGATCAAGGTGTCGCGCCAGTGACGATGGTGATCATGACGGTGCTTTGGAGATGGAGATCAAAGGCACAAGATGATGATGGCCATATCATATCACTTATATTGATTGCATGTGATGTTTATCCTTTATGCATATTTTTTTGCTTAGATCGACGGTAGCATTATAAGATGATCTCTCACTAAATTTCAAGGTATAAGTGTTCTCCCTGAGTATGCACCATTGCGAAAGTTCGTCGTGCCGAGACACCACATGATGATCGGGTGTGATAAGCTCTACGTTCACATACAAGGGGTGCAAGCCAGTTTTGCACACGCAGAATACTCGGGTTAAACTTGACGAGCCTAGCATATGCAGATATGGCCTCAGAACACTGAGACCGAAAGGTCGAGCGTGAATCATATAGTAGATATGATCAACATAGTGATGTTCACCATTGAAAACTACTCCATCTCACGTGATGATTGGACATGGTTTAGTTGATTTGGATCACGTGATCACTTAGATGATTAGAGGGATGTCTATCTAAGTGGGAGTTCTTAAGTAATTTGATTAATTGAACTTTAATTTATCATGAACTTAGTACCTGATAGTATTTTGCATGTCTATGTTGTTGTAGATAGATGGCCCGTGCTGTTGTTCCGTTGAATTTTAATGCGTTCCTTGAGAAAGCTAAGTTGAAAGATGATGGTAGAAATTACACAGGCTGGGTCCGTAACTTGAGGATTATCCTCATTGCTGCACAGAAGAATTACATCCTGGAAGCACCGCTGGGTGCCAGGCCTACTGCAGATGCTACTGATGAAGTTAAGAATGTCTGGCAGAGCAAAGCTGATGACTACTCGATAGTTGAGTGTGCCATGCTTTACTGCTTAGAACTGGGACTTCAACGACGTTTTGAACGCCATGGAGCATATGAGATGTTCCAGGAGTTGAAGTTAATATTTCAAGCAAATGCCCGGATTGAGAGATATAAAGTCTCCAATAAGTTCTACAGCTGCAAGATGGAGGAGAATAGTTCTGTCAGTGAACATATACTCAAAATGTCTGGGTATAACAATCACTTGATTCAACTGGGAGTTAATCCTCTTGATGATAGTGTCATTGACAGAATTCTTCAATCACTGCCACCAAGCTACAAGAGCTTTGTGATTAATTATAACATGCAAGGGATGGATAAGACAATTCCCGAGCTCTTCGCAATGCTAAAGGCTGCGGAGGTAGAAATCAAGAAGGAGCATCAAG
The DNA here is from genome assembly GCF_056163025.1 of Triticum urartu. Classification (NCBI taxonomy): domain Eukaryota; kingdom Viridiplantae; phylum Streptophyta; class Magnoliopsida; order Poales; family Poaceae; genus Triticum; species Triticum urartu. The sequence goes on along the minus strand of NC_141877.1, from coordinate 426,435,814 downwards.
TGTTGATGGTCAACAAGACCACCAGTTTCAAGAAAAAGGGTAAAGGGAAGAAGGGGAACTTCAAGAAGAATGGCAAGCAAGTTGCTGCTCAAGTGAAGAAGCCCAAGTCTGGACCTAAGCCTGAGACTGAGTGCTTCTACTGCAAACAGACTGGTCACTAGAAGCGGAACTTCCCCAAGTATTTGGCGGATACGAAGGATGGCAAGGTGAACAAAGGTATATGTGATATACATGTTATTGATGTGTACCTTACTAATGCTCGCAGTAGCACCTGGGTATTTGATACTGGTTCTGTTGCTAATATTTGCAACTCGAAACAGAGGCTACAGATTAAGCGAAGATTGGCTAAGGACGAGGTGACGATGCACATGGGAAATGGTTCCAAAGTTGATGTGATTGCCGTTGGCACGCTACCTCTACACCTACCTTCGGGATTAGTTTTAAACTTGAATAATTGTTATTTGGTGCCAGCGTTGAGCATGAAAATTATATCTGGATCTTGTTTGATGCGAGACGGTTATTCATTTAAATCTTAGAATAATGGTTGTTCTATTTATATGAGTAATATCTTTTATGGTCATGCACCCTTGAATTCATATTGAATCTCGATAGTAGTGATACACATATTCATAATATTGAAGCCAAAAGATGCAGAGTTGATAATGATAGTGCAACTTATTTGTGGCACTGCCGTTTAGGTCATATTGGTGTAAAGTGCATGAAGAAACTCCATTCTGATGGACTTTTGGAATCACTTGATTATGATCACTTGGTACTTGCGAACCATGCCTCATGGGCAAAATGACTAAAACGACGTTCTCCGGAATAATGGAGCGAGCAACAGATTTGTTGGAAATCATACATACTGATGTATGTGGTCCAATGAATGTTGAGGCTCGCGGCGGGTATCGTTATTTTCTCACTTCACAGATGATTTGAGCATATATGGGTATATCTACTTGATGAAACATAAGTATGAAACATTTGAAAAGTTCAAAGAATTTCAGAGTGAAGTGGAAAATCATCGTAACAAGGAAATAAAGTTTCTACGATCTGATCGTGGAGGAGAATATTTGAGTTATGAGTTTGGTCTTCATTTGAAACAATGCAGAATAGTTTCGCAACTCACGCCACCCGGAACACCACAGTGTAATGGTGTGTCCGAACGTCGTAATCGTACTTTACTTGATATGGTGTGATCTATGATGTCTCTTACTGATTTACCGCTATCATTTTGGGGTTATGCTTTAAGAGACGGCTGCATTCATGTTAAATAGGGCACCATCTAAATCCGTTCAGATGACGCCTTATGAACTGTGGTTTGGCAAGAAACCAAAGTTGTCATTTCTTAAAGTTTGGGGCTGCGATGCTTATGTGAAAAAGCTTCAACCTGATAAGCTCGAACCCAAATCGAAGAAATGTATCTTCATAGGATACCCAAAGGAGACTGTTGGGTACACCTTCTATCACAGATCTGAAGGCAAGACAGTCGTTGCTAAGAATGGATCTTTTCTAGAGAAGGAGTTTCTCTCAAAAGAAGTGAGTGGGAGGAAAGTAGAACTTGATGAGGTAACTGTACTTGCTCCCTTATTGGAAAGTAGTTCATCACAAAAATCAGTTCCTGTGATCCCTACACCAATTAGTGAGGAAGCTGATGATAATGATCATGAAACTTCAGATCAAGTTACTACCGAACCTCGTAGGTCAACCAGAGTAAGATCCGCACCAGAGTGGTATGGTAATCCTGTTCTGGAAGTCATGTTACTTGACCATGACGAACCTACGAACTATGAGGAAGCGATGATGAGCCCAGATTCCGCAAAATGGCTTGAAGCCATGAAATCTGAGATGGGATCCATGTATGAGAACAAAGTGTGGACTTTGGTTGACTTGCCTGATGATCGGCAAGCCATCGAGAATAAATGGATATTCAAGAAGAAGACTGACGCTGACGGTAATGTTACTATCTACAAAGCTCTACTTGTTGCGAAAGGTTTTCGACAAGTTCAAGGAGTTGAATACGATGAGACCTTCTCACCCGTAGCGATGCTTAATGATAACCCACAAGTATAGGGGATCACAACAATTTTCGAGGGTAGAGTATTCAACCCAAATTTATTGATTCGACACAAGGGGAGCCAAAGAATATTCTCAAGTATTAGCAGTTGAGTTGTCAATTCAACCACACCTGGATAACTTAATATATGCAGCAAAGTATTTAGTAGCAAAGTAGTATGGAAGTAACGGTAACAGTGGCAAAAGTAACAATAGCAACTTTGTAGTAATTGTAATAGTGGCAACGGTAAAGTAACTAAGCAAAGATCAATATGTGAAAAGCTTGTAGGCATTGGATCGGTGATGGATAATTATGTCGGATTCGATTCATCATGTAACAGTTATAACATAGGGTGACACAGAACTAGCTCCAATTCATCAATGTAATGTAGGCATGTATTCTGAATATATTCATACGTGCTTATGGAAAAGAACTTGCATGACATCTTTTGTGCTACCCTCCCGTGGCAGCAGGGTCCTATTGCAAACTAAGGGATATTAAGGCCTCGTTTTCATAGAGTACCGGACCAAAGCATTAACACTTAGTGAATACATGAAGTCCTCAAACTACGGTCATCATCGGGAGTGGTCCCGATTATTGTCACTTCGGGGTTACCGGATCATAACACATAGTAGGTGACTATTGACTTGCAAGATAGGATCAAGAACTCACATATATTCATGAAAACATAATAGGTTCGGATATGAAATCATGGCACTCGGGCCCTAGTGACAAGCATTAAGCATAGCAAAGTCATAGCAATATCAATCTCAGAACACCGTGGATACTAGGGATCAAACCCTAACAAAACTCACTCGATTACATGGTAAATCTCATCCAACCCATCACCTCCAGCAAGCCTACGATGGAATTACTCACGCATGGCCATGAGCATCATGAAATTGGTGATGGAGGATGGTTGATGATGATGACGGCGACGGATTCCCCTCTCCAGAGCCCCGAACAGACTCCAGATCAGCCCTCCCGAGAGAGTTTAGGGCTTGGCAGTGGCTCCGTATCATAAAACACGATGAATCCTTCTCTCTGATTTTTTTCACCCCGAACGTGAATATATGGAGTTGGAGTTGAGGTCGGTGGAGATTCAGGGGGCCCACGAGGCAGGGGGCGCGCCTAGGGGGGGAAGGCGCGCCCCCCACCCTCGTGGACAGGATGTGGGCCCCTGGTCTTAATTCTTTCGCCAGTATTTTTTATAAATTCCAAAAATATTCTCGGTGAAGTTTTAGGTCATTCCGAGAACATTTATTTCTGCACAAAAATAATACCATGGCAATTCTGCTGAAAACAGCGTAAGTCCGGGTTAGTTCCATTCAAATCATGCAAGTTAGAGTCCAAAACAAGGGCAAAAGTGTTTGGAAAAGTAGATACGACAGAGACGTATCAACTCCCCCAAGCTTAAACCTTTGCTTGTCCTCAAGTAATTCAGTTGACAAACTGAAAGTGATAAAGAAAAACTTTTACAAACTCTGTTTGCTCTTGTTGTTGTAAATATGTAAAGCCAGCATTCAGGTTTTTAACAAAGATTATGAACTAACCACATTCACAATAACATTTAGGTCTCATGTTTACTCATATCAATGGCATAATCAACTAGCGAGCAATAATAATAAATCTCAGATGACAACACTTTCTCAAAACAATCATAATATGATATAACAAGATGGTATCTCGCTAGCCCTTTCAGAGACCGCAAAACATAAATGCAGAGCACCTCTGAAGATCAAGGACTGACTAGACATTGTAATTCATGGTAAAAGAGATCCAGTCATAGTCTTACTCAATATAAATTAATAGTAATGGATGCAAATGACTGTGGTGCTCTCCAACTGGTGCTTTTTAATAGGAGGGTGATGACTCATATAAGTAAATAGATAGGCCCTTCGCAGAGGGAAGCAGGGATTTGTAGAGCTGCCGGAGCTCGAGTTTTGAAATAGAGATAAATAATATTTTGAGTGGCATACTTTCATTGTCAACATAACAACCAAGAGATCTCGATATCTTCCATGCTACACACATTATAGGCGGTTCCCAAACAGAATGGTAAAGTTTATACTCCCCCACCACCAACAAGCACACTCCACGGCTGGTCTGAAACAACGGGTACCGTCCAACCAACAACAGTCTTGGGGGAGTTTTGTTTGCAATTAATTTGATTTGTTTTGAGCATGGGACTGGGCATCCCGGTGAACGACCATTTTCTCGTGAACGAGGAGCGGAGTCCGCTCCTCTTGAGAATAACCCACCTAGCATGGAAGATATAGACAACCCTAGTGTAAGGGCATATTTATCCCTTAGTTGTTGTGGTGATTGATGACAATGCTTTTGCGGACTAATCGTGTGTATTGAGTATTTCAGACATTTCATCACTAGGCACAAGACGATTTGGTGCCCCTCGAAGACTATTGAAGACGGCGTTTCTCTATGTTTGTTTTTGGTGGATTTGAGTCGTAGGAAAGCCGTACTATTAAGAGGGGGTCCGCTTTGGAAAGGTTTGGGTGGAATCATCACGTACACGTCTACTCCATTTGCACCGCCTTTCCTTTGGCCTTTGGAGCATCCTCCCTCTTTTCTTATCTATGCAAACTGTCGTGTTTGCTGAACTGGGGCATGCGGTAGTACTGCTCCTAGGAGCAGTAGTACCGCAGGCCCTTGCGGTAGTACCGGCCTCTGGCGCGGTAGTGCCGCAAGTGCCCACGGTAGTACTGGTTCCTTGGAGCGGTAGTACCGTGGCCTCAGGCCAGGCGCTGTTGCTTTTGCGGTAGTAGGGCGCATGTAATTTTTTACATCCGCACCCTACGCGGTAGTACCGTGCACTCTGGCTAGGCTCAGCTGCATGCGCGGCAGTAGGAGCGGATGTAATTTTTTACATTCGCGCCCCGTACGGTAGTACTGCTCCTGGCTTACGGTACTACCGTGTCGGAGTTTTGCACAGATCCCAACTCAGCGGAAGTTGTCACAGATGTAATTTTTTATGTTCGTGCCTTCCCAAAATCTGGACTGTCCCTGCCTTGCGGTAGTACCGCAAGGGGGAGCGGTAGTACCGCGCCAACGGTTCTACTGCCCTCTGCTTCATTGCATCTGGGCTATTCTGGTGTTCTGCTGCCCAGGCGGTAGTACCGCGGGGTCCTGCGGTAGTACCGTGTGCCCCTGCGGTAGTACCGCGTCCCCGGCGCGGTAGTACCATGCTACGCAGGCTGAGTTGGTGGATAACGGTTGGATTTGTTCTTCCACTATATAAGGGGTGTCTTCTTCTCCGAGTTGACTACCTCTTCCATCCCCAAGCTCCATTGTTGCTCCAAGCTCCATTTTCGCCCGATCTCTCTCCCTAGCCAATCAAACTTGTTGATTTTCTAGGGATTGGTTGAGAAGGCCCCGGTCTACACTTCCACCAAGAGAAATTTGATTCCCGCCACTAATCCCTTGCGGATCTTGTTACTCTTGGGTGTTTGAGCACCCTAGACGGTCGAGGTCACCGCGGAGCCATATTCCATTGTGGTGAAGCTTCGTGGTGTCATTGGGAGCCTCCAATTAAGTTGTGAAGATTGCCCCAACCTTGTTTGTAAAGGTTCAGTCGCCGCCTCCAAGGGCACCAATAGTGGAATCACGGCATCTCGCATTGTGTGAGGGCATGAGGAGAATACGGTGGCCCTAGTGGCTTCTTGGGGAGCATTGTGCCTCCACACCGCTCCAACGGAGACGTGCTTCCCCTCAAAAGGAAGGAACTTCGGTAACACATCCTCGTCTTCACCGGCTCCACTCTTGGTTATCTCATGCCTTTACTTGTGCAAGCTTATTTGTGTTTTATCCCTTTCTTGCTTGTGTGCTTGTTGTTGTTGCATCATATAGGTTGCCCACCTAGTTGCATATCTAGACAACCTACTTTGATGCAAAGTTTTAATTGGTAAAGAAAAGCTAAAAATTGTTAGTTGCCTATTCACCCCCCATCTAGTCAACTATATTGATCCTTTCAATTGGTATCAGAGCCTCGTCTCTTTATTAAGGACTTTACCATCCGAATAGTATGGTTGACATCGTAGATGGTGGGGAGGAGCACTCCGGTGTGAATCCGTTCTCGTCTACGGCCGATGGGGGAACCGCGGTCTGTCGTTGGAATTCAATGTGTGTTTGGACACATTGAAAACCTCCATGACGACCGAGGTTGAAAGCATGTTTAACAAATTCTTAGAAGGGCTTAAACTATCCACCACACCGATGAAAGTGGGTGATCCCACTAACAAGGTGACGGATGCTAACTCCGACAAGGGGGAAGCTACTAGTGAAAAGGCTCCTTCTACTAGTGGTAAAAATGGCAACGACATCTATGCCCATGTGAAACCTCCACTTACTTATGGTGGACCGATTCCCTCCACTCATTTGAATCATGCCGGTCCTCCCCCTAAGATTGTGAAAAATGAGGACTTTGATTCTTGGGTTTATCGCTTTAAGCGTCATCTAAACCATGTTTATACTAACCTTTGGAGAATCATTGAAGAAGGTTTTTATCCACATGACCGAAGAAACTTCACCCCTA